>NC_143514.1:20104371-21304371 GCF_031878675.1 Megascapheus bottae
TTCCGGAACCAATATCTAAAAATGGGGAGCAAGGGCCAGGAGTTTGTCCTAGTGGGAGAGTGCTTGCCCAGAATGCAGGAAGACCTGGGTTCAATTCCTCAGTGCCAAATACATAGAAAAAAACAGGAAGTGGTGCTGTGGCTCAAATGGTAGAGCTCTAGCCTTGAGAAAGCCCAAGGATAATGCTCAGGCCCTGAGAGCAAACATCAGGACTGGCAAACACCCCCCCACACACACACACGGACCAAGTGGATAGGATCTGGAAACTCCCAGAAGACTGCCAGGAAAAATGTCTGCCTCCTTGTAGGGGATCATCATTTATCCATATGTTGTTTGCCAAGGTCCAGGTTATTCGGTGGTCTCTGTGGCTGGGTGGTGCTGTATAACTAATGATAAGCTTTGCCTTATAGCTTCCTTGGTCTCTAATACATGACCTCTCCTGAGTTTCCCAGCTCATCGATAAGAAACTGGTCTCTGAACTGCATGTGCAATCATGTGTCACCAGACTTCCTCTATTTTTCTTTTATTTACTATCCCTTAGTCTTTCCCCACTCTTCAAAAGCTGAGAGAATCATAAGGTTTCCATGGCAACCCCTACCCCTACCTCTTTTCCATCTCTTAACAATTTTTCTACATTTTAATAAAGCCACTATTTATAGTGCACAAAGCTGCAGTACCCTCCAGCACAGCTCTGCAAGGAAGATTTCCTGCCTGACCAGAATACTAATGACTAAAATATGGCTTCCAGACACGGAGCAAGAAAGACCTCCAGACAATCTCTTCAGTAGATATAACTGTGTGTTAGGACCTTGTTTCAACACATGGGCATTTTGGTCTGCACAGGTGAACACCAATAGATACTGACAGAGCAGGCAAAAAAAATAACAGCCTTTTGTAATACTCCATGCTGAATATCCATCAAATGTGCATATTACATGTGGCTGGAGGATGGAGGCGTCAGGGGGAGGATTCTTACTCCCATAAACTCAAAGAGAAAAATTCCCCTCCTGAGCCTTCATTGTACTATGGTCACATGGCAAAACAACAGTTTGGAGAGTTGCATGAGCAAAGGTGAATGTACAGCAGTAAAATCAAAGAGGAAATTATCAAGGAGGAAATACAGAGGCTTTGTTGTTGATAAGCCAGGAGAATATTTTCTGCACACCATACTTCTGCTGTGGTATTGTTGTGAGAAATAGCATCACCAGATCCCAAGTGGTTGGTGGTGATACAGCCTTATGACTAAGTGTCTGAACTTTGGGCTAAGGCACTGTTTTCTAGCCCTGTTATGCTCTACTTTTATGATGTAAGGGAACTTACTGAAGTTCTTTATTTGTAGGTTTCCACATCAGTAACAAGGTGATAATAACAAGATCTCTATTTTAGGGTTGTTTTGAGGATCTGGTTAAGTTAGCATTGATCAAGTCTTACAACAAAATATGTAGCATTGTTTTTAGGCACTCAATAAAGGACAACTATTAATTTAGAAGTTAATCAAGATGTATAAGGACAATACTAATCTTAATCCTGGGGCTTGGGCAGGTTTTAGAATTGTTGAGAAACAAGCCAAGTGGAAAGAGTTGGTAGGGGTTCTTTATGCGTGAAACACTAATTCCATATGGAGGCTGGCTGCTGCTGAGTCCCACCTGTTAGGCTTAAATCTGATAATGCTGGTTTGAAGCCACTCCTGGATGAAAAGTCTGTGAGACTCTTATTTCCGGTTAAAGGGTCTGAAAGTGGTGGTATGGCTCAAGAGTGTTAGCCTTAAGGGAATCCTTAAGGAAGAGTGAGAGCACAAATACCTGAGTTCAAGTCTCAGTGCTGATTTAAAAATAAAAGAATATAGGCTGTATTGAGGATTAGAATTGAGTCCTAAATAGAAAAATTTAGTGAAATTTCCATTGTTAGTGTTGAATCATGAAAACAATTCATTGCTATGCTTTGGGACTTTGTGCAAAATAACTCAAATAAGAGAAAGGTAATATATCTCAGCTTTAATGTAACTTAGACACTCTTTGTCCATTCTGGTGGCCTGTAAGTGAACTCCTGTGAATGAGGTGATAGAGCAAGAGTCTGGTAATGATGATTCCTAAGTTTTCATGTGCAAATGAATCTTGGGGAAGTTGTGAAAATTAAGACCATCATCCAGTAGGTTAGGGGGTGTTAGGTGGTATGGATGGTATAGTCCCCAGGGAGTGGAAAGACCATGAGGCTTTTGAGGCCAATTCCTTCCAAATACACTTTAGACCAGTGCAGTGAATTTGCATGACTCTCATTTTCTGGAGTTACTTGATATGAATAGATTTAGGCCTCCAAGAGACAATGAGATTAATTGTGACCAGTGGCAGCCCTGTTCCTCTTTTGAGGATTTGACAAGAAAAGTCAGGAAAGGTTGTATGTATGTAATTTTGTGTGTGGGGGGAGGGATGGGGTGGGGGACTGGGAACTGAATTCAGGGCTCAGGTACTCTTCCTCAGCTATTTTGCTCAGGAATGTCTCTCTACTATTTGAGTCACACCTCTACTTTCAGCATTTTGGTAGTTAATTGGAGGTAAGAGTCAGATTTTCCTACCCGGGCTGAATTCAAACCTCTATTCTGATAGGTTAGCTAGAATTATAGACATGAGCAACTGGTGTCCAGATTCAATTTCATTCATTCATTCATTCATTCATTCATTCATTTATTTGTTTATTTATTGTGTTCCATGGTTCCAGAAACCAATTATTAACCAAACAATTTGCTTTCTTGTCAATAAACAAAAGAATGATAAGAACTACACCAAATAATAAGCAGATAGCTACAACTACACTAAGGAAAGATTCAATTTATTTTTATTTTTACCTTTAATTTAATTAACTATTCTTTTTACCAGCAAGTTGAGATATTTCATAGACTTGTAAAAGAGATTTTCTGGCCTGGGCACTGTACCTAAGCTCTTCAGCTCAAGGCTACCACCCTACCCCTTGAGCCATAGTGCCACTTCTGGATTTCTGGTGATTAATTGGAGATAAGAGTCTCACTGACTTTTTAGTGCCTGGGCTGGCTTTGAACTGTGATCCACAGATCTCAGCCTCCTGAGTGGCTAGGATTACAGGTGTGAGCCACCGTGCCCAGCTAAGGTTTTCTTTTGATAGCGTTCACTTTACCAGATTATTTCAAGGGTATGATTTTTTTTTAATTGTCAGGATAGCATATTGAGGTGTTACAGTTACATTCATTCAGGTAGTGGGTACATTACTTCTTGAACACTGACACCCTTTCTCATGTTTTTGTCCCACTTTCCCTCCCCTCAAAGGTTATGATTTTTCTTGTGGAGCAAAGTCCAAGTGAAACTGAGCCAAATAAAGACATGATTATTAAAACATTAACTTGTAATTTTGACTCTTGTTTGAAAGCAGTACTTTCCTACTATAAATCTCTGGCAAACTCTTGTTTCAGTGTAAGCATGGTTAAGAAGGAAAAAAAAAATTAACCCAATCCAAAACAAAACTCTTGACATTTTTTTTAAGCAACTCACAATAATGGCGATCTATAACAGCTGCGAGCTCACTTCTGAATTACCAGTGGAGGAATTAAAGACCGGGTGATAAGATGAGGGGGTTAGCTACTTTCCAGGATGAATCAGCCAATGACTCACAATGATGAATCCTATGATTTGAAAATCCAAGGAGTTGTAAGCCTCTTTTTTTGAGGGATGGGCGAATTGTGAAGAAATGTGTGAAATTAGAGACAGAAATGTGTGCAGTCAATGTTCCCTTCACATTTTAGGCTCTTTGTAGCTCTAAGAACCTGGTACCTCTACATGGGTTCATTTTGCTAACGGTCATCTTAACTATGTAAACTGCCAGCTATAAATCTACCCTGTGGAATTCAAGGCACTATTATATCTACCCTAGTGCAGAAAACTTGTCATGGCTACTAGATTATAAAAAGGACTCACAGCTCAGGATATTTATTGATATTAGTATTAAGTATTATTGCCTTCAGTTGGTACTTTTAGCTCTTTAGATATCAATTCATTCAACTCAGATGGGAAATAGGAGAGTGCAGAGAAGCTAGAGAGAGATGCACATTTCAAAATGGCAAGCCTTTCTGGGCATCAGGAATCACAGAGATTTTTTTTTCATATATTTTTTATTGTAATTAATAGAAGGGTTACATGATATTTGCCAGATAGAAGGTGCATTAATTCACATACATTGATACCCTTTCACACATCTTGGTCCCCATTTCCCTCCCCCCCTCCACCCCTCACAGAGATTTTGAAAGGCTTTGCAAATAGAAACCACAGGATTGGATTCCAGTTGAAAGGCTCCCGAGTTGGCAGTTAACCACTGGGAAGAGATGCAATGAGAATTATCTGACAATGGCTCTTAGGCACCATCCTTACAACAGTACAGCCTTGTTCCTTTAAACCGAGGGGAGCCTGTTGCAATAACAGCCTTGTAATTTGTCACTGAATAAATCACGAACACCAGTTCCATTAATTATGTCTTCCTCTTTGACACTCCAAGCTCCTCTTTAACAGGCCTAAAGGAATTGCAAGGAATAAGGACTGAGACCCATGTGCAACCTTTACAGTTAGCATCTTATTTTTCCCGTAACTTACATTCTTTCTCTGTTAATACAGGCAGACAAAATTATATTTTCAATTCTATTAAATAGGCATTTTCTTGGATTTTTCAGTAACTAAAATCTGTTTTTCTTCTGTGCTTGGCTTTCTATGATAGCAACTAAAACATTACTCCGGGCTAGTCTATTTATTTATGCATGCTGGCCAGTACCTGTGCTTGAATTCAAGGTCTAAGCACTCTCCCTCAGCCTTTTTGCTCAAGGCAAGGGTTTTATTGCTTGGGTCAGTTTTATTTCTGGCCTTTTGCTGATTAATAGAGAATAAGAGTCTCTTGGATTTGTTTGTCTGGGCTGGCTTTGAACTGTGACTTTAGATTTCAGTAGATTTCAGGTGTGAGGCACGAAGGCCTGGCAATTTTTAGTTTTGATTTTTCTATTATCATGTATTAATTGTGCATCTTAATGGGGTACACTATGTTATCAGTACATGCAGTCAACATTCACTGATTAGTTTATTCACCCTCCCCTACCATAAATCTTCCTAGTCCCTCCCCACCCCAAACCTTCCTAACCTCTCTGTTAATTACAATTCCCCATTTAGGTCATCTTTTTCCTTTCTTTTTTTCCCTTTCCCTTTCCCTTTCCTTTTCCCTTCCCTTCCCTTCCTCTTTCTTTCTATCTCTTTCTTTCTTTCTCTTTCTTTCTTTTTTTCTTTCTTTCTTTCTTTCTTTCTTTCTTTCTTTCTTTCTTTCTTTCTTTCTTTCTCCCTTCCTTCCTTTCCCTCTTTCTTTCTTTCTTTCTTTCTTTCTTTCTTTCTTTCTTTCTTTCTTTCTTTCTCTCTTTCCCTCTTTCTCTCTTTCCCTCTTTCTTCTTTCTTTCTTTCTTTCCCTCTTTCTTTCTTTCCCTCTTTCTTTCTTTCTTTCTTTCTTTCTTCTTTCTTTCTTTCTTTCTTTCTTTCTTTCTTTCTTTCTTTCTTTCTTTCTTTCTTTCTTTCTTTCTTTCTTTTTTGCCAGTCCTGGGCTTGAGCTCAGGGCCTGACCACTGTCCTTGGACTTTCTCAAGGATAGAGCTCTACCACTTGAGCCTCAGCACCACTTCTGGCTTTTTTTTTTCTATGTATGTGGGGTGGAAGTTACATCTACCTAGGAATTGAACCTGGGTCTTCGTGCATGCTAGGCAAGCACTCTACCACTAGGCCAAACTCCCGGCCCTCTTTCCCTCTTTCCCTCTTTCTTTCTTTCTTTTCTTTCTTTCTTTCTTTCTTTCTTTCTTTCTTTCTTTCCTTTTTTTATTTTTTTTTATTGTAATTAGTAAAAGGGTTACATGATATTTGCCAGATAGAAGGTGCATTAATTCACATACATTGATACCCTTTCACATGTCTTGGTACCCATTTCCCTCCCCTCCACCACACCCCCCCACCCGTCTTGGTTTTCCCCCCTTCCCTATCAAATTTCAAATATCCAAATACAAATAAATTCAATATATCAGATAACAAAGTGAGATACTATAACAATATGAGATAACCAAGGGACAGCAAAGGAGATGAGAGACAACATAGTACATTAAGGACAACAATCATTCATTATATGGCTTTTGTTTCAATATCCTGGAGGTCCTTTCAATTAGCTTCATACTATATGGCCTTATGTATCAAGGTTTTGCTCTATTGCAGATCTCTGCTAGTAGAGCCCAAGGTTTCTACTGATTATGATGAATGAGGGAAACCATTGAGCCTAAGTTCCTTTGAGTCTGGCTTACTTCACTTAATATGTCTTTCTTTCTTTCTTTCTTTCTTCCTTCCTTCCTTCCTTCCTTCCTTCCTTCCTTCCTTCCTTCCTTCCTTCCTTCCTTCGTTCCTTCCTTCTTTCCTTCCTTCCTTCCTTCCTTCCTTCCTTCCTTCCTTCCTTCCTTCCTTCCTTCCTTCCTTTTTTTTTTGCCAGTCCTGGGCTTGAGCTCAGGGCCTGACCACTGTCCTTGGACTTTCTCAAGGATAGAGCTCTACCACTTGAGCCTCAGCACCACTTCTGGCTTTTTTTTTCTATGTATGTGGGGTGGAAGTTACATCTACCTAGGAATTGAACCTGGGTCTTCGTGCATGCTAGGCAAGCAATCTACCACTAGGCCAAACTCCCGGCCCTCTTTCCCTCTTTCTTTCTTTCTTTCTTTCTTTCTTTCTTTCTTTCTTTCTTTCTTTCTTTCTTTCTTTCTTTCTTTCTTCCTTCCTTCCTTCCTTCCTTCCTTCCTTCCTTCCTTCCTTTCTTCCTTTCTTTCCTTTTACCTATGAACTTGCAATGTCTACTTTTATTTCATTTGGCATAATGTCCTCCAGTTCTGTCCATTTTGTTGCACATGGTGTATATGTAGCAAATTTTACAAAATCCATTGATCTGCTAATAGACACTGAGGTTTAGCTATTGGGAATACTGCTGTTATAAACATAGGTATGTAGGTATCTCTTTGGTCCACTTATTTCACTTTCTTTGTAGGATCTACTTTTAGGGTGTTTTTGGGGGGACCTTTTTTATGGGTCTCCTTTAATGGTTGTACTAATTTACATTTCTGTCAACTCTCATTTTTCTTCATAACCTTGCCAGCATTTGTTATTGTTTTGTTTGGTGCCAGTAGCCTAATATAACCTAATTTCTAGTAGATTCCACAAGAATGAGAGAGTGTGTATATATGTTTGGACTGGGAGTAGTTTTGACTAGGATTTATAGAGAACTCAATGGGCAAACCCTGCACAGTTTAAATACAAGAGATTTCACCAAAGCAAAATACTTCAAAGGATTTGAAATTGAAACATGACATCTAGAAACTGCTGAAAATGTTTAAACAGTGAGGTTAAAATTACACTTGAGACAAAAATCCGATTTTCTGTTTCTCTGCCGAAAGGCTTACAATAAGGACTCTGAAGATTCCTAGAACAATAAACAGTTCTCCTTAAACACCAGCATGAAAGTACCGATTAATTTCCTCAACACTTAATTTTGTGTTTCAAAATAAGAGGGAACATTTCTTAAGAATATTTAGAATTTTCCTGAATCTAAAATAGTTTTAAAAGATTTATTTTTTTATTGCTAAGATAGTTACCCAGTTTCCTGAGCAGTTCACCAATCTAGCGCTAGGAGCTATGAACAGAAGAACATCAGCACAACAACCTCCAGCGGTTTGTGAAAGACAAGACCAAGTCTGGTTATAGGCCCTTAAGCTCTTCTACTTATTCATCAAAACTTCAAGCTAATTGTCCCTTCCTCTTTTATCATATCACAAGATGAGAATGTGAATTAAGAGTCATATCACAACAGTATGGAATGTCCTGCAAAAATCTGAAAGGTGTATAACTTGTGGTTACCCTATAAGCACAGATTTTTCTCATTTTCCAGAGCAGCTCTGGAAAGTTACATCTTCTCAGTGGAAGTTACATCTTCTCAGTGGATTATTTATTCATCAATGTTTACTGTGCACCCACCATATACCAGGCACTGTGGAGCCATAGATGACAAGGTCTTAAGAGTTAACTCTCAGAGTACTCACACTTATATAAAGGACACATGCAGAAAAAGATGGTTCTATTTTCTGCCAACATCTTGAACCGAGAGCTCTGGGGGGCCCATCAGAGAAATGCTTAACTGAGGTCTTCCAGAGAAGGCGTTTATGTCCTGAAAAACAGTGAGCTGCCTCAGTTACAGATGATGAATACCTGTAACCTACAGACTGAGTTCTGAAAATTGTGGTTCAAAGCTAGCCCAGACAGGACAGTCTGTGAATCTCTTATCTCCAACTAACTAGCAAAAGGTCAGAAGTGAACATGTGGCTTCAATGGTAGAACATCATCCTTTAGTGGGGTTGTATGAAGGAGAAGAAGGTATGAAGATTTTTCTGGGCAGAAGCAGAAAATATGGTGTACAGAGGAGAGGTTGTATTATATATAAGAAATCCACAGTAATTCAGAGTTACTGAGGTAGATAGTCTGTAAGTGGGATATAACATGAGAAATGAGGTCAGGGTTAGAATGGAAGACAGGGACTGAATCATGAAGGAACTTGAATGACATGTCAAAACATGTGGGCTTGCCGGACACAGTGGCTAACACCTGTAAATCTAGCTACTCAGGAGGTTGAGATCTGAGGTTTGTGATTCAAAGCCAGCCAGGGCACTAAAGAATGTGAGACTCTTATTTCAAATTTATCACTAGAAGATGGGAAGTGGGGCTATGGCTGGGGTGAGGGGGAGGGACGTAGGGTGGTAGCCTTGAGCTGAAGAACTCAGGGACAGGACCCAGGCCCAGAGTTCCACGAACCACAAAAAGAGAAAGAAAGAAGAAAAGAGAGAAACAAAGAAAGGAAAGAAGGAAGGAAGGAAGGAAGGAAGGAAGGAAGGAAGAAGAAAGAAAGAAAGAAAGAAAGAAAGAAAGAAAGAAAGAAAGAAAAAACATGGGCTTGATTTTAAAAAAGCAAAAGGAAGAATCACAGAAATATTTTAGCTGGTAAAGCCAGAGCAATTTCAATTTAGAGAGATCACTTTGTCTATTTTACAGAAAATCTATGAGGTTATTGCAGTGACACTGACAAGAAATTAGAGATACAAAAACAACTCAGAAATGGAAGGGGTAGAAAAAGTTGCACCAACACAAGACAATATGTTGGAAATGAACTTTACAATTTGGGTGGGGGTGGGGGAGGTGAAGTGGGAGAAAAACGTGGGAAGGGTTAACAATGTTCAAGAAGTAGTGAACTCACTACTTTACAAATGTAAATGTAACTGTAACTCCTCTATATATCACCCTGATAATAAAAGTTTAAAAAAAAAAAGCTTCACCAAGATTGGCCAGGAAGAGAAAAAATGTGCAATTAGTTGATCCCAGTCCTATAAGCAGGTACTTTACTATGTGAGCCACATCTGCCATCCTTTTTATTCTGGTTATTTTTCGAATCGGCTATCCTGTTTTTGCCTGGGTCTGGTTGTAGACAATGACTCTCCTTCCTATGCCTCCTGGAGTTGCACAACTAATAGTCAACACACCTGGCTTAATGGTTAGAATGGAATTCTTGCTAATTTCTCACCTGGGTAACTTTGAACCTCAGTCTTCTTGATCTCTACTGCCCCACCAGAGTCACTGGGATTTCAGGTGTGTACAAAGTTTCATTAGAAGAGAGAAAATGCATTTGGCACAGGATTGCTAAGGATTGAGCTGCTCTGTGTGTCGGACACATAAGCTAGAGAAATCTCGGATAGTCTGGAAATCATTCAAGGTATCTTCCAAGGAGATGGATATCTAGGAGATAAGTTGTGTGGGACAGAAAACCCCATTAAGCTGGCTAAAGAAATTTTGGCTTATGACATTTGGATATGACACTAAATGTAAGGACCTCAGGATAAGGAAATAAAAACCATATAATGAGTGACTGTTGTTCTTACTGTACTATGTTATCTCTCATCTCTTTTGCCATCTCTTGGTTATCTCTTATTGTTACAATATTTCACTGTGTTATCTGATATATTTTATATGTGCTTAATTGTTTATTTGAAATTGGATAGGGAAAGGGGGAAATCAAGATAAGCGGGGGGAGGGCGGGAGGGAAATGGGGACCATGTCATGAGAAAGGGTATCAATGTTTGTGAAGTTATGCACCTTTTATCTGGTGAATATAATGTAACCCCTCTATTAACCACAATAAAAAAATCTTTAATAAAGAAAAAGCAGCCCAGGCAGAAAAGTCTTCAAGACTCTTATCTCCAATTAACCAGCAAAATATCAGAAGTGGAAATGTGGCTCAACTGGTAGAATACCAGCTTTGAGTGAAAAAAAACTAAGGGACAGTGCTCAGGCCCTGAGTTCAAGCCCTAGTACCAGCACAAAATGAAAGGTAAAAAGGAAGAAAGGGGGGGAGAAAGAGAGAGAGAGAGAGAGAGAGAGAGAGAGAGAGAGAGAGAGAGAGAGAGAGAGAGAGAGAGAGAGAGAGAGAGAGAGAGAGAGAGGAAGAAGAAGGAGAAGGACAAGAAAGAGGAGGAGGAGGAGGAGGAGGAGGAGGAGGAGGAGGAGGAGGAGGAGGAGGAGGAGGAGGAAAAAAGATATTCTTAGAACCTTGGGGAACAGTGGCATTTAAAAGGCAAAAGAAGAAAGAAAGTCAAGACATGGAAAGAGAAGTTAAAAAAAATATCACAGAACTAAGGAGAAGACAGTTAGTCAGTGTGTGAGTTCTGCAGGAAGTTGAGAACTTGAGATAAGCAGTGGAGATAAAAGGCAAATACACCTTCCCTGCCCTACTTACATAACAGATCGTGTGCGTGCGCACTCACACGCACACACACACACACACACACACACACACACACACACACACATCATAAATACTGTAAAGCACAGAATAGATGTAAGACTCTATTAGGACATACTATAGACAACCTGAAAATATGCATTGTTTCTTGGCATGACCATGGGAATACAGAATCTTTCCTAACTCTATGTGTATATACAACATGCCTCTAGTCTACTGCGCTAGTTTTCTCTTGGCTACTCCATGTGCCAAAAGCTTAGTCTGATAGTGCTAATCTAGAAAATGCTCAGAGAGATAAGCATATTAAAATCACAAATTCATTACTTTCTTGAGACTGGAACTTATAGCACTCCAATAGTCTTATAAATTGCCTCTAGAAATTAGAAGGCAAAAATTAATTCTGCCTCAAAAATTTGCATCCACATTTATGAACATTACTTCTCTCTCCTAATTATTTCTGCCTCCATTGCCACAAATCTCAGGGGGTACACAAGCATTTTCCTCTACAGAGCTCTTCAGCTGCCCTATAGATATAAAGACTTAAGACTAAAGGTATTTTTTGCCAGTCCTGGGCCATGAACTCAGTGCTTAGGCACTGTCCTTGGACTTTCTTCCAGGCTAAAGCTTTACCACTTTAGCCACAGCACCATTTCTGGATTTTTTTCTATGTATGTGGTACCAAGGAATCGAACTGGGGTCTTCATGCAAGCGCGGCAAGCACTCTACCACTAGGCTAAACTCCCGGCCCCAACTTAAGGTATTTTTGTCACTTTGAAGTCCCATTAGGGTCAAAGACATCACATCATCTCCAATTATCCCTAAGTTCAGTTTATATGAAGATAACGTTTTCATGGTTTCCATAATTGTTATAAACTACTAATACCTGATCTCCACTTTTTGCTGACATATCAAAGTTAATAAGACAGTATCAATGAGTCTGTTTTTCCTTAGCTTCAACTAAAAACTATTGGTTACCAGGCACTAGTGGCTTATGCCTATAACCCTAGCTAGTCAGGAGGCTGACATATGAGGATACAGTTCAAAGCCAACATGAGCAGAAAAGTCCATGAGACTCTTATTTCCACTTAACCAGTAAAAACGCCAGAACTGGAGTGGTGGCTGGAGAGATAGAGCACCACCTTTGAGCATAAAAGGTATGAGACCAGTCCCTAGGCATTGAGTTCAAGCCTCAGGACTAGCAGGCATGTGTGCTAACACACACAGCACTTGTTACACTAAATGGCATCAATCATATATTCATTTGAAAGAAGATATCTAGGTGATTAGCTTGGTTCCTTCTTAGGGAGTTTCATGAGAACAACCTGGCCTGAATGTTAAGAAACACTATTGTCACCAGAGGTCTTACTTCTTTCTTCCTTTGGCTCTTATATGTCCAGGATGGATTCCTCTCTATGATGTAAGTCAGATAGCAATTAGAGTGAATGAAGAGAGGTGTATTAACAACAACAACAACAATAACAACGACAACAGCAACAACCAAATCACGTAATCCATGCTCTGTTTAATGAAACCCTTTTGGTTTTGGTACTGATACTGAGACTTGAACTCCAGGCCTGGAGCTACTGTCCTATGGCTTTTTCACTGAAGAATAAGCTTAGCCACAGCTCTACTTCTGGCTTTCTGGTGGATTATTGGAGATAATAGTCTTGTGAACTTTCCTACTTCAGATCTCAATCCTTAGATCTCTCAGCTTCCTGAGCAGCAAGGATTATAGGCATGAACCTTTAGTGCTCAGGTATAAAACTTATTAACAGTAGATGTAAGGAAGAAGAAAAAAGGAAGAAAAAGAAAGTAAGCTGAGAATTGAATGGGCCCTCACCATTAGGAAGTGTGTAGCAATAATTGTGCATAAATTTCTGTTGAAGTTCAACAGAAATATAATTCCTCTAGCCCCGAGAGATTATCTGTAAGACCTGGGGAACAGGTCTTCATTTACTCTTCAAGAATTTAATTGCAACATAAAGAATTGGTTGCCTGATAATGACAAACTCAGAAATAAGGGCTTATAGAATCCACCACCCAAACTATATGTCCAGAAAGCTCAAAAGGCTATTTCTGATATCTATTTGAGGAATTGGCTGCTATTAGGAAAAAGAAATCAGAATAAACACTGTTAGAAAATAAGAACAATGGGTATATGAAGAGCAATTGCTATAAGTTTACTCTGTTATAGTATAAAAATATTTGACATAAAAAGTACAGCATGAGGGGCTGGGAATAGGGTTTAGTAATAGCTTGTTTGCCCTAGCATGCATAAAACTCTGGATTTGATTCCTTAGCGTCACATAAATAGAAAAGGTACTGCTACAGCTCAAATGGTAGAGCGCTAGCCTTGAGTACAGAGGGTTACAGGGTCAGAGCTTGTTCAAGCCTCACAACTGGCAAAAAAAAAAAATACACCCTGATCTGAGCCCTGGTGCTCACACCTGTAGTCCTAGCTAATCAAGAGGCTAAGACTTGAGGATTGTGGCTCAGAGCCAGCCTGGACAGGAAAGTCAGTGAAACTTATTTCCAATTTACCATCAAAAATCTGGAACTCATGCTGTGGCTCAAACAGTAGAGAAATAACTTGGAGCAAAAAGCAAAGGGGAATAAAGGGGAGAGTGCCCTGACACTGAGTTTGTGCACCAGTACTGGCACACACACACGAGAAAGAGAGAGAGAGAGAGAGAGAGAGAGAGAGAGAGAGAGAGAGAGAGAGAGAGAGAGAGAGAGAGAGAGAGAGAGAGAGGGGGGGGGGGACAGACAGACAGAGACAGAGACAGAGACAGAGAGACAGAGAGAGGGGGGAGAGGAGGGAGAGAGAGAGAGAGGGAGAGAGAGAGAGAGAGAGAGAGAGAGAGAGAGAGAGAGAGAGAGAGAGAGAGAGAGAGAGAGAGAGAGAGAGAGCGCTCTTGTACTCTTAAGTAAAATGGATGGGGGAACCAGGAGTGTGACCTAGTGGGTAGTATGCTTGCCTAGCAGGCACAAAACTCTGAGTTCAATAACTCAGTACCACATACACTGAAAAAAGCCAAAAAGCTCAAGTGGTAGAGTGGTAGCCTTGAGAAAGCAGTCAAAGGCCTGTGGTCAGGCCCTGAGTTCAAGTCCCAGAGTTGGTAAAAAAAAATGTAAAATGGCCTTAAAATTTCATTATTATAGATACTAACAAGACTATAACCTACAAGCTTGTGAATACCTCCCATCTGTTTATCATCTATCTCTATCTAATCTGTCTGCAGACAATGGCTCTCAGTACATATTTTTAAATGAAATACTATCCATTTGATGTGCCACAACTTCTGTGACTGGCACAAAATAGAAAGGTACATAATTATTAAAATATATATATATATATATATATTTGTTCAGGCTGGGCACTGACTGCTCACACCTGTAATCCTAGCTACTCAGGAGGCTGAGGTTTGAGGATCACAGTTTGAAGCCAGCCTGAGTAGAAAACATGCCATGAGACTCTTTTCTCTAATAAATCACTCAAAAACCAGAAGTGGCACTGTGGCTCAAAGTGGTAGAGCACTACCATTAAGCACCAAGAGCTCAGGGACAGTGCCCAGGCCCTGTGTTCAAATCCCACAACTGACAAAATAATTTTTAAAATTTATTGTGGGGTTGGGAATAAAACCCAGAGCCTTGAGCATGCTAGACAAGCACTCTACATGAAGAGAAATCTCCAGTACCCTTCTCCTTTCTTACCGCCCATAACTATTGCAAATAATTTTTTCTTCTCTCAGACTTTACTGGGCCAGCAATTGTGTCATATAGGGAGAGGCAGAAAAAGAACCCAGAGAAAGCCAGCCTCCACTCAAGTCTCATTCTAGCACATGAGAGCACAGACCTGTGTACAGAGCTCACGCACAGGGACCTGTTGACTATACCCTAATATCCATGTTTCTTCATTTGAGGAAACAAAACAAGGAAGAAAGGAGGGAGGGAGAGAAGAAGGAAATGAGGGAGTCAAGGAAAGAATGGAAGAAAAAAGAGAGGGAGTCATCTATCAACACGGGTAACAGGAGTTTTCTTGGTCTTTTATTGAATTCTGCACATAACATTCGCAATGAAAACACTTTAAATCCAATGACAACTTTAAAAAAATGGATCAGATAAAAATATCACATAATCAAAACTCACAGATATTTACTTGTATTTACTTAACATAAAGCCAAAATTATTTTGACAAGAACATCAGAGAACATAATACAAGGCTCACTTTAACTTTACATTACGATGTAAAGTTATCAGTTAACATAACTCAAAGGCAAAAATGAATATATAAAATATGTGTGATTTTACATCATATTTAGAATTCCATTATTTGTAATTATCATGGAGAACAATTATTACTTCATTCAATACAAAATAATACTTGTTTGACTTACCTATTTCAGGAAAACAAAATTCAAGGTTAGAAAATGTAAAATCCTGATTTAATGTAATTACACGTTGCATTTAACAATTCACAGTCACATTGCATTGCTAGTCAGTGAAAGTATAGAATGTATCACAGACTGTTGACTTACAAGGGAAAGCAGTAACAGTATCTGTTATTTAAGGAAGATTTAAGCATAGCATTTGTTAGAAATCAGTGCAGGAATCTGCTCCATAGTCAAATTGAACAGTTATTAGTTTGTAATTTAATCTGGGGAAATTCTTGGATGCAATCTGAAATATATAGGTGAAAGTTTGTCAAGTATTTGAACTACGACTAATGTTAATAACGCTGTTATTTAATGCCAACCAGTTATTTTTGTATAGTTACAGAAAATAAGTTTTCTTAAGATAGAGAGAAGGCCTTGTGGTTCTGTCTCTGTCTAGAATAACTTCAGTTTCTTTGGGGTTTTTGTTTCCTTCAGCTGTTTAGAAATTAGTCATTATGGTGGATTTTAAAAAAATAAATGAGAAAGATCAGGGAAGACCATTTTTCAGTCTAGCATGCTGACATCACTGGAAGCTAGTGTCTGCAGTCAGGGTGTGGACTTGATCCATATCCTCTGGACAATGATAGACAATGTCTGGATATTCCAGGGGGAGGACAATAGCTTAGAAGTCACTAAAAAGTTCTGACTCTAAAATAGCAATAATACCTTTCCATGAAAACTTGAAATTTCCATTGTGTCTTTGAAAAATTATGTTTTGGTCAAAGTTTCAAATACAATGACAGTGACAGGCTTAAAAAACACTGTGTCAAAGGATAAAGAATATGAATTTCAGAACCACTGAAAAAAAATGGTACCAGTATTAAGGGCTTGAACTCAGGGCCTCTCAATCTTCTTGGCTTTTTCACTGTTGACATTCTACCAGCTGAATTACACACACCTCCACTTCCTAAAGTCACTTATTAGTCAAGGAATTTTGGAGAAGTCATTTGATTGTCAAGCCTTTATTGCTCAATGTCAGATGGGATTAGTACTCGGTGTGGATGATGACTTAGAGACTAAGTAGAGTATGTTCACAACCTTTGCAAACTATGAGATTAACATAAACACATAGGAAACTTGCTGAAAAACTTCAAGAGGATTTTTATTTTGTAATTCTGACCTGTGAATAATTACCATCTGTAAAGGTTTCAAAAATATTCATGTAACGTTGAATATATCATATAGAAACACTACATACACTGCTTTCCCTTGTGTGTATTGTGTGTATGTGTATATATATATACACACACATACATATATACACATACACACATATATATGCATATGTATACATATATATTTGGTATATGGGAGCTTTTTAACATAAATTACACCAATTTATGGGGCATTCCAAAAATGGTCTATACAGTGTCCTTAAAAATTGAAAAAAGTGGATATTATTTGGTTTCTAGTCACACAATTTTATGGTATTTAAGAAAAACATTTGAACAGTTTTAAGTAAACTAAATACTTAACTCCCCCACCCCCAAACTCACCAGTAAGAGATCACACCACAGAAACAACTTACCACAAGGCATACTACTATGGTTTGTAAGGGCAGTTCACAAATGGTTGTCCAATACAGTAACATAATACACTAGAATTACCAGTTAGCAAAATATCACTGACTTTACACAAAATGAATTGAAATCACATCTCACAAACATCACTAACCTTAATAAGCACACGAGAGACTCAATCACATTTAAAGTGAAAATTCAGATTTACAAAATCCAAAATGATCACATTAAATGTTTTAATGAATTACTTCACTAGTCAAAATATACATTTCCTATTATGACAGAGGCCTTTAAAACTGGCCCCCCCTTTTCTGAATGATAGGGATATAAGACTAAACCTTTGGACAAATCATCTTGATATGACAAAATATTTCTGTATTATTCAAATGGATTGCTATCATTTTAACAGGTTTTCTAGTGTCCAAATTCTAGCACTCTTCTAGCCTTAATCTCTTTCTACCATAAAAACCAACCACCAGAATAATTCTTGCTTTTTAATTGGTATAGTCACCCGTTAACTTTGCTGTGCAAAGGATATAAACCATCAATTTCCACTAATGCCAAACAAAAATGTTTGGTGTATCCCTGAATTTGATTCCTCACTCCTGAGCAAAATTAATGACAATATGGCTCAAACAGGCCTCCATTGTACTAAAACAGTTCACAAAATTGTATGAACATTTTTGTGTATTGCAGTCATTGCTTTTAGAACCAAAAGGGCATTAAGTTTTGAATGGGACAAACATGCACCTTTCCAACAGCCATAGCTCACTGAGAAGCATAATGCATTTGAGTATTAAATCACAAAAATTAAGAGTAACTTGAGAAGACATTCTGTTTAATTAACTAACTCTGCATTCAAAGATGAGATGACAAATGGTAACTAATAAATGGCCAGAATAAAAATAAGGTTTAAGGTTTGTTTCCTGTCTTGCAGTCCATCACAATGTTGGAGATGGCATCTGGACTTGAGTAGAACAATGTGGCTTCTTAGGGAGATATGTATGTATGTACAAAGTGAAACAGGTGTAAAAAGCTTATAGGATTTTCTAGAAATATAGTTAATGAAATTGAAACTCTTCACCTTCCTGGTAAGGAAACTTGGGCTCTGAGAAGTTAGAGGGATGTTGTGGGGCTGAGAGTCCCTGGCAGAGCTGACACTACAGTTGCAGACACCTGTAGAAGTTCTCATAGGTTAAAAACGTGAACGAACATAAGGCGAACACTCTCCTTTCCCCCATTCTCAGGCATGCATTATTGAGTGTGCAATAAAAGCTCCGACACTGTATTAGCATCTTCAACACAATTTGCAAATCACCTTAACATCCAGTTAACTTTGCCAAATACTCTGCTTGTCCTTTCTAGCTATGTCATTCATCTATTCCCTTCTGAAGAGTGATTTTTTTCTGCCTGTTAAAATGATCCTATTAGAGATGAGTAAAAATTCTTTGAGGAGGAAGAATCCTATTTCATCTTTGCATAATCAATTGGAAGGCTTATTTCAATGTTTCTTAAGAATGCATCACAAAAATGTTTTGTGTACTTAAGGACTCTTCAAAGCATTTTTTTTTAAGAAAGAAATGTATAGAAAGGGGCTTGAGAACTGGGAAAGACTTTGGAGATTATTTAATACAGCACACTCAGTTTGCAATGCAAGAAACTGAAACCTAGAAAAACTAACATATCTGAGGTATGACAGGCCGGAAGTGGGTTGAGACTGTCAGTCTTCTGTATAATCTAGGCCAGTGTCTATTTTCACTACCTATTATGTGAAAATGTGTTTGGTAGATTACTCTTCTGATAGTATTCTGTACTCTTTTTTTTTTGTTTTGTTTTTGGTATAAGTCTGTTTTTTATTTCTACATTATCCGGTAGCCTACAATAATGATGCTGATTTGATAGTTCAGATACTACAATGCATAAAGTCATGTCATTGGTGTTCTGAGAAGGTAGTTTTATTTACTGTCTAGTTTTATAACAGCACCCAATCTTTCTGGAAACACTGGCACATGGAGGAACTCCCATGGCAGTTGGTAGGTTTGTTGTGATCATTCCTGATAAGGACTACTTTTATCCAGGTTGTGATGGTCAATTATAATGGCTGGTGAGGACTGTAATGAACTATTCCTAGTCCTATATTTCTACTATGTGTACTAACAAATCATCTTTGTCTTTTTCATCTTTGGTGTTACTGGGGATTGAATTAGGAATGGCTAGGTAGGTGCTCTACTGCTTGAGCCACTCCACCAGTATTCTTTTTTTTCTGGTCATGAAGCTTGAACTCTGGGGCCTGGGCACTGTCCCTGAGCAATTCTGCTCAAGGCTGCCACCCCACCCTTTGAGCCACAGCCCCACTTCCAGTTTTCTGGTGGTTAATTGTAGATAAGAGTCTCATGATTCCAGTAAGCCTGGGCTGGCTTCGAACTGTGATCCTCAGATCTCAGCCTCCTGAGTAGCTAGGATTACAGGTGTGAGCCACTGTGCCCAGCTTCCACCAGTATTCTTATGTTGGTTATTTTGAAATGAGGTCTTACTTTATGCCCAAGCCAACCTAAACTGTGATCCTTCAATTTGTGCTTCTTTGCATAACTGGGCATACAGTGCCTAACTATGTACTTCCCCTGTAAGTGCCACTGTGTCCAGCCACTGGTTTCAAGCTTATGAATTTTTTGTCTTGACTGGCCTTGAATCACAATCCTTCAGAACTCTGCCTGCTAAGCAGCTAGGATCACATGTTTGAGCTACTATACCTAGCTTTACAAATCATAGTTGGAAGCTCACATAGATCAAATCTGAGATTATCGTTTTTTTCCATTTTTCCTATAATGATTTAGTCTACAAATTTTGACCACAAGGAAATTACTAGAAGAGTGTGAACACTTCATTGCAGATCTTGCCTCAAAGAAATTTACCTGGATTGTATTTCCTACTATTTATTTTGTGGCTACTAGGTAAATGATTGCTGAATTGACGGTTCTTTTTTGATTAATGAAGTTCATAATTTGCATTTCCTTTTATAGGGCATTCAAAAGTTTCTAATATTGGCTTTTTGACTGAAATTAAAATTCTACAAGTGTTCTTTTTATAACTTAGCATTATTATGCTATGCATGTAAGTAACAGAAGATTGTTTATTTACACATTTGTTCAGGTTTATTTGAAAATAAAATATGGAAATGAAAAAAGGTTTATGTATACTAAATGTTCACAGTTTGACTTTCTGTAAGGCTTACAAAATAATACACAAATAGCTACGGTTCTGCTGAAATGTCACAGTCAATATATCAGTAATGGCACAGAAGTGAAATGTCCCCGAATGGGAAGCCACCTTCATGACCTCCTAAATCTCTTCCCCAACTAAAAGTCTGTCTACTTAGTTCAATTGGAAAAGAGTTCCGTTTCTAAAAGAATATAAAAATAGAAAATGAGTCCAAGAATCTTTTACACATATAATTTTGCAGGAAAGGTTATAAACATCAGATGGAATATTATATCTATATATCTATATATTTATATAGCTTTAAGAATGTACTTTGTCTTACCCAGGAACATCCCGTGAAAATAAAGTTGAATTAATATATGATATATGACCTGTTTAAAAGTATAATTAAATGCTAAACATTTATCAAGATAGACAACTTCAACATATTCTAAGTATGAATTTATTTTTGTAAAGTTAAGGTCCACTAAAATCTAAACTAAATTTGTAAATATTTTAAATTAAAAAAATAAATGAATGCTTAATTAAGCAAGGCACATTTCTCTTAGGCAAGTCTCTCTTTAATACCATTCATTTGGGCACAGTGTTGACTTTACTTATTTATGTGTACATGGGCTGATCTATGTGTGGAAGCCTTTGGTACAAAGAATCTTGAAAAATAAAGTCACACATCACCTAGCACACAGACTATAACACAAATATATTCCATGATTAAATACAGTCCAATAATTTAAAAAAAACAGTAATAATTGTCTGGTTAGAAACACACATTTAGGCTTTCTTTATCTGTAACACTACTTATAACTTTTGGTTGATTAGATTTCATTAACACATCAAAAGGCTGAAATGATACCTTACTATTTTTTAATGTTCTTCTTTATCTCTTGATCAATCTTTTATGCTGCACACAGTATGAAGAGTATCCTCCAGTTTTGAGTTGCCTTTTCTATATAAAGCATTTGTTAGAGATGAGATATTCAATGTTAGCTGAAATAAAAATTTATCTGTGCTAGCAGATAAATCACTGGACATCGGTGATCGAAGCGCCACTGTATTCTCCACCATGAGTATCCTGATGGGCTGGGCCGCTTTGCAGCTCTTTACATAGGGCTCTCCGAGGACCTTTTGGACAAAAAAGATGCAATAACTTACTGTATAGGTAGTATCTAACAACCATAGGCTTCCTAAATGGGGCATGGCTCAAGTGGTAAAGTGACTCCCTAGTAAGCACAAGGCCCAGAGTTCAAATCCTAGGGATGGCAAAAAAAAAGAAGAAAAAGATAAAAGATAAGCAAAAACCTACCCAAACTATAGGCTTTAGGTCAATAAAAAAGTCACATCCATTACACATTTTTTAAAGGTCATTTTTTACTGTACTCTGTAAAGTTTAAGTAAGTTTAGTTTTTAAATGTATTGAAAAAATATTTGAATAATTTGCAAAGTGAAAGAGGTTTGGGGCTATGCTAAAATTATAAACTTTTCTTCCCATTATTTGTTTTTCCTACCCAGCAAATTTTGCCCTTTGGAAATCTGGCATGAAGCATTTTCTTAAATATACTTCCCTCCATCATTATTGATATATTATGTACAAGTATATATGTGATGTGTTATTACTCTATAACCATGCATAAGAGAAAATATAAAATATACTGACCCATAAGGTTACCTCCTACACTGATAGTTAGATAATAAAAATAAAAAAATGTTGTAAGGTCCACAAACCAAAAAAGTCCTTTCAATTATTTTTTGGCAATTAAAAAAATAAGTCCGGACCAGGAGTGTAGCCTAGTAGTAGAGTGCTTGCCTAGTATGCGTGAAGCCCTGGGTTCGATTCCTCAGTACCACATACTCAGAAAAAAGCCAGAAGTGGTGCTGTGGCTCAAGTGGCAGAGCACTAGCCTTGAGCAGAAAGTGACTAAGGACAGTGCCCAAGCCCTGAATTCAAGCCCCAGAACTGGCAAAAAGAAAAGATAAGTCCTAATGATGCATCCTTCAGAAGACAGGAATCATCTCTACCCTGTGCGGCCTTAAGTGACAAACCAATGCATGGACAGCAAAAGTTGCTAACTTTTGCTAGTCTTTCTAAATAAACTCAAGCAATATGCTCATTTTAGTTTGCTAGCAGATTTAGTGAGGACACTGGACCACTTGGATCTGCAGAGGCAACAGCCAAGTCATTCTTTGGTCTGGTTTGCTTGGGCAATTGAGGCAAAGGAAATATTCAGAAGGTGAGTAGAGACAGTTCCTGTCAATTCCCATCACAAGAATCGTGCCTCCTGTCACAATATTACCTAAAATTGCAGCATGTCTGCAGTGCTCTTCTCATGCTAGGATTAGCTTTAGTCTTTCCAGGAGAAAACATGTCTGTTTTCCAAAGCTTCCTGCATCCTCCTAATTCCAACACAGACAACTAGATCGCCGAAGTGATCTAAGTTTTGATATTGTTGAGGTTAATTCTATCAACTGCTTTGTATAGCAAAATGAAGGCCAGGAAGCCGGAACATGTGTTGAGTAGGGAGAGGAGAGATGGAGAGGGAGGGAGTAGAGAGGAATACACACATGTGAAAATGGAACCACTTGGGGGAGAGTGGGGTTTGGAAAGATGGGAGAAGAATAATGGAAGAGGTGACACTGCTCAAGACACAGTGCGATTATAAACTGACTCACTGAATTGAAACCAATTTTTACTTAACTATAACTTAAAAATTAAAAACAATTCAGTGTACATATGTGAAAGATGGGGGAGAATAATGAAAGGGATGACAATGACCAAGACTCATTGTATTCATAAACTGGCATGTGGACTTGAAGTACAACTACTTAAAAGTAATAACACACATTCCATCCTAAGAATCTGTGCTTACTTCTTGTGGATTTGATGTCCTCATCTCCTTCCATAACAGCTAATTCCACAGTTGGATGCTGGAGGCTCACCCATAGGATCCCAGCTACTCAGGAGGATGAAACTAATTTTTTTGGAACCCATCCAAGTAGAAAAATCTCTGGAAGGTGGGGAGAGGGAAACTGGGAGAAAAACAAGGAAATGGGGTAACAATGTTCATCAAGAAATGTACTTACGGGGCCAGGAGTGTGGCCTAGTGGTAGAATGCTTGTCCAGCGTTCATGAAACACTGGGATGATACCAAGGATGGTATCATACACAGAAAAAGCCTGAAGTGGTGCTGTGGCTCAAGTGGCAGAACACTAGTCTCAAAGACAGTGACCAGGGCCTGAGTTCAAGTCCCAGGACTGGCAAAAAAGAGAAAGAAATGTATTCATTACTTATGTAACTGTAAACCCTCTCTAGATCACATTTACAACAAAATAAGAGTATGTGTATGTATATATATATATATATATGAAAAATTTCTGAGACTCTTATCTCCAATTAACCATCCAAAAGAAGAAAGTAGAGCTGTGGCTCAAGAGGTGAGTGCAAGTCTTGAGCAATAAAAGCCAAGCAAAAGCCCAGGGCCCTGAGTACAAGGCCCAGTACTAGCACAATGACAAAAAAAATAGCTGGGGGCTGGGAGTCTGGTCTAGTAGAGTGCTTGCCTAACATGCATGAAGACCTGGGTTCGATTCCTTGGTACCACATACATAGAAAAAGCTGGAAGTGGTGCTGTGGCTCAAGTGGAAGGGCTCTAACCTTGAGAAATTCCAAGGACAGTGCTCAGGTCCTCAGGTCAAGCCCCAGGACAGGCAAAAAAAAAAAAAAAGTTGGTTCCTGTGATTTTATCATGCAATATGATAATTAGATTTAAAGTTCAGGTTATTTTAAATAGCTTTACCCAGTAAAGCCCTATCTACAGTGATTACACACACACACACACACACACACACACACACACACACACACACTTAGTGATTTTGTACTGAGATTTGTGGTTTGAACTCAGGGCTCACGCTTGCTCAATTGATCTTCTATCACTTGAGTTACATGTTCAGCCCCAAGTTTTTGCTTTCTATTCTAGAGATGGAGAAAATTGTTCTGCCCGGACTGGCCTCAAACCATAATCCTCCCTCTCCCTCCCTCTCCCTCCCCCCTCACTCACACTCTCTCTCTCTCTCTCTCTCTCTCTCTCTCTCTCTCTCTCTCTCTCTCTCTCTCTCTCTCTCTCTCTCTCTTTTAGCTTTGAGCAGCCAGGATGACAAGCATGAGTCATTGTTGCCCAACTACCTATGCCCAACGATTCTGTCACATGACTCACGGCTGTGGTCTCTAATGCCTGATAAATTCAGTGTCCATAATACAGAATACTTCATGGAGTTTTGGGACTCATTAAAATTAAAATCCAAGTTGGGTGCGGTAGCTCATGCCTGTAATCCTAGCTACTTGGGAGGCTGAGATCTGAAAATCAAGGTTCAAAGCCAGTCCAGGCATAAAAGGACCTGAGACTCTTATCTCCAATTAACCTCTAGAAAACGAGAAGTGGGGCTTGGCTCAAGGGTAGGGTGGTAGCCTTGAGCTACAGAGCTCAGAGACAGCACCCAGGCCGAATACAAGCCCCATGACCCCCCACCCCCCCAAAAAAAATTAAATTATATTAAAATCCAAGCCAGGCACTGGTGGCTCATGTCTATAATCCTAGCTACTCGGGAGATTGAGATCTAAGGATCACAGTTCAAAGCCAACCTGGGCTGAAAAGTCCCTATGAGATTCTTATCTTCAATAAACTATTTTTTAAAAAAGCTGGAAGTGGCACCTTGGATCAAGTGGTAGAGTACTAGCCTTGAGCACAAAGAGGTTCAGGGACAGCATCTAGGCCGTGAGTTTAAGACCCAGATGGGAGAAAAAGAATTAAAACCAAGTCCCACACTAAAGGTTAAGTTTCCGAGATTGTCTACCAGATAGATGAGTTCCGTAACAGATGTCATTTTCTTGTTCTGAGTTTGTTGTATCAGTTTGACTAGAGTCTACACACACACAAATAGAATTAACAATTACATAGGAAACTGAGTTCATGAAGCATCATAATTCCTAGGTACCCTCGGAAGTTCCTAATATGATGTGATCTTTAAGTTAATTATGTTAAGAAATCCACCCTCACACTTGGGCAGCACTTCCTGTAGAAAACCTGCTGTCGTGGGGGATGGGAGAAAAAAATGAGAGAGCGAGAGAAGGGATGACACTGTCCCAAAAGAAATCCAATCTTTATCTGACTTATGTGACAGTTACCCCTCTGTATATCATCTTTATAGTAACAATAAAAAAATTTTAAAACCAGCTGGAGTGTGCTTTAACCAAAGTGAAGTTTATTCTTAAGCCCATAGTGAGGATTATAAGCTACAGAGTAATAAAAAAGAAGCACAATAAGGAAATTCTGTTTGCATGCTGAAAACAACTCACTGCTTCCTTATTCTCATCTCTCACTCCAATAAATACTTTTTGAGCGCAATCTGTATTACAGCTATTTTCATGACCTTGAGGATGAAAAGAGAAAACAGACTATAACCAAAGAAACAAAACATTTGCTACAGAGAAAACTGAGCAGAGAAAGAACACAGGGCGTGACAAGGGGCTGCCATGTTAGAGGTGTCTGGGAAGGCTGCAAGGGGAAGGCTGGTAGGAATGCAAGGAAGGCTGCAGGGATCACGGTGTGCACAAGGCCTTCAAGGTGGAGATGCTTCCATAACTGAACAAAAGCACGACCCAATGCACTTGCTGCGCTGAGTCACATGGGAACGTGGCAAAGGAGGCCAGAAGTAAGGGAGGGAGGCCAAATTAGCCAGGACTTTACTGGCTATAAGGACTTCTGTTTGCACTTTGCATACAATAAGAGTGCTGAACTCAGGCCTACATGCTTCCTGAACAGGCAGTATGCCACCTGAATCATGTCCCTAATATTCTTTTTGCTCTAGTTATGTGTGTGTGTGTGTGTGTGTGTGTGTGTGTGTGTGTGTGTGTGTGTATTGCTTTACTCTTCTCTTTATTTTCCTCCTCCTCCTCCTCCTTCCTTCCTCCCCCCCCCCTTTCTTCTGTATGTTTTGGTGCCCATCCTGAGGTTTGAATTTAAGGCCTGGTTACTGTGTCTGAGCTTTTGTGTTCAACACTAGCTCTCTACTTCTTGAGCAATAGCTCCAGTTCCAGGTTTTTGGTGGCTAATTGTAGATAATCAAAAGACTTTTCTGTATGGGCTAACTTTCAACTCAGCTTTTTGAGCACCTAGAATTATTGACATGAGCCAGGCACCTAGCTTTTAGTCACTCTGTGTGTGTGTGTGTGTGTGTGTGTGTGTGTGTGTGTGCATATTGGAGGGGATTGGGGAGGGATACTGGGGCTTGAACTCAGGATCTCACACTCTTGTTTGGCTTTTTCTGCTCAATATTGACACGGTACAGCTTGAGTCACATCTCCACTCCCATTTTTTGCTGGCTAATTGGAGATGAGAGTATCTCAGGATTTGTCTGCCCAGGCTAGCTTTGAAATGTCATCCTGAGATCTCAGTCTCTTGAGTAGCTAAGATGAAAGGTGTAAGCTCACTTTAGTGATTTTTTTTGAAGAAAGATTTAAGTTTTTGACCAGGGCTATATCAAACTACCATTTTTTCCCACATAATTGCAATCACAAACATTTACTACCATGCCTGATTCCTGTGATGGGGCTGGAGACTGGTCTCAAACCACTGTCTTCTCAATCTCCATCTTCCAAGTAGTTGAGATTACAGGTATGAGCCACTACACCAGGCTAAAATGGGAGAAGGGTAGGAGTGGAGCCTGACCAGTAAGCTGGGCATGGCTTTCTAGTCCTTCTGACTGACCTGTTACTTACTTTCAGAGGTTATTAAACACTCCTTGAGGGTATTTAAAAAAAACAAACAAATGACTTCACCAACAGATCTAAAACTGCCACATTAAAAACTAGCAATTTAAAACCATTTCTTATATCTACCTTCGTTTAAAAGGTCAAATATAAACCAGACAAAGAAAGGAAAAGAAAATCCCACCCTAAAACACAATTTCTAAACATCTTCTTCCTCACTCTGGCCTCCTCACCTCTCTCTCTCTCTTTCTCCCTGTGTTTTCATTAGTATTCAGACTGGGAGGGGGCATGTGAGCCTCTTTGCATTTCTTACTGGAAAGAGTTAGCACTTCTATTCACAGCTGAGGAGTGAGAAAGACTTGGAACTGCTGTAGAAAATGGTGCTATTTTAAATATATAGAAGTCAGTAAGTTATAGCTGTGGTTCTCAAAAGAATGAACCGTTGGTAAATGTTAGTAGTATATGCACAGCACTTCATAGGTGAGTCTGTTTCAGGTAAACAAACCATCACTCTAGATTCGTTTTTACAATTTCAATTCTGAGTTTTTACTCAGGGGATTAGAAATAAGGGCAAGGACGCTCTCATGCTCTTCTGTGTGGCTGTCTGTGGTTGTGTCACTATAACTGGTGAATTTTGAAATTTGGCATACTGTCTGTTTTGAACATTGTAACAGAAACAAACATTAGCAAATGTTAAACGCCATTTCTCTCTGGATCACCAGCTCTACACTGTCTATATTTTCCCATGGGTGCTGTTGGAGAGCAGGGATTCAGCAATCCTCCCCACAGGAATCCCTAGCTATCCACAGACATGCGTACACCCTTTCAACATCCAAGATGTTCAGTTGTGCTCAACAGCGTGACTTCTAGTTGGGCAAAGTTAACAGACACAGCCAAATGCAGGCTCATCAGCATTATGCTCTTGGCCCAAAAACCATCCGTTTTCATTTTGTGCCTCTAGGACCTTTGTGAAGGGGATACAGCAAGTACGTGTGACAACATGAAATCCTGTTATTTTCCTTTTGAGCACAGATTCTCTTAAAAATGCATGGAGTGTCTGGGAAAGGCAGTAACCTGAGATGTTTTAATGAGTTAGCTAGCCCCTGCTTTCAACCCTCCTGTTCTAAGCAATTCCTCCCTTTTCCATAAAGGAGAGTCAAAATGGTCCTTTTCTTGTAGTCCTTTGACAACCTATACAAAGCAGGGGAGAGGAAAACAAATAATTTCCACAAAAGTAACAAAGATTGTTGATTAAAACCCATTAAAAGCAGGATATTCACCTCAAAACTGAGAAATATCCATTGTCCTAGAAATTATTATTAAAATCTGATTATGCTTTCTAAGATTACATTTAGATTAATCCATCATAAAGAAAGCAATCTTCTATTACTCTATCTAGTTTCAATAACTTACATTTGAATTTCCTGGTGAAAAAAACTTGACTATTAAGAAAGAGTTTATTTTCAGTGTACTGAATAGGTTTTTGGAGATAAAGTTTCTTTACTTGAATTTATTAATTAGTAGCATGGAAAGCCAATCTCAAAAACCAGAAGGGGTTTATTTTATCTTTCAAGTCAGGCAGTAAAAGTAGCCTGGGCTTTGGCACCAGGATGATCTGCTTTTTAATTGTTCCTGGGCTTTTGCTCCCCACTGTGAAGTGGCCAGGAAATCACTAAACTCAACCATGTCTTTTTCATCCTAAAATGAAGTTAATGACCCTTACCTTGAAGAACTGCAAGTGCCCAGAACATCACTGACCCTTTGTAAATGGTATTTATTATTGTCATAAAATAGGAAGACAATGACAACTCATCTACTTCTTATTCACACTGATCATTAGCAATGCTCAGAAAATAATTTAATCTCAGTAAAATCTCTGATGCAGGTCATGCAGTTAATTTATCTAAATATTCTACCTGTGATAACATTTACATTTGATAGCATGTGTTTGGAATACTTCTCATTATCTTCATATTATAAATACTGTTGTCTTCCTATTGCCAACCAATGAACAGAGAGGTTATGTAACTTGCCCAAGGTCATACAGCAGAGTCAGAATTCAAACCCTGCAATGCTTTCTCCTTCAACCTTTCATTCAAAGTCTGGGAATTACACTAACATAAAAGAATAGGATTCATACAACAAGCATGCAAGGTGCTACTTACTGTGATAGGTACTAGATTCCAAAAAATCAAATATTAAAAAAAGACACAGGACCTATAATCTATAAGGAGCTTCCAATATGGCGACTAGAAGCAATTCTATTACCTCATGGTTATGTGGTGGAAAACCTATGCTATTTCTCTGGATAAGAAATAAAAGATCCTCTCTGAATTGTTCTTATGTAAGGACCAATCTAGGTTTCTATATCTTCAGAAGAGATGTGAATAAAATTGTCACCTTTATATTAAGCTTTTTTAAGAACAGATACAAAAATTATTTTTACATGATTGCTATATCTAAAATGATAAAAAAATGAGTCATAATGGAATTTCTGGTCATTAAGAATAACCAAATATTACTTTAAAGAGATCCATATTTAAAATAACTCAAAAAAGCAAAGGAGACTATAGATAAAGGTATCTTGTTTAGATACATGGGTAAAGATAAACAGTAACCAGGTATATACAGATTTTTTTTTTACTTTTTTTCTTTTACCCTTTTCTTTCCTCATCCCTCTCTTGTATTCCCAATAGTTATTTGCCAGTCTCTCAAATGCACAAATAATAAAGTAAGCAGGCTTCTTACTACTTGAAAATATAGTATGAATTTAAAAAATAGGATTTTTTACTCTAGAGGACAGAATAATTGAGCATCCAAAGCAAAAAGCAATTCTGTTGTGCATAATTTATGTAATATGTATGAAACAAAGTGACCATATGTGAATAAAATGTTACTATTATTTTCAAAGTTTGTTTCAAAGAACTGTATTACTGATAGTAATTACGCAAATTAAAATGGGAGCAGTAATCTAACCTCTGCAGATTCTGCCCTTTATTTATTTTAAAGGGGGAAACAAGTTGTTCAGAAGTCAAGTGTTTGGCAAATAAATGCAGTAATCTTCAGTTCAGCATAGGTGAAAGTTCTTCTGAAGACAGTGTCATCTTTTTGAGGTAAACAATGGAAACCAGAGGTTAATTAGTCATATGGAAGAAATGGAAAAGATGCTATAAATGATCTTTTTAAAGGAACGTGGCTTAAAATGCAAAACGATTTGTTTTACAATACCTCTAATCCAGAAATGAATCTAGATATAAATGACAAGTGCTCACCTGATGCTGACTGGCTCCTGGCAGCCCTTAGCATGTGGCTGAAACTTGCAGACATTTTTCTGCAGATTCCCAATCCTTTTTATTGTCTGTGATTTCCTCATTAAAAGGGTGTTTTTATGCAGTTGATGTTCATTTTGCTTTGTAAGTGTGGTGGTGGTGATGGTGGTGGTGGTGACAGTTCTGATGTGAGATTTGGATAGTTTTTTTTGTTGTTTAACAAGGAGATCTGAAGGTCTCTTGTAGTAAGATTTCAGGTACAGAGTCTCTCATTTGCTTATGTGCAGAACATGTTTACACTGGCTTTTCATTTTATTGGCTGGATCCTCACTTCTTGGAAAAAGAAAATTGCAGAGAAGCAGCTTCTAAAATTATTGCCCGATAACTGGCATTTAATTCAGGTTATGCCTTATTGGGATTTATGATAACATTCCAAAGATGATATTCTCTGTCTTGGATCAGTCATAGGGGATCACAAGGGTAGATGAATTACATAGAAATAGAAGCATTTCATGATTCCTTCCATCTCCTTGTATTCTCAGATATAACTTCATTTGTGTGGCTTATTCAAATAGGGTTTGCTTTATGAAATCACATGAAGTAGAGCCCATCTGGAAAGGTTACTGTGGAAACAACAGGGGCCGGGAAGGTGGGGTGGGGCTAGAGAGCAAAATATGCCATGACAACCTTTTTCGGGTTTCCCAGGAAACATGGGTTGCTATGGCAACTGCATCAGTCAGGTCCGAATTAGTAACTTCCGCTGCACGGAGTGTCTGCCACTTTAATCTTCTTGTGATACTGCAAAAGCTTATCTCTCTGATGCCTTAGAACTGTTGTTGTTGTTGTTGTTGTTGTTGTTGTTTTTCTCAGCAGCACTGGAAATACTGATCTTTAGACTTTGGTAGATGTTGGCTGGGACATGTGCAGGGCACTTCACCCAAATCCCTTAGTCTAATACTTTTGCAATGCTTAAGCAAACTCCAGAGAGTTCAGGTAATTAGTCAGCAGAAGGTTTGGGGGTTGAGCATTTCCCTTTGTTCAAAGTTAAGAACTTCAAGGTTTGAGGATGAGAGATTCGAATAGAAACTTCAGTCAAAACCAGATCAACAAACTTAGGATTGGCTTCTAAGTCACAGTTCTACTCAGATTGCTCATCCACATGTTCAAAGGGGGCGGGAAGTGAACTAGGTAAGGTCAGTCACTTAAGTATTTGTCTGCTTTACTTAGTAAAGAAACAACTCCATTTTAATTTTGAGGTTCAACAGTTACTTAACTGTTTTTTAGTTTCGTTTCCTCCCAGGATATACTTTGTTGTTGTTGTTGTTAATATAGGGTGTGTACGAGAAAACAACTCTAATGTCAGCTTGTTGTTCACAAAATTAAGGGAGTGGGGGTGGCCAGAAACCGGTGGCTCACACTTGTAATCCTTACTTCTCAAAAGAGGCTGTGGTTCAATGGCAGCCCCAGGCAGGAAAGTCTGTGAGACTCTTCAACCACCAAAAGGCCTGAAGTGGAGGGGGCGGCTCAAAGTGGTAGGACACCAGCCTTGAGTGGGGGTGGGGGAAGCAAAGGAAGGGAGCCCAGGCTCTGAGTTCAAGCCCTAGTACCCGCAAAAAAAAAAAAAAAAGTGAGAGGGGAGGTGGGGGGGGAAGGGGACAATGGAGAGAATGTAGCCTACTTGAAAACAGGCACCTGTTTCCGTGTGAAGCAACCGAGAGAAGGCATCCATCCCACTTCCTCGGGTCCTTCTCGGGATGAAGGTCTGGAGAGGACGGGGACGAGGGCACACGCGGACCGAGGGGCGCACGCTCCCCGCGGAAAGGTGCACAGCCGGCCGCCGCGCCCCGCTCTAGACGTCCGTGAAGATCTTGTTGATGCTGACGCAGGCGTTGGGGTTACTGTTCCCAGCGGCGCAGGGGGCGGCCGAGTTGCCCGTCTTGAAGGGGGGCTGCGGGAAGGCGCTGTGGTTCAGGCCCCCCTCTTCGATCACCATGTACTCCGACTTGCTCAGGGTGGAGTTGCTCCGCGCCTTCCGCAGCTCCTCGGCCGAGGAGGAGAGGTGCTGGCAGCTGCCCACGTGCAGGTACTGGGCTTGCTCTTCCCCTTCCGTCTCGCGGTGGTAGAAGTAGTTGAAGTTGGAGACGATGACCGGGACCGGCAGGGCGATGGTGAGGACGCCGGCGATGGCGCAGAGGGAGCCCACGATCTTGCCCCCGATGGTCACCGGATGCATGTCCCCGTAGCCCACCGTCGTCATGGTGACCACCGCCCACCAGAAGGCATCCGGGATGCTGTTGAAGCCGGACGTGGGGTCGTCCGCCTCGGCGAAGTAGACGGCGCTGGAGAAGAGGATGACGCCGATGAAGAGGAAGAAGATGAGCAGGCCCAGCTCCCGCATGGACGCCTTCAGGGTCTGCCCCAGGATCTGCAGGCCCTTGGAGTGGCGGGAGAGCTTGAAGATGCGGAAGACCCTGACCAGGCGGATGACCCTGAGGATGGCCAGGGACATGGCCTGCTGCCCGTTGCCCTGGCGCTCGGCCAGCTCGGTGCCCAGGGTGATGAAGTAGGGGATGATGGCCACGATGTCGATGAGGTTCATGATGTTTCTGGAGAAGGTGGCTTTGCTGGGGCAGGCGAAGAAGCGCACCAGCAGCTCGAAGGAGAACCAGATGATGCACAGGGTCTCCACCACGAAGAAGGGATCCGAGAAGCTGGAGGCGCCGGCGGCGGGGGACCCCGACGTGCCGTTGCCGGCCGCCGCCGCCGCCTCGAAGGCGTCCGGGGACGAGGGCGGCGAGGCCGGGTAGTCCTTCTCGTCTCGGAACTCGGGCAGCGTCTCCAGACAGAAGATGACGATGGAGATGAGGATGACGAGGACCGAGACGATGGCGATGCCCCGGGCCGGCCCGGAGCTCTCGGGGTATTCGAAGAGCAGCCACACCTGGCGCTGGAAGTCCCGGCGGGGCAGGGGCCGCTCCTCCTCCCGCAGGAAGCCCTCGTCCTCGCGGAACTTCTCCATGGCCTCCTCGCCCAGCTGGTAGAAGCGGATCTCCTCGGAGAAGATGTCGATGGGCACGTTGACCGGCCGCCGGATGCGGCCCCCGGACTGGTAGTAGTAGAGGATGGCGTCGAAGCTGGGGCGGTTGCGGTCGAAGAAGTACTCGTTGCGGAGCGGGTCGAAGTACCGCATGCGCCGCTTGGGGTCGCCCAGCAGCGTCTCCGGGAACTGGCAGAGGGTCTTGAGCTGCGTCTCGAAGCGCAGCCCGGAGATGTTGATGACCACGCGCTCCCCGCAGCAGTCCTGCTCGTCCGCGGCCGCCAGCGCGGGGGGCAGCGGCTCGTAGCGGTCCCCGCCGCCGCCACCGCCGCCCTGGGGCGGCTCCCCGCCGCCGCCGCCGCCCGCCGCCTCCGGCTCCGGCAGGTGGTCCCCGGGCACCACCGTCATGTCGGGCGGCGGCTCCGGGCCCGCGGCGGGCTCTGCGTAGCCGGGGTTCACCAGGGTGTGGGCGCCGCCGTCTCCGTCGCCCTGGCCGGGCCTGGCAGGGTCCTGGGCAGGGTGGGCGCGATGGCGGGCGGAGGTCTGCGGCGGCGAGCGCAGGAGGCTGCGATGCTCGTCCATGCGGCGGGGAAGCGGCGGCGGCGGGGAAGCGGCGGCGGGGCCCCGGCTCTCCTCCCCGCGCTCCCCGCGCTCCCCGCCCCTGCGCCGCCTCCGCCCACCGAGCCCAGCCCGCCGCCGCCTGTTGCTGCCGCCGCGGCCCGGCTCCGTCTGGGTCTGGCGCGTCGCACCCGGGCGGCTCCGGTAGAGACGCCTCTTCCTCCCACCTCCTCCCTCCTCCCCCTCCCCCTCTTCCCTCGTCTCTCCTCCCTCTACTGCTTTCCCCCCCACCCCAGCTCCGCCGCGTCCCCGCGGGGCGCGCGCCCGCCCTCCGCGTCCCCCAGGATTCCCGCCCACCGCGCGGGCGCGCGCCCCCCTCCCCCGCGGGGAGCCACTACCCCGCACTCACCCGCCGTCCTCCGCACTGCTTCGTAGTCACCCGAGTCACTCCCATCTTTGCACCTCCCAGGGGTCCCCCTATCCGCCCAGCCAAGCCCCTTCCCCCCTCCCACGCTTCTGTCTCCTCTGGCCAGCGCGCGCCAGAACCTCCCTTGTGGCCAGCCTGGCCGCATCCCAGTTGCCAGGCAGCTAGACCCGAGCAGGGAACCACACCTGGGGTGGAAGCACAGGCCTTCCCTAGTCTCCCGACCCGGGCCCAGAAGGCCAGGGCGGAGGGAAGACAAGAGGCAAACCCCTGGCCAGGACTTGTTCAGGAAGAGAGCGCAGGTCAGGTGGGCATCCTAGAGAAGAGGCCAGCGTGCGCTGGTGAGCAGATGGCCATTAAGTCGGGACAGGGGTGGTGGGTGTGTGTTAAATCGTGCCAGAACTAGAAGCCCTGGGGAGTCCTGGGTCCTGAACAACTCTGGGCACTGGAGGGTGGGTGGGACGTTGTTTCTGTCTGGAGTAGTTCGCACTGAGTGGAATCAAGGATCAAATGTCTGGTTTGGGATTGGTGCTGGGATTTACAGTGTAGTCCGTGAGAAAATAGGTGGGTAATGGAAAATGGAAATTTACTACATCTGATTTCCAGCGTTAGAAAGCCCAACTTAGATCTGTTATGGGACGAACAGGAGTAGGGCAGCTACCCTGACTCCACTTGATAAAATGCCATCCTCACCTCTGTCATAGGAAATTTGCCCCTGATTCTAGTTAAGGGGCAGAACTTTCGTAATTTGATTTGTGTCTCTGCTGCTCCATTTGAACCAAGAGATCATTTACAATTATTTCCTTGGAGAAACTATCCAAATTGTTGTGGTCATTTTAAGCATAATGTCTGTTTCCTCCCCCACAACGCCCCATAGTTGTTTTTTTTTTTTTTCTTTTAGCAATCCCAATATAAGCCAGCTCTAGGCTTACACAAGTCTGTTTTTCATTGTATGATTCAAATCATTTACAGAAGAGGAACTGACATCTAGACAATGCATCATCCATCCAAAGTAAGCTGACAATTCAGATTGATGTGTGTGATTCATGGTTGTTCCCTTCTCAACCATAAAGCCCTCTGGATCAGAGAGCAGGTCTTAACTTTCATTTCTAGCGTCTCCTAATGTGTCTTGGAAATAGCTAGGCACTGGTGGCTCATGCCTGTAATTCTAGCTACTTGGGATGTTGAGATCTGAGGATCATGGTTTGAAGTCAGACTGGCCAGGAAAGTCTAGGAGACTCTGATCTCTGATTAACCCCCCAAAAGAGTGCTAACCTTGAGCATACAAGCTAAGGGACTGTGACCAGGATTGGTACAAAAAAGGGGAGGAGAATGTGAGTTCAGAGGACAGTGCATTAGTTATTTCTACCTCCAGCTCTTCCTGGTTCATGTGCCTGTTTCTTCCTCTTCCACTTCAGGGGCAGCTCAATGCTGGGCCATGCAGCTAGTAATTTTATGTTGTGAAATGGGAAAAAATTGGATGACTATGTCAAACTCTCTTATTTTGTGTAATAGTCACCTCATTGTTTTACCTACATTTTAAAGCTATTGATTATTATAATCAGTCATTCATGTATTTAAGAATGAGACCAAGTGCTTGCTGCAAAGCTAGTTCATAGAAAGGCAAACACCCCATTTTTGCTATTGTTCTAGTACTGAGGCCTGAACTCAGGAATTGGACTCCAGCCCTTAGCTTTTTCACTCAAGACTAATACTGTGCCACTTGAACTACTTCCAGCTTTTTACTGGTTAATTGGAAGTAAGAGTCTTATGGACTTTCCTGTCCAGGCTAGCTTCTGGCCATGATCTGACCCTCAGATCTCAGCTTCCTGAGTAGCTAGAATTAGGCTTGAGCCACTGGCACTTGGTTCTCAGGGTTCCCTTCCCTCCCCTTCCCTTCCCTTCCCTCCCCTCCCCTCCCCTCCTCTTCCCTTCCCTTCCCCAACTGCCCTTTCTTTTTGTGCCAGTCCTGGCATTTGTACTAAGGGCCTAGGCACTATCCCTATACTTTTTCACCCAAGGCTAGCACTCTACCACTTGAACCACAGTTCCATTCCTGGCCTTTTGGTAAATTGGAGATATGTTTCCCAGACTCTCTGTCTGGGCTGAGTGCAAACCACTTCTCAGATCTCAGCCTCCTGCATCACGAGGATTATAGATGTGAGCCACCTGTGCCTGGCTACAGGTTTTTATTTTCAATTTTTCTTTTCTTTTTTTTTTTAAGTTAGCTGTGGAGCTTGAACTCAGGACCTGAGCACTACCCCTGAGCTTTTGTGCTTGAGGCTAGCACACTACCACTTTGAGCCACAGCTCCACTTGCAGATTTTAGGTGACTACTTGGAGATAAGAATTTCACAGACTTTCCTGCCCAGGCTGACCTTGACCCATGATCCCCAGATCTCAGCAACCTGAGTTGCTAGGATTACAGGTGTGAGCCACCAATGCTCAGCTACAGATCCTATTTTTTTTTTAAACTGTATTTTTTTTGTCTTTTCTTTTTTGGCACTAGAGATCGAACCCAGAACGTTGCACTTCCTAGGCAAGCCACTAAGTTTTGCCACTAAGCTACATCCCAGCCCTACAGATCCTATTTTTAAAGATTGAATGTTTCGTGCACTTCTTTGTCTGATTTAGAGAGTGATTTATTCTTCCTTTTGCAAGAATTAGTACTGAAATTAATATTAATCAATGGCAAGGAAGACCAGAGCAAAGAACAGTCCTGTGATGGATGGTCACAAGTTTCTTTGAAGTATCTCTGTCCTTCAGAAATGAATCTGTCCGCTTCATGGATTTTCATTATCTGGGAGATTCTGATTATAAGCTTCCTAGGACAGACTTGATATTTGAAGACTAGAGAAGTTTAGCAGTCTGTTCAGCTCTCAGAGCTTGTTAATGAAAGAGCTGGGTCTAAAAACCTTGGATCATTTCCAAACCCAGTGTTTGCTGTACTGTATCACACTGTGAAACTCTTATGTTGATCACGGCGAGGGTTTAATAAATACTGAATTTCTAACAGCAGCCTATTTGCTTCTGATTGCTGACTAGTTCACTTCAATTCATATTTATTTTAACTGAAAACTACTGCCTTGTGGTGACTACTCCGTAGCCTATAGGAAATGAGTTGGTGGGCGCAATTCCATCCCTGTTGGACAGCAGAAACCATTGAAACAAATCAATGTCAAAAATGGCACTTCAGGAGAAACACATACCACTTATTTAGTACCCCCAGTGGAGTAGCTCAAAGTGATTTGAAAATGTCTCATTAATCCTCACGACACCCCTGTGGGATAATAATAATATTATTGTAATGTTTAAGTGTAGAATTGTGGCAAAGCAAACAGCTTCTCGGAGCCTCTGCAGAATCCTTCAATATGGAGCCTAAAAAAGTCATCAGGTTTGCAAACAGGAAGATAATTCTCAATACTTGGCCTTTTTGCATTTATTTAGGCATGGCCTGGTCTTATTGACTACTACACAGAACCAGAAATAGCTCCCCAGTTGTTTGCTAGATGGTGAAAAACATCTGAAATTAGCCAAGAAATGTTTGAGAATGAGACAAGGCAGACCTTGACAGCATCCTAAACCACACTTACAGGGAGATAGATGAATAGACAACACTTAATATGGCATTGTGACAAATGAACTTTAAACATAGATCTGAAGCTTTTTTTTTTTACAATGCTGTTAACAACATAGTAGGCCATGACCTAAGGATAATAGTTCAAGTCTAGTCCAGTCAGAAAAGTCCTTGAGACTCATGTGTCCATTTAACCAGCAAAAAGCTGTGGGGTGTGAGTCTAGAACACCAGCTTTGAGTGAAAAAGTCAAGGGACAGCATCCAGTCATTGAATTCAAGCGCCAGTACATCTCTCTCTCTCTCTCTCTCTCTCTCTCTCTCTCTCTCTCTCTCTCTCTCTCTCTCTCTCTCACACACACACACACACACACACACACACAAATGGAAGTACAAAGTGTCTTAAGGCATCTTGTTACTATTCAATCTATTCTTGTCAAGCTATTTCTCAGTGGTACCAAACTAGTTCCATTGTCAGGCTCTTCATACTTTTTATTCCCTTGCCTAAAACACTCCAGATTTTCACATGGCTTTTTTCATCATCTTCTGTGTCTGTTCAAAATGTCACACTCTCAAGCAATATTCCAAATAACTCTTCTTCCTGTCCACAAGTATTTTACCTGCTTTATTATTTTCCTGATAGCATTTATAATTTAGTTGGTTAGACTTTGTATTGAACATCTTGCTTATTGACTACTTCTTGCACTACAGCACAAACTCTGTGAAGGAAGGATCTTGAATTTCCATGCCTGTATTCTACATACCTTGAACAGTACCTTGAATATAATAGATGCTCAATAGTTATTAACTAAAGGGAAAAAGTTATTTAATAGAGGAAAGGGTGAAGTGGTTTTGCTGGTATAGAGGAGCTATTTTAGAGTGCTTTCTGTCCAGTACTGGCTCTAGGAACTATTTCATAGAACTAGCTGGGCCACAAAGACATACAAGGATTCTTTTATTAAACCACTTTCTTCTTTTTTATTCCCCCTCTATCTTCCCTTCTCCCATCTGCCTGAATTGGTCTATCTTGCATTTCAGATTGTACTTCAAGCTCCCCACTTGATGTTCTTCCTGAAGATACCCCAAACTTAGTATTTATAGCTCTGAAGTCATTATCTTTCTCCCCCAACTTGCTTCTTTTCCTGTTTTTCTTATTTTGTGTTAGAATATGGAGTCATCCCCACATCCTTCCTCTGCCTCTATGTTCATCAGGCTGCTAAGTGCTTTCATCCTCTCCCCACCCCCATAGTCTCCACGTCTTCATCCTCACTGCCAAGCCCTCAGTGCAGGCTGCCATAATGGTTTTTTCTTTTACGTATTTAACCCTCCTGCATGTAGCCCTGTTATCTTTATAAATCATAGGTTGGGTCATGTTGTTCTGCAGGGTTACCATAATGGTCAAATCCTACCTTGACCTGTCATTCATTTCCACACAGCAACATTCACTCAGTGCCAGGATTGGGCCTTGAACTCAGGGCCTGGACATTGTCTTTTAGCTTTTTAGATCAAGACATCTGAATTCCTTTGGCATGTTGTTCATCTCTCCTTTTAAAAAAATTTTCTTGGTGCCAGTCCTGGAACTTGAATTCAGGGCCTGAGCACTGACCCTGAGCTTCTTTGATCAAGGCTAGAACTCTACCACTTTGCAACAGCTCCATTTCTGGCTTTTTGATGGCTAATTGGAGATAAGAATCTCACAGCCTTTCTTGACTAGATTAGCTTTGAACTGCAATCCTCAGACTTCAGTCTCCTGAGCAGCTAGGATTATAACTGGCAACAACCAGGGTCCAGTTTTATCCTATCTCCTTTTGATGGCTTTGCAGTACTATATTTCAATTGTCTGTTATGGTTCACCCAAAGGAATGTGAGTTCCATAATATCAGCGGCTAAAATACTAAACTGTGGAAGCACATGCTAAGCCAGGCACCACACTAAGCATTTTATATACAGTAGCCTACAAGTTGTCTGCCAGGCAGGTACACTAGTTCACATGTGCATGGAGAACTTGCACACAGGGTACCAAGACCACTTGTGTGATTGCACAGCTAGGAAATGGAAGAGCCTGAGAACTTTACACACATACGCTCTTCCATAGGCTACCTCTGTGAGAATTAGATGCTGTGTGTGTGTGTGTGTGTGTGTGTGTGTGTGTGTGTGTGTGTGTGTATGTGTATGTGTGTCTGTCTGTCTGTCTGCTTGTCTGCACACATGCACCTGTACTGGGACTTGAACTCAGAGCTTTTGGCTTTGTTGCTTTACATTTGTGCTCTATCACTTGAGCCACACCTCCACTTTTGAATTAATCAAGATCATTGGAGAGATAATAGTCTTATCAACTTATCTGCCTGTGCTAGCTTGGAACCATGATCCCTAGATCTCATCTTCCTGAGTAGCTAGGATTACAGGTACCAGCCACCAGTGGATGCTTTGTCTAATTCATCTTGTATTTCCAGTTCCCAGTATTGTGTTGCTGTAGAAGAAATGTCATTCAAGTCCTAGAGAAAAAATTATTATGGGGCACAAATACTTTTGTACTAAATAGCTGCTAGAGCATGATGGACAAAATTTATTAATGAACCCTTCTGAATTTGCAGAGAAGTTCATACTGAAGTAGATATACATGTAAGTCCTGACTGACACTAAGGTGGCTCTCTAGTAACTGTTGCTGTGCCCATCAGAATGACCCAGCAGTCTGTGTTCTCACAAAGCAGAAGAAAGATCTATTTAGGGAAGATCAAAATTCTGTCAGCAAGTATGCCAACTGAAGATTTAAAAGTACTGTGTTAGACCATGCATTTAAATAAGCCTGATGTTTTCTTTGTGAGCGGTTATGTGTTGTGTTGTGTGTGTGTGTGTGTGTGTGTGTGAGAGAGAGAGAGAGAGAGAGAGAGAGAGAGAGAGAGAGAGAGAGAGAGAGAGAGAGAGAGAGAGAGAGAGAAAGGGCGCACAATTAAACCCCAGAACACCTGCATGGCCTTTTCTAGTTCTGGCTAATTTATTGCAAAAGCACACAGTCGCACCTCTAATCATAGATGAGATGTGCAATTACTGATGAGCTGGGCTGTTAAGGCTCTTGGTATGTACCAATTATTTGTTTGCAGATGGGAATCTTCTCAATGTTCAACACTCAGTAGAAACAACTAGCTGGCTTTAGAATGCTAGCAAACATACTGCTTTTCTTTAGGTAAGATGCACGGTTAAGAACTTTGTAATGCAGAAGTCATACTTGTACATTTTCCTCCAAGTAGATTTGAAACAGGAATGATTTACAAAATATCTCAAAATTTCAAATAACCAAATACAAATAAATTCAATATATCAGATAACAAAGTGAGATACTATAACAATATGAGATAACCAAGAGACAGCAAAGGAAAACCAAAACAGGTGGGGGGTATGGAGGGGGGAGGAAAATGGGTACCAAGACATGTGAAAAGGTATCAATGTACGTGAATTAATGCACCTTCTATCTGGCAAATATCATGTAACCCTTTTACTAATTACAATAAAAAAATGCAAAAAAAAAACCAAAAAAACAAACTATCTCAAAAATACCTGCAATTTATTTCCTTATGTGCAGTCTATGAGTTACTTTCTTTGAATGTTGAAGACAAGCCATAATTTAGCTCTCCATTTCAAGAGCTAAAAGGAATTATTTTAGTCACATGATTGAGCTTACATTAATGTAAACTACTGAGCAAAGTTGACAGAAATAGTAAGGTTTCTCAAACACTTATGAAACCCATTGAAATGTTACAAAGTCAAGTGCCAGTGTGATTGAGGTTTTCTTTGCAGTATCACCATGGTAAAAATCAAAACCTATCCTATTACTCTCAACACAATATTACAGTATTATTGCTTTGTCATTAGGCTTTGTACTTATATGTTGACAAGGAAATTAAAAATGTCTGTCAAAAAGCGTAACAATTTTATTGAATTTTTATTACAATAGTAATAATGCTAATAAAAGGATATGAAAGTCCATAATAATCCAATTAATACAGTTTCATAATAGCAAAAACTAAGAATATAATTCATTGGCCGGGAAGAGGAACTTTCAGTATACCTGAGATACAATGCAATTAATATCACTGGTTTGGTTAATCCTCCTCTAAAAAGGATGAAATTAAAATCAAATAAGCTTGTGATGTGTTAGTCCCTGCCTGACCCAGATGCAGCTGTAAGTTTGGGAAGTCTTCATTTGTAGGTTCAGCACATTTCAATTCTAGAGCCAATTCTAAACAAATGTGTTGGGCTATGTTAGGAAATCTCATCCTATCTCTGCTGCTGATGGTGGGACTCCGTTTTGCTACACTAAGCCTGTTGAGCCCGGTGGATGTCTCACTGCCTTAAAGATTTGAAAGGGTAGGTTCCAAACTCTTGCCCTATTGTGTGTGGCAATAGAAAAATAAACAAAAAACCTCTACCTTAGCTTGCTACTATTTTCTCCATTCTTTTCTATTGAGACTGAAACTTGAAACTCCAAATGTGTTTGAGAATTCTGTTCATTCTTTAGCCTTTAGCAGGCTCCCCAATGGCTTGAGAACTAATTAATATCTCGTGGAGTCGCTCAGCTTCACTCTTCTTTTATTCTACCAGTATTTCCATTGCCATGGCCAACCCTAAGGCCTTTCACCCTCAATAGCTTGGACTCCATGGGCAGTGAAGTTTTCCAAGCTTGTACTCAAATAACAATCTTTTCTTAGAACTTTATGATTTGAGAAGCTGGCCACCCCCTTGAGAATCTTTCCTAAAGCTGAATTTTATTTTCTCCTAGCCACAACCACCATTTCAGCTTCCTTCAATCTCCTTACCAGCTCACTATAGTCCTAGAATGCCTCATTATTGAATTCCAGAGGTTGGCATGAACACCTAGAAATGTTCAACCAGTTTAAACTGGGATCCATTGTTTAGTTATTTAAATGAACCATTAACGAATTGACTGAGATATATAGATCTTAGATGTGTAAAGGATAAATTGTCTTGATTTACACCCCTCCCCTGCCATCACACTCCATTTGAGTGTAGGAATCCACCTGTAGGATGCCAGCACGTTTGTGAACAGATTTTTCTGCCAACTGTTTTTGTGTTGAAAATTCTTTCAGGAAAAGCCTACTATTGGAGCATGTTTCTCCATTATGCTGTTCTCAAAGGCAAATGTTAAAATATGCTATAGTGTGATTGGAAGGGTTCTAGTCTAGAATTCAAACTATAAGAAGTTTAAGTGAGCATGAGAAATCCATTTTACCAATCTCTGTCTTAATTTCTGTCTTTGAAAAATGAAGAAAATATATGCAATAAGAGTAAATAAGATTCTATATGCAAAAGTATTTAGGTAGTTACCTGGGCTATAGTAGGTGCCCAAGAAATGCTTGCTCACTCATATTTTCTGTAGTGATTGCAAAGGCTGTGTTTTGATGGACATGTGATCTATGAGCATCTATACCTAGTAGGGCTTATACATTTACCAAAGAGCAAAGGGCATGCCTCAAAATTGGAATTCTTGTATTTTTAGTCATTATTATTATTATTTGTTCTGGTGTTAGTGGGATCTGAACTCAGGTCCTTGTTCTTGCTAGGCAGATGCTCTACCACTTGAGTCACATACAGAGTCCTTTTGTTCTTTTGTTTTAGAGTTACTTTTCATGTTTGTTTGTTTGTTTGTTTTTGTCTAGGGATGGGGTTGGCCTTAGTTAGGATGATGATCGATGATCCTTTCCCCCTAGGATAACAAAGAGTAGCTACCCAATTCACTGTATTATCATGACTTAATATTCTCTTCAAAACTAGATGCTCAGCAGTTAGTGAAAACTCAAAAATATTTGTGGAAATTTCTTTTGTTTAGATTATGTACTTCTTCATTTGTTTTACAGACACAGTAGCTATGGACTCAAGATATTAAAAATTCATATCCAAAGCCTGTATCGTATCTTCCTCCTCCTTGGGAGATTTCCACCTCATCAATAGCTGCTGCCTGAATCCAGCTTTCCAAGGACTGCATGCCACTCACTGTATTCCACACACCATTTCCTATTGCCTCACCAATACCAAGCTGCCTAGATTTCCACTGATAAAAGACACTACTTAATATTAATATCCAGACAAGTTACCTTGACTTCTGTCTCCATTTTTCTTCCTTGTTTTGAAAATTCACTCATTATTTTACTGACCTTCCTTTCTCCCCCTTGCTGTTCCTTTCTCCAAAATACCTATACAGTTCACCATTTTCTCCACATTACATATACATGCTGTATGTTGAGAATCTAAGATGAATAAGACATATCCCCTACTTTATTCTGTACTGGGACATCCTGTCTCTCAACTGCCCCTCTCTGGACGAGCTCTCCACACTGCCTAATGACTACACCCATGTAACTGCATTTACTCACATCTCAGCCCATGCCTATACTCAGCTTTCTTTCCCTTTCAAGCCCTTGCCAGCTTTTTCCAGCATCTGATGGGAACAGCCATCCTCTTCTCATAGAGAAAAATTTCTTCTCTAAACATTTATCTTCTGGGTCTCAAAACCCTGATGCATTATCCTACACTGGAAGAAAAGGCCTTAGAATGACATTTTGTCCTGGTGATGCCACAGGCGCCCCCTGTTGGTAGCCTGCATGTCAAGCTCTGCCTTCCTCAGCCTCTGCATCAATGTTACCTGGTAATTTCGAACCAAAGGGCAGCAGACAATAACCATCTCAACATACTGGGACCTGGAGTATGTCATAAGCCTTGATTTTTCTATGCTGCCATGAAACCCAAGGGATCAGCCTGTCTAGGAAGTTGTTGTCTGCCTTATCTCATGTATTATCCTTAAGATAATTTGTTCTTTCCTAAAAAATCGGACTAGCCCAGCACCCATGGTTCATGCTCCTAATCCTAGCTACTCAAGAGGCTCAGATCGGAATATCACAGTTTGATGCTAACCTGGTCAGAAAAGTCAGTGAGATGCTTATCTCCAATTACGCAGCAAAAAAGCCAAAAATGGAGTTGTGGTTCAAATGCTAGAATGCCAACCTCAAATGAAAAAGTGAAGAAAGAATGTGAAGACTTGAGTTCAAGCCCCAGTAGAGGTAAACACACACAACAAATAACAAACTGGACTAACTCCTCAACTCCTATAGACTCTTCCCTGGGAAAGTGCCACCTATATTAGCAACTGCTGCCCGAATCCTGCTCTCTCTTCAGCATTTTCCATTGCCTTACAAAACCAAAATAAAAAACACGGGTTGGCCTGGAATTTGGCCTAGTAGTAGAGTGCTTGTGTAGCACAAAGACCAGGGTTCGATTCCTAGGTACCACATACATAGGAAAAGCCAGAAGTGGTGCTGAGGCTCAAGTGGTAGAGCACTAGCCTTGAGGAAAAGTCCAAGGCTTTACTCGGGCCCTGAGTTCAAGACCAGGACTGGAAATAAAATAAAATAAAATAAAAATAAAAATAAAAAATAAGGGCTACCTGCTTTCCACTGTTAAGTCAACCTCCAGGCAATGTGAGTGAATATTTGCACATGATAGACATAACTGGTCACTGTGGTTATGCTACCATGCCGAGGAGATGGCCATTCAGGCTAGATTCTAGCAGGACTCAGTCCTTAGAGGCTAGCACTGAAAGAATTCCTTTCTTGAATCTAGTTGGGGGGGGGGACAGGTGGGAAAATCTGGAATAGATTCAATGTCTCTCCCTCACCCCTCTCTTTCCTTTCCTTCCTCCCTCCCCTCCCCACCTCTTTCATGTCTGTCCAGGGCTTGAACTAAGAGTCTGGGCACTGTTCCTAAGCTTCTTTTCTCAGTGCTAACACTTAACTACTTGAACTGCAGCTCTGTTTCTGGCATTTTGGTATCTCACAGGCTTTTCTGCCTGGGCTGACTTCAAACTGTAATCCTCAGATCTCAGCATCCTGAGATGACATGAGCCACCAGTACCCAGCTTAGATTCAATCTCTAGATGTTAACATCTGAGAGATATAGGAACTGTGTATGCACAGATAATGTACGTTATTAATTTATTTAAGTGTCCCATTATGCTCAGATAACATTGGCTGCACAGTTTTAGGAGATAATGCACCCTTTAGGGGTACAGTCTGCTCATACCCAATGATAAAATTGATTTCTAAGCAAATGGACTGAAACTCAATTATCCCTAATTTTGAAGCAGAATAACCCTGGGCTCACTTCAGGATGAATAATCAAATCAAAGGTGCCAACCAAACAGAATTTTCCAGATGTGCATATTGAAATATGTAATCTGAGCAGTTTTAAGTGCATCTGAGTACTTTAGTGCTTCAAAAATGGTCCAGCTGCATTATCTGTCCTGGATATTGTGAGCCTAAAAGTAAACAGCTTGCTTACATTTTCATAATGTGTACATCACTTAGAGGCAATATAAAGGACAATCAGAATACTGGGGTACTCTTTCCGGTCAGTTATTACTGAATCCCAATAGATTTTGGAGATGAAAAAAACCTTACCTATATGCTATATAAAATCCATCATAAATGTAGTGTTTCGAACTCATTTTTCTTAGGTATTAAACATAACAGAAAAGTATTTTCATGACTGTGAGACATGTAGTTTGACAGGATTTAAATATTCACCTAGTGAATGATCCTTTGACTCAACAAAGCAACATATTTAATCTTTAAAGACTGGTTTTTATAGCCGTGTACTAGTGGCTTATCCCTGTAATCCTAGCTACTCAAAAGGCTGGGATCTGCGTATTGCAGTTCAAAGCTAGCCTGAACAGGAAAGTCTGTGAGACTCCTATCTCCAATTAACCATGGAAAAAGCTATAAGTGGAGCTGTGGTTCAAGTGATAAAATGCTAACCTTGAGCAAAAAAGTTCAGGAACAGCTCCTAGGCCCTGAGTTTCAAGCCCTAGGATTGGCATGCATGCATACACACACACACACACACACACACACACACACACACACACACACACACACACACACACAGGACACAAGGACTGGTTTTTATAATCTTTCCATTTAGGCTCTATGGATAGAGCCATTTGTTACTTGTGATTACTTTCTTCGTCGCCTTGTATTTTGTCCATGATAGACCCCTGTAAACATTGCTTCCTCTTATATCAACTAAAGGAACAGCTCAATGATAATGTTTTAAATTATCCTTAAGTAGTTGTACGAAATTGTTTCAATTCAATAAATCAGTTTGTAAGTGCAATGCAACATATCTTGATCAATGTCATCTTTTCGTTATCCTTCCTCCATCTCTTCCAACCCCACCTATCCTCTCATAAATATCCTCTTATAAATATTTTTTTTTGTGTGTGGATCATGAGGCTTGGGTCTGGGTGCTGTCCCTGAGCTCTTCAGCTCTTCAGCTACCTTCCTACCCTACCAAGCCCCACTTCCCATTTTTCAGTAGTTAATTGGAGATAAGAGTCTCAGGTCCTTTTGTGCCCTGGCTGCTTTGAACCTTGATCCTCAGACCTCAGCCTCCTGAGTAGCTAGCATTACATGCATGAGCCACCACACCCGGCACCTTATAAATATTTTCAAAGGTAAACAGAGTAAGCTTATTTAAAATGGAAAGGAAAGTCATGATAAAAAGTCAACTGTCCCTTTGGAGAAGGGGTCCCAAAGAGGAGTCCAGAGGAGTTGAATGAGGACTGTCACATCTCCTCCCCTGGGCTATGTGTTGAATTGTTTGATGGCTTGTACATACCTACCCCACTCTTTCACTGTCTGAGTAGACAACCAGGTCTTTATGGAAATTAGAAACACTTAAATGAGAACTCTCAGCATTATGGGAAGAAGAAGCATTTGAGTAGGGCCTGAGGCACTATGGAAACAAGTACCCTAAAGGGCCACATGTTATCTGCCAAATGGTAGGTCTGCCTCTTGTTATCTCTATCTACATAATGTTGATAAATCTTAATCCATTATTTTTGTAACCTAAGTGTAATCTTGGTCACAAATTCTTGCCATTTCTTTCTGTTTCAATATATTCATAGGTTTCATCATGTCCCAGGTTTATAAAACTCTGGAAACAGTATGGAAAGTGAAAAGTTATGAATTCCTCTTTTATCCCTAACCAGAACTTCCCAAGAGATTAAGATAAAGGATTTCAAATTTCCATTTCAATATGGTGGTAATGTAAAGACACATTGATATGTATTTCCAATTATTTTCCCCTTAGCTTCATTCCCACACACCCTTCCCCAAATCCTCCCCATAAGGTTTAGGAGAAATTGACTAATTTAGATGTACCTTCATGTTGGCATGAAATGTAACACTCCACAACATTCCTGTGCGATCCAGGATAGAATGACAGGGCCTGCCTGCTCTGGGGCTAGCATATAAAGAATTTTCTAAGACAGATAAATTATTTAGAATCTGAGAACAGTCTTCAACCTCAGCCAGCTCAATTTCTGCCAAATAATCAAGAAGATAAATGTATCATTCTTCGAAGACAGAAGACATGTTGGAAATCAGGTAATTTAATTTGAAATATGAAATGGAGCTAATTGATTTGCAATTCTGTCCCTGGTGTATTGCCCATTGGAAATACAATGTTCTGAGATCTCTAGAACTGTAACCCCAGACAGGAAAATATCATCTGCCACTTGCTGTTCAGAGATGAGAAGACATAGAAAACTTGAAGGTAAACAATGGACCACTCTGTAACTCTTTAGTATTGCTGTACTTTAAGTATCTCCAGGTAACCAAGTCCATTTGTCTTAAGTTATATTATTAACTGTGGTGTGTGTGTGTGTGTGTGTGTGTGTGTGTGTGTGTGTGTGTGTGTGTGTGTTCCAACTCAGGAACTCTCAAATATAGTTAAGAGCAGGATTTAGGCCAGGATGTGCGCAGGCAAAAAAGTTGCCTATGGCAGAAGATAAATGTGTTCTTTTTGCCTATCTTTATCTGGCTAATGAAATAATATTACCAAGTAGTGATTTCTTTTCTGCTTGTGGGCTGACTTAGGTCATTTCTTTTCTCTTCTAGAACTACATTAAATTGCAGAAAAGGAATTTCAATTAATATTATAATAATCCCCTCTGCTGATAGAGGTTTCTAAGCTCATCACTGTCAAATTTCTGCATGGTGTTTTAAAGACACACAGGAGATTAAATATTTCCAGTTCTTACAAGAATAAACCCAGGCCGCATAAAAGTACTCATATGCTAAGTGCTAAGAATAGCAACACCCACCATCCATATATTGAACCATTGTTAATGGCTATGTTTATCTGAAATTTCCTTGTTCTGAGTATTGAACTCAGGGTCTGGATACTGTCCATTGGCTTTTCCACTCAAGGCTAGCTCTCTACCACTTGAGTCCCAGTTCTTCTTCTTTCTTCCTGCTCTTTGTAACTTAATTGGAGACAGGAGTCTCATCGTCTTTCCTGCCCTGGTTAGCTTCAGACCACAACCCTCAGATCTCAGCCTCATGAGTAGCTAAATTAAAAGTATGAGCTACCTGTGCCTGGCTCTAATATGGTTTTGTGAATGTTGCTTCCATTTCCCAAAAGAGATTAAGAATTCTGCTTTCCATGAAGAATTTCAAACATAATTTTGTCTATCTACATAAGGCAAACCACCAGGAAAATACATAGATCCTAACAGAAAATGGCCAAAAACTATGAAGAAAATTTACAGAAGATGAAATCTCAAAGAGATGTTCAATTTCATTATTCAACAATGCAAACTAAATTCTACCAAATATTATGCATAGCATATCAAAATAATATGGAATATGAGGCTAGATCATTTGTTTTAAAAGGTATATCAATACCATAAGTGAAATTAGTAAATAGATTATGAAGTAAGCAAATTAATTACTTCTTAAAATGTGATGCTTGTCGTATTTCCTAAAAGTTGAGAATAGGGGCTGGGGTTTGGCCTAGTGTTAGAGTGCTTACCCAGCATGCCCAAAGACCCGGGTTCAATTCCTTGGTGCCACATACATAGAAAAAGTCAGAAATGGTGCTGTGGCTCAAGTGGTAGAGCTCTAGCCTTGAGAAAGCCCAAGGACAGCACTCAGGCTCTGAGTTCAAGCCCCAGGACTGATTAAAAAAAAAACCATGTTGAAAATCAGCAAAAATTAGTACATTTTCACATTTGTATATATTTTTTCACTTAAAAGTTATAATAATGCCTTATGTGTGTATTGGATTTTTTTGTCAGGCATGGGGCTTGAACTTAGGGCCTGGGTGCTATCCCCAATGTTTATCACTCAAAGCTAATATTCTACCATTTGAGCCACAGCACCATTTCTGGTTTTCTGGGGGTTAATTGGAGATAAGTGTCTCACAGACTTTCATGCTGGAGATGGCTTTGAACTGTGATCATCAGATCTCAGGAGGCTGAGATTTGAGCCACCTTGCCCACCTATGAGTACGTTTCTTTTTGAGAAGTATTACTCCCACCCTTGTTTTGTCCTTCTTTCCCTCCCCCTTTATCCCTTCCCCAAGTCAGATAAACTGATATATGACAAAGGGTACCAGAATCAGAAACAGTGACCTTGGGGAATAAACTAGTAGAGAAAAAACCCAAAAGATGAAAGAAATAACTGTAAACAACACACTAAAAAGAAACCAGAAACAAAGGAAGTAAGACAGAAAGGCAAAACAATCAAAAAAATCTGTCTTGTTTCCACATGGTGGAGATTATTTCAGTTAGCATTATTATTTTTATTTATTTATTTATTTTTTTGCCAGTCCTGGGCTTGGGCTCAGGGCTTGAGCACTGTCCCTGGATTTTCTCAAGGCTAGAGCTCTACCACTTGAGCCACAGCAACACTTCTGGCTTTTTGCTACGTATATGGTACTGAGGCAAACACTCTACCACTGGGCCAAACTCCCGGCCCCTCAGTTAGCATCATTTTATGTGGTCTTGTATAAATAGCTATTGGGCTATGGTGACCCTCTGCTAGGACTATTCTAGGCATATACTATTACAAATGAGGAAACTATGAGTTCATATTTTTCTGAACTTCACTAAATACAATTTTCCCCTCAATTCTTTCCATTTCCTTACAAATGAAGCAATGTCATTCTTTCTGATGGCAGCACAGTATTCTATTTTATACAAATACTACATTTTCTTGATCTACTGAGGGCACCTATTGAGGGGCATTAGGTTGGTTCCATATCTTAACTATGGTAAATAATACTGCAGTGAACATAGTTGTGCTGGCAGCTTTAGTGTGGCCTTGTTTGTGATCATTTGAGTGAATGCCCCAGACTAGAATTGCTGGGTCTTAGTGGAACTCTATGTTTAATCCTTTGAGGAGCCTCTAATACCACTTTCCAGAGTAGATGAACCAGTTTACATTTCCACCAACAATGAAGTAATGTTCCCTTTGGCTCTTTCTTCCTTGCCAGCATCTGTGAATGGCCATTCTAACTGTGATGAGGTGGAATCTCAATATAGTTTTGTGTGTGTGTGTGTGTGTGTGTGTGTGTGTGTGTGTGTGTGTGTGTGTGTTGTCAGTTATGGGCCTTGAACTCTGGGCCTGAGCACTGTCCATAAGCTCTTGAGCTCAAGATTATTGCTCTATGACCTGAGCCACAGCACCACTTCTGGTTTTCTGGTGTTTAAGTGGAGATATAAGTCTCATGGACTTTTGTGCCTGGGCTGGCTTTGTACCACAATCCTCAGATCTCAACTTCCTGGGTAGCTAGGGTTACAGGCTTAGCCACCAGTGCCAGGCTTCAATATACTTTTTTTCAATGTAGGACTTGAACTCTAGGCCTGGGCATTGTTCCTGAGCTCTTCAGCTCAAGGCTACCACCCTATTCCTGGAGCCACAGCACAACTTTCAGTTTTCTGGAGGTTAATTGGAGATGAGTCTCACTGTCTTGTAAATGCCTGGGCTGGCTTTGTGATCCTCATATCTCAGCCTCCTGAGTATTTAGGATTACAAGCATGAGCACTGAGCTCAGCTCAATATGGTTTTTATTTGCGTTTTTTAATGGCCAGAGATGTTGAACATTTCTTCATATGTCTATTAGTCATTATTATTTCCTCTCCAGAAAAGTCTCTTTTTAATTCTTCCATTCACTTCTTAATGGGGTGGTTGTTTTGTTGAGGATTTGTTTTTAGGGGGTTTAATGTTTTTTTGCTCTGAGTATATTTTTGATATGAGGCTTCTGTCTATAGTATAACTAGTGAAGGCCTTCTCCCAGTCTGTTGGGTTTCTTGTTAGCAATGTCCTTTGCCATGCAGACACTCTCAAGTTTAATGCAACCCCACATATCCAACCTTGATTTGATTTGTTGTGATTTCTGGACCTGTGCCAAGGAGCCCTAGTGTTTCTTCTTCCCTTACTATAATATTTTCAGGGTATCTACTCTTACCTTGATGTCTTAGATCCATTTGAAGTTGACTTCAGTTTTCTACACATGTATGGTCAATTCTGCCAGCCAGGAATGAATATTTTATATATTATACATCTCTGTATGTATACATAAAGTCTTTAATAAAAATGATTGGTGAAATAGTAATAACAATGACTTTCTGGAGCTCTTGAGTCAATTTTAACTCATGCACCCTTTTGACCAAATATATTTTTAGGATACTACTTGAAATATAAATCTTTCCTAATGACCAAATGAGTGTCTGAAGAATACTAAAATACCATTTTATTATGTTTCTATTTCTACATTCACTCCATCCCCTCTCACAGAATGTTAAACTTATTTTTCTATGTATGTGCAGTATTTTTAGTCTGGATTGTTCATGATAAACTCTAGTTCATAAGTTTTTCAATCACGTAGCACTGAGTCTGGATTAATGCTCATGTTTACATGTGCCCCAGTGCATTTCCTGTAGAATTATTCCCAGGCCTTCTGTATTAGAGCACTGCTAACTCAATCTCAAATATGTAAATGTGAGAGCTCTCTTTTAGCTACATCATTATCCCTAATTAAATATTGTGTGTGCTTTTTTTAACAAAATAAAAATGTGCTAGGTATTTTCAAATCACCGTTTCTTCCCAAGAGTTTTAATTGCATGTGTGTATGTATGTATTTTTTTGTGTGCCAGTTCCGGGCTTGGGCTCAGGGCCTGGGCACTGTCCTTGGGCTTACTCAAGGCTAGCACTTTACCCCTAGAGCTACAACATCACTTCCAGCTTTTTCTGTGTATGTGGCACCAAGGAATTGAACCCAGGGCTAAACAAGCACTCTACCACTAGGCGACACTCCTTCTTCTTCCTCCTCCTCCTCCTCCTCCTCTTCTTCTTCTTCTTCTTCCTCTCCTTCTCCTTCCTCTTTCCCCTTCTCCTCCTCCTCCTTCCTTTCCCCTCCTCCTTCTCCTCCTCCTCCTGCTTCTCCTCCTCCTCCTCCTTTCCTTCTTCTTCTCCTTCTCCTTCCCCTTCTCCTTTTTCTCTGGTTAACTGGAGATCAGAGTCTCATGGGCTTTCTTTTCTGGATTGGCTTTTAACTGCCATCCTCAGACATTAGCCTCCTGAGTATATAAGCAGCTAACATTACAGGGGTGAGCCACCAGCATGCAGCCTGAGTTCTTATTTTTTTTTTAAAAAAAATCAAAATTATAAAAAATGGGCTGGGAGCATGGCCTGGTAGTAGAGTACTTGCCTAGCATGCTTAGGTTTAATTCTTTGGTGACACATACACCTAAAAAGCCAGAAGTGGTGCTGTGGCTCGAGTGGTAGAGTGCTAGCCATGAGAAAGCCCTAGGACAATGCCCAGCTCCTGAGTTCAAGCCCCAGAACTGACAAACAAAAAGTCTCTAAAACGTTCATTGTTAAATACCTTAATGTATTTTTAAATGTTACTAACTCATGTAAGTTGCTTAAAACAAATAGCACAAAATTTTATGTTCACATGTTTGCTTAATATGACAGACTAGATATTGTATCTTACTCCTAATTAGTGCTTGTTTCCTTAACGTTAGCCTGTTTACAGAAGTTTCCTCCTCTTTTTCCTTCTTCTCCTTCTCTTCCCCCTCCTCATCCTCTTCCCTTTCTTCCTCTTCCTCCTTTTTTTCCTCCCCCTCCTTCTCTCTAGGGCTTCAACTGGGGGCTTCATGTTTACCCACGAGACTTACTTGCTTATGACTGGTGCTTTATCACAGACCCATGCCTATAGTCTAGCTTGTTGCTATTTAATTGGATATAGAGTCTTAAGGACTTTTCTGCCTGGGTAGCTTTGAACCATAGTCCTCCAGGTCTTCTTAAGAAAATGTTTCTCTCTTTTTCTATTTCTTCCTGCTTTATCCTGTTATTCTAAAAATAAGTCCTGGCTAAAACTAAAAAAAAAATTCTGAGTCTTCAATTTCCTCACAACAATGACAATAATCAGCTTAAACTAGATCAAATAGAAAGGTACGTGCCAATGGCTCATGCCTGTAATTCTAGCTATTCAGGAGGCTGAGATCCACAGGTTATGGTTCAAAGTCAGCCTGAATAGGGAAGTCTGTAATATTTGTATCTCCAACTGACCATCAAGGTGCTGAAAGTGGAGCTGTGGTAGAGTATTAGCTTTGAACACAAATGCCTGGACACAGCACCCAGCGGCCTTGAGTTCAAGCCCAAATACCCAGAACCAAACACCTGCCCCCACAAAACTAAATAGGATTAGCTCAAATATCTGACATGATACCTATTATAAATTTAATCTGACATGCTATAAAAGTGTTTTCTGGAAGCGGAGGTGTGACTCAAGTGGTAGAGTGCTAGCCTAGAGCAAAAATGCTGAGCAGGAATGTGAGGCCCTGAGTTCAAACTGCAATACTGGCACGTACAGACACATACCACCTGTCCTTCCCTCTCCTGTTCCTTCTCCTTCCCTCCCTCCCTTCCCACTCCCCATCTCACACACAAGGCTCACCTGATAATGGTGGCTCATGCCTATAATCTTAGCTACTCAGGAAGTTGAGATCTGAAGACCACAGTTTGAAGCCAGCAAGGACAGGAAAATCTATAAGACTCTTACCTCCAATTAACCAGCAAAAATTCAGAAGTGGTGCTGTGTCTTGTGTGGTAGACTGCAGCCTTGGGCAAAAAAGCTATGGGACAATGCCCACATCTTGAGTTTAAACCCCATTACTGGAAAACACACACACACACACACACACACACACACACACACACACACACATGTTTTTTCTAATTTTGCTGAATTTAAAATATGATCTCTCGCTTAAGTGGATGAACTAGCCTCTGGACACAGACAGCTGTGTGTCTGTAGTTGGCCCTGGGTCCATTGAAGTCTTCAAGAATCGCTGAAAATAACTGTCCACTAAGCACTCTCTTAATTGTTCAAATCTTTATACAGATCTCAATTAATCTCTCTGCTAGCATCTCTGACCATGGAGAATCCTGGATTTACTAAGCTAGACAAATTCATTAATTGCCAATTCCACCTTCTGAATCAAAGGTTCACATAAAGAGCAGGAATGGAAGGAACTGCTCTATTTGCAAGACCCTGCTAGCTCTACCATCAGGGAAAAGAACAAGACCAATGATTAGCCACTTAGGGCCTGCCTGGAAAGATGGCAGTTTCATGTTAGTAAATCAGGTGAATTGAATAATTGAGCATACAAGCAAGGTCAGCACGTCCGTCTCTGCCACCGGGATTATCCCTACAGATCACCCATGTCAGCTCCTGAGGCCTGTCTTTCCCAGGCTGGGTGTATTTCACATAGTTCATGGTTACAAAATAAAGGCAATGTTTGCCTGGCCTTTGCGGGAAAATCCTTGGTTAAGACATCCAAGGACTCCTACAAATGAGGCAACCAGTTAATGTAGAAATCAGAGAGGAGGGGTGGGAGCAAGGGAGTTGGTTAATATAGTGAGAGGGACCAAAAAATACCACTTTCAAAGCAGGCTGGATTCTTGCCAAGGGATCCAGACTGACAGCGTTAACTACAATGGAGGGGCGTAGTGCTAATGCTTGTCAGTGAAACGCAAAAGAGCAGTGCTTTGAGAGCCAGATTTGGAGACCAGATTTTGTGAAAAATCCAGGATTCTGCTGCCTCTCAGGACTTGGTTCTAATTTTGGTTTTGGGCTGTCCTCAATGCTCTCAACTTCTCATGCATTCAAATGCATTTGGGGGCTTATTGTGGAGGAAGCCAGCAAATGAGACATTCAGAGAGAGAGAGAGAAGTTCCATATATATATATATATTTCTTTATATTGGAACAGAAAACCAAATTCAAAATTATCTGGGTTTAATAAGCATAAGCATGTTTTTGTTGTTGTTGTTGTTTTTGTTTTTGTTTTTTTTTGCCAGTCCTGGGCTTGAGCTCAGGGCCTGAGCACTGTCCTTGGACTCTCTCAAGGCTAGAGCTCTACCACTTGAGCCTCAGCACCACTTCCGGCTTTTTTCTATGTATGCGGTACCGTGGAATCGAACCTGGGTCTTCGTGCATGCTAGGCAAGCACTTTAACCACTAGGCCAAACTCCAGGCCCCAGCATAAGCATGTTTATTATCACCCCTAGTCACAGACAAATGCTCAGCAATGTGTGTGCTGGATTCTGATTACTGCAGGCAGATTGTTCACTGGTGGTTAGTTTGCTTTTCTCACGTGTGAAGGTAAACCTCTGCATCTCTCTTATCACTCAGATCTTTATAAGGATCTCAGTTAATCACCTTGCGAGTGTTTCTCACCACAGGGTATCCTGGGCTTACTGAGCTAAACAAATTCACTCATTTCTAATCCCACCTTCTGAATCAAAGGTTCACATAAAGAACAAGAATGGAAGGAACAGTACTTAATCCTGTTGGGGTCACCTTGACTTAAAGGTGGCTACTTCTCCCATCTTCTCCCTCCTGAGACTCTACTGTGATCCCTGGTACCTTTCCAGGACTTGCAGGGCCAGTGAGAACACACAAGTGTAAGAAGAGTCAGTGTTCTGGGGCCGGGAGTTTGGCCTAGTGGTTAAAGTGCTTGCCTAGCATGCATGAAGACCCCGGTTCGATTCCTCAGTACCACATACATAGAAAAAAGCTGGAAGTGGTGCTGAGGCTCAAGTGGTAGAGCGCTAGCCTTGAGAAAGTCCAAGGACAGTGCTCAGGCCCTGAGCTCAAGCCCAGGACTGGCAAAAAAAAAAAAAAAGAAGAAGAGTCAGTGTTCTGATACTGATCAGCAGGAGGGAGCTGTGAGGACAGCTCATTGTCCTCTTTGCTCTGTTGATTTGTTTTTCATGCTTAGGCGCAGTTCTATATGACTGTGCTGAGTGACAGGTACCCAGCTTGTATTCTTAGAGCCTTCTTTCCTGCTAAGAGACCCTTAGGATAAAGTTCAGAAGCAGAGATAAACCTGAAGGATGTCACATGACAGGTCTGCTCTTACCCTTATTAGCTCCTGGAGACAAGTGAGTCGTGAAGGATGGTAGGCTGATTCTCTCACCCCATGCCTCTAGATGTTCTGGTCTCTTCAGTATGTAGGCGTACACTGGGTTAGGTGCCATGGATGCCTTACCTGTCATTGAAACATCTGATGGTCCTCATTTTACCTGGTGTCAAAAAAACCTTATGTCCTTATAGGCATGAACATGCGGCCTAATGATAGTCATTGTTAAGACATGGCATTCTCAGACTATCTTATGATGCTTTGAGTTACTATAAAAAGGCAGATTGAAGATAAACATGTTCTGAGGAGCCCAAATTATTGTCAAATATCTATTCTTGCATTCTAAAATTCCTCCTTTATAAGGGCCTTGGGTTTCCTTTCCTGATCAGAACATAATCTAAACATTGCCCCTCCCTGCTTACGATGGTACTTAAAAAGCATTTGGCCTTGGAACTGGAGTTGTTGCAAGAAAATTCAGAAAACTGAATTTTCTCTACTAAAATTTTCCAGGTTTTAGAGAATCCATTTGAAAATATCCAGGTATAATTAGGTGTTAGGAGGCTCACACCTGTAATTTGGCTACTCAGGAAACTGAAATATACTGATTTTGAACCATGATCATCAGATCTTAATTTCCTAAGCATCTAGAATTATAAGTGTGAGCCACCAGTGCCCAGCATAGAAGGATTTTTTTTTTTTGGTCAGGCATGGGACTTGAACTCTGGGCCTAGGGGCTGTCCTTGAGCTTTTGAGCTCCAGGCTATTGCTCTACCACTTTGAGCCACAGCTCCACTTCTACTTTCCTGGTGGTTAATTGGAGATAAGAGTCTAATAGACTTTCATGCCGGGGCTGGCTTTGAACTATGAGCCTCAGATCTCAGCCTCCTGAATAGCTAGGATTACAGGCATGAGCCACTGGCACCCACAAACAGAAGAAATTTTTAAAGAGTAAAGCAGTGGAGGATGGGATAGAATAAGGTGGGAGGCCTAGAGTCAGGCAGGGTGGGAAAGCTATTCTGCATTCCAAGGAAAGATAATAAGGGTCTGATGGAAGTCAATATCCCTGAAAATGGTGGGAGAAACATCGTGGCTTGAGAGGCCTCTAAACAATAGAAAAGTTTCCCATTCTCCTGTTGGTTTCATAGTCCTAAGTACATTTTCCCATACATATTTTAGACATGTAAACCTCCATTCTGATCATTTACTCTACCCAAACCTAAATCAGTGCACAGGCACCTGTGTTTGACAAAGCCTGGTGGACCCAAATCTGGTTTGCCTTGAGTGTGGCCCAAAAATATGAGTAATGGCTACAGTGTACAAAACAAAACCACCCCCAGCTCACACGTGTTTCTGTGATTCCTGAAGATTTGAGAAGATGAAAACAGCTCTCAGCGTTGGTTTTTAAGAAAATGTCAGATCCAAAACATTCAACCATATTCTCTGTCTGACTCAACATGCTTGTAGTTTTCACGGAGGCACCTTTAGAAATCATATCTTCCTTTCGGCTGAGACATCACTGTTGACTAAAGAAAGGAACACAAGATTGGGTCCAAATAGAGTAGGATTTGTCCTTTACCTTAAGGTAAAGTCCTTAATTTCTTAGTTTATTTGTTTGTAAAATACAAGTGTGTATATCATTGTGCAAGGAAGTTGCAAGAATTCTAGAATAAATAAATATACATATATTTAATAATGGCGCGCGCATGTGCGCGCGCGCACACACACACACACACACACACACACACACGCACGCACATCGACGCACCAAATAAGCAAAATTCATGATGAACTATCAGCTCATATACATTAGAATAATTATTAAAAGGAAGATGAATTATATCTCAAGTATTGGTGAAGATGTGGAACAAAAACTCTTTCACACTCTTGATGGAAATTTAAAGTAATATAGAGTTTTTTCACAAAATAAAAAATAGAATTTTCATATGGTCCAGTAATCTCACTATTTGGTGTATATCCAAAGGAAATGAAAGCAGTATACCAAAGAGCTATCTGTACTCTTGCTTACTTCAGTTATTCAAGAGTGACAAGATATGTACATGATTTAGTGTATTTTGGAATATTATTTCAATTTTGAAAGGGTAGACCTTCTGTCAATTTTGACTTGAGAGATCCTGAAGGGCAGAATGCTAAATGAAATAAGCCAGAAACTGAAAGGCAAATAAATATCAGAATCTCTCCTTTGTTGTGAAATTTGAAATATCAAAATCTTAGAAACAACAAGTCAAAAGGTGATTGCCACCGACTGGGGAGAAGGAGATCTGGGTGGACAGTGGTGTAGAATTTCAGTCTTGCAAGATAATTAAGTCCTGGAGATTAATTCACAGCAAGATGACTAGAGCAATTCCTTCTTATATGTAGAGGATCTGCTCCAAGATGATTTATGTATTCCTGAAATTGCAAATAGCAATGAATTCTATGTATATTATATTTTCTAACCTTTCTCCTACACACTCACACTTGGTGATCAGTTTAATTTATGTTAGGCTCAGAAATTAAAGTGTCCAACAGAATAGAACAATTGTAACAATAAACTATAATGACAATCTTGTGCATTTAGCCTGCCTTTTCTTTCTTATTCCCTCTCCTTCCCTCCTCTGCCCCTCTGTTTTATTTCTCCTGTGGCATTTGAGGGTAGAATCAGCAAAGAAGTCACCAGCATAAAAGACATGACACCAGGCGGGCTTGAGCCCTTTTCTTCTGTCTCCATAAATAGCAGAGAACAGACCTACTCATCTGGTCTCTGCCAAGAAATGGGGAGCACCTTATGGGGGGGGTTGTTTGATTTGTTTTTGTCAATCATAGGGATTGAACTCAGGACCTGGGCACAGTCCCTGAGCTCTTTTGCTCAAGGGTAGCACTCTACTATTTTGCACCACCGTGCCACCTCTGGTTTTCAGGTGGTTAACTGGAGGTGAGTCTTATGAACTTTCCTGTCTGGGCTGACAGGATGTGATCCTCACATCTCAGTCTTCTGGGTGACTAAGATTACAAGTGTGAGTCACCAGTATTAGTATTTTTGACCTGCTATTGACCTTGGGCAGCTTAAACTATGCATTAGGTTAGATAGGGACCATGATAGTTACAACTATTATTACTGACCACTGATGAGTTCATAGAGTTCTTCTGGAAGATGAAACCTGGTTGGAGTAAGTGAGGGAACAATGTATCTGTGACAATACAATGGAAGTATATTGGTTTCAAATCACAATTAGATATGACTTAGTGCCTATCTCCACTTCGTAGCTATGCCATCTGGCAATGAGATCTTTAAGCCCATAGAGGAAGGGAATAGAGTTCTTATCTACCTCGGTCTGGAAATGACCTAGTCAACGTCCATTTACATTTCCTTAATGTCATATGCACCTATTATACCTAGCTCAGCCTGGACAAGGTAGAGGAACTGTAGCCCAATTTTCACATGTTGGCTAAGACCACTTAGCTAATTAGTCATTTAATTAGAATTAGAAATCAGATCTCCTGATTTCTGTTTGCTTTTTGTTTTCGGATTTTGATTCTGAACTTTGCTGTCTGATCTTCCTGTTCAGTTGAGATATTTGTGTTTAGGGATCAATCTAGAGTATTTTGGACAATGCTGTGGCTTTCTAAATTTTTTGTGTGAGTGCTGGTCCAGGGATTTGAACTCAGGGCATGAGTGACACTCTTGAGATTATTTATTTATTTATTTTTTGCTCAAAGCTAGCATTCTACCACTTGAGCCAGAGCTGCACTCTGGTTCTTTTCTTGGTGATTAACTGGAGATTAGAGTCTTACGGACTTCTCTGTTCTGGCTGGTTTTGACTCTTGATTCTTAGATCTCAGCTTCCTGAACAACAATTGTAATAGCTGTTACTTGTATCTTGCAGGAGATAGAAAGTGTAATAAAACAGTGTATGTGTACATAAGCCTTCAGGTTCAAACCCTTTGGATTCAACACTCTCTGGGGTCAAAGGTAATCCATTTCCCACCTGACTTATTTATAAAACAGGTCTTGGCATCTTCCTCATACAGTTTCCAAAGGGCAAAAACTATATTCAATGCTTAGTATGTTTGGCCTCTCCTAAGAATGGTATTTTTAATAGCTATTATCATTGTTCACAAGGGAAGATGCAGACAAATGCAAAGTCACAGTTCTTGACCTTGGATTCTTAGATGGATGTGTATCCTCAGATCTCAGCCTTATTCAGCCTCTGAGTAGCTACAATTATAGGCGTGAGCCGCTGGTGTCCAGTCAAGTAGGTTTTCAAATATGTCTGTCCATAAATTGGATCAAGATCTCCAGTGGAGGAGGGAAATCAGTGAGAGAGCAGTCATAAGCATCCAGAGACACAGGCTTCATTATTAAGGAAGGCATTGGTGTGAAGGAGGAAGGAGAGCACAAGCCTAAACTCCCTGTTGGTTTGTCTAGGGTCCATAGACTACAGGCTTGAAATGTCTTCCTGAATGGTTCACATGTTGAAAGCTTGGATCCCAGCCAGTGGTGCATTGAATGGTGATTAGTTCATAAGGGCACTAACTTCATTCATGGGTTAGTCCACTAATGAACTCACTCTGAATAGACTTTGGGGAGGCAGAACCTACTTGGAGAAAGTAGGTTACTGAGGGCATGCCTTTGAGGAACTTATCTTGTCCCTGGTGCTTTTCTTACCATCTCTCTCTTCCTGATGCCAGGAGATATGCAGCTTCTCTTCACTATGCCCTTCCACCATGATGCTCCACCTCTCTACAGGCCCAGAATCAATACAGCAATGACCATAGACTTGAACCTCTGAAACCAAAGAGCCCCCCCCCCCAAAAAAAAAACCATTCTCCCTTAAAGTTGTTTTCTCAGCTATTTTGACACAGGAACAAAAATCTAACTAACACACCAGCTATTACTCAAATCTATATTTGTTAAATATTTGCTCATTTTTAAAATTATTTTTGGGCCAGTTCTAGACTGGTGCTTGAACTCAAGGCCTTGTGTTCTTGCTTAGCTTTTCTTTTCAAGGCTAATGCTCTACCTCTTGAGCCACAGCTCCTCTTTTGGCTTTTGGTAGTTAATTAGAGATGAGTCTCATAGACTTTCCTATCTGGCCTGTGCTGAAGTGTGAACCTCAGATCTCAGCCTCCTGAGTAGCTGGGATTACAAGTGTGAGCCACGAGCACTCAGCTGCTCATCACTTATTTCAGGAACATGAATGGTCCATGGGGAAAGGCTGACAGTGAAGGAAGCTGGTGGCACATAGCACGTGTCTTCTATTGCCCAAAGCAATTTAGCTCTGACCCAAATGGGTCCATCTGTTTGGCAGTTCTAGGGACTCACAGGTTAGAAGGCAGGTATCAATCCCTCAATCTCCCGGGAATTTATAATGCAAACGTCTAAAACTATAATTTCCTCTATTTTATTGCTTTTTGTTCAGATGTTTTGGACCCACTTCCATTAGGTTTCTCAAGAGTGCTATCGGTGGATGTGCCTAGGATATTGGCAGGCACTGGTGCAAAGGACTGGGAGTACACATACATTGTCGTCTTCCATTTAGGAATCTCATGTTCTGTCTGTCTGACTTGATGGGAATAGCTACAGAGAGAGGATTCCTAACATGCTTGATTTCTCTTTCTAAATTGTGCTCATCTAAATTGTGCTCATTTGAGCTGCTGCAATTACAATTTCTGCAATGCTTGATGATACCCTATTTTCAGCTAGGCAGCCAGGAAATGAAATATAGGAACCTGCAATGATGAGATTTCATGTGAGGAATGTTTATGCAAAAGGAGAAACTAAGCTGGGTGCTGGTGGCTCATGCCTGGAATCCTAACTGTTCAGGGGGCTGAGATGGGAGGATTGTGGTTTGATGGCAGGCCTGGAAGAGTCCATGAGACTCTTATCTGCAATTAGCCACCAGAAAAAACTAGAATTGGTGCTGTTGCTCAAAGTGGCAGGGTGCTAGTTTTGAGCAAAAATGTTCAGGGACAGCATCCAGGCCCCAAGTTTATGACAGAGAGGGGGGGGGAGGGAGGAAGGGTGGGAGGGAGGGAGGGAGATAGAGAGGGGGATGGGTGGGTGGGGGCATTGGGCACCAGTGGCTCACACCTGTAATTCTAGCTATTCAGGAGGCTGAGATCTGAGAATCACCTTTTGAAGCCAGCCCACACAGGAAGGTCCATGAGACTCTACCTCCAACTGACCATCAGAAAAACAAGAAGTGGAGCCATGGCTCCTGTGGCAGAGACCAGTCTTGAGTGAAAAACACTAATGGTCAGTGCCCAGGTCCTAGTTGAAGCTCCAGGATCAGCACAAAAAGAAAAGCAAACAAAAAAAAGTAAACCCTGAGAACAGAAAACAAACAAAACAAATGGTCAGAAACATATTTTCATTACAATTAAAAGAGAAGGAATCCAGTGTAGTCAGGAGAATTTTGATGCTTTAACTCATTTGAAGTTCCTCTACTCAGCAATGCACTGTCGCCATTTTTATATAGCTTTTCTCTCTTGGATACTGGGAGTGAAAACAACACTACCTCTCTCCCCCAATATTGGCATTTAATTGCATGTATCAGAGAATGCTAAACAAGAATTTGAGCATGTAAGTGGTTTTTTTTTTTCTGGAATGGGCTTTGCAGTGGGGTTTTGGTTTGCTCAAGGAAAGAAAATGAGCAACTTCTTTTTATCTTACACAGCTGTGAGAACATAAGCAGAACACAGTTTACAAAATGATTGTGAATAGTTGTTTCTCAGCACTTGAAGCTCCTGGTGGCAATGCAGAGAAAAAAACATGGCCTTTTATACAGTGCTTTCCAAGCCTTCCCTTTTCTTAAAAGGCCCTTAGTAGAGCATATAAATGTTTCAGGTTCACTTATTTGATTTATTCACAGAGAACTCAAGTTTGGGAGAAAAATATGGTAAAAATAGGCTGTTACAGAATAGTGCACCTGTGCTATCATAGGTCCAATCCCCACAAGCAGACTAAGTTTAAAATTTCCTGACTCATCTAATTAATTGGTTAATTGATTCTGTTCTCCATTTACAAATGTGAATTGAATTTTTGTAATGTCTTCTCCTATTTCTTTACTTAGATCCATAACATGCTGGTAGCTCATGCCTATAAACCTAAATACTTAGGAGGCTGAAATCTTAGGAGTGAGGTTCAAAGTCATCTGAACAGTAAAGTCCATGAGACTTTTATCTCCAATTAACCAGCAAAAAGCTGGAAGTGGAGCTGTGGTTCAAGTGGTAGAGTGTTAGCCTTGAGCAAAGGGAAAAAAATGGTAAGAGACATACCTAGGCTCTGAGTCCAAGCCCCAGTACTCACACACATGCACACACACACACACACACACACACACACACACACACACACACTGAGCAAAAAAAAAAGAAGGAATTTGTTTCTTTGTGCTGTTGTCGATTGAATGCAAGGTCTTGTACATGCTAGGCCAGTGCTCTACCACTGAGATTTTTTTAAACCCTTAAACAACATATTCTCACATTTTTCTTCTTCAGTTTTACACCTTTCCCTTACTATCTATCTAAAAAACTGTGTATGTAGTTGGTTCAAGAATATATCTTAGGGCCAGGAGTATGGCCTAGTGGTAGAGTGCTTGTCTAGCATGCACAAAGCCCTAGGTTCTATTCCTCATTACCACATACATAAGAAGAGCAGGAAGTGGTGCTGCAGCTCAAGTGATAGAGTCCTAGCCTTGAGAAAATTCAAGGGCAGTGCCCAGTCCCTGAGTTCAAGTTCCAGGACTATATATATATATGCATAAGTGGGGGAGGGAATACCCTTCCTTCCTTGTAATCAGTTATCACATCTGCTGCTCTAACCAGTCCCTTTCAGTAGCCATTTCTTCTCTTTAGTCCCTGGCCCATATAGCAGGCCCTGATTCTTGTGAGTAGGGACACTTTATCACCCCTCCCTATTTTCACCCTCACATGGAAGGTTTGGCTATTCTTTTAGTCCACTTCCTTATCGATCTCTAAACGGAGAATAGGGACCATATTCGCAGATTCCAGCTTTCACTGACTTGGGAGATTTTCTCCAATATTTTGATTTTACTCGCCCTACCAGGTCAAGATGTCTCCAGTTATCTAGCATGACTCTCTGGATTACTTCTCTCCAGAGGCAAGAGACTTCCTAATTACAGCACTCTGCCTCTCTCTTTCCTTGTCTCCAAGATGGCCACGAGGAATGGATTTCTGATTTCTTGGACTCAGTAGGCTGCCCTGGTAATCAACTCAAAGAAATATTTCCCCACTGATCAAGCTAGCATTGATAGACATCGTGGTGGGAGGTAGGTGGGAGGAATAGGCACCTACAGTCAAGACCCTGGGAGCCATTCCTGAGACTCACAATCACAGGAGTCAGCCATCTTGTTTTATAGGAAGGGGAGACTGCCAACCATGAAGCAGCTAACTTCAATTCTCATAGCTAGTAACCACCTCAACAGCCCCAACTCTTGGTGACTGGCCCATTGCTCCTCTGCTACTCACAGGAGCCTCTGCAGTATCTGTCCATTTATTTGGCTTCTCAAATCTTAGTTTGGATGAGAGTTCTGTTGCCACCGGAAGCAGATCTGGTGAACTTCTTGCTCTGCTCTGCTCATTTTCAGGTCTGCTTAGTCTCTTTGAAGCAAACAAAATCTCCCAAAGTCAAGAAGTTTGGTGGGGGTGGGGAGGTCAGCAGCATAAGCTCCTTGGAACTGCCATTACCACTCAGGCATTCCCAAGAATGACAGGAAGCCTCAGCTATCATCAGATGCTTTTGTTCTTTTGAATTTGTACCTGCTGATTCATTAATTGAAGAAAGCTACCAGAGCACAAGGATAATCTCACCCCACGTTAGTCATTCCTGGATGAGGAAGAAGGAATTATAATGTGGTTGGCAATTTCTCTGCTGCTCATGTCTCAGGAGCCCATTGCTCTGGCCCGGAGAACATGAGCTCATGAGCTCATGGTTTAATTGGGTTAGAAATTAATTGAATGCTTTTTTTCTTCTAGAGGGGAAAAAGGAGCCGCCCCATTCAAAGACTAGCAATTAAAACTGCAAGGAGATACTTGGCAGGAGTGCCAACAGCAAGACACATGCTAAGTGGAGAAAAACAAAAGCTTTACCTCCAGCAAGAGCCTGAAAGTTGGTGGGAAGGCAAATTGTGGTGGTGGGTGGGGTGGAAATGAGACAGATTTCTAATAGTTTAGATAAACCCACACAGCTGAAAGAGGAGACTAACTTAGGCTGTAGTGTGTGTTTTCATTCTTCCAGGAATATCAAAGATACTTCTGGATGAAATGTTTAATTAAAAATGATTCTAAAGACTTTGCTATTGTTGTTGGGGCTTGAACTCTGGGCTTGAGCTTGTCCCTGAGTTCTTCAACTCAAGGTTAGGGCTCTACCACTTTGAGCCACAGCACTACTTCCGATTTTCTGGTGGTTATTTGGAGATACGAGTCTCATGGACTTTTGTGCCTAGGCTGGCTTTGAACCGGGATCCTCAGATCTCAGCCTCCTGAGTAGCTAAGATTACCGGTGGTCAGCTTCTAATGTTTCTTTCAAATCTTAATTTCATGGTGTGAAACTCAAAATGAACCTCCCCAGCTACTAGAGTTACCTATATAATCTCCAAATGTCCTTGTTTCTGGGAGTTCCCCAAAAGTCTCCTGGATGTGTCCATACCAGTCTTCCAGTCAGAGCCACTGTGAGGTTCCTACTTCTTGCCTTTGTTTAGTGCTCAAGAGCCACTTAGAAACCATTACTACTAACACTTCTCACTCCAAATGTCAATGTCTACCCAGATGCACCAGCCCCCGAAGCTCCCAAATATCTAGTCAAAGGTGCTTAGAATCTCAAAAGCGCCCACATCCTCATCTTTCCACATGTGGATATTCAGACCCAGATCGTGTGGCCACTGAACAATTCAATCAACAAATACTTATTGAATGCCTAAGCTGCATCTAGCATTTTCCCCAAAAGGTAGCATGCAGTCATGAACGCCTCCCTTGTGATCTTCTGTCCTTCTTTCTATCTTTTATTCCTCATTCCCATCTCTCCCAACTCAAGGATCTCTTGTTAAAAAACAGAATTTCCCATGAATATTGATAAAGGAGAAAGATTTTAGGAGAAAGAGCATTGGGGAGCTGTTCATACCAACACTGCGGGGACCTTGGCTTGGCTAGCTAAAGACAACCCCCAAAACATTTATATACCTAAGTGTGTGGATAATCTCATTCATTCTATGTATTCAGTCAAGCATTAACTTAATTTACCTGAAGCAGTGTTAACATATGACAGGAGAAAGCAGTTTGGAAAACCAGTTGAATCGTAGTGGCCTGAGAGAAGATGATGGAAATTAACTTGTAACAAGTGTAAATGACCTGAAAAAAGTGACTAATTAATTGATTCTAGCTGGGCACCAGTGGTTCATGCCTGTAATCTTAGCTACTCAGAGGCTGACATTTGAGGGTCCCAATTAAAACCCAGTCCACGCAGGAAAGTCTATGAGACTGCAATTAACTAGAAAAGAAAAGTTGAAAGTGGGGCTGTGGCTCAAGTGACAGATGAATGAAATTCAGTGACCAGGCCCTGAATTCAAGCCTCAGTAGCAACACACACACACACACACACACACACACACACACACACACCCCCTCATAGAGAAACTGTGATACTTAACCCCCAAAAGTGATAAGGGAACAAGTCAAGGAGATATTTGAAGGAAGAATATTTTGCAGCTTGGAGAAAAGCAAAACCAAAGACAGGAGGTATAAAAGTGCCTGTAACATCCCAGGAGCAGAGGGAGGAAAGGAATACAGCCAGATCTTTTTTATTTCTTCTTTTTCTTAAATCTTATTGTCAGTATAATGTATAGAGGGGTTACAGTTACATTTGACAGGTAGTAGGTGCATTACTTCTTACACATTGATACCCTCTCTCGTGTTTTTGTCTCCATTTTCCTCCCTCCACCCACTCCCAATCATTGTTTTCTCTCCTTCCCTTTCCTATTTCAAATAAACAAACAAATAAATGAATATACAATATACCAGGTAATAAAAGTCAGATACTGTAACACCATGAGACTAACCATATAGGTAAGGAAAGAGAAGAGAAATAATATAGCACATTAAGAACAACAATCAAACAAGATAAAGTTCTTGTTTCCATATCCTAGAGTACCTTTCATTTAGTCTCATCCTACATGACACATAGGTTTTGAGCTATTGTAATCCTCTGCTAGGAGAGTTTTAGATGTGTACTAATTATGACAAATGAGGGAAACCATGGAGCCTATGTTCCTTTGGGTCTGGCTTACTTCACTTAATATGATTTTTTCCAAGTCTTTCCATTTCCTTATGAATGGTGTAATGTCATTCTTTCTGACAGCAGCATAGAATTCCATTGTGTATAATGGATCATATATTGGTGATGCATTCATCAACTGAGGGGCATCTGGGTTAGTTCCAGATCTTAGCTTTGATAAATAATGCTGCAATGAATATCATTGTGCTAGTGGCTTTCATATGTCCTTGTTTCTGGACATTTGGATAAATGCCAAGGAGCAGGATTACTGGGTCATAGGGGAGCTCTAGGTTTAGTCTTTGGAGGAATCACCATACTGCTTTCCAGAGTGGTTGAACCAGTTTACAACAATAAACAGTATAGTAGCAATCCCTCCTGTACAGCCAGATTTTAAAGGGTCTTGTGGATTCTTTGTATGTGTGTGTGTGTGTGTGTGTGTGTGTGTGTGTGTGTGTGTGTGTGTGTGTGTGTGTGTATTGGTACTTCCTTGACTTTTTGCTTATGCTGGCTCTATCTTGTGAGCCATACCTCCTCTTCTGGCCTTTTGCTGGTTGATTGGAGGTAAGAGTTTTGAGGATTTGGGCTTTAAAGCACAATGTTCTGATCTCAATCTCCTGGATAGCTAGGGTGATAGATGTGATTAGGTGGTCTTGTGGATTTTTTGTTTTTGTCAATCCTAAGACTTGAACTCAGGGCCTGGGCACTGTCCTTGAGCTTTCTCAAGGCTAGCACCCTACCCTTGAGCCACAGTACCACTTCTGGCTTTTTCTGTATATATAGTACCAAAGAATCAAACTTAAGGCTTCATGCATGCTAGGTAAGCACTCTACACTAAGCCACATTCCTAGTCTGGTCTTGTGGATTTTTGAAAGGACTTTGGCATTTATGACAAGTGAGATGGAGAATTGTTGGAGTGTTTGTACTAAAACAGCAGCATGGTCTGACTCTGGTCTTAAAGGCCTAATTTTTGTCACTGGGGAAGAGACTGAAAAGAAAAAGAGTAGGAAACAGGGAGAGTATTGAGGTAATTGAGGTGAGAGGTGGAGTGCCACCAGGACTATAACAGAAGAAGTGGAGGGAGCAGAAGGAACTTGTAATATTCTTTCACAATTCAGAATACGAATGTCAATGAACAGTGATCACAATGCATTGTACTGATAAATTAATATATTGACTTGAAAACTCCTTTGTACAACTACTTAAAATAATTTTTAAAAGATTTAAATACAATTTTGAACATATGAAAAAAGAATACTGGTTTCATTGTAACACATCATACATGCTATGTAAGATTTTGTGGTTTTGATGAAGGAATGAGTTAATATAAATAGAGTGCAGGGGCCAGGAGTTTGGCCAAGTGGTAGAGTGCTTGCCTAGCATGCATGAAGACCCAGGTTTGATTCCTTGGTACCACATACATAGAAAAGCTGGAAGTGGTACTGTGGCTCAAGTGGTAGAGCACTAGCCTTGAGGAAACCCAAGGGCAATGCTCAAGCCCTGAGTTCAGTCCCTAGGACTGGCCAAAATAACTAACTAAATAAATAAATGAACAAATAAATGAAGCCCAAAGATGACCTCTGCAGTACGAGCAGCATTTGGTTAGTGCTGGTTATTGCTTGTTGCCTATACATTCTACCATGACTATTTATAGGGAGTGATACATACTACATCTAATAACCAAAGCAGTGTGTCTATATACAAACTTAGTTTAAATGAAAATAAAGATCAGAAACCATATGTAGAAGACATGATTATCATTGAACCAGAAATTAGATTATTATAATTAAGCCCTAATTTGATTTCTGTGTTTCCTGAAAACTAAGGAAAAAAAACCTCAAATCTCATAATTCATAAGGTTCTGTTTGATAAGAGAAAAATGTCAATTTGAAGGAGAGGCGAACTTGTTCTAGGCACGATATTTCCATTGATGTTTAGTAGAAAAAGAAAAAGGACTCTGATTACAAGCAGATAATGTCCTCATCAGCAGTTCAGCAGGTAGGACAGCGAAATCCTTTATTGGGTTATTTCTTTTATTGACTCACCATAGAATTATTAAATAATAACTCAGGAAAGCTATTAGACAACAAGGTACAGTGGGTCCCAGAAGACTGAGAAACTGAGTTTGCATCTCAGTTGTTCCTTTCTAGCTTTAGAAATAATCTTAAGAAATATTCCTATTAGCATATATTAATTGTACAACATAATGGGTTTTATTACATCATTTTCATCCCAGTATAACCCTTTGGTGATTCTGTGTCAATATCTGTAGAATGGAATCCATTTTAAATTCTTTTTTATGCACCTTGAAAAACTACTGTGAGAAACTAACAGCATGATACTCTTAAAAGTTCATTATAAATTGTAAAGCATAACATGTAATTCTTTTTAAAACAGTTTTTCAAGTACTATGGCTTTGAATCCAGGGCTTCCACCTGCTCAGTTTACGTGCTTATTACTAGTGTCATATCACTTGACACATGCCTCCAATCTACCGTTTTGCTGGTTACAGTAGAGATGGAGTCTTACAGACACTTCTGCTCAAATTGATTTCAAACCATAATCCTTCATGCCTCAGTCTCCTAAGTAAACAGGATTATGAGCAAAAGCTACCAGTGCCTGCTTATAATTCTTGTATTTCTTAAATATGAGCCTGAATTAATTTAACCTGTTCATAAAGTTCTAGGCAAGCCCAACATGAAAGAACAAGGTTGCATTCATTTGTTCAATCAACATTTTTCATGGTCCTCTGTGTCATTAATATAGATGGTAAATTTTTTAAAAAGCCAAAATTGTCACATGCTGGTGGGACATGCCTATGAACAGGCATGTGAAAATAAAAGTCCCAAGACAACCCCAGACCAACAAATCTGAGACTCAAGTAAAAAGCCAAAAACGGGGGTGTGGTAGAGCTCCAGTCTTGGGTAAAAAAGCTAAGTGAGAGCAGAACACTCTGAGTTCTAGCCATAGCACTGGCATGTGCACATGTGATTGCCACACACACACACACACACACACACACACACACACACTACAAACAAAAAAAACCAGGCACACCCTCAGGAAACTTGCATTATATTCAAAGAAGACACTTCTACTAACGTTAGGATATAGAAATGGATATGGAGCAGCTTACAGGAGGGTAAGCATGTAAGGATGAATCTGGGGAAAGGAGTAGGGAATGTGCTCCTTGGCTGCCATTCTTGAATATCTCTTCCCACTTGTACCTTTGCCTGCAGTCTACCTCATGCATATATTCATTCCTTCAGCCAACATTGACAAGGCTGGTCCCACATGCTTCAGTGTGAGCAGTCAGCTGAATAACTATCAGTTTATTATTAAATGGATGCCCTCCCATCTCCTCCTCTGCTGTCTTGTGAATAGCAGTGGGCCCAGTGGAACACTTACATTTACATTAGGAAATGTAAAGAGCAGGCCAAACAATGGCTCTCATTCTGCCCAAATTGGAAAAATCCAGGCTTCTTTTTCTCCGCCTCCTTTCATCCACGTGTTCATCTGTGAGGACAATATAACAAAACACTTCTGTTTTAACAACAGTGGATTCCCTCACAGTGCTAAAGGTTAAAAGACAGAAATCAAGGTATTGGCAAGATTGCTTTCTCCTAAGGCCTCTCTGTTTGAATTAAAGATAGCCACTTCACACTGTGTCCTCATGAATTTTCTTTCTGTCAAATCTCTTTCCTCCCTTTCCTTTTTAAATTTATTTGGGGTGTGCGTGTGTGTGTGTGTGTGTGTGTGTGTGTGTGTGTGTGTGTGTGTGTGTGTGTGCATATCTCTGACTAGATGCTTTTATTCAAGGCTGGCTCTCCACTACCTGAGCCATGCCTCCAGTCTGGCATTTTGTTGGTTAATTGGAGATAAGAGTCTTACAAACTCTTCTACCTGGATTGGCTTTGTACCTTGATAATCAGCCTGCTGAGTAGCTAGGATTATAAACGTGAGCAACTGTCTCCTAGCTTCTTTTGCTTTATGAGGATATCAGCCCGATACGATGAGAGGGCCCATCAGCAGCGTCATTTTAATGTAAGGGTTTCATCTCCAAATATTCGCATTTTAAGGTCTGTAACATAGGAATTTGGAGGTCACATAATTCAGATCATTATATTATATTCTGTTTCTTATACCAATGAGGCTGTTCTACCATCAGCCCATAAACATCCCTAGGGTTTTGGCAACTTGGGCTTTCCTTCTCTCTCTATCAAAGTCCCAAACAATTTCCTCCTAGACATTCTGCCTGATCAGTGAGGCTGTGTATTAAGTCCTTCCTTGTTCTAGCTTCAACACTCACAGCAAAAATCAACGTCCCTTAGATGGCACAGGTGAATGTATATACTTCATTTCTGTAGTTAGATCACAAACCCCTGACAGGCAATAATTAAAGTCCTCTTATTTCCTTCATATAATTCCTCCATATAAGCTGACATTATAATACATATATATGTTTATGTATGTATATTATATATATAATCATCTGATTAACATGAAATCTGATGTCTCAAAGACTTCCATTAACAACTAAGGCAAGTATATGAATAAGAAGATGAGTATTGTTAAATAGATATGCTTGTTTCCAAAAATGTTGCTTTCTTGAGGACATTTCTTATTATTCACTGAGACCTCACTTTTATGTAATCCACACTGGGTGGTTAGAAATGCCTTCTTCACCTGAGAGATTAATATGCTGTCTCTGGAAGTATAATAATTGAGCTCCAAGTCTTATGCTGGATTATAATTTTTATCAACTGCAATTCTAGATTAATTCCTTTGGAGGGTTCTTTTTTTTTTTTTTTTGCCAGTCCTGGGCTTGAGCTCAGGGCCTGAGCACTGTCCTTGGACTTTCTCAAGGCTAGAGCTCTACCACTTGAGCCTCAGCACCACTTCCGGAATCGAACCCCGGGTCTTCGTACACGCTAGGCAAGCACTTTAACCACTAGGCCAAACTCCTGGCCCCTGCAGGGTTCTTTTTAAATTCGAGTTGACCAAATAACTGTTTAAGTTGATAACCACACTTGATAGTGATCTGACTTTTGATCGTGCCCTCTGCTCTTTCTTGAGACTGGACATAGACTGAGGTAAGCTGTAGTTATACAAGGGGAATTTTGTGAAATTCTTCACCCAAAGAAAGACTGTCCACCCCCAATCTTGCTTGTTAGAGAATAATGGAAGGGACTGGCTAGCTGCCCTGGATGTCCTGGCTGCATGTGTGCTTGCCAGCCACCTGGCTGCTGGTTGGTTTAGTGGACATTTGGCTAAAGCAGGTCAGTGTGGTAATGAGCAGCCACAGCCTGGAGTCAGCTTGCTGGGATGGAAGGCTCAGCTCTGCAACTTACCAGCTTGAGAGTATGACTTCACTTGTCTGTAAAATGGGGTTAATAATAACACCTTTCTCACAGCTCTGCTATGAGGATTCCGAGTGACTGTGGGGAAAAAAAGAACTTAGAATGAATCCTGAGATACATTAAGCACTTACTAAGTGTTAGGCGTAAGTATTATCTGAGCCTTCTTAATATACTGTCAGCGACTACTGCTCACGACTTGTAAAGAACCAGCCTCTGCCCTTATTATGCCTCCTACAAAACCCTTCTAGGTAGTTTTCCTTTGCTGAGTGAAGAAGTGTTGGGGTTTTGTTGTTGTTGTTGTTGTTGTTTTTAAAGCAAAATCTTTCTCTCTAAAGCAGTGAGATCTGGAAGCAGGTTTCTCATTCTTATCATCCTAGCTACTCAGAAAGCTAAGATCTGAGGATCACCGTTGAAAGCTAGTAGGGTAGAAGAGTCCATGAGATTCTTACCTCCAATTAACCAACAACAACAAAAAAACCTGGAAGTTAACATGTGGGTCAAGCAGTAGAATGCTAGGAAAAAGCTAAATGAGAGCTCACAGGCCTGTACCAGCCGGTACCCCAGTACCAGCAACAAAAAAGGGAAAAAAAAAGAAAAGAAAAGCAGTGAGAAACATTATAACTTGGCTCAGACATTTCCAGACCCCCATCTGCTTGGCTGCTGTTCTGGTGGTGCAAGCCACTTTCACCTGCAACCTGTACCCCTATCTGGGCCACAAGCCCTCTCTGACTTGCCCCCCACTAAATAAGTTCCCTATTTAACAAAGGGATCTCTTTAAACTATAATGCTGTTCAAGTTACTTCTCTGTCAAGTTCTTCCTTTAAATCCAAAGCCTTCTTCCTAGTCTTTCAGGCTGTTCTCAATCTGGTTTGAGGATACACCCTTATGTCCGGGTTTTACCCTTGCTGTCTCCTTCCCTTGAGCATTGTCCAGATCTTCCCAGGAATGGCACCTTGCCATTCAGACTTCAGCTGGAACATGGGCAACAAGTAGTCATGGCCTCAGAATGACTTGGGAACCAAGATGCTTGGGTATAAGTCCTGGGCTTCAATCCTGGTTGTATGACATACAAAAGTTACTTGGGCCCAGTTTCCTCATCTGTAATAAAAATGTATATATGGAGGAATAGGAGAGTGGCCTAGTGGTAGAATGATTGCCTAGCATCATGAAGTCCTGGGTTTGATTCCTCAGTACCACATGCACAGAAAAAATGGAAGTGGTGCTGTGACTCAAGTGCTAGATCACTAGCCTTGAAAAAGTTCAAGGATAGTTCTCAGGCCCTGAGTTCAAGCTCCCAGGACTGGAATATATATATATATACATATATATATACATATATATATACATATATATATATATGTGTGTGTGTGTGTGTGTGTGTGTGTGTGTGTGTGTGTGTGTGTGTGTCTGGGCTCTGTCTCTTAGCTTTTTCACACAAGGCTGGTACCTTACCACCACTTGAGCCACCACTCTATTTCCAGCATTTTGGTGTCTCATTGGAGATGAGTTCCACAGATTTGCTGGGTCCACCTGGCTTAAGTACATGAATATTTGTTTAAAATGAAGTAATTTAAACACATAAAATATGACTTAAGCTTTAATTAAGAGATGAAAATGCTTTTTTCTTTGAGGATCCTTCTCAGACCCATTCTAAGTAACTACTTTCTCATGATAGTAACTTACCATGAAAGTCTCTGATTCTGTATGTCAACTTGAGAGATCATTTATTTGTGCTCTAAGTGATTCTCCCTCTAGATTGAAAGTTTATGGTGAGATCCAGATGCCGGTGGCTCACACCTGTAATCCAACCTACTCAGGAGGCTGAGGTCTAAAAACTGCAGTTCAAAGTCAGCCCAGGCTGGCTTTTAACCACCAGAAAACCAGAAATGGTGCTGTGGCTCAAAGTGGTAGAGCACTAGTCTTGAGCTGAAAAGCTTAAGGACAGCGCCCAGACCTAGAGTTCAAGCCCCATGACCAATAACATCATCAACAACAACAAAAAAGAAAGTTAAAATGGTGAGAAAAATTATTTCTGCCTTATTCATTAAAGTCCCACCATCCTATATCTCATAACCATGCTTAATACATAGCCTTGATAAACATCCAGTAATTGAAATAAGGAAACCAATCGTGCTCTTCTGGTGACATAGCTCTTATTAAGTTACTCAACTCTTCTAGGCCTGAATGACTTGAACTACAAAATAAGCAAAGCAATAATAACCATACTACACAAGGCTATTGTATGGTATATGTGCCAAAATATTAATGATGATTATCTTTGGAAGAAGGGATAATAAGGGTTTATTTTTCAAATTTTATCTTTAAAATGATGAGCATAATTTTGTAACTAATAGTACATTGAAATTAGATAATATTCATGAGCGATTTAATCCCTAGGGCCTGCTTCAGATATTTAATAATCGTTCCATGTTAAGAGGAGCGTCTGTGGCTCTGCCTAGTAATCCTAGGTACTCAGAAGGCTGAGATCTTAGGATAGTGGTTCAAAGCCAGCCTAGGCAGAAAAGTCTATGAGATTCTTATCTCCAAATAACCGTCCAAGAGTCAGAAGCTGAACCTCGAAAGGATAGAGCTAGGGTAGAGTGCCTGGGCCCTGAATTCAAGCCCCAATTAATCAATAAATAAAGTGAATACTAAGAAAAAGTTCAGTAAGACCCCCCAAGTGGTACTGGGCTGTTGGCCCATGGCCCAGTCTGGATTTAGGGCTCAGATACTCCCCTAGCTGAGGGAGGAACTTCTCTTTTCTCTGGGCTGAAGGGCTTTCTCTTTTAAATCAGCTTTGGAGTCCAAGTTCACCTCCCGATTGTGGGAGGATGAGCTATTAACAGTGCTTAGTATGCATCCCACGCCTGACAGGCTGCAGAGAATATTAACACAGCAAATTTCATTGTTTATTCTCCCCTACCCCTCCAAAAATTATGTTCAGCATTGAAGAAAGAGATTGTGCTGGCTACTGCAATTTAATCAGGAGTGGATCTGCACAGCCCTGGGAGATGAGGCTGATACAAAGCTGTGATTCTCCAGCTAGTGGATTTCCAGGGCTCACCCACCCCTCCCTAACTTGGAGAATGGACTAAATGCTTATTCATTGTTATCTGAAAGCAAAGAGCAAAACGTCCCTTGTTCAGGGCTCTGGGAAGCGGCTGAAGATGCGGGCTATGGGGGGAACTAGAGTGAGTCTTCATTTTTCACCAGGAATCTGATAGCTTCTGCTCTTGTCAATTTATCTGCCAGGAAAACTGGCAGCAACAGAGGCTTCTGGGTCCTAATGACCCACTTTATTTGGCCTCCTCGATTCTCTCTGATTATGTGTTCGAAGAATCATTTGAAAGAATGTTAACAGCAAGCAAAGGAGAAGCTTGGCTTCTTAAAGCAGGTTAATGATTCGGTGAGTTTTGAAAATGTGCTGGTGTATTAGAAAAGGCAGGGGAGACCTAGAAGTCAGTAATTTGAAGAGTGGGTCTGAGGTCCCAGACTGTAAAGCTTCAGATAGTAGCTGAGGTGCTTTTATACAATATTCTGGGGGCCCTAATCCTGTGCAACTGAGCAAAGGCAAAGATCCCAGGGCATGTCTACAGCCCAGGGACATTCTAAACCAAAATATTATAGTGGTTCAAAAATAAGGCCTGAAAAAGTCAGGGATTTACATTAAGACAGATTTATAGATGGCTATGCATGGAGTCCATGTTCTAGGAAGAGGAGATTCTAGGAAGAAATTTTGGATTCCTTCCTATGGCATCCGTCCATCCATTCATTTATTCAACAAAATATTTTACTTTTTATTTCAGTTTTGTGCTTGTACTAAGGACTTGAACTCAGGGACTGAACACTGGCCCCAGCTCCACTATGGTTTTTAGTGGTTAATTTACAGAAAAGAATCTCACAGACTTTCCTGCCCAGGATCATTTCAAATCTTGATCCTCAGAGTTCAGGCTCCTGAGCAACAAAGCAATTTTCAGTAGTTGGTACTTGTGTCCTGCAGGAGATAGCAAGATGGGGTCATATTCTCTGGATTCAAAGGTAAGCCATTATATATCTGACTGATCTATAAAATGGGGTTTGGAATTTTTCCTCGGACAGTTTTCAAGGGAAGAAAATGAGGTAATCTCTGCTTAGCCTATTTGACCTCTCCTAAGCACTAAGTGATAGCTAATTCTTGTTATCCAAGGAAGACCTAGAAGAGTGAAAAGTCAAAGTCTTTGACCTTGGATTCCTAGATGAATGTACATAGGTGGCAGCTTGGTATGGAGCAAATGCCAGGTTATCTTATTTCAAAAACACCAGTATTTCTTTTGTAACCCTTCCTTACAAACTCCCATACCAATGGCTGGTCATAATAATGATCTGGCTATGAACTAGACCTTGTCCTCATTCCAGTCGCCCTCACTTTCTATATATTCTGAAATATTTATTATAACCTAAAGCTCAGGTTGAAAAGTAGCTCTAGGGCCGGGAGTTTGGCCTAGTGGTAGAGTGCTTGCCTAGCATGCACAAAGACCCTGGTTCGATTCCTCGCTACCAGACACATAGAAAAAAGCCGAAAGTGGTGCTGAGGCTCAAGTGGTAGAGCACTAGCCTTGAGAAAGTCCAAGGACAGTGCTCAGGCCCTGAGTTCAAGCCCAGGACTGGCAAATAAAAGAAAAGAAAAGTACCTCTATCATTGTTGCCTGGAAATAAATTCCTTTCTTAACAGCTCTTCCTTTAAAAGAATGTTTTTTTGTTTTTTATTTTTTGTGCTAGGGTTTGAACTCAAGGCCTTAAAAGTCTTGTCATTCAAGGCTGGCACGTATGCTACATCTCCACATCATTACTTTTTCTTCTCTGGCTGGCTTCAAACTGTGACCCTCAACCTCCTGAGTAGCTGGGATTAGAGGCATGAGCCACAAGCGACTAGCTTAATGGAATTTCTTGATGAAAAGATTCCCCTTTCCTACAGAGCCTTTCCTAGAACAGAGATAAATGTGGCAATTTGGCTTTCTAAGGTTCATCTTCTGTCTGGGCTAAATTACTGCAGGAAATTCTGAATTATAATTTGTTTGTGTGGTCATTAATTTATCTAATGACAAATTTTTCACAAGCCATAGCACTGAAGAGGAATTATTATCTGACTCATATTTAATGTGTAGTTCTTTAAGTAAAAATGACAATTGATCTGGGGTGCCAGTGGAGGTGAGGATAAAACTTAAAAAAAAAAGTTTATTGTCAGGGGCTGGGTGCATACCCTAGGGGAGAGTCTCTGCCTAGCATGTACAAAGCCCTGGATTTGATTCCTTTGTATCACATGCACAAAAAAAATCATTTTCAGGGTGATTTATAGAGGGGTTATGTTTGTTTATTTATTTGAAATAGGAAAGGAAAGGGGGGAAAACAAGATGATTGAGAGTGGGTAGGGGGAGGAAAATGGGGGCAAAAACCATGAGAAGGGGTATCAATGTGTGAGAAGTAATGCACCTACTATCTGGTGAATATAACTGTAACTCCTCTATACATTACAATAAAAATAGAGGGGTATGGTTACATTTATTAAGTAGTGAGTGCATTACTTCTCAAACACTGTTTCACCTCCCATGTTTTTCTCCCACTTTCTCTCTACCCACCCCCTCCTGAGTTGTAAAGTTCATTTCCAAGTTGTAAAGTTCATTTCCAACGTATAGTCTTGTGAATATTGCTTTGCATTGGTTCAGCCTTTAAAGGAGTCATTGTGTTTTGCCAGTCACTGTTTTATACATTATATAAGTAGAAGCCTGTTTCATCTTCATCTAGAAGGTATGCACTATTCTTCCCATATTACCAGATGAAGGAATTGAGGGATAGACAGGGTAAAAGATGAGCCTAAGGTGCGTATGTGGTCGATTCTTTATGCCATTCCAGAGTTGAAACATTGGATTTTTATCAAGACTACTTTTGAGTGTCAGAAACAGTGCTTGATGTGGAATATCTAAAGAAGGGAAGCATTTAATTGCTTCCTTTTCAGAGCTCAGAGCCTGGCATGGGAATTAGACATTAAGGAAAATAGAATTCAGATGTGAAGCCAGCCATTCTGACTCTGAAGATGGCTACGGAGCAAGTAGGAATTTTCCCATGATATAAACATCAGCTTTTCAGTACTGTGGTGAAATACTGGGCTGTTTATTTTAAAAAGAAGCTTATTTCACTCATAGATTTGGAATCTGCAGGCATGTCACCTGTATTGGCTCAGTTGTGGTGAGGGATTCGTGGAAGATAGCAATGACGGACCCTGTATGAAGCCAGCAATCCTATCTAGATCCTAGGAACAGAGAAGTAGATAGACAAGGTTTGCACCTTTTTGTAAACAATCCTCTCAGGAGAATAACCAAGGAGTCACCAGAGAACCAACAAAAACGGTCACACGCTGGGCATCAGTGGCTCACACTTATAATTAGTACCCAGGAGGCTGAGATCTGAGGATTGTGATTCAAAGCCAGCCTTGGGAAGAAAATCTGTGAGAGTCTTATCTCCAGTTAACTACAAAATGCTGAAAGTGGAGGTGTAGCTCAGTTGTAGAGCATCAGCCTTGGGCAACAAAGCTAAGGGACAGTGTCCAGGCACTGAGTTCAAACCCTTACACACACACACACACACACACACACACACACACACACACACACACACACACGAGATCATAAGAGAACTTCCTCATACCCAATGGTATAATAACTTCCCATTAGATCTTACTGCTTAGTGATCTGTGGCATCACCCAATGTCACCATCGTAAGACCCAAACCTCATACTACCATATCAACCATTGTGGGAACACAAGCCATGTGCAAACCATAACAGAAAGGCAAGGTATCCCAGAAAACTCTGAGAAGCCACTGCAAACAAAGTTTCCCCAGATGCTTAGTAGGTTCAGACACAGTCTTCAGGAGTAGATTGGCACTAGCTCCTGTCTCCCACAGAATGCTAGCAAGGCCTCCCATTTCTTTTTTCTTTCTTCTTCTTTTTTTGATTTGCTTTTCTTTTTTTTATTGTTGGGATAACGTATAGAGGAGTTACAGTTACATTCACTAGGTAGTAGGTGCATTACTTCTCACACATTAATACCCCTTCTGTTTTTGTCCCCATTTCCCTGCCCCCACCCAGTCCCAATAATCTTGTTTTCCCCCTCCCCTTTCCTATTTCAAATAAACAAACAAACATATATACAACATACCAGGTAACAAAGTCAGACATAGTAATACCATGAGACTAACCATACGGGCAAGAAAAGAGAAGAGAAATAATATAGTACATTAAGAACAACAATCACACAAGATAAAGCTCTTGTTTCCATATCCTAGAAATCCTTTCATTTATTTTCATCCTACATGACCTTATGTACTTAGGTTTTGAGCTATTGTAATCCTCTTCTAGGAGAGTCCTAGATGTGTACTAATTATTACAAATGAGGGAAACCATGGAGCCTATGTTCCTTTGGGTCTGGCTTAGTTCACAATACAATTTTTTCCAAGTCTTTCCACTTCCTTATGAATGGGGCAATGTCATTCTTTCTGACAGCAGCATAGAATTCCATTGTGTATAAATACCACATGTTCTTGGTCCAATCATCTACTGAGAGACATCTGTGTTGGTTCCATATCTTTGCTATGGTAAATAGTGCTGCAGTGAAAATCGTTGTGCTAGTGGATTTAGTATGTCCTCGTTTCTGGATGATTGGGTAAATGCCAAGGAGTGGAATTGCTGGGTCATAAGGGAGCTCTATGTTTAGTATTTTGAGTAATCTCCATACTACTTTCCAGAGTGGTTGAATGAGTTTACACTCCCACCAACAATGTTGTAGTGATCCCTCTTGGCCACATCTCTGCCAGCATCTGTTGTTATTAGATTTCTTGATAATGGCCATTCTAACTGGAGTGAGGTGGAATATCAAAGTTTTTTTGATTTGCATTTCTTTTATGGCCAGAGATGTTGCGCATTTCTTCATATGTCTATTGGCCATTCTTATTTCTTCCACAGAGAAGTCTTTCTCTAAGTCTTTAACCCATTTTTTAATGGAATGGTTGTTTTCTTGGAGATTTGTTTTGGAGAGATTCAATGGTTTCAGCTGTAGATACATTTTATTTTATATTGCCAGTTCTGGGGCCTGAATTCAGGGCCTGAGCATTGCCCTTGGGTTTTCCTCAAGGCTAGTGCTCTACCACTTGAGCCACAGCACCACTTCCAACTTTTTTTTTCCCTAAGTACGTGGTACCATGGAATGGACCCGGGTCTTCATGCATGCTCGGCAAGCACTCTAACACTAGGCCAAACTCCCAGCCCTTGTAGATATATTTTAGATATGAGGCCCTTGTCTGTTGTATAACTAGTGAAGATCTTCTCCCACTCTGTGGCCCTTCTATTTAACTTGCTAGCTGTGTCCTTTGCCATACAGAAGCTCTGCAGTTTAATACTGTCCCATTTGTCCAAAGTTTCTTTAATTTGTTATGTTTCTGGGTCTTTATTAAGAAAGCTTTGACCTGTGCCAAGAAGGCCTAGTGTATCTCCTTCTTGTAAAGTTTTCAGGGTATCTGCTTTTACCTCAAGGTCTTTGATCCATTTGTAATTAATTTTGGTGCAGGGTTACACAGAAGGAACCAATTACAGTTCTCTGGAAGTGCTTAACCAATTCTTAAGGCCTCCCATTTCTGTATACCCTAAATCCACACTGTGGCCACTCAGTAATAAAATATAAATAAACTAAAAGAGAACCATAAATCCAGTTTTCTGATTCGATCCCTTCTCCCACCAGAGACAACATTATCCTGGAGTCTTAAGTTCAGTCTGGCCCCTTCTGTGCTCTTTCTCCTACAGGGATTGGATTTTAATCTGTTTGACTTTCTCAAAAATAAGATTAAAACCCTTCTCCGTTGTTCTCAACTCTTAGATTACTCAGTGAGTCACAGCATTTCAGCTGGAGAAGGGCAGGAAATTGGGCCATCACCCTGGTGGCTGAGGGCATGTACACAATATCTCCTCTTTGCACAAACAGTTTGGGTTAAGTTACACTCATGGGTGTCTCTTTTGCCTGGAGGTTTCTTAGGAAGCTAGCTTTCCAGCTGGCCAGATAGGTTTCTGCTCCAAGGAAAATCCTTTTTAATCGGGAGGAGAGTTAATGGAGCATCACACAGAGTGCCTAAAACACAGAGACCAATTCCAAGGAAGAGTGAAGCTCCCATCTCAAGGTCAAAGGCAAAGCAGATTAGAGGGTGAGAAAATGATCTCTAGACAGCTTTGGGAATTTGAAGTTATCAACATGGCAACTAGAAAACATTCCCCATTCTTCCTAAGTACCGGGCTACATTAATACATTAATTCTACTCATTCTTGTGTGTGTGTGTGTGTGTGTGTGTGTGTGTGTGTGTGTGTGTGTGTGTGTAGGTACTCATACTTGATCTCAGTACCTTATATCCTTGGTTGGGTTTTTTGCTTAAGGTTGCTTAAGGTTGAATAACACCTCCACTTCTGACTTTTGACTGGTTAATTAGAGATAAGCTTCTCAAAGATTTCTCTGCCAAGGATGGTTTTGAACCTTGATCCCCAGATTTCAATCTCCTGAATAGCTGGGATTACAGGCATGAGTCATCATTGTTTGGCTCAGGTTAACTTTTCAAAGCCTTATTATCCCTTCATTAAGAAGATCATAACAGAATCTCAGAATGGTGGTCCTGTCTGCATTTTGGAGGCTGAGGCAGGAGAACTGCAAATTCAAGGCCAATGTAATGAGAATCTAAGTAAACAAACAAATTGAATTTAAAAAACATTACCTGCAGGGATAATTTAGAAACAGAAGAAAAAGGAAGCTTATAATATCAGCTACTCCTTCTCAAGCAAGTCTTTTGCTCTAGTTGAATTCCCCATCCTCAATCCAATATCTAATATGAACACAACCATCTCCTAGTATCATGTATTTTCTTTCTATTTGTATCCCCTTTCCTGGCATATGATTTATTGCCATATGACTGGGTTTCTAAGGGTCCTTCTGCTTCCCTCTATCACTCTGTCTGCTAGTAACATGGGGCCACTGGATTTCTTTTCTTGGAGTCTAGTCTCATCAGGCCACCTCCCTCTCCATAAACACTTAATGACTCCTCTGTTCTTAGGAATATACACCAGCTTGTCTAGATGGACTTGAAGGTTAACATAGTCTGTTTCAGTTGAATCATGTCCTAGTTTGTGGATATACTAGCCTGCTTTCTGCTGTCTCTTTCCTATGGAATCCCCTTTTCCTTGAGGCAATCAAGACAGATTACTTCATGGCTTGCTTACATAGAAGGGGAAGCTCCAAGGAGCCAGCAGAAAGGACACAAAGGCATCTCACGTCCTTCAGGGTTCCCTGCTCACCCTGCCTGTTTAGATCAATCCCAGCCTGTGTTTCAAATAGAACTGAAATCTTATCCTGTCTATCCTTGTTCATAATAGCAAAATGTTTAGTGAGCTCTTTATCAAAAGCTGACAGTTTGGTGCCAACCAAAGGAGGCCAGGTCCATTCATCATTGCAGTTGGCCAGTGCCCCAGCCTGGAAAAACTTCACCTACCACTTGTCATTTCCTGGCAGTTCCCCCTGTTCTTGCTTCCAGCCAGATTGTAATTGAAAACCTCCAATTTTTGTGACCTTCAAGAGCAGAATGAAAAATGACTGACTGGCCAAGAGGAAGCTCCATGTGGCAAACTGGGATTTCAGGCCTTGTCTGAGTCCAGCTGTGATGGCTGAGCCAGAATTCTAATCAGGTTCTGACTGCATCATCACTCTCCTTGTTTCATAGGCCAGTGTAGCGAAGCTTGGAATGACAGGGACAGAATGAAGCCTAGTGTTGCTATGGAGGAACCAAGTTAGGGAGGGCACCAATTGAAAGGAGGCATTAACTTGGTTGTGTTAATGATGAACTTGGACAGAAAGAATTGTTTTAATGAGATTGCTTATTACGCTGGCTGTAGGGCCAATGGAGACAGTGGAATAAATCCCTAGATCTAGTCATTAGAATTCACTGTTCAACACATTTGCCTTTGCCGTGCTGTTTTACAAGGACTTACTCCTGAAAGTAACACTTTCTGGGTTTCCTTGAATCTAGCTTCTGGGTGAATGGGAAGAAGTAACCAGAGAATGGAAACCAAGAGAGCTAGGGAGTCCCAAAGCTGCTATTCTCAGCAATTTTTCTAGGAAAATCTGAGTCTGTGGCCTGGATCCCTGAGCAAACTTTGCCTCTGTCCTGGTCCCACAAACCTGCCATTTTGGGGGCCAGGCCATGCAATACCCTTCCCTAATTCTCCAACTCTGAAGCCGAGTAGTTGCTCGCTCTCTCTCTCTCTCTCTCTCTCTCTCTCTCTCTCTCTCTCTCTCTCTCTCTCTCTCTCTCTCTCTCTCTCTCTCTCTCTCCAAAATTGGGACTCAAACTCTGTTACCTGATGCTCTTTGCTCTTTGGCTGATACTCTACTGCCTGAGTCATGCCTCTGACCCCTGCTTTGTTCTTTTAACTCTGTAATCTATAGTACTGACTTCAGGCTATTTCTGAGCTCTGTGGCATGAATGTCATTCTCCTGATGGGATCTGCTTTGGCATCATAACTGAGCAATAATGAACCCAAATCCACTAATCTAGTGAGAACAGGAATGGGACCCATGCTCTATCTGGTAGAGACTTCTCCACGTGCGAGAGAGGCAGGAAGATCACAGAGCAAGGGTTGCTCTCTTCCCAGGAACCTTTTTTTGATTAGAGGGCAGATCCTTCTTTCTAAGTAATTCATAGCCTGCCAAAGTGCTTCCTGGGTGTTGGTGAAAAAGGAGAAAGAGATCCAATTCTTAATCAGTGAAGAAACCGGAAATGAGGCAAGAGACAACAGGATATAGAAACAAGCCTTGCCTCCTGGGCTCATGTTTTTATCCAGGCCTTTGCTCTCTATGCTGGTCACAAGTGCTTAGGAAGCACAAACATCCCCACACCAGCCCAAAGCAGAAGTGCCTAATCACATCCCACATGCATCTACACAAGGATAATACGATCACAACCTTAATTTAGATTGTGTGAATATTTATTGAGCACCTAGATTGTGGTGCAGTAAGAACTTCAAGTATCAAGAATTCAGCCTTCGAAGACCTCTATTTTAGTAGCAGAGATCAGGTAGTCTTACCTGAAACATCTCAGTACCAAACATAAGGGGCTATTCTTTTTTTCCGCAAGATTGGTGCTTCACCTCTCAGTCACAGCTTCACTTCTGGCCTTTTGTTATTAATAAAAGATAAGAGGCCTCACAAGCCTGCTTGGGCAGGAGGCTTCAAATTGCTATCCTCAGATCTCATACTCCTGAGTAGCTGGGATTACAGGCATGAGTCAGTGGTCCAAGAGGCCCTTCTTATCTATAGTACTTATCTGTGACCCTGCCATTCAAGGCCAAGATGAAAGCCTGAAAGGAGCAGTTAGCAGAGACATCTTATACTAGAGGAACTCCTACGAGGTGCCTTTAACTCAAGGGGCACTACAGTTTGCACATTGTATGTACTTTAGTCCATATGAGTACCCCCCCAGTCATCCTGGGTGTGATGTATCATAAGTTCTATTTAACAGTCAACAGTGGTACTAAGAAGTGAAGCATTTGAAAATCACACAGCAAGTAGTAGAACTGGATTTGCTTTCTCATTTGCCTGATTCCAAGCTCATGTTTCATCCAGCACATCCTTTGATTCCTACTCTATTTTGTGGCAGAGACTACACTCAGTCCTGGACACCTGGGATTCAACCGTGAGAGAGCATAGGTGGCTCACGTCTGTAATCTCGAACTACTCAGGAGACTGAGATCTGAGGATCATAGTTCAAAGCCAGCCCAGACAGTAAAGCTTGTGAGACTTAATCTCCAATCAACCAACCAAAAGTTGGAAGTGGAGCTATGGCTCAAATGTTTCACTTAAACATCAGTCTTGAGCACAGAAGCTAAGGGGCAATGCCCAGGTCCTGAGTTCAAATACAAGTATCGGCACTAAATAAATAAATAGCTCATGTATCTACTCAGTTTTGTGATCAAAATGGTCATGCCAGTCTATGAACAGCTCCACAAAACAGGAGAGCTATACCAGTTCCTCAGGTTCTGATAGACTAAAGGAGGATATCTAAGTTTAGGTTTAGAAAAACACAATGTGCCACAAAAAGGTTCCAGAAACGGACACCCTGAGTAGGGCGTCCTGAGGAAGAGAACCAAATTCATCATATTTCAGCTCATGAGTAACTAGGATTATAGGTAGGCACCACCCACACCTGATTAAATTGATGAGTCTTCATCACATACAATCATATACTCACTTGTCTCCCAATATTGATGACAACAGTCATAAGTGGAAAGATAAGGAAATAACTCCCATAAAACTATAGTTTTTCTGTGAAAACTCTCAAACATCCTCTCATTAAACCATGCTTTAATATGTGTTTTTCATGTTCATCTTTTCTCCTGGGATTTTCTTCCTGTTAGGTGTCAGGCTTCAAATTCTGATCATCAGAAGGAGTAAGGGCAGACAGGCTAAAGAACACACATCACAGATGATCTCTGCCTGTTCCTTCACTCTTCAGTGACCACACCCTGAGAGGGCCAGCTCCAGTGTCTGCTCTCAGCAGTCTTCTCAGACTGGGGACTCCTGGCCTGTACTCTTTTCTCACTTGCGTGTTTCCACTTGCCTAAAACAGACTCTGAAGACCTATCTACTCCTATGTGGCTGCTGGACTCCATTCACCCTGTGGCCACCTTTGCTGTCAGTGTATGATCCCATAGGACTCTCCTTTTCCCTAAGGCTCATTTTATGACCCTTTTCCCCTCGCCATACCTTCTCTCTAGCACGTACGAGACTTCCAGAAAGCCTTCCTTGAACTACCTATAGAAGCACTATTGTGTTCACAATTCTCTCAAGATACTTACCAATCTCAGTTTTGTATAGTACAAAAACGATGAATCAGATACATCAAAGTTTAAATCCTGTCTTGTTAGCTGGTGAATTTGTCAATAAATCTCTCCATGGCTCAATGTCCCTGTCTATACAAACAAGTTTGTGATAGTGATGATTATAAGAAATAGCCCGAGTAGTGCTGGCATGGTGGCTGAGTCTAGTCAAGACAAGAACACCAAGCCCTATCAGAAAACAAAGTAAAAGCAAATGGATCAGGAATGTGACTCAAGTGGTTGAGCATCTGCCTAGCAAACATGAGAGCTTGATTTCAATGACCAGTGTGGCCAGATAAATTTCCAAAAAAGGAGGGAGAGAGAGAGAGAGACAGAGACAGAGAGAGAGACAGAGACAGAGAGACAGAGACAGAGAGACAGAGACAGAGAGACAGAGAGACAGAGAGAGAGAGACAGAGACAGAGAGACAGAGAGGTGCAGTGACACAGAGAAAGATAGATACAAAAAGAGGGATAAACAGAGAAAGAAAGGAAGGGAGGGAGGAAGGAAGGAAGGAAGGAAGGAAGGAAGGAAGGAAGGAAGGAAGGAAAGAAAGAAAATGAAGGGAAGAAAGGAAGGAGAAAAGGAAAGAAAGAAAGGTAGGCAAAGCCCCTGACTTCTTCCTGGTGACCTCAGAACTCAGTGAAAAGTCCTCTCCATGCTGGTCTTGGTACCATGCCTTATTCATATGTTAATTCCTTGCCTAGCTGGAGGAGTGTCTTGTGGCTAGCAAGTGATCCCTGCCTGTGGGTTGAACTAAATTAAAAATTCCCCTGTATCAGTGGTCCCTCTATGCCCCCAGTAACAAATCCCCCTTTGACAGTATCATCATTCAGCTTATGATTATTAGTTCCAGCCTGTGTTATCACTGATTATAAGCCCTTGAGTGAAATAATGTTCTCAGTTTCTTGTTAAAAGTAATGCATTGGGGCTGGGAGTTTGGTCTAGTGGTAGAGTGCTTGCCTAGCATGCAGGAAGACCCAGTTTCAATTCCTTGGTACCACATACATGGAAAAAGCCAGAAGTAGTGCTGTGACTCAAGTGGTAGAGCTCTATCTCTGACAAAGCCCAAGGCCAGTGCTCAGGCCCTGAGTTCAAGCCCCAGGACTGTAAAAAAAAAATAGTAATGCATGTTCAATATATAGAAAAATAAAACAAAAAGACCATTCCTAGGTACAATAATCCAACCCACCCAGAAAGCTAGTGTTAACACCTCCCCATTAACTTTCCAATGCTGCCTATGCATTAAATATTCATTTGCTTAAAGGAGGAGAAATAACATATTCAGAGAGGACTGAATATAAAAAGTATCAAACCTGTGTTCTGTGCTCCCTGATAATAATCATTGGTCTCTACTTAGACATCCAACAGTCTTTTTTTTGCATTTTTTATTGTAATTAGTAAAAGGGTTACATGATATTTGCCAGATAGAAGGTGCATTAATTCACGTACATTGATACCCTTTCACATGCCAACAGTCTTATTGGAAATGCTTTTTAATTTTCTGGGGTCTTAAACTTTCATCCAGAAAGGAAACATTACTTTTTTTCTTTTTATGCAGTGCTATCCATCCCTCAGCATACCATACACTCTTGTGTGTGTGTGTGTGTGTGTGTGTGTGTGTGTGTGTGTGTGTGTGTGTGTGTATCTGCAATTGTCTGTGTGTATGGGTATGTGTGTGTGTGTGTGCCTACCAGTACTGGGGCTTGAACTAGGGGCCCCTTATCCTCACTTAGCTTTTATCCATAGGCTGTTACCCCTCTGTTCTGGTCTTTTGTTGGTTAATTGGAGATAAGGGACTTGTTTTTGTTTTGTTCATTTGTTTGGATTTGTCTTCCTCATGAACAGCTAGAATTATAGGCAAGAGTCATTGGTCTCTTGCTTTCATTAAAGTCAGTCTTTAAGGGCTTATTTCATGCCAGGTGTTGAATTATGTGTGAAGACAAAGGGTACAGTCACTGCCCTCAGTTAGTCTTCAGGCTGATGGAAAACTCACAACAAATAGGTGACTAGAATGCTTTGCCATAAATGCTAGGAGGAAGGACCCACAGGACTCTAGGGAGAATTCAAGGAGGACCCAAGCCCACTGCGAAGAATTTATAGAAAAGGTGATATTTATGCTGAGTCTCAAAGTCTTGAACTATAACCTATGCAGGCAGTAGTTTGGAAGACTCTGGAAATAGGTAGAACAGGGGAAATTCTCATAGCAGGGAAGACATATGCCCTCATGTGCATGCAAGTGTACATGCACATTTGTGCAGTGTAGGTGGGGAAATTCAAGTGCAGGGTAGATGGAGCACAGCATTCAAAAGGTGAAATCCAAGGGGATGAGGATGAGAAGAGCCTTGAGTCTCCTATGCTTAAGATTTTGAACTTTATCCTAATGGTCCAGGGAAGCCATTGAATTATTTGTAAAAGGGGAGTATGGTTTATCAGATTTGCATTTTAGAAAGACCATTCTGGAAGCCCTATGGACAGCAGATAGGAAAGTGGCACGATTGAGACAAGGAGGCTGATTTGGAAGCTGTTTCAGCCATTTAGGCAAAGAACTGGGAATGGCAGGCTGCAGGAAGGGACATTATGTAGGAGGCAAGAAAGTGATGGCAGGAATATATGGTTCTAGGGAGGCAATGAAAAAAGGCTCTCAGGCTCTAGTTTGGAAGAGTGCCCATATTAAAGCCATTTTCTGGAGTACAAGAGGATCTGCCAAAGAGAGAAAAGATGATGACTTTTAGGGACCAGTGAGGAATCTGGGTCTATAAGATCAGGTCAGTAAGATCAGACTCAGGTGGCAGAATTAAGCTGGAGCCAAGAAGAGAGTTATTGATGAAGCCTGGGGAATCAATCAGATATCTAAAATCAATAAAGAGAAGAGATTCTGGCAAACACTGACATTTAATAATAAATAGAGGATGTTGCCGGAGGAAGATTAATGAGAAAGAGGAAGAATCACTAGTCAGGAAAAAGGTTAAGGCAGATAATAACTAAAACTGCATTAATTGTATTTCACTGGTGGTCAAAAAGGGAAAAGTTGCAGAATGATAGGATGGAGACATACTACTGTGCACTGGGGAGTGGAAGCTGAGGAAATAAAGGCGGTAAATATAGTAATGATAACATCATGTTAAGTGTGACCTTGAAGGCGAGAAAAGAAATAAGTAACTAAAGTGGGATCTAGGACAGCATAATTTTATTGTTTTAAGATTTAAAAAATGTTTAAGCAGATTTTTAGTACTGATATGAGAGGGAGAGTAGTAAAGGGATGGAGGGAGGGAGGAAGAAAAAAAGGAAGGAAGGAAGAGTTTTAATTCTTTACAAATGCTTTCATTTTTAGCCTTACAGTTCATTTACAAAGCTATTAATCTTTCTTCTGCATTTTCAGGTAGGAAGATGAAATGGAACCCAAAGAGACCAAATGAATTCTTTAAGATTGTCTGTCAGAAGAATGAGAGAGATAAGCCTATACTCAGGGATGCCACCAGACAGTGAAGTTGCAGGAAGAAAAATGTATCTCTGCCTAAAATCCCTTGAGCTTAGAGAGATTCAAGGTACAGAAATTACAATGCCCTCCACCCTGAACTGGGAGAGAAACCAATCGCATAACTCTTATCAGACTCTATTGAGCTGAAGCTTTAATGAGCAACAGCAATCTGTTATTTTTCTCTTGTTTGCCTCACCAGTTGCTCTTTTAATTCCTTTCTAGTGAGGGAAAGGGAGATGAATATTAAAAGCTCACATCAAGGGATTGAGGGATTGAGGGAGACAGGGAGCTCCTCAGTATACAGGGAAAGCAGCAGGGCTTTGACATGAGGCAGGATGGGTTGCCCTGATTCTGCTCTGGTCCCTGACAAGCCTGACCTTGGGGAATGTTGCTCACTAGACAGCTCTGCTACTGGGTGGTGAATATTTCTGGCATTGTCCGAGCTGTGAGCTTAGCTCACCCAAGAATGATAACAAGAGGGAAAAATAATAATTTCTGAGGCCTTGAGAGAATTATCTGTTATGAGGAATGAAGCAAAGAAAGCAGAAGAGTTTCTTGAATGGGAAATCGATTTTTTCTAACAAATTTTCTAAAAAGTTCCACTGGTCTGGGTGATTTTTACTTTAGGAAGGATGGATGAAAAAGGCCTTAATGTCAAGTGAACCAGTGTTTTCTTTTGTGTTTCTTCAGTAAACTCAAAAGGATCTCAAGTTGTTCCCCAACTGAACTTCCTAAAATGATGAAAATCCCTTAGAGAGACCAGTAAGTGCTTAGAGTTTACAGGACACTTAGGAAGATTTCAGGGTTGCTGGTTGACTGTAATGAGTACAAATTGGGATTGATTGACTTATTGGTTGTTAAGTTTAATAATTCTATACAAAGCTCAAAAATGATAAGGCTATGTGTTAATGGCTCTCATCTGTAAGATTAGCTACTCACATGGCTGAGATCTAAAGTTTGCAGTTCAAAGCCAGCCTGGGCAGAAAAGTCTATGAGACTCTTATCTCCAATTAACCAGAAAAGGCCAAAAGTAGAAGTGTGGCTCAAGTGGTAGAACATCAGTCTTGAGTGGAAAAGCCAAGTGAGAGCTCAAGGCCTTGGGCTCAAAGTCCAGCACTGGAACAAAAATCAATTTACCCAGTGCTGTCATTTTCAAGGTTAGCATAATGCAGGGGATATAAATCTTTGTTAAGTGACTGAATGTCTTGGTTCTTTATTCTTTTTATTCAAATGACCTGAGCCAACTCAATACAATGCTTATTTATTGGGCTCCAATTAAAGGAACTGGGCAAAAGCTAGAGAGGGATGTTACTTGAAGTCATAACAATTATCACCCTATGTCCATATCCTCTCAACACTCATGATTTCTGAATAAGCCTCCAGCTATGTACTACAAATATCAATGAACCTCTCTGCCTTATAGATTTTTTGTTGTTGCAGCACTACTCAGCCTGTGTAGAGAGCAGGTTTGGGCATAGAGAATTGATGCTCCTGGGAGAAGTCTTGAGAGAAACTAATGGTAGACTGGAATTCAGGAAATAAATACCTTAACTTCCTCAAACCTTGGTTGGCACAGCTCTGAGTGTTTTTAGTTGTTATATGGTTGGGTTTTGTGACAGTACTGGGTTTGAACTCAGAGCTGGGCACTGGCCCTTTGCATTTTTCACTCAAGGCTGGCACTTTCCCACTTGAGCCATACCTCTATTCCTGCTTTTGGCTGGTTAATTGTAGATTAAAGTCTCACCAACTTTCCTGCTCTGGCTGGCTTTGAACCATGGTTCTCTTGAGTAGCCTGGATAATAGGCCAGAACCACCAGATTCCCAGTAGAATGAATAATTCCTAACCTCAAAAAGTCAGGAGATAAGAATCAGAGATGGTACAGAGACAGCACTTCAGTGCTATTGCTGTAAGTGAAGAAATACCAAGGATTTCTGAGCGCTAATAAAGCAAGGAAGAAGCAGGAAAAAGATTCTATCCAGGGTCTTCAGAAGGAATAAGACCTTGATAAATGTCTGATTTCAAATTTCCAGCCTCCAGAATTATGAGGGAATAATTTCAATTGCTTGGTGCTGCCTTTTTTGTATCACTTTGTTAAGGCATCATTACTGAGCTAGAGAGGAAAAGAAACTAGGGAATACATGAAAAAATATATAAAATATTACAATTTTTCTATAATGTCTTTCTTTCTGATTCATTTTTCTTTAGCCTGCCCACAATGTTTATTAATTAGTTAAGAGACACACAAGGTAATCTAGGAGTCTTTTTTTCTCTCCTGTCTCTTATAGGCCTGCCCTTCAGACCTGAGTCAGTTGAACCTGGTCTGTGTTTGCTGGAGACAGATAACTGTTCTCTGAGCTTAAGGGTGGGGAGGAATGGAGGAGTGCTGAAGGCACTGAGAATGTCAACCTAATGCTCACTCAGTGGGTACAGAGAATGTTTTGCTGACTAATGAGCTTTGAGAAATATTTACAAGTTCAAAGCAACTGGTTAGAAAATTGGATAAGAAGCACATTGACAGGAAGCATATATTAGTTTAAGAAAGGGAAAAGGATAAGCAGGGATGGGGAGGGAAGCTGAGTTCTCTATTTTCCCATTTATCTTTTGCATAACCTTGAAGGAGGAGTCATTGAGGTGCCTTGAGTAGTCTCCTCTGATTATAGGCATCTGGTTTACCTATCTTCTTTTCCTTCTCAAGAGAGCATCAAACATGATCCTCAGATCTCTGCCTTCTGGATAGGATTATTGTTGTAAACCACCAGTGTCTGGTCATGAATTTAAATTGTGACTCAAATATAAATAATTCTCATCAAAACAAAGGAACAGGCAACATTCCCACCTCCTGTGTATCTTTTCAGAAACAGGCCTCCTCATGGCTTTCTCTCATCAAACCCCTCTTCCTTAGGAACTCTTCCTCAATACCATTCTTTTCCAGGATCTCTCTCCTGATGTTCTCTTGCTATAGTATAGTGTCCTTATAGCTGGAGCTATACGTAAAAGACGCTTTTCACTGAAATGTTTATAAGTGTTATCATAAGTGTTATGACCTGGGATTAGAATTATGGCCCACAGAGGAGAGAGATTATTTTCTTAAGCCTCTAGTAGTGATAGCAGAATTCAGAGCTAAGAAAGCAGGGAACCCTGAAAACCAGGGCCAATGAGTTGATCACACCTGTTCCAGCTCCCCAGCAAAACTTTGGAGACCCTTTGACTTCAGACTTTCTTCCTATATGTACTCTGACTATATTGCGTTCTGTGGTTTGTGTCCTAAAGCAAGGTTAATTTCGTAGATAATAAGAAGTCCTTGAAGTGCAATTGTGGTTTAAGCAGTAGAGTGTTTGGCTTGAGCACAAAAGATCAGGAACAGGGCCCAGGCCCTGAGTTCAAGCCCCAGAAATAGGATGGGTATACATGGACACACACACACACACACACACACACACACACACACACACACACATAACAAATCCTCACTGCTTATATTCTATCAGTTATGGAAGGAATTGAGAAATTCTAGAAGTTGTAGACTGTTCCCAACATCACATAATTCCTAAGTAGCCCAACTAGGAATTGGACCCATGCTCCTTTAACTTCTGAGCGTGAATCCTTAGCAAGGATCATCTTCATTGTATCCTTCCATTACTTCCTCCAGCCAATTCTCTAGATCCCTCTCTTCTCTCTTCTCTTTTCAGCCTGCCTAATAAGTTGCATTGGAGAGAAGGGTAGGAGAGAGACAGCTAATTTCATTTCAGTTGCTTTTCAAATTGCATATAGTTCTTTCCGAGTATTTTCTTCTGTGGCTGTGATACCTCCTGGAGTGAAATCTTTTATGGCATCTCTTTGGCCTCTCTGGCAGCTTCTACTTCCGTGCTCAGAACAGTCTCTCTTTGAAAGGTATTAGAGACAAAACCTCAAAATAGATCTTCTGTGGATCTTTATATATAAATATGTTTGAGGGTGTTTAAGAGAAGAATTATGTTTCCCAGCAAGAGTTTGACCCCTTTTCCTTCCCTTTAACTCTCAAGGAAGATATATTCCAGATACTAGACAAATTGTTAGCTTAGCTTTGGCTTTTAAACACCACTGGAGCATTTGACCTATACCCTCCATATCCTGATTCAACCCCTCCCCCCATTTTTCCCCTGACTGTTCACTTTGGGAAACCTTGTTCTTGGGCATCATTGGGAAGGTAGGGAAGGGGAGGACTGGGCTATTAGCTCTTGATATTCCAGGATCAGGCCTGATTGGCCAAGCTCAGAGGAATAGAAAGAACAAAGAACATTGAGAGAAACCAGAATTCAAACTAAATTGCTGACAGGGCTGTGTTTGTACCTGGTATAGTAGAACCTCTGAGGGATAGTTGTAGGAAAAGGGTTGGTCAGTTCTGAAATGAAGGCGAGATTCATAGCCTGAGGTCATGGGAGACAGGCTTTTCATCCTCTCCTCCTCTTCCTTCTCCTCCTTCTCCTCCTCCTCCTCATCATTGGTATTAGTATCTGGTGTGTGTGTGAGTGTGTGTGTGCACATGCATATGTGTGCATGCACACGCGCATCACATGTATTCATGGGGGTGGGGGTAGGGGGTCCTGGGCTAGGGCTTGAACTTAGGAACTTGAACATAGACTCTGTCCCTCATCTTTTCTGTGCAAGGCTAGTGCTCTACTAGTGAGCCACAGCTCCACTTCTAGTTTCTTTTTGGTAGTTTATTGGATAAGAGTCTCATGGACTTTCTTGCCCTGGCTAGCTTTGAACCACAAGCCTCAGATCTCAGCCTTCTGTGTAGGTAGGATTACAGGTATGAGCCACCATACCCTGCTAAGCTTTGCCTTCTTTGAAACTTGATATAAACCAGAACAGTTATGACCTAAAACAGCCATATCATGACAAGATTGGCTCAATGTGTCTTCTCTCTCTCTCTCTCTCTCTCTCTCTCTCTCTCTCTCTCTCTCTCTCTCGTCCATTTTCATCACTGCACTTAGTCATCCTCCATCTTATATAAGTATATCCTCCATCTTATATAAGTAAACCTTTCCATCCTAGGTCATATTTTTAAAAAGAGCAAGTAGGAAGGAGCTGAAGTTTTTTGTAAGTATCCCAGAGGAGTTCTTAGCAGATGTTGTTGAAGATGATAGTGAAGGTAGCATCACTTTCCAAACAACAGTCTTAACAAATTCGTGCATTCAGTGTACTTTAAGGACCCTTTCACTGAACTATTAACAACTATTAGCAACTTGCGGTCAGGGCATGATCTCTGTATGCCCAGCACCAGGCCCAAACCTAAATAGCCTCCTGAACCCCACATCTACATTCATTCTCTGAGCTCTTGCTCTGAGATAGTGCTGGGTTCTGGGTTTTCAAACATAGATAGGCCATAGCCTCTATCATCAAAATGCTAGAAATCCCAGAGAAAATCCAGACTTGACAACAGCTACTTATGGAACAGCTGAGTGATTACCAAGCACACAGAGCACACTGAGTGGTGGGGGGGCAGTTGAGGCTTGACTCTACTCTGGAGGAGTGAGAGGAAGGCTGTTTGTTGACTTGAACTAAGGATGGGAGCTGGGGACCAATGGTTCAGGTGAGTGGAGGAAGTAGACTACATAGTTATTTCCCTCTTTTCTGGCCATAGACAGGAGAATACCTGGAGAATACCTGAGAATACCAAAGTAGTTCTCAAGAAGGGGCTTAAAAGAAATATAGAAACATGGGAGGAGGTAACAATGTTCAATGTACTCACTACCTTGCATATGTAATGTAACCCCTCTGAACACCAACTTGACAATAAAATTAATTCTTTTTAAACAAGAAGTGCAGGTAACGTAAGAGTACTGACTCGATTTGTCTAAGGTGAGCATGGAAGTCTTCCAATCTGATGCCTGTTTTTCATAGTCTTGGGATGTCAGCATCAATCTTCTCTCTCCTCACTCCTCACTCTACCAATAGCTTTTCCATTTTCCCCATCTGCTTTTAAGAGAGCAGGAAGAGGATCTTTTATTGTGCCTGCACACAGCTCCCAGTAGTACCAGTGATTCAGGAATTCTTCTGTATCACTGGTACTACTGGGGACTGTGTGTAGGCACAATAAAAGACCCAGACTCAAGCCAGAAAGAGAGGATACGGATAAATATCCTAGGATAAGTTGATTCAATAGTCCTATTTGGGGTAGGAGAGGGAGGTGGGGAGGCTAAACACTGGAGAAAAGTAAAGAAAGAATCCCAGGACAAATAATTTAAAGATATATCATAGCTGGGTAAGCTAATATGTTTTACACCCACATCCTCATTCAACTAAAAAAAGTCCTACAAAGTGGGTATTAATCTTCCCATTTTCAGATCAAATCCTTGGAGAAAGTAATCAACATTCCTGGAATCAAACAAAGAATAAGGGCCAAGTCAGCTCTTTAGCCCAGATTTTTGTTTATAAATCAAAGGCAGGAGATGCTTGAAGCCAAGAGAGGGATCTTCCTGTTCTCTCCTGGCCCTGCTTCCCCATGGTCCCCATGGGCTTGGCTTCTACCAGCTGTGTTCTCAGGGATTTTCAGCATTCATCATACTCTATACCTGTAATTGGGCATCCCATACCAGCCCGTATGTCCCACCTTAGGGTCTAGAAGCAAAGACAGGAGATGGATGACCTATGAGAATAGTTAATGTCAGAATGCAGAATTTCTTTGGCAGAAGCCCAAAGAAACAATAGAGTAGCAGACCAAAATGCCTATGTAAGAACATTTGCTATAAGTAATTAGCAGGATGCAGGTGGCTGAGCACACATCAAAGCTGACCAGGAGTGTAATTTTCTAGAGTGAGGAAAATTAGTCAGAGGCTGGAGAAACATACAAGTAAATAATGAAGGGGAAATGCACTACTCTCAACCTACAAAATGACCAGCAGACGCCAAAGACCTCAGGCCATTCTTTCTTGCCCAGGTAAGGAGAGTGGGAGCTTTCATTCCACATCAACGAGTAGGGAATCTCAGCCATTCTCATGAGAAATCCTCCATACAGCTCTGTCTGAACATGTCTTTATACCTTTAAAGGGGATCCAGGGTCCTGGGAAGGGATTCCTGCTGTGTTTTAATATCCCCTGGCGGAGCCAGCACCAGGAAATGCCAGAAGAAGAGAAGTCTACTGAGCCGGATAGCTTCGTTTTGAAGACTCTATTTGAAATTGAGAATTGAAGTTGTGGCCATGTCTTGTTGGCAACAACCTGTAAAAAACAATAACCTCTACCCAGATGTCTGTTCTTCCTGGGAGCTGTGAGAGAACACTGGAAACTGGTACCTGGTGGAAGGGACTCTGAGGCCCTCTGAGTCACTGGAGGAATTTTTCCAGCTAGGGTGCATGGCCAGGGCAGGAGGCAATGCCATGGACAATGCCATGGGCCCATAGAAGCCGCTGATGGGTGACATGGAGCCTCTTTCTAAAGTAAACTTTCTCCTCAGAGAACAGTTGAGTTCAAATTGAATAAAGGCAGGAACTGTAGAGAATTCATCCTTGCATCTTTTTCTGTGTTGAGGATCTGAGATATTGTTTTCTTTCTTTTCCTCTTCCTCTTTCTTTCCTTCTTTTCTTTCATCTTTCTTTCTTTCCTTTATCCTTCCTTCTTTCCTTCTTTTCTTAGTTCTCCCTTTTTATTTTTTTAGTGCAGGCCAGGAGGTTGAGTCTGGCTTTGAACCAGGATCCTTAGATCTCTGACTCCTAAGTGTAACTAGGATTATAGCCACAAGCCACCAGTAGCTGGCTGAGTCATTCTTAACGATCAGATCAACTGCAATCTTGGCAGTTCCCCTTTCTCATTCCTTACTATATATACATTTCCCTCCTTTTGGGCTTCAGGGTACCAGAAGGCCCTGAAAAATCTTAGAATTTCCTTCCCAGGCTTTGCACTTCCTAAAGATGCTGTAGAGGCAGAGCAATGACCTAGTGACCTCCAGAGCAGGACCCTTGCCCTTCAAATGTCAGTGTGCTTAGAAACCTGCTAGGGATCTTTATAAGACCTGAAATTCTATGTTTCTACATTTCTATGTAACTCCTAGGCTGGGAGCTGACAAATTTTTTTTTCTTTAAAGGGCCAAATTTTTGCATGCTGGGAACCATCTTTCTACCTGCTTTCCTTGAAAGCCTAGAAAGGGACTTTCTCACAGCCTCTGTGCATGCACCCAAGGCTTAGCTCTGACTGCTGGATGACCTTCCTGGGTTGATGATAGTGAGCATTTCCACTATCTTTTGTGGGACCAGTGTTAAAGGACCCAGCACGCATGGACCAACCACCAGCTTGCAAACCGAGTGCTGAACACACAAAAAATAGAAAGTTAGCCTGGACACTGTAATATCCTATAACAGCACTGCAATAGCCTGTACTACACACTCCTCAGGAGACTGAGATCTGAGGATCACTGAAGCCAGTTCTGGCAGGATAGTCTATGAGCCTCTTATCTCTAACCACCAAATAGCCAGAAATGGAGCTGTGGTTCAAGTGATAGAGCACTAGCCTTGAGAAAAAAAAAAAGAAAAAGCTCAGGGACAGTACCCAGTCCCTAAGTTCAAGCCTCAGGACTAGCATTAAACAAAACAAACACAACAATCAAACAAGTCGTGAGCTGCTGCCAGTGTGCCTGCACTAGCCTTCTGTCAGATAGTAGAGGCCTTGTCACTCACTTTCTTAAAAAGCCCATCCAGGAGCCTTGTTCCAGTTGCTGTCTCCCTGGTTCTGAAGAATGACCCTCAGTTAAGCCCCATTTGTACAGTGTTACATTAGGCATTTTTGTTGTTTGTGATTTCCATCCTGATCAGGTAAAGGAACTGTAAGCTCATTAGTAAAATATAATCTTTTATTATAGCTACTCAGCAGGGCTCCAGTGGTAGAAAAGCCCTGGACAGTATACACACCTGAAGGCACATGTGTCTCTGAAATGGGTCTTTAGACTACAAATGCAAAGTTCAGGAGTCCCAAGTTAGGGACCCACTGTGTGGCAATAAAGACGGACATGATGAGGGCAGAGAGAGGAGATTTATTACATGGCAGCCCTGAGAAGGCAGCACTTTAGTACATCTTCAGCCGTCTTCAGGGAGACAGATATTGGCTTCAGGTCAAATAGGGACAACTGAGGTCAAGGGATATGAACAAGACACAGAGTTAAAATAATGTCAGGTCACAGGGTGGCTGACCCAATCTTGTCCTTGGAAGATGTGTAAAGAGTTGTTACCACTCAAATACTGCAATGAAATAGGAACAGGTTGCCCGGTAAGTGATAGTCCCAGTCTTTGCTTATTTCCTTTAAGATCATAAGTCATTGCCTGATTTTTTTTCTGAATGTATATGTATATTATCTTTAAGTTGCACAAAGGGGCTGCCATTCAGCAGAGCAGTTTATTCACACACCATCTCTTGATCAATGTCACCCCTTTCAGCATTCTCACCCACACTGCCAATCTCCCCCTTCCCTCACTTTTCTTACTGTCTAGGTTATGTATTGATCTTTTGCCACTGAACAGAGCAGTGTATGTATATAATGCACCTTGATGCATGTCATCCCTTCAACTTCTCCCCCACCCTTCACCCACCTCTTCCCTTATTTTTCTCAATTTTGCACTGTGTAATTATTGACTGCATTCTACTCTCTTCCCCCATTATTCTTCTCTGCTTCTCAGTGTCCTCACCTCTAGCAAGTATCCATTTCCTGGTACTTATTTTGTTAGACTTTGACTTAGTCTTTCTAAATTATTATACTATTTGCACTCCCCATAAAAATACTGATGAGATCTGGGTGCGGTGGCTCACACCTGTAATCCTGACTACTCAGGAGGCTGAGATCTGAGGATCTCGGTTCCAAGCCAGCCCATGCACTGAAGTCCATGAGACTCTAATCTCCAGTTAACCACCAGAAAACTGGAAGTGGGGCTGTGGCTAAAGGGGTAAGGTGGTAGCCTTGAACTGAAGAGCTCAGGGACAGTGCCCAGGCCCAGAGTTCAAGCCCCAGCACCAACAATAACAACAAAAATTATGCTAGTGAGGATGAGCCCAAGGGGAAGTCTACTGTACTGTTGTTGGGGATATAAGTTTGTTCAACCACTTTGGAAAGCAGTATGGAGGTTGCTCAAATAACTGAGCATAGAACTATCCTATGACCCAGAAATTCCACTCCTGGGCATCTATCTAATAGAGCACAAGGACACACTACCAATCACCAGCACAACCCTGTTCATTGCAGCATGGACAAGAAATGTATCAAGAAAATATTGTACATAACACAATGGAATTCCACTCAACCATCAGAAAGAATGATATTGTACCATTCATAAGGAAATGGAATGACTTGGAAAAAAGCATATTAAATGAAGTAAGCCAGACCCAGAGAAACACAGATTGCATGGTTTCCCTCATTTGTATTACCTAGAATGTGCCTATAAATATAAAAGCAAACACACTGGGTGGTATGAAAAGTTATAAATGAATTAACTGAAGTATAATAGACAAATGATTCACAAATGTGAACCTTCTCTTTCTCAGAACAAAGGGCACAGATACAGAGGACTTTTAGTTCATTCACAGAGCCCAGTGAAAGCATTTTAAAGTTGCCTCTTAACACATCTAGTAAACTGTTTCCAAGAATGAGTGTGGCAGTGCACACCTGTAATCCTTTCACTTGACGGATCATGAATCCAATACCACCCTGGGCTAAAAGCTAGGATGCTACTATTTTGTACGGATATGGACATTGTGTTCTACAGAGAGACCTGGGAGGGTTTAGCTACTTTGATAACTTTTTATCTTCCTTGAAGATCCTAAAAGCCATTTTCCTTCAGAAGTCACAGGGGATCTGCCACAGAGTAGCCCTTTCTGCTAGAGGGAACTAGTTGTACTTATTTTTACCTACCAAGGGCCTGGGGGAAATACAATGAAGATGGAAAGTTTGACCTATGAATTTTTTAGTAGCATCTATTTTTTTTCTCTTTAGTCCCAGAAAGCTCTTCCTTGAGGCCGTTATGTTAAATGACCTGAAGGAAGCTGACCTGTGTTTATTAAATTTTTGTCCTGCAAATGTCTCCCAGTATTAGAATGAGAGGAAAGAATGTGAAGATTACAATCTCTATGGGGATCTAGAGACCTGATCATGACCATCCCCCACACCCAGACATCTGTGCATGACAACCATCCCCCACACCCGGACACCTGTGAGTGACGACCATCCCCCACACCTGGACACCTGTGCGTGAAGACCATCCCCCACACCCAGACACCTGTGCGTGACGACCATCCCCCACACCCAGACACCTGTGCGTGACGACCATCCCTCACACCTAGACACCTGTGCATGCTTGCTGACTTCTCCAGCACCCTCTTCCTAAGTCCTCTCATCCTACTTCCTAGGGTGATCATCGCAGAAGGAAATAGATCCATCACTTCTTAATCTTCCAAGGAGAAAAGAAACTCAGAAAGATGGGGCATTAATGCTATGTCTGATGGCATTTATAGCTCAACATTATGATTAAGAATTTGAGTCTTCCCCTCGCCCCCTGCCATGCTACTCTTACAGCTTGAACTCAAGGCCTGAGTCCTGCCCCTTAGGTTTTTTTGCTCAAGGCTGGAGCTCTACCAGTGAGCTACAGCTTTACTTTTGGCTTGTTGCTGGTTGATTGTAGATAAGAATCTCACAGATTTCCTTGTTCAAGCTGGCTTTGAACTTCAATTCTCAGATCTCACCCTTCTAAGTAAAGATTAAAAGTATGAGCCACTAGTACTTGGCAAAAATTCAACTCTTTAAGATAGTCAAATCTAAGTTTCACTGTGCCTTTTATTAGTTAGCTAGGCAGTATAACATCCATTTCAATGAAAAAATAAATAAAACATTATAGAAATATATTTAACCTGAAAAGTAAAATATTTGTGCAAAATTCCTATTCTTCTCTAAGCATAACTAGTATTGAAGGCTTGATATATTCCCATAATTTTTCAATGAATATTGTACTGTTTTATAAAGTCTTTCCCAAATAATCACAAACTACCTATTATTTCTGTTGTTTATTTGTATTATTTACTATTACTCAAGTTTTTCCAATTACTAGATTCTGTATACTTTCCTATGTCAGTATATAAAAGCAGCTCTTTCGTTTAATTGGAACCTGGTATACATACTTGAATTGATTGTATTTAACCCTTAAATTTAAATTTCTCCCTAGTTTGGTAAAAATAATAATAGGACTACCCCTTTGAGTTGTTGTGAAGGTTAAATTAGTTATCATTATTCCATTTTTCAGGTATTCTTCTTACTTCTCTACTATTACAAAAGAAGTTAATGTTTATTGTGGGTTGAATTGGGGAATCCAATCTTCACAGAGGTAAGTAAAATAAGGTCATAGTTGGGCACAATGGCTCATACCTGTAATCCTAGCTACTCAGGAGGCTGAGATCTGAGAATTGTGGTTCAAGGCCAGTCCATGCACAAAAGGCCCTGAGACTTTTGTCTCTAATTAACCTCTAGAAAACAGGAAATGGGTCTTGGCTCAAGGGTAGAGCAGTAGCCTTGAGCTGAAAAGCTCATGGACAGCACCCAGGCCAAGTTCAAACCCCATCACACACACACACACACACACACACACACACACACACACACTATATATATATATGTGTGTGTGTATATATATATATATATATATGTGTGTGTGTGTGTGTGTGTGTGTGTATATATGTGTGTGTGTCATAAGGCCAGGTCCTAATACAAGATGAGCCATGCAGTCACACAAAGGGGAGATGCTGATCCAGGAGGAGTCAGGCACATAGCATGAGAACACACAGGGAGTGGTGATGGAGACTAGTAAGATGGGGAAGAGAGAAAGATGAGGATGATGGGGGTGAACATAGATGAAGTATGTTATACGTATAGATGAAATAGAATTTTAAAACTACTAAAATTATTTAATGGGGGGGCAGGAGTTTGGCCTAGTGGTTAAAGTGCTTGCCTAGCATGCATCAGGACCCGGGTTCGAATCCTCGGTACCACATACATAGAAAAAAGCCGGAAGTGGTGCTGAGGCTCAAGTGGTAGAGCTCTAGCCTTGAGAAAGTCCAAGGACAGTGCTCAGGCCCTGAGCTCAAGCCCAGGATTGGCAAAAATATTGTCTAATAGAGTGGGGGATAGGGGAGGCTTCTTAGCCTTAGATTGACCATGTGTATTTCTATTTAGAAGGAAGATCTGGCTTGCAGATAGGAGGAAGAAAGCCACAGCTGTCAATGTCATCTCAGCAGAGCTTATTTTAACTGGTGAGTAAAAGAACTCTGCTTCTGTCTGGGTTTGGGAGCAGAGGCAGGATGTGGGGTTGGTTTCCATCTCACCTACTTCATTTAAAGTTCTCATGACCTCTGGCAGCACCAAAATAACTTTGCTTAAGTTTAAGCTCTTTTCACACTTCCCACAGTTGAGGAAGGGAAAGCTGTAGAGCCCTGGGCTGTGTATGATGTGTTGAGGGTGTAGGTCAAGGGTGAGAACGATTTGAAGAAGAGGAAGAGGAGGAGGAGGAGGAGGAGGAGGAGGAGGAGGAGGAGGAGGAGGAGGAGGAGGAGGAGGAAAGAAAGACCACCATTCCTCCCCTCTTCCCAGTCAGACCCAAAGCTTATTTGTATACAGTTATGATTCTTGCATTTCAGAGTTAAAAGATGGCTATGCACTGTGAGTGAATGCTCTAATTTTCCAGACAGCATGGAGGCCTGATAGAAGTGAATATGATAGTTTCTATACCATTGTGGTCAGAGAGCCATTGTGCCCAACTATAACCTTATTTCCAGGTATTGTTCCTTATGATGATAGAATATGGAAAAAGAAATGGCTAAGTAACAGTAGCCATATGAGACATAAAGTATCATAAGAGAGGTAGAGTAAATGGCTCATGACCAATTTTTCCACTTTTTCCTATAAACTTGTCTGGAGAATGTGTGTGTGTGTGTGTGTGTGTGTGTGTGTGTGTGTGTGTGTGTATGCTCACATGCACGTGTCAGCCCTGAGGCTTGATCTCAGGGCTTGGATGCTGTCCCTCATTTTTTTCTCAAGGCTTGTACTCTACCACTTGAGCTATAGTTGTACTTCTGGATGTTTTTGGTGCTTGGTTGGAGATACGAGTCTTTCACAGTTGCCTGTTTGAGCTGATTTTGAACCACAATCCTCAGATCTCAGCCTCCTGATTAGTTAGGATTATAGGCATGAGCTACTGGCCTAGATTACAGTATGCTCTTAAAGTATGAATATAAGCTTTAGAATATTCCTCTGGCCGGCCGTTTTTTAAGAAACTCAAAATAAAAAGAGGAAAGAGAGAATGCCAGATTATAAAGAATGACTGCAACCTATCTCTCTAGGTGCATAAAAGAGGGACAAGTGAATGAGGAATGGGATATGGGATTTTGGAAATCAGCCTTTAAATGCACAGTAACTCTGCCACGGACACATGTGATCCATTCAGTGTGCCAGACTCTCATCCCCAATCCCAATAGCTTTTCCTCCTTTTGGAGAAGAGCAAGGAACAAGTGAGCAGAGAGAAAGGCAGAGAGGTGTGTTTGTGAGAGGGAGCTATAATTCTTCTCTTTGCCATGAAGACATGAAAAGGAAAATAAGTTGCCTGTATCTGTATTGCTGATTAGTTGCATGTCTGGGATCAATACCCAAATATATTTTTCATTCCAATGATGATCAATTTGACCTAGAATAAGTTAAGAACTACTCATTAACAACTGACCCTGGGTTAAGTGTTTAAGTCTAAAATCTGATAGACAGTTGCTGCATTTATGGAGCTTATGATTTGATGTCAAACATTGTAAAATAAATGAAGTTATAGAAATAAAGGTAGCTAAGTCCTATTTGCACATTGGAATTATCTGGAAAGCTTTAATAATCAATGACCCCACCACCACATGTAGAGATTTTATTAATCTGATACATGGTCCAGGTATTGATGTTTTGCTTTGACTTTTTGTTCTTTTTTGGTTATGGAGGCTGGTTGATACTGGGACTTGAATTCAGGGCCTGAGTGCTGTACCCAAGCATTTTTTGCCAGCCCTGGGCTTGAGCTCAGGGACTGAGCCCTGCCCTTGGACTTTCTTAAGGCTAGAGCTCTACCACTTGAGCCTCAGCACCACTTCTGGCTTTTTTCTATGTATATGATACCGAGGAATCAAACCTGGGTCTTTGTGCATCCTAGCCAAGCACTCTACCACTAGGCCAAACTCCTGGCCCCTACCCAAGCAGTTTTGCTCAAGACCAGCGATCTACCACTTGAGACATACTTGCACTTATGCTTTTTGATGGTTAATTGAAGATAATAGTCTTATAGGCTTTTCTGCCTGGGCTGACTTCAAACCTCTATCTCCAGAACTCTATCCTTAAACTCGTTCGTAGCTAGGATTATAGACATCAGCCACTGGCATTTGGCCTGGCACTAGTAATTTTATAATCTCTTGCAATTCTAGTATATTCCCAGGTTAAAAATCACTGCATTACTAGAGCAGAGAGGAGCAGAGTGTTAAGGATTATGGAAACATAGGGAGCGAGAAACCTTAAAGGCTTTTTTCAATGTACCTTGAAGAATGGTTTCCCCATTGTGAAATCTTTACTTGAGATGGAGAAGCTTTGCTCAGATAGGACAGGGAGATGAGAAAGCATCGAGCACAAATGGAGTATAGCTAGCCTTGTCTGCGTGGTTCCCAGGGCACTTTAGGAGAGATAGGATTTGGGTAGGCAGGAAAAGTAAAGTTATAACTTTATCCTAGGGCAAAGCAATCATTGGGAAAATCCAGAACCAGAAAGAAAGTCTTTGGATTCCTAGAGTGAAGGCAGAAGAACAACAGTTCTGGGGCAGAGATACCCTGGCTAGAGTCTTCTTTAGCTGGTCAAAACCAAGAGACTCCAGACAGCAATAGACAGAGCCAGAGAAAATTTGCTAGTCATCTGGAAAGTAGGAGGCTCGTGTATTCAGAGAATAGGGATACCTCTCATGATACCTTGCATCTCACATGGCTACTATTACTTAGTTGTTTCTTTTTCCATATTCTAAAATCATAAGGAACAGTAGATGGGAAAACATGCTAGTTTGACTCCCTGACCACAACACTATAGAAATCTCATATTCACTTCTAACATAATAGGGATAGTTTAGCCTCTAGAAACCACCGCTTTAAATATAAAGAAGTGGTAAGCCAAGTACTGTTGGCTCATGCCTCTAAACTTAGCTACTTAGCAGACTCAGGTCTGCAGATTATAGTTCAAAGCCATCCCCAGCAGAAAAGTCTATGAGATTGTTATTTCCAGTTGACCAGAAAAAAGCCAGAAGTGGGAATGTGGCACTAGACGTGAGTGAAAAAACCAAGGGGAGCATGAGGCCCTGAATTCAAGCCCTAACACTGAAACAATATATAGACAAATCGATGGATGGATAGATTGATTGAGATATCAATATCAATGTCACATAATGAACTGGAGATCAGCAACTAATGAAGTTTTTCAGGCCACAGGGGTAAGAATTTTGCCTGACTTCACAGCCAGTGACTTTCTCCATGTATTTGAACTCTCCCATTCATTGCAGACTCATTGAGAAGGTACTGCAATCCTCATACTGAATAACTCTGTATTTCATAGCTATCTAGTACTTGCATGCTTATGACTTGTTTCACTTATTAAATTGTCAATTTCTAAGATATGTGAAAGGGTATCAATGTATGTGAATTAATGCACCTTCTATATGGCAAATGTCATGTAACCCTTTTACTAATTACAATAAAAATATATTAAAAAAACAAAAAAATAAAAATAAATTAAAAATAAAAAAATAAAAATCCTACAGGGTTCTGAGATACAAATTATGGCAATACTTTATTTAAGAGACACTTAAAGGATGATTTTTATGTGACAGATACTTGAAACAGAGTAATGGTAAGATTTTGTCCCATTTTCCCAGAGCTCACTATCTATTGTGGTAAGACCAGTCAGGGAAGACTGCTGGCTGAGGCTATGCCTTATCCTATCTCATTTTGTGGTCCTGATTAATTCCTTACCTAGTCAGTTTGGTCTGAGCCATAATCCAGGTATCCAATCTTTCCCCTGACCTCTTGGATGAATTGAACTGTACAGTGTTGATAGGATTCATCTGGATTAGCCCCTGGAAATGTGATTTGTAAATAATAAACTGCAGCATGGAAAGGAAATTTTTGATGCAGACAGATGGGTTTTAACAGTAGGCATAGCGCCAAGAAATGATGCTGTAGGCAAATAAAAATGTCAGTCCTGACATTCGCAAGTATCACTAAATCTATAGTTCTTACACCTCGGGTTCCAGGTTAGCAAGGCCACACAGTGTCAAAGTGTTTCAGGTATAGGACTCATTCCAGTAAAGGGTTTCAGATATAAGACTATTCTTATTTCCAATTAACCAGCATGAATCCAGAAATAGAAGTGTGGCAAGAAGTGTTAATGATAGAGCACTAACCTTGAGTGGGAAAAGCTAAGCCCAAGTACAAGACCCCAATTTCAGGCTGCAGTACCAATACACACACACACACACACACACACACACACACACACACACACACACACACACACACACCACATCACATGCATGGGCGCACGCACGCAAATAAAAAGAAAGAAAAGGGGGAAAAGGAGAAGGAGGAGGAGAAGAGGAGGGGGAAAGAGGAGGAAAGGAGGAGGTGGGGTGGGAAGGAGAAGGAGGGGTAAGGAGGAGGATGGGGGTTAAGGAGGAGAAGGAGAAAAGGAGGGGGGAATGAAAAGGAGGAGGAAGGGGAAAAGGAGGAGGAGGGGGAAGAGGAAGGGGAAAAGGAAGAGGAGGAGGAAGAGGAGGAGGAGGAGGAGGGGGAGCGGGAGGAGGAGGAGAAAAGAACTGATGCAATTTAAAGTGTAGTCCCCAAACCATTCTTTAAAGAACTGATGCAATGTAAAGTGTAGTCCCCAAACCATACTTTGCTAGCTGGAGAAGGCTTAATAGTGTCTCTGTCCTTGGTACTGAAACATAGCCTAATGGTGTTGGAGTCCTTGCCCTCAAAGTGGGCCCTGCATGAGACACTGCAGTCACAGGAGACTGTGGAGGCATGTAGCTCTTCATTCCACATTCACAGGAAGGGAACGTGGGTCATCAATATCAATGTACCCCAAATGACGTGCCTGGTAAACAAAAATGTCTGATAGCAGCTTGGAATCAGCCTCGGCAATTTTGTCTGCTTTGTATCCTCACATAGCATGTTCATATTTTAAGAATGGCTCTTACCACAGGGAATTGAAGTTGTAAATATCAAACTTGGCTTAAAATCTATGCATTGTTTTCTCTTTTTGCACTTTGCAGCTGCCACACTATTTTGAATGTGATTTATAGTTGAAGGAATTAAGTTGACATGTTTATGGATCTTTCCTACCACGTAATAAGTCCTATTAGACTTTATTCAGCTTCTATTAAAACCCAGTACAATATTGGCACATAATGGATGTTCAGTAAATTCTTTGGAATTAAAATTAAACAACAGACCCTTGATTATACGTGGAAAGGATCTAGGAAAAAGACTATTAACTGAAGAAAAGATTCCACTTTTCTAATCACTGTCTCTTCTTGGTAAGACATAGCATAGTTTTATGATAGTAAACCAAATCAAATCTTTACCCAGTATTCAACTCATCATCACCCTGTCCCTTTATAGTGAGGGTAACAGGTTAGATGAGAGGTCAAAGGCCAAGAAAGATACCACATGGGTAGTTGGTGATATTAATGATGTTAATATTTCACATCTATGTATTCCTTTTAATACCTCTGAAGAGTCATTGTATCCAACCCTGTTTGGTCACTACACCCTGAATATTAAGTAAACTCATCAAGCAGTAAATATCTACATACATGATAAAAGAACATCATATGTTATTCATATTGGAAAGACAATCTAAATCTCTTCAGTTGCCAACCCTGAATTCCTGCTGTTGCTCAATTGATGTTAAAGTAAGCATTGTGACAAATGCCGAAGAATCCAGCCATTCACATAGGACCTGGGGAGATTTATAGAATTTTGAGGGAAGCTGTCTGATGGGAGTCATGTGCTCAGAGTGATGGAGCAGCTGAATTTCTTGGGTGCACCTCTGGTCTTCTGGGTAGGCTTCCTTTATTATAGATAAGTCTTGCTCTTGTTGTAAAGCCTGTTCATTAAAAATCTTCCTCATTAAACTCCAGTTCTTAAACTAGGCACTGATGGTTCATGCCTATAATCCTAGCGACTCAAGAGGCTGAGATTTGAGGGTCACAGTTTGAAACAGGCTGAGGCAGAGGAGTCTTTGAGACTTTCATTTACAAGTAACCACCCAAAATCCAGAAGTGGAGCTGTGGGTCAAGTAGTAGAGCACCAGTCTTGAGGGCAAAAATTGAGGGACAGCACCCAGGCCCTGAGTTCAAGCCCCAGTACCATCATGCATGCATATACATGTATACACACACACACACACACACACACACTTACACAGTCACATACACACAAATAACTCTTAAATTCAGGCCAATTGTTTTAGACTGTCTCAACACTGGTAAAAAAAATTTAAACAGATCTAATCTATGAAGATACTTATCATTAATTTATCCATTCACTATTTTTTGTGTGTATGCCAGTCTTTGGGCTTGAACTCAGGCACCGGGCACTAACCCTAAACTTTTGTGCTCAATGCTAGTGCCCTACCACTTGAGCCACAGTTACACTTCTGGTTCTTTTGGTGGTTAATGGAGATAAAAGTCTTATAAACTTTCCTGCCCTAGCTGGCTTTGAACCTTGAGCCTCAGATCTCAGCCTCCTGAGTAGCTAGGATTACACGAGTGAGCCACAAGCATCCAGCTTGTCCAGTCAATATTTAATGATACTTCTCCTTATTAGATGTGCTTGATTTCTTAGGAGAACCAAAAATGAATTAAATCCTAAGGGGACTTTCCATATTGCTGAAAGTGGATTTTAAAGCTGTGTGTGAAACATTCAGCCATGGTGAGAACAGCTTAAGAGGAGAAGATGTGTCACAAGGCAGAACTTGACTTCAAGTAAATGATTCTGACAAGAATGTCATAGTTTTGAGATATTATATATTGATTTCAGGAAACTGAGTTGGACTTGATATAGTTCCAGAAATATATCGATCAAGAAAGCACAAAGGAAATTTCCATCAAAATGACTTGAGAGTGATCCCTTTGCCCTTTGGCAGGCAGGCTGTGCAGAAGGAAGGAAGGAAGGAGGGAAGGAAGGAAGGAAGGAAGGAAGGAAGGAAGGAAGGAAGGAAGGAAGGAAGGAAGGAGAAAATAGAAGTTTATCCTGAACAAAAGTTCCTCAAAAGGTTCTGAGACAGAAGTGAAGTACAGTTGGAGCCTCTCAAGTATTAAGAGAAAAAAATCAGAGATAGAGACATTTATGTATTTAAGAAATCCTTATTGAACCAGGCACAGGAAGACAAATATCACAGGCTCTTACTCATTTGAGGGAGCTAAAAATATTGCTACCCTAGATGTAGACAAGAGAACAATAGCCATAAAGACTGGGAAGTGAGGAGGATCCATGAACAAGTGTTGGTTAATAGGTACAAAAAGACAGACTCCAGCTCTAGAGTTGTATATCACAGTAGGGCACCTCTAGTTAACAATCATCTGGCACACATTTCAAAAAGTATAAAAGAAGCTTTGGGATATTACCAACATGAAGACATAGGAAGAGTTGAAGTAACTGACATACTCGGTCTTCATTGTCCCAGTTTGATAATGCCCATTATAACATATGTTGAATTATATCATACGACACCCTATGAATATATATGCATATATAATTTTATGTGTCAATTAAAAGTGTTTTAAGAAGATGAGATTTGGGTATTTGAAGAAACGCCGGGAACCCTCACGCACAGAGGAAAGGGCACGTGAGAACATCTTACAGGATGACCACTGATGAGCCAGACCAAGGCTTCAGGAAAAACCAAACCCACCAACAACTTTCACTGTGGACCTTTAGCCTCCAGATAGTTGAGGAACTAAATCTCTGTTGCTTAAGCAATAAATAAATCCTTTCTGAGCCTATTTTCTTCTCTCTTTGTGTGTGTGTGTGTGTGTGTGTGTGTGTGTGTGCACATCTGTGTATGTTTGTGTTGGTATTGTGACTTGAACTCAGAGCCACATATTCTCACTTAGGGTTTTAGCCCAGGGCTGGTACTTTACCACCTGAGCTACAGCACTACTTTTGGATTTTTCGTACTTAACTGGAGGTGGAAGTCTGCTGGATTTGTCTGCCTTCGCCGGCTTAGAATCATGATCCTCCTATTTCAGCCTCCTGAGTACCGAAGATGACAGGCACAAGCCACCAGCATCTGGCTCTTGAAGAGTTTGTATTGAAGAAATAGCATGGGATTTGCTCTTCTGAAAGGTCTCTTCTGGGCCAGGCACTAGTGCCTCACACCTGTAGTCCTAGCTATTGAGGTGACTGAGATCTGAGGATCACAGTTCAAAGCCAGCCCAGGCAAGGAAGTCTGTGGGACTCTTATCTCCAATTAACAACCAGAAAACCGGCACTGTGGCTCAACAAACCGGCAGTAGCCTTGAGCTGAGGAGCTCAGGGACAGTGCCCAGGCCCAGAGTTCAAACCCCACAACTGAGACACACACACACACACACACACACACACACACACACACACACACACGCATGCACGCACACAGGTCTCTTTAGGTGCTGTGAGGGAAGGAAAGGGGAAGGGGCAGGCAACTAATTATTATGCTGTCATAGTTCTTCTGGCAAGAGAGACACTGCACAAGTGGGGCAGTGCCAGGAGACAGACACTCAAGAGTCGGATTCTATGATTGATGATGGATTGGCTGGAGATGGTGAGGAAGATAGAAGAGGTGAGGTGACAATGTCTCCAAATTTCTGGCTCTTATTGCATTGCAATTGCATTCTGCCTGTCACTGACTCATCCAATAAATTGGGCCATGGAGTCTCTAAGTGGTTTGTTTGGCTGGGTGATCTCTAGCCTTAGTAACTTTTCTCCTCTGTGAATGCCCTATTTCATCTCAAGATACCTTATCTAAATTCCTGGAAGACTCTGTTGTAAGTGGAAGGTGGTGGAGGGGAGGATGGATTGGAAGATTAAAGATGGTCCTGTGATTTAATTTGCTTTGTTGTTTCCAAAAAGCCAGCTTTCCCCCCATCTGCTTTGATCTACAGGATCCCCTTGGGTAGCTTGATCTGCTGCTCATTCTGTCAAAGCAGAGCTACCTGAAGACATAAACAAACACTTCTGCGCATTGTGGATTTCAAGAGAACCTGACCTTGAGTTCCCCACAGCTAAAAACAAACAATAACCCACATCTCCTCTCTTTCTGAGTGTTTACACATATTCCTTTCTTACATAGATTGAAAGGCATAACCCCTCAGGAAGGCCAGAGCTGGCTCTGGGTAAGAGATACCATCACTAACCATTCCCCCGCCACACACACACCTTCAAGTATTTAGCTGCAAGATCTGCCATAGGTAAAACAAACACCACAGCAAAGCTGTCATCAGCTAATCGAGATGTGTAGATGAGGAGAGGCTGAGGAGGCAGGAGAGAGGTGTCTAACAGATGGCTCAACTTCCAGCAGATAGAGAGCATCTGGACACCTCTCTGAAGCCAGAAAAGCCATGGAGGTAATTAAGCAGTTCCTTAGCCAGGCTTTTGGTAGGGAAAGACAGAGAGAAGCTGTGGATGCTATCCTTTTAGATAGTCCCTTCAAACTGCTCTGATTATTTTAGAGACAACTTAGATGGCTTCTCTCTAACCTTTCCTTTTCTGCATTAGGACCAGACCTAGTTTCCAGTGTGAAGTGGGCTCAGCATGCTGCAGTAGGCATTAATTTTGGGTGTTTCTGAGATTCTGTTCCAAGAACACTTTCTCACACTCTGTTGGAGGGTGTGACAGTGTGACAGGGGCCCTTGTTTCCATCAGCTTTTCAAAACATTCTGGAGAAGTTTGATCCCTCTTGGCGGGAGGCTCTAGCCGGCTGTGCTGGTGAAATAACAAAGACTCCCCTTTTGTGAACTGCTTTGCATCTTGGTGGCATTTTTGGAAGCACTATGCCATTAGCTAGGCTGGAAATGGTATGCAAAGGGTTCCTTGATCAAGCAGCCAAATGTGGGTCAGAGAAGCTGTTGTGGGTATTCCTTCAGGGGACAGTGCTTGAACTGGGATGGAGGCTGAGATTTGATCATTGCAGCTCAAAGACGAGTCCCCGTGACTCATCTCCAGTTAACCAGCAAAAAGCTGAAAGTGGGAGATGTGGTTCATATGGTAGAGCATCAGCCTTGAGAAAAAAAAGGGATAGGGCCCAGGCCCTGACACACACACACACACACACACACACACACACACACACACACACACACACACAGATTGGACAGTGCTTGGGTTTTGTGTCCTTACAAAGGCTCAGGTGTTGTACTATCCCCCAAATTGGCAAGGGAGGGACAGGGATCTCTGTGTCTCCTGGGTATCACCAGGTAAGAAAAATGAGTCCCCTCAAATATGTCTGGGAGGACAACAAAGATAGTTTTTCCTCCACGTTAGGGGTGGGGTGGGAGAGGTTGGGGAAATTTATGAATTTTAATCTGTGGAGTCTAACTTCACCTTTTGTCTGTCTTTTGAAACTATCAACCACACGGCCCAGGCCTATGTAGGGGTGTGTGTGTGTGTGTGTGTGTGTGTGTGTGTGTGTGTGTGTGTGTGTGCGCGCGTGCATGCCTACACACACATATACACTCGTGTGCATGTTGGAGGAAATAGAAAGAGGAATGGGTGTATATTGGGAGGGGGGGCTTCTGATCACAGAGATTTCCAAACCTACCTTCCTTCCTTCCATCCTTCCTTCCTTCCTTCCTTCCTTCCTTCCTTCCTTCCTTCTTCCCTTCCTCCCTCCCTCCCTCTCTCTCTTCCTTTTTTTTTTCTTGGCCCTGCTATTGGGGCTTGAACTTCGGACCTGGATACTGTCTCTTTTTCATTCAAGGATAGTGCACTACCATCTGAATCACAGCTCCACATCTGGCTGTTACCATGAACTTTTCTACCTAAGCTGGCTTCCAACTGAAATTTTCAATTCTCAGCCTCCTGTGCAGCTAGGATTACAAGCATGAGCCACCAGTGCCCCAGGCTCCAAGTGCTGATATTCTCAAACTTGGTTTCTACCTCCAATCATCGGGAAGACTGGAACTTTGAACAAATGAATTTTCCCAGCTAGCTTCCGAGTCCTCCTGTATCTGCTTCTCCAGTTTGGAAACAGACCACCAGTGTTTTTAACAAGCCTCCTGAACGCATGAACTGCATACTGAAGTTTCTGAAGCTTTGTCCTTGAACAGCTGTTCCTCAGCAATCTTCATTCCCAGGTGTAAGCATGGCTCTGAGGCCCAGAGCCAGGATGTGTGTGTGTGTGAGAGAGAGAACACACACACACACACACACACACACACACGCACGCACGCACGCACGCACGCATGCATGCACACCATCACAGAGGTGGCTGAGGATGCTAGCAGACAGGTGCTTAGAGACACATCCAAAAGATAAAGGCCACTGCCAGGCAACATAGAGCTGAGGCACTGCTCCTGGAGCTGGAGGAAGAAAGGGAGAGGGAGAGGGATAGGGAGAAGGAGAGGGAGAGGGAGAGGGAGGGAGCTGTCAGGCCAGCTCAGCCAGCCAGAACAAGCAGGCAGGCTCAGATTCTGAAATGTCAGGGCTGTTTGGGAAACCTCTCTGGAGAGCTGCCTGCTCCCTAAGAATGAGATAATAATTGCATTGAAAATGCAGAAGAAGCAGACAGCTTGGAAATTATAATCACTTTCTCAGAATGGATTTGATTAACATTCTTCCTAGCACCTTCCTAGGTGTGTCCTAAGCCTCTCTCCTTCTAGCTGACAGGTAATTAATGTTTCAACAGGGAGGGATGAAAAGGAGGGAGGGGATAGGTTTGCTGCTCAGATCTAGTTAGGTAAAGCTCTTGGGGACAGTGCACATGCTATCAGCACTGCAGATGAAAGGGATGGCTCCTAAACCTCACTTGGGTCTCTCTAGGTTATTTCATTTGTAGTTGTACAAAGGAACGTCAGTTCAACACATCAATTTCTGAATACAATACTTCATCAGTATCACCCTTTCCATCATTCTCCCCTAAACTCACTTATCCCCTCAATTACCTAGTTCCATCTTCAGGTGTGCACACTGAATATCTTGGCAGCATTCACCCACTTGCCTCTCTCCTATCCCCTTCTCCTTAGCTCACCACAAGTTCCAGCTTCCTGGTATTCATTTTGTTGAACTGTAAGTTAGTGGTTCAACATAGTTGTTCCATCGCAATCCTGCCCTACAATACCATTCTTCTGTTCATTCTCTTTACTCTCCTGACTCCTGTAACCCAGAACCACTCAGATACCTGAGTCTGCCATGTCCCCTCACGCCATTCAGGGGTCAGATTGCTCTTCTGCGCTTTCTCTGCATGAGAACTCCATTCATTTCTCAAGGCCAAGGTCAAAGGAAATATCTCTAGACTTCTCCCTCTTCTCCAGCAGATTTAAGCACTCTGTTGTACTTAAGACCATTTGAAAAAGACTGCACAATCTCTAGCATTTAGCTGATTGATAAATATCCTCTTCAGTTTACCCATCCTTCCTTGTTTTCCTTCTTTCCTCTTTCCCTTCCCTTCCCTTCCCTTCGCTTCCCTTCCTTTCTCCCTCCCCGCTCTCTTTCTCTCTTCCCCCCACCTCTTTCTTTTTTTTCTTTCCTGGACTGGAGCTTGAACTCAAGTCCTTATGTTCTGGATTGAATTCTTTACTCCAATACTAGCACTTGAGCCACACCTCTGCTTCCTGTATTTTGGTGGTTAACTGGCAGGGTCACAGATTTTTCTGCTCTGGATTGGCTTCAAACCATCATCCTCAAATCTTCGTGTCTTGAGTAGCTATGACTATGAGGGGAACTATTGGTGCTTGGTGCAATTTCTTTATTTACATATCTGTCTCCTCTAGCCTCTTTTTGATACTCACAATGATTACAGAAAGCCTGATTAGCAGGTGCTTAATAAATATTGGTTGAATGAAAACAACAAGCATCAGAGAAGGTGGCTTGGAAAATGGAAAATGGGATTAAATGACTTACTGTGCTAGTCAAATCCATTCCTTAATGTTAGCAAACATTAAAAGTTCATCTAAAAAAATATCTGAGGAGGAGCCGGGAGTGTAGCCTAGTGGTAGAGTGCTTACCTAGCAAGCCCTGGGTTCGATTCCTTGGTTCCACATACTCACAAAAAGCTGGAAGTGGCGCTGTGGCTCAAGTGGCAGGGTGCTAGCCTTGAGAAAAATGCATCCAAGGACAGTGCTGAGGCCCTGAGTTCAAGCCCCAGGACTGGCAAAAAAAAAATTATCTGGAGAGAAAAAAAATCTATCTGGGATGAACTTTTCTGATTTCTCTCTAAATGGCACTAAGAGGCTGAGAGTATAGTCTTGTGGTAGAGTGCTCACCTAGCATGCTCAAAGCCCTGGGTTAAATTCCTTGGTACCACATATTCAGGAAAGCCAGAAGCGGTGATGTGGCTCAAGTAGCAGAGTGCTGGCCTTGAACAAAAAGTGTCCAAGGAGGGTCCGGGAGTTCATCCTAGTGGTAGAGTGCCTGCCTAGCATGCACCAAGACGGAGGTTCGATTCCTCAGTTCCACATACATAGAAAAAGGCAGAAGTGGTGCTGTGGCTCAAGTGGTAAAGCTCTAACCTTGAGAAAACTCCAAGAACAGTGCTCAGGCCTTGAGTTTAAGCCCCAAGATGAGAAAAAAAAGGCACTAAGAAACCCTGCCAACATATCTTGATTCTAATGTTTATGTTTCTGGTTGTAAATGGAAATACTTTCTGTTATAGTCACTTATTGTAGAAAGATTTGTTGGGTATGCTGGTACACACCTGTAATCCCCGCTAGGTGGGAGGTATAAGTAGAAAGGTCAGTCTGAGACTAACCATGAACAAAAATGCGAGACTCTCTCTAAAAAGTAACTGAAGCTAAAAACAAGTGGGATGTATCTCAAGTGTCATGGTGGCTGCTTAGCAAGTATGAGGCCCTGAGTTCAAATCCAGGTACTGTCAGTTTATATAAATACAAAAGGGTTATCAGGAAATGTCAGTTGTTCTACCTGCAATATGTGACAGAGAAAATCATGACCATGAGTAATCCTGCCTCCCTCCCCTCTGATACATCTTTAGAAGAAGACAGATGTCACTGGGGGTGGGTGTGTGCCACTCTTTATAAACAGAACCATTTGTCACCAGTAGTGGGAAGCACAAAGGGTGAAGCTTGAGATGGGAAAGAAGAGAAGCCTGATCACTTTTTTTTTTTGGCTCCCTCACATTTCTCTGATGCCACATTCAATGCTAATAAACAAATAAGAGTGCAATGTAACTTGTCCCACTGGGATGTGGCAAACGTTTTTGTTTCAAATGAGGTCTTTTGAGTACCAGTATTGAACTTATGAGAGAGTTCTTAACATGCAGAGTCTCGGGCCTCACCCCAGACATGCTGAATCAGATTATGGTGGGGGAAGGGGCTTGAACTCAGGGCCAGGATACTGTCTCTCAACCTCTTTACTTGGGGCTTGGGCCACAGATCCATTTCTAGCTTTTTGTTGGTTATTTGTAGATAAGTTTCCTACTCTCTTTTGTCCAGGATGGCTTCGAACTGTGAACACCAGATCTCAGCCTTCTGGGTAACTAGGATTACAAGAGTTAAGCATTGATACCTGATCAGAATATGACTTTTAATATAATCACAGATGGGCGAGGAGTGTGGCCTATTGGTAGCATGCTTGCCTGTCATGCTCAAAGCCCTGAGTTCGATTCCCTGGAACCACATACACAGAAAAAGCCAGAAACTTTGAGCAAAAAGTGTCCAAAGACAGTGCCCAGGCCCTGAGTTCAAGATTCAACACTGGCAAAAAATAAGATCATAGATGATCCATACTACATATTAACATTCAAGCAGCGCACACATAAAATCATCTTTAAAAATATCTTTAGGGGCCGGGAGTTTGGCCTAGTGGTTAAAGTGCTTGCCTAGCATGCACGAAGACCCAGGCTCAATTCCTCAGTACCACTTACATAGAAAAAAAATCCAGAAGTGGTGCTGAGGCTCAAGTGGCAGAGCTCTAGCCTTGAGAAAGTCCAAGGACAGTGCTCAGGCCCTGAGGACAAGCCCAGGACTGGCAAAAAAATATATATCTTTAAAAAGTGAGTTCAGCACTGGATACTCACACCTGTAATTCAAGATGCTCAGAAGGCTGATATCTGAACTTGTGATTCAAAGTAAGCTAGGAAGGAAATGTTGGTGAGACTCTCATCTCCAATTAACCACACATAAAAAGCTGGAAGTGGAGCAGTGTTTCATGTAGTAGAGCACCAGGCTTTAACAAAAAAGCTAAAGGACAATGCCCAGACTCTTAAATTCAAGCCCCAGTTCTGGCACATGCACGTGTGGACACACACACACACACACACACACACACACACACACACACACTGTGAAAGTGAAAAGAGAAAAGAAAAAGATGTAGATGATGTTAAACAGATGTTCTGTTCACCAAGATAGAGTGAAACAGAATGAGTTTTCTCATGTGCATGAAAATGGCTATGGTGAGGTGGCTGGAGAAGGGAGAAAGGACTTTTCTATAGCTGCAGCATGACCCAGGAAGTTGACAGAGATGAGAAAAACACCCATGCGTGAGCTCAGATCAAAGAGTTGGCACTGCCTTAGCACAAAGACAGAGAAGCCTCAGTAGAACTTGGGGGAGAGCTGCTGTTCTGTGAGATCTCTCACTGTGTACTGGACTGATGGAATATATATTTGCATTCTACTACTGTTATGTAATGAAGACTCTTATCTTCTTTTTTATTGAAGTCTTAGGCTGAGTGCCTCCATAAAAGGTAGAGGCTGGGTTCCAAAGTCTGGGGATATGCCACTCTTAGTCTTTAGTTGAGGTCTGGTCACATACAGTAAGTCGAAGCTTTAGATCACTACCACAAAAAGCAGAGGCAGCTGACTTTGTGAAGAAAGGAGCTTCATTCAGGTCACAGTTTGGGAAATGGAAGGGCCTGTAAGTCCAGTCCTGATGAGGGTCTCGTGGTGACTGGCAATGGCAGAGACCTATAACAAAACAACCATCGTATCTCCAGCCAGGAGGCACAGAGAGCTGGCAGGCCAAACTCTGGCAATTTTAGCAATCATCTCTAGAGAACTATCAAGGAGTTCTACAAGAGCCATCTTCTAAGGCCACTCACCCCAGTTTCCTAGTGACCTCCCAGCAGTCCTGAACCATGAAGGGCAGAGCCTTCAACAATAATAACCTCACTCAAATAAATCATAACATAGTAAGATGCACAAATCTTAAGTGCTCAGTTTGATGAGGTTTATTCATTTGTTTGGAGGTGCTGGAATTGAATCTAGGACTTTGGCAACTTCTTATCTTACCTGCATGATGAGCTTTATAATTTGGGTACTCATGTTGATGTTTATGTCAAGCAACATAACATAGTTTTTATATATGTATTATTTAGTTTTTCTCAAACTATAAATATATAAATGCAATATAAATACATTTATGCTATATATTATAGTATATATACTTTATGCTCCATAACTAATATATTCCTTATATTATATATGTTTTTCATTACTATAGTTTCTGTGTACCATGTTAGTCAACAGGCCTATATCCTCAAGCACCTGTAAATGAATTGTACAATATGAACATGATTTATTGTGTTTTATTTCTTCTGCTCTTCATGTCCATGGAAATCTTACCTTCCTAAGATGTAATTCTTCTAGAAGCTTTATGATGCATGTGTGTGTGAGTGTAGGTGGATGTTATATGTATGTTTGTGTGTGTGTATATGTCGTCTGTATGTTTGTTTGTTTGTTTGTGTGTTTGTGAAGGCTGTCACTCTATCACTTAAGCTATACCTCTACTTCTGACTTTTTGGTGGTTGATTGGAGATGAGTCTTTCATATCTGTCTGCCCAGGCTGGATTTGAACCAAGAGCCTCAGATCTCAGTCTCCTGAGTAGCTGAGATTACAGGTGTGAACCATCTGCCTCCAGCAGGCTTTCTAGTTCTTTCACATTTAGGCATATCATCCAAATTAGTGCATTGGTGTAAAACAAGCGGATGTTTATTTTCTTCACGAACATATATATCATTGTCCACTACCAGTAGATTTCACATAAGATTGAGAATCCTTAGTATTGTTACATGTGTAAGTAGCACATTTCTTTTTAGTGTTTACCAACAGACCATTATATGATACTCAGTGTGTTTGTCCCTTCTTTTGCATGAATATTAGCATTACTTACAGTTCAGAGCAGCATAAGACTACTCAACATTCTTATAAAAGTCATTTGTGGGCATTTTCTGCTTTAAAAATTATTGGATACAAATGCCCAATTATAATTTCTTTCTTTAGCGCCAATGTTTTTATTTTTATTGTTATTATAAAGGTGATTACAGAAGAGTTACAAGTACAATTACATAAGTCAGGAGAAAAGTACATTTTTAACACTGTCACCCCTTCCCTCACTGTCTCCTAGATTTTTCCTCCAGTCCTCACCTACAAATTGTAGATTTCATCTCCAATATACTGTCTAGTAAGTATCAAGTATAATTTTTAGATCATAGAACCAACGCATGCTTAAAATAAAGCATCCAAGTGGTGATAGTTTTTTGGTTTGCTCATCAACAATTTTTAAGTTCCAGTTGTTTAGCGCTCTCTCTCCAACACTTAGTATTACTAATCTTTTTTGTTTTTAGCCATTCTTCTGGATACCTCATTGTGATTTTACTTTACATTTTTTATGACTACTAATTTGAGCTGTTTCATGTGTTTATTTTCCGTTTTGTATCTCCTTTTGTGAAATGCCTTTTTAGGGATTATGTCATATTTTACTGTTGATGCATCAGTATTTTTATCAGTTTTTCCTTACTGTAATTAAGTATCAGGGGCAAGGCAGAAAAGACAAATGTATACATTTTGAGAGGTTGAAAGCAGTATAAGGTGGGCTCAGATGAGGATACCATAATGGATGGAGGAAGCCCATGAGACTGAGAGAGACTGAAAGACAGAGACACTGAGGTCCTTCAATCCTTCAAAGGACCTGCCTCCTACTGACCTGTGACCTCCCAACTAGATTCTCCTCTCAAGGTGCACCATTTTTCCCTACTTCTTACCCCTCTGAGGACAGAGCTTCCAAAATTAGAATTCTTCCCAGCTAAATTCAAATCATAGCCACCCCAGAGCAATAGGATTCTTTCTATGTTTTAGATAGACATCTTTATCAGATAAATGTAATGCAACTATTTTTTGTCACTATCCATTTTCTCAATAGTAATTTTTAAGGAGCAGAAAAAATATAATGAAATATATTTATTGTTAAAAATATTTATGAAGTTAGATGAGGGGTGGGGATGGGGGGAGGGAAATGGAGATCAAGACATGTGAAAGGGTATCAATATATGTGAATTAATTCACCTCCTATCTGGAAAATATCATGTAACCCGTCTATTAATTACAATAAAAATATATGAAAAAATATTTATGAAGTTTAGCCAGACACGTGGCCCACATCTGTAATCCTAGCTACTCAGGAGGCTGAGATCTGAGGATCAAGGTTCAAAGCCAGCACCAGGCATTAAAGAACATGAGACTCTTATCTCAATTAATCACTAGAAAAATGAGAAGTGGGGCTATAGCTCCGGGGCCTTGGGCCCAGAAGTAAGGTGGTAGCCTTGAGCTGATGAGCTCAGGGACAGCACCCAAGCCCAGAGTTCAAGCCCCACAACAACAAAATATTTATGGAGTTGAATGCATGACCTTTTGCTGATAGCTAGCATTTTGGGGTCCACAGAAATCTTGACTTCTTCAAAGTCACAAATGTGATTATGTGAAATATTTTTTAAACCACTCGATTTTTTTTTTTACAATTAGACATGTGATAAGGACATATAATGTGAAGCTAATTGAAAGGACCTCCAGGATAGTGAAACAAAAGCCATATAATAAATGATTGTTGTCCTTAATGTACTATGTTGTCTCTCATCTCCTTTGCTGTCCCTTGGTTATCTCTTATTAGTATAGTATCTCACTTTGTTATCTGATTTATTGAATTTATTTGTATCTGGAGATTTGAAATTTGATAGGGAAGGGGGGAAAACCAAGACGGGTGTGGGGTGTGGGGGGGAGGGATACGGGTACCAAGACATGTGAAAGGGTATCAATGTATGTGAATTAATGCACCTTCTATCTGGCAAATATCATGTAACCCTTTTACTAATTACAATAAAAAAATTAGACATGTGATCCAAATTAGTGCATAGGTGTGAAATAGAGGTTGACACTTCAATTCATCTGGTGAACATTGTTCCATTACTATTCGTTAAACAAAACTTTCTTTCCTATTGATTTAATGTTGGGCTTTGGTCAAAAGCCAATTGACTTTTTATGTGAGGAACTATTTTTGGACTGGGTTCTGTTCTACTGAACAAGTCTATTTTTGGTCTAGCCCCACAAAATTCCATTACCGTATTTTTTATCATAATTCTTGAAGTCCTATAGTGTAAACTTTTCTGCTTTTTTCAGCTTTTTAAAAGACAGTTTTGACTACTCCAAATACTTTTATTTCCACATAAATCTTAGAATGTATCAGACTGACTTACTGTTTTTGAACCTGTGGTATTTTGATTGTTTTTTTTTGCCACTGAATCCATAGGTTAAATACAGAGAATAATGACTATCTTAACAATGTTGAGTCTTGCAATTGATGCAAGATATCCATTATCCATGCAATATAAATCATGGACATTATATATATTTACAGTTATTCAGAACTTCAGCAATATTTTTATCTGGTAGTAGAGCTTGAACTGAAGGCCCAAATTCTTTTTACCCCACCTTAGTGCTCTACCACTTGAACCATAGCTCCATTTCCAGCTTTTTGTAGTTAATTAGAGATAAAGTCTCATTGACTATTTTTGCTCAAGCTCACTTCAAACAGTATTCCCCCAATCTCAGCCTCCTCACTAGCTAGGATTTTTTTCTTTTTTTCATATATTTTTTATTGTAATTAATAGAAGAGTTACATTAAATTCATCAGATAGAAGGTACAATACTTCACAAATATTGATACCCTTTCTCCTGTCCTGCTTCCCATTTCCCTCCCCCTCTCCCCCCTTACAACTTGATTTCCCCCTTCCCTCTCCTATTTCAAATAACCAATTAAGCATATATAAAATATGTCAGATAACAAGGTGAAATATTGTAACAATGAGATAACCAAGGGACAGTAAAAGAATGAGAGATAACATAGTACATCAAGGACAACAATCACTCATTATATGGCTTTTGTTTCTATATCCTGGAGGTCCTTACATTTATTGTCATACTATATGGCCTTATGTATCTAGATTTTGTTCTATTGTGAATCTCTGCTAGGAGAGCCCAAGGTTCCTACTGATTATGACAGATGAGGGAGACTATTGGGCCTATGTTCCTTTGAGTCTGGCTTACTTCACTTAATATGATATTTTCTAAGTCTTCCCATTTCTTTACAAATGGGGTGATGTCACTCTTTCTGACAGCAGCATAGAATTCCATTGTGTATAAAATATCACATCTTGTTGATCCACTCATCAACTGAGGGTCATCTGAGTTGGTTCCATATCTTTGTATGGTAAATAGTGCTGCAATGAACATCGTTGTGCTAGTGGATTTTTAGTATGTCCTTGTTTCTGGACGATTGGGTAAATGCCAAGTAATGGAATTGCTGGGTCATAGGGGAGTTCTACATTTAGTCTTTTGAGGAACTGCCATACTGCTTTCCTTAGTGGCTGGACGAGTTTGCACTCCCACCAACAGTGCAGTAGTGATCCCTCCTGGCCACATCCCCTCCAGCATTTGTTGTTATTAGATTTCTTGATCCTGGCCATTCTAATTGGAGTGAGGTGGACTCTTAGAGTTGTTTTGATTTGCATTTCTTTTATGACAAGAGATGTTGAGCATTTCTTCATGTGTCTATAGGCCATTTTAATTTCTTCTTCAGAGAAGTCTCTCTTTAAGTCTTTGGCCCATCTTTTAATGGGATGGTTGTTTCTTTGGAGATTAGTTTTGGAGTGATTCAAATTTTTGAGACTAGCTAGGATTTTAAGCTTGAAACACCAGCAACTAGCTTTAGCAATATTTTTTTATGGTTTTAGTGGGGGTTTTTCTTTCCTTTTTTTTGGAAATACTGAGATTTGAACACTAACATTTGAATTATATCTCCACTCTTGTCTGTTTTAAGCTGTTTGTTGGATGTGTGTGTGTGTGTGTGTGTGTATGTATGTGTGTGTGTGTGTGTGTGTGTGTGAGAGAGAGAGAGAGAGAGAGAGAGAGAGAGAGAGAGAGAGAGAGAGAGAGAGAGAGAGAGAGAGAGAGTGTGTTGCTAGTTCTGGGGCTTGAACTCAGGGCCTGAGTACTGGCCTTGGGCTTTCTCAAGGCTAACTCTCTACCGCTTGAGCCACAGCACCACTTCTGGCTTTTTCCATGTATGTGGTACCAAGGAATTGAACCCAGGTCTTCATTCATGCTAGGGAAGCACTCTACCACTAGGCCAAACTTGAAGCCTTGAGTCTTATGTTTTTGCCCAGGACCAGTCTCCAAACATGATTCCCCCATCTCTACTTCTCATATACCTGGGATTACAGGTATAAATCACCACACCCAGCCTATTGTTGTTGAGGTATAGGAGGAGGGGATTCTCCCCAAATTTTTTTGTCCAGGCTGGTCTTGAAACAAGATCCTGTCCATCTTTGCCTCCCCTGTAACTGGGATTACAACCATGAGACTATGTCTGCTCCTCAGAGCCTAGGAATTGCCTGAGATTGACCCTTATGACAGCAGGTAGCAGATTCTCCAGAATACTGGTTTTCAACATTGTCTGTTAGGATGGTTCTCTGCATACCAGGTAGGAGATGAGGCTACATCCCAGGAAAGGGAGAGGTAGAGCCCTAGGCAGCCCATAGGTAGTACAGGCAGATGACACAGCTTAATTTTTTCTAGAAGGCTGTACAATGTTTGATTCCTTTTTTCTTTCTTTCTCTCCTTCATTTTTGTATTGTAAAGACTTCAAAATATAAGTCAGGTAATGACTACATTTCTTTTTGAACAGTTCACCTCCCTCACTTTCTCCCTTACTCCCCTCCCTGACAAGTTGTATAATTCATTTCTATCATAATGTCTAATATCATTGCTGAATTGGTTTACTCTTTGTCACACCATTTCTGTGTTTCCCCTTCCCAAATCAGATAAACTTATATACAAGATAAAGGGTACAGAAATTAAAAAACAGCAACAAAAGAAAATAAATCAAAGGAAGAAAAAGAAACATGAATAGTACAATAATTTTTAAAAAAAACCTTATTTCCATTTCTTGGAGTTCATTTCCATAAGCATCATTTTATATGATCATATGAGCATAGCTATGGAGTCCTTATAATCGTGTCCTAAGAATATCCTCCTTTGCTCTCTGTTTAGACTCCTGTTTAATTAATCATGCCTAAAAGTAAGTCCTCAAAGAAATGACAGCAAAATTAATAAATGGGTTAAAGATTTAAAGAGAGATTTCTCCAAAGAAGGACATAAGAATGGTCAATAGACACATGAGAAGATGTTCAACATCTGGCCATAAAAGAAATGAAAATCAAAAGGACATAGCTAGCAAATTAAATAGAAAGCTCACAGAGTGGGAGATCTTCACTAGCCATACAGCACAATTGGCTTTTAGATATACCTAAAGATATATCTAAAATATACCTATAGGTTAAAAACAATGAAATCTCTCAAAAACAAATCCTCAAAGAAACAACCGTCCCATTAAAAGCTGAGCTAAAGACGTAAAGAGAGACTTCTCTGAAGAGGACATAAGAATGGCCTATAGACACATGAAGAAATGCTTGATGTCTCTGGCCATAAAAGAAATGCTAATGAGAAAACCTTTGAGATTCCACCTCACTCCAGTTAAAATGGCCATTATCAAGAAATCTAATAACAATGGATGCTGGTTGGGATGTGGCCAGGAGGGATCACTACTACACTATTGGTGGGAGTGTAAACTCATTCAATGACTCTGGAAAGTAATATGGTGATTCCTCAAAAGACTAAACATAGAGCTCCTCTATGACCCAGAAATCCCACTCCTAGGCATTTACCCAAATGTCCAGAATCAAGGACATACTAAATCCACTAGCACAACGATGTTTATTGCAGCATTATTTACCATAGCAAAGACATGGAACCAACCCAGATGCCCCTCAGTAGATGAATGGATCAAGAAGATGTGGTATTTATACACAATGGAATTCTATGCTGCCATCAGAAAGAATGACCTTGCTCTATTGGAAAGACTTGGAAAAAATCATATTAAGTGAAGTAAGCCAGATCCAAAGAAACAGGCTCAATGGTTTCCCTCATTTGTAATAATTAGTACACATCTAGGATTCTTCTAGCAGAGGATCACAATAGCTCAAAACCAATGTACATATGGCCATATAGGATGAGAGTAAATGAAATGAACTCTAGGATATGGAAACAAGAGGTTTATCTTGTTTGATTATTGTTCTTAATGTATTATGTTATTTCTCTTCTGCTTTGTTGCTTTGTTGGTTAATCTCATATTGTTACTGTGTCTGACTTTGTTACCTGGTATATTGTATATATGTTTATTTGTTTATTTGAAATAGGAAAGGGAAGGAGGGAAAACATGATTAGGAGGGATGGGAGGAGGGAAATGGTGACAAAAACATGAGAAGTGGTATTAGTGTGTGAGAAGTAATGTACCTACTACCTGACAAACGTAACTGTAACCCCTCTCTATACATTATCCTGACAATAAAATTTTTAAAAAGAAATGCAAATCAAAACAACATTGAGATTTCACCTCACCCCAGTTAGAATGGCCATTATCAAGAAAACTAACAATAACCGGTGATGGCCAGAATGTGGTCAAGAGGTAACGCTACTATACTGTTGGTGGGAATCATTCTGGAAAGCAGTATGAAGTTTCCTTAAAAGACTACACAGAGCTCCCCTATAACCTAGAAATTCCACTCCTGGGCATGTTTCCAAATTCCCACAAACCAGGGTGCACTAAAGCCACCAACACAATTATGTTTTTTGCCGCATTACTATTTACCACAGCTAAAATATGGAATCAAACCAGATGCCCCTCAGTGGATGAATGGATCGAGAAAATGTGGTATCTATACAGAATGGAATCCTATGCTGCCATCAGAAAGAATGACATCAGAAAGAAGTAAGCCAGACCCAAAGTTGCACAGACTCCATGATTTTCATCATTTGTACTCATTATAATCTACAAATAAAGCTCAGTGATTCCATCTTTCTAAGGAAAGTATCTGTGATCTCACTGAGCTTTGCTATGGAAGTAATAGCATTCATTCAGATTTGGGGTCAGTCACTCCAGGAATGGGTCTTGACATTTACAAATCTCTGAAGCTAAAGGACTTGGAAACTCACTTCTGCCTGTTCTGGAGAAGAATTCTTCAAATTTAATTTACTCTTCTATTTCAGCTTGTTAAGGTGGAAGTAAGCTTAGATCATTGATTTTTATGTCATTCTTGCTTCTATTAAGACTACAAATTCCAAAGTACTGCAAATTATTTGTGCTATTTTATTGGTTTCCCAGTCTTCACCCTACAATTTCCACACAGGGTGCCAGTTCCAGGATCTCAGAAGGCATGGGAAGTAAGCCTGACTACACTGCTTCCTTTTCTAGAAATGTAATGTTTGAAAGGGAAGACCTGAAGCCCATCTACTTCAACCCCATCGCTGTGTTTACCAGCTCTGTGAGCTTGGCCAATTATTTAGCCCCTCTCTGTTCCATTTCCTTTCAGACATTCAGAGATTCACAGGTGATTGACAGATTGAAATCAAATGAAGTCAAGGCAGATGTGAGGTGGGATGCAATGGTGCTATCCACATTAGAATCAAGGTGTAAACATTCCGTAACGTATTTGTTATGGCCGGTTTGTTATAGGCGGGTGCTGGTGTCTGCCACAAAAATCCTAGCTATTTAGGAAGCTGGGATCTGAGGATCATAGTTAAAAGTCAGTACAGACAGAAAAGTCAGTGAGAGCTGAGTGTGGTGGCTCACGCCTGTAATCCTAGCTACTCAGGAGGCTGAGATCTAAGGATCGCATTTCAAAGCCAACCCCAGGCACTAATGCCCTGAGACTCTTATCTCTATTCTCCCCTCCTTCCTTCCTCCCTCCCTTCCTTCTTTCTTTCTTTCCTTTCTGTTTCTTTGTTTTCTTTCTCTCTCCCTTCCTTCCTTCCTTCCTTTCTTCCTTCCTTCCTTCCTCTCTCTTTGTTTCTTTTCTTCTTTCTTATACTGGACTTTGAACTTAGGGTCTTGCTCTCTTTAGCTTTTTACTCACAGCTGGCACTTTATCTCCTAGCCACATCTCAACGTCCATCTTTTTGCTGGATTTGTTTTTTTCCAATTGGCTTTAAACTTCAATCCTTGGAGTTTAGCCTTGTCAGTATCTAAGGTTATACGTGTGAACCATCAACATGTAGCCATTATGTTTCGTTGTTATGTTTATATTTATTGTTATGCTTTCTAACATTGAGTCAACCATCCTTCCATTCTACAGATATTTATGAGCACCTGTGTAATTCCAGGCTCTATTCTGGGCTCTGGAGAGACAGGAAGGGATCAATCCTAGCTCCTTAGTGGCTAGGATTATAGGCATGAGCCACTAGCACCCGACAAATTTATGACTTTTTATAGATTCGTTAGACTGAGATATTATAGATAAAATGTAAAGTATGGTGTTCTGGTACATATTAAAAGAGCAATATTATCAGAGGAAATGGGAACATCCTCCTGAACCCAATGTTTTCAGACATCCCTTGAAAGATATAACTGTGCAGGTAATTTGCCTATTACAGTTGCAGTGATTTTGCAAATATCTAGTCTGAAGAGTCTTCTTTGTTTCTTTTCTAAAGAAGGCTGCCCGTGTGAAAGAGGAAAACACAGCCACGATCATTTATCATAACATTTTGAAAATATTCATGATAGTCTCTAAAAGAAATCAAGAAGCAATTTCATTTATATCTTAACTAAGGAGTTAACTTTATTGGCCATTTAATTCCTGACCCTTCATTGTCTATCTCAAGTCTTCTGCCAGATGCTTTTAGACAAGAGTGCATTCTTTAAGCTTATTTGAAACCTGAACATAATCACACTAAATCTAACCATACATATAAGAGGACTAGAGGGAATGAGAGGGTAAAGAATATTAATATGGAAAGCATCTGCATTACTCTGAACAGAAACTGTAAATATACACTCTACCTTGCACTCTTGTTGCTGTAGATAGATGTCGTATTGTCCTATAGAAACCAGCCTTTTAGAGTTGACTGTAACTCCTCTCTCTGTATTCCAGCCAGTTCCTTGGTCGCATGTTTCTCCTTACCCATGGCCAAGACCATCTTACGCGGCCTGAAATCTTGCATTTATGCTGTGACGCCCGGCATCATGGTACATGGTTGGGATGCAGCTGTGTGTGTATCAGATGGAATTGAAATGGCATTCATGTCCTCCCAAATCACACTTGAACTCATTATAGGCAGCCTAAGATCAAGTCTCTCCTGCGACTCTGTCCTCACTTGGATTTGTAAAGGTTTCAGAAAACATCAGAGTCATGACAGCCAATTTATTTAGAAATATTTGGGGTCAAATTCAACTACTGCTACTCAAGGACTTAAGTTTAAATTTTCACAAACACACAATCTCAACTAAATTCAACTCAATTTACTCAACTAAATGTATCACAGATTCCAGTAAAACATTAGAAGCAAGCCCAGCCTAATAATGAACACTATTTCAACAGTTAATGGTTTAAAATATTCTTTATTATCTACTCCTAGGGCTTGAATTCAGGGCCTGAGTGCTGTCCTTGAACTTTCTAAAGGCTAGAGCTCTGCCACTTGAATCTCAGAACCACTTCCGGCTTTTTTTTTTCTATTTATGTGGGGTCTTGGAGCATTCTAGGCAAGCACTCTACCATTAGGCCAAACTCCCACCCCGTCCCTGAGCTCTTTAGTTTAAGGCCACCACCCTACCCCTTGAGCTACAGTGTCACTTCCAGATTTCTAGTGATTTATTAGAGATGAGATCTCACAGACTTTAGTACCAAGGCTAGCTTTGAACTGTGATCCTTGGATCTCAGCCTCCCAAGTAGCTAGGATTACAGGCATAAGCCCTGCACCAAGCTGCCTATTACTTTCTACTGAAAGATATTGTTTCTTACATTTTCAATTAGGGTAATATATTATAAGACTTTTACTGAGACATTTATTTAATTATTTCAGGAAGATTAGTAGATGGAAAGGTAATAAGAAAGGAAGAAATCAAATCCAATTTGCAAAATTTTAGAGCCAGGGTTATAGAGTACAGAACAGAATTAGGAGCTAGTGGGTGGCACATTCTGTAATCTTAACTACTTGGGGGGCTCAAATCTGTAGGACTGCAGTTCAAAGCTAGCCCAAGCTGAAAAGTTCATAAGCCTCCATCCTCAAAACAACCAGAAAAAAAAGCTGGGCTAAAGGATTAGCTCATGTAGTAGAATAACAACCAAGGAAACAGTTGAGCAAGCAAGAGTCCCTAAACCCTGGTACTGGTGAAGAAGTAGAAGGGGAAGAGGACAAGAAGAAGAAATAACTGAGTAAAGAATCACTCAGAAATAATTATTGAAGGCCAGGAGCTATTGGTTCATGCTGGTAAGCTACTTAGGAGGCTGAAATCTGAGAATTGTGGTTCAAAGTCAGCCCAGGCACTCTTATCTCCAATTAACCACAGTGGTGCTATGGCTCAAAGTGGCTCAAAGCTGAAGAGCTCAGGGACAGTGCCCAAGCCCAGAGTTCAAGCCCCACAACCAACTAAAAATAATTATTGAGGGCCGGGAGTTTGGCCTAGTGATAGAGTGCTTGCCTAGCATGCATGAAGACCCGGGTTCGATTCCTCAGTACCCCACATACATAGGAAAAAGCCGAAAGTGGTGCTGAGGCTCAAGTGGTAGAGTGCTAGCCTTGAGAAAGTCCAAGGACAGTGCTCAAGCCCTGAGCTCAAGCCCAGGACCTGCAAAAAAAAAAAAGATAATTATTGAGCACCTACTAGAACCCTGTGGTAGAAGGGTCATTTAAAGAACCAATAATGTTGACTTTCATAAGGAAACAGTTTGACTTTCATTGCTTAATTTTCTGGAATTTTATGGCATTGTTGAAAGGTGCTCAATTCCTTTGAGCTGCACAGATTTGGAGAAATTTGGAGAGGGAGACACAGAGCACAAAACAGATACTCTAATAACTTTCCTTAGGAATGGCACATCAAGTTGTCTTACATTTACATAAACATGGATGACTGTTAAAGGAGTTTTTCCCAGGAGGGAAAGATTGGTCCAATGTGACTTTCCATGTCTACACTGAAAATTGGTGGGCCCCATTCCTAATAAGATTATGAGTGAAAATAAACACGTGCTCTCACAGGGCATCTCCATAGCATATTTGCAAAAAAAGATCAGAGTGAAAATTAAAGCAGGTGACAATGTCTTGCACAGACTCTGGCCAGAGGCCAGTATCAAACACAAAGACACACACAGCCCGTCTTACCTCAGCTGCTCTGGGAAGTAGACTGGCCTTGCTTCTGAGAGAGGATATAAATCAGAATCCCCATCATTCCACGCAGGCAGCTGGCCCCTCCTCCAGCACATCTGGCGTGCAAAGCATGCAAAGCCCTCGTTAATCAGCAATTTGGAATTATGGCATTTACGACCCTCATCAGAAGATTCAACCAGGAAGTGGGACAGCTGATGTGTGAGAGAAACAGCCTAATGGATGTGTTTCATGCATACATTTTTTAAGCCTTTACTTTGAATTAAGATTGCATTAGAAAACATATCTGCACTGTATCATCACAATTCTGTATAAAAAGCTTTGTTAGGTTAAGATGGGTGGCTCCTTTGTCTTTTGAAAAATCTGTATCAAAAAAAAAATACCCAACTAGAGGGAGACGGGGACAAAAACATGAGAAGGGTTATCAGTGTGCGAGAAGAAATGCACCCACTACCTGTAACTGTAACCCCTCTATACATTACCCTGACAATAAAGGAAAAAATATACCCAACTAGCATATAGCCTTTGTCCACAACAGATTTTTTTTCTCTTCCCTATTTTTTCTTCTTTTCTCTTTCCTTTTTTCCTTTCTTTTCTTCTTTTTTTGAGACACACTGTCATGTAACCCAAGTGGCCTTGAACATGTGATGCTCCTGCCTTGAGCCTCCAAAGTGCTGAGATTACAGGCATAAACCACCATACCACCAGCTTCATAGTAAATAAATGCCACGAATATTTGAGCTATTCATAGTCATATATGTCAAGAATGGATTTTTGGTAGACTCCTGGCATTTCTGCTCCCCACGAATCCAAAAAAATGAAGATAATACGAACTAGGATTTTCTTTGAATCCCTTCTCCCTACAGGGAGCGGTGCCTTCTCTTTTACTTTACCTTCCTTCTGGACTATTCATCTCACCTTTCCCAGTCAGACCTCTAGGCTTTCTCCACCCAGGTCCCATCTCAAGTACAGCATTTACCACCTGCTTATGTAACTGTTTGCATGATTTTCTCCTTACTTGCTCTTCTGTGAGCCACTTCAGGACATCACTGTGCCTTTTTTTCATCTGTATAACGATGGCATATGCTCAGAGGAGGTTAATAAATGTTTCAGTGTCAAGAGAATGAATAAAGCAATTCAGTGTCCCTTATGTAAGCACTGGCTGAACACTTCTTCCCTGTTTCTGAACTCAGTTACAGGAAACTTATTTCCAGTACATTTTTATTGAGTCCCTGCTTTATGAATAACACATTCTAATATTATGAGAGAGCTTCATAGTCCCTACTCAGGAGTTTTCCATCAAATGAAAAAGATTTCTATGTCTGTAAATATATTCAAATAATCTGGATTGTGTGTTTGTGTGCAATCGTGTGTAGGTGGCTATGTGTGTATGTTCTAGTACAGAGTCTTGAATTCACAGCCTTGCATTCTCACTTGGCACTGTACCACTTGAGCCACAGCTCCGGTGGTTACTTGAGACAAGTCTCAACAGGCTTTCCTTCTGGGGCTGGCTTTGAACCATGATCCTCAGATCTGAGCTTCCTGAGTAGCTAGGATTACAGGTGTGAGCCACTAGTATCTGGCAGTGTTTTGAGAACAGTACCAGGAAGTTGCCAAGGAAGTGTATGTGATGAGTATGTGAAGGTGAGGAGGAGGTTAATTCCAACACAGCAAAAAAGGAGGTTTGTTGCTTGACTTTGAGTAGAATTTTAGCAGACAAACATGGATCCTGGAAACAATTAAGGGAAACTTGGTCTTCCTTTACTAGTCTACAAATTTATTCACCCACTCGCCCTTTCATTTCACAGGCAATAATGAAGAACTGAGGTTTTCAAGTATAGGAACTGTTTTCATCTTTGTATTCATGAAGACTTAATTGGAACTTTTCAGTATATTCTTGTTGGAAAACAAGTTGTATGAATATACAGGTGAAAAGACTGGAAAAGACTATTGAAACCCAATTGGTAAGGAGATGTTCAGTGTGTTGTGGGTAGCTTTTAAAGGTTGTGGAGGAAGGGACACAGTCATACCCAGTCAGATGAATGGGGCTTTGTTGTAAGAGAAGAAAACTGGAGATTAGAAGAGTAGCTAGATGATATTTGAAAAATAAAAGAGTATCAATTAGAGTAAGGTTCCAGGAAGAATGATATTGTACCATTTGTAAAGGAATGGAAAGACTTGGGGAAAAAATTATATTAAGTGAAGTAAGTCAGTCCCAGAGAGACAAAGGTTGCACTGTGTTCCTTATATGTGCTGGCTAGAATTAACCTATAAATCTATAAATAAACATGCTGGGTGGTAAGTGGTTACAAATGTATTAACTGAAGTGTGGGAGATTCAAGGGAGAAATCAAAATAGTATAATTCCTTATAAAGGCAAAATCAAAGCCCAACAAAATAAACACCAAGAAGCCAGTACTTGCAAGAAGTGGGTGGGGCCAAAGGGAGAGGGATAGACAATGAAGAAAAGAAGCAGGTATAATAATAATTCAATATGGGCTGGGAAGGTGGCTCAGTGGTAGGTTGCTCACCTTACATGCATGAAGACCTGGGTTCGATTCCCCAGTACCACATAAACTAAAAATGCCAGAAGGGGTGCTATGGCTCAAGTGGTAGAGCACTAGCTTTGAGCACAAAGAGGCTCAGGGACAAGGCCCAGGCCCTGAGTTCAAGTCCCAGGACTGGCAAAGAAAAAAGAATTCAATGTATAGCTACAAAATTAAAAACAGGGAAGCGGGGCCTAGGAGTTTGGCCTAATGGTAGAGTGCTTGCCTAGCATGCACAAAGACCCAGGTTCGATTCCTTGGTACCACATACATAGAAAAAAAAAAGCCAGAAGTGGTGCTGAGGCTCAAGTGGTAGAGCTCTAGCCTTGAGAAAGTCCAAGGACAGTGCTCAGGCCCTGAGCTCAAGCCCACGACTGGCAAAAAAAATAAATAAAAAACAGGGGAGCAGTTGGTCAGGAAGGTGAGAATGTCCAAAGCGGTGACACTTTGATCAAACTGCGCTGTATGCATAAACTGCTTTATTAAGTGTACAACTACTTAAAAATAACAAGCCAGGAGCTGGCAGCTCACGGCTATAATCCTAGCTACTCAGGAGACTAAGATCTAAGGATCTCAGTTTGAAGCCAGCCTGGGCAGGAAGGATTTGTGAGACTCATCTCAAATCACAGAAAAAGCCAGAAATGGCACTGTGGTTCAAGTGGTAGACTGCTAGCCTTTAGCAAAAAGCTAAGTGAGAGGCTCATGAGTTTAAGTTCTCATACTGGTTCACAAGGATGCATGCACACACACACACACACACACACACACACACACACACAAACAGGCACACCACAAACCCCCACTGTTGTGTCATTGTGTGGGGATTGTGATTGCCCCCTGGTGGTGGAGAGAAGCATGCACATATGCAATAAGCTCATTTTATTCGCCCAATCATGATCACAAACCGACACATTTTGTTTTAAATTATTTATTAATACACTTATAGTATTTCAAGTTTGCACTGAGGGAGAACTTTAATTCAACTTTACCTGAAGTCATAAAGGAAAATAATTTGGGGATTTTGTAGTCCTTCCAATTTGTAGAAATATAACATAGCATGTATGAAAAACAATGCTGAGCCACATGAAAGAAGAAGAGTATCTTCCATTCAATTTTACATGGTCAGCTGTCAGTCAGTCTGTCATAGTTGCTAATCATACAAGTACAGTTGAACTTTTGGCATTTATGACAGAGGAAGACAAGCAGTCATTTGCAGAACTGTAAATCCTAACCTGGGACTATATAACAATGTGTCAGGAATGTTCTTGTTATGGAATAATAATCAACTTTATGTACCTCAGAAACTGTAATTTAAAAAAAGACTTCAAAGATAATTCTCTAGAATGTCTCTTTTACTAAGATGCAAATTCGTAATTAGTCTAGTAGTAGTAATTAGTCTAGTAATTAGATTCTAGACACTTCAGTAGTGCTCTTTCAGGGGAAACACAGTGGAGCACTGGAGGTGTATTGTACCCCACTGGTACAGGAGGCGGCCCTGGGTACGTTAACTTATCAACAGCAGAGATTTCACTTTGGAACACTGGAGTCCAACAGCTAGGCCCTCAAACAGAGGGATTAACTTCCGAAGCTAAGAGCCCAAGGGTTTAGCCCTTTCTTTGGGGGGTTTATGGTTGAGTGAGGTGTCTCTGCGGGGTTCAGTCTCCTCTGTTGTTGGTTTAGATTTGGCAGCCTCAAGTACAACAGCTTGGCCCTGCTGTTTGGATTTGGAGTTTTAAGTAGATAGCGATGCTGTTGTTGATCACTGAGGCATCTCCACTCACATTTCCCTCTTTCAAGGCAGAGATCCAGTGGATCTTGAGTGAGACCCAGTGATATCTGCTTAGGGACTCCCTCCTTGACTATCAGAGGACATACATTGGTGAATTCTTTCACTTCAATGGCGGCCTTGAATGCCAACGTCAGGTTGACACTCTAACTATGAAGTGTGTCTATGATCTGTGAGTGGGGCTGGAGGAAAAACAGCGTCACATGTTCACGGAGCTGCGTTGCATGCTCCTTGGTAGTGGGCTGCAGTAGCCTCCTGCTCCTGGTCATGGTCCCAGGAGTTCCCAATAGTCCCTCCCCCCTGCTCTTCTCCCTCACCATCATCATGCAAAACAACTCCTACTCCACCCAGGCCTGCAAGGGCCCTCTGAAAAGAGCACAGACCCCTGGTCCTCCTCTTTGGAGACTCCCTGAGCCAACGTATCCAGCCCTACGAGCCTCTCCAAGGACAAAAACGAACAAACAAACTAAATAAATAAATAAACAGGAAACACAATTTAGAGGCCATGAAGAAGAGCAGTGGCCCTCTCCCAGCCCGACCACAGTGGGACCACCGAGGGCCCAGCAGCTCCCAGGCCCAGAGACTCAAGGAACAGAACCTAAAAGGGCCTCACAGGTGCACATTCAGCTTCGGCTGACTTAGGTGACAGGCCTGCACGGGTCCACTGTCCTATAATAATAAATGTTATACGCCAAAGGAAATTTCAAAAGGACCAAGTTTCAACTTCTTGAGCATGCACTATGCAGTTGAGGCAGAGAAATTTTTGTCAGTTATGTTCAAATCAATACTGAATATTTCCTACCCTTAATTTTCTGACAATCTGCCTTCCACCAAAGTAATTGATACTCAAAAAGCAATATAAAAGGGCCGGGAGTTTAGCCTAGTGGTAGAGTGCTTGCCTAGCATGTTCCATTCCTCGGTACCACATATATAGAAAAAAGCTGGAAGTGGTGCTGAGGCTCAAGTGGTAGAGCTCTAGCCTTGAGAAAATCCAAGGACAGGGCTCAGGTTCTGAGTCCAAACCCCAGGACTGGCAAAAAAAAAAAAAGCAATATAAAAGTGAATGTACCTTAATGTAAGCTACTAAGAGAAAATCTGATATTTCACTTTAGTGGCAGTTGGGTGATGTAAGGGAGGAAAAATGAGTCAAGCATACACACTATTAAAAGAGGTTGAGCAGTATTAATATGTACAGCACTAATTTTTGTGGAATGTAGCTCACTCTATGTACATTATGGGTAGACCTAATGGAGATATAGCACAGGAGAAGTTAAATAACAGATTCTTGAGCATCCTGAGCACTTGCAGGTTTTCTTAGCGGTGGTCTCCTTGGATCCTCATACCCATGGATACCAAAACTGTCTTGTCTTTCTCCAAAGCAAACATCCTTAAGTTGGATGCCAGCTGTCATAAAGACTCATTCAGTCACAGAAGGCTTCCAGTTAGACTTTCGGTGTCTCACTCCTAAAATGATTGAAAAGCAAGGAAGTGGGTCTTTAAAGAGAGGCCTACCACATAAAGAGTGAAAGAAAAGAACCGCAAAACATACAGCAGAGGAAAACTGACTTAAAGGAAAACCTCATCATTCCAACCACAAAACACGCTATGATAAAAGGAACGATGGGAGAATTAGAAGACACTTTGAAATCCATAGTACATCCAAAATTGGAAAAAAAAATTTTGCCAGTCCTGCGTGAAGGCTCAGGGCCTGAGCACTGTGCTTGGGTTTTCTCAAAGCTAGAAGTCTACCACTTGAGCCACAGTACCACTTCTGGCTTTTTTCTATGTATGTGGTACCAAGGAATCGAACCCAGGTCTTTGTGCATGCTAGGCAAGCACTCTACCACTAGGCCAAACTCCCAGCCCCAAAACTGAAATTTTAAATGAAGAATTAGAAGATTCAGTCAGAGAATATCATTGAAGGTGGAATACAGGCATGAGGAAAAGATAAGGAAATGAAATGATTCTAATGCAAAAGTAATAAAAGCTATGAAAAGCTAGAATGAAGAAAAGGAATAAAGCAGAATTATCAAAATAAAGTTGACAGCCTTTATTAGTGGCATTGGGATTTAAACACAGTGCCTTGCATTTGCTAAGCAGGGGCTCTACCATTTTGTCCACTTGGCCCACAACCCTGGCCCTTGATAACATTTCTTTAAAAGGAATGTGTAGTTTTATGTTTTTCAGTACTAAGGTTTGAACTCAGAGCTTATGCATTTGTTTGGCAAGTAGTTATCATGTGAGCAGTGCCTTGAACCCCTAAATGTATATTTAAATTAAAAACCAAATTAGACCAGGCATTGGCAGCTCATAGTTGTAATCCAGCTCAGGAAGGAAAATTCTTTGTGCTCGTACCTTCAATTAACCACCAAAACAGTTGAGCATGGATCTCTGCCTCAAGTGGTAGAGCATCACCCTGGGATAAAACAGATAAGGGACAATGCCCTGTCCTTGATTTCAAGCCCCAGTAATGCCCCCCCACACCAAAATGTTGACATAATATTCCTTCCAAAATTACTCTTTAAAGGCTGCCCCAGGGATAATTAACATGATGCGGTTCCAAAGAGAAACAGCTCACCTACAAAGGTTTAACACAGGACCATCCTGAAAGGAAGAAGACAGTGAGGAGCTAAAGTCAGCAAGAGGAAGAAAGATGATTCCAATTAAGGAATACACAATCAGTTAAAGTTTTTTAAGATGGTCAATGAGAGGGTAAACACGTTAGGCATATAAAAATCTCAGCTGGGGCTGGGAGTTTGGCCTAGTGGTACAGTGCTTGCCTAGCATACACCAAGACCAGGTTACATTCCTTGGTATCACATATATAGAAAAAGCTGGAAGTGGTGCTGTGGCTTAAGGGGGAGATCTCTAGCCTTCAGAAAGCCCAAGGACAGTGCTCAGGCCCTGAGTTCAAGTCCCAGTACTGGCAAAAAATCTCAGCCAACTTACCTCCAATACAGCATATCTCCAGAAGCTACTATACAAAATGCTCTCCCAAAGAAGAAAAGGGGAAGCATGAAGTACAGCTTGGTCTTACAAAGCAAGATGGAAGATCTCACAAAGTGATAGCTGTGTTCTTGACCTAGAACATAGCCAGCAATTAGAGCAGAAAATTTTAAGGTTTGGGAGAACTGTCTCCACTAACAATGACATGATAGGAATCTGCATTTGAAAAGTCATTAGAGAAAACTAAAAAATGGAGCCAGTGGCTGGTAAACAATGTTAAAAAAAATTTTTTTTGAAGGAGACTGGGAGTTCAGCCTAGTGGTAGAGTGCTTGCATAGCATGCACAAAGACCTGGGTTCGATTCCTCAGTACCACATACAAAGAAAAGCCAGAAGTGGTGCTTTTGCCCAAGTGGTTGAACTGTGGCCTTTAGGAAAGCCTAAGGACAGTGCTCAGGCCCTGAGTTCAAGCCCTAGGACTGGCAAAAAAAAATTGAAGGAGGTAAATATTAACTAAGAGAAAAACCTAAAATTGAATAATAAAACAACTATAATGATAGCACAGTACTTGACTCAACAAATAGTGTTTATACCATTCTAATATGGTAAGAACTGAATCTTAGTGTAAGCAAGGTTATGATAAAGTCATATAGAAGTAGCCAGAGAGAATCATGGGGAAGAGGCAGAGTTTGAAGGAACTAAATAATCAACTACATTTAGTTATATGTTGACTGATACATAATGACTTTAGAATATCAGGTCTTCAAAGCAGTAGAAGCTTATTATCTATAATACTGAAGGTAAATACTACACAAAGCAGCCAAAAGGATCAAAACTGGTTTCAACTTGTCTAGACGAATGTATCTAGTGATAGGCGTTGTACAATGCAATTCTAGAGGACATGATTCCGATCCTGGGATGTGGATGGTCACTGACTTAGGATGCTTCAACTTGAGGCTTTTTTCACTGTGAGGAGTGATAATTATTCAGTGAAAATGGTACTTGTTTGAATTCTAGTCTTTCCCAAGCCTAGTTACTTGTGCAGACACTCTACCAAGCTGCTAGGCAGCAGTCACAGCTGGTCACTGCTTAATATATATACATATATATACAAACACACATATACATATGTCTAAAGTAGGCTACCCCAAGTATGGCATTTGGTTGTTAAATGTCAACTGCATTGTTGACTGAAGATGTTTTCAAGGTACAATGGAGGTATGGGCACAATAGCACAGGAAGAACTTAGCAAAGCTCTCAGAGCTGAGGTTGCACAAATTGCACACCTTTCAATAGTAGCCTTTGCTCTCAGGAGCAGCTTATTACAAGACAGGTACTCCTTAAATAGCAGTTACAATAGGTGTTTCTGGATGGGCATGCTGGATCACACCTGCAATCCAAGCTACCTAGGAGGGAGAGATACAGGAATTATGGTTCAAGTCCAGCATAAGCAAAAATCTATCTAGACCAACAAGCCAGCAATAGTAGTGTGTACCTGTCATCCAATGATGAGGGAAAGCATGGAGGGTTATGGTAGCCCAAGTCCAGCCTGAGTCATCCAAAAAAACAGCTAAAATACAAAAGGCTTGGGAATATGACACAAGTTGTAGAGGGCTTTTACTTACCTAGAGAGCATGAGGCCCTGAGTTGAAACCCCAGTATGCCAAAAATGAATAAGATAATGAGTTTGATTTTTTAAAACAAGCTAAAATTATAGAGGAAGAAAGAGCTGAGATATAGGACTGGAATAGACTCCTGGAGATTTGGCAACCTCTGTGGGATAAAAAGAAGCCAAGATTTCAGTTAAGTAGGGATAGTGGGGGGGCAGGGGGGTGCCTAGAGGGAGGAGGCCAGAGGCAGTTTGCATCTTAGAAGCTGATAGGGGAGCGTCCCACACAGGGAGTGGCCAACAGCGCCACATGCTGGCCAGAAGGCAATGGTACAGCCCCTGGGCCTGACTGAGCAGCTGGCTCCTCACTAGAAACCATGGTAACCATCAAGCCTCACACCAGCTGCTTTTGCTGCTGCTTTATGGAAGAGAAAAACTTGCTGGAGTAAGACATCATTTTCAGTGCCCTATTTTTTTTTACAATATTTTCATAAAACACTTTCTATTATCATCTGGGGGAAAGGCTTGCACTATTAGAAATTAATTTTACTTTCAAAATTCTATCAGTTATTTTCCAAGTCCTAGAAAGATGTCTTTTTTTTCTTTACTCCCTTGCTTCAGAAAGCAGAAGCTGGTGTTTGGAAGACTCTTAGAAAATCCCCTGGAAATTCTCTGGCACTTCAGGGGTTGACAGGTCTGTTCCCTGATAGGTAAAACAGCCTTTCAGGCTATCAGACTCAAGCTGGAGGACTCACTTTCCCTGGAGGACACCAGGGCCAAAAATCGATGCTGTCTCAACTCAGCCCAGGTTTGACACTCTGAGAAAACAAAGGACATTTTGAGTGTGAACCCAAGAAGGAACACAAAAAGGTATGGGAGGAGGAAAAACCTGGGATGAAATGAGATCCAATTCCACCTCATCCCCCTCCCCTCCATTTCAGCTGTAGGAAGGAGCCCTCCGACAGTGACAGCCCCCCCCACCCCTGTGAACTACACAGAGCTAAGCAGGTTCCTCTGGTCCACTCTTTCCTCTGTCTCAGCCCCACGCCAACATCTCCTCTGCTTGCTGTTCAGTGTGATGGAATTTAGTAATAACAACCACAACTACAGGTTTACAGCTAGCCAGTCCTATCCATTGTTTCACAGTGGGGCTCATTACTGAGAAGTGTGTCCCTGAGTGATTTTGTCGTTGTGGGAGCAGATGGAGTACACACACACACAAACCTAGATGGGAGGGCCCGTGTCACATGTGGGCTGTCGGGCACTGGTCCCCAGCATAGGAAATTGTAGATGTACTCTGTGATAAGTCACTTCTCCTCCTTCTCAATCATCTCCAGAAATTCTCCAGGTGCCTTTACAGGAGCACTCCCAGACTCCCACAGGATGATGCGTTACAATGCGGCACAATTCTGGGACCATGTTCTACAGCATGGCCAGGCCCAGCCTTTCCCTTCAACACGGCAGGCAGACTCCCTGCCTTGCTCCTTACCATCACGGTGCCAGATGACCGCACCTGGCCGTCAGCTCTTCAGCCGGGGCCATTAGCAGCTCCTCCACACCTGACACGAGCCCATCTTGAATTTGGGTTGATCTCGTTGTCTTCCGTGAAGCAGATGCTTCCACAGCTCTGTCACCTTGTTCTTGTTCTTCAAGACCACAGCTTAGGTGGCAGAGGACACGCCGGACTAGTGAGCAGTGACCACCACTGGAGTCCCACCTTGTTGTCCTGGATCCCTTTGACTTTCAGATGACACACTCCATGTGGCCTCCTCTTGACAACGTTAGCAATGGATCCTATTCACATAAGGCCACGATGAAGAAGCACAAGAGGAAAAAGATAATCAAGGTGAGATGTGTGATGTTGCTGCTAGAACATGAAACACTGCTCTACACTGCAGAGAGAGAGAGAGAGAGAGAGAGAGAGAGAGAGAGAGAGAGAGAGAGAGAGAGAGAGAACAAACCAATACAATATATACACCAGACACTAGGGTTCATACCTATCAGCCTAGTTATTCCAGAGGCTGAGCTCCAGAGGATCTTAGTTCTATGCCAGCCTGTGCAGAAAGTCCAGTACTCTACTCCACAATAACCAGCAAGAAACAAGGTCAGAGATGTAACTCAAATGGTAGAGTGCCAGGCAAGAAAGCAAGCCAAGCCAAGCCTGGCCCTGTTGGGGGCAGGGGAGGTATATTCTAGGAAATGCATGAACCAGTAACCTAGTCGTCTGTGAACACTATAGAGTATTATGTGCTGTGATAATTGTTTGTTGTGCTTTCAGAACACTAGCAGTGTGGTAGATATGTGTACATCAGGATGACCACAAATACAACGGTGCTGCAAATCGTGTGATGTCACGGTGACTGTGATGTCACTAACAGAAGTCAGGAATCTCTCAGCTTCAGTATAATCCTCATGGATTGGGCACAGTAGTTGTGTTTGAGCTCAGGACTTTACACTTGCTAGGCAAGTGCTTTCCACTTGAACTTCTCTCATGATCCTTTTCACATAGGCTCTCCTACTTTTGTCTGAGCGGACAACAATCTCTCAACATCTGTCTGTTGGGTAGCTGGGATTATAAGTGAGTATTCAAGTCTGGTTTGGTATTATCTGCATGACTAGCAACATATGTGTTCCATCGCTGCCCCAAACCTTGTGTGAGTCACTATACGCCCATTTCTGATTTCAGAGCAAATGCTTTCAGTTTTCCTTCATTTAGTATACTGTTGGCTAATAGGCTTGCCATTTATAGTCTTTATCATTTTAAGGTATGATTCTTAGATTCCTTTGGAAATAGTTATCTCTCCTTCCTTTCTCCATATTAATGGTTGGAATGTGGATGGGATAGCTGGAGCTCTAGCAGTCATACTGCACCATGAAGGTGAAAACCATCACCAAAGTTGATGGAGAGAGTCTGAAAAATTCAGGATCTTTGGTGACCATTCAACAGACAAGTCAGTCCTAAATTACTGTCTCATTAAAAGCTATATTACTCAGGGGCTGGGAGTTTGGCCTTGTGGTAGAGTGCTTGCCTAACATGCACAAAGACCCGGGTTTGATTCCTCGATACCACATACATAGAAAAAAGCCAGAAGTGGTGCTGAGGCTCAAGTGGTAGAGCTCTAGCCTTGAGAAAGTCCAAGGACAGTGCTCAGGCCCTGAGCTCAAGCCCAGGACTGGCAAAAAAAAAAAAAGAAAGAAACCTGTATAACTCAGATATTTATAGTGTACCCTATCCTTGACTTATAACACTGGGAATATTAATAATCTTTTTTTGCCAATCCTGGGGCTTGAACTCAGGGCCTGAGCACTGTCCTTGGGCTTCCTCAAGGCCAGTGCTCTACTACTTTAGCTTCAGCATCACTTCTGGCTTTTTCTGTGTATGTGGCACCGAGGAAATGAACCCAAGGTATGGTGCATGCTAGGTAAGCACTCTACCACTAAGCCACACTCCTAACCCTTATTAATCTTTTCGAATTTAAGTCTCAATAGTAAAATGTACAGAATTCTACCAATCACTGAAAAAAATAGGTAACATGAAAACATAGCATATAATTTGGCAGGCTGGGAAGAGATGTTTTGGGAACAGGGAACATTTTGGGACTAAGTCATAACACTTAGTGCTACTCACTTGTCTGAGCCAAGCTCTCTGTTACATGTCATCTGGTCCCTACGTGATGGAAGACTTGAGTAAGAAGTTGCTAGATGGTGGTGGCTCATGCCTATAATGCTAGGTACTCAGGGGGCTGATTTCTGAGGATCGTGGTTCAAAGACAGCCTAGACGGGAAAGTCCATGAGACTCGTCTCCAAATGACCACCAGAAAACCAGTTTGAGCCAGCACTGGCCCTGACAAAAGAGCTCAGAGAGAGCAGCGAGGTTCTGATTTCAAGCCTCAGAATTGCCAAAAGAAAAGAAAAGAAAAAGCTGCGGGGTTGGGTGACTTTGGGAATCCCAGACGGAACCAAAGGCTCTTGCTTTCACCTTCATCCACATTTGTGGATGGCAGTGGATGGAGTAACACCATGTCATAGCTCTCTAAGGCAAATATATGCTCAGAAATCCATATACATAGTCTCTTTCTCTGTCTCTGTCGTGTGTGTGTGTGTGTGTGTGTGTGTGTGTGTGTGTGTGTGTGTGTGTGTGTGTGTGTGTGTGTGTAGGGGGGACACAAAAGAGAAGGGCAGAGCCAGTGGGAGAGGGAATCACTGTGAGGCTTTTAGTAAGTGTGCTGCCCAATCCAAGCAAGCTGTCTGTGAGCAGTCAGCTGACCCATATGTGTGTTCAATTATAGTCCATAGCTTGCTCTTTTGAAGGATTCTGAGCACTTTCAGGTTTAAATGTCTTGTGTCCACGTTTCCCTTTTACCTGCAATGCCTGGAACTCCTGCCCTTCCTTCCAGGCTCTGCGTCCCCATCATCGGAGTAGAGCTTTCCTGGACCAGCCAGACAGTAAGACACACTGGAGGCACGGCGGACACGAGTGGGTTGGAATGTATTGTGAACATATGTGCAGATGAAGCAGGGAAGTCCCACTCTGTAGAAGGCAATAAAAGGTGCACGTCCTATGCTGAATATGAGTAGCCTTAAGAGATGTGTGCACAGAAAGACTCTCTGCCTTAGTGGGAACATAACCCCCCACCCCCCCCAAAAAAAAATCTCTGTAGGGATGGCTACAACACACTCTCAAGGAGATCAATCTACACTCAGCTGGCTAGTAAAGGATTCGGTGCCATTGAGCCAAGCCTCAATCAACACAGCAGTGAAAGCATAAAGCCAAAGACAGTCCAACCTCAACCACGAGTTTTCAGTAGCGTGCTGCATCACCTCCTCCTCTTGGTTGTTGACACTTGACTGAATGCTCCGGGCTGGCATTGTTATACTGCTATAGGGATGCGCAAGTTTCTCCTGGAGTCTCCTGTTTCAGTGACTCTGGATAGACACTCCAAATTGGCATATCACACAGTAATCCTAATTTTTACCTTTTTGGGGAGCTGTTACACTGTCTTCAGTAACATCCACCCACAGGGAACAACGCCTCAGAGCTGTCCACATTCTGGCTAACTCTATTTTCAGTTTTGCTTGGATATATGTGTATATGTGTATATACATGGATAGATAGGTATATATATGTGTGTGTATGCATGTGTATATATTGAAGTATTTGTACAAAGGAGTTGCCATTTTACAAAGCAGTGCAAGAATACAATGCATCTTGATTAATGTCACCCCTTTCTACATCCTCACCCACCCCTTTTACCTACATCCTTCCTCTCACCTTTCTTAATTTCGTAGGATAGACACAGAATACATGATTGCATTCTTCCCTCCGATTGTAGTCCTCCAGATGATTGAAATGTGGCCTCTCGTTGTGGTTTAGACTTAGTCTTTTTAGGATTAGTGATGTTGAGCATCCTTTGTCATTTAAAAATGACAGAATGTAAGCTGGACTCCTGTGGTTCAAGTCTCTAATCTTCACTACTTAGAAGACCGAGAGCCAAAGATCACAGTTAGATGCCAACCCAATGCAGACAAAGCTGCCAGAATCTTCAATTAACTAGCAAAAAGTCCCCCCCCCACACACACACCGAAAATAGGGCTGCAACTCAAGTAGTAAAGTGTCAGTCCCTAGTGAAAAGTTAAAGTGTTCTGGCCCTGAGTTTAAGCCTGAGCATTAGCATAAAAATAAACAAAAACATTTTCTGTATGATAGAGGGATGTGTAGGTGTCACAGTAGTTTGTTTTCAATCTTTAAAAAGCTGCTAAACACATCCATGTATGTCTCATTTTCCTTAGGGTTTAGATCCATCAAAATCATATCTGACTCCTCCCACTCTTGATAAGTGATAGCTGTGTCTGTATATGTAGCAATAATCAGCATACTGATCCTATAGATCTCCCCATAATCAGTTCTGGTTCACAGACATTGGAATTGGTGCACTTAGTTTTCTCCTTTGAGCTTTGAGGGTTTTTTATTGGGGGGGGGGGAGGAATGAGAAGTCTCTGAGAAATACATTTGAAAAAGATGGCCTCTTTTGATTACTGTGACACATGTTTCTTGCCTGTCAAGACAGGTACCAGGAGGGTAAATTTGCTAGACAAGAATGTGAATAAACTGATTTCAAAGTAACAGCAGTCCACTCAGAGGAAAGAAGAGGACAGCCACCCTTTTTGAGGCATCCAGGGTTCAAAAGATTCTTTGATAGAGTAGCTCGGGGAGACCCAGGGGATGGGGGGAAACATGCACCCACATGGGTATAAAGGAACTCTGGAGAAGCCATACAAAGGTAAAGCAGGAGGGAAATGTGGACATCTTGCTAAGATCACAGAAAAGAAGGATTAGGCATAACATGGGATCTATACCATAGGAAAGAAAGACAAGTCATGCCCTGGGTTTCATTCCATGCACACAATTCTTTGGTACATTGTATTCTGGAGAAAGGAAATGTGAAGATAGCCAGATGCCAATGGCTCACCCTTTAATCTTAGATAATCAGGAGGCTGAGATCCAAGTATCCTAGTTCAAGATCAGCCTAGGCAGGAAAAACCATGACTTTTTAATCTCCTGTTAACCATCTGAGCTGTGGCTCAAGTGGTAAAATGCCACTCTTGAGTTATTGACATTTGAAGCCAGCACAAGAAGAACAGTCCACAAGACATCTCCAATTAAGCATCCAAAAACTTGGAGCTGTGGGTCAAAGTAATAGTACGCTAGCCTTTAGCAAAAGAGCTTAGGGACAGTGCCCAGGCTCTAAGTTCAAGCCCCATAACTGGAAAAAAAAAAGATGGAGGGAGAGAGGGAGGGAGGGAGGGAAGGAGGGAGGGAAATGAAGGAAACCATGAAGTCTGGTGAGGATGTAGGGGGAAAGGTACCTTTACGCACTGTTAGTGGGAATATAAACTAATGAAACCTCCATAGAAATCAGTATGGAGGTTCTTCAAGAAACTAAAAATAGATTTACTTTATGACTCAACCATATCATTCTTAGGCACATACCTCAAGGAATTTAAATCACCATACAAGAGAGATACCTGTACACTTATTGTAGTTCTAGCCACATTATCTGAGCAATAGAATCAGCTGAGGAACCCAACAATTGATGCATGAAGAAAATCAGGTACATATAAACCCCACAGAATATTACAGAGCCATGAAAAAAAACTATGTCATTTGCAGGAAAATGGATAGAACTGGATGTCATGCCAGTTGAGTAAGGTAAGCCATGTTCAAAAAAGCCAAATTCAATCTAGGACTCTCCTAGAAGAGGATTACAATAGCTGTAAAACATATGTACATAAGATCATATAGGAATGAGACTAAATAAAATGAACTCTAGGATATGGAAATGAGCTTTATCTTGTGTGATTGTTGTTCTTAATGTACTATGTTATCTCTTTTCTCTTTTCTTGCCCTTATGGCTAAGCTCATGTTGTTGCTATATCTGATTTTGTTACCTGGTATATTGTATATACATTTATTTGTTTATTTGCAATAGGAAAGGGAAGGGGATAAAAGCAAGGTGATTGGGAGGGGGTGGGGGGAAGGAATTGGGGACAAAAACATGAGAAGGGGTATCAATGTGTGAGAAGTAATGCACCTACTACCTGACAATGTAACTATAATCCCTCTATACATTATTCTGACAATAAAAATATTTTTAAAAGGCAAATTCACATGTTTTCACTCACTTGTGGAATCTATACCTAAGAGCATGTATACTCCTAGACATTTACACACAGATGCATACATATGAGACATCACTTCATGCTATGTAGGTTAAACACACACATATGCATAGCTATACATATATTTGTACATATATGTAGAGGGAGAGAGAAAGAGACCAATGGAGTATGACTAAGACAGGGTGAAAGGTGTTGAAAAATAGAGATGTAGGGAGATAAGGAATAAACAATGGAGAGGGGATTATTCTGATTTAAATATACAGTAATATATACCACAGAAAGGCCCCTTAGAACAATTACCATATGCTAAAATATGAAATAAGAGACTCTAGAAGGGCCCCCTGGAAGTGAGGTGCACAGCTACCCCATCATTGTGGAGGTGTTCTTGGAGGTTTCCAGCTCCAGAAAGTGATGGCTGATACAGCAGGTAATAATTCTGCCAGACGTAAAAGAGCAGGGAATTCAACTAAAGAAGTCATGGTTCTTCTATCACCTCCTAAGAAGAAATACACTAGGATCCTTCCAACCAATAAATCGGAAGGAGAAGACAAACCTCATCTTAAAGACTCGGCAAAGGCAAAGGGAAAAGGTGACTGCAAGATTAGAGCAAGGCCTAAACGGTGCAAAAACGGAAGCGTGGGAGATCTAAATGAGTCATTAAGACAAAACTTGCACTCAGGAAGGAAATTAAGAAGTTGGGACAAGGATATGAAAAGATCTTTGAGTTGTTTGAGGAAATGCAAGGAAGTCTGGAATTTAAGAAAGCACTTGTTGAATATGCTATCCAGAAGATGAAAAGCTTCAAAAGCTGAGGGCTAATTGAACACTTTGAGCAGACACTGAAAAAAAATCAACAAGCATCTGGAAAAAAGATAAACCACAAATGTATAATCCTCTTATGACAGCGCTCAATAAGAGGAAAGAAGTAGTGTGGTGTGTTTGAGAATGTAGAATACCAATGCTGAGGTCTTATGGTATATGTGTTTTTAAGCAAATTGCTTTCCCAAGTCAAAAGACACTGAATATGTGAAAGGAGTGGAACTTTTGAATGTTACAAATTTCTTTTAGTAAAAGTTGGGCTGTGGCCGTATTGGTTTGCTTTGAAAGGAAAAAAAAAAAAGATAAAAGGAGAAACATGGAAGTGAAACAGTCCCTGTTGGGAGATGGGCATTATGAGGAGAGGGAGGAGCAAAGGGAGAGAGTAAACGAAGATATACCTTGCATACATATATAAAATAAAACATTTAAGCCTGTTGAAGCTGTGCTAAGAAGGTTAGTAGGAGAGCAAGGGAGAGTGCTAAGGATGAAATTGATCCAGTACATTGTATGTTTGTATGGAAATGTCACAAGGAACTCTCCTTTGTACAACAAAGGTAAAACTAATAAAAAATAATGTTTAATAGGTTACCCTCTCCCTCAAGTTGAAAACTGTCCCCACAAGAGGACATACAAATTCTTACAAAACCAGGTTAAACCTGACTCAAAGGCAGTATTTCAGCTGGATTTTCTATAGAGGTATGCCTACTGAGCTGGACATCGTGTCCTGGATACTTCTCAGGCAACTGCAATAATGAAAGGGAGGAGGGAGAGGAGGAAGGGGAGAAAAGGAATAAGGAGGAAGGGAGGGAAGGGGGGAGGAGAAGTGGGAGGAGAAAGAGGAGGAGGAGGGGGGTGGGGAGCCTTGATGGGAGGCAGTCCTCAGAATAATGGAAAGGGTAGAGTCAAAGCCTAGAGGGGCTATTGTGATTCATTCACTCATTGTAAGCTGCACATTTGGGGACAGTGGTTATTTTGAGCTGTGTCAGAAGGAAATCTTTCCTGTGCATTGGAATGGAAGTCTTGGCAGCCATCACTAGGGCCTCTGGACAATTGTCCTTTCCTGATATTCTCCAAGGCTGCACTTCCAGCACAGAGGGTATTTCTCACTAGAGACCTGGGCCATGCAAATACTGCCAAAGAGGAAGTTGCTTTTCTGGAGGATGAGGAAGTGGAAAGGCAAGTGTGATCTGAATTGTACTTGGTCTGTTCCCATATGAACAGTTCCCACCTAGAGACAGCCAATGCTAGTGTTTCTTACATTCTTCAAAACATGAAGCTTTCCAAAATGAATTCCATTTATGGTCTCAAGACATGTTTATTCTTTTTTTTTTTTTTTTTTTTTTTTTGCCAGTCCTGGGCTTGAGCTCAGGGTCTGAGCTCCTTGGACTTTCTCATGGCTAGAGCTCTAACACTTGAGCCTCAGCACCACTTCTGGCTTTTTCTATGTATGTGGTACCGAGGAATCGAACCTGGGTCTTCATGCATGCTAGGCAAGCACTTTAACCACTAGGCCAAACTCCCAGCCGACATGTTTATTCTTTATTCATTTGTACTACAGATACAAATTCCACATCTATTTACTAAACACCTAATACATGTCATCATGCTAGAAAACTGTGACAGGAAGCTTAATAAACAATTTTAGCATTAGCATTTCCTTTGGTGGGTGAGAATGTAGAATTGCTTTATCTAATACACTAGGCACCAAACTGCATAAAACTATTCAAGATTGAAATAAATAATAGGAAAAATCTGAGTCATATAAATCCCCTTTTTTTTGCCAGTTCTGGGCTTGAACTCGAGAGCCTGAGCACTGTCCTTGGACTTTCTCAAGCCTAGAGCTCTACCACCTGAGCCACAGAACCACTTCCAGCTTTTTTCTATGTATGTGGTACCGAGGAATCAAACCCGGGTCTTTGTGCATGCTAGGCAAGCACTCTACCACTAGGCCAAACTCCTGGCCCCAAGTCACATTTTAAGTTATAAGATTTATGACTATTGACTACCATACTAGACAGTACAGATCCAAAATCTTTCCAGAAAGTTCTATTAAACCACAGTAGCTTAGAAAGCTAAGCAGATTAGAAAGTTAAGCAAAAGTTATTTAATAGTTCAAATCAAACACTGAATAATCACAGTTTTTCTTATGTTTCTATCAACATAAAAATGAAATGACAGTTATACTACTTGAACATACCAAAATATTCAGATTAAAAATGGAACAAAATACAGATACATATCTATAATATATAATATATAAATATTCTAGGGGCCAGGAGTTTAGCCTTGTGATAGGTAGAGTCCTTGCCTATCATGCATAAAGACACAGATTCAATTCCTTGGTACCACATACATAGAAAAAAGCCAGAAGTGATGCTGTGGCTCAAGTGGTAGAGCTCTAGGCTTGAGAAAGCCCAAGATCAGTGCTCAGGCCCTGAGTTCAAGGCCTAGGACTAGCTATATATATATATATATATTTCTATAATCTATATGTTATAATATGAAAATAATATACACAGTTATATAAAATATTTTATATGGTACATAGTTATCATAAAGTAATATGATATATAAGATGTAATTATATCATATATAATATTATAATAATTTATAATCAAGTAACAGATAGATAGATGGATAGATAGATAGAAAGATTTGCATGTGTGTCCTCCTGGGACTTAAACTCAGAGTCTGGGCACTGACCCTTACTTTCTTACCAATAGAGGGCATAGCTCCACTTTCAGCCTTTTTGGTGGTTAGAGATAATAGGCTCATGGACTTTTCTGGGTTTGACCCATGATCCTCATTCTCAGCCTCCTACATAGCTACAATTACAAGCATAAGCTACTGGCCCCCAGCTTAAGTGTGTGTGTGTGTGTGTGTGTGTGTGTGACAGAGAGAGAGAGAGAGAGAGAGAGAGAGAGAGAGAGAGAGAGAGAGAGAGAGAGAGAGAGAGAGAGAGAGAGAGAGAGAGAGAGAGGGAGAGAGACCTCCAAGAATGTTGGAAGCATGGTTTCAGAGATTTACTTTTGATTGTGGATCCACTTCCTTGGTTAGGCTGGGCATGGGCCACGCTGATGAGACAGACAGACTCATGGACTTCTGGATTGTTGACGCTTTTCCCTGGAGAGCCACGGATATAAAAAGGCAGGGTAACTCCTGCTTCTTCCTTTCTTGAGCATGGGCATCCTCGTCTTTGAACTGGATGTACTCCTACTGACCCGGCAAAGTCACTTGATAGATCAATATGGAAGGGCTTCAAAAGTGTTAAACCATGAATGAGATTTTTTTGTTAAAATGCTGCTAAATTTGCCTTAGGACGAGATGTGGCAGCCTCTCTCCATGCTGCTGCCGAATGAAACTTACCTTGCCATTTCCCACACTTCTAGATAATACGTCCATCTGTGAGTGTAAAGGAAAAGGGAACAGGTGAAAGAGATTCCACAGGCCAGAGTTCTGCAGGCTCCATGTCTCTCTTTCTCTCTCCTCTATTTCTCTGTGTCTCTGTGTCTCTCTCTGTCTCTGTCTCTCTGTCTCTGTCTCTCTGTCTCTCTGTCTCTCTCTCTCTCTCTCTGTCTCTCTCTCTTGCTCGCTCTTGCTCTCTCGCTCTCGCTCTCGCTCTTCCTCTCACACTAGCTATCTGAGGCAGCCCAGGAGAGATTGGACTGTCTTTTCACTTATTACAGCTGCTATATTTGTTTCTGCAGCATGAAGCTCAACTGAGATGGAGTAAGGCCAATTATCTAGAGTTCTTGGAGAAACATATTCCTGACTAGGGAGGGGGCAGAGCAAACTCAAACTGCTAACCCAGTCTGTGCCATGGGTTGACTGGGGCCAAAGAATATGCCACAGAATGCCACATAGTGGCTCTCCTCATCTTTCATCCAAAGGCACACATATACTGGGACTGATACTTGAATTCAGGGCCTGGGCGCTGTGTCTTGGCTTCTATGCTCAACGCTGGAACTCTACCACTTGAATCACAGCTCTACTTCTGGCTTTTTAGCTGTTAATTAGACTTAGAGTTTCATAGACTTTTCTTACCTGGGCTGACTTCAAACCCTGGACCTCAGATCTCAGCCTCCTGGCTAGCTAGAATTAAAGGCATGAGCCTCAGTACCAGAGCTAGGTATTTTTATTGTAATTAACAGAAGGGTTACATTATATTCGCCAGACGGAAGGTACATTACTTCACATACATTGATACCCCTTCTCATGTTTTTGTCCCCATTTCCCTCCCACCACCTCCTCCCCTCATCTTGTTTTTCCCCCTTCCCTTTCCTATTTCAAATAAACAAACAAATGTATATACAATATACCAGATTACAAGGTAAGATACTGTAACAATATGAGAATAACCAAAGGACAACAAAAGAGATGAGAAATAACATAGTACATTAAGAACAATCACTCATTACATGGCTCTTGTTTCCACATCCTGGAGGTCATTTCACTTAGCCTCATCCTATATGGCCTTATGTATCTAGGTTTTTTCTATTGTAAATCTCTGCTAGGAGAGCCCAAGGTTTCTACTGATTATGACAAATGAAGGAAACCATTGAGCCTATGTTCCTTTGGATCTGGCTTACTTCACTTAATAAGATTTTTTCCAAATCTTTCCATTTCCTTATGAGTGGGGCAATGTTGTTCTTTCTGATAGCAGCATAGAATTCCATTGTGTATAAATACCACATCTTCTTGATCCAATCATCTATGGAGGGGCATCTGGGTTGGTTCCATATCTTTGTTATGGTAAATAATGTTGCAATGAACATTGTTGTGCTAGTGGATTTCGTATGTCCTTGTTTCTGGATGATTGGGTAAATGCCAAGTAGTGGAATTGCTGGGTCATAGGGGAGCTCTATGTTTAGTCTTTTGAGGAACTGCCATAGTGCTTTCCATAGTGGTTGAACGAGTTTGCACTCCCACCAACAGTGTAGTAGTGATCCCTCCTGGCCACATTCCCACCAGCATCTCTTATTAGATTTCTTGATCATGACCATTATTCTAACTGGAGTGAGGTGGAATCTTAGAGTTGTTTTGATTTGCGTTTCTTTTATGGCAGAGATGTTGAGCATTTCTTCATGTGCCTATAAGCCATTTTATTTCTTACTATTTGTACTATTCATAGCAACAAGCCACCCTTGCCATCTTATGAGAATTTTCCTATCATCATCTCATGGAATTTTGAAAAATACTCAAAGTGATTTAAAAAATACTTCTAATGCCCATTTTATAGGTGAATATTTTGAATCTTTGAAATGACTGGCTTCTGTAAAGGTGTGCTGGTTAGATACTGTTCATTTTTCAAAACCAATTAAAGAGAAGAGTTCATCTCTGTTGTAAGGTACTTGATTGGCTTTCATTGAGGGGCTGGGTTCAGTTAACAGCACTACAAAAAATGTATTGTTGTTTTTTTAAAACACACACACACACACAAGGGAATATGTTACTGTCCAGAAAAGTATGTGGTTATCATAAAAGCCAGTGTTGCCAACTGGTAAGATTCTAGTCTAAGACCCTTTCCCTACCTTGCCATTTAATGATAGGCATAGAAATGTACAGTTTCACTCAAGAGTTTTGAAATTGTGGAAGAGGCTTATGGGCTCACCCAGAAGTCTGTTCACCCCTACAGGGACATTCACAACCCCATGTCATCCTGAAAGTCTTTAAAAATGACCTCTTCAAGAAAAAATCAAATTAAAAATAAATAAAAATGACCTCTTCAAATGACAAAAGGAGTGACAATAATGAAGATGCATTGTACTCATAAATTGACACGTTAAATTTAAACCCTGTTTACAACTACTTAGAGATAACATTAAACTTTAAAAAAAAATAAATTCTGGGGGTATGCATGGCTCCAGCCTGACTTACTTAGGAGGCTAATATCTGAGGACTGTAGTTCAAAGCGAGACTGGCTTCAGCAATACACCAAAAAGCCAGGAATGGAGTTATGTCTTAAGTGTTAAAATATCGGCCTTGAGCAAAAAAGCTAAGGGACAGTGCCAAGGCCCTGAGTTCAAGCCCTAGTACCAGTGTGCAGATGAGCATGCGTACACACACATGTGTGCACACATATTCAGGGAATGATTCTTAAATATGTATCTGTCTCCAGGCCTGACATCTTCCCAGGCTTTAGATGATGTGGACTCAAATCTTAGATGCCTGGTAGAGTAGGTATCTCAGATCAGCAAGTCATAACAGGGCTCTTCATTGTGCCCTGCCCAGACCTGCTCCCCTCGCTCAACACATGCTTGCACTCTCCAAGACACCTATGTCAAAACCTACAGGCTGGTGGAGTGCTAATGACCCCCCACCTGCAATGCTAGCAACTCAAGAAGCTTACATCTGAGGATTGAGGTTCAAAGACAGGTCAGGAAAAAAAGTCTGTGAGATTCTTATTTCCAATTAACCACCAAAAAGCCAGAAGTGGAAATGTGGCTCGGGTGGTAGGACTCCAGTCTTGAGTGTAAAAGCTAGATGCAAGGATGAGGTCTTGAGTTCCAATTCCAGTACACACACACACACACACACACACACACACACACACACACACACACACCTACAAGGCCAAGTCAGCTTCGACATTATCCTTCACAGTCACGTCTCCAGTCCTGCCATGTCTACTTCCTAAATCCCTCCTCCTTTCCATCTTCCCTCTAATTGTGGTTGCTCTTTTCCTGAACTGCGCTGAGAACCTATTTTCTGTGCTTCTGCTCTAGCTAACTTTAAATCGAGGCGCAATGACAACTATTTGGCCTTGCCTTCAAATTTAAAATGATACGAATTTAGAGCAACAACAGCAGGAAGGATGTAAGTTAGACTTATAAACAACTTCTTGTCCAAACAATGATTTTTTTGGGTGTGGAGGGGAGGATATTAACTGGGAAGAAGTGCAAGGAGAACGCCTGGGCTCCTAGAAAAATTCTCTATCTTGATATAGACGTTGGTTATGTGGATGCACATATATATGCAAGTAAGTGATACCACAATTTCAAAAGTTTAAAAAAAAGCAAAGAATTTTTTGCCAAGATGCTAAAGACAGTTTGGCATAAAGGGATGTTGTGGAATCTGCTTTCTTGGCTTTCTTTCAGAATAGGATGCAGACTCTGCTGCCGGAGGGTATTCAATGCTTAGAATGAAAGAGATGAAATCAGCAATCACATTTGTTTGGCTTAATTCTACCCTTGGCCCTGCATTAGGTGCATTGTGATGAATATTTAATGTGTCACTTAACATTTCATCATAGCAGAGTATTTAAGGACAGTATGAATAATTAATGTGCTGGGTGGTGAGATGTTTGAGATAATCCAGCCTGGGCTACTGTCAACTATAGAACTAAATGATGACTGAGATACGTTGAGGTCAAAAGCGTTTATCAAAGCTGGGTGCTGGTGGCTCATGCCTGTAATCCAGAAAGCTGAGATCTGAGGGTCACAGTTCGAAGCTGACCACAATGCAAAAGTTAGTGAGACTCCTAATCTCCAATTATCCTGCAAAATGCTGAAAATGGAGCTGTAGTTGAAGGGATAAAGTATCAGTCTTGAGTGTAAAAGCTAATAGACAGTGCGTAGGCCTGAGTTCATGTCCTAGTACCTGCACACACACGCGCACACACACACACACACACACACACACACACAGTAACTGTGAAGCAACTATAAGCAACAATGTCCCTCATAGAGAATTAACAGTTCTTTCATTCACATGATGGGTTCTGAAGTAACTGCCCAACATGTATGTTAGATAATTTCTTGTTAGGAGAAGTTCACAATTTCAAGTTTACCTGATCCCATTGAAGACTGTTATTTCTTTCTCTCCTTCCTTCCTTCCTTCCTTTTTTTTTAATTTTTAACTAACTTTTTAATCTACAAATGGTTGTACCAGGAAGTTAACATGTCCATTCATGTACAAAGTGCATCTTGATTAGTCATCTCTCCCATCATTTCCCGCCCCTCCTACCTACCTACCCTTTCTCCACCAGCCACATCATTTCCCATTCCCATTACCCCATAGGTGCATGGAGTTTTATGACTGTATTCATTCACTATCCCCCTTTACATTAATCATCCCCATCCATCTATCCCCTACTCAAAACCTGCTTCAGCTTCCTGATTGTGTTCTTTGTGTGCATGTGTGGGGGGGTGTGCGCACGCGCACGAGCGCATGTATGCTAGTACCAAGGTTTAAATTCAGGATCTAGGCACTCTCCCTTTGCTTTGTTTGCTCAAGGCTGAAGCTCAACCACTCTGGATTTTTGCTGGTTAATAGAAGCTAAGAGTCTCACGGACTTTCCTGCCCTGGTTCGCTTTGAACCGTGATCCTCAGCACTCAGCCTCCTGAGTAACTAGGATTATAGGTGATCTTAACTCCTCCTTCCATGATGACATTGCATCCTGGGTACCAGAAGGCATGCTGGACACCAGAGCACGGAGGAAGGAAAAATCTCATGGCCCTGGATCATGCCTATGTGAGCCAAGGTTGGGGGTGGCAACCAGAGATTGGGACACATTCATGAACCCTGACAAAACTCACCTGTGTAACCTTGAACAGGTCACACAAGGATGCAATGTCCTCAGTGGGAAGGGTGGGGGAGGGAAAGTGGGAGAAAAACATGGGAAAGGGTAACAGTGTTCAAGAAGTAATGTACCCACTACCTGACGAATGTAACTGCAACCACTCTGTACATCACTCCAGCAATAATTTTTTTAAGGAATGCAGTGTCCTCAAGGATGCAGTGGTGAGTTGAACTATATGGCCTCCATGATCAGAGGTGCCCCTAACCTTAACACTTCCTACATTCAGACTGCCTGCAGCTGTTTCTAAGTGACTGGCTATGGCTGGGAGCAGAGGCCAATGCTCTGCTGCTATGTGCGCATGTCTGAAGACACCTCAACTGACACAGGAACCTTCCTCCTGTGTTAACTAACGATGATTATTTTTCTAAGCACAGAACTGGTGCACAGCTGCGATGGAGAGAAGAGCACACAGTGTTCTTCTGAAGTGGACAGAGGAAAGATCCTCGCAGAACTGTCTGTTCCAGTCCTCTGCCTTTGTGACTCTTCTGTGACTTGTACATGTACCCCGCAGATACTGTTGCCTAGAGATAGGTGGGAGGTAGAGGGAGACGTGTGGACATGGCATTCCTTCTGTTCCCCCGACCCCAAGCTGGGAGTTCAGGAAGAAAACAGCCCAACCCTTCTATCTTGTCTCTGGAGCCTTGACCAGTCTGGAGTCTGGGTTTCCAAACCTGCCAACAACGACAAATGTGTGAGGTTACTTTGGACTATTATTGAGCATGCAGAAGCTCTTTGCCCAATTTCTTTTTCTCTGGGCAGTTTTTAGTGTGCAACAAAAAGTATCTATAAATACCTTCAACCTTGGCTTCTTAAGGGCATAGTCTTGTCCCAGAGACAGGAACATCCAAATCAGACTTGTGGCTTTCTCTTTGACATCAGACTGATGTCTCAGTGAGGAGGAGGTAAAATGAGTGTGTGTGTGTGTGTGTGTGTGTGTGTGTGTGAGAGAGAGAGAGAGAGAGAGAGAGAGAGAGAGAGAGAGAGAGAGAGAGAGAGAGAAAGAGAGAGAGAGAGAGAGAGAGAGGAAGACAGACAGACAAGCACAGACAGACAGACAGACAGAGTACTGGGGCTTGAAGTCATGCCCTCATGCTCCTGCGTGGCTTTTTGGCTTTTTTTGTTCTCGGCTGCTGCTCTATTTGAAGAATGTAAGTCTATGCTATGCTGCACTCTGAACCAGGGAAGGCAAATGCACTGAAGACCAGAGTGCTGTGCTTGGCATTTAATGTGCAAAGATAAATCAAGGGCTGGTTGTCCAGAAAAAAGGGGTAAACTTGTAAGACAATTGTAGTCTACAATGCAGAAATATAGTTGCTATAGAAACACAGAACGTGAAGGTGAAGCCCAAACCAGGTGATAATGGGGGGAAGGAGGGAAGCCTTCCTCGGGATGACAGCAGAGCTGATGCCTGCAGGGTTGGTAGGATTTAGCTGGAAAATGCAGGTCCTAAGAAAATTATTGATGGCTCATGCCTCTAATCCTAACTGCTTGGGAAACTGAGATCTGATGTTCAAAGCCGGCTGGAGGAGACAAGTCCATGCGACACTTATCTCCAAATAACCAGCAAAGAGGCAGAAGTGGGGTTGTGGTTCAAGTAGAGAGCTATTCTTGACTGAAAAAGTCATGTGAGAGTGTCCTGGCTCTGAGTTCAGGCTCTAATACTGGCACAGAAAGAAGCAATCAGGAAAAGCAAGCAAGCAAGCAAGCAAGCAAGCAAGCAAGCAAGAAAGAAAGAAAGAGAAAGAAAGGGAGAGAGGCTAGGAGTGAGGGAGGGAACAAAGAGGGGGAAGAGAGGAGAGAAAAGAAAGAAGGAAGCGAAGGGAAGGGAAGGGAAGGGAAGGGAAGAAAAGATAGGATTTTTTTTTTTGGCCAGTCCTGGATCTTGAACTCTGAGCCTGCACGCTATCCCTGGGGTTCTTTCTTTCTTCAAGGCTAGCATTATACAGCTGGTGTCACAATACCAGTTTTGGTTTTTTCTGTGATTAGTTGGAGATAAGAGTCTCATAGACTTTCCTGCCTAGGCTGGCTTGAATCGTAATCCTCAGATCTCAGCCTCCTGAGTAACTAGGATCACAGGTGTTAGCCACCAGCACTTGCATAAGAAAGGAATTTAAAACAGAGAATACTGCATGTACTAAAGAGAAAGAAAGACTATCTTCCCCATGGAAAGCTAGCAGTTCAGAATAGCTGGGACGTAGAATCCTGGGAGGTAAAGAAGGAGAAGAAAGTCTGGAATATTTCAAAAGGGGGAAGAAACAAGAGAATTAAAAGAACATAGCACTTTCCTCTGACTTCAAGCTTAAAAATACATGTTAGAATGATCACAGAGGTGATGTGCCCAAGATCGGAAAAGGAAAAATAACCCTGAAACATGCTGGAGGTAGGGTGGGCATAAATATAGCAAAACACTGCTCTAAGATTGGTTGTCAAGTGGTTTTCCCATGAGACTGCTATAGATGGTTATCACAAGAAGAGTTGCATAACACATTAACAACATGCTAAACGTGCTGCACTGTAGGGAAGTCAACAATACTCCAGACGTGCTATTATTTCCTGTGCCAGAAGAAACTAATTAAATTCCAGTGAGGGGAAATGTGTACGTGAATCTGAGAATAGAAAGAGTCAGACTAACCTGACATTTGACCTTGGCAGATGACCTCTATCAAGTAAACCATCAACCATTCTCTTGAAGCTTGAGGAGGGATCATTTAGAAATGATGTGAACAAATCCCAGATTAAACAAAATGATTCCTTTCCCCACCAGGTAACACCCCCCTTCCCCCAGAGGAATCATTCTTTTTAAATGCAAGGAACTAAAGCTCTAACCAGTTTTAGTGACCTTCTCAAAACTGAGCTGCATAAGAAGGACAGACGGAGCCTGAACCCAGACCCCATCTTAGACTAAGACTTTGCCCTTTGCCTGTGAGGGAACATTGTCCTCCAATAATGTCTCTATAAAAAAGGATCAGAGGTTCAAGAAGTTCTGCACTGTATATGGATCATTCTGGATCTTCTTCCCTTGGTCAAGGGCAACACACACACACCCTCCCCCACCCCCCACCCCCACCCCAGTTAAATCCTTTAGATACAAAAATTGGATACTTGAGTATAAATATTTCCATTGTTTACCACTTTAGACCCAACTCTCTTCTTTGTTTCCGTGCCCTGTGAGACTTCAAAAATAAATTAAATAAGGGAGATTGAAGACAGGGGTACACTTTTAAAACCTATGCTACTTCATGTCAGCCAACAGAGGCCTGGCCAAAAGCTTAACAGACAACTCTGAAGAGGGTTTTCACCTTGAACCTAGGTTTTCAAGGGGTCCAAAATCAGAAGATCTCATAGCAAGAGGAACAAACCAACTCTCCCAGGTCGATTGGCTTTTGTTTCACTTCTTTCATAAGAGTGAGAGGCCCTTCCCTGGGACGACTTTGTGCTGTTGAGTACAGCACTGTCCCCTTTGCACTGACTTCCCATACTTTCTCCTCATAAGGCCTCTGAAATGTCTAAACAGCAGGGACACAAATGTCTGAACACCTGTGTGAACACAGCCTGGGTGAGAGACCTGAGCCGGCAGAACATCTGTATTTATACACTCATCTTCCAAATCCCTGGGCTGAACTCCAGGGAAACTGAAATGGAATGCTGCAGAGCTGACTTTCTGGAAGGATTCATCCCTGAATGCATTTGCTGTCTCCATTTTCCCTGGTGATGCTCTGTCCTCTGGTGGTAGATGTGTAGAAATGCTGTGTCTCTGATTCCAAAAGCATCTGTTCCAAGGCTTAAATCTGAGTGGGGTTCTCTTGAAAACTTAGGAGGAAAAGACCCAGTTTCTAAGGATTTCTCCCAAACAAGAAAGTGAGGGTGAGTATGAGGGGAGACAGTGGGAAGGGAAGGTTGGAAGGGGTACCTGGATATGAGATTGTCAAGAAATGGTCAGGAGGAAGGGATGAATACTTCTGACTGATGATGTTAATATGGCCTTTTTCTACCTTCCCTTCCCACTCTCAGCATCTGGGCATCTTTTCTGCTGTTTTCAAGGCCAGAACTTGTTAAGGTTGTATTAGAAGTTGGGGCACTGGTGGCTCATGCCTGTAATCCTAGCTACCCAGAGGCTGAGATCTGAGGATTGTGGTTTGAAGCCCGCCCAGGCAAGAAAGTCCAAGAGACTCTTATCTCCACTTATCTACCAGAAAACTAGAAGTAGAGCTGTAGGTCACATGGTAGAGTGCTAGCCTTGAGCATTTCTGCTCAAGGCCAGCACCCCAACCCTGAGTTCAAGCCCCATAATCAAGAGAAAATAACAAAAAGATAGTATTAGAAACATCTATAGGTAGATAGGGAGAACACAATCCCTAGTCACACATGTGGGTATACTTCAAGTTATTTATATTTCCATGCTATTCCAACTTGCTTTAAAGCTAAAAGGAACCACAGTTATTACATGAGATATTGATCAGAGGAGAAAAAAATTCCAGCAAAGGAATAAATCTTACTGTTCATGATGGTAAGTATTGTTCATAACAATGTTTTCTGTAACTGAAAAATTGGTTAGAGTAGATTTTAAATGTTCTTACCACAAGAAATAGTGAGTATGGGCAGAATGCATTTGCCAAACAACTTGATTTAGCCATTCCAATGTATACCTGCATCAAAATCCCATGCAAAACATCATAAATGCATCTGATTTATTTTGCTTATCAACTAAATATTATCCATAACAACAGATTCTTCCACTGTGTTTACTCTTGTGCCAGGCAAATTCCAAGATACAGCCATATGTTTACTCATTTGGTGCTAACAACAGCTTTAAGATGTAGGTAGTGTTTACTACATTTTACTGATGAGGAAACACCAGGTTAAATAACTTGTCAAGCAGAAGCAGCAAATGGAGACCTGGGCCTACGCATTAATCTACTCTACTGCCTTAGTGTGTGTGTGTGTGTGTGTGTGTGTGTGTGTGCTTGTTGTGTGATACTGGGGCTTGAATTCTGGGCCAGAGAGCCTTGCCTTTTCACTTAAGGCTTTCACTCTACCACTTGAGCCATACCTCAATGGCTGGCTTTCTTGCTAGTTAACTGGTTGTAAGAGTCCGATTTTTATCTGCTTGGTCTGGCTTCAGATCTGAGTAGCTAGGATGACAGGCATGAGCCACCAGCACTTGGTGTCTTCAGGTTCCGAAATGTATGTGGGTAGAGAGAGAGCCTACATGCAGAGAGGTGCTTAGAGATGGAAGCTAGGATGGCTTGAGGGAACCATAGGCTTCCTGGATCTTCTCCAGGAAAAGAGTCTAAGGCTGGGCAGCAATGCCTCTAAAATGGATTTTGTCAGTAGAGTATCATGTGAGATGAGCCCCCTGTGAGTGCTCGTCCTTCAAATAAGACTGCTACAACAAAAACTTCCCTAGATGAAATCAGTTGACACATCTTACTTCTGAGATCAGTTCTTTGAGAAGGGGGATTATCTCAATTGGGCTGAGTGTCTTGCAGTATTTAGCATGGGTAGGCTCATAGTAAGGGCTTACAGGATACAGACTGGAATAGCCAGTGGTTATAGTATGCTATACTCTTTAATGAGGGCTTCTTATGTATTTGACTCCTTGTGTAATAGTCACAACATGTCATGCATTATTAGTATTTACAATCCTTTGAAGGTCACACAAGCAACAGAACAAGGAGTTTTCAACCCAGTAATGTGGTTTAGCACCCATTCCTGAAAGTATCATATTGTGCCACCTTTTAAGGTTAGAAGAAAGAGCAGAACTAAAGTAACAGTAATTAAAAAGTCATTTGTCTACTCTGGAGCCCCACTTTTTTTGTGCTAGTACTGGGATTTAAACTCGGGGTCTAGGTGCTGTCCCTTAGCTTTTCCTAGCATTCTACTACTGAGCCACAGCTCCATTTCTGATTCTTTGCTAGTTAACTGGAGATGAGTCTCATGAGCTTTCTTGCTTGGGCTAACTTCGAATTGGATTTCTTTCTTTTTTTTATTGTCGGGATAATATATAGAGGGGTTACAGTTACAGTCGTCAGGTAGTAGGTGCATAATCTCTCTCACCTTGACACCCCTTCTCATGTTTTTATCCCTCGATTTGGATTTCTACTGCTTTGGCCTGTCGAACAACAGTGAGCAATGACTTATTTTCTGTTGGGGGAAATGATAGATGGGTAAGTTCAGTGTGATGGTTTGGGCGTTCTATGTGTTGTTTATGAAATGCTATAAATAGCAGTTGGATACATCTCAAATCAACTTGTCCTAGAAGGATTACGAAACTTTTCATTCAGGAGAAAATATTTAGTTTGCCTTCAGAATCATTCTTTGTCTAGATGAAAAGAGAAAAGTTCTGGGCAGATAGAGGGATGGGGCAGACACAGACACACAAGGCCATAAGCAGTGTGTGGAGCATCGGGAGAGCTAGCTGAGACGCAGCTGTTCATGTCGTCTGGAGCAATAGTGCAAGGGGCTTTGGAAAACAGCAGAGGGCATGGATAAAAAAATGGAATCCAAAGCCTAGCACCAGTGGCTCACACCTGTAATACGAACTACTTGAGAGCCTGAGATCTGAAGATCACAGCCAGCTCACCAAGACAAATCTGACACTCCAGTTCACCAATAAAATATGGGAGTTGGAAGTGGTAGCAAAAAAGTGAATAAAAAACTCAAAGCTCTGAGTTTAATACTCAATACATAGCACCAGATACTATTACTACTAATCCTTCTACTAATCCTACTACTAATAAGAGTAATAATAGTTTTAAAACCTCAGTAACTGGAAGCTGAATTTACCTTATCAAGGGATATTCATTTAGACTAACATGAACTGATTAGCAAGCTTACAAATATTGGCATCAGGTCTTGGAGGACAGATTTATAAGCAGGTGACTTGTGTCTCTGAAGTCCTTCTGTTTAGGTAGGAATCTGTTTAATCTCTACTTCATTATAATGGAATCACTAAGAGATGGAAGATATGCTGTTTAGTTACAAGAAGAACGAAAATATTTGAATCTGAAATTTTAATATATTATTTAAGATCTGTGTGGCCCCAAGCAAATTATTTTCTCTTATATTAAAAGTAGGAATTGAATCTGAGTGACTTAAAGGATTAAGAGGACTCCATCAAATGTATCATTCAACAAACATTTATGGAACATCTATTTTGTGTCAGCACTGTGATAGGTTCGAAAGATCCAATCACTATGAAGCTTAATAGATGGAAATTCATGGATAACAAATTGCAAACATGTACACAGATGGAACAAAAAGAAAACGTGAAAGTGTGCCGGGCACCAGTGACTCATGGCTGTAATCCTACCTACTCAAGAGGCTGAGATCTGCAGATCTCAAAGCCCACCAGGCAGGAAAGTCACTTAAACACCACCAAGTCAAAATACAATTCTAGCAGAGGACAGAGAAGAGAAATGGTTGCCCAGTGGCACCCAGAGAATTGTGAGGTCATCTCTTTCAGGGTTTCATATCTGAATCACGAATAGGAAGCGAGAACATTGGCTATTTGCTTCCAAAACCAATATGCATTTACCTCTTCACTCATCCAGTAAATCTCTGACCTACACAAAGACACTCAATAAATATTTGTTCAATGATGGGATGGATGGATGGATGGATGGATGGATGGATGGATGGATGGATATTGGACTATACCAACCATTACTCTCAGCTGCTATTAAGTCTTGGCTTCTTGACCTTAAGTCTATGCATTATAGAATAGAATTTATGTTCTATTTTGTTCTCTCCTCTTTAATTCTAGGGAATTTATCTCTTAGAATCACATTCCTTTTTGAACGCGTTGTCTAACCATTTGTAGGATCCTTAAGACCAGTTAAATAATACAAGGTTACAGAAACACACAAAGGGACCAACATGATACTCAATTTTTTTTTTAAGATTCTGAAGATGGCCTCTACACCAAGACTTCTTAGAAAATGAATGTATATCCTAGAGATCTTCAGAAGGGGCAATACAGCCCATGGGCTGTGTCACTTTGTCTATGTGGAGAACCTTTATTGATGCAAGGTGGTTCAAATGTCAGAGTCTTCTTAAACATAACATATTGGACTTCCACAAACCATCAGTCAACAGTGTATGATATTTCATCTCCAAATGGATATTATCTCCTCAAGAATATTCTTTTAAAATTCCTATGGAGGGACATCAGAGGGAGACAGTTTTATTGTAGATATGGAATCATTTGAACATCATCATTGCAGAGAATAAGGGAGGACTTTTCAAATTTTTGTGTAGATTAGCTTACTAGCATTTTATTTAGCTATAACTCTAAAGAGCAGATATTATCACATTATAACTGAGGCTAAAAAATCTGTGTAGATGATTCTAAGTTAAAGATCTCTCAGAAATAAAATTTTAAGAGATATTTTCCTAAATATCATTAAGGATTTTGTTTTTTTAGTTAAATAGTCATATAATCTGGGTTCAGACAGCTCACATCTGTAATCTTAGCTGCTCAGGAGGCTGAGATCTGAGGACTAAAGTTTGAAGGCAACTCAAACAGGAAAGTCTGTGAGATTCTCATCTCCAGTAAACTAATTAAAAAACCAGAAGTGGAACTGTAGCTCAAGTGATAGTGTGCTAGCCTTGAACAAACAATGCTCAGGGATAGCACCCAGGCCCTGTGTGCGCATGCGTGCGTGTGCACACACACACACACACACACACACACACACACAAACTGTCATTGTTGTCATCATCGTCGTCATCATCATCATCATCATCATCATCATCATCATCATCATCATCTATTCAGCCTTCTGATCAGCTATCCTACTCTTGAGAGTTAACCTACTAGAAATAAAAACATAAATCCACCCATACACCTAAATACAAATATTTACAGCAGTTAATTATTTTTTGTGTGCATGTGCCAATCCTGAGACTTGAACTCATGGCCTAAGCACTGTCCTTGAGATTTTTCACTCAAAGCTAGGGCTCTACCACTTGAGTTTCAGCTGCACATTCAGCTTTTGGGGGATTAAATGGTAATGAGTCTCATGGACTTTCCTCCCTGAATTGGCTTCAAACCACAATCTTCATATCTCAGCCTTCTGAGTAGCTAGAATTACAGGCATGCGCCATCAATGCCTGAGAGCAGTTTTTTGAGTTGTTTTTGTTTTGTTTTTGTTTTTGTAATAGCCCCAAATGGAAACAACCCATATGAGTCTCAATCTATCTCAGGCTGCTTTCTATATCTAAGATGTGAATTGATGAGCAGCAGTCCGAAGCAACACTTTCTAAATATAAAGTAGGCATGAATCATAAAAACATAGTCATTAGTAAAATAGTAGGAAGGATTTAAATACATGTGCTATATTATATAACACAACAGCATTATTTAGGTAAATTAAGCGTTTGGCATGAGCTCATAAAATCAAGATACCTGTCCATAGAGTGGCATAGAGTGGTATGGGAATGAAGAAGAATGAGTAAATGAATGAGGATCTATCTAAATGCATAGAGGTAGGGGACAGGAAAACTCAAGGAGCACAAATTAAGAACTTTCCAAGCTAGGCATCAGTGGCTCATCCTTGGAATCTTAGCTACTCAAGAGGCTGATATCTGGGGATCATGATTCGATGCCAGCCTAGGCAGAAACACCTCTGAGACTCATATTTCCAATTAATAAGCAAAAAGCCAGAAGTAGATCTGTGCATCAAATGGTAGAGTAACAGCCTTAAGTGAAAAAGACAAAGTTAAAGCCTGAGGCCCTGAATTCAACCCCTACTACTGATATGAAAAAAAAATCGAAGGAAGACACTAAAAAAAAAAAACAACACCTTCTATGCAATAAATTGTTGTTTCTTAAAAGGTTACTTATCAGAGGTAAAGGATGGGATGCTATGGATTCTGTTTGATCTTGCCTGTCCCTTCCTATCTGAGATGACCCACACTCCTGATGTCTGATCACAAGGTCAGAGCACAGTATTGCATCAAATAATAGACTCTTAGTAGCTAGGATTGCAGATATGAGTCAGACACCAGTGACTCACATCTATCACCTTAGCCATGAAGGAAACTAAGATCCAGAAGATTATTGTTCAAAGCTAGCCTGAGCAGAAAAGTCCACAACACTTCATTTCTAAAATAACCATCAAAAGGCCAGGCTGAAGTTGTAGCTGGAGTAGTATAATGCCATCCAAGCAAAGTAACAAAATGCAGGGCCCTGAGTTCAAACCCAAGTACTGCTGAAACAAAAGGAAAGACATGATGGATATCATTATCAGACCACAGGTATAGTGAAGGACATGTGGTTTGGGCATTCCTCATTATCTCAGACATGAAGACTGACCCAGTATAAAAGAATGAGTCTAGGAATGAGACTATAGGTCAGAAATATAGTGGCTGAAAGAAAAAGGATGTCAAGAAATCAGGATTCTAGACTATTCGGACATTGGCATTTTTATAAAACAACAGTGTCACACTGATGAGTCAAGCATCAAAGCTTGATAGGTGAGCCGGGCCTGACACTGTCTTAGACACAGGAATTGTCTCCTGTAAGAATTCTAGCTTTTGGTTTTTGATGTAGAAAGACCCTTGCCTCTGTGTATATTTGTTTTAGAATGATGATAGAGATACTGCAATAATCTTATAACTGGTGAAAAACCAACAAAGAATGGCTGAGCAGGTATCTTAGATCTCTGATATGCTCAAGGTTGTCCCAGCCTCTACTGGTACAATTCAAGTAACTTCCAGAACATTCCTACTCCCACACTTAGGAATCAAGAGCCAAGGGTGACAAGAGAACCATAAATGAAGATGGAGTTCAGTTTCCTGATATTCATTTTGTTAAACTGTCCACTTGTTGTTCAGAGGAGTTATGACATTGGATCCTCTCCTCAATTTGTGTATATATGCATATGACCCTGTATATGTATTTATATGTGTGTCTAGTCTAGATTAAACTTCCACATATGAGAGAAAACATGACTTGAAACATGCTTTGTTACGGGGGGGCAGACAAATGGAGAGAGGAAGGGTAGAAGAATACTGTTATAATATTCATATGGAAAAATAGAGCCACCTATCTTGAAAGTTTGGATGGGGTTTGGAAAGAGGGAGGAAAGAATGGAAGTGGTTTAGCCAGGCACCAGTGGCTCAAGCCTGTAATTCTAGCTACTCAGGAGGCTGAGATCTGAGGATTTCAGTTCAAAGCCAGCCTGGGCATGAAAATCTGTGAGACTCTTATCTCCAATTAATCACCAGAAAATGGGAAGTGACACTATGACTCAACATGGTAGAGAGCTAGTCTTGGGCTGAAGAGCTTAAGGACAATGCCCTGATCTAGAGTTCAATCCCCACGAGTGACAAAAAAAAAAAGAAGTGGTGATATTGATCAAGATGTCTTACAAACTGATTTGTTGAATTGCAACCCCTTTGTACAATCACTTAACAATAATATTTTGGAAGAGCTAGAACTCTTTTCAGACATCTCTATCTCCCAAATTCAGCCAGGTCTGAGAAAAAAAAATCTATGCCCATAACTCTTTACAATCTTAGACTCTGCTAATAAAAGGGGAGAAATGAGATAATTAATTAACTACGAGGTTTATGACTCACTGATTAAAAGTTTTCTATCTCTTCTCTTTGTTTAACTTGACCTGAAAGCCCAAGAGATGTCATTAAAAGTTAAAAGTGTTAAACACCAAGGGGATGTAGATTTGTTTAGACAGATCTGGTTTTAATGAGGAAATGGCCCAGTGATGATATCTATGTAATTAAGATTTAGGACTCAACTCTCATTCCCTGCAGATTAGTGTAAGTATGCCCAACTACGATGGGCAGTTTATTTATCTGGTTCTGGGGCCTTGAGGGAAGGTGACTGATACACCACAGTGTAAAAGACTTTCCCTTCTTGGATATGAAGGTAATTATCCATTTGGTGTGTGTGTCTATGCCAGTTCTGAGGCTTACACTAAGGCATAGGCACTGCCCCTCAGCATTTTTCACTCTACCAGTTGAGCCATTGCTCCACTTCTGTTATTTAGGGTAGTTAACTGGAAATTAGTATCTCATGGACTTTTCTGTCTCATCTGGTTTCTGAACCATGTTCTTCATGGTTTAGCCTCAGGAGCAGGTAGGATTACAGGCATGAGCCACTGGTGCCAGACTTTAATTATATTTTAAATTCTCACCCTCTATGAGTGGCACCAGATCTTGTGATTTCTGAAACTGATGCCTGATGCTGTTGAGCCTCTAGATCATGAGTCTCAGGGCTGAACTCAGAAGCTGATATATGTCTGTCCCCTAGGGAATTCATCACTCATTGTGACCCATAACTTGGTTGGTGACTAGAATGGAATGAGGCTAAAAAGGATTTTGTGTAGCTCTCTGACGCGGACAGTTATTTTAGGGAACATTGACTTCAAATTTTGCCTATCACATGATTCGTGTTGCTCTTGGGACAGCTGTTCAGTGACGTTTCCCCTAATCTGCTCCATCTGCTCATCTTCCAGCACAAGCCATGACTCATCTCTCCCACAAATGCATTGAAGCAATAGCTATGTTTTGGTGTTTCTATTTCAATAATAATATCTCAGTAAAAAGAAAACCTTAGCACATGTCAGAGAGTCTGTTGGGAATTCTGTGCACATCAGATTACTTAATACACACCAAAAGAAAAAACTCAAGTTTAGTGGGTCAAGTCACTAATTCAACATTGATATGTAAGCAACAGAACTTGAATTCCTCACCATGACTCCTGGGACTTATTCGTAATTACCGTATGGTATCAATTCTCAGCTATTAGATTAAGGAATGATTCTCACCAGGAGCATTTATTCTTTTTTTGCAGAGGAATGATTTAATATGCTCAGAGTATGCACAGACATAAAACATTACACAAACTATTACATAGTTTGTCTACATTGTAGACAATGCAAGTCTACAATTTCCCTCTGCCCCATATTCTACTTTTCTTAACTAGATTTTGAAAAAAATTACCTCTTAAAGTTATTACAAAGTCTGTAGCCCTCTGCTAGTACCCCTTTAGAGAGCACAGCAGCCTGCAGAGGCTGATATATAAATACAAAAACCCTTTTCAGCCAATTGCCACTAATATTAGCTACTCAGGAGGTAGAGATGTGGTGTGAAGGCTTAAAACTAGTCCAAGAAAGCCCATGTGACTTATATCTTAACCAACAGAGAAAGAGAAAGAGAAGAGAAGAGAAGAGAGACAGAGATAGAGAGACAGAGAGACAGAGAGAGAGAGAGAGAGAGAGAGAGAGAGAGAGAGAGAGAGAGAGAGAGAGAAGAAAGAGAGAGGGAGAGAGAAGAGACAAGAGAGAGGGCGCACCAGAAGTAGAGATCTTACTCAAGTGATTAAATGATAGTCTTGAACAAAAACAACTAAAGGACAGAACCTAGGCCCTAAGATTAAGCCCCAGCCAGAACAATAACAATAACAGCAATAATAAACTTTCCCATTGCAAACTCCATAAAGAAGAAGCAATGTAGGTCCCCTTCAGAAATCTCAGAATAATCTTTGTCTTTATAAAGCATTTTGTATAAGACATACATAATAAATACATATGATATACTTAGTGAACCCAGCTCAAATGTTGAGGAGACAACAATGATTTCTAGTACTGACACCACCTAAATTCTTAATCATATTAAGTAATGAATTGGAGAAATTCTATAAATCACCTTAAAATTAGAGGTCTATTTTTCCCAAAATGTGAAGTCCAGAATTAAGATGCTTGAGAGAGGGGTGATACCATGGATTAAAGATGGCAGTGGCTCACAGCTGTACTCCTAGCTACTCGAGAGGCTGAGATCTGAGGATCGCAGTTCAAAGCCAGCCCAGGCACTAAAACACATGAGACTCATATCTCCAATTAATCACTAGAAAATGAGAAGTGGGGCTGTGGCTCAAGTGGTAGAGAGCTAGCCTTGAACTGAACAGCTCGAGACAATGCCCAGGTCCAGAGTTCAAGCCCCATGACCTCAAAAAAAAAAAAAGGATGGTATATGCTGTGTATCTTCCTGCAAAGCTTGGCCTGAATTTACTCTCATCATTGTGAAACATGGAGAGAATGTGTTGCACACTATGCATCCAGGCTCTGCTTTTAGAGTCCCTATGTGTTTTCCCCATGTTAATTATGATATGCTAATTAGATAATCATAATTAACTAACCTACCTTGGAAGAAGTTGAAATTCTAGTTAATATGCTTTTTTTGTTAGTACAAATGTACACATTAAAGCAGTTTCATTTGACACCTGCAAAAGGTTCAGCTATTTCTGCTTGATTGGTAGTTTTCTCACTAAGATTGCTAAGTTAGGAAAAAAGAGCAAGACAAAGACAAAAGAAGAAGACAAAGACAAGAAGAAGAAGAAGAAGAAGAAGAAGAAGAAGAAGAAGAAGAAGAAGAAGAAGAAGAAGAAGAAGAAGAAGAGGAAGAAGAAGAAGGGGAAGAAAAGAGGAGGAGGAGGAGGAGGAAGAAGAAGAAATAAAAGAGAATATGGTTGTTTTTCAAGGTTGTTATGGAACACTGGATAATCTTCTGAGAAGATTGTGTGACTGTAGGAGTTAAACTGACCAGTTAATAATGCCTAGAATACCTATGATTGAAAACAACACAGTAACTCTCACTTGCAAACCTAGCTAATCAGGAGGCTGAGATTTGAGAATCGAGGTTCCATGCTTGCCTGATATTTTCAGCTGATAGTGCATTCTTCTGCAGTAGTAAATTTTGCCTTGCTGAGACAATTCTTTATTTTTGTGTCTATCATTGTGACTCAATGGTTTTTGTATAGCATATTTATAACAATTTGGGGGGACCTGTCTGTGATCTTTCGATCCAGGAGAGGTATCAGGAGCCTTTTCCCCTAAGGAACACTGATCCCTTGGCCTTGTTGCAGAAGCCATGGGGTACTAGGTGACCAGTGCTCTTGGACGGGAATCTATCTGAGGCCTGGATTCTCTCAGCAACATGGGGAAAGGGGGATCGAGAAAGTACAGCAGTGATCAAGCAATTTTCTGCATGAACTAAGACAAGAAACATCAACACCATTGATTGGCAAAGTGTTCCTTGGTGGTTGGAAAGATTTGAGCATCTAGTTTGAAAGTCATCTCAAGATTGGGGATATTGACTATCTAGTTTGCTTGCAAGGCTATGGGCATCTAGTTTGTAAGGTAGCTCCAGGTTCCAGTAGTACAAGAAATCTCCAGTAAGGGAGGGGGTGGGGTTGAGCACAGCAAGAGTACAAGAAATCTCCTGGATGGAGGATTTGAACTTAGGAATAGAACCCGTTGAAAATGGGAATAGAATTCTAAAAGAGGGGGAGGGGGGAGGCAAAGCCAAGAAGGCTCCTTTGGATATTCCTTTGGGGAAACTGTTAAATTCAGCATGCTAATTTAAAGTTCAGTTCTCCAACTTTGTCTTTGTTAAGATTCTGTTTTAGTAGATATTTGGCTTATTGTTGGTATCTTTATGTTTGCTACTCTATCATGGCCTGTGTTTTGTTAATCTTTATTGCTGTGAATTTCCAAGTTTACTGTGTTCTGTGTCTCTGTGGTATGTTATGTGATTTCTATAGTCTAAGGAATTTCTAATGGCTAAATGGAACAGGATTACACCTATAAACAGACACTGCACTGGCTATGCCAATCATGTGTCCACAATAAGTCCAGCATCAAGTATGGCAACATTCTGGCAACAGGGAACACCATATCATCTAAGGAGGGTAAAATTACCCCAGGTTGAAAGAATCTCAGGAATGTCAAGGACTGATTAGATGATGCCCTTGAGATACTTCTTCAAAGAAGAGCCCCGCCCATTGAACTGGGCTTCAAGGAAAGTCCAGCCAATAGAGGATATATCTTGGTCCCTGGTCCCAGCTCCTGCAGTATCATAGTCCTCTTCAGACAAAAGAATCATATTTGGAGTTCTCACTAAAGTAGAAGATGGTGACAGAGTCTTGGTCAGGCCTTGGTCTGATAAGGCCAAGATCTCAGAGAAACTTCCAGCAGGGCAGTGGACACAGGTGATACAGGAAGAAGGCATAATGGGTATTCAGTGAGAATGCAGTTAAATTTAGAGTTATTAAACTGAGGAGATTGCCTAGTAACTGTTCCATACAAACTTGTGAGCTGTTTGTATTATATGGAATTTGATCAAGATATAGAGAAGCTACATTCTGAGAGGGTGAATAGGGAGTCTTTATTAGAAAGCCAGTGACTGCAAGCAGACTCATGCCCCCCACCACTGAAAAAAAAACCTTGCAGCTTCCAGTACACTTAATATTGTTAGCTACAAGGGTAGTAAAGAAAGTAGGGCTGGCATGTAGCTCAGTGGCAAGGTGCTTGCCTAGCAAGTATAACATCCTGGGTTCTATCCCCAGTATCAAACAAGAAAAGACAGAAAAAGGAAGGAAGGAAGGAAGGAAGGAAGGAAGGAAGGAAGGAAGGAAGGAAGGAAGGAAGGAAGGAAGGAAGGAAGGAAGGAAGGAAGGGAGAAAACCAATTTCAACAAACCAGATCAACTAAAATGGAGAGGTAAAGAGGGACACCATGGTGAACTGAGGAGAGGCAGAAGACAGGAGGTATGATGCAATGGCAGCGGGGGTAGAGAGGCCTAAATAAGGTCATGGTTAAGGGGCAAGGCCACAGGGAGCTCAAGAGTTGAGTCTCATGAGTTCATGGTTCAGGACTGGCAGGTCTAGGAACGAATTATTAGGAATTTGGGTGCCTATCAGCTGGGAAAGGAGGGAGAAACGTATAAGCTTATAACCTTAAAATTAGGCAGAAGCTTTAAAGGCTCCAAATTATGCAGAAGACAGCCTAGAAGAAAATCCTAAGGAATTTTAGATGGGGCCCTTCCCATGGTGTGTGTGTGGTTGATTAGAGCTTCTGAGGGCATCCCCAGAGGAACTCTAGTCAACTGACTGAGGGAACAAGTAACAAGAAGGATCTTCCCTTACAATCGCTGAGTCCCAAACATGGAAGGGAAGCAACAAGACGGGTCATTTCCATGCAACGTTGGATCTCCAGTCTACGCTGGCTGTTGAGCAGCCTTGGCCTCTTGGGCTGGACTTAGAACTTGGTATTGAGCTTTTACCGTTGTGCTCACCACTGAAGAGGGGAGGATCAGCTGGTGCTGGACACAGGGAAGGTACTTGGTCAGGAGGAATTCTCCTCGTGGTTGTCTGGGTGGGCCTGAGCTCAGTACCAGGTCCTTGGGAAGCCATGCCCCAAAGGAGAAAAGCAAAACTCACTGGGGGATCCTAGATCCGAGTCACAGCACCAATTAAAGCACCAGCTCAGAAAACCATATGGACACACAGTTACATACAGAGAAAGGAGTTTCTAATGTCAGCTAGGGCTGACAGGCTAGCTCTCTCAAGATGGAGAGAGTAGCAGCCTGTCCCTGAGAAGGACATGTCTTTTATGGTCAAGGGGATAGAGGTGAGAGGATTCCACTTGGGGCAGGTGAGTGTTCAGCACCAGATATATCCCTTATCCAGGGCAGGTCAGCAGCTGTGGTCAGAACCAAGAGAACAACATTCTGCTAATGCAGCTGGACGTTAAAAATACCTGTAGCTTCAGGAATGGGGTGGGAGCTAATGGCCAGGCTAGACCCAGTCATCCAATTTTGGGGAAAGAATAAAGGATCTAAGATGGAGTCAGTTAAACCAAAATGGGGGAGGACACGCTAAGAATAAGTTCTTGTCCATTTAGAAGAAAGACAAGTATGAACATTCGACATGAATGCTTATGAACTATTTGGAATGGATAAGATATTCTGTTTGCACTTTAAATAAAAGTAATTTTGGGAGCTGGGGGTGTGACCTAGTGGTAGAGTGGCTTGCCCAGCATGCATGAAGCTATTTCAGCCATTTCAGGGATAGGAGAAGTTGTTTGCATGTAAAAAGAGGCGGGCAAAACACTACTCACTCTAACTTGGAGAAAAGTGGGCTGGAAATACTTGAATTAAAGGAAGTGTTGGATTTTCTGGTGGATCTTGGAATTTGATGACTAGGTGACTTCATGCTACAAGGACCTAGAGATACTCCTTCACATTTTCCTACCTCACACCTTCCATTCAGCATTTTTCTCCCCCTTCTTCCTAACATAGTTAAAAGCAGGGACAGAGCTTTTTCCCTGCTCCCACCCTATGTTAACCTTCCACCATCAGCCTCCTTGCCCACTGGTAGCTTTTCTAGTAGCCTCTCTGGTAAGCCTCCATAACAGCTGCCTTATTCCAAAGTAGCAGCCACACACAGCACACATCTCCCTGAGTCCCTGTCTTCTTGATGTAAAACAAAACAAACCGGTTCAGATGGAAAAACTGGGAGAAAGAAAGGGTAGGGGTGTCCAAAACAAATTATACTATTTACCTGACTTTTATAACTGTGACCCCTCTGTATATCACCTTTATAATAACAATGAAAACATTTAAAACAGATTCACAACAAACACTCTATAATACTGGTTTTGAAGGTGGTAGTTTTGTGTTACTGGTTACTGGTGCTGCAAACTGGATAATAGTGACTGCTGTTTGTGATGGTGATGATATGTTGCAGTTCTCCTCTAATGGTATGGTAGAAAAGTCAATGTACCTCTCTCCTCAAATACATCCACGTCCTCATATCAGAAACCTTGAAATGTGTGATCGTATACAACAAAAAGTCTATGGAATATAAGTTATGCATCTTGAAATAGGAAGCTATTGTCAACTATGGAAGCTAGTTCAGTATGGTCCAAGAGTTCTTGTAAGAAGGAATCAGAAAGACATGTCAGGATTGGAAAGATATTTTAGGACAATTGGTCACTGGTTTTAAAGATAACAGAAGGGGCCATAGGCTAAGGTAGGCATGTGACCTCATAGTTGAAAAACAAATTCAATAAATTTGAGATGTTTGAAGGTATATTAAATGCCTTTTCTGAGCACATCATAGTAATGCAACAAATCAATAATAAAGGAATAAAATTCACAAATATTTAGAAAAATATTTAAAAAGTGACAAAACTTGCCAGGTACCAAAGGCTCATGCCGGTAATCCTAGCTACTCAGGAGGCTGAGATCTGATGATCTTGGTTCAAAGCCAACCCAGGCATGAATGTCTGTGAGACTCTTACCTCCAATTAACCATCAGAAAACCAGAAATAGTGAGGCTCAAACTGGTAAAGCACTAGTCTTGAGCTGAAGAGCTCAGGGACAGTGACCAGGCCCAGTGTTCAAGCCCCAGGACCGACAAAAACAAACAAAAGAATAAAGTGACAAAACTGCAAGGTGCTTATAGTGACCCTTGATTAAATTCACCCCTTCATCACTCTACCTCATCTGTTTCCTTCCCAAAACAATCCCAAGAGGCTTCTTCATTTCTCTCTGGGGGGAAGGTGAACAGAGACAGTGAAGGAGGGCATATATAGTCTAAACACTCCACATCCATGTATGAAAATGGAATAATGAACTTTATTAATACTGGTTTTACAAGGAACAATGGGAAATAAGAGAGAGTGATGAAAATGATGAGTGTGGTCAAGGTACATTGCACACATATATGGGCGTATCAACATGAAATTCCTTGTACAAATAATTCATGCTAAAAGTTGTGGAAATGTGAAGAAAAAAATTATTGGGATCATTCAAGAGTTTTTAGGAGTCCCTGCTACAAACTAGGACAGAGATAAAATATATTTCTGTGATATATTTCTTCATTAGGTATTTCAACTACTAATTTTATTTCAATAGTATGCCTTAAATTATTCTTTCATAAAAAGAATGAAGTTGCTATGTACTGGCAGCTTATACCTGTAATCCTAGCTACTCATGTGACAGAGATCTGAGGATCAGGGTTCCAAGCCAGTCCAGGCATGAGACTCTTATCTCCAATAAACTACTCTAGAAAGCCAGAAGATAGAGTGCTAGCCTTGAACAAAAAAACTTCTCGCAATCTATGCTAGTAGCAGAATGTATTTGAAGTTTGTATCATGTATCAGAAATTACAAAATAGGTTCTGGTAGCACATGCCTGCAATGCTAGCTACTCAAGCACTGAGATCTAAGGATTACCATTCAAAACGATGCTGGGCAGGACAGTTTGAAACTTTTATCTCAAATTAAATACCAAAAGCCAGAAACAGAGACGTGTCTGAAGTGGTAGAGTGCCCATCTTGAGGGAAAAGCTCTCCCCCCTCTCTTTCTCGTGTGCATGTGCACACACACGCATGCGTGTACACACACACACACACACACACACACACACACAATTACAAAATAGTCTTTTTACAAAATGACTAAATGGCATAAACACTGAAATAGGCTTCCCTGAAATGGTCTTGCTCTAAGGAAGTAATAGACTTTACTATGGTTATCAGTATTAGTCTTGAACCTTTTGAAAATGTATCACTAATAATTGCTTTACCACCTCCACCTCTTCAGCTTCAATCCAGATTCTTCCTTTAGCTTGACACAGTGATAAAGTTGGATGGAAGTTAACTAAAATGGAAATAACACTGAATTTGAAGTTAGACATTAGTTGACACGTTTGTACATTCCTTTGATTGATAAATATTCCCTTAAAATGCCTACTAAGAACTGAAATATGAGTGGAGAGTAATAAAGTAGTGATTAGGTAGACATTCTCTGTCCTTGAAGGGTTTCCACACTCTCATAGCTCTCTCATGTTCTTCTGCCTGGCCAGCTGAATGAGTCACTTCAGAACAGAGCCTGGATTTCTTCTAGTGTCAAGTGGTGCAGTGTACAGAGGGGCTGTGAGGACTGCAGGTGGCTAGAATCAGGGCAAGTGCAATGGCATTTATTGGATACTTAACAAATCAAAAATCTGTGAGGACAAAATTTCCTGAAGTCTGAGAAGGGTACTAGAACAAAAAATAGTTCAGTTCTATAGGGAGAAAAATGAGATTGCTTCAGGTGGTTAATTATTTCATCATTTTTTATTGCACATCTTTTTGTGGTACTGGAGATTCGTGGTGTTGGACTGGCTAGGCATGTACTTTGCCACTTAAACTATGCACCCCACTCCCATTGGTTATGCTTCTATAGAGCTATGATAACTTGTTACTTGGAATAAATGTCTCTCTAGTTTATTAATGGTGGTCAGTTAATGCATTAATTAACTTTAATTCCATGAAGTTTTCACTCACAAACTTACATTTTTACTTTATCTTTTCCCGGTCTTAACAATAAATATTTGCTATTTTAGATACATGTTTTAATCCCTCATCAATCCTACCACTGGAAGGAGATGCACAGTAATTTTACTTTCAGAGGATAGGAAGAAATCAGATGCTCCCTTCAAATGATTGATTCAACCCATTCTGCTCTAGTACAGCAAATCATGCATGCCAATGAAAGCTCCAGGTCAAGGTTGAATAAATATAATCGAAGTCAAAGTTTACCACAAAGCAACGGAACAAAGAGATTCTCAAAGGTGAATGTACCTTGCTGTCATAATTGGCAAGATAAACAGCAATTCCCCACCAGAGCCATTTGGGAAATGTCCGTGATCACCAGTGTTAGGGGAGGTGATGGCTTTGCCCACAGAGGGCCATGAGTTTACACAGAAGGAGCATGAGAATTGAGCCCAAACTCAGCTGGTCTCCTAGATTTAGAGAAACAGCTTCTAGATTTAGAGGACTTAGATTTTGTCAATTGCAAAAGAAGATGTATTTATAGATGAAAGATTCTGAATATGCATCTTGTGGGTGAATGTGCTATGCTTTCTAGAGCTTGGCCCTAGAAAATAGAAGCAGACCTTCCAAGGCACAGGTAAGGGAAGCTCATCTATTTTGATGAGTTTCATGTCATTTTCTTTCCTGTTTTGAATTTGTCATTTGCAAGATGAGACCAGAGAACAATTCCTTAATGTTCTATTCCAACAACCAGTTCAGTAGCAAAACATCCTATTTGTCTATTTGATAAATTGAGATGATCTGCACCTGACATGAGCCAACTATCTTTATCAGCTGGATGCTGCCTTAGTTGATGGGCTGCTCGTTGACACACACACTCCCACATAACATTCAGTTTAGACAATGGTTCCCACACAGGTAACTTGAGCCACTTCTCTGTTTTTGTTTCTTAGTGAAAATGACAGAACCTGTGGATAATTTACTGACTATTTATGTTTTAGTTTGTTTTGTGATAAGTCCTTTCTTTCCCATCAACTTGTTTCATGTATGTTTCCTGGAGGAATGAAATATTTCTCAATTAGAAAAAAAGAAATGCCTTAACAAACTCCAGTTTGGAAGAAATGCTAACCGTCATCATTCCAAGCTTAGTATAGTGGTTCATAGCTTTAATACCAACACTGGGAGACTAAGGCAGACGACCAATAAATCTAGCTTGCCTAGGCTACATGGTAAGATCCTATCTGAAAAATTAAAGGAAAGACAACAACTAGTAGCTCACACCTATAATCCAAACTACTGAGGACTGAGGTTTGAAACCAACCTGGGCAGACAAAATCTGAGAAACTCTTACCTCCAAATTAACTAACAAAATGACAAAATGAATGTTTGGCTCAAGTAGTAGAACAAAAGCATGAGCAAGAAAATTGAGAAAGTGACACCCAAGTGAAAACCCCAGAGCTGGCAATAAATAAATAAATGAAATGAAATTACCAATTTAAATAATTTTTAACACTTGGATGTTTGAATTTTCTTCCTGGGCTATTTTTACTAAACTCCAATGAAAAGGACCAGATTCCTTATCAAAAGAGCCCATCTATTGAACTTTTTTTTTCTTTTCTTTTCTTTCTTTTGGACTCTTGATAATACAAATAGTTGGGTGGGAAACAGAGGAAAAAGAGAGAGCAGAGCACAGGCAATAATTAAAGGGAAAGAGGGGAAAAAATGATTCGAAGGATAGGAGAAGAAGGGAGGGACTTCACTGTTTACTGAGTACCGTCTCTGGACTCAACAATGAGTCAGTAATTACAAGATATATTGGGTTATTTATGTGTGTGTGCAGGGTGGGGGGCTACTAGGGTTTGAACTCATGGCCTCTCTCACTTTTTTGCTTAAAGCTGGCTATCACTTGAGTTATACTTCTATGTTAAGGTTCTTGCTGGATAATTACAGATGAGTCTCAGAGGTTTTTCTGTCCAGGATGGCTTTGAACCATGATCTTTCTATCTCAGCCCCCTGAGGAGGTAGGATTGTAAATGTGAGCCATTGGGAGCTGGCTGGGTAATTTCTAAAGATTGTGGCTCCCGAGTCAAGCAACCTCTGTGCAGAAAATTAACACAAAAGCACATACCTCTTTTCAACAATATCCTTTTAAAATTCATTCATTCTCTCTTGTTCTCTTTCCCACCCCTCCACTCCCTCTTGGATAAGGTCTCACTATATATTCTAGCTGGATGCTAGAAATACAGGTATGCACAACCATACCCAGCTATTTTGCTTACTTTTACTGAGAACATGGTGAAAAGATAGTGGCTGCATGCTAGGATGGGAGAAGTCAGAATCATCCACTTTCCCGCTGCCCTTGAAAGCCTGAGAACTGATCTGCCTTCAAGGTTGTCAGCCTGCTCTTGCCCTCATATCTTTGCAGTATCTGGGATTTGAAGCCCATGTCCCATCAGGCTTCACTATTTGTCTAGTAGTGTTGCTCTGAATACAGGTGGCGAATCTGCTCTTCAGAAGCCACACCATTGCCTAGTATAGAATCAGGGACAACTTCTTCTACATGAAGGGTCCTGATGTTATGTGGGGGGGGAGAGAGGGAGAGAGGGAGGGAGGTGGATGTGTGTATATGTATGTGTGTGAGCGAGTGCTGGAACCTGACCTCAGAACCTGATCACTGTCCCCCAGCATTTATGCTCAAGGCCAGCACTCCTCTACTTGAACCATAGCTCCACTTTCCAAATTTGATTGGTTGGTTGGAGATAAAAAGCCTCAAAGACTTTCCTGCCTTTGAACAACAGTCTTCAGACCTCAGCCTCCTGAGTACCTACGATTACAGGTATGAGCCATTAGCACCTGCCCCTGACAATTTTTAAGGTGCTGGATTACCCTGAAACTTTTCTGACTACAAAGAAAAAGAAAACATTCAAGTAGCAGTGTGAAATTCAGTCCAGGAAAGAATATAGAAATCATGAGAGAGTATAATGGTTTATGGAATTGTAACATTACAAATAAAGGAGGCCAGGATCTCCCTGAAGTTAAATTTAGGATGGAAGACTGCCCTGTGGAACCTTTCCTCTTCCTACTTCATCACTAAGCGCTGATACAAACTAGCTTTTGTAGGCAGAGAGACAGAGCTGAGTGAGCAAGATGCACAGCGAGTCTCAGACTCATGGCTGCCCTTTTCTAGCTGATGAGCATGAGTAACCAGTTAGGGTCTATGTGTCTCCTGCCTCACCTGGAAAAAAAAGTGGTGCATGGTTAAGAGACCTCAACACACAGCGTTTGGGTGAAAATTAGGTGACTCCTATATTTTCCATCACTTAGAAGACTTCCAATGCTCTTCCAGAGCAGGGAGTGGTTTTCTATTATCTGTGTTCCTTGATCAGTAAAGCTCTCTCTAAGATCTCAGGTCAGTAGGAGTGCTTCCCAGTGGGTGGCAAGAAGTCCATTCTTTCCTCTTTCACATGCTCTACCTAGTGAGTTTAAGATCTGAATCATCAAATGCTGGGTATCCTCCTTTGAGACCCAGAACAGCCAGGAAGGAGCCCTCGCAGGTTAGTTTTCGAAGTCACAAGGCTGGATCTACTGGTCCACAGACTGGGCCCTAGGAAACCGACTCAGTGTATAACAGGATCAGGGAATTTCCAAAAGATTGTTGATGTGATCAAAGGTGGCAGGTGTTAAGAAAATGGAGGAGAAAGGAAGAAAACAGGCCGGACTCAGTCTTCCACCAATTATTGAGATAGGACAGCCAGGGACACAGCATTCCTATGGGCTTAGAGACTGTGCAAAGAGCTGAGACAGGAGTTGGGTTTTTATGAGGCCTGAGCAAAGGTTAATGAAAAAGCCAGGGAGGAGGGGGCGCTTTTCAGCTGGGCCCAGGATGGAATGATTACAGCCAGGCTTAGCTAGATTACCCTGCCACCATCACACAGTCTTCACTTATCTTTGGCAGCTTTCCTGAGGTCTGCATGCACCTGGGAAAACAGGGTGGGGTAAATCCTTCAGCAGGAACAGCTTAATGAGCCCCATAATTCCATGAGCGCGTGTGTGCGCATGCATGTGCACACACACACACACACACACACACACACACTTTATCTCAAAGACTGAGAGATTGGGCCAGGCAAGGTAGCTCATGGAGTCCCAGCTATAAGGTGTCTTAGGAAGGAGGATTGCAATCTGAGGCCAACTCTGAGCAAAAATGTAAAAATCTATCTGAAAAATAACCTAAAACAAAATGGGCCAGAGGTGTGGGTCAAGTGGAACATCACTTGCCTCGCAAGCAGAAGACTCTGAGTTCAATCCCCTAAACACTGCTTTGTCCTTTTGCTCCCCATAGACTGTGATTTGGTGCCCATGGCCCTTCAATGGTAAATAGATGTCTGTCTGGGTGCTGGTAGCTCGTGCCTGTAATCCTAGCTACTCAGAAAGCTCAGATCTGAAAATCTCAGTTTGAAGCCAGCCCAAGTCAGGAAGTCTGTGAGACTTCTTATCTCAACCACTAGAAAACTGAAAGTGGAGCTGTGGCTCAAAGTGGTAGAGTGCTAGCCTTGAGCAAAAAGAGCTCATGGTAAAGGCTGAAGCCCTAGTTCAAGCCCCATGACTAACAAAAACATAAAAACAAAAAAGAAAAACAAATGCTCAGATAGCAAATAAGGTCCAATCTGTTCATTTATATGATTTTTGTATTTGTAAGAATTCATAAAGCCGGGCACTGGTGCCTGTAATCCTAGCTACTCAGGAAGCTAAGATCTGAGAATCATGGTTCAAAGCCAGCACACCAGGCCACCAGCCTGGGCAGAAAAGTTCATGAGACTCTTATCTCCAATTAACCACCAGAAAACCAGAAGCAGTTCTGTAGCTCAAAGTGCTAGAACACTATCCTTGAACAAAACAGCTCAGAAACAGTGCCCAGGCTTTGAGTTCAAGCTCCATGACTCACACACACACACACACACACACACACACACACACACACACAAAATACATGCCTATGTAAGCTCTTTGTCAGTTCCAAACCTGTTTTGCTGATGACAAACTAGCTGACTGGATGACAGAGAATCTCTGGCTTTCTTTAAGGCTCTTTGGCCACTCACGGTATTATAGCCACGTGTGTGTACTATATCTAATATAGATTTGGTCACTTATCATTGTCTACTTCAGTCACATGGTCCTCCATAACTGCCTAAGGAGATGTAGATTCAGATCTGGGGGAAAGTGGTCTTAGTTTCTAACCCTGCTGTGGCCACCATAATGTTTGAGGGTCAGATTCTTTATCTATCCCAAGCTCTGAGGTGAGTGAATGGCTCTAACCAAGGTTGTACTGCAAAACATGACATTCTTTCACTCATTCAAAAGAGCCCAAAGCTAGCTAGGTGCCAGTGGCTCACACCAGTAGTCCTAGCTACTAAGAGGCTGAGATCGGAGGATAGTAGCCAGCCTGGGCAGGAAAATCAGTGAAACTCTTCTCTATTTAACCAGAAGTGGAGCCGTGGCTTAATGGTAGAGCTCTATCTTTGAGCAAAATAGTTTAGGGACAGCACCCAGACCCCAAGTTCAAGCCCCAGTAGGAGCACATGTATACACACACACACACACACACACACACACACACACACACACACACACACACTCAGGTTGCTCATACAAACTTTCTCTGGCCATCTGGTTCTGAATCTTCTCCTGTTTTGTTGCACTAAAAGATAAAATCTTTTTATACAGGTCCTAGTTTATCTATTGAACACTGTGAGAGAAAAACCCAGCCCAGTGTTACACTTACTTCACACTGACCTCAGAATTACAGAATTTCCCACATCACACTCATTTGATCTTCTCTACAGGGTGTCATGGAAACAAAACAGAAATAAGAAACTTTCCTCCCTATTCACCCAGAGGCTGAGTGGAGAGGAACATACAATTGGTATGCTAAGGGCCATTTCCTTGAAGGTCAACACTGAGGGGAGGGCACATAGGTTCTATGATCTGGCTTCTAGGTTCTCCAGGTCTCTCAGAGACACTCCACCTAGTGTAGCTTTCATTGTCTCTCTGGCCCATTTCCCTTTAGGTCTTCTTCCTTTCCACTCCCACATCCACACATCCCACACTGCACTCCAGAAGAGCAAATACGAAGTGAGCCTTCCTGCCCTTTGTATTCCTCTTTCTCTGTATTCTGTTTCTGCTGTCCATAGACTAAGGTTGTCCTGATGGAATGGCAATACAAGGCAGGGAGGAAGGAAAGGTTATTGAATGCACATGTTCTTGTTCTGTCTCTCTGTCTCTTTGTCTTTCTGTCTCTGTCTGTGTGTGTCTGTCTCTCTCTGTCTCTTTGTCTCTCCATGTCTCTGTCTCTGTCTCTGTCTCTCTGTCTCTCTCTGTCTCTGTCTCTGTCTCTGTCTCTCTCTCTGCTGTTGCTGGCATTCTACCACTTAAGCCACATCTCCAGCCTAGCTTTTTGTGTATGCTGATACTGGGGCATGAACTTGGGGCTTAGGCACTACCTCTGAGTATTTTAATTCAAGACTGGCTCTCTGGGGATGGGGCATAGCCTAGTGGTACATTGCTCATCTAGCATGCACTGAGCCCTGGGTCTGATTTCTCAGTACCACATACCCGAAAAAGCCAGAAGTAGAGCTGTGGCTCAAGTGGCAACTACCACTTGAGCACACAGATCCACTACTGACTTCTTTTGCCAGTCCTGGGACTTGAACTCAGGGCCTGGGTACTGTCCTTGGGCTTTCTCAAGGCTAGAACTCAACCACTTGAGTCACAGCACCACTTCTGGCTTTTTCTGTTTATGTGGTAACTGAGGAATCGAACCCAGGGTTTCAGGCATGCTAGGCAAGCACTCTACCACTAGGCCTCACTCCCGGCCCAACTACTGGCTTTTTGCTGCTAGTTCATTGGCAATAGCAAAGAGTTTCATGGACTTTCCTGTACCTGCTAGCTTCAAACCACAAGCCTCAGTTCTTAGCCTCTGAGTAGCTAGGATTACAGGTATGACCTTCCAGCACCCATCAACAGCATCTTCAGCACAGTTTTGTGTTGTTTATTTCAAAGATGGAGTCACACATATAGATTTTTCTACCAAGGCTGGCTTTGAACTTCCATGTTCTATATCTCAACATCACTAATAGCTAGGATTTTAGGAGTAAACCTTTAGATCCTTGTTAAAGTTATACTTTTCTTTTAAACCAGTCCTGCACTTCAACTCAGGGTCTGGGTCCTGTCCTTGGTCATTTTTGCTCAAGGCTAGTGCTCTGCCACTTGAGCTACAACACCACTTCCAGCCTTTTCTGTGTATCTGGTACCTGGGAATCAAACCCCATGCTTTGTGCATGCTAGACAAGTACTCTACCACTAGGCTATGCTTCCGGCCCAGTTATACATTCTCATTCTAAAGTCCTTTTCTCTTTCCTTCCTATTCTAGGCCTTGAAACAAAACCACACTAAAAAACATCTTCCCAAACCCCAGTGGTTTTGTATGTCCATATTTTCTGTCAACTAGAACCTTCTAGGTTTTACAGGTTTTATCACCGTGTGTTCTGCTTCGAAGACATGGCTATCCTACCCTGGGAAAACCAAACAATGATAGTGGAATTTGTGCTTCAAGGATTTTCTTCCATTCTGCAGCTAAATATTTCCCTCTTTCTGCTTTTTTTTCTATGCTATGTGTTAACACTTTCTGGAAACATCTTGATTGTCCTCATCGTTTTATGCAACCACACCCTCCATACTCCCATGTACTTCTTCCTGGTGAACTTGTCCTTTCTGGAGATCTGGTACACATCCAACATCATCCCCAAGATGTTACTGATCATCATAGCTAAACAGAAGACTATTTCTGTAGCTGGCTGCCTGGCACAGTTCTACTTCTTCGGATCCCTAGCAGCAACCGAGTGTCTTTTGCTCGCTGTGATGTCCTATGATCGCTACCTGGCCATCTGCCATCCTCTCCGCTACCCTATCCTCATGACCCGACCCCTCTGCATTCTATTGGCTACTGGCTCTTGGTTCTGCTGCTTCCTCCTCACAGCAATCACCGTGGTCCTGCTGTGTAGACTAACCTTCTGTGGACCCAATGAAATCAATCACTTCTTTTGTGACTTCACCCCTCTCATCCATCTCTCCTGCTTGGACACCTCACTGACTGAGACCATTGCTTTTGCCACTTCCTCAGCAGTCACTCTAGTCCCATTTCTTCTCATCACGGCTTCTTATTCTTGCATTCTTTCTGCTATCCTTAGAATCCCATTGGGCACAGGCCGGAGAAAGGCTTTCTCCACCTGCTCTTCCCATCTCATTGTGGTCACCATGTTTTATGGGACACTGGTTGCAACCTACCTTGTGCCCTCAGCCAATTCGTCCCAATGTTTGCGTAAAGGGTTCTCTGTGCTCTATACCATCCTGACACCCACATTCAACCCCATTATCTACAGCCTGAGGAACAAGGACATTCATGAAGCCCTGAGGAAGTGTGTGAGTAAAAAGCCAGTTGTCTTCAGATGATGCCAAAGGAAAAGACCTATTTCAGTGACCAGGATTTGAGCATGACTATGAACACTACCAAATTCCAACAGCCTCAGGTGAACCAGTCTCCCAGACCTGTGTGTCTGCAGATCAGATCCTGCACCATCTTCTGCAGTAATCTTGGATTCTTGTGACAAGGCCTCTATGTGAACAGATAAAGGCATCCACACATTCACTCTGCTCAAGGCACTGTGCTAGACATAATGATAAAAGACTTAAAAAAAAACAGACATAAATTCCCGCGGTCATTAAACTAAGTCTTGGAGAGGAAACCATTAATTGAGCAATTCAAAACTGCAAATGTAAATACCAAGTTACACTTATTCAAAATTGAAACTAATTACTACCAGATGACCTATTAATTAGAATGGTCAAAATATTAACAACATTTGATGCTGACAAGGATGTGGAGGCACAAAAACTCTCAATTATCCCTGGTGGGAACGTGAAATGGTCTTGTACTTTCTCACAAAACCAAACATATGCATTCACAATATAAATGCCTCGTCATGATTTTAGAATTTCCTCAAGTTCGTGAATAGAATGTAATGTAAACAGTGAGCCCTTACTGGACACTGGGTGATAATGCTGTGGCACTACAGGTTCCTTGGTTATACCAATTGTGCCAGTTAGGTGTGGGATTTAGGTATTTATAGAAGGCTTTATGTAAGTGGGGGCAGAAGGTATGTGAGAATTCTTGGTCCTTTTTATTCAATTGTGCTATGAACTTAAAACTTCTTTGAAAACAAATCTACTTAAAAATTAAAATCATTGTAATATGGAACTTCAGTTCCTTTCCCTGGAGTAGATTTGGCAATGTGCTATCTAATCCGTTTCACTCTAGGCTTTAGAAGTGGTAATACAAAGATTTGGAGAAATGAAGCTAAGGTAAGGAAAACCACTATACCTCCAGCACACCATCAGCTCTGCTACTATAAAGAAGAGCTCAATTTGCTGTTAGGGTTTGATATTTAGTGAATGTCACCTCGTCTTGGCAGGCCTTCTTCTAGGCCCTTGTCTACACTTGCTCCTCTTTCCTGCTGACACATGCTCTCAGTTATTAAAACATAGGTGTGTGTGTGTGTGTGTGTGTGTGTGTGTGTGTGTGTGTGTGTGTGTTCTTAGCTTTATAAGATACTAAAGAGTTGCACTGACTTCAGAGTAGAAAATCTGAGGTTAGCATTACACACTCAGATGTATGCTCCCTTTGTGCTAAGAACAGAAGCATATATTGCCTGAACTCTTCTCTTTATTGAATTCATTTATTTTCTAAGAAATTGTATTCCCTCTTCATGGAAGTTGCTCAAAAGTCCAGATGAAAAGTACGTGTTACTGCACTAGATGTCTGAAAATATGCTCAAGCTTTGCTTTCTGAAGAGAGGATTTTTCTCTTGCAACCCTTCTAAGCTGAGAGAATATTGCTGGGATCATCCCAGTGAATGCGAAAGCTGTCAGCTTTCAAATCGGGCTTATTCGCAGCAAGTATTAGATCAGATTGGTGTTGGGGGAAGTTGGCTGGCTGGCTAAGAGAGCTGGCATTTGTATCATGGACAAGTTTTGAATTCATGTGCTGCCATTTTTTAGCACCATGACTTTGGGTAAATTATAGCACTTACAAATCTAAGTCTCGCTTTACTGACAAGGAAGACAAACACCTCTGTGTGCCCATCTCCTATCTCTGAGGAGTCAGGGTATGGATGGCGGGCTGGCTGTCTCACAAGAAGAGCTCAGTGAATGGAGAAATTCATCAGCTCATCTTCCACACCAAAACCTAGCCTACATTATTACCCAGCAGAATTCACTTTGATATTTTAAAGTGATAAATAGCCTGGCACCAGGGACTCACCACTATTACTGGTTACCCAGGAAGCTGAGATCTGAAGCTAGCCTGGGCAGGAAAGTCCAGAAGACTCTTACTTCTAACTAAACACCAAAAACCCAGAAGTGGAGCTCCAGTGGTAAAACACCAGTCTTGAGTGAAAAAGCTACCTGAGTTCAAGCTCTAAAAAGTGACAAATGTTAAGACTCAAGAAGAGAACAACTCTATATTCTTTCATAGATAAGGACAATTAGGGACATTTTCCTCGGATATTTATAGAACAAGGAATAGCTTGTACCACGTCTGTTTCTTAGTCCAGGCTTCTATCCTCAATGCCACACTAACCTATTTACCAAGCAACCAATTTCTATTCTTGCTATGGGAATTCCCATTAGGAACTCCCCTTAAAATGCCCCCAGGATCATCATTTTTCTCTTCTTAGAGAGAGTACAGTGTTTCATAGCACATGTCAAAACCCTTGATGCCCCCAGGACACAGCTTCAAGACTCACAGAGCATCTCCTCTAAGATCACAGCCTGAAATCAGGTCACAAAGTCTCAAGGCTTTTGTGGTCAGCAAATCCCTGTCAATAGGGAAAATATTTCCTCTTTATTCCTTCTATAGGAAGCCACAACTCCCAACCTCTTAAATAGGAAAGAAATAAGTTGGGTTGGAACGAGCTTCCTCTTTGCATTTGACATGAAATGAAATATGAAGGCTAGAGTTGGAAAAGTCTATAGGCCTCCAGGAACCACATTCCTGGTCCTAAAACTGGAAATAAATCCCAAACAGTAGCAGAGAACCACAAAGTACAACATCTGGACCAGTGAGTTTTAACAGACTTAACAGTTTGAGCAAAGACAACTATGAAACCACTAAAAAAAGGAAGTAAAAAAAGCAGTGTTTAAGTCTCACCGGAAAGCAGTTCTGCTTTCATCTATTTTGTTTATTGCTTCTCCATTTAAAACATTATTTGAATATTCTTCTTTTCCTACACACTCCCCACACACATTTTTTTCATGTGTGTGTGTGTGTGTGTGTGTGTGTGTGTGTGTGTGTGTGTGTGTGTGTCAGTAGTAGGGCTTATCCCTTAGCTTTCCCTGTTCAAGGCTACCAGTCAAAACTCAGCTCCATTTGTTTGGGTTTTGGTTTTGGTTTTGGTTTTTTAATTTACTTTTATTGTGTTGTAAAGGTGATGTACAGAAGGGTTACAGATATATAAGTAAAGTAATAAGTACATTTCCTGTCAAACATTGTTACCCCCTCCTCATTTTTTCCCCACTTTCCTTTCCCCCTGACTTCCCCTGCCTCCAAGTTGTAGAGTTCATTTCTGAGCTAGCGTCTTCTGGGTATTACTGTTGCATTGGTTCACCTTTTGACCTCTTTTTCTCCATTTTGTTAGTCCCTATCCTTTACCCAAATCAGATAAACATATATGCATGGCACGGGTACCAGAATCACATACAGTTACTCCCCGCCCCCCCCCTCTCTCTCTCCCTCCCCCTCCTTCCATCCCTCCCCCTTTCTCTATCCTGCTACAGCTGGCTTTGAACCTTAATCCTCAGCTCTCAGCCTCTTGAGTAGCTAAGATTACAGGTGTGAGTCACAGGCTTAGCTCATATTTCTTCCTCCTCCTCATCTCCCTTCCTCCTCCTCCTCTTCCTCTTCTTCCTCCTCATCCTCTTCTTCTTCCTCTTCCTCCTTCTCTTCTTCCTCTTCTTCCTCCTCTCCTCCTCTTTTCCTCTACCTCCTCCTCCACTTCCTCCTGTTCTCTTCCACCTCCTCCTCTCCTCCTCCTCCTTCTTCCTCTTCTTCTTTAACAAACTTTCCAATTTATATAGTTTCTTTCATTTGTGGCATTTGTTTTATTTTTGCTGGAAAAATATACAAAACATGTTTGGTTCAGTGTATATCTTGTAAGTTCAGGAAGGGTGGGTAGACCCTGAATAAGAGGAGGATGAGAGAAGAGTATACAAAGAAGACTCCAGCCCCTGGGATTATCAGCTTCCGTAAAATGATGTTGCCAATCTACCAGCACCATCGCAGCACTGTAAGTTTTAAATTTTTTACTTTTACTTGAAATATAATAACTGTACACACTTACAGAGTGATAACTTGATACATGCATAGAATGTATAATGATCAATTGAGGGTAATTAGCATTTCTATTGACTTAAACATTTACCATTTCTTTGTGTTGGAACCTATGAACTCCTCTATTGTGGTTCTTTATAAAACATAAGCAATTGCTATGCAATACTAAAAGTTTTTCCCATCCTAATTATATTCTGGTACTCATCACCTGGCCTCCCTTCACCCCCCCCATCCTCCCTAGTTCTAATAATTGATATTTTACTCTCCCCTATAAGATCAACTTTTCTATTAGCTCTGCATATGGTGAGAATATGTAGTATTTAACTTTTTGCCTGATTTATTTCACTATATGCAATGTCCCCCAAATCCACCCATGTTACTATACATGACAATATTTTCTTTTTCTTTTTGGTACCAATTCTGGGATTTGAACTTAGGGCTTGGGTGCTGTCCCTGAGCTTTTTGCTCAAGACTAGTAATGCTTTACCACTCGAGCCACAACTCCAGTTCTGCTTGTTTTGATGCTTAATTGCAAATAAAAGTTTCATGGACTTTCCTGCCTTGACTGGCTTTGAACTACAGCCCTCAGATCTCAGCTTCTTGAGTAGCTAAGATCACAGCTGTAAACAATGGCTCCTGGGTAGGATTTCCTTATTTTTAGAATAATAACCTATTTTGTAGTATATGCTTGTACTGTACTATCAGCTCATCTGCTGATGGACATTTTGGTTGTGGGTAAAGGGTAGCCTCTTTAAAAAGTGATGCTGGACCAGGCACTGGTGGTTCACACTGAAATCAAAACTACATAGGAGACTGTGCTCTAAGGACCATGGCTCAAAGCAGCCAGGGCAGGAATGTCTGTGAGATTTTATATCCATTTTTACCACCAAAAGTCATAAGTAGACCTGTGGCTCAAATGGTGGAGGGACAGTCTTGAGTAAAATAGCTTAGGAAAAGTGCCCAAGCCTCCTCTGTTCAAGCGCTAGCATCTCTCCCCCACCTCTTCCCCCCACCCTCCCTCCCCTCCCTCCTCCCTCCCTCCCTCCCTCTCCCTCCCTCCCTCCCTCCCTCCCTCCCTCTCCTCTCTCTCTCTCTCTCTCTCTCTCTCTCTCTCTCTCTCTCTCTCTCTCTCTCTCTCTCTCTCTCCTCTCTCCTCTCCTCTCTCCTCTCTCTCTCTCTCTCTCTCTCTCTCTCTCTCTCTCTCTCTCTCTCTCTCTCTCTCTCTCTCTCTCTCTCTCTCTCTCCTTCTCTCTCTTCCGCGCTCTCTCTCCCCCTCCCTCCCTCCCTCTCTCCCACTCATTGGGCAGATGGACCAAATTGGCATTTTTCAAGAGAGGAAAAACAACCAACAAGCAGAGTGAAGGTGCAAAATTACTAATCAAGAAGACATAAATTGCAACCACATCTTACTGCAGTCAGAAGGCCTGTTTTTTAAAAATAAAAGTAAAAAAAAATACTAAAAAGGATATAGAGAAAGGGGAATTCTTATAAACTGTGGGTGAGAATGTAAATTAAGAAGTTCATTATATAACACATATATGATGTACAGGTTTCTTGTAAAACTAAGAATGGAACTATTAGATGATCCAGCCTCACTGTTTTTGTGGGTAAAGATTGGAAGAAAATGAAATCATCATATCAAAGAGACACCACATACCATGATTGTTTCTAAATAAAAAAAATTTCTGTGCCAGTGTGCGAACTTGAATTAAGGGCCTCTCACTCTCACTTGGCTATTTTTATTTAAGGCCAATGTTCAGCCACTTGAGCCACCTCCACTTATGGCTTTTTTTTTGTGGGTCATGGGGCTTGAACTTGGCCTGGGCACAAGGCTACCACCCTACTCCTGGGCCTGGGCACTGTCCCCTGAGCTCTTTGGCTCAAGGCTAACACCCTACCCTTGAGCTACAGCCCCACTTCCCGTTTTCTAGAGGTTAATTAGAGATAAGAGTCTCAGGTTCTTTTGTGCCCAGGCTGGCTTTGAACCTTGATCCTCAGATCTCAGCCTCCTGAGTAGATAGGATTACAAGCATGAGCCACTGTACCTGGCTCACTTCTGACTTTTTATTGGTTATTGGACATAAGATACCAGCTTGGCCTAGCTTTGAATCTCAGTCCTCAGATCTCAGCTTCCTGAGTAGCTTAGATTACAGATATGAGCACAGGCACCTGGCCTCCTACCATATTTATTGTAGCACTGTTCAAAAGTAGCCAAGGTTTGTGCATTCGTACTGTTGGCTTTTGATTTGGGTGGGGTTTTTTTTTCTCTTGAATGCCTATAATTTCTGGAAGTTAACTTTTAACTCAACATTTGGCAGTAATTTGCCTTGCTTCCTAAAGAGCTGTCCTGTGGGACACAGGACACCCCTACATGGTGGTGGCAATGCCCTCACGTATCTTTAAGGCTCACTTGTGGGTTGGTATGTAAAAGAAGTCTATTGTAAATCCTCTGTACATCACCTTTACAATATTTTTTTTAATGTAAGTCTGCCACAGATGGTTAGATTCCTTCTCATGACAAAAGAAGAGAATGCTACCTGTTCTATAAGATCGTGATGCGTGTCTCGGGGCTATAGAGTCCTTTAGTGATGATGGGGGAGGATATATAGATTTACAGTCAGGGTTGGATTGGAGCAGTGGCAGGAGGGAGCTAGCATAGCCACTGTGGAAATCACTGTGTCTGTTGTTTTCTTATTTTCTTTTCCTTTCTTCCTCCCTCCTTCCTTCCCTTTCATTTGGCTTTTTTGTTCAAGTCTGTTGCTCTACCACTTGAACCACAACTCCACTTCCAGTCTTTTGCTAGTTAATTGGAGATAAGAATCTTTCAGATCTATCTTCTCAGGTGACTTCAGACTGGACTTTCAGATATCTGCTTCCTGAATAGTTGCAATTACAGGTGTGAGCTGCTAACACCGGCTTGGTTGTATTTTCTGAGACCTGTCACTGTTTTCTCAAGCAAGAGAGCATGAAAGAGTACCCAGTCTGCTACTGCAGTGTCATCCCATCTCCATGGTTTCTACTGTCCTTACTCATGTGAGCTCAAAGAAGACAGGACCTTAATAAGAGGGAATTCCCACGTTCATATTGCAATCCAGAGTCTGCAGGACAAGGGGAGCACTTCCTGTGTATTCTTCTATGGCTTACCTGTCCTGCTAAACAAGGAATAAATGGAGGATTGTGGTGTCTGCTTAATTCCCGAATAACTGAGATCAGGGCCCAATCTATTATCCATGTTAAGTGGGCTCTGATTCTGAAAAAGTCAGAAAGATTAGCTAGGTGGTTTACTATTCTGATAGTAAAGACTGACATCATGTTATATTTTGAACTTCATAGAACTTTTCCACACAGTTCTTCATTTGGTCCTGGGAGAAATAATCTTTATGGAACAGATGAGATAACTAAGACTCAAAGATGCTAAAATTCTTTCTCAAAGTATTTTTGTGACTGCCATCTGGTTTCTAGCTTTCAGTTACTCTCATTACATCACATCCTAGTTTATCTTCTAGGAAGATTGTTTCTTTAAAAAAAAAATATATATATATATAGCTACAAATAATCAATTAAGTTCTGTCTTGCCTGGGCCTTAATCTAGTGTGGCTTGTACACAGGCTTTATATACGAGCCCTGTACTGGTACCATTGTCCTAGCTGCATACTGCCACACAGACTGGCATATTTTTATATTTTATACTTGATTTAGGTCCAACCATATATGCACTGTATCTAAGACCTAAATTTTAATCTATTTCTCAATATAAATATTTACGATATATGTAGATGACATAAAGCCAAACATCAGTTTTAAGCACTTGTATAAAATGAAACTTATTAATAGTAATCAACTTACATTGTATTTTCTTTTGAAAAATAACATTCTAAAGCTTAGGGGGAAGATAGATCAAATGGTCCTGCTTAGCAAATGTGATGTCCTGAGTTCAAATCTCAGTACTATAAAAAAATGACATTCTATTTCTACATGTGGTAGTTCACATTTTAATCCCAGCTACTTGGGAGTCAGAAACAGAAGGACTGAAGCTTCAGACCAGCCCAGGAAAAAGTTAACAACAGCCTGTCTCAAAAACAAGACAGACTCCAGTTATACAGGCAGGAAGGATGTAGGAGGGTTGTGATTTGAAGAAAGGTATGGAGAAAGGTAACATAAAATCCTAGCTCAGAAACAAACTAAAAATAGCTAGAGGACTAGATCTGTGGCTCTAAAGGTTAGTACTTGCCTAGCAAACCCAAGACCCTGAGTTCGGTCTCTAGTATTGAACACACAAAGATTTGTTTTAGACTATTTATTTCAAAACTTTACCCTTAGAGGGCACAAGCAAAATCTACAGTGCTACAGGTTAAATTCATTCTCCCATTTGAAGCTTCCAATCTTATCATTCTTCTATGCCTTTTAAAACTCTAATACCCTTGTTTAGTTGGGTGCCTTGGGAGTTGTAGTTGTATTCTCCTTAAATTGCAGTAGTGACCATTTTTCAGTAATCAAGGCAGCTTGCCTCAGTCGTCTAGAATGGTTGGGGGAAGAGCACAGGAATCCAATGGCCTCAATGTGTTCTTAAGATGTTTGGTTTTGTTGCTGGTCAGTCCTAGGGCTGGCTACTGTCCCTGAGCCTCGCTGTACTCAAGGACAGTGTTCTACCACTTGAACCATGGTGCCTCTTAAGGCTTTTTTTTTTTTTAGTAGTTTATTGGCGATAACAGTCCCATGGAATTTCTTGCCTGGTATGGCTTTGAACCACAATCTTTGGATCTCAGCCTCCTGAGAAGCTAGGATTACAGGCATGAGCCACTAGCACCCATCACAAAAGGGTTTTTTCTTTCCACTCCAGATGCATTTTGGTAAGTATTATTACATGCTAGCAGTAATAACTTGTACATCCACACTTAGTTTGGCCAAGCTTAGCTCCTAAACTCCAAGGTTCCATTATCACCCATGACAGTTGTTGAAGATATAATTCATTGAAAGACTAAATCATAAATTGAATTTCTGCTTCTCTTCACAGTTACTTTTCCCCCTGAGATTTTTGAGCATTCTTCTGGATTATTCCCTAACATGAGATTCCTTGATATTGACTTTGCCTCTGTTTTTCTTCCTGTTCCTCCGAATGGATTGCAGACACTCATGGCCAGAACAGAATTCACTCTCGTTACAATCCTATAAGCTTGGGTAAATAGGTGCAGAGTTTTCTTTCCCACCCCAATGGCCACAGCCTCTTCTGGTTTGCAAGTCAAGTACTGGAATCACCTCTTTTAGTTGGTGAAAGAAACAGGCACATCAGAAAAAAGAAATTCTGTTAAAATGGTTGTTTGCTCTGAACAACTCTTCTCTTGAAATACTCTTGCTGGTTCTCTTAAGATTCCCTGTTTACCAATTACTTCCCCATCCACAGATTTTTGTGGTACTCCTTGCTTTCTTCGTCTTGACCTTTCCTCCTGTCTCAAAGCTCTGGCCCCTAATTATCAAGCACTGTATTTACCTACAGTGATTCAAATATGTAGAGTACCTCCTACATGCCAGACACAGTAGCAGGCACTAGAAATACAATGAATACAAGTAGGTTATTAAACACACACAGAGTAACACAGAATGCACATAACTTTGAGTGCAGAGGAAACTCAATTAAAAACAACGAGTGGTAAGGAGATAGGAGAATGTGGCTATCGAGGATAACTCCCTGATCCTATTGTGGGGAAAGGAGATTGCTTCCTAGAGGAGCTTAGTCGCAAAGAATGAGCAGGAATTAGTTAGGTGGAAAAGTGGGAAAAGCTTGGCATTGGTGGTTCACACCTATAATCATGGCTACAGTGGAGGCTAAGATCTTGAGTATAAAAACTCAGGGACGGCGCTCAGGCCTGGTATGAAGCGTTCATGCAAGGGCAGACACACACACACACACACACACACACACACACACACACACAGAGTGAGGAGATATTCTAGATACAGAAAGGAAGAAATAAGGAGAGGAGAGGAGGGAGAAAGGGCATATGAGGAGTGTATAAGAGAGAGGAGAAGGCACTAGATTGATTTGTTCAAGCAATTCAAAGTAATATAGTATCCAGTGTAATCCAGTGTGTGGGGCCTTGGAATGATGGCCAGTGAGGAACGACACAGTTACATTTACATTTTAGAAGGGTCTTCCTCCTGGAGACAAAGTGAGGAAATAGCCCCAGCTAGTCTTGAGGGAGGCTGGAAATCCTGTAATCTAGGTGAGAGACAAGGGCCATTATGCAGTAATGCCTACAAGATAGGAAAAGTTGGCAAGATTTTAAAAATATTTGGGCAATGGTAAAATTTCCAGGATTTGGTGGTAGAGAATGGAGTTGGTGGGAGAGAAGGTAGTTGGTTTCTGACTTAGGCAGCTGAAAAGCTCAATAGGATATCCCTGAGATAGTGAGCATGGAAGCACTGGAATATAGAATTCACTGAACTGAGTTTGATATTGAATTTTAAGTGTAAGTGCAGCTTGAGTGAAAGAAGTCCAGGTCAAAATAGTCTGGGAAAACGTGTATTGTACTCCAGTTAAAGAATATTGAGAACTGACAAGCTCTGCCTTAACAAATTTTTTTTATCTTTATTTAACTTAGTTTCCCTCAAGAGCCTGCCTTCCATTGGAATGCCACAGAGTGAACACCACAACTTTCTCAGAATTTTTTTTCTGGTCAAGCACTGGGTAGTGTTTCAATATCTACTCATGTAATAGATGCTTGATGCTTGGTTGTCAGTATCACAACTAGCTAGTTATAATAGATTTGGATTATGCCAAGTCCATTGATCCTTCCCATTAAAAAAAATTCCAGTAGATGCAGCAAAATCAAAGTTGGAAATATGTTTGTTAAAATACAATAGTCATTGTGTTTCCAAGTAATATTCTCTGACATCTTGAGTTAGAGTAGTGGTTCTGCTTGCCTGCTTATCTGTCTGTCTATCTGTCTATCTATCTGTCTATCTATCTATCTATCTATCTATCTATCTATCTATCTATCTATCTATTTGCTTATCTATTGTGCTTAGCTGGGGTTTGAACTCAGGGCCTGGGTGCTATCCTTACCTTTTTTACTGACACTCTACCACTTGATCCACAGCTCATCTTCTAGCTTTTTAACGGTTACTTAGATATAAGATTCTCATAGACTTTATTGTTTGGGCTGTCTTTGAACATCAGTCCCTAGATCTCATCTCATGAATAGCTAGAATTATAGGTCAATTATCTAGCCTCTTAGAGCCTTTTTAAACTCACATGTAATTAGAAACATAGTAGAAATCAGAAACATTATGAATATATATCACTATTAATAAACAGGGTAAGAAATTCAATAATTTTTTAAATTATAGTTCATAGAGGCAGAACTGAGACTGAAACTCAAATATCTGGGCTCTGACTCTGGTGCTTCTTCTGCTAACCGAATAATTTCTACTGGTGCCTCTTGGGCCATGATTTAAGGACTATATTCAGAGACTACCCTCACATAAAGAGAATCTTGCTTTTGAGACTATAAAGTCTGTAAAAGCCACTTGAAGCCAGCTGGAGAGAGCATGTATTGAGAAGAGAATATGTTCAGAGAAATGCCCTAACTTGACCCAGAAACATTTTTTTAATCGTCAATTATTGGCCAGAAGCTGATGGCTCACTTCTATAATCCTAGCCTTTTAGGAGGCTGAGATCTGAGGATAGAGATCAAAGCTAGCTGTGACAGAAAATTCCCTGAGACTCTTACCTCCAATTAACCTATAAAGAGCTAGAAGTGGAACTGTGGCTCTGGTGTAATGCGCCAGCCTTGAATGAAAAAGCCAAGCAAAAGCAAAAGGCTCTGATTGAAACCCCAGTACCAGTAAGAAAAAAAAAGTCAGTTCTTGTGTTTCACTCCAATCTACCTGAATATAAAATTGTTATTGAGATCAGTCCTATTAATTCCTGTACAAATACGTAGTTTTGAGGTGTCACATTGATTATGAAGTATTGTTTTCCCCCTTATAGACAAAAGTCATCCCTTAAAATCCCTTTAAAGCTCCCCGAACTCAGATTAACTTTTGTACCTACTGGGTCATCAGATTTTCCGTTATTGCTTAGAAAACAGTTTATGGAAAGCTGTGGGAGTTTCTAAAAAACTAACAGGGAAAGGAAGCATTCTGGGCTAAAAGCATAGGTGGACTCAGACTTACTTCCTCCCTCTTCTAGTTGGGGCTTCCTGTCTTCACGGAAGATTGTATTTCTTCTCCCTTCACTTCTCCTTTTACACAAATAGCCCCAGACATCTGTGTTCTGGCCTTGTCGTAATTAGCGCCAAGTTAATCACCAAATTCTGCCTGTAGAACTGAGGGACAGCATCTACAAAAGGTAAGACAGTTAACTTTATAACTTTGGTAAAGCTCTCCAACATTTTATGTAGAGTCTGGTGTCTTCAGAGTCTCTATTTGTATTTCAAGTTACTTTATAATTTCCTGTTTAGATTAGTAGTACCTTGCTAACGAACCCCCAAAGATTTAACAGTTTTCATGTCTGATTTCTCTTTGGGCCTGATTACTTAGGTGCTTACATTATTGCTGACTTAGTTTACTTACTGTGTTTGGTGATTTCTGATGGTTTGGATATTGTGAATGGGATGAAGTAGGGAAAATTTCCTATGTGCTTTGTCTTGAGCAAACTGGTCTTGTGGTTTTGAATGGGTCTTTCTCCAGTTGAGAAATTTCAGAAGTACAGTTAGTGAATCCTACTGTCATTCTTCGGAGTCACTAAATAGATGGATGGCTATAAAAAAGAAATCATACCATCAAAGGTGTTTGGTAAATATTGCTAAAGAGATCAAGCCTAGATCACAAAGGGGGGGATCTTTACGTGTTGGCTTTCAAAGAGCAAGAAAGACATCATGATCTATGGAACACCTCCAGATTCATTTCTCCTTGGCATATGGAGCATGAATATAGATACATATGCCATGAGATGCCCTTACAAAAGACAATCTACCTACATAGCCTACATACCCTACAAACACACAGCAATAATTTATGTGGCATTACTAATGAGCTTCTAAGGACTCAAGAAAGTGACAATTCAGCTTTGGTCCTATTGTAAGAGTTGCTGGTCACTACAGGAAAAATTTGTTTCACCTCTTTCTCCTTTTGCAAAACCATAAGCACCTTTCATTTGCACCCTAGAGGAGAAACAACAAAATTCCCTTTGATCATACCCATTTCAGAATGTAAGGTGCCAAAGGGCTATAGATTTCCAAGGTACCTCAGGGGATACTGAGGTACCCTCTGGGAGACAGGTGTTGGTGGCTCACTCTCATAATCATAGCTACTCAGGAGGCTGAGATGTGAAGACTAAAGTTCCAAGCCAGCCTGAGAAGGTAAGTCTGTGAGATTCTTAACTCCAGTAAACCAGCAAAAAGCCAGAAGTGGAGCTCAAGTGGTAGAGTACTAGCTTTGAGCTAAAAAGTTAAGGGACAACAGACAAGTCCTTAGTTCAAGCTCCAATATTGGTACAAAATAAGTAAATAAAAATAAAGGCCAGAGTTTCCGGTGACTTTCAATGAGCTTTCATTTACCAGTGGGAAATTAAGCACCTCTTGTGGTTTGGAAAGTACTGGTTGGGGGAGGAGGAGGGGAAGGTAGAGGGGAAATTTGTACAGCAGTAGTCCTGTGCTTCAGAAACATTCTGGTAGATTAAAAGAAAAAATACCATACTCCACAGGGATTTGGAAGAAAACCAAACCAGAGAGGAATAATCTGATGGATTAAACAAGTTTTGCTTTCTCAATCTTAAGCCAAGATGTACTGTTTTGAAACTGGTTGAATGGGAGCAGATGGCAAATTGAAATCTGATTTCCTGTGATGTTTCCTGTGTTAAGATAAGTTAGTTCAGTTTAGTTTTGAAATAAGAGAATTAAGTTTCTTTTCTTTCTTCCTTTTTTTTTTTTGTATTAGTCCTAGGGGCTTGAACTCAGGGCCTCAGCACTGCCCCTGAAATTTATTTGCTCAAGGCCCACTCAACCTCTTGAGTCTCCATTGTACTCCCAGCTTTTTTTGTAGTTAATTGGAGATAAGAGTTTCATGGACTTTCCGAGATGGGCTGGGTTTTGAATCACAGTCCTCAGATCTCAGCCTCCTGAGTAGCTAGGATTGATGGCAATAGCCACTGGTGCCCGTAGACAACTCCCCAAAACCCATTCCTCACAGAATCCATTATTACCACTTCATGTTTGGCCACTGGCAAGACATACAAACTAGAAAGGAAAATTGTAGCTCCATAGTTTCTTTCTTTTCCCACTCTTACTTTCCTTTCCTTCCTTCTTTCCTTCTCATCTCCCTTCTTTCCTCCGTTCCCTTTTTCAAACCCTGTCAGTAGTAAGACTTAAACTCAGAGATAGGGCACTGTCCCTTAGCTTTTTCACTCAAGACTAGCACTCTACCACTTGAGCCACAGCTCCACTTGTGGCATTTTGGTCGTTATTTGGATATAAGAGTCTTGCAGAATTTCCTACCTGGGTTGGCTTTGAACTGGGATCGTCAAATATTAGCCTCATACGTAGCTAGGTCTACTGGCACCTGGTAGTCCATAGTTTATTAGACTCTCTGTTTAACCCCTGAATGCCTAGAGATCCTCTGATTTCTCTTGCTAACTTCCTTCTACCCAGCAATATACTAGTGGCTACTCACTATGCTTGATTACTCTCACAAGAATTACTGATGTGGTTATCAATCTCTAAGGGTCTACCATGGAGACATAATTCCAAAATACAATACACGATGCTGTTTTCTGTGATGGAGAGAAAATGGAGAATAGTTGAGGGCTATGCTAAAGACTCCCTGGGAAAAGAGGTGACTGTTGGGGTTTAAAAAAATGAGTTTGCCGGGAGTTTGGCATAGTGGTAGAGTGCTTGCATAGCATGCATGAAGACCTTCATTCAATTCCTCAGTACCATATACATAGAAAAAGCTGGAAGTGGTGCTGTGGCTCAAGTGGTAGAGTCTTGAGAAAGCCCAAGGACAGTGCTCAGGCCCTGAGTTCAGTCCTTAAGATGCAAAATAAAGAAGAAAATGAGTTCACTTGGAGATCAAGGCTAATTAATAGCCTTCCAGACAGAGGGCGTTGTATAGACAAAGCCAAGGAACTGCTTGCAGATTACAAACAAAAGGAAGCAAAGTAAGAAGACTGTGCTCTGCCAAGCCATGTGACCATAGAAGCAGCAAGCCCTTTGCACTACACTACATTTGAAAGCGGCAAGGTCACTGAGCAGAGAAGTCTTGGCTCTAGTCCTGGGCAGAGCTGTGCCACAGACTGTTCACCTGACTGAGTAGTTGGGGCGTGGCTTTAAATGAGGGTAGAGAGACACGTTTCTTCTTCTACTTAGATTTCCCTTTAAATAAGAAGGAAGAAGGGTGGAGCTTTTGTGAAGTTAGAACTATTCTCTTGCTCACCATTTTAGTTCCAGGAACTACCACATTAATTTGGTTAAAGTAGTTTGGTTTGCATTCCTAAATTAGGCAGCCCATGACGGTTCCTGATTTGCCCAGAACATCACCTTAGGTTAAGCTTTCCTATGTAAACACTGAGGACTGAGCACCTGTCCTCGAAGAGTTTCCAGGACCCACTGCCACTGCAGGTGTCAATTGTGAGGCAAAGCCTTGCAATTCATAATCCAGTCAGTTATGTAGAGCCAGCCTGGGCAGAGGAAGAGGAGAGGTTGGGAGGTTTCTGTACCAAGTAGGTCTTGAGAAAGAGGAAATAAGCATTTCTAAAATTAAAAAAAAAAAACAACAGTGTGCAAGGGCTTCCAGTAGAGGTCAAGAATCTCTATATTGAGATGTAGAGGAAAATCTTCTCTTTTTATCATCCATTTCTGACCCAAGAAATCACATCCGTACCTGTAGTCATGGCAAAGCATCTTTGTAAAAAGACTCCTATTCACATTCCTATAATCATGTCAAATGAAAGTGCTATATTCTGAGCACTGGAATGCCAATACTTAGAAGGAATGTGATTAGCTGGGCTCAACTACAATATCTAATTCAAATAAAGTATCTAAGTGTCAGTTGTTTTAGCACTCCAACCTGCTGATTTTTCAGTTGGCATCTCTAAAATTGCTTAGTAGCTGTTTTGAATCTCTCCTGATTTGGGAATGGAATGTTTCCTCCTCCATACTGTATTATGCTGTGCTAGCTTTTCTTAGAGATTTCTTCATAAGCAGGCACAATTAGACTGTACTTCCTTTATATAAAGAAATTTCAGTGCATTTTAACCAAAGCCAACATAATTTTTTAAATATTATTTTATTGATTGTCAGTGTGATTTACAGAGGGGTTACAGTAACATACATAAACTAGAGGGTACATTTCTTGTCGAACATTGTTACCACCTGTCATATTTTTCTGCAAGGCAACATAAAATTTTAATTCATCTATAAATTCAGCTGATCAAAGAACAGTTTTCTGACAAATTAAATATTTAACATATTCAACTTGACATTTTATAATTTAGAAATAAGATTAATGGGCCAGGAGCGTGGCCTAGTGGTAGAGTGCTCGCCTAGGATGCATAAAGTCCTGTGTTCGATTCCTCAGTACCACATACATAGGAAAAGCCAGAAGTGGCACACTGTGGCTCAAGTGGTAGAGCACTAGCCTTGAGCAAAAAGTGTCCAAGGATAGTGCCCAGACCCTGAGTTCAAGCCCCAGGAATAGCCCCCCCACACACAAAAAGCAATAAATTGAATTAAGTTGGCAAACATACTTGACCCTCACCCTGTCTTTTCAACTTTGTTCAAATAAATATGAATTCATGACTGTTCACTCTATACCAGGAACAAATATAACTCTTAAAATTATTCCATGGCACCTTATTCTCAAAATTTACTATTCCAATATAACTGGGATCTTAATTTTTTTCATGGTACTCTCTGAATTCACACTTGCTCAGCTTGGTTAATTTGTATGCTTGCTTTGATGCTTTGTGACTTGAGCCATGCCTCTAGTCTCGTTTTTGGTGGTTAATTGGCGTTAGAGTATCATGGTTGTAAAGTGTGTGTGTGTGTGTGTGTGTGTGTGTGTGTGTGTGTGTGTGTGTGTGTGTGTGTTATGCCTACTGAGACTTGAACTCAGGGCCTGGGTGCTTTTAGCTTTTTCCCTCAAGGTTGATACTCTACCATTTGAGCCACCCCTTCAATTCTGGCTTCCTTCCTTCCTTCCTTCCTTCCTTCCTTCCTTCCTTCCTTCCTTTCTCCCTCCCTCCCTCTCTCCCTCCCTCCCTCCCTCCTTCCCTTCCTCTCTCCCTCCCTCCCTCCCTCTCTCTCTCTCTCTCTCTCTCTCTCTCTCTCTCTCTCTCTCTTTCTTTCTTTCTTTTTTTCTTTCTTTCTTTCTTTCTCTCTCTCTCTCTTTCTTCTTTCCTTCTTGGTGGTCATTAACTGTCAGTAAGAATCTCACAAACTTTCCTGGATACTCAGAGCTTAGCCTCTTGAGTAGCTAGGATTACAGGTGGAGTCACTGATGCCCAGCAAGATGTAATGATTTTATAATCAGAATTTCCTTGGGGTAATTACTCATTTTCAACTTAAAAAAAACCTCCAACACCTTTTTATTCAGATATAAAGGAAAGTGAGCTAAAGAAATAGGGAGAATTTCTTCATTTTCTTTATACAATGAAACAGTAAAGCCAGGTGCCAGTGGCTCATATCTGTAATCCTAGCTACTCAGAAAGTTGAGATCTGAGGATCATGGTTCAAACCCAACTCAGGTAAGAAAGTCCATGAGACTCTGATCTCCAATTAACCACCAGGAAACTGGAAGTGGAGCTGTGGCTCAAGTGATAGAGTGCTAGCCTTGAGCTGAAGAACTCAGGGACAGAGCCCAGGCCCAGAGTTCAAGTCCCATGACTGACCAAAAAAAAAAATCATAATCACTTCTAAGTTTGATTATTCTCACCACTTAATTAGAGGGCAATACAGGTATAGGTCAAAGAAAGGAAGAGGATTGAACTAGAAATCCACAAGATAGTGTTCAGTCAGAGCTCTTTGCCCAGAGAAATCCGAAGGATGAAATTCATGTGTGGCCTCTAGGTTGAGAGGCTTAGGTGGTGGCCTTTGTAAAGTGTAGTTTCGTCACTGAGGTTCCTGGAAACTGATGTCAGGGACTTTCTTCATAGAAGGAATCCTACAAGGACCCCATGAGTCATTGGTGGAGAGCAGCAGACTGTAATTGTGCAAGTTGCCGTCAGTTCCTCTGACTCATGGTTGGAAAGAGTGGGAGGCTCAATAGCTGGCCAAGAGCAGTGAAGAAAGGCTAGGGAAATGAAGCAGTGTTCTCTCTGAATTTACATGGAAATGCGGACACGGCTCTGTGTCGTGAAAGTAACGACTGTATACAGGTTTTCTCCTTGAATTTGAAGTTGAGGAAGAGAAGGGAAAAGGCAGAAGTGATCTCCTTTCAGTGAAAGACCCTATCAGTTAAGATACAGCCAGATTTGGAGCTTCCTTGCTGGTTGGTGTTCTGTGGACAATGAAGTTAAGGTTACAGGTGCCTGACACAGGTTGTCAGATGATTCTAGAATGCTGAGGCCAATGCAAATCTAAAAGCCTCTTTTTGTTGTAGATGAATACAATATGTCTAAAATATCAGCTTATTAGTAGAATTTAAAAAAAAAAACAAGACCACTGACTACAGAATCACATCCATTCCACGCCATCACATTATATGGAGTCCATGAACTACTAAATGTTCATTCAATAGTCTTGTTGCTTTTTTCAATTATGCATTAGGCTTTGAGATTCAAAGATTAAGTAGAGCTTTTCTTCCTCGAGCTCACATTGTAATACTTGTATTACAACAGTATTGGTAGAGATACAATACTAGCACAAGTATGTCCAGGGAAGTGATGGCCGAAGGTGAAAAAACATGACACAATTAAAGATGCTTTTATGGAAAAGTGATACCGAGTCATTAGGACCACTGGTAACTGACCAGATTACAAAGGTCAGAAAGGAGAAAAGGGCAAATTTCATCAAAGATCTCTGAGCAGAAGAATGGAGGCATTAGAACAAGTTGCCATGATTGCTTAACTTTAAAGTTTGTATGTAAAAGGAAGTGTTGCAATGACAGGAACAGAATAGGGTGGGCCTTTCCGTATACGTGTCTGTAGTGGGTGTGTGTGTGTGTGTGTGTGTACATGTACATTTATCATCTCAATAGTTACGTTCATTATCTCAGTCCAGGCAATGAACAAACCCTTCATGCTCAAATGATTTTTCATGGCCTTTTGTAATCTCTTTCACAATCTGTCCCTGAATTCTCTCTACTCATCTCCTTTCCCCTCTTCTCAAGTCTCCATGTAACTACTGATCTCAATTTTGTTGCTACAGATCCGTTTTCATTTTCTAAACTACTGTATAACTGGAATCATACAGTGTGTTAGATTTCCTATAGCTTTGCCCCCTCCTTCCCATGATTATTTTGAGATTCCCCTATTCTGTAACATGACATCAGCAGTTCTGTTGAGCAGTAGTCTAGCCTGCAGTTATGCCTCAGTTTTCTTATGGGTTCATATCTTGATAGATGTTTGTGTTGTGTCAAGTTTGGGAGCACTATGAGGTGCTATGAACATTCCTGAACAAGCCTTTGGAATATTTGCTTTTCTTGGTTAATGTAGAATGAGTAGAATGGCTGCAACAATGTGGTTATATATTTTATATTTCCAGCCATAGAATAGGAGAGCTCCAGTTTTCCTATGTGTGGTTAGATTTAAAAAAAAAAAACATTTTATCTATTCTTGGATGTGTGTAGTTAAGTTATTGTAGTTTCAATTTGCATTTTCCTAATGACTAATACAGAATTTATTTATATACTTATTTTCTATCCATACTTCCTTCTTTGAGGCCCAGTACTGCTTGGGGTGTGTGCAAAGGCGCTTACTCTCATCTCCAATTATCTATTTGAAAAAGCCCAAAATGGATCTGTAGCTCAAGTGGTAGTCTTGAACAACAAGAAAAAATATTCCCTTGCATAACAGGATTTGTTTTCTTTTCTTTACCCTATTTTCACTCTTCTTTTGTTTTGAGATGGAGTTTCACTGTATTGTCCAAGCTAGCCATGGATTACTGAAGTAAAATGATTCTTCTGCCTTAGCATCCTTCTTCCTGAGTAGCTGGGAGTATGGGAGTTGAACTGCCATACTATTCTAGCTATTTTTTTCTTTCCTTTCCTCCTCCTCCTCCCCCTCCTCCTCCTGCTTCTTTTTGGTAGTACTGGGGCTTTAATTCAAGACCTTACACTTACTAAGATGATGTTCTACTACTTGAGCCACAATCCCATCCCTGGTTTTAGCTAGTTATTTTGCAGATGGAGTCAAGAGAACTTTTCTGCCCAGGCTGGCCTGAAACTGTGGTCCTCCAGATCTCAGCCTCATGAGAAGCTACAATTAAAGGAGTAAGCCATTGGTGCTTAGCAATTTGTTTTATCTTATGAATGATTTAAAAAGATTTTCTCCTTTTGGAATTTGTCCTTTCATTCTCCAGTGGCCTTTGAAGAGGTCCAATTTTCTTTCTTTCCTTTTAAAGAACTGTGCTTTTGGGGAGGGAAATGGGAACAAAAACCATGTGAGAAGTAATGCACGCACTAGCTTGCAAATTGACCCCTCTATACATTACCTTGACAATAAAAAAATAAAATAAATAATAAAAAAGAAAAAAAGTACTGTGCTTTCACAGTATCTTATCTGAGAACTTTTTATCTATCCAACTTGGCAAATGTTTTCTCATATATTTTCTTCTGATGATTTGTAGATTTAGGTTTTTACATTCAGAACCCAGATTTATTTGCAGATTTATTTTTTTGGTACCAAGATTGAGTCCAAAGCCTCATATGTATGTACTCAGCAAGTGCTTTTATCATTTGAGCCAGATCTTCAGCCCTATTTTTATATATTATTGGTATTAGAGACTTTATGGGCAACTTCATATTTTTTACATATTGCTATCTAGTTGTTCCAACATTATTGACTTAAAAAGTATCCTTCGTTTTCTGCATATTATCTTTATAGATTGGTTGAAAATCAGTTGTCCATATGTTTCTGAATTTTATTCTTCTCTATTGTTTATCCTAACATCAATTGTCTTTTTTTTTTTTTTTTGCCAGTCCTGGGCTTGAGCTCAGGGCCTGAGCACTGTCCTTGGACTTTCTCAAGGCTAGAGCTCTACCACTTGAGCCTCAGCACCACTTCTGGCTTTTTTTTTCTATATGTGGTACCGAGGAATGGAACCCGGGTCTTCATGCATGCTAGGCAAGCACTTTAACCACTAGGCCAAACTCCCGGCCCCATCAATTGTCTTTAATGCCATAGCTTTATAGAAAGTAATAAAACTGAGAGGAAACAGACTTAATTTTGTTCTCTATCAAATTCATTTTTATTCTGCTAAGACATTTTTACCTGAATAATTTAAGAATTCACTTCTCAATGTTAAAATGTCTGCTGTTATCATGTTGATTGCAATTACAATATATCTCTGCATACATATCTGGAAAGGGATGATACTATAGATTATAGTTTATACATTATCAATTATTTAAATGGAAAAGGGTGAGATTTTAACTATAGTGTAAAATAAGCATGTTATTTCTCTCTACTTATAATATCATCTTCAAATTGTCTTTTCTTTTCTTTTTTTTTGTCAGTCCTGGGTTTGAGCTCAGGGCTTGAGCACTATCCTTGGACTTTCTCAAGGCTAGAGCTCTACCACCTGAGCCACAGCACCACTTCTAGCTTTTTCTATATATGTGGTACCGAGGAATCAAACTTGGGTCTTCGTGCATGCTAAGCAAGCACTCTACCACTAGGCCAAACTCCTGGCCCAAATTGTCTTTTCTTTAGGTTTTTAGTAAATAAATCTTTCTTATCGGTTGTCAGGCTTAGCTCTCAAAAGTTCAGATTCAATATAATTTTAGATATTATTAACTTTTTATTTCTTATTATGCTAGTATATAAAAACATACATGATTTGAGGAGATTGAACCTTGTATCCAGCAAAAGTACTATACTCACTAGTTCTAGTGAATATTTCATGGTTTTCTTTAGATTTTCTGCAAAGACAATCATGTCAATTATGAATGGAAACCATTTTGGCCTTCTTCTCTCTTTAATTTTTAACTCTTTTTATGCCTCATTGCATAGGCTCAGAATGCTAAAAGTGTTAAGAGTAGCTAGACTCACCACTAATATGCTATCATTAAGTACTACATTATGATTTTCACAGACGCTCTTCATAAAGATTAAATACTCCTCTATTCCATCTTGACTGCAAGTTTTTAAAATTAGAAATAAATATTGAGTTGTGTAAATTTTCTCTCTACTGAAGTTTTTAAATGTATTGTCTCAGCATGTTAATATGGTTTGTTAAATAGACACTTTTTGAGAAAGGGTTTAGATTATGTATCCTAGGCTGTTTTTGAACTCACAACCCTCCTGATGGACTTGGATATGTGTCAGATGCCAGAAGCTCCAGCCAGTGTCACTACAATAGCCTTTACTGTGGACTGTCTGTCCTGGGCAGATTTGTTTCAGTAGTAGGTGATCCCTGTGTCTTTTATCTGTGTTTTGGTGGGGTTTTGATGCTGTGTAGTTTCTTGTCTATGCTAGAGAAGTGCCTCTTCTTCCTCTCTTCTCTTTGTATTTGTTGGGGTAGTACTGGAGCTTCAGCTCAGTTTCTAATTTGCTAAGCAAGTGTTCCACCACTTGAGCCACAATCTCTGGGCAAAACAAATTCTTAATGCAAGAGCAATTATTTGGGGGGCTTGGACCCAGGCCTTATACATTTACTATGGAGGTTTTCTACTGCTTGAACCACAACTTCAGCATAAGTACTTTTTTTCTAACACATGAAAGGCATTAATGTACAAAATGGTGAAATTGTTACCCACTCTTTCTCTTCTAACCACCTTCCTGGATGGGAAGACATTGAGTTAAAAAACAACCTCCCCTCCCCAAGCATGGACGAAACTCCCATGGAGGACTCAGAACCCAGGTCAGCCATGTCTTCATACTCAAGGTAATTTTTTTGCGGGGAGGGACTATCCCTGAGACTCTTTATGCTCAAAGCTAGTGCTTACCACTTAAGACATTTCAGTTTCTGAGTGGTTTACTGGAGAGACAAGTCTCATGGGGAATTTTCAGCCCAGGCTGGCTTTGAACCATGTTCTTCATATCTCAGCCCCCTGAGTAGCTAGGATTACATGCATGGGCCACTAGCACCTGGCTTGCTCTGGCTACTGTTTTTTTATGGGTCATAGAGCTTGAACTGTGGGCCTGGCCATTGTCTCTGAGCTCTTCAGCTCAAGGCTACCACCCTACCCCTGGAACCACAGCACCACTTCCCGTTTTCTAGTGGTTAACTGGAGGTAAGAGTCTCACGGACTTTTTAGTGCCTGGGCTCGCTTTGAACCGTGATCCTCAGATCTCAGCCTCCTGAGTAGTTAGGATTAGAGGCATAAGCCACGTGCCCGGCACTCTGGCTAATTTTGAGATAAAATCTCACTTATTTCCCGGGTCAGCTGGAACCACCCAACTCCTATTTATTCTTTCTATAACAACAAGGATGATATGAATGCATGCCCAGCGTTTTCTGCTGAGATAAGGTCTTGAGAAATCTCTCTCTTTCTCTCTTCCTTTTTCTCTCTTTCTTTTTCTTTCTCTCTTTCTCTCTTTCTTTCTCTCTCTCTTTCTCTCTCTCTCTTTCTTTCTTTCTTTGCTAGTCCTGGGGCTTGAACTCAGGGCCTGAGCACTGTCCTTGGACTTTCTCAAGGCTAGAGCTCTACCACTTGAGCCACAGCACCACTTCTAGCTTTTTCTATGTATGTGGTACCAAGGAATCAAACCAGGGTCTTCATGCATGCTGGGCAAGCACTCTACCACTAAGTCAAACTTTCAGCCCTGGCAAACTTTTGTTTGGCTGACCTTGAATCCTCCTGATCTCCACCTCCTGAGGATCACAGACACAAGCCACCAGCACTCAGGCTAGAATGATACTCAATGTGCTATTCCTCCTGCCCTTCACTCTACTGGTCTGTATAGTGAATCCTTTCATTTGTGGCTGTTTTCAAATTGTCTACACACTGGGCCTGTGGGAGATGATGCTGTTCAGCATGTGGCTCCCTACAATGGTGGAGTGTAGAACTTTTCAATCTTGCTGGGGACTATGGCTATGTTTGCAGCTGGTTATATAAAAATATCCTCATCAGTCTTAGGAGAGAGGGCATGATCTCTGTTCATAATCTAATTAGTGTTACGGAGTATGCCTTAGACACATTTAAATGTGCTGCACATCCTGTATTGTCTTCAACAGATTGTGCTGTTACCCATCACCATAGCAGCTTTTCAAAGAGCTGCAAAGCTCAGCCTGGAATTCTCTGCCCTTGTGTTTGGTGTAAACACCTTCACTGTCCTGGCAACACAGACTGTGCTCGCTCAAATTGGAGTAGATGCCAAGCCTTAGAAACTACTTCTTAATTTCTGACCTCTGACAGTTAGTGGGCAGTCATTGTGATGGATTTCTTGGCTAGCAATGCCATCAATGTCATTTTTTTGCCAGTCCTTGGGCTTGAACTCAGGGCCTGAGCACTGTCCTTGGGCTTTCTCAAGGACAGAGCTTCTACCACTTGATCCACAGTACCACTTCTGGCTTTTTCCATGTATGTGGTACCATGGAATCAAACCTGGGTCTTGGTGCATGCTAGGCAAACACTCTACCACTAGGCCAAACTCCTGGCCCTGATGGATTTATTTTTGTTTTCTCTCTGTGTGTGTGTGTGTGTGTGTGTGTGTGTGTGTGTGTGTGTGTGTGTGTGCGTGTGCTGGTTCTCAAGATTGAAGTCTGAGCCTGGGTGCTGTCCCTTAGCATTTTTGTGGCTCAAGGATAGTTCTCTACTGAGTCACGCCTCCACTTCAGGTTTTTGCTGGCTAATTGGAGATAAGTCTCACGAACTTTTATGACCAAGTTGTTTTGAATCATGATTCTCAGATCTCAGCCTCTTGCTTAGTTAAGCACAAGCTACTTGTGTGTCCAGCTCAGATTTAATGTTTTAAATTAAATATTCATGCATGTACATTTTATAGCCTCAAGTAGCACTCAACCCTTCCTCGAGTGATCTGATAATCTGGATCTGAGAAGCCAACAGTGAAGTTCACTTCATGAATTATTTATGAGGACTAATTTAAGGATGATTTGTTTTCAATTCAAAAGTGAACTTGAATTTAGAAACCAAGTAATCAACAGCAGGCAGGCATGGTATTGCAATTCTTGATTAGCAAGTGAGTTGATGGTTTATATAGCACATAAGTCTATATTCTCTTAGCCAGACCCTTAGAATGGAAAGAGCATGGCTTCACAGAGGCCAAGGAATGTTGTAAGTCATGGTTCTATCAGCATTTGCTGTTCTCAACTGCTTTGTCCTAAATTCTGTGTTGCCCCCGGGCATTTGTGTTCAACAAATGAAAGCTGTTCCTATCACTGGCAATAGTTGCTGTAGCTTAATATCTTGTCTTGTACAGTGCATTGTTTGTCATTTTTATTTTGGCAAACTCTGTATGAATGTTTTTGAATTTCTATTTACCATTATATATTTGCAAAAACTTTCTTTAGCAGTATATTTTTGCATTATTCATATGCTTCCCAGAGAAGTTCAATTAGTTAAGGGGGAAAAAAGTAAGTTTTAAAGCTTAGTAATTACCTAAATGAAGAAATCTAATCAGAAATCGGCAGGTTTGCTTGTCTTTAATACTTCAGCAAGGACTGTTAATTCTTAAAAAAAAAAAAAAGCCAAACATATATGGTTAAAGACAGACTATTTTGCTTCGTTCTAGTTTTTTTTGTTTTGTTTTGTTTTGCTTTTATTGTCAGGGTAATGTATAGAGGGGTTACAGTTGTATTTGCCAGGTAGTAGATACATTACTTCTTATACATTGATACCCCTTCTCATGTTTTTGTCCCCATTTCCTTCCCCCCACCCCCTCCCAATCATCTTATTTTCCCTCCTTCCCTTTCCTATTTCAAATAAACAAATAAACGTATATATAAAATACCAAGTAACAAAGCCAGATACAGTAACAATATGAGATTAACCAAAGGACAAAAAAAGAGAAGAGAAATAACATAGTACATTAAGAACAACAATCACACAAGATAAAGCTCTTGTTTCCATATCCTAGAGATCCTCTCATTAGTCTCATCTTTTACTTCATTCTTTCTCTCTTTGTGCCAGTACTGGGGCTTGAACTCAGAGCCTGGGCCTTGAACTCAGGGCCTTATGCTCTTACTTGATTTTTTTCATAAGGCTAGTGTTCTACCACCTGAGCAACACCTCTACACCCAACTTTTGTTGGTTAATTGGAGATAAGAATTTCATATATTTTTCGGCCTGGGCTGGCTTCAAACTACAATCCTCAAATCTCAGCCTCCTGAGTAGCTAGGATTATAGGTGTGATTCACCAGTGCCAAGCTTCAGTCTTTTTTCTTTTAAGTCTTAGCATTTTTTGCCAGTCCTGGTGCTTGGATTCAGAGCCTCAGCATTGTTCCTGAGCCTCTTTTGCTCAAGGCTGGCTAGCACTCTACCACTTGAGCCACAGCACCATGTCCAACTTTTTCTGTTTATGTGGTATTGAGGAATGGAACCCAGGGCTTTATGCATGCTAGGCATTCTACCACTAAGCCACATTCCCCACCCCAAGTTTTATCGTTCTTAAGTTTTAACAGTCAGTTCAAAGCATCTACTAGATTGTTTTCACATTCTCTCCTTACATTCTCAATGTCAGTATTTATCACAAACTTCACTGCTGACTTTGTGATTAATTCCACGACTGCTGTGCTTGTTTAGACAGTTCATTATCTTTTATGGATATTTAAACAATGTGTTAGTTAGCATTCATGGCCATGACAAAATAGTCCATGGTCTCTTGGCTCCTTTGCTTTGGGTATGTGGTAAGGAAGAAATCTTGAGAGGATGATAAGGCAGATCAAGGATGCTCACCTCTTGCTACCAGTAAGGGGAGGAGTAAGACTAGGAGGAGGAGATGATTAGTTTAAGCTAGCTTGGGCAAGAAGTTAGCAAGACCTCCTCTAAACCAATAAGAAACTGGTGTGATAGTGATTGCCTGTAATCCCAGCTGTGAAAGAGGAAGGAGGCAGAAAAGAAGGATTGCTGTCCTGGAGAAATATGAGATCCTTTAAAAAGAAAATACCTAAAGCAAAAAAGGTTTAGGGTTTAGGGCATTGCTCAAGTGGTAGAGGCCCTGAGTTCAAACCACAATAAAAAATAATAAATGACTAAATCTATAAATAAACAAGGAGGGGGAAGGAACAAAATGCACATGGTATCCTTAATATGTGGCTATTAGATCTAAACAGTACAAGAGCGAGGACTCAATATTTGCGTACCCAATGCTATGGACATGGTATTGGAATTATAAACACAACTAGATGGACATAAAAACTATGACTCTATAGGCATAATGTTTTATTACATAGATTAATATGTATCTATGACATACAAACCCTCAGCCTAATTTTAATTATGTTCCAAAATCTAAGTGCCAGTGATTGTATATAGAGATTCCCTTCTTGAATACTAGTTTGTTAAACATTGCATTTGAAATATGATGTAAAAATCAATGTTAATAAATTCTTCAATAAAAAAAACAGGGGCCGGGAGTTTGGCCTAGTGGTTAAAGTGCTTGCCTAGCATGCATGAAGACCCAGGTTCAATTCCTCGGTACCACATACATAGAAAAAAGCCGGAAGTGCTGCTGAGGCTCAAGTGGTAGAGCTCTGGCCTTGAGAAAGTCCAAGGACAGTGCTCAGGCCCTGAGCTCAAGCCCAGGACTGGCAAAAAAATAAATAAATAAATAAATAAAAATAAAAAAAAACAAGGAAGGGGACTGAGACCCTGTATCATGGTTCACTTTTTGTGGCTCCACTGTATCATGGTTTTTATTTTTGAAAACAGAAATAGTGATCCCTCATTTATCCCCAGAGCTACATTAGAGACCCCAGGAATAGGTGAGAATCTGTGAAGTAGCAATAAGTGAACCTGAGCTAGTGAGGGACGACTATCTAACGTAACACAATAGGTGAGGGGTCACTGTATACTCCAAATACCCTTCAAGGCCACCTCCCCAGCGACCTACTTTCTCTAACCAGGCCCCACCTCCTAATAATACCAATGAGGACCAAGCTTTCAACACGTGAGTCTTTGTAGAACATTAAGGGTCCAAATAATACAAATAAACATCAAGAAGAACTTATGCATTTATCCAAGTGGTTTTGATTTCCAAGCTCTTTGTTACTTTCTGTACTCACTGGTCTCATTTTTCTTCCACCTGAAGGACTTTCTATAACATGTCTTTTAGTATGGATCTACAGCTAGAAAATACCCCATCTTTTATATATCTTGATAACTTTGCTGTTTCTCAGTGAAATTTATTTTTGACCAGATATTAAGCTTTCTATAAACATACTTTTATAAATTTAATCCTATGTACCTAACATAGCTTCATTCCTTCTGGCTACTTTAAGATGGTTTAAAATCTGTTTAAGGCATTTTTATTATAAAGTGACTTTGTGTAGCTTTCTGAATGTTTCTTACAGTTGGAATTTATTAAACTCCTTAGATATATGAGGAAGAATTTATTTTTTCTTTCCACCTTTATTTCTCTCCCTCTTTGGGGCTTCCACTTACATGTACGACCTTAAAATTGTTTCTCAACTTACAAATGGTTCTGCTCTCCCCCCCTCTCCTTCTCCCTCCCTCCCTCCCTCCTTCTTTCCTTCCTTTCTTCCCTCCCTTCCTCTCTCTCCCCATCTTTTTCTCTCTCATCAGGCCTGGGGTTTGAACTCAGAGCTTGGGCACTGTTCTTGGGCTTTCTCAAGCCTAGGGCTCTATCAGTTGTACCACAGCACCACTTCTGGCCTTTTCTGTGTATGTGGTATCATAGAAGTAAACCCAGAGTTTTTCACATGCTAGACAAGCACTCTACCACTAGATCATGTTCCCGGCCCCAGCTCTGTTCTTTTAAAAATGATTTTCTGGGCTGGGTGTTTTGCCTAGCCGTAAAGTACTTGCCTAGCATGCACAAAGACCTGGGCTCAGTTCCTCAGTACCACATACATAGGAAAAAAAAAGCCAGAAGCAGTGCCGTGGTTCAAGTGGTAGGGCTCTAGCCTTGAAAAAGCCCAAAGATAGTGCCCTGCCCCTGAATTCAAGCCCCAGTGCTGGCAAAAAAAAAAAATGATTTTCTGACTTGGAAAATACATTTTCTTACTGTCTTTAAGATCACTAATCTTTTCTTCTGTGATGTCTGATCTAATCTACTGTGCTTTTCACACATTGCAGTTTCATTTTCAGAAGTTTAGTTTAAGTCTTTTCATATTTTCCATGTCTCTGTTTACCTTTTTGAAACATAATATCTAGCCTAATGACAATCAAACATCTGGATGAGTTTTAATTGATAAATAATTTCTACTTTGTGGGTTGTACTTTTTAAACTTAATGCATGCTTGGTATTTTGAATGAATTCATAGTTTGTGATGTTTTTCTATTGACGAGTACTAGCTGTTTTTATATGCTTATATTGACCTGTGTTCTGAGGTATACTTACGTTACTTGGAAAAGGTTTTATTTTGGGGAGCATGTTTTTAAAGATTTGCTGTATAGAACTGAAACTGTATCCAAAATAGATCTATTTATTCTCTTCTACACACTCATTCCTGTGAATCTGGAGGTTTTTCAATGCAGGAAGAGGAACTAGGCAATGGTCATATGATACCCAGCCTCGATGTTTGTTTGACATGTGTGTACTAGTTGGTACTCAGCAAATTTTTAGTGGGAACTTTAGTAGGGCCACCAAACTTGTCCCTATACTTTACAAAGCAATGGTGACTTGGCAGAAATGGGAGATTGTCCAAAATTATCAAGGTGGGCCCTATCTAGACATATAGGTCCTTAGAAGACATAGGTTTAAAGAAAAAACTAGAAAATAACAAATGTGATCATAAAAACAAAAGGTTGGAGTGGTACTGGAAGAGGTCAAGAAATGTAGGTGTATTTTTGAAGCTGACAAAGAGAAGTCAGCAAGATACACTCCCTAAATCCTTCAAAAGGAATGCAGACATTTCAACTGCCTTATATATGTCTGGTTTACAAGCTGTTTTATAGTATGAATAACTCTATACACTCTTTTTTTTTTCATCACCATACTTTTTAATGAAAAAAAAAACAACACAAAAAACCTCATTTTAAATTGTAAAGGAAAAAATAATGGGAATGGGACAGCAGAAATCTTAGCAGCACAGTGGTTAAACAAATTGAAAGTATTAATGCACAAACATTAAAATATTAAAGCATATATGTTGCATATAAAGTACAGTACAGAACCAGGAGTGCACTATATTGATTAGTGCTTGATAGAAGAAACGATTAGCTTTGTTCTCCTCAAAGTGTCTACACAGTTCCACTCGCATGGCATTTGCCCCACACAGCCAGCAAGCTTTTTTCTTCAGTTATTCACACCTTGGTCAAATCTGAATCATAAACTTCCACTTCCAAATACCAATATTCATTCACAAGGAAAACCAGTATTTCCGTCTCACCACTGAAGAGGAATTTTGAAAGTTTACAGTCTATTCTAGGACACAAGTTTAGTTGAAAACTTCAGGAATGAAGACCAGTGGTATAGCAGCGTTCAAATATATAAACCGTAAAAATAAGACATAAAACTGCTGCTACGGTGTGTGTCCTGGTTGGGATTTAGTTCATCCAATTGATTTTTAGTACAAAACTAGAAATAACCTCTTCTTCATAACATCTAACTCTATACACTCTTAATACCTTAGAGAGAAAACTCAATTTTTTCTATCTTTACAAGCCATTTTATAGTGTGAATAATGCCATAGAAACTTATTCCCTTAGAGAGAAAACTCAGAATTTTCTATCTGGATTCCCAGGATTGAGGACCAGTTCTAGGATCTGGGCATTGACATCCTCATTGAGAAAATTAAATTCTCTTTGAAAATATCAAGTTCACACTGTTATCTTTTCATTTTTCCCACGGCTTGTTAATTGGTTTGTTTTAATTCTGCTGTAAGATTGGCAGCTACTGTGGATATCTAAGGCTTACTCATGGCCATCTAGAACAGAAAGCTCCACAGATGCTGGAAAGACAGAAAGTCACCTAGTCCCACTTATTCTCATGTATAGCAGTTCGCATACCAAATTTAATGTGTGTGTGAATCTCAGGGCATTTAAAGAATAGCTGATTATGGTACTGCCCTTGACCCTAAGGGCTGAGACTCTGTAAGTAATTGCTAAGTCACAAGTCTCTAATTCTGCACACACTCAAGACATCTACCTGGTCAGTGTCACTGTGACTCATCCTGTTCTAGAAATGACTCCTGTTTACTGATATCATGATTAAGTCAATGTCAACTAGAGCTTGCTTACAAAGGTGCAAGTTCAAGACAAGCCATTGTGTGTTAGAGATGTGTGAATTTGATTAAAGTACATTATAGACATATATGGAGCTATCACAATGATACCCCTTTGTACAATTAACATACACTAATAAACACACACAGAGGAAGAAGAGAAAGGACAGAGAGAAAATATAAACCAATTGATACCTCAGTCCAGAAAGTAAGTCATTGTAGAGTTTGGAGAAACCTTACCAAAGAAGCAAAGAAGCTATACTTGATTAAACATGTCAAGGATGGTCTTGAACCCTGAATAGCTATGAGCCATATCACTCACTTCCTTTGTTCTTCCTTCTACTTTGTAGGGCACGAATATCCAAGCATGAGTATGAGTACCTTAAAATTACTGAAGTATATCCTATTTGTCTTCAACTTGCTTTTTTGGGTAAGTTCATGAGTATTGCTGAAACAACCTTCCCCCAGCTAAACTTTCCTTTGCAGTCCTCTACCAAAGAAGTCTGGTGTGGAATGCAACTCATGCTAATATACAAAATGGGGATCCGGAACACCTAGTGGTAGTATAAAGGAGTAATAATTTTTTCCTCCCTCTTCTCATCCTGCCAGAGTATAAGCCTACAAAACTGAAATGTGCTGGTGTGATTATTTAACTGGGGTGCTTTTTCTCTCCTTTTGTCCTTTTTTTGCCAGTCCTGGCTTGAATTTAGGGCCTGAGCACTATCCTTGGACTTTCTCAAGGCTACAACTCTACCACTTGAGCCACAGCATCACTTCCAGCTTTTTTCTATGTATGTGGTACCAAGGAATCAAACCCAGGTCTTTCTGTATGCTAGGCAAGCACTCTGCCACTAGGCCAAACTCCCAGCCCATGAAGGTGGTTTTTCTAGGGGCTGGTGGCTACTGCTGCTCACAGCTGGCACCTACTGGTCAGATACAAATCTGCAACTTGGGTATTCAATAATACTCTCCAGTTCCTTTAGAAGAATAGCTGGTTGGAAGAGATGCCACCTTTCCTGGGGATGTTTTGTTGTGCCACATTTAGCTATTAAAATTCAGACAGAGGACTGGCTGGTACTGGTGTCATGAGAAGATTCCATTGCTGCACAACACCCCTTACTTGGGATTGGATCCTGGGCCTTGTATTTGGTCACCAAGTGCTCCACTATTTGAACTATGCTTCCAGCCTTTTTGTTCCTGAGATGGCTCTTGCTGAATTAACATCTCTAGTTTTCTCCCTAGCCAGATGAGCTACCTCATGCAGGGCATCTCTTTGGCATGGTGCTAGTTTCCAAAGGAAAGGCCATCTGTGAGGGGACAAGGAATAGGATATCTGAATCATGAACTTATGTTCATATGGTGTGGTTCATAGAGGAGCCCTTTCTTTGGTAGCTGGAAATGAGTAGGATGCAACTCAGTGAAACTCCATAGGACGAATGTGAGATGATCTCTCTTCTAGGAGTGTGAGAAGCTGGGTAAGGTAGTTGTTTATGTCTTGTGAATCAATGGCACCAGGTGGTTCTAATGTCGAGCAAGCGATATGTATGAGGAGATACTCACCAGCTGACCCGGGTCTGTCATAATATTCTTCCTTTCAGGTTTTTGGCTGTTGCACTTTGGGCTTTGGGATCTACTTCCTGGTCCACAACAACTTTGGAGTGCTCTTCCATCAACTCCCCTTCCTCACACTGGGCAATGCACTCATCCTTACTGGCTCCATCATCATGGTGGTTGCCTTTCTGGGCTGCATGGGCTCCATCAAGGAGAATAAGTGCCTGCTGATGTCGGTGAGTTGCCCTAAGTAGAGGAGAGGCAATACTGCTAGCCCTAGGTACCCCACCTATAGGTACAGGATTGGTACCTCAGAGAACCCAAGCCTGTCCAAAGGATTTTACTTCTGACTGAGACCTCAGGGACAGACCTAAGAGATGACTCGGGCCAGGCCAGGTGGCTCACACCTGTAATCCTAGCTACTCATGAGGCTGATATCTGAGGATCTCGGTTTAAAGCCAACCTGGGCACTAAAGACCATGAGACTTTTATCTCCAATTAACCTCTAGAAAACCAGAAATGGTGCTGAGGCTCAAAAGGATAGGGTGGTAACCTAGAGCTGAAGAGCTCAGAGACAGGGCCCAGGCCCAGAGTCCAAGCCCCATGACCCACGAGAGAGAGGAAGAGAGGAAGAGAGAGGGAGAGAGAGGGGAAGAGAGGAAGAGAGAGGGAAAGAAGGTGAGAGGGAGAAGGAGAGGGAGGGAGGGGGAGAGGGAGAGAGGGGAGAGAGAGAGAGGGAGAGAGAGAGAGAGAGAGAGAGAGAGAGAGAGAGAGAGAGAGAGAGAGAGAGAGAGAGAGAGAGAGAGAGAGACTCAGATCTGCCCCCCTGGTGTCTAGTTGTAAGAACACACATTCCTCACAGACCAAGAGAGGTCTTACAAGGCCGGAGCATCTCTTGTGCACCAGTCCACCTGGATCCTCCTAGGGAATGGAGGGATAGTCAGAAACTTGGATTCGTATTGTGACCATGTCTCTACTTTGCCACAGTTTTTTATTCTGCTACTGATTATCCTCCTTGCTGAGGTGACCTTGGCTATCCTGCTCTTCGTGTATGAACAAAAGGTAAGTGAAGAAGAACACAAACCACTGCCTGATTGCTAAAAGCTGGGAGTGAGCAGTGGAGAAGTTGGTACCAAATAAATGTAATGTGATAGTGAAACGGGATGGCTGAGATGAATTGTAAGTGGGGAGAGGAGAACGTGCCACAAAGGAAGGTTGTGTCTGATTGGAGCTGATGTTTCTGCTTAGTTTTCCTCTGCATGGTTATCTGTGGAGCATGGTCCACCAGGGTGGCCAGTGACTGGCACAGGCCTTGCTTTCATCACCCTTTCTCCGCCTTCACTCAGCTATTGCTCTTGAAGGACAAGAATCTGCTTCATACCTCTTCCTTCAGTGCCAGCTCCCTATCAGCACTTCTTCCCACATGTGTACTTTCTCCCCTCACATCCCCAATTCCAAGGGAAAATGGTTTGAAAGGAAGGGACAAGTGGCTCCATTACTATCCATTTCTTGGTCCTTGAATTCACCTGTCTTCTCTGCTGAATGTTCTCTGCCCAGCTGAATAAGTATGTGTCCGAGGGCCTGAATGACAGCATCCAACGTTACTACTCAGACAACAGCACCAAGGTGGCATGGGACTTCATCCAGACAATTGTGAGTACACATGGAATCTTCCTCAGATCAGCCTGGATTTCATATCCAACCTTCGTCTCTACAAGCATTCCTTTCTTGGAGGTTTCAGACTCTAAGGCCTGTACCCAATAGCTCCAGTTTCAGAATAATGCTTTATTACCAACAGAGAGCCTAGAAATCAATCTGATTGGTACAAAGTTCTCTGCATTCTCTGATCCTTTACTACATCAAATAGGCTCATTGTCTAAGCTTTTATGGGATGTTAGAAGACCCAACTGTATTAGACTAGTTTAATGTATCTTCCAACATTTTAATTTAAAAAAAAAAAACCTAATTGCTATTGTACAAACACTTTCTATTCAGTACCTGACTTACCCAAATTAGGTTTGTTACATAGTATGTAAGTGTCTCCTCTCCCATCCACAAAGAAGGTTTAGGGAGGCCTGAACAGGCACAATCTAAACCAATACCATTATAACGAAATACTGGCTTAATGTGAAATCGAAGAAACAATATAAGAATTAGAGGAGAGACTGGAATTGGGTGACCTGGGGAAAATCACTTAATCCTTTTAAATCCCAGTTGTTAACTTCAAAAAGATTTTCAATGAAGCTTTAAAGTTTTTGTAAAATATAATTTTCACACACACATAGATTCACAAAGTTAAGAAATATCAAGCAGAATAAACCTCTGGCTTCCTATCACAGTTGATATCTTGCCAGTGTCATCTCATCTAATCCTTTATGCTTTTTATTTTTGCTAGAATAGGTGTGTGTGTGTGTGTGTGTGTGTGTGTGTGTGTGTGTTCTGGTGTGTATTCTGGTGTGTATTCCCAAGGCTAGCACTCTATCACTTGAGCCACAGCTTCACTTCTGGCTTTTTTGATAGTTTAGCTGGAGATAAATGCCTCATGGGCTTTCCTGCTCCAGCTAGCTTCAAACCACAGTCCTCAGATATCAGCCTCTTAAGTAGCTAGGATCACAGGCATAAGCCGCTGGCACCCAACTGTTTGCTAAAATATTTTTTAATATTAAATATACCATCTCACCCACCAAATATCACTAATTGGTCTATAATCAGTTTATCCTAGCTTTCTCAAAATTGTCCAAATCAATATCTAAAGAAGGAACTTGGGTTTGGTTTAAATAGTTTAGCACTTATCTACCAAGACCCTGAATTCAATTCCTAGAACCATATGCTCTGTGAACCTAGACATCCGATAAGGCTCTATTATATGTAAAGATTCTGAAGTACCTCCTAGTGCATCATGCAAGCAGGTTTCAGTAGCCAGGCACAGTGGCTCACACCTGTAATCCTAGTTGCTCATGAGGCTGAGATCTGAGGATCACAGTTCAAAGCCAGCCCAGGCATGAATGTCTGTGAGATACTTATCTCCAATTAACCACCAGAAAACTGGAAGTAGTGCTGTGGCTCAAGGGGTAGGGCAGTAGACTTGAGCTAAAGAGTTCAGGGACAATACTCTGGCACAAAGTTCAAGCCCCACCACTGACAAAAAATATCTTCCATGATTTTTTTTTTTTTGCCAGTCCTGGGCTTGAGCTCAGGGCCTGAGCACTGTCCTTGGACTTTCTCAAGGCAAGAGCTCTGCCACTTGAGCCTCAGCACCACTTCTGACTTTTTTCTATGTATGTGGTACCAAGGAATTGAACCTGGGTCTTCATGCATGCTAGGCAAGCACTCTACCACTAGGCCAAACTCCCGGCCCCTCTTCCATGATTTTTTATAAAAATTGTTGGGATAATGTATAGAGGGGTTACAGTTACATTTGTCAGGTAGTAGGTACATTACTTCTCCCACATTGTTACCCTTTCTCATGCTTTTGTTCCTATTTCCCTCCCTCCAACCCCTGTCTTCAGTGATCTTAAAACTAGTGCCAGGCATGGTGGCTCACACCTGTAATCCTAGCTACTCAGGAGGCTGAGATCTGAGGATCAAGGTTCAAAGCCAGCCCCGGCACAAAAGGACCTGAGACTCTTACCTCCAATTAACTTCTAGAAAAATGGGAAGTGAGGCTTGGCTCCAGGTAGGGAGGTAGCCTTGAGCTGAAGAGCTCAGGGACAGCACCCAAACCAAGTTCAAGCCCCATGACCCACAAAAAAAAAAAAACTAGTTAGTTGGACAATGCCTAGTCCCAGAGTTCAAGTCCCATGACCAACAACAACAAAAAAGAGTGAGTTAATTGGTCTAGATGTGGTCATCCTGTTGATGACTAAAAGTACTCCAGAGCTGGATGCTGCTGGCTCACATCTGTAATCCTAGCTATCCAGGAGGTTGCAGTCTGAGGGCTGTGGATCAAAGCCAGCCTGGGTAAACAAATCTGAGAGGCTCATCTTCAAATAGCCAGCAAAAACTCAGTAGTGCTGGTAGCTCTAATGCAGGTAGTCTTGAGTGGAAAAAGTCAAGCAGGACCACAAGTCCTTGAGTTGAATCCCCTGGGTATATAATTCTTGATCTGTAAAATGTAAATAAATTAGATGTGCCCTCTTTTTATTTTGAAGAGGTCTATGGGAATAAAGTAGAACAGATTTGAAATCCCTTTGTTATAAGGACTTTATAGCAGTAGACTAGTTCTGGACTTCTTGCTATAGTCAGAGCCAGCTTTCCTCCTATTGACTGACCATCGTGTTTTGGGGGACTTGGCTTCCAGCTGAATTGTTGTGGCGTAAATGGCACTAGTGATTGGACCAGTGGGCCGCCAGCATCTTGTCCCTCCAATCCAGAAGTGAAGGTAATTTTGTTGGCAACTTTCTTCTTATTGACATGATTACACATTTAATTACCTTGGGAACTATGTCATAAAGGGTCTATAAGAAGAGGGAACTTTGAACAGAACATGACAACCCCAGGTGACTTAAAAAAAAAAAAGAGAAATCTAAGGATCTAGTTCATTTGGCTGCAGATACTGTGAAGACTCTTGACACACTAAATCATTAGAGCTTGTATGACAATAGCTGAGGGTATATTATCATACAGTAGTCATTAAAGGGAAGTTTCATTGTGACATTTCCAAGCTTGTGTACAATATATCCCAATGGATCTTTGGCCCTCTTCCCCCTTCCCAGTACAACTTCCACTAGCCTGGATTCATTGTTCTATCTTCATAGACACAAACAAGCTATTTTAACTATACTCATTCATATTCACCCTCCCCCTTAGCCCAATCCACTCAAGTGGTATGCTCCCCCTTCTTACAGAGCTTATTTCTCTATCCTGGTACCCTCAATCAATATCTCTCATTGAGATTCTCTATAGTGGGAAAAGGATTTTGCCTACTTTTTTAGTGTCCTTGTAGTATATAGTAAAATGTATAGGCTTAAAGTAAGAGTTTTTCCCTCTACCTGTTTCTCTGTTCTTCCTTGACTTTAGTGAAATGAATCATGAATGAAGGAGTGCAGACCAGGGGGAGAGAGAACTGTAGAATTGTTGAAACCACCTTCCACTTAATTTGGATCTCTAAGATAGGTTCAGAGAAGAAGCCAATGTCATTTTACAAGAAGACCAACTATCTAAAATACCCATGCCTATTTAGACATCTCCCAGGTGTTTTAGGTTTGTGGATAGAAACTGGGGAAGCCACTAATGAGCAAATGGAGTTTAGCCAGACTGTGATAGATTTACTGGTTGCAAAAGGTAAGGTACAAACAAATCCGACATTACTAATCCTGAATATATGATCTAATCCTGAATATAGGACTGAACATATAGACTAATCCTGAATATAGGACTGCATTGCCTATATTCTATTTGTTAATCTTAGATCAGCACTGAGTTTTGAAATAATCTAAGTACGTCTACTGCTGACCTTTCCCTTGGGAGGAAATTTAACTTGTCAGAATCTAGGACATGTACATCAGATACCACTATAATGATAATACCACCAAAGAGGTTCTCATTTAATATGCTCTATTTTATACTTGTTTCCTTATCAATACAAAGAAAAATAAAATTTAATGTATGGAATAAGTATTCATAAGTACACATTAATATAGTTATAAATATTAATACCCAGAAAATAAATAAAATTTAATACCTAGAAGTCTCTTGGCATTATAAAGGTAAAATGCAGACTATCATCACAAATTACCCTCCTAATAAAGTTGAATTGAAGAATAGTACCATATATACGTGATTTTTTTTTCTCTTTAGGGCTGTTATATGAAAGTGCAACAGTGGTTTTACTCCAATTTCTTGTATATTGGAATCATTACCATCTGTGTTTGTGTGATCCAGGTAAGAGCTTAATTCCAACACTACTGTAAGAATTCAATGAGTGAAACTCTATAAGATTTAGAACAGGGAGTGGTACAATAATAGTAAGTGAACGATAAATGTTATCTGTTGTTAGTATATGAGTTCTCCAAGTGACCAAATAATTCTAATTTCAATTTGACTTACGGCATCCAAAAAACATATGCTAACAACATCTATTTAGTTAATGTGTCCCTAGGGACCATAAGGGAATCACAGCCAAATTAGCACCATGAAGAACTTGGCATTGACTCTTTTTTTATTTTTACCTGTATTAGAGCTTGAACTTGAGGCCTAGACACTATCTTGCACTTCTTTTTGTTCAAGGGTAGCATTGTACCTCTTGAGCTACAGTGCCACTTTCTGCCTTTTGGGGGGTAGTTTGTTGGAGATAAGAATCTCACAGATTTTCCTGCCAGGGCTTGTTTCAAACCTTGATCCTCAGATGTCAGCCTCCACATGAGAGCCACTGGTGCCTGGCTTGGCAATGAGTCTTTTCTCAGATTGTCTTGAAAAAAAGTTTTGACTGGTGAATCAGCCCACTGAAAAATCATAAAATTATAATCATTAACCTTTTGGCCACTGTTGAACTAAAGTTCAACAATTAAAAGGTGAAATCTGAGTTTCTTTGTATTCTTTTTTTTTGTATTGTATTTGTAATAACTATTGTAAAATTACAAACTAAATTAGAACCGAGAAGCACAGAGACAAGTGATTTTTCTCTGCTTGAAGACCAAAGAGACATAGGACATGGAAAAGGCTTAGTGTTTAGTTAAAACAGTGCTTTTGTGACTTCTGAAGAAGACAAAAGAAAGCTTTAAGCCTCAACATTTACATCATTGCCACTTTCTCTTCTTACTTTTTGTTGTTGTTATTGTTGTTGTTGTGGCCAGAGCTGACGCTTAAACTCAGGGCCTTGTGCTGTCCCTTATCACCATTGTTCTTGTTTTTCTCCACTCAAGGCTAGTGCTCTACCACTTAAGCCACAGATCTGCTTTTGGCTTTTTGCTGATTAACTGGAGATAAGAATTTTCTAGGCCAGGTGCTGGTGGCTCATGCCTGTAATCCTCCCTACTCAGGAGGCTGAGATCTGAGGATCGCAGTTCAAAGCCAGCCCACGCATGAAACTCTGTTACACTCTTATCTCCAATTAGCCACCAGAAAAACAGAAGTGGTGCTATGGCTCAAGTGGTACTAGCCTTGAAATGAAGAGCTCAGGGACAGTGCCCAGACCCAGAGTTCAAGCCACATGACCAAAAAAATAAAAGTTCCCCAGATCTTCTTGCCCTGATTTCAAACCACAATCCTCACACCTTACCCTCCTGAGTTAGCTAGGATTATAGGTGTGAGCTGCAAGAGAACTCCTAAGGGTGAAGGGATGGATGGAAGGATAGCCAAAGCATGATAGCTTGATAGAGAACTGGCTTCCCTCTCACTGTCTCAATTCTTTTCTCAGGTGCTGGGGATGTCCTTTGCACTCACTCTCAACTGCCAGATTGATAAAACCAGTCAGGCCCTAGGTCTGTGATCTGCCCTGTGCTGGAGAGACTTGTTTTATCTTTGGGAATCCAAATCCTTTACAACGTGCAGCCCCATGTCATCATCTGCTGGACTAGCATCTTTGTCCTCCTCTCATCTCTCCCTTGTTTGGTTCCTGTCTTGTATGACCAAAGAAGCATGTGTCAGACAGGCACTCCCATCTCAGGCAGCATCACCACCATTTTACCCACTGATGGCAGCAGCCATGTACCTCAAAATGTTTGAAGAAAACCTGTGACACTGCTGGCTTGGAATGATTTTATCTTTTTGCTGCCAAATTACTCTCCAGCCACTGAACCATGAGCAGGGCACTCTACAAAGTCACACGAGAGACCAGATGAAAGGAGTTCTGGGGCCAGATTCCTTTTTATCTGGGGCCTTGGCTATAAGAAAGACAGAGTACTCATTCTTCAGAAGGGACGGTAGCATCTTATTTCCATTATTAAAAAATGCCTCATTGACTTATTGTACATCTTTCCAGTTATTCTTACCTTGACTTCATACCCAGTCTTAACCTTTGAGTTACATATCTGGGAAGATCCCAGAAGCAGTAGTGTATCTGGTGAGTCATTTAATAATCACAGTCATAAGAGTTTGAAAAGTTTGTGTATTATGTAAGGTTCTTAATGTACTTTTAGGTTTTTTCATTAAATAAAATAGCTTATGAACTTGATTGCAACCATTCCTATACCTCAGATACTTCTTCTGTGACTGAACCCGATTGCTTGGCTGGAAAGCTAAGCATATTAAATTAGCTATTGCTGAATAACAAATTAGTTGCAAATCTAGCAGTTAGAAATAAATATCTGTTTTGTTTGTAGGTATGTTATATATTTACATGGTGTCTGCTTCCCTGGCAGGGTCTCACATAATCCTCCCACTTTTATCTCCTGAATATTGGGATCACATGTGTGTACCATCATGGCCAGCTAACCAACATTTTTACTATTTAAATTTTGTAATATGAAGAATCTGGGAGCAGCTGAGCTAGTTAATGGTGGTACAAATTGTCATATTTTTTAATGTTGTCTTATATTGGATGGTACAGGAGATTAAATTCAGGGTCTCATACTTGCAAGGCAGATATTCTGCCACTTGAGCAATGCCTGCAGCACCTTTTTGTGTCTGATCATTTTATGCTGGGTCTATCCTGAGCAACGATCCTCTTATTTGTGCTTCTCCATATCATGGGGCATCTTAGGCACCCACCCCTGTGCCCAGACATTATGATTCCTCTATCCCAGCAATAAAGGATTCCTACCACCATGCCAAGACATTAGGTAAGATAGAGCCTCAAAATGTTTTACATCCAGGCAAGCCTCTAACTCGGATACTCCAATGTCCATCTCCAAAGTAGCTATGACTATAGGCTTGAGCCATCACTCTCAGCTGATTCTTACTATCTCACAGAAGTATAATCAACTGGTTAACCATGCCTGCAGCTATCTTGAGTCTCAACTCAATGGAAATTCACCACTATCAAGGTCTCCAGATCATTACCATGTATCTTTCCACAGATCGGCCTTATGAGAGACAGCAGCACATTTCCCCCATAGTGAAACATTCAAGACAGAGCATGAGATAGAGCACCCAAAACAGAAGCCAAAACCCTCTTATAATACAACCCTACACTGAGCAACACTGGCTCACATCCATAATCTTAGTTACTCAAGAGGCTGATATCAGGATTGTTGTTTGAAGCTAGCCTCAGAAGAAACACCTATAAGATACTTATCTCTAATTAACCAGCAACATTCCATAAGTAGAGATATGGATCAAGTTGCAGAGTGCCAGCCTTGAACAAAAAAGCTGAGCATGAGCACTAAATCCTGAGTACACACACACACACACACACACACACACACACACACACATATATTCTAACTCTTACAAACTGCTAGGACACAATAAGGAATGCCACATTGCAGCCAACCACCAGAATTATAGAAAGTGATAGGCAATGTTTTCTTGCTCAGGGTATCCAGAACCAGCACCTTGACTTTGGATTACTGGTCTGCAGGACTGGGAAGGAATAAGTTGCCATTGTATGAAGCCACCAAATATATCCCAGTAAATACAACAGCACACAGAAAGAATGAAAAATATGAAAGTGAACTTAAAAAATAAGATCAGAGAAAATCTAACACAAGTGTAAGTGTGATTGAAAGGAGAAATTTAAAGCATAATAAATACAATACTTGAAGTTATGACAGAATGTTGAACTGATAGAAAGTAGAATCCACAAATAAGGCCAATGAAGTACTTTCATGAGCTCAAAAACCCAATTAGGATACACATCTTGGTGAACCCAGATTAAAGGCTCAGAAAACAATTTAAGTGTCCATATAATTTGTGGTTATAGAAATCGGCAAACACGGGCCGGGAGTTTGGCCTAGTGGTAGAGTGGTTGCCTAGCATGCACGATTCCTCCGTGCCACATACATAGAAAAAAGCAAAAGGTGGTGCTGAGGCTCAAGTGGTAGAGCTCTAGCCTTGAGAAAGTCCAAGGACAGTGCTCAGGCCCTGAGCTCAAGCCCAGGACTGGCAAAAAAAAAAAAAAAAACAGAAATGGGCAAACAGAAAGTACAGTTCCAAACTACCTACATCTAGAAGTGTTGAGTCAATACCACAAACAATTTGATTTTGATTTTTGACAGTCTTGGGGCAAATCATTCATGAGGTCTTCATTAGCCAACTTGTAGAATTAGAATGGACTAGAATCAGACTTCCTTAAAATTCAGAGCTGCAGAGTAGGCTGCAGGAGGGGGAGAAGAATAGGAAAAAGGAAACCTCCTTGTCTTTGCAGACCAGATAAGATGGGCCTAACTGTATTAATAGATCTCAGAACTGACACTTGGTTTGAAGCAGTTACAAATATAAACACGCCCAAAGACCTAAAATATGCCAACTTCAAATTTCTCTAAAGGAAGGAAAATACATATTATGCTTTAGTAAATACACAGAAATACAATTTTAAGCACACTGTCCAATGGTCAATCAAATACAAATCATAAAGGAAAACAATAGCTTGGTGCCAGTGGCTCATGCCTGTAATCCTAGCTACTCAGGAGGCTGAGACCTGAAGAGTGTGGTTTGAAACCAGCCTATACAGGAAAGTTCACGAGACTTTTATCTCCCATGAACCACCAAAAAGTGAAAGTGGAGCTGTGGTTCAAGTGGGAGATCATGAGCCTTGAGCAAAAAAGCTAAGGGACATTTTCCAGGCCCTGAGTTCAAGCATCAGTGCTGGTACATGCACATACATGTGCCTGATGAAAACACACACACACACACACACACACACACACACACACACACACACACACACACTTTCAAACCAAAAACAATACAACATGAGGAAGAACCAACAGAAACCAGTCAGCAGAGATCTGCACAGACTTCAGATATTGGCTGGACTTCTCACACCCTTTTTAAAAAAATCAACTATGCTTACAGTGTTATAAAATCATAAGCCTTAAAGTTTCTATAGGAAATAAAAAACCATTAAAATAATAGTAACAAAAACTGAACAAAATCTTACAAATGAAAAAGGCAGTAAGTGAAATGACCAAATTGATGTTTTACAACAAACTACACATAGACACATAACAGAATTTATTATTTACAATACAGAACATGCTATGTATATAGCATGGAGATACAAAAATATCAGAATGCCAGTATGAAAACAAATATAGAGAATATAATTTGAATTCATTTGAAGAGTATTAAATAGTCCAAAGGTACTATTTAAAGAGAGTAAGGCAATGGATAGATGAAAGACTTCCAAGTATTTGGTTTAAAATACTCTTATTTCAAGGATAAAAGTGCAACATCATATGTTTTATAAAGAAACTTCAGTGACTTTTATCTTTGTCCATGAACAGGATTATCTCAAAAGTGGATTATTCCAAGTAGAACTACACAGTGGAGTTTGCAGAAGACTGCAACTAGTGAAGCTTTTCCTGGCCATCTTGCTTGTCCAGGTTTCGGGACAAGATTAGCCTCTTCATTCTGTATAAGTCTATGGCTACCTCCTTGTGTAACTCTGGAAACCTCACCTCTCTCATCCTTCAGAGGGCCCAGGGCTCATACTGTGCTCTAAGATGGTACATTCAAAAAAAAAAATAAAGATGGTACACTCCCCAATATTAACATTTGTGTGATGCTACTTCCTCCATAAGAGGTCATAAAGAGGCCAAACTGTCTGTGATGTCCTCTTGAAGAAAGAAGAGAAACTAGTTGGTAGAGAAAGAAGTAGAAAGACAGTTTCTCTGGAACAAACCTGAAAAGATCAGATCTTCTGTTCCACTGGTCTTTGGGTCTACTTCTGTGCCAGAACCAAGCTGTTGTTAGTATAGTTCTGTAGAAAAGTTTGAAGTCTAGATTTTTGAAACCTCCAGCACTACCTCCTCTCCCCTCATCGAACCCAGGTTTGCTTTTGTAATTCACAAAATGTTGTAATGCTTTTGTGTGAAGAATGACTGGAATTTTGATAGGTGCTACATTAAATTTGTAGATTGCTTTTGCCAGTATTCCCACTTTTACTGAAGTACTTCTGCCAATCTAAGAACATAGGAGATCTCTCCGTTTCCTGTCTTTTTTTTTTTTTTCAAAATTATTCTGAGCACTAGTGGCTCATATCTGTACTCATGAGAATGAGATCTGAAGATCACGGTTTAAAGATAACCCAGGAAAGAAAGACTGTGAGATCCTCCAAAAGTGGAGCTGTGGCTCAAGTAGTAGGGCACTATCCTTGATGAGGAACAGGATGCTGGCCCTAAAGTCAAGCCCCAGTACTGGCACATACACATACACACACACACACACACACACACACACAGAGAGAGGGGGGGGGGGGAAACTTCGTTTTCATTGTAGAAGTTCTTCAATTCTTTGGTTAGGTTGATTCATGATTTTATTGAAGCTGTTGGAAATGTTGCTTTCCTGCTTTTCCTAGTCTTTGCTGGTATACAGAAAACTTTACCAAAGCTATTTATTAGCTCTAGGCGCTTGGTGATGTACACTCTAGGATCCTTTAAATACAGAATTATGCCATCTGTTTTTTTCTTCCCTATCTGGACCACTTTATGTCCTTCTCTTGCCTTATTGCTCTGGGTAGAAATTCCAGTATATTGAAAAGGAGTGAAGAAAGTGTAATATCATTCTCATTCTAGATTTCTAGAAGAAATCATTTTAGTTTTTCAACACTGAGTGTGATGCCCACTGTAGATTTGTCATAAATAGCCTTTGGAATGTTTCTATTCCTAGCTTCTCCAGAGTTACCATAAAGGAAAATTAGATTTTTTCTTTTTTTGCCAGTCCTGGGTTTGAGCTCAGAGCCTAAGCACTGTCCTTGGACTTTCTCAAGGCTAGAGCTCTACCACTTGAGCCTCAGCACCACTTCCAGCTTTTTTCTATGTATGTGGTACCAAGTTATTGAACCCATGTCTTCGTGCATGCTAGGCAACCACTCTACCACTAGGCCAAACTCCGGCCCTTGTCAAAGGAATTTTCTTATCTGTTCTGATAATCCTATAATTCTTACCTTTGGTTCTGTTCATATGTATTATATGTTGATTTATGTATATTGAACCAGACTTGCATCCCTGAAAAGAATTCAACTTGAATGTATTGTATAACTTTATTAGTTGTCAAATTAATTTGGCAAGTATTCTATTATGGATTTTTGCACCTATGTTCATGAAAGAGATTGGTCTGTAGTTGAATCTGTTTGGTTTTGGCATGATTGTGATGCTGGCTTCATAAAATGAATTTGGTAGAAATCCTTTTCTATTTCATATAGAAATAGGGTTCTTAGTGTTTTCTTTAAAGGTTTTGGTTTTTGTTTGTTTGGTTTTACAATTCATCTGTGAAACAATCAGAATCTCAACTTACCCTTTTTTTAATTGCCATTTCACTATTTCTTATAGATCTGTTTAAGTGATTTATATCCTGATGGCTCAGTTTTGGCACAATGATATTATCTAGAAACACACCCATTTCTGTCAGGATTTTTCGTCCCCAGTCCCTCTCTATCAGGAGGGATGGGAAGAACACCCCCCCCCCCCGACCAGGATAAGCCGAGCAAGGAGATGGCCCACTGACCGCCCACACCCAGCCCTCCTTCCCCAGAGGACTAACAGACCCGTCAGGCAGGTTCGTCTAGGTAGGAATCTCTCTTCATTCCGGAAGTCCCTCCTCCTAATATCAGGTGCTCAAGCCTATCAGCACAAAGGTGGGCAGGACAGGGAAGTCCACGTGTTTACTCCCACTATAGGTCTCAGCAGAGTGATAAAGCAACACATTTGTAACTAATGGTAATCAAGTCTTGCGCCTCGCCTCGTGGGCCTTGCCTCATTGCCCCTTGCCTGAAAGCAATATCACTTGCGTGCTGCCCTGCCTCTCAGCAGAAAGTAATTACCAACGATATAGCTCAAAGTTAGACATGGCGTTACTCAGCCTCCAGCATCTTCCCCATCTTTATTTTAGAAAAAAGAAAAAACCTAGGATATGTGGGGCTACCATCATATCAGATTGACTGTGCCTGTCGTAGGTGTCTCCAAGCTCACTAGTCTTCTTACCTGTCATGGGATCACCAAGCACTCTTTACTTGGCTCCTGTCTTAGGTTGATAGGCTAACAGCTGGGACTTGCCCGTCTTTGACTGCCAGCCGTTCATTTAAGTAAGCCAGACCTGAGGGGATGCACCTATTTTCATGGCAGCAAACACCTGCCGTATTAGCATTCACTGTCTACGTTGACTTTGCATTATTTTCCTTGGGAGTCTTCCAATTCCCCCCCCCATTTTGTTTTAAAAGCAACAATTCTAATGTCTAATGTACACGCTGTACTATCCGTTGCCCTTCTTGCACATCTGTTACTACTGTCTTCCATGTCTCTAATTTATCCTATCTCATTTTCCAAAAATGACTCTGGTCCCTTCAATTTAAGAGGGTTGATGGGTGAAGATCCATCTTGTGTAACTTTTTCAAGCTGACTCAGGGGCATTGTCCCTATATTTAGCTAGGGACCCTAAAAAGCTTAGCCTATTTTCCTCTTTAAAACAATGCAGTAATCCTTTTGAGACATTGGAAACATTCAACTATGGGTGGTGGCTCCTTATCTTACAACTGCACCCGAGCACAGGATTTCTAAATCACTACCACTTAATTCTTCCTCTTTCTCAAGTATTTCTCCAAGCGTCTCTGCACTTCTTTCCACCTGTTCTTTAACTATTTGTTTGGATGAAAGCAAGCACTCCCGTATAAGTTGCCACATAGTTTAGACTTAGATTTACCCAACTGCCTTTGTGTTTCAAGTATAAATTATATAGCATGCTGACAATTTAACCTTGAACATGTTCACTCACACCTGTTCACATACACATTCATACTCAAAGATCTTAAAGCGTGCAAAATTCATATTGGCCGTTCATTTTCCAGAAGTTTTTCTTCCAATTTTTTTCCATGCAGCCAGCAACTGTGGCTTCTTTTACTGCAGTACCATTAGCTTTAAGTAAACTCTTTTATAACTCTAACCATCCGAGTCTTGGAAATTTCTGAACCCATTATTCTCCGTTCTTTCTGAACCCATTATTCCCGGTTCTTTCTGAACCTACTTTTCCGGTTCTTTTCTGAACCCATTATTGCCTTGCCCTTACTCCTCTGGCCAGAAACTTCTGCGAGGTTCCTCAGTGTTTCCCAGCCATGCCGAAGTAACCTGCCACAACACCGCGGCGCTTCAGAGGTGGATTGAGAATGATCATTGTGCAAGTCTTTTACACTTACTTGTAGTCTGATTTTGGCTTTTTTCTTCTGTTTTACTTTGAGTCTATTTGTGTCTTGCCCAACATAGTACACCTGGCTGCTTCTGCTGTGTTTACCTTTCTGCTTTGACACAGCTGCAGCTTGTCATCTTTCTCCTTAGCTTTGGGAGGAGTTTTTGGTTTTTCTTTTTTCTCAATTTTCTCCTTGTGGGTTGCTTTCTTTATGGTTTTTTTTTCTCTTTTTTTTTTGTCTTTTGCTTTCTTTATAAGTTTTCTTTTTCTTTTGCTTTCTTTATGGGTTTTTCTTTTTCTTTGTGAGAAACTTTAGTTTGTATTTTCCTTTCAGGTTTCTCTGGTCTTTTAGTTTTTGAGTTTTTCTTCTTTGACTTTTGCAGTTAGTTGCTTCCCTTTCCCCAGTTTACTACCTTTCACCTCTTTCATAATCTTCTCTTCAGTCTTTTCTTTAGCCTTAGCTTTCTTCTCTTTGTTTTCTTCATTTCTAGTTTTTCTTTCTCTTTCTCCTTCTCCTTGTCTTCCTCCCTGTCTTTTTCTTTTTTCCTGTGAGCAACTCCAGCCTGCATTTTCCCTTCGGGTTTCCCTGGCCCTTCAGTCCCTCCTCCATGTATCTCTCGCTTGGCTCAACTCGCCCATGGTTTTGTGATAAGCACTCTTTTCGTGCCCCTTTCTTGCCCCACGTTGGGCGCCGGAATGTTGGGGTCTTCCGTCCCCGGTCCCTCTCGATCAGGAGGGACAGGAAGAACACCCCCTGACCAGGATGGGCCGAGTGAGGAGAGGGCCCACTGACTGCCTGCACCCAGCCCCACTTCCCCGGAGGACAAACAGACGCATCAGATAAGTTTGACAAGGCAGGAATCTCTCTGTATTCCAGAAGTCCCTCCTCCTAATATTGGGTGCCAGAGTCTATCAGCACAAAGGTGGGCAGGATAGGGAGGTCCACGTGTTTACTCCCACTACAGGTCTCAGCAGAGAGTGATAAAGCAACAACACATTTGTAACCAATGGTAATCAAGTCTTGCGACTTGCCTCTTGCACCTTGCCTCTTGCGCCTTGCCTTGTTGCCCCTTGCCTAAAAGCAATAACACTTGCGTGTTGCCTTGCCTCTCAGCAGAAATTACCAATGATATAGCTCAAAGTTAGACATGACTTTACTCGGCCCCCAGCACATTTCTACCACATTTTCCAGTTTGCTGGTATAAAGGTTCACGAAGTATTCTTACAATGTTCCTAATTTTACTCATATTTGTGATATCCTTCTTCATCCCTAATTTAGGTGGGTGATTTTTCTTCTCCTTTTGGTAAGATTTGCTAAGGGCTCATGAATTGTTTACTTTTGCAAAATACCAACTTTCTGCTGATTTTCTAGTTCTTTTAGTGTCTGATGTATTTCTAGTCTGTATTATTTCTTTCTACCTGCTGGGTTTGGCCTGGCTTGTTCTTATTTTTCTAGGAACTAGAGGTATATCATTAGGAGCAGAGATGTCCCTAATTTGCTGACATAGGTGCTTATAGGCATGCATTTTCCTCCTAGTACTGCCTTGGCTAGTACCCAAAGGTTCTGGTATGTTCTATGTTCATTTTTTTTAAATTTATTTTTATTGTAAAGGTGATGTACAGAGGGGTCAGTTACACAGGTCTGGTAATGAGCACATTTCTTTTTTAACAGTGTCAACTCTTTCCTCATTTGTGTGCTCATTTTCATTGGATTCTAGAAAGTTTCTTATTTCTTCTGTTATCTCCTTGATGACCCACTGATAATTCAGCAATTCAGTATGTTCTATGGTTTCTTTTGCTTTTAATCTCTTATTACATTATAATCTAACAGGATGCAGGAGGTTATTCAATTTTCTTAAATTTAGTTCAGATTTGCTTTATAACCAAGAATATGTTCCATTTTGGAGTGTTCCATGGGCTACTGACAAGAATATGTATTGTGCAGGTACTGGATGAAATATTTTGTGCATATCTGTATGTTGACTTTGGATAAGAAATACCATCTTCAGCTGGGTGCAGGTGGCTTATGTTTGCAATACTAGCTACTCAAGAGGCTGAGATCTGAGAATCATGTTCAAAGTTAGCCCACGCAGTAAAGTACATGAGACTTTTATCTCCAATTAATACCCAAAAAGAAGTGGAGCTGTAGACCAAATAGTAGAGCACCAGCCTTGAGTGAAAAAGTAAGGAATAGTACCCAGGCCCTAAATTGAAACCCTACTACAAACAGAAGAAATAATAGCTCTGTAACAAGCAATGAGACTGAGGCAATAATAGTCTCCCAATAAAGTCAAGTCCAGAACTAGATAGATCCATTGTTGATTCCTAACAGATTTTTAAAGAACATCAATGCTCTTCACATTATTCCATAAAATAAAAAGGAAAACTGAGTCTATCAAACTCATTCTAGGGGCTGGGAGTTTGGCCTAGTGCTTGCCTAGCATGCAGGAAGACCCAGGTTTGATTCCTTGGTCCCACATACATTAAAAAAAAAAAAGGCTGTGGCTCAAATGGTAGAGCACTAATCTTGAAGAAAGCCCAAGGACAGTCAGTGCTCAGGCCCTGAATTCAGTCCCCAGGACTGGCAAAAAAACAAAAACAAAAACACCAACACTCAAGCTGGAAATCGTTGACTCATGCCTATAAACCTAGCTGCTTAGGTGGTGAAGATTTGAGAACTGAAGTATGAAGCTAACCAAAACAGAAAATCCATGAGGCCTTATCTCTAATTAGTCTGCCAAATGCTACAAGTGGAGCTATGGCACAAGTCTTTGCTTAAGCAAAAATGCCTAGTGAAAGCACCAGGTCCTGAGTTCAAGTTTCAGTATAGGCATAGACACAGGCACTGGCACAGACGCACAGATGCACAGAGACAGACAGATAGATAGACACACACACACACACACACACAAGCAAAACAACCAATACTAAAGGGAGTTAAATGGATGGCTTACATGGTGAAGCATTTGCCTAGCAACCATGAGACCCTGAGTTCAATCCCTAGTACTACATTCCCACCTGGTTTTTCTGTGTATTTTTCCCATTGTTTATTTATATGTTAGGACATGAAGAAGGTAAAATTTTAACTTCCATCCATGATCCTATTTCTCTTTTAATCTGGGTGGAACCTGGAAGAAAAGCAGCAATCATTTTTTTCATATATTTTTATTGTAATAAAAGAGTTACATTATATTCATCAGATAGAAGGTGCATTACTTCACAAACATTCATACTCTTTCTCATGTCTTGGTCCCCATTTCCCTTCCCCCACCCCCAACTCTCATCTTGTTTCCCCCCTTTCTCTATCCTATTTCAAATAAACAAATAAACATATATACAATATATCAGATAACAAGGTAAAATACTGTAACAATATGAGATAACCAAGGAACAGCAAAAGAGATGAGAGATGATAGTACATTAAGGACAACAATCACTCATTATATAGCTTTTATTTCTATATCCTAGAGGTCCTTTCATTTAGCATCATCCTATATGGCCTTATGTATCTAGGTTTTTCTCTATTGTAAATCTCTGCTGACAAACAAGGGAAACCATTGAGCCTATGTTCCTTTGAGTCTGGCTTATTTCACTTAATATGATTTTTTCTAAGTCTTTCCATTTCCTTAAAAACGGGGCGATGTTGTTCTGACAGCAGCGTAGAATTCCATTGTGTATAAATACCACATCTTGTTGATCCACCCATCAACTGAGGGGCATCTGGGTTGGTTCCATATCTTTGCTATGGTAAATAGTGCTGCAATGAACATTACTGTGCTAGTGGATTTAGTATGTCCTTGTTTCTGGACGGTTGGGTAAATGCCAAGGAGTGGAATTGCTGGATCATAGGGGAGTTCTGTGTCTTTTGAGGAACTGCCATACTGCTATAGTGGTTGAACGAGTTTGCACTCCCAACAGTTGTAGTAGTGATCCCTCCTGGCCACATCCCCTCCAGCATCTGTTGTTATTAGATTTCTTGATCCTGGCCATTCTAACTGGAGTGAGGTGAAATTTTGATTTGCATTTCTTTTATGGCCAGAGATTTTGAGCATTTCTTCATGCGTCTATAGGCCAAAAGCAGCAATCTTAAAACTATTTTTTTTTTTTTTTGCCAGTCCCGGGCTTGGGCTCAGGGCCTCAGCATTGTCCTTAGGTTTTCTTAAAGCTAGAGCTCTACCACTTGAGCCACAGCACCACTTCTGGCTTTTTTCTATGTAAGTAGTACCGAGGAACTGAACTCGGGTCTTCTTAAATACTAGGCAAGTACTCTACCACTAGGCCAAACTCCCAGTCCCCTAAAACTATTTTAAAAAGTGTTTTCTATGCCTGGTGACATAAGTCAGACTTAAAAGTATGGGAAAAAATTGATGCACCATTGCTGAAACTTTTCCTGATTCCGTCTAAAAGAGAAGTTCTACAACTATATGGAGTAAGATTCTATCAGCAACTTGAATGAACTTGAAAGCAGTCCTCTCAGTACCACCGGGTAAGAGGTTGCTCAATTGACAACTGAATTTCAGCTTTGTGAGACCTCAAAAGAACCAAATAAAGTCAACTAAAACTAATGACCTAGATATGTAACAGCAAGTTTTAAGTTACTAATTTGTTAACTATTATGAAGAAATAAAAAAACAAATGCAGGCCATTGAACTGTATGATCCTTCTCAGTAGACAGAAAAAATAGGTAATCCTGTTGGGCTAGCCAGTCTTTGAGTGTTTGAAACACATATTGCCCTGAACTAAGAAAGTAAGTCTGGTAGTCTTTGATTTAGACAAGTCAGGCCTTACTCTGGTTCTGGTTGTTGAGAGTAGGTCAAATTCTACTGACTTGAAAACTATCCAGAATAACTGCTACTCAACTGGAGGGTCACAAAAATGCACAAAATAAGGAATGAAGACCAAATACAGTAGAGGAAAATAACTATAGAAATATTAAAAACAAAATGGAAGCTACTGAAAATAGAATGTGAATCCCTTTGTAACCAACTAAAGTAATATATCTAAATATGCTCACAACTGCAGTTTCAGTTCAATAACTGGGATGCTCTCATTTAGAAAACTTCAAAAGACAGATTTTTCTTTTCTCCCACGTTCCCATGGGGATGAACTTTAAAAAATGTCTTTGTAAATCTAGACAAGGTTACAACACTCCTCTCCCTATCTTCCTAACCACTGAATGAAAGAACATTCAGTACTGTTAAGAATGCAACTCAGGAAACTCTAATACCAGTACATGAAGAAATTAGAGTGCTCAAGTCCAAAGTCATATGTGTCAAGCATGTACATCTGGAAGCTCATGCTCCTGGCTTTCCTACAGAATTCTTCTTCCCTGCCCATCAGGACTGTGGCTCTCTGAGATGAATACTTTCATTTCCTTTCTCCAAAGAACCTGATCTCGGTATTTGTGAATTCACATTGAGTTCAAGGAACTAGATTTCTGGAAGCAAAATAAGACTTGACAAACAGACTTGAGCAAAAGTGGTAAGAGACCCAAACACACTGACAGAAAGAACCTCTTCTAAACTAATGGAAGTAAGCCGTTGAAAATGACTGCTGAAGGAATAAAAATTTTGAAATTTATGAAGACAAATATTCTATAAGAATCCACAGAGGGTCTGGGAATTTGGCCCAGTGGTAGAGTACTTGCCTAGCAGACATGAAGACCCAGGTTCAATTCTTCAATACCACCACATACACAGAAAGAGCAGGAAGTGGTGCTGTGGCTCAAATGGTAGAATACTATCCTTGAGAAAGCTCGAGGACAGTGCTCAGGCCCCAACTTCATGGCCAAAAAAAAAAAATCAGAATACAAAAATAACCTACAAAGGCTTTTTAGTGGGTGCCAGTGGTTCACACCTACTTCTAGCTACTCAGGAGGCCGAGATCTGAGGACAAAAGCAGGAGGTCCATGACACTTTTTGTTGGTCATGGGGCTTGAACTCTGGACCTGAGCACTGCCCCTGAGCCCTTCAGCTCAAGGCTATTTATTGCTCTACCATTTGAGCCACAACACCACTTTCAGATTTCTGGTGGTTAACTGGAGATAAGTTTCACAGACTTTCTTGCCTGGGCTGGCTTTGAGCCATGATCCTCAAGATTTCAGCCTCCTGACTAGCTAGGATTACAACGTGAGCCACCAGTGCCCTGGCCTCATGAGATTCTTATCTCCAAAAAAACACTCTGAAAAGGCTGTGGCTCAAGTGGTAGGGTGCTAGCCTTGATCACACAGAGGCTCAGGGACAGTGTCCTGAGTTCAAAGCTCTAGGATTGGCAAAACAGAAACAAAAACACTTTAAACAAATAGAAATATACTATAGAGAAAACACTATCTAGAGGGTAAAATCAAATTGCTTTCCAAGAATAAAGATCAGATTAGCTATCTTTAGCAGTTAAACTTACCCTTTCAGCCATAATGACCCATGTCTACCCAAGATCCAATTCACACTGGTATTGCATATGCCACTTTCCTTAGTACATTTGACTTCTTCTATTCCTCCCTCTTTAATTTGTTCTCGCTACGTTCCCTTTAAGTAACAATTCACTCAAAATTTTTGAGACGGTAAGAAAAAGATCTAGGCCAAAAGAGGGTAATACGACACATAGTAGCATGTAATGAGGTTAAAAATAGGTGTCTTCAATTATGTTCCTTGGGTCTTTAAACATTAGTGGATTTTATTCTCTGTGAATGAGGAGTCACTGCAATGAAATAAGGTGTGCTTTGTTGTGTTTGTAGAGGATTGCTGGCTGTTGTACTGAGATTAGGCTTGGCAAACACAAAGACAGAAGACAACTAGAGATGTGAGAGATTTGTACTATTTTGAAGCTTTTTGACACAAAGATGAAAGGAAGACACCTAGAAAAGTTGTGAGATTTGTTACTATTCTGAAAAGGTTCTAGTTAGGTAGACAATAAAAGAAATTTCCATTTTTTAACATTTTCTGATATTTTATTAGTCTCATTTTAAAAGTAAACCAGAACTTTTATTATTTTTGATAGTTGTACAAAGGGGTTTTTATTTTTGGGTTAATGCATCTTGACCAGTGTCACCTTTCCCATCACTTTTGACTTGAGCAATTGGGGGGAGCAATTTCAGTTGCTGTCATCAGCTAAAAGGGGTGAAATTACAAGTAGGTCCAGGAAAATAGCTTTAGATGTACATTTACAATTTCAATACAGATTTCAACTGGCAGCTGGTTACATAAATCTGCAATCCAAAAGACTTGGTAACAAAAGATTTAGACAAATCTACAACTTGTCACCATAAAGCTTTAAAAGCAATAAAACTAGAACAGGGGAGAAAGCAAGCAAAAGCAGAGAAGCAAACCAAAGAAGAGTTGTGGAATATTTAAAATAGCCAATTAAGAACTGACGAAAAGACAGACTGAGCTGTATAACATGGCAGAAGAATGGTTCCAGAAGTGAAGAATGTATGTATAAGTTTATCAAGGAAAAGAACCAGGATGTTTGATTGTTTTTTATTAACAACAAAATCTTCCCCCCCCCCCCCCAGTCCTGAGGCCTGGGCACTGTCCTTGGGCTTACCTCAAGGCTAGCACTCTACCACTTGAGCCACAGCACCGTCTCTGGCTTTTCTATGTAAGTGGTACTGAGGAATCGAATCTGGATCTTCATGTATGCTAGGCAAACAATCCAACACTAGGCCAAACTCACAGTCCTCAAAATCACTTTTTAAAAATGAAAGAATATACATAATCCAATGTATATTAATTGTGTGGAAAAATAAAACAGTGGTAAAGGGTAAAGTCTGGGGTGATTAGAAGTGATAAAACTCATTGAAAAGCTGAAGACTGCTCACTTAAAGCAGAATACAGAAATAGAATAACGGCCATACTTTGGTAAAATCACAGTTATACATGAGATATCCTTAGTTGTGAACACTCAATAATGGGAATATGAACTTCTCATTTTTTAGTACTTCAGCTGTATTTTCTAATTTTTAAACAATACATATGCATTGACTCTGCCGTAAAATGTTTTACTCATTTACCAAAGGAGATAATTTATGAAACTACGTTCCACTAGTAAATTTTGAAGACTGAGCAACACAGCAGTCACTAGTGACCTTGAAAGATACTTCTGAATATAGGAGAAACAAAACCTGAATGAAACAGATAGTATACCTAAAATGTTGAATACTGAGTTTCCGTATGAACAGCCAATACATATCATACTCAACTGGAAAATATGTTCACAGAATAACGTGTACACAATCATTTGTAGTAGCCCATAATGAAAACAACCCAAATGTCATAGATGATGACACCTGTATCAAAAGGTGTTAGAAGTGGTCCATTCCATCTTGATGGTTCCACAACAAACCATGCATGAAATATTTGGGGGGGAAAGGTATCTGCATTCAACATGTTTAGATATTTTCTTTCTTACATACAGCATAGTTATCCATATAGAATTTAAATTTACACTGTATTTATTGTGAGCAATCTAAATTTTATAGTGTATAGGAACATGACAGGAATGTAATTCAATATCACTTTTACATAACAAACTTGAACATCCAAATTGTGGTACCCTGGGGGACTTCTAGAACTAATCTACAGATACTGAGGAATAATGACACAGCCATACTATGGAATACTGTTCAGCAATAAATAATGAGGGACTTACACATGCTACAACACAGATAAACCTTGAAAACATTAGGCTAAGTGAAAATGAATATGAAAGGAAATTCTATAAAAATCAAGTGCTGCTTAGGTCAAGGGACAAAGAGCCAGGCACCAGTGGCTCACACCTATAATCCTATTCAGAAGGCTGAAATCTGATCACAATTTGAAACCAGCCAGGGCAGAATACACTGTGAGACTCTTAGCTCCAATTAACTACCAGAAGTGGTGCTGTGGCTGAAGAGCTCAGGAACAGCTCCCAGGTTCAGAGTTCAAGCCCCCAACCAACACAAAGAAAAATAAAAGAAAGAAAAAAAGCCCTTTCATTATTGAGGAAGATTTGAATATTCAAATAAAGCTGTCATTTGTTTCAAGAAACAACAACAAAAAATAATGGCAAGTAGAAGATACTTTCGTGTTATATGAATATGAATTAAGAGAGCAAAAGCACAATAGTAAAAGTTGATTTACAGCTAATTTCCTTTCTTGGCTTGTAGAGTTTCAGTAGCTTACAACCATTAGCTATTGTTGGAGTAACACTTGACCAATTTGGTTAAAGATACAAAAACACTGTACAACTATTTAAACTTGGGGAACTGTAAAGGAATAGAAAAATACTACTCTTTCCACACAAAAAAAGGTATCTAATGATACAGATACCCCATGTAGTTTGTTAGTCATGCGCGGATCTGCATTTTCTGTAGTCCTTAAATAAAATTTTGTAATACAAAATCTTTGTATCTTTGTATTCAAGGATACTCTCAAAATACACCTGTAACTAACTTAGTCTCTTGATAGCTAAATTTTGTTTTCTGTGGTTTCAGTTACCCAGTCCACTGCTGTCCAAAATATTATATAGAAAACTCCTGCAAGAATTCCTCTTTTTAAAATATATGTCATTAGTGTGATGAAATCTCTCATGGTCCTACATAGGACAGTAATTATTCTTCTGTCCAAAGTAATCACACTGCATACAATACCTACCCATTATTCACTTAAGTAGATTTGGGTTGTTGGAACTCTTGTCATGTTATTACATTTGTATACAGGATTCAGTACTGTCTCAAGTCTTTGAAGTATAGGACATTATTTTCGGTTCATCTTCTTACGCATTTCTTCAAGAGCAGCTTCTTTCTCTTTCAGTATTTGTTTAAGTCTTCTTATTTTTTCATCTCGGATGGTTTCTTCCAGTTCTGGTGGTGTCACTGGGAAAACATCTTCAGTGTAATTTTTATTAAAGGAATGACTCTGTTCAAAAGCTTCATTATGACTCATTACTTCTTTCTCCTGCTTCTCAGAGGAGCAGTGTTCAGTCTCTGCACGTTTTTCTTCTGAGGTTTTTCCGTGGCTTGTGACAATGTTATATTGTAATGCATCTGAAGCTGGCAAAATATTGCTAAGGGTCTGGGAATTGGTGACATCAGTTCCTCCATTTATGATGGTATTAAATGCACTCTTGGTTTTTCTCTTTTTCATGTGATCCATCTTAATTGTTTTTGCTTTCCTCTTTTTACCAAAATTCTGTTGCCAGGAAAAGATTCAAGGAAAAATGAATGTTACTACCATATATTTATTTATATATAAAATGTGCTCTCAAATTTAACAAGTCTGCAAGAACAAATATTTAATGATTAAACTTGGTTTAATAAAATTGAAAGGGAGAGCAAGGGAAGGGGTGAATTGTCCAAAGGAAATGTACTCTTTACCTGACTTATGTAACAATCACCCCTCTGTTTCTACACTTTCAAATAAAAAATAATAATAAAGAAGAAACTGAAAAGATGCATATAATCAACAACACAATGGGTTACACTGTATGTCAAAATGAGTTGTAATATCCTAATCATATTCATAGTGAATATATTGATATACTGATATGATTGGTATTTTCCTGCCAAAGTCAAGTATTAGAAGCCATACTGAATTACCATCAACATAAAATGGAGCCTGTGAAGTATGTGAAAACTCTTAATTCTTCTTCTTTTCCTTTATGAAATAGGCACATGTAGAACTTTCTCATTAGGGAAAGTTAAAAGTTTAGAATACCAGATGACAATGTAGTAAGTAGAATGACAGTAGATAAAATTATTTGCATTATGATTAACTATATGTGTTACCTAAAAAGTATGGAGTTAACATTGCAATCACCATCTCCATGTCTGCATTTTCTATTCATTTAAGATTATAATTCTTCAAAATACAGTAGACAAAAATAGGTGAATAAAAACACTTAAAGCAAGTTTGTTTCTTTAAATTACTACATATTCTCTCATGAGGAATAAATACAAATTTTCAAAGCAGAAGTTGTGAGCCTTTCACTTCATTCTAACTACTGCCAGTCTTCCAGAATGGACACTTGTGTCATATGCTCAAGCTTATAACTAAATTGGACAACAATTAAATTAACAATGAATTTAAATTAAAACAATTTAAATTAAGTGGGGCTATACTTTTTATCTGTGCACATACGATTCTTTTTCAACACTTTTCATTATAATACATGTATTTGCCAATCTGGTAACTAATAATCATCATTCACACTGTGCACAAGGCTAAAAAAGCATTTTACCTGTTTTCTTTCTTCTTCCTTCACCACAGACTCTGTCTCTTTGTGTATTTTATTTTCCACCAAACTATTAAAGGACTGAAACCCTTTTCCAGAGCCCAAATTGTCAGAAATTCGAGTAAGGCATACTCTCAAATCCTTAGTGAGACCAAACATCTTTTTAAATTCAGCATCATTCCTCTGATATGGTGCCTTATTACTGCTTCTTTGAGAATCTTTCTTGTCATTTCTTCGAGTGGCTTTTTCTATTGTGGAGGCCATTTCATTCTGGATCTGGAAATTTAAAAAAAAAACACAAACAATATTGCTAATTACACATGTTATTTTATCTGACAAATAAATGATTAATCTTCTGTAAAAGTACACATCTTACTTTAAAGTCTGTATTACCTTTACCTAACTGAACTTAGCTAAATACAAACTCAAACCACTCTCCTAAAATACCCCTTCTAATTTGTTGTACCATAAAATAACAAGTAGTCCATTCTCAAACAACTGAAGGGAGAACAGAAATTAGTGACAACCTAAAAATAACCTAATTGGGGATGTGATTCAAGCTTGTAACTCCAGCACCTAGGAGACAGAGGCAGGAGGATTAAGAGTTTGAAACCAGCCCAGGCTACATATCAAGATCCAGTCTCAATAACTTTTATCTTCATAGTACAATTAATTCTGAAGTGAAGGGGAAATATAGTGACAATACAGTATTAAGGAGGCATCTAAAGCAAGAAAGGATGGGTACAAACATTTAGGAACCACACATACATCTTATAAAAAGGGTAACTTGTGTACGTATTAGGTAATTGGATATGAAATCAGAAAGAAGGGCTAGAAAAAGGAAAAATAAAACTTCCCCCCAAAAGAGAAAAAAATAAACTCAGGAAAAAGAAAACCCAAACAATACTCAAGAGAAAAACACCAAAGACACTGATAATATTGTATATCCACATATGACTGAAAGATACAACAAGCCACAGTACCTAAAAAAATTGCTGGGTATCTCACCATCATCAATAACAAAAGAAACTCCTAAATGAAACGTATTCCAGCTTGTCTATATACATAATATTGATTTCTTCACATACTACACATAGATTATAACATATTTATATACATGTACACACGTATGTATACACATACAATTTTACTCATCTTTGAAATCACAGTATCCTTCCCCAATGCTGTTGCTCTGATTTTTGTTTGTTTTCAAGATTTAGTATGTCACATTACTCAAAAGACAGACACTGCATGGAATTTCACATTTGTACTCCTAAGGTATTTTCACACAGGAAAGCTTTGTTGTAATTAAGCAATGTATGATACTCAGAGTAGGGGTGGGGGAGAAAGAGGTATCAAAGATAACCTTGAGAATTAAGAAATATTTTCCACATAGTTATAAGAATAGTACCCTGACATGGGAAAATTACCTTTGGGTCTTGGTCTCTGAAAACACACTGTTGTGAAGTAACAGTTGTTGCATCAACAGAGGAATTTAGTTTCTCTATGCTCTGGATGACATTTTCTTTTCTGGGGGCATTCTGTCCTGTACTAACTCCATCTGCAAAGACTGGCACTGTAAATAAAGTCTTACTCTGTTTTAGACAGTTATTGGATTCTTTCATATTGTGTGGGTTTGTGGTAGACAGAGATGGTTTCTCCACCTTTTTATTCTTCTCTGTCCTTAGATTGGTCATGGAAGCAAGCTGAGTATTTGAAAATGAGTTTGTCTCCATCTGGAAGGATTTACTTTTAGCCAAAACAATATTTACAACCTCTCTGGATATATCAGTGACTGGACTTGAACTCACTATCTGTGATGTACCTTTTCTTAGTGGAATATCAGAAGAAATGGCATTCTGTTGGTTAATTTGTGATGGTAGAACATCTGTGCTCTTTTTAGCTAACAGATAGACTTTGCCATTAAACATGATCAAAGCATTATCTTTAATAGGCACACTTATGGGCTGTGCCCCACTAGGACTGGTGGGACTCAATGGAGTCATACTTATGGAATTATCGCACATACTTTTATCTACAAAGCTTTTTAAAATCTTTGAAGCCACATTATTTGAAGACTTAACAGGAACAAGACATGGAGCATAAGGCTGTAGATTTTCTTGAAAAATCCATTTCACTGGAGCAGCTTGGCCACCTTTTAAATGTGTTTCTGGAGCAACCTTCTTTGGGATTTGTGTTGTGTTTAGTATCACTGTCTTTGTTTCCTTAACAGGCTTTGGATAAATATTCAGAAAGTTCTTGGTAACTACACTTTTCACTGTATTAACAGGAGACACATAAATAACTGCTGGTATTTGGGAGGCCTCAACTGTTCCTGGAGTACTTGTAGTTGTAGTTGCAAGAATCTTTTGCTGAATTGAAGGAGGCAAAGATGATGCAGGTACAGATTTCACTTCAGCGTGGGCTGGAATCTGTAAATGATGCCCAGAAGGCAAAATTGGAGACATCGCCATTGAAGTACTCGGGGCATTGACTATAAGATAGGATGAGTCATTTTGTGTTGAGGGAGGAACAGCAAACGTTTGCATGGTGAGTCCATCGATTTTCACACCATGACTCTTAACTTTAGGAACAGATGAAGTGAAATTTTCAATTCCCATAGAAGTAACTCTACCTTTTTCTGCTGTATCTACCGTTCTTGTAAGAAAACAGTTTGAAGAACTGGCTGGCTGAAAAATGGGCAATTGGACTGATGTACTTGTGGAAGAGCTGGAAATCTGAGTCTGAAAAGTAACTTGAACTGGTTTTCCTGTATTCCCTTTCAAAGCATCAGACATGACTGAAGATTGAACTAGCGGGGTAAGACTTCCTGAAGAATTAGGAATTGGAAGTAATTGCAGGAGATTTTTTCCATCCGAGCCAATCGTCTGAACTACTTGGTACATGCAGCCTGAAACACTTAAAAGAACATTTTGAGTAAATAAATATTAACATACTTCATATAAACATTTTAAGACAAGTACTTATAAATCCTTATTTAAACTCTTTAAGTTATATAAAAGTATGTAATTTGCTACTTTGAGTTTTTTAAGTGATATACTGTGAAAGTTTTTGAAGATATAGGCCAGCTTTGGTTTAGTTACATGATTAGGCAATGGGTATGAGATATTAACAAGTATTCTGAAGGTATTACCCTACTAGAATAGATTTCTCTTAAAATTACTGATATTCTTTTCTCCTTTCCCTTCTATCCATTTCCCTTACCCTTTCCTTAATCTTAATGAGCAGACTCTCATTCCACTTTTATGCTTATTGTATTTTCCTTATTCTTCTGTTTCCTAAACCTATCATTCCCACTGACAAGGACTCACACACATTCTATTGTCAATTCTTTTCTTTAGCTTAAAACATCTCATGTGGTAAGGCAATATTTCAGTTTGCCACATTACTGTATTGTAGATAACTGAGTTATTTATGCAGAAACAATTTTATTGTTTTAGCATATTTAAAGGGTTTAGTACTAAACAGTCCTTACTAAAGAACTTATTACATGGGAAGGGGTATCAATGTTCAAGAAATGTACTCATTACCTGATGAAACAACTGTAACCCCTCTATACATAACCCTGACAATTTTTAAAAAGAAATTATTTCTATTAGTGCACTATCAATCCATACATACAATACTATAGCAATTCCAGCTAAATTAAATAACTAAATGAAGGTAGAACTGACGCTTTTAGTCTAGTCAATTCTGATTCCTGTGATTATGAACTATGTACAAACTGCCAGATTTTAAAAACACCAGTGTATATTCATCTTTGTATAACTGAGAACTCTGTTCAAGTATTTCTATATGATTGGGAATTACCTGAATGTAAATCTTTCAGTTTCTGGAAAACAGGGCACTCCCATGGAATGCAGGGCACTTGTTTTATCTAGAGGTCAATTCACAGCATGAATGAAAACTATCCAAATATTATCTGACCAACTGAACTATCCATGCTTTTCTTTCATAATTAATCTACATTATGTATCAATATTTGTTTGCATGTTTACAGACTGTCTCATGTTAAATTCTAGCAGCAAAACTGCATAGTCCATGTTCTACAAACTCAGTTCAATTTTAGATGAGTGAAAAACAAAGAACCAAATGTATAGGCAGATGCCGAGCACAGTGACTTGGAATGGGATGAAGACATGGCAAGAGCATGGTTTGAAGTTAATGTGGACAAAAGAACCAAACAGATTTAATCTCAAAAAATAAAAACAACAGAGATTCCCTTCTTGAATACTTTTTTGTTAAACACGTCATTTGAAATATGATGTAAAAATCAATGTTAATAAATTAATTTAAAAATTAATTTAAAAAAAAAAACAAGCTAAAGGTTTAAAGAAGGCTTAACTTCATGGCCTATCCCCTTCCCACAAAGTTCATCTGACCTGGCTGAGAATTTATTCTACATTGATTGAATTAAAATGTACTAAGTGTGAGCCAGGCTGGGAGGAATACATCTGTAATTCCAGCATGTGAAAGGCTGAGGTAGGAGAATGCAACACAGTAACACCCTGTCCTTAAAAAAACAAACACCAGGCAAGGTAGCTCACTGTAATCCGAGTTCTAAGGAGGCTGAGATCTGAAGATATCAGTTCAAAGCCAGCCCAGGCACTAAAAAGTCTGAGAGACTCTTACCTCCAATTAATCACCCCAGAAAACTGGAAGTGGCACTGTGGCTCAAGAATAGGGTGGTAGCCTTGAGCTGAAGAGCACAGAGATAGCATCCAGGCTCAGGCCCAGAATTCAAATGCCACAACTGACCAAAAAAAAGAAAAAAGAAAAAGAGAGAGAGAGGAAGAAAGAAAAGAAGGGAGGGGAGGGGAGGGGAGGGGAGGGGAGGGGAGGGGAGGGGAGGGGAGGGGAGGGGAGGGGAGTTTGGCCGAGTGCTTACGTAGCATACAGAAAGACCCAGGTTCACTACCTTGGTACCACATATATAGAAAAAGCCAGAAGTGGTGCTGGGGCTCAAGTGTCAAGCTCTAGCCTTGAGAAAGTCTAAGGACAGTGTTCAGCAAAGTCCCAGGAGTGGCAAAGAGAGAAAGAGAGAGAGAGAGAGAGAGAGAGAGAGAGAGAGAGAGAGAGAGAGAGAGAGAGAGAGAGAGAGAGAGAGAGAGAGAGAGAGAGAGAGAGAGAGGAGAGAGAGAGAGGAGGGAGAGAGAGAGAGAGAGGGGGGGGGGGGAGAAAGAAGAAGGAGAGGAGGGAACCCCAAAGCAGCCAGGCAAGATGGCTCATGCCTATAATCCTAGCTACTCTGAAGGCTGAGATCTGAGAATCATGGATCAAAGCCAGCCCAGGCACTACAAAGCCTGTGAGACTCTTATCTCCAATTAATTACCAGAAAACTGGGAGTGGTGCTGTGGCTCAAGGGGGAGGGCAACAGCCTTGAGCTGAAGAGCTCAGGGACAATGCCCAGGTCCAGAGTTCAAGTCCCACGACAGACCAAAAAAAAAAAAGCAATCATAAAAATTGACTATTATAGTTCAATCATCAGGGGGGAAATGGGTCGATAAACTATAGCATGTAGGCTAACCTGAACAACTCTGTATTTGTACAACCCACAGCTAAGAACAGCTTTTACATTTTGAAAAAATGAAAGTATAAGTCAAAATTATTTTTACATGAAAATGATAACATTCAAATATCAAGGCCTATGTTTTAACAGTCACACTCACTTTTATACTTTGTATATGACTGCCTTCATGACACAACAGTAGTAGAGGTGAACAGCTGCAGCAGGAATCATGCAGTTCTTTTAAAATATTTACCATCTGGCCCTGCTCAGTCTCTTATCTTTGTCAACCTCCTATAATTTGTGGATACATGCACAGGTAATTATCATTAAATGAGATAAATAACATGTTTGAAGGGGTACAAAAATGCTTACTTGCAAAATACTCTTTCCAAGGCTTTCAATTTTCTTTGCTTGCTCGTTCTAGCTAAACAGAATTCTTGATATTCTATATTTTTGCTAGGTGATTTCTTTTAAGTAAGTGTCTTCACTTGTCTTTGATTAATATTAACTGAATACTTTTTTGAGGGGGTCATAGGTCTTGAACTCTGCCTGGGCACTATCCCTGAGCTCTTCAGATCAAGGCTAGCGCCCGACCCTTAAGCCAATACCCACTTCCCATTTTCTAGCGGTTAATTGGAGATAAGTCTCAGATTCTTTTGTGCCCAGGCTGGCTTTGAACCTTAATCCTCAGATCTTAGCCTCCTGAGTAGCTAGGATTACAGGTGTAAGCCACCAGCGCCGGCAACTAAATACTTTTAAGTGATCACTTCATCCAATATATGTATAACTCCATTCAGACACATGCTTATACATCCAAAACCTCCCTTGATATTTTCCTCAGTCTTAAAGGTTCCTAAAATTCATTATGACCAAATTATTTCTGCCCTCCCAAACCCCCAAAATTCTTTGATATTTCATCAGTCTTAGGTATCTTTATGAATGAAAGCATATTAATCCTTCTTTCTCTCACCCTCTATATATCCAATCTAGTTGATATTTTTCCTTAAATTTCTTTCCTCTGTTCAATTCTTCCCAAATCACTTATTTTAGTCCAGACAAAACTTAATACCTGGCTTTGACTACAGGAATTCTATGGCTGGCCTTTTCTTTTCCTCTGTAGATACCCTTACCTTTTTCAGTATACCAAAACTTGTCCTTCCCCAACTTAACACATCTTTGGTTTCCCACTATGCTTACATCAGTAGAAAGAAAAATTACTTCTGATGCAATGAAAGCCAAAGAGTGTGAAGTATACTGGACAATTATAGCAAAAGACTCTTAAAGAGGCCAAGTGGGTTGGTTGAGAATTTAAAACAACATGGAAAAACAACTGACAAGTAACAGGGTCAAAAAAGGGATGTTTGCTTTTTACAAGATTAAATATACTGCAACACATGTTCATATGAGCCCCCACTCTTTTCAATACTTCAAATCCTTTCCCTCCTTTTTCATTTGGAGACAGAAATTGATCATTAAGGAGAGTGGTGATAATTCTAAGAAGCTAGAAAATGAGAACCAGAAGACAACTGGAGAGAACTGAAACTGAATGAAATCTCTGGAGAAAGACTGCCTTTCATTAGAATGAGAAGTTATATACCAGTTTATAGCTTTGATGACATACAGCTTAATTGTGAGCTAATTTACTCTCATTTTGAAAAAGGGTATGAGCTCAAGCCCAGGACTGGCAAAAAAAAAAAAAAAAAAGTATCAATCTGTGCTCTTGTGATAATTTCCCTTTTTTACTAAATGTAAGTAAAAAGAAAGCATGCTGCTGAATTCATCCACAGTTGTAATGGCTTCAGAAGAGTGTCACAAAAATTAAAAGAACTTAAGGAACTGACAGAACAACTGAAAACAATTAAATGGAATTTAAACTGGCTAAGAAGAAAATGAATGAAAGGATAGAGGAAATAAAGGTATTTCTTGGTTTTGCAGGCCAGGACTTGGGGCATATAGCTCAATAATTAAGTGTGTGCTCAGTGTGTACAAGGCCCTCTGTATAATCCTCAGCACTAAAATTTGAGTTACACTGTATTAAACAAGCTAGAAATTAGAAAGCGAGGCATTTACAAAACAAGATGCCTGAATTGATTATTTGTAGATGCAGCAATTTTGTATGAAATGGATTGCAAACATGGATACCTGAAACAGCTGAGATTTGAGGACCATGGTTTTGAAGCCTGAAGCCAGCCAGGGAAGAAAAGTCCATGAAATTCTTATCTCCAATTAGCCACTAAGTGGAGCTGTGGCTCATCTTCCGCTTTTTAACCTTGAGCAAAAATGCTGAGGGAGTGCTGGGAGTTTAGCTTAGTGGTAAGAGTGCTTGCCTAGCATGCATGAAGACCCAATTTAGAAAAAAAAAAAAAAGCCGGAAGTGGTGCTGAAGCTCAAGTGGTAGAGCTCTAGCCTTGAGAAAGTCCAAGGACAGTGCTCAAACCCAGGACTGGCACTAAAAGATGATATTTGTACTGAAAGACCAGGTGACAAGTAAATTATTCGCACGGATGATGAAGTCATATCAGATTCAGGGTTGGGAAGTGGTCCCAATTATGAGTCCATAATTAAAAACTTTCTTTTGCCGCTTATTTTCTTTCCTATAACTCTACTAAAACTTCCTGAAAGATCACCACCAAATACATTATCACAGGTAAGTTAAGTCTTTATTCTATCCTGTTCTCTAATTGCTATGCTGCGATTAGACAATGCTGGCAAATTATCCTTTCATCTTGAAGCTCTTCTCTTACATGGTTTCCAATTCAGAATCCACCCATGACTAATCCCCAAGTCCATCAATGCATACTTCAGTTAGCACTACTTCAACTATTTCCCTCACTATGGCCTCTGCAATCATGATCCCTATAGTTAGATTATTGCAGTCTTATTCCCAATGTTGGCCATAGTTCTCTATCCATGTCTTCCCAAGTTAAAGCCCATCATTTAATTGGGTAGGGAAGGGGGGAAAACAAGATGAGGGGTGGGGGTAAGGGGGAGGGAAATGGGGACTAAAACATTTGAAAGGGTATCAATATATGTGAATTAATGCACCTTCTATCTGGCAAATATCATGTAACCCTTCTATTAATTACAATATAAAATATTTGAAAAAAAAAGCCCATCATTTAAAAGTCTACAAATACACTAAACAACTTGTTAAAAACTAGCCTTCCAATGGTGTGCAGCACTGCTCTGTCAATTATAAATTTTCTTTTAATCACCCTTTATTATTACCATTGTTTTTATTTTTTATTCATCCATATCACCTGGTGTACATGCTTCCAAAAGTCAAATAGTCAAGAAATTTATCCTAAATAAGCCAACAAGTCTATTTTTTTTTTTTTTTTTTTTTTTTTTTTTTGCTAGTCCTGGGCTTGAGCTCAGGGCCTGAGCACTGCCCTTGACTTTCTACTCAAGGCTAGAGCTCTACCACCTGAGCAACAGCACCATTTCTGGCTTTTTCTATGTATGTGGTACCAAGAATTGAACTTGCGTCTTAGTGTTTGCTAGGCAGGCACTCTACCATTAGGCCAAACTCCTGGCCCCCATCTCTCTTTTTTTTTACTCCATCTTCTTTTTCTTCATCATTTCAGTATCCATCTTCCAGGCGAGCCCTCATTACCTACCTTTGTGTAGTATTATTCTTCATCTTATCTCTACACTTGATGCTTCAGTTTGTTTTTTGTTCTGAATGTAACTATTGACCAGTGTGTCCCTCTGGTGGACTGTTTTCATACTAATGACTTATAATTCAAGATTTTAATGCTTATCTCTGTCAATTCAGTTTGACAAAAAAATTATCTACAATACAACCTCTCTACATAATTTCTGCTCTTACCAGACTCCTTTATAACAGGAACATTATTTACAAATTCATTAACTTTTTCTACAATGTCAGGTTCAAATTCTATTTCCATTAAACATCCACTAATCACACACATTTATACATATTTCTTTCAATTATGGAATCTCTAAAGAACTCCTATTGATACCAGTAATGCTGCAAGTTATGTCTTCTATATTGGCAATTACCTACTAGCCACGGGCAAAAACACACATACTGGTACTAGGGGAGTTCAATCCTCTAGAGCCTCATGTTCTTATCTTGCTATTTTTGCCACAGCTGTACTTCAACCACAGTTCCATTTCCAGCTTTTTGGAGATAAAAATTCATGGATTTTCTGGGTGCAGTGGCTCACACCTATAATGCTAGCTACTCAGGAGGCTGAGATCTGAGGATCATGGTTCAAAGCCAGCCTGGGCACTAAAAATTAGTCAGTGAGACTCATCTCCAATTCACCACCAGAAAACCAGAGGTAGCACTGTGATTCAAGTGGTAAGGCAGTATCCTTGAGCTGAAGAGCTTAGGGACAGCATCCAGGCCCAGAGTTCAAGTCCCATGACTGACCCAAAAAAAAAAAAAACAAAACAGAATTTCATGGACTTTCCCCAAGCCTGAGCTGAATTCAAATTAAGATCCTCAAATCTCAGCCTCCTGCATAGCTAGGCATACCAAGCTTAAGACATCAGCAATGGGTCCTTTTCTTATTTTCTTTAATGAATACAACTGTTTTCTCAATAATGTTAAACTCCTTATGAGAGATCCCATCAATGATTTTGCAATGGTTCCTCCAATACCGAGTATAGCAGGTACACAATTATGCCATGTGCAGTAGCTCAAATCTATTACCCTAGCTTCTGAAGAGAATGAGTCCTGAAGATTGCAGTTAGAAGCCAGCCTAGGCAGGAAAAGTCCATATGGCTATTATCTCCTGTTAACCATTAAAAAAAAAAAAAAAAAAAAAGGTTTAGAGGTGTGGCTCAAGTGGTATACTGCACTAACTGTGACAGAAAAAACTAAAAGGCAACACCCAAGCACTGGCTCAAGTCCTAGTACCAGCTAAGAAAAAAATTTAAGAAGATATTCTTCGCAATTTCCATTTAAAGAAAACTATCTCAATGTTTTTTTATTGTCCCTTGGTGCAATTTTGTCCTTCAGTAAAATCCCACTAATAAATCAGAAGCTCCCACAGAGCAGAACCCAAACCCCTCCAGTGCATATAGTCAGAGATTCTCATACTCTGCTAAATATCATAAATTCCTTGAAGGCAGATTATATTATTTGCATCTATATCTTCTGCATGTAACACAGCAAATGGACTTTTTAAACAATTCTAGCTGAACTGAACCCTACAAATAATTTTTTACAATAACATTTGCAACACAATGAAATGAGAAATGCAAAATGCTGAAGAGATAGATGATAAATCAGGGTGAAATTCATATTAATATATAATTTCTTGAGATTATAAAAAGGAAACTTTCACATAATTCTTCAGATTGTAAAAAGGAAACTTTCACATAAGAGATTAGAATTCTCCAAAAACATGAGAAGGGGTATGGGGTATCAATGCACCTACAATCTGGCAAATGTAACTTTAACCCCTCTATATGTTACTCCGGCAATAAAAAAAAAAAAAGAGAGAGATTAGAATTCTACAAAGATTCTATTTTCTTAAAGATTACAAATTCTGCTGACTAATATCATAAATAAAACTAGAATTGTATTCTACATCCATTCTTTGGTTTGGTTGTTTAAAATCATCACATTTTAGCTAAAGAAGCGGTTTATTAGCTAAGAAACTATACTAAAAAGTATAATGCATTTTAAAATATTTTCAAAAAAAGAAAAAAGGAAAATTTAGATTAGACACTTCTAATTCTGGCTCTCCCATTTACTTAGTTAACTGAAAAAGGGATTTAACTTCTTTTATTTGTTTAGTGGGCAAAATAACTATGCGTTATAGAATTCTTTGTACAGCTACACACTAATAAGAAAATGGGGCTGAGAGCGTAGCCTCATGACAGAGTGCTAACCTAGCATGTATGAAACCCTGGGTTTGATTTCTCCATACCACATACACAGAAAAGGCCAGAAGTGGCGCTGTGGCTCAAGTGGCACAGTACTATCCTTGAGCAAAAAGTGTCCAAGGACAGAGCCCAGACCCTGAGTTCAAGCCAAGACTGGCAAAGTAGTAGTAGTAATAATAATAATAATAAAGAATAATTATGGAAAGAAAATAGAATAACAGTCTGAGTGCATGGCAGCTACCATATTCCATTAAATATGCAACTAGTCTCCAAGAATAAAAAACAAAGTCAGACTCGATGTTTTGAAAATGTGATTTAAAAAAACAAAACAAAATTTTAAGGGCTTGGAGTGTAACCTAGTTAGTGGTAGAGTGCTCGCCTAGCAAGCCCAGGGTTCAATTCCTCGGTCCCACATACACAGAAAAAGCCAGAAATGGCACTGTGGCTCAAGTGACAGAGTACCAGCCTTGAGCAAAAAGTGTCCAAGGACAGTGCCAAGGCCCTGAGTTCAAGCCCCAGGACTAGCAACAAACAAACAAACAAACCTAAGCGATGAAAACAAAAAGGCCTATTAAGCTGGGCATAGTAGTCCCAGGCCCTCGGAGGGCCAAGGTATATGGTTCAATTTAGCCCAAGTATTTCAAGACTGTCTTTTTTTTTTTTTTTGGCCAGTCCTGGGCTAGAGCTCAAGGCTTGCATGCTGTCCTTGGACTTTCTCAAGGCCAGAGCTCCACCACCTGAGCCTCAGCACCATTTCTGGCTTTTTTTTTTTTCTATGTATGTGGCCCGGGTTTTCATGCATGCTAGGCAAGCACTCTATCACTAGGCCAAACTCCCTGCCCCTTCAAGACTATCTTCATCAACATAGTAAAACCCCATGAATATAAAAAAAAGGCCCATTAAACACATTATTTTGTAGTTTTTGACGATTTACTATTCTAATACTGGTATGAACGAATCACATATTAGAAATTGGATAAGAACTTTGGAGGGTAATGAACATATTTTCATATTTTAGATATTTTTGCAAATATGTTTATATACTAGTAGACCATTTTCCATTTTACTATGCTATATCATATACAAACATATAATGCATATAAGTACCTATAGTATATACAATAATAAAAACCATACATTATATACATGTGTTATAATTATTAACTTTAATCCTAGTGGCAAGATAAATATTTCCATTAACTTTTTTTCATATATTTTTATTGTAATTAATAGAAGAGTTACATTATATTCACCAGATAGAAGGTGTATTACTTCACATACGTTGATACCCTTTCTCTGTCTTGGTCCCCATTTCCCTCCCCTCACCCCTGCCCCTTATCTTGTTTTCCCCCTTCCCTATCTGATTTCAAATAACCAAATACACATATATACAATATATCAGATAACAAGGTGAAATACTGTAACAATATGAGATAGCCAAGCGACAGCAAAAGAGATGAGAGATAACATAGTACATTAAGGACAACAATCACACGTTATTCCATTAACATTTTATAACTGAGAAAATGGGAGTTAGAAATACAAGTAATTTATGCAAAACTACATGCTCTCCTTTTCACTGCTGTATTTACTGTAGTACAGCCCTACCAAAACAGTGCAAAAATTCAAATGCATTGTCATAGATTTCAGTTAGCTTATATAATGTGTATGTTTCTTTTTTCCCACATTCATAGAAATTATAAAAGAAAACTCTCACAACCAAATGTACACTGAAGGCTGACGATGTGGCTTACGCGTACATTAGATCCTGAGTTCAATTGCAATACTGCTGAACACTCACATTGAATTAACAAGGAACCATCATAACACCTAACCCAGCCATCTACTAAAGATGCTAATTTTAGCTAAACATTGGAAAATAGAATTAAAGGTAGCAGAGACACCAACTGCCAAATACAAGGTATTCTAATTCCTATCATTGTAGAGCTTCCGTTATAATATTTCAACGTTGGTAGCTCCTGATTTCTAATTTCACTTTTCTCTTGATAACTTTGTTCCTTATTTCATATAATTTACCATTATTTATACAGAAAACTGTCATAAATGACCCACCCCTTTCATCACGATAACTTGCTGAGAAAATGTGCCCATTTCTGTTTTCCACTGCAGTTTTTTAATTTAACCACTACCCTACTTCACCTAGTTTTTTAGCTGACTCTAAAAATACATCTGAAAAAGAATTGTAAGTCAGGTTCACACTACCACACCTTATCCAAAAGATTTAATGCCTTGCCTCTATCTTCTCACAGAACGTTGTGCACAATGCTATTATAAAACATATTACATCAGCTCTTCTTCAACTACAGAACCAGATTATAGTTTTTCACAGGAAAGAAATGTCAATATCCTCTTCTTCAGTCTCTGAACTTACCACAGTATCACATGGCAAATACTCAATAAAAACTTGAAGGATAGCATGGTGGCTCCTGTAATCCTAGCTACTCAGGAGGCTGAGATCGGAGGAGTGTGGATCAAAGCTAGCCCAGGTACTAAAGTCTGTGAAATTCTTATCTCCAATTAACCACTAGAAAACCTGAAGTGGCACTGTGGCTCAAGGGTAGGGAAGTAGCCTTGAGCTGAAGAACTCAGGGACAACACCCAGGCCGAGTTCCTGAAGGAACTATACAGTATCATTTTTAAAAGCTTCTAGATTTTCTACCTACATTTATAAAATTAATTATAGCTTTTACCTTTCATGCCTAAACTTGTTACTTCAAAGAATAAATACATTGTGGAGTGGCACTGTGGCTCAAATGGCAGAGCACAAGCCTTGAGCTGAAGAGCTCAGGGACAATGCCCATCCATAGTTTAAGCCCCATAACCTAAACCAAAAAAAAAAAAAAAAAAAAAACATTGTATAACACATTACAGGAAAAAAAAAATTTTTTTTGGCCAGTACTAGGGCTTAAACTCAGGGCCTGAGCAGTGGCCTTGGGCTTTCTCATGGCTAGCTTTCTACCACCTGAGCCACATCACCACTTCCAGCTTTTCCTGTGTACGTGGTATCGAGGAACTGAACCCAGAGATTCACGAATTCTAGACAAGCACTCTACAACCAGGTCACGCTCCCCAGAAAAATTAACACAGAAAATTTCAAATATCTATATAAAATAAAATCAGTGATTTTATGAAAAAGATAAATGATTCTGTGCCACAAAAATATCATCAGAAAAAATAAAAAGTTTAAACTTCCAATAAACCAAAGAATGTGATATTTAAGATGTGATACAAATATTTGGACATCCCATACTATTTGCAAAACAGAACAGAATCAAATAACGCAACAAATAGCAAACAGCTTCAGAAAGGTAACTGGCAAATGTGATTTAAAACCTCTACAACTTAAGGAAGTAAATAACAAACCAATGCATTAAACTTAAAATGACGTATGAATGTTACCAAAATTCAATGTTAAATCCAAAACCAAAAGGATCAGAAACTGGAAAATATAGAGCTCAAACACACAAAATATACTTTAAAAGAAGTCTTAATTTTGATATTGAAAGAATACAATCCTAAAATGAGTTGTGTAATGCCAGCTATTATCAAGTATCCCCGGAGAAGCTAAACAATAAAATGACTCTTCCAATTAACCCCAAAAAAGCTGGAAGTGGAGATGTGTCTTCAGTAGTAGAGTGCCAGGTTTGAGCAGAGGAGACCCTGAATTCAAGCCCCTGTACCACCATCACTAACAAAAACAAATGGAAATGGAAATTACAGCAGTACAAGTACTCAAGAATTAGTGTTTTATGATCTTCAATAGAATAGTTCTATGTGGGAATTTCTTCAACAGTGCCTTAGACCAATGTTAGTGACAATTTCCTTCTGTGCATCCTTTTAAAGAACCAAAATCACACATACACAGTAGGTAGTTAGTGAGCACTCATACTGGAGGGGTTGAGGCAGGAGGATGTGAGTCTGGGAGTTCTAAGACTGCCCATTTAAAAAAAACAAAACAAAAAAACAAGTAGGTGCAGAGGGCTCTGTCTGTAACATAAGCTACTCAGGAGGCTGAGATCTGGGGATAGGGGTTCAAAGCCAGAAGCAAGTATGTGAGATTCCAATAAACCACGGAGGGGTGGGGGGTGTACAAAAATTGAACTGTTTCTCAAGTGGTAGAGTGCTAACCAAGAGTACAAAAGCTTAGGGAACCCATGCCCTGAGTTCAAGCCACCAAACCAACACAAAATAAGCAAACAACAAAAATAAAACCGGGTGCCAGTAGCTCACTCCTGGGCTGAGATGTGAGGAGAATAAGCCAGCAAAGAAATAAGCCGATTAAGACAAGACTCATTTTCAACCACCAAAAGTCAGAGGCTCAAGTGATAAAGCGCTAGCCTGGAGCACAAAATCTGAGAAACAGCGCCAAAACCCTAGTTCAACTACAGGACCAGCAAAAAAGGAAAAATAGATGATAAAACTCTGAAAAAAAAAATACAAAAGAAACCTCCCTCCAGTGCAAGTAAACTAACATTTAAACCAGGTGCTGTTGGCTCAAACCTGTAATCCTAGCTACTCAGGAGGCTGAGATATGAGGGTCCTGGTTCAAATCCAGCCTGGCATGAAAGTCCATGAGACTCATCACCAATTAACCAGCAGAAAACTGAAGTGTAGCTGTGGCTCAAGTGGTAGAACTCTAACCTTGAGCTGAAGACCTTGGGGACAGTGCCCACATCCAGAGGTCAAGCTCCAAGACAGACCAAAAAAAAAAAAAAAAAAAAAAAGTAACATTTAAATAATGCTTTTTTCCCCACAAAAATTATTAGCTGGGTGCTGGTGACTCATGTCTGTAATCCTAGCTACTCAAGATGCTGAGATCTAAGGATTGCAGTTCAAAGACAGCCAGGGAACCAAAGTGATGAGACTTTTCTTTTTCTCTCCAGTTACTCAGTAGAAAACCAGAAGTGGCACTGTGGCTCAAGGAGGAGAGCGGTTACGCCTCAAGCTGAAGAGCTCAGGTCCAACACTCAGGCCCATAGTTCAAGATCCATGACCCATCCAAAAAAAAAAAAAAATAGTAATACAGTATTTTTAATCAATCTTTTTTAATCTGGGCACTTTTACAGCCTAGAAAACTAAAGCACTTGGTCTCATAAATACAAGCTGTGATTAATACCAGATGGCATGATTTTCTTCAAAGACAAATCTCCTTTTGAGTCTTGCGTTAGTTCTCATGCTGTGTTCTTCATTTTCCTTCTGCAGATCTATTAACTATTCGTTTCGTCACTGCAAATTATACACTAACTGTAGAAAGTACAAGTACATGCTTATGGTAATATTTTGCTATCCTATCATCCCGACCGTACTTTTATTTTTAATAATATTAAATTATCAATAATCTATTTCCTAATTTATACCGAAGTCTTTCTCTAAAATTTCTAGAGCGAAATGTACTGTTGGTGTTCCTGTAAACCCAACACCACAGAAATAGAAGCAAGATGGTGAGTTCCAGCCTTCACTATGGAGATAGCCGCCTCCTCAGGAGGAAAAAAAAAAAAACCAACTCAAGTCAAGCTTTCTTCTACATAGACACCCAATGAAACAGCATTGTTACAGCTGTTTCAAGTAAGCTACCCCAAAGAGCTCTTGCGTAATTTTTCTCTCTTTCCCTTTTCATAAGAAGCTATGATTGGAAAATTTAACAACATTCTCCTTGCTTGTTCTAGATTGTTTTTCTTCCATTTTCTTTGGTCATTCGCTCGGTTTTCACTTGCTAATAATCCGCGCTTGCTGGATACCAGTGTAATCCTATCTACTCAGGGAGCTGAGATCTGAGGATGGCGGTTCGAAGCCAGCCGAAGCAGGAAAAGTCCGTGAGCTTTTTATCGCCAGCTAATCACAGAAGAAATGGTGCTGTAGCTCAAGTGGCAGAGCTTTTAAGCTTAAGAAAAAAAGAAAACAAGGGCGGCGCCCAGCGCCTGAGTCCAACCTCCAGGTCCAGGCAAAACACACAAAAAAACGCGCTAACCACGGCGGCGTAGGCTTTTGCTCCACCCCCTCCGTCAGCGTCCAAGAACCTTCCAGAAGGTTCTCGCTTGAGATGAAGTCGGCCATATTGGATTTCCTCCGCCAAGGAGATTTACTAAGTGGGCCAATGAAACGTGAGACGCTGCTGCCTGGCGTCTCGCGGAGCGGAGCCCCGGGCTGAGACCTGGGAGTTGGGACGAGCCGGGGCGGGCTCTGCGACGCTCGGCGAGCCCGAATTCCTTCGCCGCGAGCGGGTGGCGGCGGCGGGCAAGCGCGGCGCCAGCCTCCGGACCGAAAGGCAGCGGGTGAGGGGCGGGCGCTGGCGGCGGCCCAGGCTGTACTTACCAGTTCGAGGCGGGGCCTGAACTTTCCTCCGCGGAGTTCAGGAAGACCTTCTGCAGGTGATTAGACATTTTTAGAGAAGAGGACCGAGGACGGCGGACCCCACACAGTGGGTAGTGTTAAAAACAAGCTTTGCGACCGCGCTGAGAACAGAACGAGAGAGCGGCCGGCTGCACTTCAGCACGCAGAAACCGTCCCGGTGACGGCGCCGAGTGCAGAGCGGCGGCGGGCGGCGAAGGGGGCGTGTCCGGAGCGTTCCCCCCTCCCTAGCGCGGGAGCCGAACCACATCGAGACCGGAAGACTCCTGGGGACTGCGGCGGGGTCCTCCTCCACTGGAAGTGCGCGGAATCCGAAGACTCCGCCCCCTAGAGCCATGTGATCACATGCCAGCCAATCGGAGCTGGCGCTGGAGACGTGATCTTACGACGCTCTCCCTCTGCCCCGCCCTAGCGGGGCTGTGTCTGTAATCAAAACAGCCAATGACTGATGTGCCGACTCCGCCCACCGCAGCGACTATTTCGCTCCCTCAGGACTTAGTAGCGCTGTGGTTTTCTAATCGTCACGTCCGGTGAAGAAGGTGATTGGCTTTTAAAGGCCCCACCCTTATGATGTAGCCCAATCGCAAGTGCAGGTTGCTGTCTCTTCTTCCGGATCAAGGAACGAGTCATAAACGAAAGGTGCCTACGCAAAACGAATTGGTTCCGGGGTCAATTGCAAATGTTTCTATCTTTTGTGCTCGCGGCTGTGTCTTCTGCTTCCACCAGGGTTACGGTGGCGCCGGCGGACTCGTTACGCTCCCGGCGACGGGAAACGAGATGCCTGGCTGTCTCTGACGGGCTTTATCTTCATACATTTCTGAATGCATCTGGATTTTTTTTTTTTACCTGAAGCTTTGCCTCTAGAGTTTTTATTCCAGTGTATATGCCACGGTGAAGACTCTCCCTTATTGACATAAAGATGAGTCATTCTTCAGTTTGTTTCTTTATAGAAACATCTTTAATGCCACTATTTTACTTAACAGAAGAGAGTATTTTTGGAAGTTGCTACAATACTGTGATTAAGTTCCCATCCGAGAATCCGCTGCAGGCTTTTAAGGACTAGAAATTGGAGTGGGGTTGGAAATGCAGGGGAAAGAATAGTTTAGAATGCCCACCTTTATTCGGTTTAAATAATAGTTGGATCACACAGGTGACTGGCAAAAGTTAATTAGAAGGCTTACTTTGGTCTTTTTATTTTTCTTTTTCAATTGTCCAAGACCAGGACTCGAACCCGCTATCTGATGCTTCCTTTTGCTCATTGATGCACTACCACCTGAGCCTCATGCTCGTTGGGAGTGCTCTCTGCCACTTCAGCCAATTGGAGTATGGCAGTTAATTGGAGAAGTCCTCTCATGGAACGTTGCTGCCCCAGCTGGCTCCAAAACTCCAAGTCTCCGTCTCTAGTGTAGATAATATCACACGCAATTCATATCTTTTTCAGTCAAGCTTCTAATAGTCATCACCACTTCTTATAAATAAGCCTGTCATTGTTTGGATTCGCTGGGAAGGTAGATCTAAGCATAAAAGTTTATTAGAGATCAGAATCTATGGAAAGAGGAAGCAAAATTAGGTAGAATGAGGAGAAAGACAGCATCAACAAAGGCCCCATAAAAGTAAAAACCTATAATAATTTTTGAAGATTTCTCCAGGGAGAAAGAAAACAAAAACATATCCTTTTAAGTATGTAAAATCAAAAGCTGGGCACCACCATGTACAGGATGCACACCTATAACCCCAGCATTTAAGAAGCTCAGACAGAAGAATTATGAATTTGGAGCCAATCTGAGCTAATTAACAGGTCCAATTTGAGTCATACAGCAAGAGAGCAATGGTTAGCTATGGTTAGAGTTAATTTCTGTAGGCAAGAAGGATCTTTTAAGCAAGGCTGTCATTCTGAGAGGCGAATATATGTTTGTTGGCAGCACTATCAGTAAATGGAATAACACCTTTATCCCTGAGAATTCTGGAAGGTATATCATAGCATCCACTGATCCCATTAAATTACTTATACAGCAGCTTATTGCAGTTGATACTGTTAGCCCCATACTTGCTCAAAATCGTTACTCATCAACACTAGTAGTTATTTCCTTTGTGTCATTGGTAATGTGATGGTTTACTCCTACCTATTTGTCTACTTCTCTTTATTGTCTGTTGAAGGTTCACCCTTCCCTTTCATTCCTGAAATAAGGGACTTGCTTAAATTTTGGTCACCAATCCTTTTCTCAAACTGTCCTGTCTCACTAGATGATTCCATCTATGCTCATTATTTGAATTACCACCTCCAACCCCAAATTCCAACGTGCCTGATACTATCCTAAGAGTTTTGCAAATACTAATGTAATTACTCCTAACATAGGGAAAAAATTTTAAAAAATTACATGCAGATGGAGAAACTATCCATGGAACAAGAGTCCATGATTTTACTTCTTTATGTTTCCATTTGGCTTGATATAGCAACACTGATTTATTTTCTAGGATCTGAAACTGAATGTCTAAATGCACTGTTGAGATCTCCTTTGGAAGGTTTGAAAAAGCCACTTCAAATAAAATATGTTCATAACCAAACATGACTTTCTATTTTTCTCAAACATTTTTTCCTTTTTCAATGCTAGCACTAGAAAGAAAAAAAAAAACCTATTCTTTTAAAAATGTGAACTCCAAAGCTGGGCACTACCATGTACAGAGTACATTCTTGTAGTCTCAACAAGTCTGAGGATGAAGCAGGAGGATTATGAACCTAAAGCCCGAAGGTCATAGCATTGGCTACATAGAAAAACTCTCTGTAAAAAGGGAAGAAGGAATAACTACATAGACATAAAAATGTATGATGGGCTATATACTCTATAGACATAATGTTTTATTAGAAAGATTAATATGTATCTATGACATACAAACCCTCAGTTTAACTTTAATTATGTTCTAAAACCTAAGTGCCAGTCATTATATAGAGAGATTTCCTTCTTGAATACTAGTTTGTTAAGCATTGCATTTGAAATATAATGTAAATCAATGTTAATAAATTCTTTAATAAAAATGGGGGAAAAAGGGAGAAGCTTGAGGCTGTGGTGGAGGCAGCAGCACTGGGGGGACGGTGGCGGGGGAGCGAGAGTGAGTGAGGGAGTGGCCGAGTGAGTTTACCCCTAGGAGGGGGTGAGAGGCCCGGGGCTTACCTGGGAGGAATGGGTCACTGCTCCAGCTAGCAGCGAGCCCGGTTCCCGGGGCCCGGCAGCAAGGTGGCAGCTTGCTAGTGAGGAGGCGGGGAAGCGAGCGTCCGTCCGGCCCCGCCATGGAGGGCATGGACATGGACCTGGACCCGGAGCTGATGCAGAAGTTCAGCTGCCTGGGCACCACCGACAAGGACGTGCTCATCTCCGAGTTCCAGCGGCTGCTCGGCTTCCAGCTCAACCCGGCCGGCTGCGCCTTCTTCCTGGACATGACCGACTGAAACTTACAAGCAGCAATTGGCGCCTATTATGACTTTGAAAGCCCAAACATCAGCGTACCCTCTATGTCCTTTGTTGAAGATGTCACCATAGGAGAAGGAGAGTCAATACCTCCTGATACTCAGTTTATAAAAACTTGGAGAATCCAGAATTCTGGGGCGGAAGCTTGGCCTCCAGGGATTTGTCTTAAATATGTTGGGGGAGATGAATTTGGACATGTGAACCCGGTGATGGTGAGATCGCTAGAGCCCCAAGAGATTGCAGATGTCAGCGTCCAGATGGGCAGCCCTAGCAGAGCAGGAATGTATCAGGGACAGTGGTGGATGTGCACTGCTACAGGACTCTAGGATGGAAATGTCATCTGGGTGATTCTCAGTGTGGAGCTGGGTGGACTTTTAGGAGTAACACAGCAGCTGTCATCTTTTGAAACGGAGTTCAACACACAGCCACATCGCAAGGTAGAAGGAAACTTCAACCCAAAAGAACCGACACTCAGATGAAAACAACCTAAAAGACCCTGGGGGTTCCGGGGTCGACTCGATCAGCAAAAACACATGGGCTCCTGCTCCTGACCAAACCGAGCAAGATCAGAATAGACTCTCACAGAACTCTGTAAATCTATCCCCCAGCAGTCACGCAAACAACTTATCAGTAGTGACTTACAGTAAGGTAGGTGCCCTGAGAGAAGAGGAGAAGGGGCAGGTGGTGGGCCTTGGGATTTGTAATACTCATTCACGGCAAACCTAGAATACTAGATTGCCACTCCCCAGAGGCAGTTCTTTAAGATTTCTTAGCTCTTCTGCCAACAGCAGTGATACAGAAGCGTACCCCTTCTCCCCTCCCCCTACAGTATCCTGTGGATACTGCGTCATCCACATTCATAATTCACTCTTGTCTGTCTACTCTGGGTATTAGAAGACTGAGTTTCTTTACCTTTAGAATTAAAAAAAAGGATATCAAAAATATCACTAGCCACTGTTAAATGTACACAAACCTTAGAGTAACAACAAAATACACAACAATGCCCAATTGTGCATTTGTTGTTGTTTTTATTAGATGGGTTTTGTCCTCCGAGTAAAAAGGCAAACTCTGTCACTGGCTTTTCAGTTTATTCTGTTTGAATATCTTATTATGGATATCTTTTTAAATCTCTGATTCAGTTACTGATACCTTTTTAGTCTTTCTGACCCATGGATTCCCTATATTTCAGAAATTTAACCCATAGTGGCTCAAAGTATCTTGATTTTTCAGATGTGGGGATGAAAGCATTTTTTAATTGCAATTTTAAATATTCTGATTGTTGCAGACACTCTTCTAGGTGTTTCAAGTTCTTGATTTTTTTTTCTTTCTCAAAGCTAGCTGGCCAAGCATCTCCCACACCTTGCTAATTGATGATGATTCCTGGTTCCTAGTTTTGATTAGCTGAGTGACAGTTATGGTGATGCTGAGAACTCAGGGCTGTAGGTGGTTGGTTTCATGGATTAGTAGTGTGAACATCTTAGTGCATTCTCCATTGATAAATAATGGTGTGCATTTAAGCCTGCATCCCCACCTGTATAACCGTATAGAACTGTTTAAATCTGTCTTGGCTTCATGCTGGTTATCTACCTTCAATTTTAAAAAATAAAGTTCATTTGAGGAAAAAAAATGGGAAAAAAGAATGTTAGAAAAATAAAAAAGGGGGCCGGGAGTTTGGCCTAGTGGTAGAGTGCCTGCCTAGCATGCACGAAGACCTGGGTTCAATTCCTCGGTATCACATACATAGAAAAAGGCAGAAGTGGTGCTGTGGCTCAAGATAGAGCACTAGCTTTGAGGAAAGCCCAAGGGCACTGCTTAGGCCCTGAACTCAAGCCCAGTACTGGCAAAATAAATAAATAATAAAAATGAAATTAAAGGAAAGGACAGAAGGAAGGAAGGGTGGGGGGAGGGAGGAAATGGAAGAAAGAAAGAAGGGGGAGAAGGAGAGGTAGGGAAGGAAGAGGGGATGGAAGAAATGCTAGGCTTGGAATGTTGCTCATGCTTGTAATTCCAGTTACTTGAGAGGTAGAGCTTGGGAGGATAATGGTTCAAGTCCAGACCTGGGGGGTGGGGAGAGATAGTAAAATGCCAGCAACAAATCTGAAGCTAAACTGGGCATTAGAAGGTCATTTCTGTTATCCTAGCAATTCAGGAAGCTGAGAACTGAGGTTCAAAGCCAGTCAGGGTAGAGAGAGAGCAAAGATCATTTTCTTGAACTCAGGGACTGAGTACTCTCCTTGAACTTTCTCAATATTAGAGCTCTATCATTTGAGCCTCAGCACAACTTTCAGCCTTTTCTATGTAAATGGTACCAAGGAATTAAACCCAGGTTTTGTGCTGAATCCAGGTTTGTGCTGATTCCTTCCTCTTGCCTAATAATTTCAATAGCTAATAATTTCAATAATGAATTGTGTTTGGGAGTTTGCTTAAATCCCATCTATGAAACAACCCTGAACTCTCTGTTAATCTGTATATTATGGATTAATTCTTTGATAGTAGTTTCCATGTAGAAAATAATCCTCAGGAAACAGGTCAGAATAAACATTAATTGATCCTCATAGATTTTTAAATTTTTTTTTGGCCAGATCTGGAACTTGAACTCAGGGCCTGCGCACTGTCCCTGAGCTTCTTTTGTTCAAGGCTAGTACTCTACTACTGAACCACTGCACTACTTCTGGCTTTTTATGTGTATGAGGAATTGAACCCAGGCTTCATGCAAGCACTTTACCACTAAGCCATATTCCAAGCCCTACGTTAAATTTTGTAAGGGCCATGTTCCCTAAGCATCTTTCTTCTCTAGTTGCTTCCAATGTATCTATTTACTTTATTATTATTTTCTTAGTACTGATGATTGAACTTAGGGACTCATGATCAATTCCTTTCATCAGTTGTTTTATACAGACCATTTACTATACCAATATATATGAATGTTTGTGTGCATATAAATATGTACATATTTTAAAGGGCTGATGAAATATGAACTAATACAGTGTTGTTAAACTACAAATTTGAATGCCTAGAGTCCTGCACAAGTTATCATCAAACTCAAGAGAGTGATTTGAGTATAATTTCAACGTTTCTAATTTTCTCTAGTAGGACATTTAGTTCTATTTAACTTTGGTTGTTTTTTTTAACCAGTCCTGGGGCTTATACTCAGGGCCTGAACACTGTCCTTGGGCTTTCCCAAGGCTAGAGCTCTACCATTTGAGCCACAGCACTATTTCCAGCTTTTTTCTGTGTATGTGGTACGGAGGAATCGAACCCGGGTCTTCGTACATGCTAGGCAAGCACTCTACCACTAGGCCAAACTCCAAGCCCCCTTAACATAGGTTGTTTGAATATACATTTTTTTGTGCCTGTCCTGGACTTGAATTCAAGATCTAGGCATTGACCGGGAAATTGTATTTTGCCAAGGCTAGTATTCTGTCACTTTAGCCACAGCTCCACTTCCAGCTTTTTGGTAGTTGATTGGAGATGAGTGTCACAAATTTTCGTGGCTGAGCTAACTTCAAATCTTGATTCTCACATCTCAGCCTCCTGAGTACCCAAGATTACAAGCATGAGGTGCCTGGCTACACATTTTTTAATGATACTGGAGTTTGAATTCCAGGCCTTACGCATCTTTGGCAGACAAGCTGCTGTGTGTGTGTGTGTGTGTGTGTGTGTATGTGTGTGTGTGTGTGTGTGTGTGTGCGTGCGCGTGCGCGCACGCATGTGCACTAGGACTTGAACTCAGGGCCTCATGCTCTCATTTGGCTTTTTGCTCAAGGCTGGTACTTTATAACTTGAGCATGCCTTCACTTCTAGCTTTTTGCCAGTTAACCAGACTATTTTATTATTAGGTGGGCATGGGTGGCTCAGCCTCTAATCCTAGTTACTCAGAAAGCAGAGATCTGAGGATTATAGTTGAAAGCCAGACAGGCAGCAAAGTCCATGAGAGTCTTATCTCCAATTAAACACCAGAAAACTGGAAGTCATGCTGTGGCTCAAGAGGTAGAATGCTAGCCTTGAGCTGAAGAGCTCAGGGACATTGCCTAGGCCCAGAGTTCAAGTCCCATAACTGACCAAAAATTTTTTTATTGTTATTGTAAGGTGATATATAGAGGGCTTATAGTTACATAAGTCTTTTTCTCTTTCTTTCTTTCTTTCTTTCTTTCTTTCTTTCTTTCTTTCTTTCTTTCTTTCTTTCTTTTTCTTTCTTTTTTACCAGTCCTGGGACTTGAACTCAGGGCCTGGGCACTGTCCTTGAACACTTTTTTTCTCAAGACTAGTGCTCTGCCAATTAAGCCACAGCACCACTCCTGGCTTTTTCTGTGTATGCAGCACCAAGGAATTGAACCCAGGGCTTCTTGCTTCCTAGACATGCACTCTACCACTAGGCGATGCTCCTGGCCAAGAGTTACTTTTTGAACAATGTCACTCCTTCTCTTGCTCTAGCCTAGATTTTCTTCCCACCCCACCCACAAGTTGTATTGTTCATTTTCAACATAGTGTCTAGTGAGTACCACTGCTGCATTTGTTTACCCTTTTCCCTCCATTTGTGTGCCTCCCTTAACCTCCCAAAGACTTATAAATGAACTAACAAGACAAAAAAGAAAACAGCAACAACAACAACAACAAACCCTTGTTTCCATTTCCTGGAGTTCATTTGGATAAATGTTATTTTGTATGTTGGATGCATATGGATGTTGTGCCTTGTGTTTCCCTCCTAAGAGTATCCTCCTTTGGTTTTGCTGTGTATGAATGCCTAGAGTCTTGCACAGTGTATTTTATATCTAGATTCTGCATATGAGAGAAATTCATACCATTTGTCTCTCTGAGCTTGACTTTATCTCACTTAATATAATTTATACGAGGTCCATTCATTTCCCTGCAAAGAACATATTATTCCTTCTGATGGCTGTGTAAAATTCCATTGTATACAGGCACTGTAAAATCAGCTGAAAGGAAACTCCACAGAGGGTTTATTGTGTGAGGAAAGAGCAGACACCTGCCGCTCGAGATGGAGTCGGGAAAACAAGAGAGCTTATGGCGAGAAGTGAGAGATTATATAGGGGGAGGGGTATAGCCACAGCAGAAGTGCATGTGATCTCAGAGGATGGGGAAATACCTCAGTCTGGGGGACCTCCCACTGCCCCCAGGCATGCCAGTTGCCAGGGTTACAGGTGCTGGGCAGGAATTTCCAGGGTGCAGTGGGAGAGAACCAAAGGAAGAAAGAAGTCCTTTCTTCCAGGTGGACCTAACATGTACCAAATTGCTTAGAACCACTCATCTACTGAAATATTCTGGTTATTTTTTAGATAAAGTCTTTCTTCGTGTCCAGGTGCATGTCTGCTTTGTGATTCTGTTTTTAGGCTTCCAGTCATAGAGATGATGACAGATTTATGCCACCATTCTAATTTGTTTGTTTGGTTGGGTGGGTGGTTGGTTGTTTTTGCCAATCCTGGGCCTTGAACTCAGAGCCTAAACACTATCCTTGGGCTTTCTCAAGGCTAGTGCTATATCACTTGAGCCAAGCAGTACTTCTGGCTTTTTCCCCCGATGTATATGGTACCAAGGAATTGAACCCAGGTCTTCATGCCTGCTAGGCAAGCACTTTAAAACTAGGCCAAACTCCCAGCCCCCATTCTAATTTCTTTACATGGACTTTTCTCACTGGGTTGGCCTGGAATTGCCATTCTTCCGTTCTCAGTCTCCCAAATAGCTCTTGTGACTAGCATGTGACATCACAACCAACTATTGCCTGAGAAAGTGCTTTGATAACTGTTCTGCCCATACTGGCCACAAACTGCAATCCTCTCAATCTCACCCTAACAATATACATTTTTGTATATGCTTATTTGTTGTTCAGTTTTAACGGTAAAAATGCTAACCAAATTTCTGTAGTTTGACTCTGATTATTTTGATCTTCAAAATCTTTAAAGGGCATATTCTACTACCCACAATTTCTTATGAATTCTGAATATGAAACCATGGTTTCTGGAAATTTGTATATGTTTTTGAGCATTTCCATGTTTTATTTCTCTATAGTGAATTTTCTTTTGTTTTACAGATCTGTTGATTTAGCCAGTTACCAATGGCTCATACTTATGCTAGATTCTCAGAAGACTGAACTCCAGAGGTTCACGATTTTAACCCAGTCTAGGCAAAGAAGTCTGTGAGAGGTCATCTTCAAAATTATCAGCAAGAAGCTGGGTTGGAGGCATGTCTCAAGTGGTAGAGTCAGTCTAGCAAGCAAGCCAAGCAAGAATACAAGGCTCTGAGTTCAAGCCACAGTTTCAGAAAAAAAGAAAATGTATCATATACTGTGAACTCTGAAAATCTTTTTGTTTTGGGGGGGAGGTTATTACTGTGCTTTTTGCCCTTTTTTGGGGGGGTACTGGGGTTCGAACCTAGGACATTGCACTTACTAAGCTAGTGCTTTGCCATTAAGCTACATCTCCATCCTAAAAATCTTTAATGTACATCACATCACATTTTTTGCTTATAAAAATATCAATGCAAGTGGCAATGTGGCTCAAGTGGTAGAGCACTAACATTGAGCTGAAGAGCTTAGGGGCAGCGTGCGGGCCCAACAACCAACCCAAAAAAAATTAATGCAGAAAAAGTACTGTACTTTAGAAAGCCCCATGTTGTTTCTTACTATTCAATATTCTGTTAATAAGAATAAGCAGCATTACCACCTATATCTCCTTGGCTTAGTTTATCCTTGTGATAGATATTTATTTTGACTTTTACAGCATATTCGATGGTTTCTTTGATATATGTTATTGGAGATAGCCACAGTTCATTTTTCCTTATGAATATTTCTCATTATGTAAGACCATTATTTATTCATCTTAATATTGAGGAGTGTTTGTCATCTTTCTATCCTTTAGCTGTTTGAATCCTCTTTTGCTGCTCCTCTAGGAAAGTTATACTGGTATTCTTTTTTTCCTACCAAAATGAAATATCCAAGATAATCAAGTAATAAAGGGTAAAGTTTCTGTTTGGCCCACAGTTTTGGAAGCTGAACTCCATCCATGGCTGATTTGTACTTGGAACTGTGGAGAGATATCACAATATCATTACATGCAACTATTTTTTTCATTCCATAGCCAGAAAGCAAAGCAAGCCAAAAAGGTGATTGTGATCTCAATTGCTTTTAAAAGCATATCTCTAGTAACATAAATCCACCCCTCCAAAATATGGAAGGAAATAAGATGGAAACAGAGTAAGATCTTCTGCAAGATTGGATAGTTGGATAGTTACATGTAACCAAACAAAAGACACAAGAGCTTAGAAAATCAAGTAGCAGACTCTTTCCTCTTATTTTATTATTTGGAAAAAGGAAGACACATTGAAGAAGGCAGACAGGAGAGAGTTTCTCTCCCAACTCTGAATATCTCCGTGGGAGAATGTTGTATCCCATTCAAAGGATAGGCGAGAACTATGTCTTAACCTTAAACTTAAAACCTAGCAACAGCTGGGCACCAGTAATCCTGTAATCCTCATGCTGTAATCCTAGCTATTCAGGAAGCTGAGATCTAAGGATCATGGTTCAAAGCCAGCCCAGGCATGAAAGTCCGTGAGATTCTTAAACAACCAGAATATCCGAAGTGGTGCTGTGGTTCAAAGTGGTAGAGCACTAGCCTTGAACTGAAGAGCTGAGGGACAGTGCCCAGGCCCAGAGTTGAAGCCCCACTGACAAAAACAAAACAAAATCAAACAACAAAAATAAAACTAGCAACAACTCTTCCAAGGTGAAATCCAATATTGAAGAAAACGCCATGGCTTCTACCATCAACAAATACGGATGGACTAGGCTTATAGCAATGTACTGGGTCAGGCAGCAAAGAATCTTGAGAAGCATGCCATAAAAGGTAGCTCACGTACTTATTTCAGAATCTAGTGTCAAGTCTGCCATAGAAGGGCTAAGCACCCTGTGGAAATTGGAAATTCTAAACTGGCCCTGCATTAGGCATATTCATATGTATCTGTATGATGAATTGAGTGTTAAACACATCATTTCTAGGTTGGAGTAGGCCTTTGAAGTACCTTTTCCTCCTCCCAAGACCTTAAAGGCCCCTGCACTTGTAAGACTCGGGTGTAACTCACCTTAGCACCATTATTAATGGTCAAAACCCACTGTGTAGCACCAGAGCTATTGCCAGGCTAATACAAATGGAACTTTAGTATTTCCCTGGCATCAGGCAAGCAACTGTTCCCCAGTGGGACAATCTCATGTTCACAGCATCACTGCCAGCTGCCAGCTGTGATATCCATGCAAAAACTGTGCAGGGCCCATGACTGTGAGACTCAGAGTCAAAGAAGCTTATCAGCAACTCAGGTTTCCAAGGGTCTGCCTGTATGAACACTATCCCAACCTCAGGCAACATAATGTGGAATAAGACTCCATTCACTATGGGTAGAGAAGTCAGTAAGCACGTGACTTTACCCTGGCACTCCATGTTGGGGCTGAGAAACTTAACACTGGAAAGTTCCTAATGGTATCCAGCTCCAGGGCTCTGTGTGGACCTCTAGAACCTCTAGAACATCCACAGTGCTAGGAAGACACCAGATCCAAATCTATTAGGTAACATCACCTGGCAACGGGCATTGCCTAGAACTGTGGACCTTATGTTTGTGAAGCTGTAGGCTCAGGTGTAATGCAATGTGGTGGATTCAGTGACTAGCTACATACAAACCCAGAGATTCTTCACATCTATGGTGACTTTTTCTAGATATGGGAGAAGCAGTATCTGACCATAGGTCAGTAATTCGAAGTGAAGCATCTGAGTCCCTTTCCCACAAGGGTGAGGTTTGTGAAGGCAGACCACTCTCTCTATATACCTTCCTTTTTATTTGCTAGAACAATACAACAGCAGGACATTGAAGAAATCTTGGCTTGGGTTATCCTCTAGTGCTGAAACTATGATAACACACAACAGATTCTAGGCAAATCTGGATCTTGGTACCATCTAAGCTGAAACAGTGGAAGTAGTTAAAGTCTCAGAGAAAATAAGCAAGCTACTTAGAATGTTTGGAAAGACAAATTTTCAATATATGAGATTAAAAAGGCAGAAAGCAATAACTGGTCCTTCCATGTCCACATGGTATTATATTTCAACAAGTATGGAAAGCTTTCAGAAGCTGGGTGTGGTGAATCACGCTTGTAATCCTAGCTACTCAGGAGGCTGAGATCTGAGGATCATAGTTCAAAACCAGCCTGGACACAGAAGTCTGTGAGACTCTTATCTCCAGTTAACTACCACAAAACAGGAAATGGCACCATGGCTCAAATGGTAGAGCAATAGCCTTGAGCTGAAGAGATAAGGGACAGCACCTAGGCCCAGAGTTCAAGCCTCATGGCCAACAAACAAACAAGCTTTCAGAAAACTACAATATCATCTAGTACTCAGAATATGGTGCCAGAAAATGTCCAGACAAAACTCAATATGAGAAGATGAAGAAACTTTAGAACAATCATTTTAAGGAAGCTCAATGAGGAACTGATTGAGAAATACTTCAGTTTCTCTAACTAAGAAATGTGACAAAGAAATGGAAGCAATGACCAGGCCTAAGAAGAATGAAATAAGAGGAGCTAAAGGCCTTTGTACTAAATAGTGAGTTTAGAGTCAAATCTGGGGCTACATAGTGAGATCTTGTCTCAAAAACTAATGGAAGCATTTTTTTTACCAGTCCTGGGCTTGAACTCGGGGCTTGGGCACTGTCCTTGGACACTTTTTGCTCAAGGCTAGCACTCTGCCACTTAAGCCACAACACCACTTCTGGCTTTTTCTGTGTATGGGGTATCGAGGAGTCAAACCCAGGGCTTTGTGCATGCTAGGCAAACACTCTACCACTAGGCTACGCTCCCAGCCTCTGGAAGCAACTTTTTTTTTTTTTTTTTTTTGCTGGCCATGTTTTATTTGTCCTTTTTCTTCGAACAAGATAACCAAAGATACAGACAGTATTCAGCAAAATAAAATAGATGGAACCAACTCTAAGCCTGTGCTGTCCCATGCTACATTTAACCTAGTTTATTCATGCTTGCCTTGGGGATGAGGACTAGATCATTCAGTAAAAACAACGAATGTCTACCATGGACGACTTGGGAACTACAATAGTAATGTACCTTAATTACTTCCATGCACAAATCTAACATTACAGGCTTTAAAAAATAAACACAATTAAGACTTCTAAGAGCATTTTATAATATAATTCCTAAATTTTCTTTGTAGATAGATCAAGCACCTCCAAAATACAAATTCCTATACACAGTGAGTACTTACTTAAAATGAACAGGTAGTAGTGGATGAAGTAAGGAGGCGGGACTGCAGGACGAGCTGATGGCACAGGTTCAGCTAGGTAGGCAACAAACCAGGGTGCCACGTGGACTAAGTGTAGTTGCAAAGAAAGGGTTTATACTAGTGAATTTTTTTTTATCATTAAATACAGAAAATAGACTGATTTGCTAAAATAAATAAGATGTGATGCGCTAGGGACCGCAGAACACTTGAGAGGATGGTGTGGACACCGCCTCGCAGAGGGCATGCTGGGGCTGCAGTGGAACTGGTTCTGCCATGGACTTGTTACGTTGAGGTAGATAACACATGTGTACCAAACTCGGCATTCATCTTCAGTTGCTGCTGGTATCATGTGCTTTAAGAAATGTGTACAGTATGAAAGAGTGGAAAATACTAATGAATGAAAAATGTTTTGGAAAAAAAATAGGCATTTCATGCAATTATGTACAGTCTCACTGTGTAAATTTCAAGGCAAGGTTTTTGTTTCCTGTAAATCACCTCCTTGTAGGAGAACACCAAGTGTCAGCACACTCGTCTCCCCCCTTGTATTAGTCACTCTATTCCGTGTGTGCAAAAGACATGCCAGTTACAATGAAAACTCTCACAGGGAGAGAAAAAAAAAGACAGGGTTTTAAAAACCAAGAACAAATTAATTCCTTACTAAGTGATACCTTCTGATTCAAGATGACTTAAAACTAGTAATAAAAAAGACAAAACACATTTCATGAAAAGTACGAAGAGAACTATCTGCTAAGTGTTTAGGTGTTTGAGGATGCTGCTGTAGGTTTTGGGAGGGATCTGAGGGGAGGATTTCAAAGCAGATGGTGTTAAGGTGGCCTGGACTGACTTCAGTGGTGACCCCATTTGGCTGGGAAACTGGGGAATGCCTATGGACTGGAGCTGCTTGTTGAAGAGGAACTCGCTGCTGTGGCTGGCCCCGAGCCCGTCCTCCTCCTCGGGCTCCGTTTCTAGTACTTCAGACTCATCCTTCCTGCTAAAGAACTTGTCCAGGTAGGTGGTGGATGTGTTTTCCTCCTCAGCTTGCTCGTCCTTCCTAACCTCACAGTAGAACTGACTGATAAGGAAGCATTCCTCCCCGCTGCCCACAAACTGGCTGTCCCAGGACGACTGGTACCAGGCTTCTAGCTGTACCTGGTTCGCCATGCCCTTCTCCTGATTCTTTTCCATCTCCTTCTCAGCCCACTGCTGGGAGGCTTCCTCTAGTGCTATCTGGGCCTTCACCAACCCGTTCCGCTCACACTTGGACTTGCCTCTCTTATCCGATTTGTCTTTGCTTTGTTCTTTCCAGTTGGAAAGGTCTATAATAAGCTTGGGCTTGTAACAATGGTTCACCTCTCTCTCTCTCCACACTAAGCTGTCAAGGTATGACGGTGACCTCGTTTTGTGGTTACAGGTGTGGCTACACTCCAGGTCGCAGTACTTGTTCTCATGATGGTCTGGGTACTGCCAGCAGGGCTCGGTGGAGTAATTGGTGTCAAAAGCAGGGTCCTCCAGGTACTTCTCTCGGTCTCCATCCAAGTATTTCCGGGGGTCCACTTGTACCTCCTCTTCATCGGTGACGTCGGACATCGCTCTCGGGTCAAGCTGAACTTCATCAATATCAAAATTGTTATGTATAGGCCAATCATGCTCAGAAAACTGACAATCATGGTACCTTTCCCAGTTATAAATGTGACTGTGAGTTTCATCCATACGCAAAATATCATCCACTTCATCTTCGATGTGAAAAGGGTGGCTTGAAATGGGCTCATCCGTGGGAAAGGAGTAAATACCCATGTAAGGGTGAGAGAGCGCTTCCTCCGCCGTCAGAATCTGCTCCAGGAAGCCCAGTGCTTCTTGGCTAATTCCCGGAAGCAGCTGACTTAAAGGTTTGTGTGGCTCAGTCATGTCGTTTCTAATGTAAACTGGAATTACGCTGAGAAGCTCCTGACGGTCCTCCTCATGGACAACAGGAATAGACTCTAGAATCAGCTGCATCTGTTCAAGTTCATGTGCACCTGCAAAGAGGGTTTTACCAGCCAGCATTTCAGGAAAGATGCAGCCTGCAGCCCACATGGCAATAGCTTCAGTATAGTTGTTAGGAGAAAGTAAAAGACGTGGGGGGGGGGGCGAAGGGGGAGGGTAAAGGGTACCAAGACATGTGAAAGGGTATCAATGTATGCGAATTAATGCACCTTCTATATGGCAAATATCATGTAACCCATTTATTACAATAAAATAAATAAATAAATAAAGTAAAAGACGTGGAGATCTGTACCATTTAGTAACCAGTCCTTCAGAAAGATGACCCTTATGGGAATAGTGAGGATCCACGATCCGTGCAAGACCAAAGTCGCCGATCTTCAGCACCAAGTCTTCGGTATTGATGCAAAGATTCGCTGGTTTGAGATCTCTGTGCAGCACGTTTGCGGAGTGGATGTACTTGAGCCCGCGCAGCAGCTGGTACATGAAGAGCCTGGCGTGCTCCTCCAGGAGCGGGCCCTGCTCCAGCACGTGCGCCAGGTCTGTATCCAGGTACTCCTGAACTCTGTAGACGCTTTCCAATTGTTGAACTTGTGTAAACAAGGAAGAAAACGGGCATCAAAAGGAGAGATCTTTCCAAAAGGGAGAAGAAAAATAACGCTGCTTCCACAGCGAGATGTGTTGTGGATACTCATCACAGATGCTGGTCAGGCCGGTTGAGTTCCCCTTCGATTTAAAGCTCAAAAATCTCTATTCATCTGGAGACTTAAAAAGATTGCAGGACTCACAGTTCAAGAAAGGGGCAGCAAGTCTGCAGACAAAGTTGAAAGGAACACTCAAGAAACTCAAACGGAATGAAATGACATACTATGCACTCCGATTTACTGTGCTAAACGATTTAACATTTAACAAGAATGGGAATAAATACGCGCACGACAGGCTTCTATGAACCTTCTCCTCACAGTGCAGATTCGTTCAGTGTTTGGTCCTGAGCAACATCGTTCTAAGGTGCTGGTAAGCACGTTGGCTGGTTGCTGTATATCAGCAGGAAGCCCTGGTGGCTGGCGGCTGGCAGAAGAGGTCTTGTTAGTGATCAGGTGGCTCCAGCTCACCACAATCACAATCGAAGCTACCGTCCATCTTATTCTGGCACCACGGGACTCCTCCGGTTCATCGAGGGGATTCGGGGCCCACAGACAGACCCCCGCGGCCGGCTCCGGTCTCCGGCTGTGCTGGTCTCGGAGGCTCTCGCTTTGCCTCAGTCGCCACCACGTACCCCCGACCCGCGCGCGCAGGAAGCAACTTTTAAAAATCAAATAAAAATTCTTGAACTTCAAAGTGGGCTAGATGGAAACAGAAAAGAAAAGGAATGCAAAGCATTGGTGAAATCTGGCAGGAACTTCAGAACAGTATTAAAATAAGAAATATTCCAGTTATTGGGTTTCAAGAAGGACTTGAAGATAAAAACTGAAAGAATTGTACAAAAAAGGTAATAGCTGAGCACCAGTGGCCCAGGCCTGTCACTCTGGAGGCTGAGATCTGAGGATCTTGGTTCGAAGCCAGCCCAAGCAAGAAAGTCTTTCTCCAATTAATTCTTATCTCCAATTCATCAGCAAAAGACCAGAAGTGGAGCTGTGGCTCCAATGGTAGAGAACCAGCCTTGAGGAAAATAAAGCGAAGGAAAACAGGGCGCAATCCTGCGTTCAAGCCCCAGCATAGGGACAAAGAAAACAATGGGAAGCTTCCCAAACATAAAGAAGGATACACACATGTAGTCTCAGGTAGGTCAAAGATTAACAGTAGAATTTATCCCAGGTGTGCACCTACACATTTTATAGTCAAGGTCTCCTGGTGAAAGAGTCAGAGAAAGTTATTGAGGCTGCAAGAGAAAAGAAACAAGTAACATACAGTTTGCTCCACAATTCAGTAGTCAGTTTCTCAGCAGAAACATAACAGGTTAGAGAGTAAGAAGGACAAATAGCAAGTGTTTGCTCTCATGTAGAATGAAGGTTTTCGCTTGAAAATAAAAAAGAGACAATTTAGGAAGAAGATATGGACAAGCAAGAGGAGAAAGGGAACAAACAGGGTAATAAGAGAGATAGTGATTATGTCAGAAGTATATTATGCACATGTATGAAAGTGATGTAATGAAACTCATTGTCAAAGAAGGAAAGAAGGAAGGAAGGAAGGAAGGAAGGAAGGAAGGAAGGAAGGAAGGAAGGAAGGAAGGAAAAGAAGGGAAAATATTAAAGGGAAAAATAATTATTCACTAGGAATTTTGTACCCAGCTAAGCTATCTTTGAGAAATAAAGAATGGCAAATACTTTTCCTAGACCAAAACAAAACAAAAACAAAAAGGTGGAGAGAACATAAGTGTAGATTTATTCTTCTTTAAGAAAGGTTAAAGGGCCGAGAGTTTGGCCTAGTGGTAGAGTGCTTGCCTAGCACACACAAAGACCTGGGTTCCATTCCTCAGTACCACATACACAGGAAAAAGCCAGAAGCGGTGCTATTGCTCAAGTAGTAGAGCTCTAGCTTTGAGAAAACCCAAGGACAGTGCTCTGGTCTTGAGCCCAAGCCCAAGACTGGCAAAAAAAAATGTACATTTTTAAAAAATTCAACATTTTCTAATATTGGAAGGATAATAAATAAACCATTTGAATCTTTTCAGTATGAAAACTAAAAATAAGATAATCATACATTTAATGGTGATTTACTTCTGTAATTCTAGAAAACAGGAGACATTTGTAGGAGAATTGAAATCTAGGATGGTGTGGGAAAAACTTGAGATCCATTTGATAAAATTATAACTATAAAGCATGACTTTCTTGGAACATGGTTCAAGTAGTAGAGCACCTGTACAGCAAGCATGAGGCCATGAGTTGAAATCTTAGTATCACTGGGTGGGGAGAGAAGAGATAAAGAAAGAGAGAATATAAATGTACATAACTATTAAACTGTAAAAGGTACTTTTTATACTAAGATAGATAATAGAATCTGTCATATGTCATATGGTCAAAGTTGAAACCAGTGAGTATTCTTCAAAATTATAAAAAAAAGTTAACTTTAGTTATTTGCAAGTCATATATGACAGCAAATTTTTTCCACATATTTTTCATTGTAATTAATAGAAGAGTTACACTATATTCACCAGATGGAAGGTGCAATACTTCACAAACATTGATACTCTTTCTCATGTCTTGGTCCCCATCTCCCTCCCTTCACCCCCACCCCATTACCAGTTTTTCTTATGAGGCTCACCAAATTCCTTTAGTTCTCTTGATTAAAAGCTATGAGCCATCATAGTTCTACAAAGCCTTCTTATTTTACAAGACACTATTCCAGTTCAATATGAGCTTCATAACATGACTCTATTTGTCCAATCCACTCAAAGAAGTTCCTTTCATAAACAGTACTTCCTTCATCTTTCATCTGTTTCTCTGTGAAGTGCATTATAATTTTGATCCCTTTCATCTCTCCAATAAAAATAACTGTCATATAGTAAACTTAAAAGCTGGTTGCTGTGCCCTGATTTTAATAGACCTTCCTGTATTAGTCACTGTTCGTCTAAATTTCCTGTTTGAAAATAGGCCCCTCAAATGACTCTTAGGAAGCTAAAACATATTTTGCCTACAGTAGTAGGTGGGGAAGGGGCAGATGAATGGAGAGAGGATTGGTGGGTGGAAACAGTCATAATACTCTATGTACATACATGAAACTAGAACCAGGTAACTTGAGGAAATAGAGGGGTTGGGATAGATATAAGAGAATGATGGTGGGAGATTTTGATCAATATTCATTGTATTTATAAACTGATATATTGAACTGAAACCTCATTGTACAACTTCTGAAATATAATAAAAATAAATAAATGAGAAAATAGGTTCCCTATTAGTATACATTAAGTGTACAAGGAAGTTTCATTGTGATATTTCCATACATATATAAATATACTTTGATTATACTATTATTCTTTCTTATGTTACTCCTCCCATGCTTTTTTTTTTTTGGTTAATCTTGAGTCTTGAACTCAGGGCCTGGGCAATGTTGTTGGGCTTTCTCAAGGCTAGTTCTCTACCACTTGAGCCTTATTACCACTTCCAGCTTTTTCTGTGTATGTGGTACCAAGGGCTTCATGCGTGCTGAGAACACATTCCTGATCCTCACCTTTAAAAAAAAGATTTTAACGATTTCATTGTACTATTTTCGTAGATGCATACAACATATTTCATCATATTCATGACTGACCACCATCATCTATCCCCTCCACTGGTTCCTTCAGTGGAATACTACATATACATGTACATACATATACATGTATATACATACATACATGCATATGCTCTATGTATATACCATGTACATATGTTGTACTATATATGCATATGTGATGTATCATCATATCAATTTTTAAAAATGAACCAGAAGTTGTTAGTTCATGTTTAGAATCCTAGCTACTCAGGGGGCTAAAATTTGAGGATCATAGCTTGAAGCCAATCCTAGGCAGAAAAGTCTATGAGACTTATCTCTAGTTAAATGCCAAAAATCCAATAGTGGAGCTGTGGCTCAAGTGACAGAGTCCTAGCCTTGATCAAAAGAGCTCAAGGCAGAGGAAGCAAGATGGCACCAAAACAATAGGGACCCAGCCTCGCTCTCTCCCACAAATTGCTCAAGGCAGCACCCAGGGCATGAGTTCGGGCTCCAGGATCTGCGTCTTCCAGTGGAAAACTAACTACAATTCAGGAACCTTCTGCTTTAGTGATATTTCTAGATATCTTGTGGTCGTGGCTTGTCAAAATACTTCTATGGTTAATAGTACTAAGATATTGCATTGTGTTCTACTAAAATCAAGAAAAGAAGTATGACATTTATTTGGTTTATTTTGTTTTTGAAAGCAACATATATCTCATTTTGTGCATTAGTATGGCCTATTACTTATGGAGTGATCCCAAAGCTGCTAGTTTTAAATAACCAGTATAAATGAATTCCCAATAACTTTGTATATTTAGGTTGATTAGTAACTGCAGGGCTTATAAAGTTTATTAATATGTTTATTAATCACAGTTCTAAAAGCTAGCAAATCTAAGAATAAATCATACCTGATATATGGTAAGATCCCCTTTTCTTGTTAATAGGTTACAACTTTTCACTGGATGCACACCTAACTGAAGGTCTAGACTGCTACTTGAATGAAACATAATTGGAAATTGGTAACAGTTGAGATCTCTAGGCTCTTTTACAATGGTACTAGTCCATATCATGAAAGTTCTGCCATGATTACCTAATCACCTTACCATAAATCCACTTTCGTTTTTTTTTCTTTTTTTTAATTGTAATTAGTAAAAGGGTTACATGATATTTGCCAGATAGAAGGTGCATTAATTCACATACATTGATACCCTTTCACATGTCTTGGTACCCATTTCCCTCCCCGCCATAAATCCACTTTCTAATAGGATAAATAAAAGCTGATGTATAAGATTCTATTTTATTTCCTCCTGAAGGCTTATATTCATCTCAAAATGTAAAATGCATTCAGTCTATCTTCAGAGAAAGTTTTAATGATTTTAATATTATTCAAAAGTACAAATGAAAGTACAAAATCTCTCTGGAACTCAAAATGGTTAGTTATAAACCCTTGTATCATCCAAAAGAAAGCTAGATATTTCTAAGATTCAATGGCACAAATCACATATACCCATTTCAAAAGGGAAAGACAGGAAAATAGCATAGAAGTATTCGGTGAAAATAAGACCAAAACCCAATGTGGCCACCATGAAACCATGTCCAGTATTAAAGGCATGTGGTTTCATAACATGAGCTTGGGCATCCCAGACACTTTGCCCTTACTATTTACATGATCTCTCTTCCAGAAGGGCTCCACTCATTGCCCAGGAGTTCCCTCTTAGAGCTGTTCTAAGTTCTGTGTATCTCTAACATCCTGGAGTTTCCATGATTGCTTGGGATCCATTCTCACAACTTCATTCATCAGTGGTTGCCACCCAGGCCTTCCTTGGAAATCTGGGTAAAAAAGATTTTTCCTTTTTTTGTTGTTGTTTTCTTTTCTTTTTGTCTTGCTTGTTCATTTATCTGTCTCTGGGAAGATACAGAAATGGAGGGGAGAGAGGGAACAAATACAGTAGTGATACTCACTAAATGCTAGGTTGAAAATAAACTATACAACATGTAGACGGGAAAGGAGGGAAAAAACTGAAAAAGAGCAAGAGAAGGGGTGACATTTTCTAAAAAGAAATGTACTCTTTACCTAAATTATATAAGCACATCATATTTATAATAACAATAAAAATTAAAATTAAAGACATCTGGGTGGAATTGTCCATGATTCCAAATATCCTGTAATTTGCACATCTGCCAATCCAGCATCAAGTGGAGAATGATGAAGTCTTCCACCACAGATCAGGAACTGATCAATCAGTAACTGACACACTCGTCCGTAATTAGATCAATTTGGACCACAGCTTCAGTAGTTTCTTGTTGTCTAGGCAGCCAAAAAATGGTTAAATCCTGAGATAACACTTTCTCCTAGGCTGCCATTGTATGTAAAGGTACTTTCTTTTCAAGGGAAGTCTTTCTGGTGAGTTTACTCTTGCATGCCTTGGAGCCTGTGATGAGTTTAGTCTGGCCTTTTTGAGATGGCATCTTTCCTTTTGTTCTGGTGTAAAGTTATTGATCTCTTTTCATTGGCATTAATATTTTCAGAACCCATGCTTTCCTAGCCCCAATCTTATATAGACTTTTTTTTGTTTTTTGTTTTTTTTGGGGGGGGGCAGTTTGCCAGTCCTGGGCTTGGGCTCAGGGCCTGAGCACTGTCCCTGGACTTTCTCAAGGCTTAGCACTCTACTACTTGAGCCTCAGCACCACTTCCAGCTTTTTTCTATGTTTGTGGTACCAAGGAATCGAACCCGGCTCTTTGTGCATGCTAGGCAAACACTCTACCACTAGGCCAAACTCCCGGCCCATAGATTTTTTTTTAATCATTGAATTACAAGTTGTCTGAACTTAGTATCAGGATTATGCTGACTTCATAGAAAAGTTTAATATGTTTCTTCTATTTCAATTTTTGTAATAGTTTAATCAGAAATGTGGTTATTCTTTAAAAGTTTTGTATAATTTGACTGGAAAGCCATTAGATCCTGGATGTTTTTAGGCAGTAGATTTTTAAAGCTTCGATCTCACAACTCATTGGATTGTTTAGATTTTCTATTTATTTTTATTCAATTTTTATGGGGATATCCTCAATAATTTATACCTTTATTATGTTTTTCAGTCTTTAGTATATGATCTTTGGTATTTCTGTTGTGTCAGTTGTAATGTCTCTGTTTTTTTGTTTGTTTGTTTTTTGTTTTTTAAAGAATTTATTAATGTTGATTTTTACATCATATTTTAAATGACAAGTTTAAGAAACAAGTGTTCAAGGAGGGAATCTATTTACAATCACTGGGACTTAGTATTTAGAACTTAATCAAAATTAGGCTAAGGGTTTGTACGTTATAGAAACATATTAATTTAAGAAATAAAACATTATGTCTATAGAGTCATAGGTTTTTATGTCTATATAGTTATGTTTATATTTCCATTACCATGTCCATAGCTTTGGGTATGCAGTTATTGAGTCCTTGCTCTTGTACTCTTTGGATTTAATAGCTACATATTAAGGATACCACGCGCCTTTTGTTCCTTAGGTCTTGACTTGTCTCACTCAACATGATTCGCTCTAAATTCATCCATTTCCCTGAGAATGCCATTATTTTATCTTGTCTGTTGGCTATGTAGAATTCCATTGTGTATATATACCACATTTTCTGTATCCATTCATCTGCAGTAGGGCATCTGGATTGTTTCCATCGCCTGGCTATTGTGAATAGTGCAGAGATGAACATAGCTGAGCAGGTGTCCTTATAATATCTTGGGTCATGATGTTTAGGATAGATGCCCAGAAGTGGTATGGCGGGATTGTAAAGGTCTATTTTCAGTTCTTTAAGAAACCTCCACACTGCTTTCCAGAGTGGCTGAACTAGTCCACATTCCCACCAGCAATGTATTAGGGTTCCTTTTTCTCCAAACCCTGCCAGCAACTGTCATTGGTAATGTCTCTGTTTTAACTCTGTTTTATTAATTTTATTCTCTTTTCTCTGAACACCAATTTTGTTTATCTTTTCAAAAATCAAACTTTTTTTGATGGTCATGGGGCTTGAACTCTGAGCCTGGACACTGTCCCTGAGCTCTTCAGCTCAAGGCTACCACGCTGCCCTTTCAGCCACAGCATCATTTCCAAAAGTCAAACTCTTTATTTCACTGATTTGTTGTAGGCTTAATTGTGCTTGTATCTATTCATGTTCTGACCATTAACTTTGAATTTTGTTTGCTCTTATATGTTAGTTGAGATTTTGTTGCTTTGACAAATAAAATAAACAAGGATGAAAAACTTACTATGGCTCATACTTTCAAAGGTCTCTGTCAAGAGTCAGACAGCTCCATTGCCTTGGGATGAAGATAAGGAAGTACAACATGGCAGAGAGGACATAGTGGTGTAGAGACAGCTGGGAAGCAAAAAGAAGTAAATAGAAAGGGAAGGAGACAAGATCCACTTATAAAGCACAATTAAAGTTTCTAATACCTCCCAACAGTGTTATCAAAATATAAAGCTTTCAATAGATCAAGTCATGAATTAGGTCAGAGCCTTCATGATGCAAGCTGGTAACCAAACCAGTAGCACTTGAGCAGTCAGGGGTACTTCATATCCAAAGCACAGTACGCCTTGTCTGATTGCAAAAAATTTACACTTACTTCATGATGGAAAAAAGTGTGTTTTGTTCATCTTTATGAGTCTCCCAAATCTTAGTAGTTGGTCATTGCTCAAAAATTCATGCCCAGGGGCTGGGAGTTTGGCCTAGTGCTTAAAGTGCTTGCTGAGCATGCAGGAAGACCCGGGTTCGATTCCTCGGTACCACATACATAGAAAAAAGCCAGAAGTGGTGCTGTGGCTCAAGTGGTAGTGCTCTAGCTTGAGAAAGTCCAAGGACAGTGCTCAGGCCCTGAGCCCAAGCCCAGGACTGGCAAAAAAAAAATTCATGCCCAAATTCATGTCTTCTGATACCCAGGACAAGTCCTTAGCTATGCATCCCTGTAAAATTGAAAAAATAAGTTGTATGCTTATAATATAGAATGGCACATGGTAAACACTTCTATTCCCAAATGATGAACAGAGATATCGAGGTGAGAAATAGGACCAAAGCAAGGCTGAATCCAAGTCATGAAAGCATTAGATCTTTTGGCTCAATGTCTGGCAGTTGCAGCACATAGTGGCATATCTTGAGTTGCATGTGTATTCCTACGCCTTTTCTGACTCCATCCAAAAAGACTTCCTGGGCTATTTTCTTTAGTTCCTTCCACTTCTCTCAGCACATATTCCAAATTCCTGATATCTTCCACCTGCCAGGGTTTCCACTGCATTTTTGGCTTTACTCCTACAGCTTCACGGACCACTCTCTCAGGGGATGTCCACAGGGAATAACACCTCACAACACAGTGCCTAGACAACCAGGCTAAGCAGAAGTCTCCACAGCTCCATCCCTCCTGCCTTCTACATACTCAGAAACCAAATCATATGTTTCACACCAATCTCTGCTACCAGCTTAAGTGTTAATTAAAGCCACTTAGACTCACCATCTGCAGACCCTAAGAACCTGGATAGCTGAATGTGAAAACATGTCTAGGGAATAAACACCTCCTCTCTCTTTCTCTCTTCTCTGCCTCCTAGTATTGCTCTCTTTTCAAAGGAAAGTTTTTTTCAAATTACTTTAGACATTTACACATTTGAGCCTGTAATGTGGAGAGTCTTGATTATTCCTGAGATTCCCTCTAGGTGTTTTCCTTTTGTCTCAGTGCAAAGTCCTCAACTTTTTTTACATCACTCCCTTTAATGATCACAACCTTCTTGCCCACTATTGTACATTATATTCCTTTTCTGGACCAAACTGCAAATTTTCAAGTGTTTCTGCTCTGCCTTTTTTCTTCATTTGTCACTAACTCCCAGCAAACTACCCTTAGATAAACCTATATACAACAGCCTGATTCGTGGGGTGCCTTGAACTTAGCTTTAGCAGATGAATTAATTCTTTGCCTATAACCTCAGTCTCACCCAGAGTCTTACAGCACAGATAAAATGTAGATATTTTGTGTGATGTAAGGTGACATGATTGCTTCCTAGAATAATTTTTTTCTTTGTGCCCATCCTGGGGCTTGAACTCAGATACTGGATGCTGTCCCTGAGCTTTCTCTTTTTTCATATATTTTTATTGTAATTAATAGAAGGGTTACATTATATTTGCCAGATAGAAGGTGCATTAATTCACATACATTGATACCCTTTCACATGTCTTGGTGCCCATTTCCCCCCCCCGCCACTCCCACCCCTCATTTTGTTTTCCCCCTTCCCTATCCAATTTCAAATAACCAAATACAAATATATCCAATATAACAGATAACAAAGTGAGATACTGTAACAATATGAGATAACCAAGGAACAGCAAAAGCGATGAGAGATAACATAGTACATTAAGGACAACAATCACTCTTTATATGGCTTTTGTTTCTATATCCTAGAGGTCCTTTCATTTAGCGTCATACTATATGGCCTTATGTATCAAGGTTTTGCTCTATTGCAAATTTCTGCTAGTACAGCCCAAGGTTTCTACTGATTATGACAAATGAGGGAAAACATTGAGCCTAGGTTCCTTTGAGTCTGGCTTACTTCACTTAATATGATTTTGTCTAAGTCTTTCATTTCCTTACAAATGGGGCGATGTCATTCTTTCTGACAGCAGCATAGAATTCCATTGTGTACAAATACCACATCTTGTTGATCCACTCATCTACTGATGTCCCTGAGCTTTCTTCACTCAAAGCCAGTACTCTATAACCTGAGCCACAGTTTGACTTCCAGCTTTTTTTTCTTTTTCTTTTTTTGGTAATTACTTGAATATAAGAGTTTTATGGACTTTCCTGTTTGGACAGGTTTTGAATCTTGATCAGGCCTCAGCTTTCTGAGTAGCTAGATGATAGGTATGAGCTACTGGCACCTGGATTTCTACAACAATTCTTCATAGGCCTCATTTGTACATGAAACCTTAAACATTACATATAAACACATACTTTTCTTCCCACGTATTATCACTATTCTGGTTTTCTGAGCTTCTACCAGAATTGTCCATTAATCTCTGCTTACAAAATTCTACAGCTTCCATGTAGCTTGTTTTTCAAACTCTTTTGATACTTCCTTCAAACCAGTTCCAAAAACTTTTAAAGGAAAAAGTCAAATAGTCCTGGAAACAACCCCACATTTCTGGTGACAATTTTCTGTGATAGTTACTTTTTGCCAGTCCTGGGCTTGAGGGTAGGCTAGAGCTCTACCACTTGAGCCTCAGCACCATTTCTGGCTTTGTTTCTATGTATGTGATACCGAGGAATCGAACCCAGGTCTTTGTGCATGCTAGGCAAGCACTCTACCACTAGGCCAAACTCCTGGCCCCGATAGTTACATTTTTTTTTTAAAAAACACTCTAGCAAATACCTGAAATAAGCTAGTTAAAAGGAGGAAAGATTTTGCCTCATACTTTCGGCTGAAGTTTTACTTCAGGCTTCATTGCTTTGGGCCTGAGGAGAGGCAGAACATGTTTGCAGAGAGGGTTTAATGAAACAGACCTTCATGCCTCACAAAGGCTGGGAAGCAAATCTCTATTTATCTACTTTCCCCAGCAGGTCTCACCTGCTGAAGTTTCAACTAACCTTTCAAAAATTACTCATAATTCAAAGTCATAAATTCATCGATGGATTTATCCACTGATTAGATCAGAGCACTAATGGTTCAGTCACTTCCTAGAAGCCTATTATCTAGCCACAAAGCCTCTAATACATGAGCCTATTGGGAGGCACTTCATATTCAAACCCAAGCATGACATATTAGTTGTTTGAAGAGATCTTTCTATGGACTTTTCAAATACATATTTCTCATTATATATGTTCCTTTCAGTATTGCTTCTACCACATCTCACAGATTTGGGTATGATATGTTATCATTTTCAGTAAATTCTATAAATCTTTTTCTCTTACTTTCTTCTACTATCCCATCAATTAGAAATGCATTTTTCAATTTTCATATATTTGTACAGTTTCTATTTTTCTTTCTATTTAATTTGTAATTTTAATCCATTTTGATTAAAGGTACATGATTATGGTTTCAGTTTAAAGAATGTGACTTGATTTATAGCCTTAGATACTATCTATCTTGAACAATGTTTCATGTGCTGATGAAAAGAATGTATACTCCACAACTATTGGATACAGTGCTCTGCAACGTCTATTAGGTCATTTTCCTTAAATTATAGCCCAACTCAGATGTTTCCTTTTGACTTTCCATAAGGATGATTGGTCCACTGATGAAATGGTATGTTGAATTCTCCTACTGTTATATCAGAACATCTGTTCATTAGGTCTAATGGGGGAAAGACATTTGATTTATGTATTTGGGTAGTTATGGATATTTTCCCCTTGTTTTTCATGCCCTTGTGTTTATGTTTATGTAGTTGATGCTGGCATTCATTTTTTCTGATCTTATGCAATAGCTTTTTTATTTTTGCCACTTCTGGAGCTTGAATTCAGAGCCTAGGCACAGTCCTTGGGCTTTCCCAAGGCTAGAGCTCTACCACTTGAGCTACATCACCACTTGCAGTGTTTTCTGTGTATGTGGTACTGAGGAATCAAACCCAGGTCATTATGTATGCCAGGCAAGCACTCTACCACTAGGCTATGCTTCCGGCCTGAAATAACTTTTGACATTTTTGTGTAGATATCATCGAACAGGTGTTTTGTGTTTAGAGAAATTCAAAACTAAATGTCTGTATGATTTTTATCATCTTTGAGTATACAGTTTCTTTGAAATTCTCTAGACTAGACCAGTTGTGGGAAACATTTGGCCTGATAAACATATTCACTTGTTACAGGACAGGATAAATATGTATGTTCTCAAATATATCTCCTTATCAGCTCTCTGAAGCCACCTGCTTGTCTTGATAGTCTTTTTTTTTTTACCAATGGTGTCATAAATGCTCACACACACAGATATGACCTTGCATAGGAATTTGTCTTCCAGGTACCAAGTGCTGAGCTCTGATGACACTGTGCTGCCATCCTTATGGAGGACAGTGAAGAGAGAATTGTCTCTAGCACCCTTATGGCAAACTCAGAAGATACTAACAGTTGTAGCAGTAGCAGTTATATTCCAGAGCCACATGATGGAAATGAGACATATCCTCAGACTCTTAGGATAAATGTGGAGGTCTTCTGAACCTGCAGCAACAGAATCTATAGTCTTGGAGCTACAGAATGGAATGGCGCTTTTGCAGCTACTATCTGATAAGCCCAGAAAATGCTTACTTCTGTGGCACTGATGATAGGCTCGCTGATTTGTAGCACAATGATTTGAATGAGACATTCCCTTGTTCCCACAGGACAATTACAGGCAGTACTGGGGACTTCTAACACAGTTAAGACACTTTGTTTGGAGATTTTAGATCCACAGGATACCTTCCATATTGAAGGGCACAGGACAAGTGTTATCAGGGAACCAATACATCTAGTCCAAAATCTAAATCTGTGAGTTGTGGGAGTAATGTTGCCCAGATTTCTGAGATCCATGGAGATAGCATTTGGGTTAGTATGAGTAGTGTGAGTGTCATTTGATGTATAGGACACAGGAAAAATCTTCATGAAGTACCTTGGGCTGAAGAGAGTGATTCTGAAGCTGGTAGGTTTGATATCGACAGTCCTGATTCTTCCAGAGTTGAGTTGAGTATCCTTAGGTCCCAGAAAGAAAGATTAGACGACAAAGATTTACCATTGGGAGTTAATGATCTGGAGCTGAAGAACACCAATTATTCCTTTTCTGGTTTCTTGAATATGTCAAGTGATATCAAGGCTTTATGCCAGCAGCTGAATTCACATGGCTGTAGTCTGATTAGGACAAAATCTATCATGCTAGTTTGGGGACAGTGGAAACTACCAGTGATTTTTGCAGAGCTGTTTGTAGAGCATTCTTAGATCAGAATGCACAAGCACGAATGAAATTTAGAACTTACATCCCTGCCTACAATTCAGTGTCTTTGGGATAGGAAGAGAACTTTGCTGCTTATGCCAGCAAAGTGCTATTAGAGAGTGTGATTCCAGTAACTGAAGTTATGAGTTCAAAATAAATGGTCTGGGATTTGCCCAGTCCTGTATATTCCCAAATGTGGGTGAAACTAGGATCTTACTCTTTTTTTTTTGCCAGTCCTGGGCTTGAACTCAGGGCCTGAGCACTGTCCTTGGACTTTCTCAAGGCTAGAGCTCTACCCACTTGAGCCTCAGTACCACTTCTGGCTTTTTTTCTATGTATGTGGTACTGAGGAATCGAACCCCAGTCTTCATGCATGCTAGGCAAGCATTCTACCACTCGGCCAAACTCCCAGCCAGAAACTAGGATCTTAAAGAACTATCTACAGTCACTAAACTGTGGCCTGGGGAGAAGATCTTTTGTCATTCCCATAGAAACAAACATAGGCAATTAGGCTGGTAGTCATAAAAGCCAAATTAGGTCCTTAACTTACAGGATGATGAGGGAGCCATCTTGTGGTTGTAAGGCACGTAAAAGCCCTAAGAATCTGACAGTATTCACCACTATGTGACCTGATCATAGCATCATGTTAGCTATATGGATCAAAAACTGAGTAGCTGCTTTGGATCATCTCCAGCACCACGCTGGCTGCCCGCCTGGCTGTCAGCTGCCCCAGGAAGCCTGCCTAGGCTCCAAGGCATCGTCCAGGCTCAGGTCCCAGATGTGTGAGCGAGCACCATCTTCACGATCCTGGTGCCATCCCGGATCTCAGGGACCTTGATGATGGCTGTCACAGTTGCCATGATGTTCACCAACCTGGCATTTGTTTGCTTAACTTGGAGATTATAGTGTTGCAATACACACAGTTGTACTGGTGCCTTTATTATGCACTGACTTGCGTTCTTTTAGCTCATTTCCAAGAGTGGGATCACTAAATCAATGACCGTGGTTTTTTTTTTGTTTTTTGTTTTTTTTTTTAGGAATCTCCATACTGACTTCCATACTGCCTTCCAACCAAAAGTGTATTAGGATACTGTTTTCTCACACTCTCATAAGCATGTGTTGTAGTTCAAATTCTTTATGTATATATATATACACATATATATATATAATTTCTGAAAAGAAAAGTCATAGGGTCTGCTTTGTCCAATTCAACTATAAATGTTACATTTACAAAAAAATGGATAGTGTATCTTTAGATATCTCCTTTAAACAATATTTTTTCCAGTCCATTGTTGTTTTAATCTGATCAACAAGCCCAGAAGAAACCTGTGAAGCTCCAATCATTTTATTAATAGGAAAAAAATAATGGTTTATTAGCAAAGAATTATCACCTGGTTGAAATTTTAGTGTATCAGGCAACTTACATTATGTCTACTTCAAAAAAGGACAACACATGTGACATGTGTTCTATGTCATCAGTCTGAACATAAATACTTGGGATATTCAAACTTCTGCAACCAGTTATGAAAGTATTATAGTTAAAGATATTCCAAATGATTTAGTAGGAAGAAGGAAGGGCATTGTTCAGCACAGATTTGCATAGTTTTTTCCAATCTATATAAACATACATGAACAGACAGCTGTCAAAATGTAAGGTGAAACAGAGACTAAAGTTTACACTCAGTTTGACAACAGGTAAATGACCTCTCTTACTGACCAACAATACACTGTTGTACTCTGATCCTCTTCTCAGCTTTGGCCTTGAGCCTCTCTCAGTGGGAAATGAGTCAGTGAAGGACAGATGAGCACTTCATGAATGTGGAGGCCAGATGATTCTAGGTAAGAGCACTGACTCAGTTCTCAGAAATAAATGTGTGTCTTTTCCAAGTTGAACATCCAAATATACACTTTTATGTGTGAAAGTAAAAAAAAAAAAAAACCATTACTACATTCCTGAAGCAAATTTGTAGTATGTCCCATTTTCAGAGGCTGTGGAGGTGAAGCGATCATAGCATTCCTTCATCTCTTTGTCCACCATTTTCCCTTCAGGCTCTTCTAGTGGAAATTCTGTGACCAAAAGTGGCAATAGTGGCCACCAGCAATCACTTTGGAATTCCAGGGTACACTGGTGCCCTGAATACCTTCCTCTGAGAATCCTTGTTTGGCCCTGTTGGGCAGATTTCTGGGGCACCAGAGCCATCAGCAGCCGCAGGAGGAGCAGCAGCTGTGGAAGTAGAGACAAGGTCACATGGGGACCTTGGAGAAAGCACAGCCCTCCATCCAGGCCCCTGGGGAGGCTGGCATCTGCCTGGGAAACAGTGGCCTCACGGTGTCATTTATGGTGCTGATGATGACACAAGCAGCCCAAAGCCTCAAAGACCAATGGCATGACCATTCGCTATGGCCCTGGTCCTCAGCTAGGTCACAAGCAATGGCTGCCATGAGTTTTGCATGAGTTCAAAAGAGAGTGGGGGCGGGGCCCTGAGTCTTCACACAGGGGCCTTCTCGAGAGGCCAGGAGGGGGGAGGGGGAGGGAGGGAAGAAGCGTAGCTGTGGCAACAACAGTGATGCAAGCAGCTTGACGACCCAACGGCCAAAGGCTTGGTCACCAATGGCTATGGCCACGGGCTCCTGCGAGGTTGTACCCAAAGGCCACCCCAGTCTCAAAGGGGTAAGAGGAGAGAGCAGGGCGCTCTGAGCCTTCAAACAAGCCACTATGTGGCGAAGACCTAGGCAGCAGCTGCCAGGAAGCCAAGGTCATGTCAACAGGTGTGGCAGAGAAGGCTTAGAGGCTGCAAGTCTGGTTTATATTTGTTATTTTAATATTTCTATAAGTTTACTATTAATAATCTTCTTTATCCCCAGCTCAGTTGCTATAAACTAGGACCCTCACAGCTCAGCCTTCTGTGTAGCTAGGTCTTCAGAAGGCTGAGATTTGAAGGATCCTTGGAAACCAGAGATGTGCCAACTGGGCACTGGAGTTCACCTTGATGGTCATTCTGACTAGAGTGATATTTCATTTTTTTTTCTGTTTTGGTTATTTCCAGTCAAGCACTATCCTTGGACTTTCCTCAAAGCTAGCGCTCCACCATTTGAGCCACAGCACCATTTCTGATTTTTCTGTGTATGTGGTACTGAGGAATCCATCCCAGGACTTCATGTATGCTAGGCAAACACTCTACCATTAGGCCACACTCCTGGCCCCTCATTGTTTTTTTTTTTTTAATTTTGTATTGTATTTCCTTGTCATGATAATGTTTAGAGAGGTTACAGTTACATTCATCAAGTGGTGGGTACATGATTTCTTTTTTATATATTTTTTATTGTAATTAATAAAAGGGTTACATGATATTTGCCAGATAGAAGGTGCATTAATTCACATACATTGATACCCTTTCACATGTCTTGGTACCCATTACCATCCCCTCCCATCTTGGTTTTTCCCCCCTTCCCTATCAAATTTCAAATAACCAAATATAAATAAATTCAATATATCAGATAACAAAGTGAGATACTGTAACAATATGAGATACCCAAGGGACAGCAAAGGACATGAGAGATAACATAGTACATTAAGGACAACAATCATTCGTTATATGGCTTTTGTTTCAATATCCTGGAGGTCCTTTCAATTAGCTTCATACTATATGGCCTTATGTATCAAGGTTTTGCTCTATTGCAGATCTCTGCTAGTAGAGCCCAAGGTTTCTACTGATTATGACAAATGAGGAAACCATTGAGCCTAGGTTCCTTTGAGTCTGGCTTACTTCACTTAATATGATCTTTTCTGTCTTTCCATTTCCTAACAAATGGGGAGATGATGTTTTTTCTGACAGCAGCATAGAATTCCATTGTGTACAAATACCACAACTTGTTGATCCACTCATCAACTGAAGGACATCTGGGTTGGTTCCATATTTTTGCTATGGTGAATAGTGCTGCAATGAACATTGTTGTGCTAGTGGATTTAGTATGCCCTAGATTCTGGATGGTTGGGTTAATGCCAAGTAGTGGAATTGCTGGGTCATAGGGGAGTTCTATGTTTAGCCTTTTGAGGCACTGCCATACTGCTTTTCATAGTGGTTGAATGAGTTTGCACTCCCACCAACAGTGTAGTAGTGATCCTTCCTGGCCACATCCCCTCCAGCATCTGTTATTATTCATTTTCCTGATCCTGATCATTCTAACTGGAGTGAGGTGGAATCTTAGAGTTGTTTTGATTTGCATTTCTTTTATGACCAGAGATGTTGAGCATTTCTTCATGTGTCCATAGGCCATTTTTGTTTCTTCTTCAGAGAAGACTCTCTTTAAGTCTTTGGCTCATCTTTTAATGGGATGGTTGTTACTTTAGAGATTAGTTTTGGAGTGATTCAATTTTTTGAGTTGTTGATATATTTTAGATATGAGGCCTTTGTCCGTTGTTTGGTTGGTGAAGATCTTCTCCCACTCTGTAGGCTTCCCAATTAATTTACTAGCTATGTCCTTTGCCATACAAAAGCTCTGCAGTTTAATGCAGTCCCACTTATCCAGCCTTTCTCTCATTTGTTGTGATTCTTGGTCTTTATTAAGAAAGTTTCTACCTGTGCCAAGGAGGCCTAGTGTATCACCTATTCCTTCTTGTAAAGTTTTCAGTGTGTCAGCTTTTACCTCCAGGTCTTTGATCCATTTGGAGTTAATTCTAGTGCAGGGTGACAAAGAAGCATCCAACTTTAGTTTTCTGCAGGTGCTTAACCAGTTCTGCCAGCACAACTTGTTGAAGAGGCTGTCTTTCTTCCATTCTATTTTTTTGGCTCCCTTGTCAAAGATTAAGTGGCCATAGATCTGTGGTTTAATATCTGGGTCCTCAGTTCAATTCCATTGGTCTTCAGGCCTGTTCTTGTGACAGTACCAAGCTGTTTTGATAATTATAGCCCTGTAATAGAGTCTAAAGTTTGGAATTGAAATTCCTCCAGCGCTGTTCTTTCTGCTAAGAAGTGTTTTTGCTATATGGGGTCTTTTATTATTCCATATGAAATTTTGATTTGCCTCTTCTATTTCTTTAAAGAATGCCATTGGGATATTGATGGGTATTGCATTGAATTTGTAGATAGCCATTGGCAAGATTGTCATTTTCACAATGTTGATTCTTCCAATCCAGGAGCATGGGAGGTTTTTCCATTTGCTTAGTTCTGCTTTAATTTCCTTTTTTAGGGTTTTAAAGTTTTCATCAAAAAGGTCCTTTACATTCTTAGTTAACCTAATTCCTAGGTACTTTATTTTCTTTGAGGCTATTGTGAAAGGAGTTGCTTTCCTGATTATTGCCTCTCTCCTCTCACTGTTGGCGTAAAGGAAGGCAGTTGATTTCTGAGGGTTAATTTTATAGCCTGCTTGGGTACATTATTTCTCAAACCCTAATATCCCTTCTCATGTTTTTGTCCCCCTTTACCTCCCTACTAGCCCTCCCAGCCATCTTGTTTTCCTCCTTCCCTTCCTTATTTCAAATAAACAAATAAATATATACATATATATATAGTATACCAGTATACAAATTCAGATATAGTAACCTCATGAGATTAACCATATTTTTATGTGCATTTCCCTTATGATTGAAGATACTGACCATTTTCTCATGGCATGTACTGGCAATTTGTACTTTTTTTTTTGCCAGTCCTGGGCTTGGGCTCAGGGCTTGAGTACTGTCCTTGGACTTTCTCAAGGCCAGCACTCTACCACTTGAGCCTCAGCACTACTTCCAGCTTTTTGCTATGTATGTGGGGTACAGAGGAATCAAACCTGGGTCTTCGTGCTTGCTAGGCAAGCACTCTACCACTAGGCCAAACTTCCGGCCCCCAATTTGTACTTCTTCAACTGAGAAGTATCTGTTTAATTGTTCATTCATTAAGGTTTTGATTCTTGATGGCTTAATTTTTTAATTTCCTATATATTCACTTATTAGTCTACTATCATATATTTGCAAACATTTTTTTCTCATTCTATAGGCTGAATTTTCAATATGCTGTGACATCTTTTGCTATGTAAGAGTTTTTTAGCTTACGAAATGCTATTTTGTTAACCTTAATTTTTATTGCTAAGCTACTTGAGTTTTATTCAGAAATATCTTCCCTATACCAATAAGTTCTAATGTTTTTCTTATTCTGTACTGTAAAAGTTTCAGTTTTAGGCCATATGTTAAGGTTTTTGAATTATTTTAAATTGATACTGGTACCAAGTAGAGGTAGGAATCCAATGTTAGTCTTCAACATGTGGACAAAGGTATTCTTTCATTCCTAAATTCAACTAAAAACTGGAACTATGACCCCTTATGTTTTGAACCTAACAGAAATGTGAGACAGTGGTGTTCCATCTACAAAAATATCTTTAAATCCAAGGTTTCCTCATCTAGAGGAGAAAAATTCCACATGGAGTCTTGACCACAGGAATGGATCAGTTGTCATCTTACAACTACTGTCTCAATACAAATAACACTACCCAAAACATCATCTCACTCAGTGACATTGTAAGAAATTACTATGAAAATATTTAAGAGAACAAAGCCTCCAACCCTGAACCCAGATGGATACATCACAGTGAGAGATCACATAATTCAAAAATAAAGAACATGTCATTCTTAAAATCCAACAATGATGCAATGGAATCTTAAGTGAGAGAGAAGAAGAAGAAGAAGAAGAAGAAGAAGAAGAAGAAGAAGAAGAAGAAGAAGAAGAAGAAGAAGAGGAGGAGGAGGAGGAGGAGGAGGAGGAGGAGGAGGAGGAAGAGGAGGAAGAGGAGGAGGAGGAGGAGGAGGAGGAGGAGGAGGAGGAGGAGGAGGAGAAGGAGGGGCCAAACAATGGGCACATTAAAGCAAGGTTGAGAGAAATAGCCAATAAAATCAAGAGGTAAATTCAAGAGAAATTTGACAAGAAAATAGAGACAGCTAAATGAACTAAAAATGGAAATGCAGAGAAAGAGGATTTCAAAAAAAGAGAAATCACCACCCTAATTCAAAACACAGTTGAAAAAAGCCCATGAAATTAAAAATAGGGTATCAGAGATTGAAGACAAAACAGTGGAATTAGTTCAAACCCTCACTGGCATTTGGAAAAAAATCAGAAGATGCCAAAGGAATTTGAAAGTTCTCATGGAGGCCAGGTGCAGTGACTCACACCTATAATCTTAGGTACTCTGGGGGCTAAGATCTGAGGATTGTGATTCAAAGCCAGCCTGGGCATGGAAAGTGCATAAGACTCTTCCAGTCAACCATCAGAAAAACGGGAAGTGGTGCTGTGGCTCAACATGGTAGATTGGTAGCCTTGAGCTGAAGAGCTCGGGGACAGTGCCCAGGCCCAGAGTTCAAGCCCCACGACTGACAAAAAAAAAATAATGATCTCATGAACTGCATCCAAGATCAAATGTGCAGATTATGGGAATGGATGAGAGAGAAGAAATGAAAACTAAAAGGACTGAGAACCTGTTCAGCAAAGTTGTAGCAGATACCACATAAACAGAAAAAGCCAGAGGTGGCACTATGGCTCAAGTGGCAGAGTGATAACCTTGAGCAAAAGAAGCTCAGGTACAGTGCCCAGGCCCTGAATTCAAGCACCAGGACTGGCAAAAAAAAAAAAGAAAAACAGCTTGGTATTGGTACAAAAACAGGCCTAAATAGAATGGAATAGAATGGAAGATCCAGAAACAAGCCCAGATACATACATCCATCTGATATTTGGCATGAAAGCCAAATACATACTTTGGAAAAAAAAGCCTCTTACACAAATGTTTGGAAAACCAGACATCCATATGCAAATCACTAAAATTAGATCCCAATCTGTCACTTTTCAGTAATATTAACTCAAAATGGATCAAAGACTTTAGCAGCAGGCCTACAACATTAAAATGACTGAAGAAAGGAGTAAAAGAATAATTAAAGCACAATAGCATAAACAGGAAAGTTCTGAGTAGAGTTCTAGGAGTTCAGCAAAATGAAGAGAAAATTGACAAATAGGATTGCATCAAACTAAAAAATTCTACACAGCTAAGCACACAGTTATATATTCGACAAGGGCCTAATATGCAGCATGCACAAGAAAGTCAGAAAACGAAAATGCACAAAGTCAATCAATTAATGTGCAAATCTGCTAAATAGTAATGTCTCAGAAGCAGAAGCAAAAATGGCCAATAAACACTTGAGGAAATGCTCAACAGGTTTGACCCCAAACAAAATACAAATCAAAAGAGCCTTGAGATTCCAATTAAGACTGACTATCAAAGAGAATATGAACAAAAACAAATGTTGATGAGGATTTGAGGGAAATGAAACCCTATTACACTTATAGTAGAAATGAAAAGTAGTGCAGCTAGCCTGGGAGCTGTTTGGAGACTCCTCAAAATACTAACATGGAGCTTCCCGATGATGCAGGGATACCACTAGAGCAGATTATTACAAGCCACGATATATTAAAGACAGATGCATGTCTGTGATTATTCACACACTATTCATGACAGCCACGAAAGAAACAGCCCAGAAACAGTCCTACAACATATCAGTGAATCAAAAAAATGTGGTACAAATATAAACAGAATTTAACTCATCTTTTGGAAAGAATATTATGCCATTTGCAAAGAAATGGGAAAGTTATGTTAAAGTGTATCAGGCTTACACAAATGGCACATCATTTCTTTCATATGTTCAAGTTAGAAAAAATGCGATCATGATAACTATGTAGAGGGTTATGGTGCATATTTACACGAATTGACTAAAGAAGGTTTACTTATAGTAGAGTAATCCAGTGTTGTAACTCCTTTGAAAAACGAAGGAACAGTTTAACAAATGAATCAGGAAGCTAACCCATGTTTGGTGTAGGAAAGGCAATGAAAGTGGAAGTATATGAATGGAAGGAGAAAGGTTGAACAAATATAGTCATTATAATCAATGCACCCTATATAAAAATTGAACTACATAACTTGAGGATAGGGATTGAAGGAGGAAAATGAGAGGGAAAGGTAGGAGGGTGACATTGATCATGATACATTATACTCTTAACCTGACATGGGGAGCAAGAACATGTTTGTTCAGCTACATAATAAAAGTGAATCTTTTTAAAATAATACATTAACAGTAACAAACACTAATAATAGTGAAAGATGAAAACTAAATGGATTTTAGAAAATGATATATAAAAATGGTCTAAGGCTGGGTGCGGGTAGCTCACCCTTGTAATCCTAGATACTTCAGGAGGCTGAGGTCTGAGGATCACAGTTCAAATCCAACTAGGGCACGAAAGTCCATGAGACTCTTATCTCCAAGAAAACTGGAAGTCGTGCTATGACTCAAGTGGTAGAGCACTAGCTAGAGCTGAAGAGCTCAGGGACAGTGCCCAAGCCCAGAGTTCAAGCCCCATGATTGACCAGAAAAGAAGAAAGAAAAAGGAAAAAATCTAAGACATTTAGAGATACGCACAAACTTCTGAATAAATTATAAGAGAACATAAAAAATGAATGAAAATGCAGGATATGAAACAGAAACTGAAAGACAATATAGAAATTTAATAAAGTAAAATAGAAAATCTGTAAATGTAAAACTGAGTAAGTCAAGTAAAAACTTCCTGCTATTTTGGCAAAGTTTTGGAACAGTCTAGTCATTCGAGGAAGCAACAACAACCCAATTAATGAATGGGCTAATGTCTTAAAGAGACTTCTCAAAAGAAAAAGTAAATATGACCAGTTGACATATGAAGAAATGATCAACATCTCTGGCCACAAAATGCACCTCAAAACAATACTGAGATTCCATTTTACCCCAGGAAAACTGGCCATTATCAAAAAAAATGAACAAAGAGAAATGCTGGTGGAGACTTTAATACACTATTGGTGAATATTTAACCTTTATTAACAGTATGGAGGTTCCTCAAAAAATTAAACATAGAACAACTCTATGACCCAGCAATTCCACTCCTGGACATTTATACAATAGAGCATAAATAAGGTTACACTAAAACTACCAGCACAACCAGGTTTATTTCAGCATTGTTTACCCAAGATATTATTTCATCCCGATGCCCTTCGATGAACAAACGAATCAAGAAAATGTAGTATAGACAATGGAATTCTACTCATCCATTGGAAAGTGATATTGTACCATTTGTAAGGAAATGTAATGACATGGAAAAAAAATTCTTAAGTAAGCAGGACCCAGAAAAACACAGGTTCCATGTTTTACCTCATTTGTGGGAGCTAGAATGTGCCTATAGATCTACAAATAAACTTTCTGGGTGGTATCCAAGCAGTTATAAATGAATTAACTGAAGTATAATTAATTGTATGGTGAATGTAAATACTATAATTCTTCAGAAAGACTAAATCAAAGCCTAACAAACTAAGTACCAGGAAATGGGTACTTGTGAGAGGGAGAGGGGCAAGGAGAGAGGATAAAGATTGAATTGGGAGCTGGGCACATGGTGGCTCACGCCTGTAATCCTAGATACTCAGGAGGCTGAGATCTGAGGATCATGGTTCAAAGCCAGGTCGGGTACTAAAGTCCATGAGAATCTTATCTCCAATTAACCACCAGAAAACTGGAAGTGGTGCACTGGCTCAAAGAGTAGATGCCTGGCCTTGAGCTGAAGAACTCAGGGACAATGCCAAGGCCCAGAGTTCAAGTCCCACAACTGACCAACAAAGAATGAATTGGGGACTGGAATGAAAGAATGCATTGTATAAACCACCAAATTGAGAAAAATAAGAGAAGGGTATGTTAAGAGGGGGTAATATGTCAAAGATCAAGATGAATTATATATCTAAACTGCTCTGTTAAATGGGAAAAATTCAATACATAACCTAAAATTAAGAAAAGTGAGGGAGCATGTAGGGTGGGAGGGGTGGGTAAGAATGTTGAAAGGGGTGACATCGATAAAAGAGGCACTATATTCATAAACTACTCTTGGATGGCAACTTTTTTGTACAATAGTAAGGAAAAAACTCAGTTGAAAGCTTCTTCAGACAAGTACATCAAATAGACCATATCAGGGCTGAAATACAAAGTACATATGTATGTTAGAACAGTCAGATGAAGATAAATAAAAATGTGTAACTAGAATATGCAAGACTCATGACACACCATTAAAATATTAAAATTTATGAATGCTAAGCATAGAAGAAGGGACAGATGAAAATTAAAGACATAGAAAACATTCAATAAAATAATAAAAATTTCACAAATATCAAGTGTAGTTATCTGCATATAAGAGGCTTTTAGGACAGAAATGGACAAAACAAGGAAAATTTATTTAGAAATGTTATGGTTAAATATTAGGCAATATAGAATAAGGGACTAATTTTGAAAGCTACAAGGAATAGCTACTTTTGAGGTCCTTTGGCCACTACCTTTCACAAAAAAGAGCGAAGTACATTCGCTCCTGTATAATTCAATTTTTTTGTTTCAGTGTCTCAAACATCATTTTCTTTTGTCACTGTTGATTCTGTGTTTTGATGGAACTGAGAGAAATAATGTGAAGGACTTTGGAAAAATTAAGCTGGGAAATTTCCAAAGACAATGAAAGCAAATCAATATGAGGATGATTTTGTTGTTATTTTGTGGGTGACATTTCTCAAATATGTAGAGAAATTCTTGGAAAAAAAGAATTTCTATTGAAACTAAGCAGTAGTGTAAGTACAGAAAACAGAACTACTAAATGAATTCATTATGCTAAGCAGAGAGATGAAATTTCATAACATAATATGTGCTTTGAATAGTATTTAGTGAAAAAAATCATAAGTCAGGTGAGTATTTAACCTAAAATACTAAGATAAAGCAATGATTGTGGTTTTGTGGCATCAGAAATAACTATCTTGAAATTCACTGTGTTTACTTGCAGATATAGGCATAGTCTAGTCACCAGAAGGACATGCAGTCCATGTTTTTTTGAGTCTGGCTTACTTAATAAAATTTTTTCCAAGTTTTTCTGCTTTCTTATGAATGGTACAATATCATTCTTTCTGATGCAAGAGTAAAATTCTATTGTGTATATAGACCACATTTTCTTGGTCCATTGGGGCATCTGGGTTGATTCATATTTCCTTTGATAAACAATGCTGCTGTAATGAACATGGTTGTGCTGGTAGCTTTAGTATGGTTTTATTTGTGTTCTGTTTGATAAATGCCAGAAGTGGAATTGCTGGGTCATAAGGAATCTGTTTAGTTTTTTAAAGAACCTCCATATTGCTTTCCAGAGTGTTTTTTTTTTAACAAGTTTATATTCCCACAAACAGTGCAGAAGAGGTCTCCTTTGGCCACAACCCCACCAGCTTTTGTTATTGTTATCCTGATAATGGCCCTTCTAGCTACTGTGAGGTGGAATCTCAATGTTGTTTTGATTTGCATTTCTTTTATGCCAGAGATGCTAAATATTACTTCATATGTCTATTGGCCATTCTTCTTCCTCTGAGAGGTGTCATTTTAAGTCTTTAGCACCTTGATTAATTGGGTTGTTGATTCTTTGAGGATTTACTTGGGGGTGGGTAAAATGTTAGCTTTAAATATATTTTAGATATAAGTCCTTTGATGCAAATCGGTGAAAATCATTTATTCTGTGGGCTATTTATCTTCTTATGTCCTTTCCCACATAGAAACTCTTTAGTTTGATCAAATCCATTGATCCAGTCTGATTTATTGTGATTCTGGATCTTTACAGTACTTAGTAAATTCTGACCCAGACCTAGGAGCCCTATTGTTTATCCTACCCCTTCCTGTAAATGGTATTTATGGTATCTGGCCTGGTGCAGGGTGATATATAAGTATCTAGCTTCAATTTTCTGCACATGGATAGCCAGTTTTGCCAGCATCATTTGTTGAAGAGGCGGTCTTTCTTCCATCATGTGGTTTTGGTTTTTTTTTTTTAATCAAATATTAGGTGGTTTTATGCTGATGGGTTCATCCCTGGGTTTTCTATTCTTGTGCCAGTATCAAGCTATTTTGTTGTTGTTTGTTTTATGACTAAGGCTTTGTAATAGTTTGAAGTTTGGTACTGATGTTCCTCCAACACTGTTCTTCCTGTTAAGTATTGTTTTTTTTGCTATTCAAGGTCTTTTATTAACCCATATGAAAATTTGGATTTCTTTAGTTCTTTGAAGAAAGTTGTTGGGATTTTGATGGCTAGTGCATTGATTTTGTGAGTTGCTTTGGTGAATATTGTCATTTTTACTATGTTACTTCTTCTAATCCAGGAGCTTGAAAGGTTTTTTTTTCATTTCCTTACATCTGCTTCAATTTCTTTTTTTTTCCAGATGTCATAAAATTTTCATGATAGAGGTCCTTCACATCTTTGGTTAGTTGCTAGGAATTGGTTTTTTTGTTTTTTGTTTTTTTTTTTGCCAGTTGCGGGACTTGAACTCAGGGCCTGAGCACTTTCCTTGGACTTTTCTCAGGGATAGAGCTCTACCACTTGAGCCACAGAACCATTTCCAGCTTTTTTCTATGTATGTGGTACCAAGAAATTGAACCCAGGTCTTTGTGCACTCTACCACTAGGCCAAACTCCTGGCCTAGGAATTGTTTTTTTGAAGCTATGACAAATCAAATTGCTTTTCTAATTTCAGTCTCAGTCATCTCATTGTTGGTATACAGAAAAGTGACTGGTATTTCTAGGTTGCTTTTAAACCTTGATACTTGGCCAGAGTTTAGCATCAGATCAAGTAACTTGGGGAAGGAATCTTTAAATACAGTATCATGTCATCTGCAAAGAGGGAGAGTTCTTTCCCAATTTGGATCCACTTTAGGTTTTTCATTTGCCCTAAAGCTCTTCCTACAAATTCCAGTACTATGTTGAAAAGGAATGAGGAGAGTGGATATCCTTGTCTCATTCATGATCTTAGAGAAAATAGTTTTAATTTTTTTTAACCATTGAGTTGGCTGTAGGTTTGTCATAGCCGTAATTACATCGAAGAATGTTGCATATATTCCTAGCTTCTCCAGAGCTTCTATCATAAAGGGGTGTTGAATCTTGTCAATTTTTTTCTAAATACATTGAGATGATCATGCAGGTCTTGTCCTTGCTTCTATTGATGGGATGAAGTATACTTAATGACTTACATATATTGAACCAGCTTTACATCCCTTGAATGAATTCCATTTTATCATAGTGTATGATTTTTTTATGTAGTTGTTGAATTTGGTTAGCCAGAATTTTATAGAGAAGGTTTGCACTGATGTTTTGCACAAGACGTGGGTCTATAGTTCTCTTTCTTTGATGGATCTGTATCTGTTTGGGAGATGAGTGCTATGCTGGCTTCACAGAATGAGTTTGGTAGTGCACTTTCCCATTGTATTTTATTGAAGAATCCGAGGAGTATGTGAGTTCTCCTTTGAAAGCCTTATAGAATTTGGCTGTAAGTCCATCAGGTCCTTGGCTTTTCTTGAATGGGAGGCCTTTTATTATTATATTTATTTCATTACTTGTTATGAGTCTATTTAGTTGGTCTAAATCTTCTTGGTTCAGTAGAAGTATATCAGTGTTCTTGAGGAATGTTTTCATTTCTTCCAGATTCTCCAGTTTGTTAGCATAAAGGTTAACAAGAAATTCCTTATAATACAATGAATATTGCGTGTTACTGTTGTGATGTTTCCATTTTCATCAATAATTTTGAATATACTTTCTACTTTTTTAGTCAGATTTGTAAAGATCTGCCAATTTTTATTTTTTCAAAGAACCAACTTCATAATTTGTTCATTCTTTCCATATTTTCTTACTCTCTATTTCATTTATTTCTAATTTATTTTCTATCATTATTTGTCTCCATCTACTGGTTTGGGGTTTGGCCTGTTTATGTTTCTCAAGGAGCTTGAGGTACATCAGTAATATGTTGATTTGAGCCTTCTCCAATTAGTTGATATAGGCACTCAGAGCTATAAATTTTCTTCTGAGTATTGCCTTTGCTGGAATTTTGTGTGTTCATTTTTATTAAATTCCACAAGTATTTAAATTTCTAATCTCTTCAATAATGTACTTATCAGCAATGTGTTGCTAAAAGAATTTTCTAGCTGGACACAGGGGCTCATGCCTGTAATCCAAGCTACTCAGGAGGCTGAGATCTGAGGAATGAGGTTCAAAGCTAGCCTAGGCAATAAAAAGTCCGTGAGACTCTTAACTCTAATTAATCACCAAAAAACTGGAAGCAGCTCTGTGGCTCAAGGGGCAGGGCAGTAGCCTTGAGCTAAAGAGCTCAGGGACAGTGCCCAGGCCAAGAGGTAGGGTGGTAACCTTGAGTTGAAGAGTTCAGGGACAGCACCCAGGCCCAGAGTTCAAGTCCCATGACCGGAAAAAAAATTATTTTCTATGACAACTTTTGCTGTTGAGCTCTAATTATATTCTGTTGTGGTCTGACAGGATGCAAGAAATAATTTAATTTTTAAAAGTTGAACAGATTTGCTTTGTGATCTAAAACATGATCTATAGTGGAGAATGTTCCATGGGCTGTTGAAAAGAATGGATATTCTGATGCTGCTAGGTGAGATATTCTGAAAATGTTAAGTATAGTTGGTCAACACAATTATTCAGGTCTGAGGTCTTTTGTTGTTGTTGTTGTTACTGGGGATCGAACCCAGGACATTGTACTTGCTATGCAAGCACTTTGCCACTGAGCTACATCCCAAACCCTAGATCTGAGGTTTTGTTGCTGAGAGTTTGCCTGGATGATCTATGCAGAAATGACAATGATGTGTTGAAGTGGCCAACAATCAATGTGTTTAGATCTATGCATGCATATTTAGATCCAATTGTTTTTGTTTGATGGAATTGGGTACTTAGCATTTGGTGCACAGATATTTAGAATTGTCACATCATCCTATAAAAAGAGTTGTAATGTCCTTTGTCTTTTCTTAGTAATTTTAATTTGAAGTTTATTTTGTCTGATATTAGAATTGCTACTCTGGCCATTTGCTTGAAAGATTTTTCCAGTCTTTCACTTGGACAATGTGTCTGCTTTTGTGGGCAAGATGTATCTCTTTCAGACAGCAGATAAACAGGTCTTGGTTTTTTTGTTTTGTTTTATTTTGCCAGTCCTGGGGCTTGAACTCAGGTCCTGAGTACTGTCCTTGGGCTTTCTCAAGGCTACAGCTCTATCACCTGAGCCACAGCACCACTTCTGGCTTTTCCTGTGTATGTGGTACCAAGGAATAAAATCTGGGTCTTTGTGCATGCTAGGCAAACATTCTACTACTAGACCAAACTCCCAGCCCCGGTCTTGATTTTTGATCCAAGTAGTTACTCTGTCTTTTAATTGGAGAGTTAAGTCCATTGATATTGGGAATTAGGACTGAGAAGTGTCTTGTAACTCCTACCACATTATCCAAATTCTTTGTCTGTGCCTCATATTTTCTTATTACATCTGGTTCTCTGATAAGGAGCATTTTCTCTGTCAGTATCATGTTCTTGTTGATTTTCTTTATAAAGTACATCTTCAAGTCTCTTCTGCAGTCCTCATTTAATGGAGAAAAATTGTTTCAATTTTTCTTTGTTATGGAACATTTTTATTTTTCCTTCCATTTATGAAGGAGAGCTTTGCTGGGTACAATATTCTGAGTTGGTAATTGTTTGCCTTTAGTGTTTGGAATACATCATGTGAAGCTCCTCTTACTCTCATGGTTTCAGCTGAGAAATCTGTAGTTATTCTGATTGATTTTCCTTTATAAGTAATCAATCTTTTCTCTCTGATTGCTTAAGGATCCTTTCCTTGGTCTCTACTGATCCTGTGTAGATTATAATGTGGAATTATGATTCTTTTCTGGTCTGGTCTTCTTTGGTGTTCGGAAGGCATCTTGTAATTGAACAGGTCTTTCTTTTTGGGTATTTGGGATGACTCTGCTAGAATTCTGTGAAATGTTTTCTATTTCATTAGTTGCCTGTTCTTCTTCCTAGATATCTATCAGCTGCAATTTCAATCTTTGAATTGAGTCCCAAAGTTCCTGCAAACTCCTTTCTTGTTCTTGGATTTATTCTGTATAATTACCTCCTCTCACTTATTATATCTGCTCTATCAATCTAGTCCTGAGAACTTGTCTTCTATATCATTTATTCTATCACTTTCTACTTTATTATTTCTGCTTTCTGTTTGATTCTATGGACTTTTACCTCTGTTAAAGTCTTATTTTAGAATTTCTAAGGACTTCTTTACTTGAATGATTTGCTTGTTTGTATTTTCCTTAATCTCCTTTAATTGGGTAGGTGCATTTTCAGTGAACTCATTTTTCATCTGTTGTATTTTATTTAGCTTCTTGTTTTTGTCCTATTTTTTTCCATTATCCTTTGACCAGTCTTGTAACACTCTCAATTTATCTTGCATATGTTTTCTAACTTTTCATTAATTAAATTCATTAGCAATTTTTGTTCTTTTGTTTTGTTTTTGTTTTCCCAGTCCTGGGGCTTGAATGCAGGGCCTGAGCACTATTCTTGGGCTTTCTCAAGGCTAGAGCTCTACCACTTGAGCCACAGCACTACTTCTGGCTTTTCTATGTATGTGGTACTGAGGAATTGAACCTAGGTCTTCATGCATGCTAGGCAAGCACTCTACCACTAGGCCAAACTCCTGGCCCTCAACCATGTTTTTAATGCATCTTTTGAAGTGTCCTCTAGGTCCTTGCTTCCTGCTCTGTTGTCTGGCACTTTTCTGTGCGAGTTATATTTCCTTGGCTTTGTATATTTTTATGCTTTCAGTTTCATCTTTTGGGGACCTGTGATCTTCTGTTCCCTGAATTCTTGGGAAACTAGGCAGCTGGTGTTCTGTTCCTTCATTGAAATACTTATCTGGATTCAGGACTTGTGGAGATCGTTGAGTAAAGATGTAGAGTTTATTTGTGGTGTGGAGCAGTAGTGCTTAAATGTGACCATCAGATGAAAGAATTTAAGTTGTAAGGTAAGGTTAAGATGGAGAGGAGTAGTTTTCCAGGGAGAGGGGGTATAGCTTATATGGGAGTTACAATAGAAAGAAGGGGTGTACAGGGAATGAGTAGAATGGAGAATACAAAGGAGAGAGAAAACAGCATTGTATTCTTCACTGAAGAAGGAAGTTGAATAGAGAGAAATACTCTGAGCCTTAATGCCATCTATTCTAAAAGCCTAAGGCAATTGCTGACACTCTCTTGTCTAATTACACTTCTACTTTTGAACAGAAAAGGCAATGTAGAGTAAGTTATTGTATGTGTATGTGTATGTGTAACAAACAGGTCAACAGACTAATAAACCCAGAACATTTGACTTGGAGATTCACATTCGCTAAAAAGTGGAGAGAAAAGAAGTTCAATACAATGTGTGTCAGAGATAAGTGCCATTCCATACTGCAGTTTCTATAGGATTAGAACCTTTTTGTTTCCCTCAGTGATTTGTAGCCAGCCTGTAAGCCCAATGTAGGGCCATGCTGGAGGCCCTTATTTCAGACTTGGAAGTTGACTCTGGTGGCCATGGACCTAAGCAGAGTTTTATCACCAGACAGGCTGGGTTGGGAGAAGTAATAGTTTTCGCCTGTCTTTCCTTGTATGGGGCAATACAGTATCTGCAGTTGCTTTTTCAGGAAGCCTCCCTGGCTATGTGTAGCTTCAAAAGGTGTTGCTGTCCACCAGCTAGCCTTTTTAGAAATGTTGGTATTTGTAGTTCTTTGACGCAGGGGCAGTATTCTTTCCTGGGTAGCCACAGAAAGTGTGGGAAAAAAGTTTGCTACTTTGCCTTTTGCAAATATGCCCCCTTCTTGGTGGGGGATCAGGTCCAGGTGCTCTGGGCTACCACAGAAGCTGGTCACACAGGGGACAAGTCCCCAGTGGGGTACACATGGTTCTCAGAGTTGGTGCTGAGCTGGCCAGTCACATCCTTGTGATGCATCTGGATGTGGCACTCTTATTGTCATACAGGATACAGAGCAGTCACACCACCCCTTGTTGGGGATCATGCCTGCTAATTCTTGTCCTTGGTGTGCTGGTGGTATAAATTATGTTTTTGCTACAGTGTGTCTCTGTTTGTTGTTTGATTGGTATAACTCTCTTGAGGTAAGGTGTGTACTGGAACCTTAAATCTGTTTGGTCAGGGCCAAAACAGAAGTGTTTCCCAGTTGCTACTCCACCATCTTCCCCAACATCACATCCAATGTTTTAAAGTATTTGTTCTTTCTACGTGTATTTAGCTTGCTTTTTTAAATCTAGTTTCTTTAGAAGGAAAAATTTTTCTTATTTAGGCATTTGCAAGTATACATTTGTCTCTGAGCCCTGTGTTGTAGGGATAAACATGTTAGAGTTTGACACATATTATAATGTTTAATAGCTAAAAAATTGTTATATTTGTAATGTGGAAGATCTTCGGTTATATAATGCCTTTTCATGTCAAACATTTTTGGATGGCTATGATGATAAAAAAAGGCTTGATGTGTATCAGCTCCTTATTGTATGTAACCAAAGGGACATAATAAGGCTTAAATTCTGGAATGACAGCATAGAATTCTGCTGAAAGTGAAATAGATGGGAACTGTTGTTAAAATAATCATTTTAAAGTTTTATCGATCACTTATATTATTATTGGTGGTGGTGTAGTTTGAGTACATTTTTTGGTTGTTTTTGCTTCTTTGGCAAAGGGAGAAATGAAAGGTGAATAGATGCAATTATGGTGCTCATTTAACACTATGTGGAATACGCGCTATGCAACTTATGGGCAAGGATAGAAGGAGAAAACTGGGAGAAAGTGAGGAAGGGGTGACACTGTCGAAAGAGAAATGTACACAATACCTGAATTGTGAAATGCTAACCCTTCTGTACAACCCCTTAATAACAATAAAATTTTAGTTTTAAAAAATCATTTAAGGGGCTGAAGGCTGGGAGTTTGGCCTAGTGGTAAAGTGCTTACCTAGCATGCGCGAAGACCAGGGTTCGATTCCTTCATACCACATACACAGAAAAAGCTGGAAGTCATGCTGTAGACAAAGTGGTAGAGCTCTAGCCTTGAGAAAGCACAAGGACAGTGCTCAGACCCTGAGCTCATGCCCAAGACTGGCAAAGAAAAAAAATCATTTAAGGGGCTGAGAATGTGGCTTAGTGGTAGAGTGCTTGCCTAGTCTGCATGAAGCTTTGGGTTCATTCCTCAGTACTACATACACAGAAAAAATAAAAATAAAAATAAAAAACAGACGTAGTGCCTTGAGCAAAAGAATCTAAGTGCCTGGGCCCTGAGTTCAAGCCCCAGGGCTGGCAAAAAGAAAACCCAAAACTGTTAAAAGCCAGGCACTGGTGGTTCACACCTATAATCCTAGCTACTCAAGAGGCTGAGAGTCGTGGTAAAAAAAAAAATCCAGCCCAGGCAGAAAAGTCTGTAAGACTTATCTCCAATAAATTACTCAGAAAAAGCTGAAAGTGCCATGGTGGCTCAAGTGGTAAAGATCTAAACCTTGAGCAAAAGGAGTTTCTAGAAACAGAAAAGAAAATAAATCCAAAGTCAACAGAAGAATGAAAACTCAGAAATAATAAGAGGTAAATTGGTTGCCTGACCAAGCTAAATAGGTTGCTGGGCACAGGTGGCTCACCCTATAATTCATGCTACTCAAGTTGCTGATAATTAAGCATCATGGTTCAAAGCCAGCTGAAGCAGGATTCTTATCTCCAATTAAAAAAGCCAGAAGTGGAGCTCAGGTGGTAAAGTGCTAGCCTTTGAGCCAAAAGGCTAAGTGAGAGAATAAGGTCCTGAGTTCAAGCCCCAATACTGGCACACAAAGCAAAACAAACACAATGTAAATAGATGCATAAATCTATATGCTAGAAGTAACAGAATGTATAATAAGTGTTTAACATGCTTATAAATGAAAAACAACCACCTAAAAATTTTTCAGCATCTTTAGTTATGAGGAAAATACCAGCTAAAGTCAAACACAGATAGCACTACTATTTAAAACAGCAAAACTAAAAACAAAGCTGTCATCATAGATATTTGAGAATGTAGAAAGTCTTTGTGGGAATATAACATGGCATAGCAACACTACATTGGAAAGTACTTTAGGAATTTCTGGGTTTTTTTGTAGTTTTTTTTAAATTAAATAATTTATTAACATTGATTTTTACATCATATTTCAGATAACATATTAAACAAGTATTCAAGAAGTGAATCTCTATATACAATCACTGGCACTTAGATTTTAGAATATAATTAAAATTAGGCTGAGGGTTTGTATGTCATAGATACATATTAATCTATGTAATAAAACATTATGTCTATGGAGTCATAGGGTTTTATTTCTATGTAGTTGTGTTTATATTTCCAATACCATGTCCATAGCATTGGGTATGCAAATATTGAGTCCTCGCTCTTGTACTGTTTTGATCTAATAGCCACATATTAAGGACACCATGTGCCTTTTATTCCTTTTGTCTTGACTTGTCTCACTCAACATGATTCACTCTAGATTCATCCACTTCCCTGCAAATGCCATTATTTTATCTTGTCTATTGGCTATGTAGAATTCCATTGTGTGTGTGTATATATATATATATATATCACATTTTCTGTATCCATCAGTAGGGCATCTGAACTTTTTCACCTGGCTATTATGAATAGTGCAGAGATGACATAGTTGAGCAGGTGTCCTCATCATATCCTGGGTTATGATGTTCAAGACAGATGCCCAGGAGTGGTATGGCAGGATTATAGGAAAGGTCAATTTTCAGTTCTTCAAGAAACCTCCACACTGCTTTTCAGAGTGGTTGAACTAGCCTATAATCCCACCAGCAGTGCAGTAGGGTTCCTTTTTCTCCACAACCCCACCAGCATCTGTCATTGCCTGAATTCAACATCTTGGTCATTCTTGTTGGGTAAGGTGTTATCTTAGGGTTTTTTTTAATTTGCATTTCCTTTATGACCATGGATGATGAGCATTTTCTCATATGCTTTTCTGCCATTTTAACCTCTTCTTTTGATAAGTCTCTCTTTAGTTCCCTTGCCCATTTAGTGATTGGCTTGTTGGGTTTGGGGGGGATTAGTTTCTTGAGTTGCCTGTAGATACTGGATATTAACCATTGGTCTGATGTATTATTGGTAAATATCTTTTTCCCAGTTGGTTGGCTGTCTTTCTACTTTAGTGGCTATGCTTTTATCTGTGCAGAAACTTTTTATTTTTAGGTAGTCCCATTTATTGAGTCTCTCCAATCTGCTGTGATCCTGGGATTCTGTTCAGGAAGTTTTTGCCTATGCCTATGAGTTCCAGTGTCTCTCCAACTCTATTGTGCAGCAGTTTCAGGGTTTCTGGTCTGACACTGAAGTCTTTGATCCATTTTGAGTTAATGCTTGTGCATGGCAAAAGGCTAGAGTCAATTTTTAGTTTTCTGCATGTGGCTGCCCAGTTCTGCCAGCACCAATAATTGAATAGGCTGTTTGTTCCACTGTATATCTTTGGCTCCTTTGTCACATACAAGTTGACTATAGGTATGTGGTTCTATTTCTGGATCTTCTATTCTGTTCTATTGATCTTCTGGTCTATTTTTGTACCAATACCATGCGGGTTTTGTTGTTATGGTTCTATAGTAGAGTTTGAAGTCTGGTATTGCAATACCACCTGCATTGCTCTTTTTGCCTAGAATCATTTTGGCTATTCTAGGTCTTTTCTTGTTCCATATGAACCTTTGGATTATATCTTCTATTTCAGTAAAGAATGTCTTTGGGATTTTGATGGGGATTGCATTGAATTTGTATATCAATTTTGGCAGTATGGCCATTTTCACTATATTGGTTCTCCCTACCCATGAGCATGGGATGTCTTTCCATTTCCTGGTGTCCTCTTTAATTTCTTTCATTAGGCTTTTATAGTTTTCATTAAATAATTCATTTACATCTTTGGTTAAGTTAATTCCTAAGTATTTTATTCTTTTGGGGCTATTGCAAATGGGATCATTTTCTTGATTTGGCCTTCTGTTTGTGTATTGTTGGCATACAAGAAGGCTACTGACTTTTTCAGGTTAATTTTGTATCCTGCCACTTTGCTAAAGTGGCTTATTAATTCTAGGAGTTTGGGAGTGGAGCTTATTGGGTCACTCAGTAGAGGATCATGTTATCTGCAAATAGGGATACTTTAACTTCTTCTTTCCCTATGTGGATCCCTTTGATGTCCTTCTGTTCTTGCCTTATTGCTCTGGCTAAGGGTTCCAGCACTATATTGAAGACAAATGGAGAAAGTGGGCATCCCTGTCTAGTTCCTGCTTTTAAGGGAATGGTTCCAGTCTTTCTCCATTTAGTATAAAACTGGCTATAGGTTTGTCATATATGGCTTTATTTTAAGGAATGTACCTCTTATTCCTATTTTTTCTAGTGCTTTCAACATGAATGGATATTGTATTTTGTCAAATGCCTTCTCCGCGTCCAGAGAAATTATATGATTCTTATCCTTAGCTCTATTGATATGATGTATTACATTGATTGATTTATGAATGTTAAACCAGGCTAGCATCTGTGGGATGAAGCTTACTTGATTTTAGTGTATACTTTTTATTTAAAGTTTCTGGATTCTGTTGGCTACTGTTTTATTGAGGAGTTTTGCGTCTATTCATTGGAGAGATAGGTCTATAGTTCTTTTTTGTTGGTTTGGGATGAGTGTAATATTAGCTTCATAAAATGAGTTTGGTATTGCTCCTTCTGCTTCTATTTCTCAGAAGAGTTTCAAGAATATAGGTATTCATCCTCAAAAGTCTTGTAGAATTCTGCAGTGAAACCATCTGGACCTGGGCTCTTTTTGGTTGGCATTTCCCTGATTTCTTCTGCTTTTTCACTGTATGAAATTGGTTTGTTCAATTTCTTTACCTCTTCATGGTTCAATGTGGGTAGCCTATATTTATTTAAGAAGTCATCCATTTCTACTAGATTTTCTTGTTTCTTTGAATATAGGCCCTGGTAGTACTTATTCATAATGGACTGAATTTCTTGGATATCGGTCATGACTATTCCCATAGGGTCTCTAATCTTGTTTATTTGAGTCTCTACTCTCCTTTTTTTGATTAATCTTGCCAGGAGTCTATCAATTTTGTTGACTCAAAGAACCAACTTTTATTAATTTTATACATAATGAATCTTATTTCAATCTCTGATATTTCCGATTTTATTTTTGTTATTTCTGTCCTTCTAGTTGTTTTAGAATTAACTTTTTCTTGTTCTTCTGGGTGCTTCAATTTCTTCTTTAGGTTATTTTTATGCTCTTCTTCTGTCTTTTTAATATGGGCTCCTAGTGCAATAAATTTGCCTCTTAGAACTGTCTTTGCTATATTCTGGATTTCTTTTAACCTAAGACAAATCCTCCCCCACTTTTTTTTTTGTCCATCATGGTGTTTGAAGTCTAGGTCTGGGCACTGTCCCTGGGCTCTTCAATTCAAGGGTAGAGTTCTACCACTTTGAGCTTTTCTAATGGTTAACTGGACATAAGAGAATCTCACACTTTTGTGACCAGGCTAGCTTTGAACCCTAGTCCTCAGATCTCAGCCTCTTGAGTAGCTAGGATTACAGGCTTGAGCCACAGGTGCTGACCTGTGATCTTTTGTAGCTCAAGGCTAGTGCTTTACCACTTGAGCCACAGCTCTACTTCCAGTGTTTTGGTGTTTGATTGAAGATAAGAGTCCTACAGAGTGTCCTGGTAGGCTTTGACCTTGATCTTCATATCTCAGCACCCTGAGTAAGTAGGATTACAGACATGAACCACTGATACCCAACTTGACAGATCTTTTTAACTGTGAAATGACCATACCATTTTAGAAAAGCTATATACAACTTTAAAAAATCATAAGTGCGTGATGATCATTAACATTTTTACAATCATATTCTCTAAAAACTCCACATTTTAAAAGGTGTATATGAGTCAGGTACTGATGGCTCCTGCACGTAACACTGATTATTGATAAGACTGAGATCTGGAATGGTTTAATGCCATTCCAGACATAAATATCTGTGATTTGTAGGGAAATGGAAAGACTTGGAACAAATGATATTAAGTGAAGTAAGCCAGACCCAAAGGAACATAGGCTCCATGGTTTTCCTCATTTTTTTGTTTTGGGGATGGGTCATGGAGCTTGAACTCGGCCTGGGCGTTGTCCTGAGCCAAGCCCCCCACTTCTTGTTTTCTATAGGTTAATTGGAGATGAGTCTCAGGTCCTTTTGTGCCCCAGATGGCTTTGAACCTTGATCTTCAGATCTCAGCCTCCTGAGTAGCTAGGATTACAGGCATGAGGCACTGTGCCCCACTTCCCTCATTTGTAATAATTAGTACACATCTAGGACTCTCCTAGCAGAGGATTACAATAGCTCAAAACCTAGGTACATAAGATCATATAGGATGAGTTTCAGCCCTAGTATTGGCCAAAAAATTAGCTATATTTGTGAAAGAAACAAATTGAAAACAACCAAAATATTCTTGGATGGATGGTTATATCTACATAATGAAATATCAATTATCAATAGAGTAATTATTGATGTGAACAACGTGATAGATCAAAAGGAAGTATGGTTGGGGGAAAGTAAAACTGAGAAGATCACATGTTTGACTTTATATTTAAATTGTATTCCTGAAATACTAAAACTATGAAGAAAAAAAATAGTATTTTCTAGGTAATAAAAGATATGAAAGACTAGAAAGTTGTTAGCATGATAAATTTCCTTTGTGATTATATAATCTTAATTGTGATGGTGGTCATCCATAAAAGAGACAAAATGAAATCAATGAATATAAAAGAGAGAGAGAGAGAGAGAGAGAGAGAGAGAGAGAGAGAGAGAGAGAGAGAGAGAGAGAGACTAAGTTTTACAAATACATTTTCTCAGTTTCAGATTCTCAGCTATTTTATTGAGTGGGAAGTTTTGAACTTTAAGAGTTCAAGAATAATATATTTCCTTACATCTTAGGAAACACTTTTCATGGTAAATTGTCAGATTGCCTATGAACAAACCCACTTTTTTAGACACTGATATTCTTTTCTTCACCTGATATTTTATATAACACTTCAGATGTGTTATTAGATGTGACTGATGTTAACAAATCTTTTATCAACTAGTTACATGTTCTACTCAGTCTTGTGAATCATTGTCTTTTTGTTTAAAAACATGGTCTACTTTGAGCCTTTGTATAGGTACATTCCAATTTTGTGATGAAAGAAAAACTTCAAACCTGTCCCAAACTGAAAAAGTAATGGCTATCAGAAGTGAGTTGTTTTAGTATGAGTTACAATTACTGTATTTGCTTATTGTAAGTGGGAAATTTAGCATTCAGTGCAGTTTTCAATAAAATTAAAATGTGACTTTAAAAAATCAAGGCTCTGTTCTCCACATTGATATTTTCCCTACACACAAAGTCCTGTGTGTGTGTGTGTGTGTGTGTGTGTGTGTGTGTGTGTGTGTGCGTGCATGAGCTGGTACCGGAGCTTGAACTCAGGGCCTAGGTGCTGTTCCTGAGCTTTTCACACTCAAGGCTAATGCTCTATCATTTGACCAACACCCTTTTATGGTTAATTGGAGAATCTTCATAGATTTTTTTTCTGCCTGAGTTGACTTCGAGCCACAATCCTCAGCCTCCTGCATAGCTATAATTACAGATATGAGCCACCAGGATTCAGTACCAACTCCTTCTAAATAGCCCTTCTGTCTAAAGAGCTGAGTATAAACAAACCCCTGGGAAAACCATGTTCTTGTAGCAGCTCTGATGGCAAATGACCTCCATAAACCTCAGGGTGTGGCTAGACCTCATCATCAAAGCAAACATGACATGAACATTTAGTTGGTAACAGAAGGTGGTGCTGGCTACTATATGTTATTTTTCTTATACAAAACTGAAAACTCCTTTGTTGGGGCCATTGTTTAAAATTGGTTTTATTTTCTATAGCAACAACAACCAACTCTGACTTTGCTGACTGTTCTGAGTTAGTTTCCATCAATTTAAAAGAAGTCCTTCATCGCTTCAAATCTTTTCTGTGTCCCTTTCTCACCTTGATCTGATTTTGTACTTCTCAGTCACAGGATGGAAGGACATTTGATTTTGCTTTCACATTTCAGATGTTCCATTTTTTGAATTTTTACTTTTTCCCTTTACATCTTTTGTGAATTCATATCAATTCATCTCTTTTCTTTTTTTTTTAAACCAAAACATTTATTGTATGGCTAATCTTTGAAATTCTCAAGATGAACTGGATGCTGCAACACCTGCTCTCTTGGGTTTGGGCGTTGTTCCTTCATGGAATCCATGCCTGAATCTGCGGTAGACAATTTTTAGGTGCCTCATGCAGCCCGTCCCTGTAGTGTTTCGTCTCTTAGCCTTGGCACTCCAGTTAAACTTCCTCTTGTGTTTTGCAGGGTAGCTGTATTTGCCACAAGTCAACTTTGGAAGGTGGTAGGCCTTAGAACCACAGCGGCGGCACAACGTGTGCATCTTATTGCAATGCTTTCCAAAGGATGACGTTCCCTTCGTCATCTCACCTCTGCCGCCGAGACCAAAGAGCATCTCTGTTTTCTTATATCATCTTCAGTTCTAGAATTGCTTCTGTGTTATAAATTTCCATGGCTCTCCTAAAACTCTATTTTTTCCATATTTTAATATGGCTTATATTTTTATATGGTTCTGCCTAAAAATAAACAAACAAAAACCCCACATCTAGGCTGGGTACTTGTAGCTTATGCACATAATCTCAGGAAATTGAGATCTGAGGATCCAGGTTCAAAGGCAGCTAGGACTAGAAAGTCTCTGAGACTACAATTAATCATCAAAACATCTGAAAGTAGAGCTGTGGCTCAAGTGGTAGAATGCTAGCCTTGAGCAAAAGATCTCAGGGACAAAATCCAGGCCCTGAGTTCAAGCCCCAGAAATGGGGAAAAAAAAAAAAAAGATTTTTCAGCATGTCATCAGTTACCAGTCTCCAATAATTTATATATTTGGGAATCTCTGAATTTGTTTCTGGCTCAAAATTTCTACTCCTTTTCCTGAGTGCTAGACTTGTGACTCAGGTGTACAGCATGTTTGCCCAGCGAGCATGAGGCCATGAGTCCAAATCCCACTATTGCCAAGGAGCAAAATCATAATTATAAAATTGTTTAGTTTGCAAGGTATTCTTTATGAAAGGCCAGTCCATAAGAAAATGTTACTCCAGAAAATAATATGCCCTTTCTTTTGCCAGGTTTCTAGAGTGGGAGGACAAATCAATCTGACAGGCAGTTGAAGAGCTGGGCTTCACTAGAGCTATCATTTAATTCATTTCTCTTCAAATATTATGAGTGGCTAGACAGAATTTCTTCCCAGCGGGAATTGGGATCTGAGCGTTGGTGAGATTCTAGTGGAAATTCTGTACTTTTCAGCAGAACTACCAGCTTTCTAAATAAATTTATCTCTGTACTGTATCACAGTAGCATATTTTTGGCTATCTGCAGCCTTCCAATAATCTTGTGTCCTTGACTTGCTGTTCAGCTAGAAAATTCTCTCAGTCAAGTTACCATAATTTGTATTGTGTTTTGGGGGAGGGGCAGGGATGTCAGTACTGCCCAGGGCCTGGGTATTGCTCTAAAACTTTTTAGCTCAAAGCTGTCTACCACTTCTGTTTTATTGGTGGTTAATTGGAGCTAAGAGTCTGGGGACTTCCCTGCCTGTGCTAGCTTTGAGCTGCCATCCTCAGATCTCAGCTTCCTACATAGCTAGGGTTATAGGAATAAGTCACTGGCACTCAGCTAGAGTACCATGATTTTTGAAGAATAGATTTTTTTTTTGCTATTAAGCCTATTTTACATTTTTCTTGGTATGAGTATACAATGTATAATATAAACTAGCAGTTGGGCCAGTTGAAAGCAGACAAGAGGAAAACTGGGAGACTTAACATGCTGCTTGTATTTGCTGAGTGAATCTGTAGCAATCATTGCAGGAGAGATAAGAAAAGTAGTTTTTCTCATATATTTACTGAGTACCCATGATCTAGGACACTGTCCTAGAAATACATAATAGTATCATAGTAACTCAAATAAGTAAATATTAAGTTCCTAAATTATAGTAGGTTTCTGGTTTGATTTTCTAAATTTGACCAAAAGTAAGTGTAGGTATCTTTCGCCCTCTGATTCTGATAGCTTTTATACATTTGTTGTCATCACCACCCAATGGATATAATCTAGAAGGGATCCTTCCTGTTACCCCAAATATGAATATAAAAATAACAAACATGCAGTTTACCTTTTATAATTCAGTCACATGACAACATCTAAGAGGAGTATATCTAGGAGATATACTGTTGCTGTATACTGAAAACAAAAAAGAAGATTTCTGACCATCACTTCACAGTACCTGAACACCTGAGCTCATAGTCTGAGAGTTGATTTTACTTTTACCAGTCCTAGGACTTGAACTCTGGGCCTGGGCACTGTCTCTGAGCTTTTGTGCTCAAGGCTAGTGCTCTACCATTTAAGTCATGGTTCCATTTTTCCTTGTAATTTACTGGAAATAAGAATCTCATGGACTTTCCTCAGTCTGGTTTCAAGCTGTGATCCTCAGACCTCAGTCTCCTGAGTAGCTAAGATTACAGTGTGAGCCACCAGCACCCAGGTGAGAACTAAATATTTGACATTAAAAATAGTGTTTGAGTGAAGCTGTTCATTAGTTATTCACCCTTGATATAGTCAAAATAAGGTTCGTTTTGAGGAACAGCAAGGCTATCTCCCAAGTTTAGGGATAAACCCACACTTCAAGTATCTGACTTACGTACTAATATTTTCAGCCTATCTTATAGCCTAACTTACAGGGTAAAAGTTAATAATGAGATTTAAATACTATCAAAGTCATTTTTTAACTTAAACAATTTCTTTGGGGTCATATATAGTGGCTCACATCTGTAACTGCTACTTAGGAGAAGACTGGAAAGACTATAGTCCCAAGTCAACCCAGAAAAAAAAGCTAACAAGACCCTATCTCAATCAAAAAGACAGAAACAGTGGTGTACAGCTGTGACTCCAGCCCCATAGGAGGATCACAATCTGAGGTTTGCCTGAACAAAAATAGATTTACACTTGCACTCCTAGATACAAGGAAGCTAAAACAGGATCATAGTTTGAGGCCAGTCCAGGTCTGCAGTCTCCTCATTCCATAGCTGGTTGTGGTAGTGCATGCTGTTATCATTAAAGCACACGGGAGAATGAGATCCAAAGAACAAAGTTCAAAACCAGCCCAAGTAGAAAAGTTTTCTCAAGATTCCATTCCAACAAAAAGAAGCTGGGGAAGATGGTACACACCTACCATGTTAGCTAGGCCTAAAGTAAGTTAGTTGTCATCTAGGTGGTCACCCAGGCAGAAAATGAGATTATCTGAAAAAAAAAAACAAAAACAAAAAAAACCAGTGGGGGGAAAAAGGACTGAAAGTATGATTACTCAGCAGAGCACCTAGCAAGTGTGAGGCCTTCAGTTCAATATCTAGTGTTGCTAAGAAAATTCAAATGTTACCTCAAAAATATTAAGGCAAAGAGAAGCTGAAAGCATGACTCAAAGTGTTAAGACCATTTAGAGTGAGGCTTTGAGTTCAAACCCCAGTACTAAGAAACACATTTTTTAAATGTATGGTAACACCTCATCTAGGAATTAATAATTCTAATAAGTCAATGATTTTTCCCTGAGCCATCTCTTCCCCCACATAATTTGTAGTTTTATAAACTTTGATTCTATCAATTTCCTTCTCAGCATACTGTGGATATTTCATCACATGAGTTAGTTTCCTTGACACACTCAACACTGGATACCCTTCTAGGTATGGCTGCATCATGATTTGCAAAGATATAATACCTTTTTTTTGATGGGTCCTGGGGCTTGAACTCAGGGCCGGAGCTCTGTCTCTGAGCCCCTCTGTGCCCAAGGTTAGCGTTCTAACATTTGAGCCACAGCGTTATTTCCCATTTTTTTCTGAGTAGTTTATTGGAGATAAGAGTCTCAGGAACATTCCAGCCCAGGCTGGCTTTGAACCATGATCCTCTGATCTCAGCTTCCTGAGTAGCTAGAATTACAGGCGTGAGTCACCAGTGCCCAGCTGCTCCTTAAATTTTTTTCTCAATATCTATTCTTCTAGACTTTCAATTCTTTCTTCTAAAACTATAAACCTCACTAATCTTCAAAAACTTGCTCGCGGACCAGTTTGCCACTGGGTACTTTCCAGCTGAACACTTCTTCCCTCTAGTCTTACCAAAGATCTATGAACATCTACAAAGAGATCCAAGAAGAAACTATACAATTTGCATCTCAAGAGGTAAGAAAGAAAAATTGACATTTTGTCTTTTTTCCTGGTACTTGAAACCCTAAATTCAGGGTTTCAAGCTCTATTGGCTTTTTCCTCAACTGTTGGCACTCTACACATGAGCCACACCTCAAGTTCAGCTTTTTGCTGGCTGACTGAGTATAAGAATCTAGAGGTTTTTATCTGCCCATGCTGGCCTCAAACCTTGACACTGAGATCTCAGCCTCCTAAGTAGCTATGATTACAGGTGTGAGTAAGAAAACTGTTTTGACACATGGAGGATTCATTATTACTTTGGAGATAGGTTATATAGGTTATTTTTGTTTTTCGACTTGTGGTTTTGTCATTCAGAATCTGGGTTCTAAAAAGATTATATTCCATTTAAAATGTTCAATATTTATCTGTTTAATAATACGTTTACTAGTAGTTACATATGAAAAAAACTACAGTTTGAAGTTTTCAGCCATGTTTACAAATATTAACCCTTATTTCATGTTAAAAAAAGAAGAGACTAAATTAACCTCTTTCTCACTAGAAATTAAAATCCTCATACTAGACAGATATCTAATAAGATCAGCTAGTTCAGTACTGATATGGTCAGTTATAGATGATAAGTTAGTTAACATAGTAACTGGTAACTCTCGCACAAAGTTTAAGCTATTTAGAAGAACTCACATGAATTTAGATCCACTCCCACTTAATAATTGATTGGGGAGACTCTACAAGTAAAAATGTTTTCACATGTTAATTGCAACTTCAAAATTAATTACTGACCAATTCTGATGATTTAGGGTCATGGGAAATTTCTATCATCCAAGTGCTCTTAACAAAAGATACTTTTAGAATGCATTATAAAATGTGGGGGGGGGGGAAATGGGAGAAAAACATGGGAAGGGGTATCAATGTTCAAGAAATAATGCACCCACTATTTGACGAATATAACTAATTCCTGTATACATTACCCTGACAATAAAATATGATTAAAAAGAAAAATGTATAAGGTGACATAAAAAAAACTGCCTTACTTCAGATGTTTTAAAGTATTAAAAACACCCCCCCCCAAAAAAAAACCCTACAATGCTGTAGTTCTTTGGTTTTATTTTGAGATTTTAAAAAGTACAGGCATAAATGTTTTTAAATAGTCCTCTTGATAATATGGGTCATTTTTTGGGAAAGGGGGTGCTCGGCTTAGGGCCTGGGTGCTGTCCCTGAGCTTTTTTTCTCCCCCTCAAGTTTACAATCCTTTTCTACTTGAACCACAGTTCCACTTTTTGCTTTTTGTGATAAATAGAATAAGAGTCTATGGCTTTTCCTGCCCATGCTATCTTTGCATCATAATCCTCAGATATCAGCCTTATAAGCCACCAGAGCCTGGCTTAATAATGTCCTTTATCACAACTAATCAAATGGCTTATTTCATGCCTTTTGATCATAAGTACTCATCAACGTCACTGTCTGCCTTGATTAAGTGGTTGGAATTTTCAGAGTGCAATAAGGACCTTTGTCAACTTTTCCCCAATCCCTGAGAATCATGATTATCACAGAAATACTTTATCCTCTCCTCAAAAATCTCTGGAAAGTAGTGGTGTTCGTTCATTGGCAACAGGGCTCGGGGCAGTGTCATAGAGGGTTAATCCATGTAAATTGGCTTCCACTCGTAAAGAAATTTTCTGGAATAGAAAAGAAAATTATATAGGGAAGTTTATTCCTTGAAGAGAGATGATCTGGGTAAAGTTACTCTGTAGACTATCCTATGTGATTAGAAATATACATTCAACTAACAGCTAGCCAAAGAGTTAGGTTTTTTTCATCACCAAAGGCACCATCCTCAGGACCAAATATAAACAAAAATAACCTTCTCTACTTAGAAAGTTCCCCATTTTTCCTTGGTTTTTATGAAGAATTAGAAAAATTACATGTTTAAGTTGGCTTATATAAATCCATAGATTACAAAATTCAATGAAAATGTCTTCAACTACGTGTGTGTGTGTGTGTGTGTGTGTGTGTGTGTGTGTGTGTGTGTGTGTGATGACAGTTCTGGGGCTGGAACTCAGGGCCTGGCACTGTCCCTGAACATTTTTGTTGAAGGCCAGCACTCTACCATTTGAGGCACAACTCCACTTTTGGATTTTTGGTAGTTAACGTGAGAGTCTTGTAGACTTTCCTACTTGGGCTGGTTTTGAACTGTGATCCTCAGATCTCAACCTCCTGATGTAGCTATGATTATAGGCGTGAGCCACCAGAGCTGGGGGATGAAATGTTTTCACAGCTGAATATATGGAAATCTAGCAATCTACTACTTCCTCCAACTCAGGAACCATTTCAACAATGAAGTAATTCTTGTATCTATCATGTTTATAGTTTATGTTTATAGTGTCATATTTTAAGGTTAATTGTTGAAAAAATTAAGACACAGTGGAATATTCTGTTCGTCTACTTGAAATAGGTTGGACTGTATAAGTTGAATACTGTTTTCTTACCTGAAAATCACGAACATATGTCAGATAGAAGCCCAAGAAGGAAAATGACATAGACCATTCTGCAGCCGTAGTAATCAAGTGAAGCACATAACCCTTGAGTGACAGAAAAAAAAAAAAACAGTTTTGTGAAATTTAATTCAGATAATTCAAAATATTCATCAAAATAAAATTAATAAAATCTAAGTTTGGCAGAGTGGCTCATGCCTATAATCCTAGCTACTCAAGAGGCTGCAATTTGAGGATCACAGTTCAAAACCAGCCTGGGCACAAAAGTCCATGAGACTCTTTTATCTGCAATTAACACCAAAAACTGGAAGTGGCATGGCTCAAGGTGTAGGGTGGTAGCCTGGAATAACGCCCATGCCCAGAGTTCAAGCCCCATAACCAACAACAACAACAACAACAAAAAAAAAAAAAAAAAAAAAAACTCAAATTTTCACCAGGTAGTAGTGGCATATGCTTGTAATCCTAGCTACTCAGGAAGCTTAGATCTGAGGATCACAGTTTGAAGCTAGCCTGGGCAGGTAAATCTGTGAGATCTCTTATCGCCACTAAATTACCCAAAACGCCACAAGTGGTGCTGTGGTTCAAATAGTAGAGCATTAGACTTGAAAAAGACCATGGCTAGTGCTTAGGCCCTGAGTTCAAGCCCTAGGACAGACAGACAGATACACAGACAGACAGACAGACAGACACACACGCACACACACACACACACACACACACACACACCTTCAAATTTTAGAAGACCAGTTTACCTTCTAATTTATTGGAAATACTTTGAGAATTAAAGAGCAGATATTAAATATTTCTCCTAAATGATATGAAATTCTTGTTGCCAATCCTAGGGCTTAAACTCAGTACTGTCCTTGGGCTTTCTCAAAGCTAGTGCTCTTCCATTTGAGCCACAGTGCCACTTCTGGCTTTTCCTGTTTATGTGCATGCTAGGTAAGCAATCTACCACTAGGGCATGCTCCTGGCCAGAGATACTTTAATTCTACTTAGAATAAATGAAACTTGTACCTAAATAACTAAGGCATAACAGAATCATGCAACCAAGATCAGAAATGTTCTTTAATAAGGCATAGGAAGTAGCGTTGTAGCTCAAGTGGTAGAGTGCTAGCCTTGAGCTGAAGAGCTCAGGGACAGTGCCTAGGCCCAGAGTTCAAGCCTCATGATCGACAAAAATGAAACAAAAGAAAACAACAACAAAAAAAGCCCATAAAACTTTAATATGTCCTATTCTTAGAATTTTAAATATATGGCCTATAGTTAGAAGAATCTAATTAAGTTATTTAGTTCTATTTAAAAGCATGTCCTATTTGTGGCTAATTCTGAAAATAAATGGTTTAAAAATAAAATTAAGTGAATATCATGGACAAAATATCAGTTTGTGAAAACAGATAAACTGACTTATCATAGTGTATGTGTGTGTATGCTCAGAATCATACTGTCTATATCACCATATCCAGTCTACTAGACCCAAAAAAAAGTTCTAGGCAATAAGAATTTGGAGGAAACATTTTTTAAATTATGAAAACAGTGTTTGGAAGAAGAGAGAGGGGAGGGAAAAGGAAGGAAGAGGAAAGAAAGGAAGGAAGGAAGGGGAAGAAAGAGGGAGGAAAGAAAAAAGAAACAAGAGATGGAAAGAAAGAGACAAGAGAAAAACCTCTTTTGGGCATATTGTATATTATATCCAAATCCTGGAGAGAGAGTATCTCAGGAAATTGTTGGCATCACAATTCCCTTCATGTTCCACATATCTCAGGTGTCAGGAAAATACAAATAAATTCTACATAAACTCTACCTATCTAGAAAATAATCCCAATACATAATTATTCTACTAAAGAGGATTGACTGTTGGTGGCAAAATGAAAACACATCATAATAAATCAAAATAGTCATCTTCAATATAAAGCTACGCTTTATAGGCTCCCCAAGTTCTTACTTTGTCCTCTGGATTCCAGTGAAGTTTCTGATCTGTATCAGTGCCAAAATCACCATTGTGCAAAATGGATGAGCAAGTCAACACTACAGAAAAATAAGTCAAGGAAGAAACTCAGAGAAGATTTGTTAAATTTAAACCTATAGACCTAAAACAACAAAAAAAAAGACTCACACCTGTAATCTTAGCTACTAAGGAGGCTGAGATCTGAGTATCACAGTTCAAAGCCAGCCCGGGCATTAAAAAGTCCATAAGAGTCTTATCTCCAACTAATCACCAGAAAATCAGAAATGGCGCTGTGGCTCAAGGGATGGGGCAGTATCCTTGAGTTGAAGAGCTCAGGGACAGCACCCAGGCCCAGAATTCAAGTCCCACAACCAAAAAAATCACTTTGAAACTCTAAAAGGGTAACTCAAACATGTATAACCAAAGTCTATACCCCATTTCCTTAAAGAATAGCAAATAACAGTAATGAAACTACAAGTACCTAGCATATCACCACAAAATAATTCCTACAGCCAGTCCCTCCCTTCTTTGGTTGAAAAATGAACAATTCTATCATAACAAACTATGGCTAGCTAACTTTGTAGGGAAGGCATTATATACTCAGCTTTCATTTCTCTGAATGAGAATGGCTTTGTTCCTAGTTCTCTTACTATATTTCAATCTGAATTCGTCGTTTCAAATTCTTCAGTTTATGATTACTAACCCCTCAAAAGCTGCTGCCCAGGGTGCTCAATGAAATTCTGTGATTCTGTTTCCCTCCAAGTGTAGCCACACTTTCCAGCGAAGGATACTGCTCAACGCACTCACTACACACCAGATCAGCAGCAGTAGTCGGATCCAGAAGATCTGTTTACTGTGAAATTTGGGCTGCATTTGGTAGGAAAGGATGGTCTGAACAAACATATACAATGAGCCCATGCTGAAGGTGAGCACAGATCCACTTACATGCACAACAAAAATGGCTGTTTTCTGAGAAGAGGAAAAAAGGAATACATTAATGAAAGAAACTCACAATACTGTGGCAATATATTTAAACACCAGAGACCCCTAACACAATAACTGAGCCAAGGAGCTCAGAAGAGTCTAGATTATTTCCTTAAGTCATGTTCTCTCACAATAGTCAACATGAATCTGGAGGTTGCAGGAAAGCTTAATGATTTCACATTCTGCCACTGAAAATGATGTGCTTTACTCAATATGTTTTGGATAGTGACTAGTAGGTATTAGGCATTGTTGTAAGTCTTCTGATATGTAAGCAAATAAAACAGAAACCCAGCCCTCACAGAGTTTATATTCTAGACAGTATATTACATGGTGACAGGGTAATAGAAAAAGTTGTATAAGGTAAGCACAGTGCATATAGCGAATTTCAATTTAAATCCAACTTACATTTCAATGTCACTTAGGGCCATCTTAAACTGGTTTGGTTTAGATTATGTAGAAGAGATTACCATAAAATTAAACTGCTTTCTTCTTTGTCTTATTATTCTTACAGGTATCTACTTATATTTTACTTTTGAAAATTAGATCAGAAAGATACAGAGACAGACATAACTTCTGCTTAAAAGTGACAAGAGCTATAATTAAAACTTCTATTAATTAAAATTATATAATTAAGAAGTTTTCAGCTAAGCACCAGGGGCTCCTGCCTATAATCCTGGCTACTCAGAAGGCTGGACCTCAATCCTAAAATCTCAACCTCCTGAGTAGTTATGAATTTTCTTTTTAAGAGTTGAGATGGACCTGATGCTCTATTACAAAACCATAACAAAAACAGGCTGGTATTGGCACAAAAACAAACATGAAGATCACTGGACAAGACTAGAAGACCAAAAACAAAACCATATACTTAGTTATCCGACATTTGATAAGGAAGTCAAAGAATATAATGGGGGGGAAAATAGCCTCTTTAATAACTGGTGTTAGGAAAACTGGGTATCCATAGGCAGAAAACTAAAAGTGGATCATTATTTGTTACTACACATCACATCAACTCAAAATGGATCCGACTTCAACATCAGACCTGAAACTTTGAAATTATTGCAACGGTAGTAGGAGAAACACTAGAACTTAAAAGACATAGGCAAAAACTTTTTGAAAAGAGTCCAAGGAGCACAGCAGATAGGAGAAAGACTTGACAAACAGGACTATATAAAAACAAAATGTTTCTGTACAAGCAGAAGACATAATACTAAACTAGAAAGGCAGCCAACAGACTGGGAAAAGATCTTTACCACCAATACTTCAGACAAAGGCCAAACTATACAAGGAGCTCAAGAAATTAACCCTTCCCCAAACTAATAAACAAATCACTGAATGGGCAAAGGAGCTAAGGAGAGTCTTAGGAGAAGAGGTCAGAATGGCAAAGAAACATATGGGAAAATGATCAACATCCCTGGCCATAAAATGCAACTCAAAACAACTCTGGGGTTCTATCTCACCCAAGTTAATCTAGCCAATGGTTATGAACTCAAATAAAAACAAATGTCAGGGACGTGGGGGAAAAGGAACCCTATTATACTATTCGTGGAATGTAAACTAGTCCAACCACTCTAGACAGCAGTCTGTTTCTTAGAAACTAAACATGAAACTGCCCTAGAACCCTGCTCTACCACTCCTAGGCATCTTCTCAGAACATCACAAGCTAGAATACCATAAGGACATTTGCACATCTATGTTCGTTGCTGTACTAGTCACAATAACCAAGCTATGGAAACAGCCCGGATGCCTTACAATACATGAGTGGATTAAAAAAATGTGGCACGTATACACAGTGGAATTTTATATAGCCATTAGAAAGAATGTTATCATGTCATATGTAGGGAAATGGATGGACCTAGAACAAATCCCCAAGCTCAGAGACAAAAATGGCCCAAGTTTAGTTTCCTATGCAGAAGCTAGATCTAAAATGCACTGGGACATGATATTTTTTAGACATTTACACACAGCAATACCAAAGGATACCTTTAGGGGAGGAACACAAAAGTTCAATGCCCCTGTGCCTCTGATCGTGTTAAAAAAATTTTTACTTAAGTAAAATTGTGATTTTTAAACTTTTTGTCTTGTTTGTTCATTTGTCTGTAGGGGTTTAAAGGGAGGCACAGAAATGGAGGGACAAAGGGTGAACAAACACAGCAGTTGACTCACTGGACACTACTTAGAAGGTGAACTCTACAACTTGTGGGCAGGGACAGGAGGGAAAAACTGGAAGAGGGAAGGGGTAATATCATCCCAAAAGAAATATACCTGAAAAAAAAGGAAATATACCTGACTTATGAAATGATAATGCCTCTGTACATCACCTTTATAATAAAACTTTTTTGTGTGTGGGTCATGGGGCTTGAACTCTGGGTCTGGGTGCTGTCCTTGAGTGCTTCAGCTCAAGGCTACAACCCTACTCCTGGACCTGAGCATTGTCCCTGAGCTCTTGTCAAGGCTACCGCCCTACCCCTGGAGCCAGCCCCACTTCCCCTTTTCTAGTGATTAATCGGAGAAAGATTCTCATAGTCTTCAGTGCCCAGGCTGGCTTTGAACCTGATCCTCAGATCTCAGTCTCCTGAGTAACAGGATTACAGGCGTGAGTTACCGTGCCCAGCAATAATACTTTTTTTTAACAGATTAAAAACATTGAAATAGAGGCATACAAAACTGGTGTCCAGTGCATTTAATTTGGTCATTTTAGAGATTGGGAAAACAGACAAAGAGCCAGACAAGATGTTTCACACCTGTAATCCCAGCTACTCAGGAGGCTGAGATCTGAGGATCAAAGTTCAAAGCCAGCCCAGGCACAAATGGACCTGAGACTCTTATCTCCAATTAACCTCAAGAAAATGGGAAGTGGGGTGTGGCTCAAGGGTAGGATGGTAGCCTTGAGCTGAAGAGCTCAGGGACAATGCCCAGGCCCAGGGGTAGGGTAGGAGCCTTGAGCTGAAGGGCACAGGGACAATACCCAGGCTCAGGGGTAGGGTGGTAGCCTTGAGCTGAAGAGCACAGGGACAGCGCCCAGGCCAAATTCAAGCCCCAAGACTTACCCCTCCCCCCACAGCAAGAAAGAGAAAACAGAAAGATCTTGAGGCTGCTAAATATCCTTTGACAAGCCTGTGGCAATCAGCTGTCCTGACCTAAGTACATTTTTATTTAGCTTTCACAACACAATGTTAAGAAATTTCTATAATACCACAAGAGAGTCAAAGGTTAGTTTACAGAAAGCTGACAGTAACATAAATAATCCTTACCCATAGAAAGGATCCTCTTGAATGCAACCGATTTCCACCCTCTGAACTATGGTAAGTTTTCCTAATTTTGTATCCATTTCCAAATTTTTAACTATGACCGTATAGTCCTTTGAATATTCTTTTAAACTAATTTGTAGTATTATCCTCTTCATTAGTAAATTAAATCTCAAATGCATATAGAAAATTTGTATTATATTTTCTTTTAAATATTTCCTTTAATAAAACTAATCTGAAAAAAAAAATCATGCTTTGAGCTAGATGCCCATGGCTCACATCTGTAATCCTAGCTGCTCAGGATACCTTGAGAATTGTGGTTCAAAGCCAGGCCAGGCAGGAAATTCTATGAGAGCCTTTTCTAGAAGGAAAAAATTCCTGCATGTAAAGATATGGAACCAACCCAGATATTCCTCAGTTGATGAGTGGATCAACAAGATGTGGTATTTATACACAATGGAATTCTATGCTGCTGTCAGAAAGAACAACATCTCTCCATTTGAAAGGAAATGGAAAGACTTAGAAAAAATCATATTAAGTGAACTAAGCCAGACTCAAAGGAACATAGGCTCAATGGTTTCCCTCATTTGTCATAATCAGTAGAAACCTTGGGCTCTCCTAGCAGAGATTTGCAATAGAGCAAAACCTAGATACATAAGGCCATACAGTATGATGCTAAATGAAAGGACTTCTAGGATATAAAAATAAAAACCATATAATGAGTGATTTTTGTCCTTAATGTACTATGTTATCTCTCATCTCTTTTGCTGTCCCTTGGTTATCTCATATTGTCACAGTATTTCACTTTGTTATCTGATATATTGGATAAAAGCGTATTTAGTTATTTGAAATTGGATAGGGAAGGGGGGAAAACAAGATGAGGGGTGGGGGTGGGGGGGAGGGAAATGGGGACCAAGGGTATCAATGTATGTGAAGTAATGCACCTTTTATCTGGTGAATATAATGTAACCCTTCTATTAATTACAATAAAAATATATGAAAAAAGTCCTGCATGTTTATTCCTGCATATATATATATACATATATATATAGTTAAAACAATATCAATGATGAAGGATGAAACTAAAGAGCCTGACCATATAAATCTTTGAGTAAAATATTTAGCAGTTTATCAAATTATTTTCCCTCTCTTGATTTCCATTATGTGTGTGTGTGTGTGTGTGTGTGTGTTTGTGTAAATTTTGAAGCTGTAGCCTTTAAATAAGAGTGCAGGGAAAAGGGGTGAAAGTTACACACACATTTCCAAAAGATTAGCTTGGTTGCAACATGAAGAACTGAGTAGAGGAATGGAAGAGTGAACATAGAGGTAACACTGAAGAGGCCATGGCATTGATCTAGTGAGAGATGATGGAATCTCACTTGGCTCAAATGAAGATGGTGCAAGGAAAGTAGAAAGAGAAATGGAAATAAACAGGTATGTTCAAAAACTACTTGAGAGATAAACCACAAAGCTATCGAAAAAATGGTGCTCGACTCTCTTCTAAGTCACAGTATACCACAAATAGACTTAGTTGGTACTCAATTTCCCCGGTATAAATCAACTAATCTGTCTCTGCAAAAGAAAAGGAGAAGAAGAGACAATGTATTTACCAGTTTAAATAAACAGTAAAAGCTTACATTAGAAAGGAAAGGGAAGACGAGCATCAATGGTTTAAAACACCTATAATTCTAGCTAAGATCTGAGGAATGTGGTTCAAAGCCAGCCTAGGCAGGAAAATTTGTGTGATTCTTATCTCCAATTAACGACCAAAAGTCAGAAATAGACCTGTGGTTCTAGTGGTAGAGACCTATCCTTGAGCAAAAAGAGCTCAGGGACAGTGCTCAAAGCCCCAAGTTACAGCTCCAGTACTGACACACAAAAAAGGGAGGGAGGGAGGGAGGGACAGGTGGGCCACTTGTAGCCACAGTACTGGATGATAAACAGGGCCCAGTGAAAATGAAATTTGGTGAAAAATGAAGTAAACATTCAACTGGTTCCATGCTGCATGAAGGAATATAATCAGATGAATCAGAGTAAAGTAATCCAAAATTTTAAGGCCAAAAAGACTGAAATGAAGGTAAATTAAAATTAAAACTGAAAACAAGCATTGGAAAAATTATAGTCTTAGATAAACAAGATAAATGTCAAGTGGATCAATCTTACTGCTGTTATTTACTGGGCTATGTGTATATCTAGGATTTATTTTTATTACACAGATGAGATATTGTTCTATGGCTCAAAAGGCAGATACAACAAAGAATCACTATATTAAAAATTATCCCATTTTTAAACACTGAGTTATAGTAACTGATTAGGGAAGGCAAGACTCCATGTTGTAGACAGCTAACTGTCCTGAAAGGCTACTTGTTCTTTCACAACAAAGATTTGCTCCTGGATGCTAATGCCCAGCAGAACTGTATTTTCAAATCACCTTCCACTTCTAGCAAATAAAAGTCAGTGGAATCACATGTATCACTCAAGGTAACAAGGTATCTGTTTCTTTGCCCAAATTCTTCTCAAGTTCCCCTGAACCCTTTTCAGCCAGACCTGACTTTTGCAGTTCCATATTCATCTTTGCATTAACCAATTCTCCTCTAAAGAACTATTACCCTGAAGGTCAATTTAGCCAGAACCCCTATCCTAAATAGCATCCTGATGCAGTTCCTCAACCTCCGTCACCCTGGTGATGTGTAATCACCCCGGCTTATCTTCAGCAAGAATCTCATTATGAAGATTTGGCCAAAATCCCTTTTCACTCATGTTTCCTTACTCTTATTCATGTTTTCTCTTAGTAATTTTCCATCCTCCACCTTCCACTTTCTTGTCTATAAATTCCCTTTTCTTTGTAGAGTTGAGCCCAGTGTCTCTCCTCTATTGCAAAACCCTGTAGGACGGTCCTTTTACTTACCAAGTTGGCTAAATGAAATTCTGCCTTGCTTATTTTTAGTATCATTGAAGATTTTTGTTTCCATTTGTGTGTGTGTGTGTGTGTGTGTGTGTGTGTGTGTGTGTGTGTGTGTGTGTTAGTTTGTTTTGCAGAATGGTGCTGGTGTCACAGCACTAAGCCCTGGCCTCTATGCACATAGGTTCAAGTTTTTAAAAAGCAAGTGTGCCTTTTCCATCTCTTTTAATGTTTCAGTCAACAATTAGGCTCTAAGGAATGACAAATCATGAAGATGGATACTGGAAGAACAGATACCAGTAGGCCAAAAACCTATACTAGATGCATATATGTAAGCAATAAACTGGGACACAGTACATGCACAAGGTCCTAAGTTTGATCTCTAACACTTGGAGGAGGGGTGTTATTTATTTGTATCAATTCTCTTTTTGGTCTTGAAATAACCTCCAACTACATAATAATGAAGTCTAGTAACTTTTGTGGATTCCAGGAAAAAAATGACAATGATTTATGTTTGTTTTGATTATTAAATATGAAATTTTCTAGTTGTCAAAGTAGTTTTAAGATATTCCGAAAGTACCAAAGGCAGTAAGATGCTATTTTGTTAAGATAAAGGTAGAAAAAAACATTAACAGTGGGTAAACCTTTCAGGTTTTCTTGCCAGGTAAATAGCAGGAAATGTTAAATATTAACATTGAGGTTTCCTTTTTAACACAGAAAAATACCTACTCTGGGTTAAAACACAAACCTGGAAATTTGCCACAACAGAAAGTCCTAAAGAACTCAGTATTCCAAATACAAGGCCAGCCTTGTTTAATTTGATGATAAGGTTCTCTTCAGGATTTAGGGCGTGAACTTGCTTATAACGAACATAAATGGTAGCAATGTCTGGGAAGAAAAACAACAAAGTAATAAATAACGAGAGAATGAAAGCTGCCAATGCAGAGTTCGCAAATATCACTGCTATCCAGATCCTAGAATTTTAAAGTTCATGTGAGAGAACAACAACACACACAAAAAAATAGACTTTAAGAAATGTTAAGATTGCATCATAGAACATCTGTTATGCGTCTGAGAGTTATGACGTCTATGAGCCTCATATCTATAAACATTTAGTATGAAAACTAAGAGACAAGTTGAATATCCTCTGAAAATTTCTTACAATATGAGTTATACAGCTTAGCATCAGTGACTCAGTCTTGTTATTCTTGCTACCCAGGAGGTTGAGATCTGAAGATCAAGGCTGAAGCGAGCTCAGGCAGGAAAGTCTGGGAGACTTATCTCTAACTAATTACCGAAAAGCCAGAAATAGTAGAGCTCTGTAGCTCAAGTGGTGGAGAACCAGCCTTGAGAGAAAAAACTAAAGAACTGGGCCCAAGTCCTGAATTTTTACCCTACTACTGGCACCAAAAAAAAAAAGTTATAAAAAACACAAAATACTTTTATCATATAAATAGTTCTAGAATGTAGATGAAAAGTACATAAGCCAGAAAAGTGTATCTGCCTTACTCACCTATCATTTACTTCAAATTACTGCAACTTGGCTCAATCAGATACACAGTCCATTGCACAAAACAATACAGCCCATTTTGCTATACTTATTTTTCAAGAAAATGCTAAATCAAACTTCCAACCTTTCTACTGCAGAAACAATGCCAAAGACCTTATAAGTATAGAAAACATAACATAAACATAAATACATCTAAAAAAACTTAGACATAAATCAAATATACGTTACATATTATAAACTAGACAAATTAGATTAGATATAAACTTTCTATAAACTGAGTTGTTTTCCTGTTTCCTTTTGATGCAAATAACAAATACGTAAAATAATCACATTGGATAACTTATTTTAGGTAAATCAGTAAATCTTTGGTTCACAAACAGGAATGTAAAACATTATTTGGCACTAGACTATCACTTTAAAAAATCAAAACGGGCTGGTAGATTTCTTGCCTAGCACACACAAAGACCTGGGTTTGATTCCTCGGTACCACATACATAGAAAAAAGCTAGAAGTGGTGCTGAGGCTAAAGTGGCAGAGAAAGCCCAAGGACAGTGCTCAGGCCCTGAGCTCAAAACACAGTTGTATCTCTCTTCATAAACTTCTGAATTTTTTATTTCCAAAGGAACTTAGACCTGATCAAAGGTATCTGTAGTTTGTGTCACCTAATGGTTGTTGAAGAAGTCTAGCTAAGGCCTCATGGAATATTTGGTTCTACTTATAAATACTACTTGGTAAGAAGTCAAATAGCCCTTATAGCTATTTCTTCAAGGCTTACTTTCATAACTTGATATTTGGACAAATTCTTTTTCTTTTGAAAGGAGCATAACTGTGATAAATTATTGAGTGATAGTGTTTTCTCAAATATTACTAGAAAGAAGCATAATAGTGTTTTTAAAAGAAAAGAGTAAAAAAAAGAAAAAAGTAATTCAGCTATTAATTTTGATTAATCAGTACTTACATAAAGCTGCAGTAATATTTAGCATTACCCCAAATAAGCATTTTTCTGGAGCTATTGTTCCTGTGTCACTGAAAAATAAAAAAAAAGTATGCAGATTTCTCACATTAGATAACAGGAATTATTTCACATCTTCCTCATGAGCAAGCCAGGAATTGGTGGCACTTGTGATCCTAGCAACTCAAGAGGCTAAGAGCTAAAGACCATGGTTCAAAGCCAGCCCAGGCAGGGAAATCCATGAGACTTTATCTCCAACTAACCACCCAAAATCCAGAAGTGGAGCTGTGGCTCAAGTGATGGAACACTAGCCATGAGCACACTCAGGGACAAGGCCTTGGACCTGAGTTCAAATTCTAAGACCAGGGGAAAAACAAACAAACAAACAACAACAACAAAAAAAAAACAACAAAAAACAACTCATGAGCTCCACTATTACATTAATTTATAAGGAGACAATGCCTACATACAAATACTTACCTATCTCACTTTTTTCGATTGCTTAAGATTATTCCTGGGCTGGGAGTGTGGCCTAGCATGCAAGAAGAGTGCTTGCCTACTGTGCACGAAACCCTGGGTTCGATTCCTTAGTACCACACACATAGAAAAAAGCCAGAAGTATTGCTGTGGCTCAGGTGGTAGAGCGCTAGCCCTGAGAAAACTTGAGGACAGTGCCCAGGCTCTGGGTTCAAGCCAAGTCCCAGGAATGGTGGGGAAAGAAAAAAAAGATAATTTCATAATAAAAATCAACATAAAAAGTGTTTCAATATTATCCTTGACTAAAATCCAAACTACTTAATAGGCTAAGATCTGAGGACTGCATTTCAAAGGTGGCCCAGGCAGGAAAGTCACTTTCCATGAGACTCATCTCCAATTAACCACCAGAAAACAAGAAGTAGCAGAGCACTAGCATTGAGCAAAAAAGCTCAGGGACAGTGCCCAGGCCTGCGTTCAAGCCCTACACTGACAAAAATAGATAGAGATAGAGAGGGGGGGAAGGGGGAAAACGAGAGAGAGATTTATAAATATATAATTTACATTATTATATGTGTTATACATATGCAGATCATATGTACACATGTATATATATGTGTATATATGTCTATATATATGTTTGTCTATTTATGCAAAACTAACTGCTGATAATGTGTCAGAAATAGCTAACTATCATGTCATAAGGAGCACAAGCCCTAGAACCAAATATCCCAGGCTTACATCTTGACTTTAACACCTACTGAATCACTGTATTCTACCAAGAAAATTACTTATTCACCCCAGAGCCTCATTTTTTCTGCTGTAGTTTAGATCTTTTTTTTTGGTCAGTTGTGGGGCTTGAACTCTGGGCTGTCCCTGAGCTCTTCAGCTCATTACTACTGCACTTTCCCTTGAGCCACAGAGCCACTTCCAGTTTTCTAGTGGTTAACTGGAGATACGAGTCTCACAGACTTTTTAGTGCCCAGGGTGGCTTTGGAACCACCATCCTCAGATCTCAGCATCCTGAGTAGCTAGGATTACAGGCATGGACCATCAAGCTTGGCTTGTAGTTTAGATCTTGAATGGCCCATAAAGGTCCATGTTTTAGAGGTTTGGTCCGCAGAGAGGTACCCGGAGGTTGCGGAACCTTTAAGAGGTGGGGCTGTATGAGATGTCCTTCAGTTACTGGGCACATGCCCTTGAAGGAAATGATCCCTCCTTTCCTTATCCTTGTCTTCTTCCAGGTCATGAACAAGTTTTACTTCCCTATGTGCTATTGCCATGATGTCCTGCCTGGTCATAAGCCAAAAGCAACGGTTCTATTGATCACGGATTGAAACCTCTGAAACCATAGGTCAAAATAAACTTTTTTTTGTACGCTATATAATTGTTACAGTAACAGAGAGCTGACTAACATACCCTCCTTTCTCCACTCCTATGAGTTTTGTGAGGATTTGATTAGCTAACACAAAAAGAATACTTAGAACATCACTTTGAATACATTAAGTAAATCAATAAATCTCCTTGGCACTATTATCTCTTCTAAACATCATTGTTGTTTGCAATTTTTTTATTTTAAGGGGAAAATAATTTCAGTGTTTTGTTCTAAGGAAACACCAAGCACTTCTTTGGAAGACAAAGCACTAGGCCGGGAGTTTGGCCTAGTGGTAGAGTGCTTGCCTAGCATGCATGAAGACCCGGGTTCGATTCCTCAGTTCCACATACATAGAAAAAAGCCAGAAGTGGTGCTGAGGCTCAAGTGGTAGAGCTCGAGCCTTGAGAAAGTCCAAGGACAGTGATCAGGCCCTGAGCTTAAGCCCAGGACTGGCAAAAAAAAAAAAAGAAAAGAATAAATAAATGATCTACATTCTATTTTTTAAAAAATGACAATACATTAAGTGGTTTATTAACTGTACTGTATTTCTCTGTGTCCTCCTTTTTTTGGGGGGGGAGGGTGCTGGTACTGGGACTTGAACTTGGGGGTCAAGGTGCTGTCCATTAGCTCTTTCACTTAAGTCCACTGCCCTACCTCTTAAGCCATAGCTCCACTTCTGCATTTGTGGTGACTAATTGGAGATAATAGTCTCATGGTCTTTTCTGCCCAGGCTGGCTTTGATCACAACCCCTCAGATCTCAACCTCCTGGGTAGCTAGGATTACAGGCATGACCCACTGGTCCCTGGCTTGTCTCCACAATACTGTATCTCAGAGAAAGAATTAACTATGAACTCTATTTTATGTCCCCTTTGTTGTTGAAATGACAACATAAAATACGAATTTTAAAACACTGACACAAAATGTCAGCCTCAATGTAAACTATGAATGAGTCATACAGATTATCTTACAAATACATGTCACTGACCTGATATAAGGCAAAATGGGGTCGACATGGTGGAGAGTTATTGCAGTAATATAGGAAAATATGAAAGTAGTTGATGTCCAAATTACAAGGGCGGAAGGGAGAAAACTGAGGCCTTGCTGAAACCACCACATTTCAAACAAGTCTTCTGAAAGAGAAAAAATAGACACAATAATTCATTCTTAAGTTTCCTCCTTTCTACAGAAGCCATCCACTCCCAGAACCTTTTACTTATCACCTAGACCTGCTCCCCTTCTGAAAGCACCCTTGTGCCAACCCAATTCTTGCTTTTCAGTAAACAATCCAAGATTCATTTACCCACCAGCCATACAAAACTTTTTCTGTCTTTCCCACAAACGACCAAGTACCAACACTGCTTATTCTTCTCAATTTCCAATCAATCACTCTCCTCCATCTTCATTATCACTGATCTATCTAAACTATCATTTTCATAACTTCCTAAATGGTCTTTGTAACAGTGTTAAATATGTGGTTGTCTGTCTGCATCATCAGGATAACTGGTCCACACATCTCACTATATACCAAAATATAAAGATGCTTAAGTCCCTTGTGGGCTCTGGGCTTGCATGTTCCTAGAAGAGGGCCACTTAGGGTTTGAATGGTGACCCAGCTCCTACATAAAAGTGTCAGAAGGGAAAGGGCCTATATAGATATGTCTTAAATATCTATATAGATATAATTTCTTTCTCTCTTAAATTTCAGATTGGAACTGTTATAGAATAATGAGTCAATAATGTGAATTAGGAGGGCTAGGAGTGTGGCTCAGTGGCTGTGCCACTTGTCTAGCACACCTAAGACCCTGAGTTCCATTTCTACCAGTGCAAATGCAAACTAAAAATAGTTGTAGTCATATATATTAAACTATAACATTTAATGGGCCAGGGCTCTGGGCTCCATTCCTTGGTGCCACACACATAAAAAGAAGCTGGAAGTGGTGCTGTGGAAAGCCCAAGGACAATGATCAGGCACTGAATTCAAGCCCCAGTATTGGCAAAAAATAAATAAAATAAAATAAACTATTACATTTATGTAAAAAAAAACTTTAAACACAGAAATAATTTTAACTGAGAACCAGTGGCTCTTGTTTCTAATCCTAGCTACTCAGGAGACTGAGATCTGAGGATCAAGCCTTGAAACCAATTCACCAACAAAAAAAATCACAAGCAGAACTATGGTTCAAGTTATAGAGTGTCAGCCTTGAGTGAAAAAGCTAAGGCACAATATCCAGGCTCTGAGTTCAAGCTCCAGTACTAGCAAAGAAAACCTAGAGAACATATTCCAAAACAAACAAATAAACAACTTCAAATTCAAGAAATTTCTCTTGTGGGTGCAAAAGAAATTAGAGTACCACCTCCTCATAGCTTGATGATCTAAAAATTTTAATTACCTCTCCTGAGCTCCCTAAATGCCCTTAGCACTTCTATTTTCTACAATTAATAGTGCTCAACTTCCTCATGCCAGACAGGCTTTCTAAACAATGAACACTCAGCCAGTTTTCACTTGCAATTTGTTCTAATCATCTGATTTGTTGCTCAATAAGGACATTTACATCATGTTATGTAAGTTTGTTTTCTTCTGTCCCTACACCCACCGTTAAAGGCTTCATTTGAGAATCTTTCTAAGTTATCATGATCTCCTCTTTCTACTCTCTTACCCACCATGAAAAATTCATTCTTCCTCTACTTAGTTAATTGAACTCAAGCACCCATAGAATTCTCAATTTGTACAAATTTTTAATCATGTCCAAAATCTCTCATTTTTCTTTTCTTATCTCCTTTTATCTACTTGCTTCCAGTCATTTCCATGTCCTGTCTCCATACTTATTGATTCAACCCATTCTTGCATGTATTTTATATTTGAATTTAGAGGATCTTAATCTGGGAGCATTTTAAAAGACTTCATTGAAGGTGAATTATTTTAGGGAGCATCTATATGTCCTTTTGCAAAGCATTTTGGCATTTGGCTGTCAGTATTTCCGATCATGTAGAATGTAAACTTCAATCTTGAACCTGAGTGATGGCAGACACCAGTTTCAAGTACTTAAGCATTATCTTTCTTCTCCCACCTCGACTTACAGTGAAAATAGAGAAATTTCTTCATGATTATGTACCAAGAGGGAAATATATTTCTGCCTTACCTTTCACTGAATGTGTGAGATCCTGGCTGAATCTGGGAAGAAGTAGTTCTCTAAGGCCATGAGTTATGTAATTTTAAGTAGAAAATTCTGCATTTTATTTTCTAAAAATGTCACCAACTGAAGTATAGGTACCATTCGTATAAACTACCATATGAACAGTGCCTAATGAAGTTGTACACTGCTAATACTGGTAGGAACAGTGGCAGGCCTATCTCTTGATCCTCCTTGTGCTTAATTTTATCAGGCAAATGACCCCAGAGAAAACACACTGTTAGCCTGTCATTCTATATTCAGCTCTGTTTGGCTTTTCAGCCTTGAGACTTTCCCTTCATCTTAGAAGTATTAAACATAATTTATTCAGCATTTAGGTGTTTGGGTAAGAGGGATTTCAAAGTACTTTGTCTTTCCTACTGGTAGAAGTATTAATTCTGCCCCATTTTATCTTTTTACATGTATTTATCCTTCCCATTCAAAACAGACCACAATCAGTCTCTTGTACCAACAACTTTCCCTCATTCCTATCTGGAAGTAAGCATCTATTCTGAGAACACTTGACTTATACATCTGTTACAGATCTTTTTTTTTACAGTGAGAAAATTTAGGAAGGTGTCTAAAAAGGATAAAGCACTTGCTGACTCTACTTAGCTTAGTCACTCAGTATTTGTGGAATGAACAAGCAACCAATACTAAACTCTCTTTAACTCTTATTTTCTTTGTTGCTATTCTTATTACTTCAGAATACAGTGTTATTTTTTTCCTGAGTTATCCAGGTTCTAGAACATACAGGTAGGTAGAGAAACTGCTAGGCTTTCTTCAAAGCCCTCATAAACTATAAACTATACCAAGTGATATTGGCACTCCTATTTCTACAACCTGATTAAGGCTCTCCTTCCTCCAGTGTACATTTAATTCAGACTCTCATTTAATTTACTTTCAGTTCCCTTGGCCTGTTTTTTATTTTGTTTTGCTTTTTGTCGGTCATGGGACTTGAACTCTAGGCCTGGGTGTGGTCCCTTAGCTCTTCAATTCAAGGCTAGTACTCTATCACTTTAAGCCACAGCACCACTTCCAGTTTTCTGGAGGTTAAGTGGAGATAAGAGTTTCACAGGCTTTTGTGTCTGGGCTTTGAACCAAGATCCTTAGATGTCAGCCTCCTGAGTAGCTAGGATTACAAGTGTGAGCCACCAACATCCGTCTTTGCATGTTTTCATCCAGTCCATCTGCATTGCCAAGTTAACATTTCTGAGACAATTTTCTAGTAAAAACTTTATTTTTTAAAGAAATTATCATTTAAGTCATTGTGTAAAGGAGTTTCAAATCAACATATCTTTTTTGTCGTTTGTAGGGCTTGAACTCTGGGATTGGGCATTGTTCCTGAGTTCTTCAGCTCAAGACTACTGCCCTACCCCTTGAGCCACAGAGCCATTTCCAGTTTTCTGGTGATTAATTGGAGATAAGAGTCTCACGGACTTTAGTGCCTGGGCTGGCGTCAAACTGCAATCCTCATATTTCAGCTTCCTGAGTAGCTAGGATTACAGGTGTGAGGCACCATGCCCAGTTTTAACATGTCATTTTTATGAGGGGGGGGGGAGGAGGAGTCATGGGCGTGAACTCAGCTCTTCAGCTCAAGGCCACTGCCCTACCCCTGGGCCTGGCTGTTGTCCCTGAGCTCTTTAGTTGTAGGCTACCGCCCTACCATTGAGCAAAGCCCCACTCCCCATTTTCTGGGGGTCAATTTGAGATAAGAGTCTCAGGTCCTTTTGTGCCAGGGCTGGCTTTGAACCTTGGTCCTCAGATCTCAGCTCCTGAGCAGCTAGGATTCCAGGCATGAATCACAACACACAATGCATCTTGATCAATGTAACCCCTTCCATCATTCTCTACCCAGTCAATTCTCTCTCAAGTTACCTAGTTTCAACTCTTTTTAAAAATAAAATTATGTAAACTAGGTCAAGCTTTATAACTTCTTTGAACCAGTGTCTCCTATGTAGGCAGCACAGACTGCAGTGTTGCTAAGTAGGGAATGGGAACATGTAGCTGTTTTAACTAAATTTTCCATTGGTTCAAATTAAGTAAAAATTAAATTTCAGTTCCTCTATTAAACTTGTGACATTTCAAATGAAGAAAGTCAAATGTGTCTAGTGACTGCCAGCAGACCAGTAAAGACATAAAGTCATTTCCTTGTTATGGTATTTCACTAGGCTGGGCTAGATGGTTATTACAGAGATTGCAATGACATGAACAAGAAAAAAAAAAGGCTAACCAACTGCTGATGTACAATAAATGATAGCTGTTAATACTATGTTGACATATCTAAAACAATAGCTGCTTTATTGAGGTTTATTCAAGAATTAAATGAGACAACATGTGTAAGGTTGCTGGGAGCATAGCCTAGAGGTAGAACACTCACCTAGTATGAATGAAGCCCTGGGTTCGATTTCTCAGTACTACATACACAGAAAAAGCTGGAAGTGGTGCTGTGGCTCAAGTGGCAGAGACTTGAGCAAATTGTGTCCAAGGACAGGGCCCAGGCCCTGAGTTCAAGCCCTAGGACTGGCAAAGCACACACACACACACACACACACACACACACAGACCTATTATCACAGGAAGATAATGTGTTTCTCTTTTAGAAGATGAAAGATAAATTACCTGTTTGAGTTCACAAAGTTTCAGTCTTCAGAACTGTCGAAACTGAATTCTTTTGAAGTCTTGAAATCTACAGAGAAAGAAAATGCAAATTTATTGTTTCTATCCATATGATTTTAGAACAGTATATTTTTAGCAAATGCACCAAAATTATCTGTAGTTTGAACAATAACTCATGTTACCAATATCCAGGGATATGATTTCAGATAAGTTATTTAACTCATGAGCTACAATGTTCGTATTTGTAAAACATTCAAACACTCCAAGGAATGTTCCTTAGACTGGAACAAAATAAGTATAAGATATGACAGTGGAAGGGCAGGAGTTTGGCCTAATGGTAGAGTGCTTGCCTAACATGCATGAAGAGCCAGGTTCAATTCCTGGGTACCACACGCATAGAAAAAAATAAGGCTCAAGTGGTGCTGAGGCTCAAGTGATAGAGTTCAAGCCTTGAGAAAGTCCAAAGACAGTCTCAGGCCCTGAGCTCAAGCTCAGGACTGGCAAAAAAAAAAAAAAAAAAAGATATGACAGTGGATTTATTAAATCAGTACCATAGTACCTAATCACCCATATAAGACTGAACTGCTTTTTGAATTTGTGCATGTAATGAATGAAGGCTTTGTGCTCTTGCTCATCTTTCCTGCTGAAGACTCTATACCACTTCAGCCACTTCTGGCTTTTTGATGGTTAACTGGAGATAAAAAGTCTCCCAGTTTAAGCCTGGGCTTATCAGAGCTCTGCCTGTTGAGGAGCTAGGATTACAGGCATGAGTCACTAGCATCCTATAAGATTCAAGGGCTATGTATGAATTCTCTCAATTTACAGCAGGAATTGTGACAGTTTTAACATTTTGCGAAACTGAAGTACACAGATTAGGATAGAAAAACAAGTGTAGGTATATTTCATGCTTTGGAAAGCTGAAAATAAGGTACAGTAATTCCCAATAAAGCAAAATCAGAATTTAATGGTTAGTAATTCCAAAAACCTTTTAAAAGACTTGAAAATATGTAGAGATAAATTTGACACAGCAATAAGAATGTTCAACAAAATAGTGTTTTATCTATCACCTATCTTCTATGCTTTCTTTGAAGCTCCAAGAATCAGAACTACAGCTCCAATTTTTTCACAGATATGAAAAGCCACTGGTAGATGATTTCTAATGGGATCTTCTCCAAGTGGCAACTGTTGAGGAATAAGAAGAAAGTAAATTGGGTTAAAAGAACAAACAAGACAAAAGAAAAAGAAAACAAAAACAGCAACAAAGGGGAAAATCCTTTGGAGGGTGGAACAAAGGGTAAACAAATGCAGCAATGGTACTCACTAGACAGTATGTGGAAAATGATGTATATAACTTGTGAGTGGGGCTGGGAGGGAAAAGGTCAGAGACAGCAAGGGAAGAGGTGACATTGTTCAAAAAGAAATGTACTCTTCATCTGACAAATGTATAAAGAACAACAAATTCAAAATTTTTAATGAAGTCTCCCAGCTACCTGTTTTTAAAAAGCAAAGGAAGTAAGTTGTGGATGTTTCAAATGAACAGACTAAAAGCCTGGACCTTCTTTCAGACAATCAGGCAAAGAACAAAGCATTAAAAAAAAGGGGGCGGGGGAGGAGGATGAAGTTTGGCCTAGAGGTAGAGTGCTTGCCTAGCATGCATGAAGACCCTGGTTCAATTACTCAGTACCACATACATTGAAGAAGGCCAGAAGTGGTGCTGTGGCTCAAGTGGTAGGGCTCTAGCCTTGAGAAAGCCCAAGGACAGCTCAGGCCCTGAGTTCAAGCCCCAGGGCAGGCCAAAACAAACAAACAAACAAAAAATACTTCCCTAAACTCTAATATGGCCTCTTAACAAATGTAGTATAAATCCTAAAAAACTATGTAGAAGAAACGCCACGATGGCAGAGAAATGAAAACTTGATAAGCCACACACGTTGAGTTTCCTTGGCTGCTGATACATGAACTAAAATTTGAAAGACCTGGGAAGAGTATTCCATTTCCTGTTTTGTATCCAGAGACTGCAAAAAAAGGCTAGCAACTTCCTTTCTGAATAGGGGCCACTCCCAAGCAACAAAATTGCGGACAGGGGTAGACAAATCCAACAAATTCAAGGTCACCCTGGATCCCACTGACTCCATCCCCCAGCCACAAGGAACCTGCGCCCAGAAGTGACAAAGGGAACATGTACTTAACCCAAACCACAATAGGCTTTCTGTCGTTGTTTTGTTGTTGGGGGTGTGTGGGGGGGTCTCCTTACCCTCTGGAAACAAAACCTCAAAACCAGAGTATTTGGAAACTTTGCTCTTTTCTTATTTCGCCGCGTCCCGCATCTCTGGAGCCAAGATCTGTTTCCCTTCACCTTGGGCCTCCAGGAAAAAGATGCGGGAGACAGTTTGGAAAGAAGCACCGCTTGTGGGAACGGTGCAACCGGGTCGTGGAAGAACCACGGACCGAGACAGCACAGCGGGGTCCGGAGATGAGCCCGGCCGCCCTCTCCAGCCCCTCTGGGGTCCCCTCCAAGCTCTCCCACCGCCCCGCCCAGCCCTTTCCCGGCGCAGCCTCCGCGCTGACCAGGTGCAGACGAGCCTGGAGCGGCCCCGGGGCTGCAACACGTTCCCGCGCCGGCTCCCAGGCTGAGCCCGGAGCAGCACCCGAGTCCGGTCCCAGTCCTCCGATGCTTTTCCAAACGTCGGGCCAGAACTCTTCATCTCACTCCACCTTCCGAGCTGCCTTACCTGTCAGACCCTCCCAGCGCCGGCGCAGGGCTCCCGAGCACGTCCTCCCGATCGCAGCAGGAGACTAGGGCGGGACGCTGGGGCGCGCTCCCGAGCCACCCGACCAGCTCGGGGACGCGCCGCCGCTCCTTGCGCCACCGCTCCTTCCGACCCACCCCCCCTCCCTTCTTTACGGCAGTCGCGAAAGTGTCGTGAACGTGCCGCCGCCTCTCGGAGTCACTCTGGCGGCTGGACCCGGAGTTGTTATTTCTAGGTGTGCTGGTCGGAGTGCGGGTAAGGATGCTACGGTAAAGTCTCGGGGAGAGCGGAAGAGGCCCGGATGTGAAGGACGTGGAGGGCGCGCTGGAGGCTCCGGGGGGGGCTCCACGGTGGAGTTGTGTGTGGGTTCGCTGAGGCGAGCGCCGTCCTTCCCCACTCAGGGCGGCCTCGCTCACTCGCTCGCGCCCGCGCGCGGGGCTCGGGGAGCGCCGGGGACGACCTCCTGCCCCTCTCGAGGGGCTCGGGAGACGGGGCTGGCAGAGCGCCTGCGCGGGCCGAAGACCCGAGAGCGCGGACCGCGGCTGGCCGGCGGCGGGCGACTGGAGGGTTGGGCCGCTGCCTGGGAGAAACCGAGCCTGCCCGTCGGCTCCACGCCCTCCGGTCCCGGGGTTGCCAACTCCACACACCGGACAGCATTTTGTGCCAGCTGTGCCTTCCCTTTGGAATCGCCGTGCTGGTGCTGGTGCTGGTGGAGGTTTTCCTGGCTGGGCCTTGCTTCTTGGTCAGCAACTTTTCTAGAAATTTCAGCTCGTAGAGACGCCAGCGAAGGGGGTTGATTTCAGCAGTCTTCTTAGGAGGAAGGACGGGAGGATTGCTCTGGGTTGCCCGGGTGCTGGGGATGAATGGGATCCTCACCTCTGGCCGTGTTTGTTTCCTGCGGTTCGGTATTGAGCAGTTTTGTGTCCTTCTGGATATTTTGCATCCCTTGGCCTTGCGTGTGGGCTTTGCCTGGAAGTCTTTCAAGGCAAATCTGTACGACGAGAATAGGCAAATTGGTAGTGGCTCTTCGACGAGTCTGTGTTTTATCTGTATGTGGTCAGAATAGCGCGTTCCTGCTGTCCCAAACAAGCACGGATATGTTCTGATCCGTGCCTACTGACGCGACTGAAAACATAAGCCACAACGAGGATAAGCCACTTGGAACATTACCATTTACTACTATCTGTGTTCGCATAAAACCTCAAAGAGACCGAAGTTATAAAACTGTTTTGTTGCATATTCGTCCTGGGATGGTTGAAGCGCCGTGTAGAATTTGTCACTGCAACCCTCCCTTAAAAAGTGGAGTAGATTGGGGGCCGGGAGTTTGGCCTAGTGGTAGAGTGCTTGCCTAACATGCACAAAGACCCGGGTTCGATTCCTTGGTACCCCATATACATAGCAAAAAGCCGGAAGTGGTGCTGAGGCTCAAGTGGTAGAGCTGTGGCCTTGAGAAAGTCCAAGGACAGTGCTCAGGCCCTGAGCTCAAGCCCAGGACTGGCAAAAAAAAAAAAAGTGGAGTAGATAAATCGGTCTCATTGCCGCCAATTATATTTTATTGCATAGCAGTTTCTGTTTTGTTCTAGGCTTCTGTTTGTTACTTAAGCTGGCTAAAGGTGCTGCTAATATTCTTTCTTTTGAGAGTAATTCCTGTGTTCTTTGTAAGAGACTAGAAAAAATACACAAGCCAGGCCCTTGCTTCCCTCCCCCCCACACCCTTATAGGAGAAAGTTTTTGTTTTAAGGAAGACAAGATTTCACTTTAGCAAAACACTAAATTTAAGTTGTACTACACTTTTTTTTCCTTCCAAGTCCGTGGTAAAAAGGCTTTGGTTTATGTAATGTGTGTGTGTGTGTGTGTGCGTGCGTGTGTGAGTGCGCGCACATGCATATGCATGCGTGCATGTCGCAGCCCCATGCATCGCACCCACATCGGGCTAGGCAATGTCTTTTAGCTTTTTCACTAAAGGCTGATACTTTGCTAAAGCCATACTTCTACTTCCAGCTTTCTTTTGCTGGTTATTGAAGATTAGAGTCTCATGGACTTATTTACCTGTCACAGTGGACTTCAAACCAGGATCTCCAGATCTCAGCTTCCTGAGTAACTAGGATTGTAGGCATGAGCACACCACTGGTACCAGGCTTATAAATTTGTTTTATGTGTCAGCTGAACTTCATTTAGTGATTCAGTTTTGTTTCTCGCTTCTTGTTGTTGTTTTTTCTTTATAATTTTCCCTGACCATCACTCACCCTCCCATCATGTCAGCCACTGGTATTTTACTTTCCTGTTGCTATGGAATTGGGAAAGAGCTAGGTACCAGCAGGTTCCCTATGAAAGGCTTGTGACTATGCTGCTGAATCAGGGCAGAGAAAAACTTGGCACCCTTAGACATGGCGGGTGAAATTCTGGAATTTCACATAACAGGTTGAATATTGTGCAAGTTTACCTTAGCTCTGGTTACCAGTTGGGAGGAGTTTTATTTTATTTATTTATTTTTGCCAGTCCTGGGGCTTGAACTCAGGGCCCTGAGCACTGTCCTTGGGCTTTCTCAAGGCTAGAGCTCTACCGCTTGAGCCACCATATCACTTCCGGCTTTTTTCTGCGTATGTGGCATTGAGGATTTGAACCTGGGTCTTCGTGCATGCTAGGCAAGCACTCTACCACTAGGCCAAACTCCCAGCCCCTTATTTTTCTTTAATGATATTTATTTGCCAAGTGTTCCCCATGCTGAAATCTAGAACAGGAATAATATAGGAAGGATGCTCTTATCCTCAGCTACTATAAGCACAAATGCCCTTCATGATGGATGTTTAATTCCCAAATTACATGTAGTTTTAGGAAATGTATTTATTAAGTATCTGATCATATTTTTGTGCCTTTGATGAACATTTCACATAGGTATTCATGCCTGTACAGGAAGAGGTTTTGCACTTGTCACCAGTAGCTCACATCTGTAATCTTAGCTGTTCCAGAGTAGGGTGAAATCTGAAGAATGAGGTTCAAAGCCAGCTTGAGCAAGAAAGACTCTTTAGCTCCAATTAACCAGCAAAAAGCTGGAAATGGAGATGTAGCTCCAGTGGTAGAACATCAATCTTAGAGTGGAAAAAAGCTTAGGGACAGCACCCAGGCCCTGAGTTGAAACCCAGGACCAGCACAAAAAAAAAAAAAAAAAAAGGAAAAGAAAAGAAGCAGCCACCACTGCCACCTTGTCAAACCATTTGTTCCCCTTCAGACTCCCCAAAAGATTGTTGACAGGATGTTAGAACTTAATGGATTATAAGACTGCTCCTCTCCCCTTGACCTTTGGAGCTTCTGGGCAGTGTGAAATGACATATCTCAATTTTTCTGCCTCCACAAGGTCTAGAACTACTGAAGTGTTCATTAGATATAAGATGAATCATACCTGTTCAGCATTCAGTAAGCGTGATTACTTATATAGTGCTAAAGATGGTATGAGACTATGGGAAAAGAATGTTAGCAAAACAGGCATGGCCTTTGCACTTGTGGAGCTTACAGAGCAATGTGGGGGAAAGACCAAAAAAAAAAAATCTATAAAGAGGAAACATTCAGTGTGGTGGTAAGCGCTAGAGCTAGGATATAACAGAATAGGGGTATTTACAGACTGTTGATGAGAAAGTTGCAGGAGAAAAAGTGCTGTGACCAGTATTTATAATCTGAATTTCAACAGGTGGCAAGGATTTTTTTAATAGTTTAAGATACTTAATAGTTATGATTTATGAAAATCTATCTTTAGTGAACACTTAGGTTGTCCTCCAATTCTTTTTTTCTCAAGACTAGTGCTTACTACTTGAGCACTTAGCCACATTTCCACTACTGGCTTTCTTTCTCTCATCCTTTCTTTTTACTGGCTTTTCTTTTCTTTCCTTCCTTCCTTCCTTGGGGGGTTGGGCAGTGATGTCTAGTTAGGTTAGAGATGAGAATCTCAATGAAAGCCTGGACTGGCTTTTAACCATGATTCTCTTATTTCCATTCCAGAGTAGCTAGGATTACAGGTCTGAGCCAGTAGTGTACCCAGCTCAAAGTTATTTAAAAAAAAATCCTTGGCCTCCACGGTGGCTCATGCCTATAATCCTAGCTACTCAGGAGGCTGAGATCTGAGGATCAAGGTATAAAGCCAGCTGAGGCACAAAAGGACCTGAGACTCTTTTCTCCAATTAAGCTTGGCTTGAGGGTAGAGTGGTAGCCTTGAGCTGAAGAGCTCAGGGACACTGCCCAGGCCCAGGGATAGCGCCCAGGCCTAGTTCAAGCCTCATGACCCCCCAGTGGGTGTGTGTACACATATATATATATATATCCCCTCTCTATCTATCTATCTATCTATCTATCTATCTATCTATCTATCTATCTATATCCTCAATAATTTCCTATCTTCAGAGACTTTACTCTATGTAAAATGTGTTTTCTGATTCATCAAACTTATAGTAGCCATTACACTGTGTAATGTTACTGCTTGATTGCCAGTTTTTAGCCACAGGGAAGCTAGAACCACATCTGTTTCACTACAGTCAAAAAAACATCTGAATGTATTTGGAACGTGGAACCTGTTTCTCCGAAAAACTGTTCAAGGGTTGGGGGATTTAGCTCAGTGAAAGATCACTTGCCTGATAAGTTCAAGGCCCTGAGTTCTGTCCTCAGCTGGTATGTATGTGGGGGTGGGGGGTGGGAGCTATGAAACTATTTTCAGCAAGGCATTGATGACTTACATAGTAATCCTAACTGCTCAGGAGGCTGAGAGCTGAGGATTGCTGCTGTTCAAAGCCAGCCCTGACAAGAAAATTTGTGAGATTCTTATTTCCAATTAAACACCAAAAAAAGGCCAGGAGTTTGGCCTAGTGGTAGAGTGTTTGCCTAGAATTCACGAAGACCCAGGTTTGATTCCTTGGTACCACATACAGAGAAAAAAGCTGGAAGTGGTGCTGAGGCCCAAGTGCTAGATGGAGCTCTACCTTTGAGAAAGTCCAAGGACAGTGCTCAGGCCCTGAGCTCAAGCCCAGGACTGGCAAAAAAAAGAAAAAAGAGAAAGAAAAAAAAAGAAGCCAGAAATGGAGCTATGTCTCAAGTGGTGGAATAAAACAGTAGTTATGCCCAGAGTTAAAGCCCCACAAATAACACCACACACACACACACCAACATTATTTTCACTTATGAGTGAGTTTATAGGCTAGCCAGCAATAATTTTTAGTTCCTTATACTGTAGAAATAAAAACACATTTTTTTGCTTACCCCTTTGACCACCGGTTGGGCACCACATAAAAGTCTTAAGCAGAGCCAGGTGCTAGTGGAGGCTGAAATCTGAGGATTGCAGTTCAAAGCTATCTTGAACATCTGTGAGACTCTTATCTTCAATTAACAAGCAAAATCTGGGAGTGAAGGTGTGGCTCAAGTGGGAAAGCGCCATCCTTGAGCAAGAAATCCAAGTGAAAGGGAAAGGCTTTTAATTCAAGCCCCAGTACTGGCATGTACCACATACATATAAACATCCTTAAGTGGTTAATAATATTTGTAGCACCTTCCATATTTCTATTCCAACATCCTTTTTTCCCCTTTCTCTCCTGATCTTCTGTTGTACGGGGATTGTACTGTAACTTCTAGAAGGTCCTGTTTTTTCTGAGATGGCTAATATGACAATAGACCTTTCAGATGTAAAGAGTATAGATGGATCTGTGTCACTGCCAGTAGCCTGTGCACCTACTTATTGCAGTGTTAAAAGTAAAATGCCTATCTAGGGCTACATGTGTCTGAATTTATATTTGCAATATTGTTGCTACTAGCTCACAGAGTCTGAGTTTCCAATTTAAAATGTTGTCAAGAAAAATCTTAAAGAAAAACTCATTGCTTCTTTTTATGTTTTTATTTTTTTGATAGTCCTTGGACTCGAAGCCAGGGCCGTGGTAGTCTCCCTGAGTTTCTTTTTTTTTTTGCCAGTCCTGGGCTTGAGCTCAGGGCCTGGGCACCGTCATTGGGCTTTCTCAAGGCTAGTGCTCTACCACTTGAGCCACAGCACCACTTCTGGTTTTTTCTGTGTAGGTGGTACCAAGGAATCAACCCCAGGGCTTCATGAATGCTAGGCAAGCATTCTACCAGTAGGCCATGCTCCTGACCCCAGCTTCTTTTTGCACAAGGCTAGCACTCAACCACCTGAGCCACAGTACCACTTCTACCTTTTTCTGTTTATGTGATACTGAGGAATCAAGCCTGGGGCTGCATGTTAGGCAAGCACTCTACCACTAAGCTACATCCCCAGCCACATCTTTTTTTTTTTTTTATTTAGAGAATACTTTATTAGTTTCTGTAATCAAACCCACATAGATAAGACCTTACATATTTAATACAGTGTGTTTACCCCTGTACAAATGAAAAAAAAAGTTTAACGTTTCTATACCATTATGGCTATTAATTTCTGTACAATGCCAACTCAACACGGTAAACTGGGATACTTGTTTCCAAAGTTGACAGCACAGCTAAAGTTTCCAAAAATTCAAATTATATATATATGTATATATATTTATATTTATATAAAAAGATCAATAATAGCAGTATGTTATGCATCGATAGCAGCAACAGCTTTTCCAGGTTCTGCAGCCACATCTTTTTTTTTAAATTTTTTATTGTAATTAGTAAAAGGGTTACATGATATTTGCCAGATAGAAGGTGCATTAATTCACATGCAGCCACATCTTTTTATGTTTCATATTTAAAAGTTAGATGTGGAAAAGCTTCCCAAGATATAGGGTTTTTTTCCTAAGTGAGAAATAAAAGGTTAAAAGAAATCTAGGTCATGAAGAGGAAAATTCCTAAAGTATCAGTTTGTAAATGATTCTTGCCAAATGTTCACACTTAAAACCACTCAGATCAGTTGCTTAAGACTGTTCTGTGCCAAAAGCAAGTTAGCACCCCATTTTTTAATAGTAGGATAGACGTTTTAACAATAAAATACATATGGAATTGACTAAACTTTTTCTTTCCCTTGTAATTTTATATAAGCTAATTAGAGTTTACTAAATGAAAAAATTCATTGTTTGACTACAGAAATTTCAGACTACTCAGTGTTTTGGTGATTAATCAGCCTGTCATTTGATCTAAAGTGATACCATTCACTAGTTGTTTTACAGGTTTACGACTTGGGGTGTGGCATAGTATAGCTAAAGTACTTGCCTAGAAAGCTGAGTTTAATCTGCAGTTTTAAAAAAATAGCACATCAAATTAAAACCTTTTGCACAGCTACCTACAGATTAGTAAATAAATGAAAAGAAAATGATTAAAAATTAATTTTGTTCTATATAGACATAAAAACCTACGACTCTATAGACATAATGTTTTACTTCATAAATTAATGTTTCTGTGACATACAAACCCTTAGCCTAATTTTGATTAAGTTCTAAAAACTAAGTCCCAGTGATTGTATATAGAGATTCCCTGCTTGAACACTTGTTTGTTAAACTTGTCATTTGAAATATGATGTAAAAATCAATGTTAATAAATTCTTTAATTAAAAAAAATTAATTTTGTTTATTTGCCAGTCCTGGGCTTGAATTCAGGGCCTGGGCCCTGTCCTTGGGCTTTCTCAAGGCTAGTTTTCTACCACTTGAGCCACAGCACCACTTCCGGCATTTTCTGGGTATGTGGTACTGAGGAATGGAACCCAAGATTTTGTATATATTAGGCAAGCACTCTACCACTAGGCCATGCTCCTGGCCCTCAAAATAAAAAAGTTTGAAGAATTAATCAGTACCTTTGTGTTGTGAGAATTAAATGTTAAATTTTTAATATTTTAAAATTTCTCAGTAGCTTAAATTGTGTTATTGATTATTCTTTTGAGACTTTTGAAATTTTACTTAAGATAGTTGAACTACCAGACTACAATGACTTTTTCTTTTTTTTTGCTTGAACTCAGGACCTGGGCACTCTCCTTGAGCTTTGTCCAGGCTAGCACTCTACCACTTGAGCCATAGCACCACTTCCAGCTTTTTCTGTGTATATGATACAGAGGAATCGAACCCAGGGCTTTGTGCATGCTCTACCACTTGGCCACACTTCACCCTACAATAACTACTTTCTATATCAAATGTTAAGGTAGATGATTGACAAAGGTTTTAGATACCACCTTGGGTCATTAGCAGTATTTATGAGGGTGTAGAGAGAAAGTCATGGTCTGCATGTGACACCAACATTGTATCCTCATGTTCAATTCAGACATGTTTCAGTGTCTCCTCTGGCTGGTGCCACTACCTTTCTCCCAATCTCTGCCAGTGATTTTCACTACTTGGTCCTTCCCTTTACCCAGCATAAATAAGGTAGCATCTACCAGTCTGGGAAACACCCTGTAAGACTGAACAAGCTGGATCTTGTCACAGGAAAAATAAGAGACTGTAGGCATGCCCTGATACTAGATCCACCTTTAAGATGCCCTAGACCCTGCACCACATTCTTTAGTCTCATAGTATACCATTTCTGCTAGTTTCTATTGCTTTCTGAATAGTTTTCAACTAGAGTATCAAGTACATTTGTTTTTCTTGGTTTAATGCCACTATCCTTTCAGTTCTATTACGATTATTCCTTTTTTTTCTTTCTAATCATAGTGTTTCTGTTCCTCCTCTGGCTCTATAACTGGGTTTCCCACAGGGCTCTTTATCTTTCCTTTTCTCTCCATAGTTAATCCTTTCAAAAACCTTTCTACTATTTTTCTTTATTTAGTTTTGCTTTAAGTGGTGATTTGAAATTTAATGTTTTACTGGGACTTAAGTCTTTTGAATTTATCTAAAACATCACTATTAAAAAGATAACTGGGGGGACGGGAGTTTGGCCTGGTGGTAGAGTGCTTGCCTTGCATGCACGAAGACCTGGGTTCGATTCCTCAGTGCCATATACATAGAAAAAAGCTGGAAGTGGTGCTGAGGCTCAAATGGTAGAGTGCTAAGCCTTGAGAAAGTCTAAGGAACGTGCTCAGGCCCTCAGCCCAAGCCCAGGACTGGCAAAATAAAAATAAAAATTAAAAAAATAACTGGTAGAGACTAAGCATGCTAGAATAAGGATCTTGTAGGTCTATAGTACCAACTATTGTGAGGCTGAGGCAGGCAGACTGCTTGAGTCCATCTGCTCTAAGACTTGGGGAACACAGCAAGACACCATCTCTTTAAAAAAAAATTTTATTGTTATTATTAAAGAGTTGTACAGACGAGTTACAATGCCAAAAGTGTTGAGTACAGTTTTTCTTGACTATGCCATCCCTTCCTTCATTTTCCTCTTCCTATCCCTGCCACAAGTTACACAGTTTTGTTTTGTTCTTGTTTTTTGTTGTTTTTGTTTTGTTTTATTTTGTTTTATCTGTTGTGGGACTTTAAATCTGAGTCTGGGCACTATCCCTGAGCTCTTCAGCTTAGTGCTACTGCCCTACCCCTTAAGCCACAGTGCCACTCCAGTTTTCTGGTGATTAATTGAAGATAAGAGTCTCAGGGACTTTAGTGCCCAGGCTGGCTTTGAACCTCAATCCTCAGATCTCAGCCTCCTGACTAGCAAGGATTTACAGGCGTGAGTCACTTCCCCCCTGGCTTAGTTATACAGTTTTATTTTTTACATAGTGTATATTGAATACTATTTTGTTTGTTCGCCCTTCCTAAAAGAAGGGAGGCTGGTGGGGGGAGGGGCAAAATATAAGCTTGATAGTACATGGCTAGCATATGCTGTCCCCAACACTGGAAAGAAAAGAAAAAAAGAGACAAACTTTCATTTTTTTTAAATTGGATACAGGGAGCCTCAATCAAGTGCTTAGAATACTGCCTAGCAATTATGAGGCCTTTGGTTCAAACACCAGCACTACCAAGAAAATAAAAGTTGGTTATTTGGTCCCTTCCCCACGCTTTTTCTCCAGTTCCTCTTTTCCCTTTTATTTCCAATGCCCCAGACATAACAAACTTCTCAACTTCTCCTTTGATAAGCAACGAAAAAACTACTGTTGATTGGGCCGGGTGTTTAGCCTAGTGGTAGAGCACTTGCCTAGCATGCGTGAAAACCTGGGTTCAATTCTTTGGTACCATATACTCAGAAAAAGCCAGAAGCGGAGTTATGTGGCTCAGATGGTAGAGCTCTAGCCTTGAGAAAGCCCAAGGACAGTGCTCAGGTCCTGAGTTCAAGCCCCAGACTGGCAAAAAAAAAAAAATCACTGTTGATTTCTTTTTTTTCTTCTCCTCCTCTCACACAGAACTGCTAAGAATGGTCTGCTAATTCTTCTCTCTAAACAGAAATTACCCATAGACTTTACTGTCTTTTATATTTCCATTTTTGCCATCCTTATGCAGGCTCTCACCACTTAAAAGCATTCAGATATGTTTATTTTTAATAGTTGCCACTGTTTTCCTCTCTCTGTCTTCCATCCTCCTTCCCTCCCTCCCCCCTCTCTTTCCCATCCTCCCTCCCCCCCTCCCTCTCTTGCCAGTCCTGGGCCTTGAACTCAAGGCCTGGACACTGTCCTTGGGCTTTCTCAAGGCTAGTGCTAGTGCTCTACTATTTGAGCCACAGCACCACTTCCATCTTTTTTCTATGTATATGGTACCAAGGACTCAACCCCAGGCCTTCATGCATATTAGGCCACTAGGCCAAATTCCTGGCCTCACTACTCTCCATTCTGAACTGCACGTGCGTGTGTGTGTGTGTGTGTGTGTGTGTGTGTGTGTGTGTGTGTACAGCAGCCCTACTAACTTTGAAAATATTTTAGTAATTATTTTCTTGTTCTGCTTAATTACTGATAATATTCATGCTATGTCTAACCTTTTCTAAATTGAGTGCAAGCACTTCAGATACTAAACTCAAAAGTCCTTCAACAAAACCTAACAATCAATTTGGCTGTGTTTTCTTACCTCTGCTTTAGTTTGTTAGGCCACTGCCATTAGAAATAAATACACACACACACACACACAGTATTCTTAATTTTCTTTCTTTCTTTCTTTCTTTTTTTTTTTTTTTGCTATTTCCCCACTTTAACACCATCCGTATCCTTTCCACCAGTAAGATTTTCTTTTTAATTTAGCTTAAATAGAAAAGTTAGCTGTGATTTGGACAAGTTTATTACTCTCATTTAGTCTTAGTTTACTGTACGAAATGAGAGTAATAGTTCTTACCTTCTACAGTTATAGAGATTGAATTAGTTAACATATTAAGAAGTACTTAGTTTGGAATGTAATACAAGTGCTCAGTAAACAGCTTTTATGAAATAAAAATGTTAACTGAAACCCATTTCATCCATGTCATTGTCTGATACTTGTACTAATTTGCTGGCGTTGGTACCTGAGTTTCCATACAAATGAAGCATTTGTAACATAATACTACTAAAGTAGTAGGGAATAGAAAGACTATGAGCTGCAAAGTCAGACACAGTATAAGGTAACAGGAAACACTTGACTCTAAAGGTCCCTCAGTAGTTTTCACTTAAAGATAAGGTCATACTGTACATAAACTTTCAGTAAGAACTAGAACCAAGGTGAGGTCCCCAGTTTTCTCACTCCTGTTTGATATTATTCTATAGGATGACTTTAAACATTTTCTGACTTGGTTATATTAGAAGTACTGAACAAATGTATCTCTCCTTTTTTGTTTTGTTTTCCAGATAAATAGCTGTCAGAAAGCTACAAAATCGGATACATTTCTGTCTCCAAATAAAAGAAAATCGAGATCCATGAGTGGACATCGGTCAACAAGGAAACGATGTGGAGATTCTCACCCGGAGTCCCCTGTGGGCTTTGGGCATATGAGTACTACAGGGTGTGTATTAAATAAATTATTTCAGTTACCTACACCACCATTATCAAGACATCAACTAAAGCGACTAGAAGAACACAGATATCAGAGTGCTGGACGATCCTTGCTTGAACCCTTAATGCAAGGGTATTGGGAATGGCTAGTTGGAAGAGTTCCCTCATGGATTGCTCCAAATCTCATCACCATCATTGGACTATCAATAAACATCTGTACAACTATTTTATTAGTCTTCTACTGCCCTACAGCTACTGAGCAGGTAAGAGGAATTTCTTATTACCAAATGACATTTTTTATATACCAGAAACATTGTCATTGGAATTCCTAGGTCATCTTAAGATAAAATATTTTGTCAGTCATTTGTCGTAAAAATGCAGTCTACTTTATACACTACTTTATATTAGAACCAGAGGGGAACCAAGTGCTAGTATCTCATGCTTAAAAAACTAGGACTTGAAGGATGGAAGTTCAAAGCCAACTTGGATAGAACAGTCCCAGGAGACCCATTACCATAGTAACCAGCAAAATCTAGGCTAAAAGTAGGATTCAAGTGATGAGTCCCGCTATGTGTAAGCAAGCAAGCAAAACAAGTTCAAAAACCTAGAAGAAGTTGAACCCCTAGTATTGGCAGTGTGTATATAAAATTTATAGTATATAATAATAGCATGAAATGATCAGAGAGAAAAATCTCTGTCAGTTGAGATGTTATGACTATAAACTGGGCTACTCAAAGTGTTTTTCTCAGCCTGAGTATAATGTTCTACTGCAGTCCTAAGCACTTGGGAGGCTGAGGCAGGAGATCACAAATTTTAGACAAGCATAGGATATATAGCAAGGCCCTGTCTCAAAAGAAATCTTCTTTATTCCAGTGAGGATTGCTCAGTTTTTTTCCTATAAACATGTCTAGCTGGTAAACTTCTAAAAAGGCAAAGGAAAAGTCAAGGTAACACTTTTCTGTTCCATATCCTGCTCTGGCTGACATTAAGAAAGGAAATGTGGAATATCTTTCAAAGATCTTTGCCTTCAATCTGTTTGTGTCCTCTACTGTTTGTACCCGTTACTTGAAACTGGAGAACTCTTCATAAAAATGGGTGGTGGCTTATTCCTGTAAATCCTAACTACTCAGGAAGCTGAGATCTGAAGATCAAGGTTCAAAGCCAGCCCTGGCATAAAAGAACCTGAGACTCTTATCTCCAATTAACCTCTAGAAAATGGGAAGTAGGACTTGGCTCAATGGTAGGGTGGTAGCCTTGAGCAGGCCAAGTTCAAGCCCCATGACCCACCAAAAAGAAGGGTAAATTTGGATTTGGATTTATGATTTATTTATGAATTGACACACTAAGCCTATAATCCTCGACTGTAATTGAGAGGCTCAGGCAGGAGGATAAAGGTTAGAAGCCAGCATAGGCTACATAATGAGAAACCCTGTCTCAGGTTTTTTTTTTGTTGTTTGTTTGTTTTTGTCAGTTGTGGGACTTGAACTCTGGGCCTTGTCCCTGAGCTCTTCAGCTCAAGGCTGTCACCCTACCCCCTGAGGCACAGTGTACCACTTCCAGTTTCCTGGTGGTTAGTTGAAGATAAGATTCTCTTGGTTGTTCCTGGGCTGTCTTTTGAACCATGATCCTCAGAGCTCAGCCTCCTGAGTAACAAATTCGCTTTTGGGGTTTTTTGTTGTTGTTGTTTGTTTGTTTGTTTATTTATTTATTTATTTATTTATTTATTGGTGGGTCATGGGGCTTGAACTAGGTCTGGGCGCTGTCCCTGAGCTCTTCAGCTCAAGCTCACCCTACCCCTGGGCCTGGGCATGGCACTAAGCTCTTCAGTTCAACCTACTGCCCTACCCTTGAGCCTAGCCCCATTCCCCATTTTCTAGAGGTTAATTGGAGATAAGAGTCTAGGATCCTCCAGCCAGTAGTTTGTCTAGTGGGAAAAGTGCTTGCCTAGCATGCACAAAGACCCAGGTTTGATTCCTCAGTACCACATACATAGAAAAAGCTGGAAGTGGTGCTGTGGCTCTACTGGTAGAGCTCTAGCCTTGAGGAAAAGCCCATAGACAGTGGTAGGACCTGAGTCAAGCCTCAGGACTGGAGGGAAAAAAAAAATGTCTAGAGTCCTTTTGTGCCTGGGCTAGCTTTGAACCTTGATCCTCAGATCTCAGCCTCCTGAGTAGCTAGGATTACAGGCGTGAGCCACCACACCCGCCTAGCTGTTTGGGTTTTTTTTGTTTTGTTTTTAATTTTTGCCAGTCCTGGCTTGAACTCAGGACCTGAGCATTATTACCCTTGGGGTTTTTTCTCAAGGATAGAGTTTGACCACTTGAGCCTCAGCACCACTTCCGGCTTTTTTCTTTGTGTGTGGTACTTAGTGCATGCAAGGCAAGCATTCTACCAAACTTCTTTTCTTTATGTTCAACATTTCCTTTGTTTTCATGTGTATCTCTTAAAGTGATTAACTAATAAAGGTCATAGTTACCATAAAATACGTGATTTTTATCTCCCAGATTATTATTTCCTTCTACACACCTTGAATGCCTTTATTTTGATTCCTCTTTTACTCTGAACATATATTTCATACAGATTGTATATTTCTGGTTTCCCTCATTTCTTTCCTTCTTTTTAAAAGAATATATATGTATGTGTGTATACATATATATATATATATCACAATTTAGCCTGAAATTATTTGAATTCTTCTTTTACTGGGTAGCCTCCATGCACTGGGATATGGAATGGATGTGTGTCACAATGTCCAGCCACTTTTGTAACTATCTTGTTGAACCTTATTCAAGACAGGAAGACCAGGAGGCAGATATGTTAATCCCAGCACTTGGAGGCTGAAGCAGTAGGATCTAAAGTTTAAGGCCACTTGGATTTTGCAGCAACTCCTTTTCTCAAAGAAGAAAAAAAAATGTACAACAACAACAAAATCCAGAATACATTTGTATTATGATATCATATGTCCTTTGGACTGTTTTACCTGTGACTGCTTGAGGCCTTTAACCACTTTCAGAAGAGTTTGGTCCACATATCCTTGAAGGTGTTGTATAACATCCAGGAAATTAGTTGTATACAGTGGATGCCTTCCAGTAGTCTTACCTCCTTAGATTTAGGATGAAATTCAGGGATTGAGAACTGATTCAAAGATAGCTTGGCCACTTCTTGGGTAAACCAGGTAATTATGTTCCCCTGTAATACTTTTCCTTGCACATTGTTGTTAAGTGACTTGAAATTATTAAAATAACAGATCAGTTAGCTAAACTGTTGAGGATACTTCCAGAATGGGAAATACTGCGATTATTGGGACCTTTTCAGAATTGTTCCTAGAAATGAGCCACTGTTTGGTCCTCTTCAAAGGAAGGTAATGTCCTACACAGGATATGCCTGGATGCATTTTTATATCTGAGTGGTAGAAAAACTTGCTAGATTCGGAATAGAATGCATTAGAAATAAGTGATGGTGGGATGAGTATGGCTGAAGTTGTAGAGCACCTGCCTAGCAAGCAAGCACAAGGCCCTGATCCCACTCCACTTCCACCCTCCCATAAATAATCATAGCTTTCATTGTAAGTCCTTGTTATATAACATGCAAGCCAGGCACCAGCACCAATGGTTCATGCCTATGATCCTAGCAACTCAGTGAGATCTAAGGATCACGGATCAAAGCCAGCCCAGGCATGAAAGTCTGAGACTTTATCACCAAAATTGGAAGTGACACTGTGGCTCAAAATGGTAGAGTGCTAGCTTTGAGCTGAAGACCTCAGGGACAGTGCCAGTGCCCAGGTCCAGAGTTCAAGCCCCAACAAAAACATATATATATTTATATATAATGCATATTATATGTAAAACTCAAACTCAATAGCAGTAGTTCATTTTTTGAAAATGTGATGTATAAATAATCTTCTAATCTCTCTATACAAGATCATCATCATCTCTCTAGTGTTATTCTGTGAACTATATTTAAAAATAATATAGATGGGTGCTGTGGGCTCATGCCTGTAATCCCAGCTACTCAGAAGGCTGAGATCTGGAAATTGTGGTTCAAAACCAGCCCAGACAAGAAAGCTTTGATATTCTCATCTCCAATTAACCACCAAAAAAGTCAAGATGTGGAGCTGTAGCTCAAGAAATGGAGCACTAGCCTTAAGCACAAAGGTTTAGGGACAGCCAGCACCCAGGCTCTGAGTTCAAGCTCCAGGACTGCCCCAAAATATAAAATAAAATAATTTACCCACTTATGTAAATGTGAAAAATGTTAATATATTATTTCCCTTTCTTGAATACTCATAGTATATTTAGTAATGTAAAGGGCTAGAAGAAGTCCTATAGTAAAGAAGGCTGTCAATCTATAACCCAAAATTTCCCATATGAAGTTAGCGTAGAATTTTTCCTTTATATGATATAAGTGAAACATCTTCAAAGATAAGAAATTTTGGGAAAGCTCTAATGTATTATTGACTCTTAGAATCTAATTATTTGGAAGAATCATTAGCCAATAACTTAGTGTACTGGGATTTCTGTAAAATTTCTGCAAAGTGTAGTTAGAAGCATTTGGTTCTAGGACCTTGTCACAGATGCCTGTGTCTCTTATATAAAGTGGTGTGTAATATTCACATAAATTATATACTTGACACATTGTAAATACTACCTGAGAAATAGTTGTTACATTGTATATTTAAGTAAATGAGAAATTGAGTCTGTCCATATTCAGACTGATGCAGTTTTTATGCCCACTAATTTAGAGCTTTGATTGACTGGATCTATAGATAGGCAACCCATGTATAATGGATGGCACATTGTAGTTAACCAGCATCAGTTTGAGCCCTAAAGGTAGGAAATTTAATTCCCCTAGCAATCCTCATTAAGTTATTAGTTCATCCTTACGTAATACATAGATCTCTTTCATAATTTCCAACCAATATTTCTCTAGAAAATGACAATAAATTATGTGAGTAAAAAATGTTAATACTGCCAGGCACAGTAGCTCATACCTGTAATCCTAGCTACTCAGGAGACTGAGATCTGAGGATCAAGGTTTAAAGCCAGCCTAGGCACTAAAGACGGTGAGACTCTTATCTCCAAGTAGCCACCAGAAAACCACAAGTGGAGCTGTGGTTCAAGGGGCAGGGAGTACCCTTGAGCTGAAGAGTTCAAGTCCCATGACTGACCAAAAAAAAAAAAAAAAAAGTTAATACTTTTGTGGAAAATGATGATACTATCTATGAGTGAAAAATGTTCTCCAAACACAGTGACAAATGTGTCTGAACACTGTTGGCTTTCTTACTTTGTTTCACAGGCACCTCTGTGGGCATATGTTGCTTGTGCGTGTGGCCTTTTCATTTATCAGTCTTTGGATGCTATAGATGGGAAACAGGCAAGAAGAACCAATAGTAGTTCTCCTTTGGGAGAACTTTTTGATCATGGTTGTGATTCACTATCAACAGGTATTGTATTTTTAATTTTAATGATTATTAACTGATAAGAAAAATAGACAATATTAGCATTAAATCAGATTTGTCTAGTTATCAGTACAACAGGTCTTATATTTAATTTTAGTTTTGTAGGACCATGAATCTGGTCAATATTTTCTTATTGTGGCAGTATTATAAAATTTATTATATTCATTTATTTTTATTTTTAATGTTAAATACTGTTTTCAGTGTCTTTTTAAATTCTTAGGGCATAATTGTTAGTATCAGAAATCCCAGCAAGGAGGTGATAGCTCCTATAATCCTAGCTATTTAAAAGACAGATCTGAGACTCTCAATTCAAAGCCAACCCAGGCAAACAGATTTGTGAGATACCTATCTCTAAGAAGCCAGAACTGGGCATTGGCTAAAGTGGTAGAATACCAGCTTTTCAGTTAAAAAGCCAATCAAGAATATGAGGCTCTGAGTTCAGGCTGTATAACTAACACCAGAAAAAAAAGATAACCCTCATAAATTACAGATGGTAATACAAACACTGTAGTAGGAGACGAGTTTGGTAATTTATGGTCTTTATATTTAAATCAATTATATGTAAATTATTTGTAATCCTATGTAAAATTATAAAGTTTGATTAAAACTATGTGATGGTGGGCCGGGAATTTAGCCTAGTGGTAGAGTGCTTATCTAGCATGCACAAAGACCCAGGTTTGATTCCTCACTACTACATATATAGAAAAAGACAGAAGTGGTGCTGTGGCTCAAGTGGAAGAGTGCTAGCTTTGAGGAAAAAGCCCAAGGACAGTGCTTAGGCCCTGAGTTCAAGCCCCAGAACTGGCACCAAAAAAACAACAACAACAAAAAATATGTGATGGTGACTTGGATTTTTAAAAAGTACGATGAATAAGAACTATAGTTAATAATTGTTTTACATATTGAAAATTTGCTAAGATTATATTTTAGGTATACCCGAAGGAAATAAAGTATGGAAGATGATGAACAGGCTAATGTGCTTAATTGTATTAATCGCTTCACTCTGCCTATATATATCAAAACAGCATGTTGGATACCTTAAATATATATGATTTAATGCAAGATTTTTAAAGGTACTAGCAATAGGAGTATTTGTTCCTGTAGTTAGAGTGTAGGTGATATGTCGTTATTTGCACTGTGTTGCAGATACTTTCACATTTTTAATACATTTTTAAAGGACATAAATGAAATTTAGAGTTTTGGCAAAGTGGCTTAATCCTATAATTCTCAATTCTTGGGAGACTAAGGTCTGAAGTTTGTGGTTCAGTCAGCCAAGACAGAAAAGTCTGTGAGACTCTTATCACCAATTAAATACTAAAAAAGTCAGAAGTGGAGTTTTGGTTCAAGTGGTGGAGCCGTGAACCCAAACTGCTCAGGGATAGTGCGTAGGCCCTGAGTTCAAGACTTAGGACCAGAAAAGAAAGATTTAGAACTTACTGAATTTCTCATTTGTCTTACATGACAGGAATGCTTCTTCTCTAATTTTAATTTATTCCAAAATAGTCTTCTTATTTGACATGGCTTTTTTTTTTTTTTTTTTTTGCCAATCCTGGGCTTGAGCTCAGGGCCTGAGCACTGTCCTTGGACTTTCTCAAGGCTAGAGCTCTACCACTTAAGCCTTAGCACCACTTCTGGCTTTTTTCTATGTATGCAGTACCGAGGAATCGAACCTGGGTCGTCATGGATGCTAGGCAAGCACTCTACCACTAGGCCAAACTCCTGGCCCCTTACATGGCTTTTTTTTAATATTTTCTTCAGAAAAGAACAAAAACCTTCATAGAGTTTAAATTTGCATATGTGAGTTAAGTGCATTTCTGAGTTTAGATTTGCATATGTAAATTGAGTTCATTTTGTAATCATTGCACTAGTACCATGCTTGACAGCAAGGCTAACAACAGCTTGCTTATTAGGGGAGAAGAGCAGCTTAGCTTTTATAACTTTCTAAAAGCCTGTAACAGATTCAAAACTTCTACAAATAAATGAAAGACTGTCATAATTTAAGTAGGTGACTGAAGAATTATTAGACATCAATCATTTTGCATTATAATCTGAGTTTTAAACTCTCATAGGAAGTTCTTTTCTACATAGAAGTAGTATCTTGTAAATATTACCTATCATAGTAACTGCTAACTACAAAAAAGGCAGTTACCAATGAAGCAAGTAGGTCCCTTTGTGGATTATATATGTTTTTTGTTTTTGTTTCTACTGCCTTTTAGACTTTCTATCCTGTGACTTTTGGAGGGAGGGGTTGCAATAGAGTCATACTGGGTAACCCAGGCTAGCCTGGAATTTGTTATGTAGCTCAGACTGTCCTCTCATTCACAATAATCCTACTTCCACTGCAGGAGTGCTGGGATTACAGATCTGAACCAGCACACTTGTCTCACCTGTAACTTTTTACAGTATATTAGTATGCTATCACTAAGGAAAATACTGCCAAAATAAAAATGTGAATTTTAGTTGCTTTCAAGAACTTTGGTTCTACTAAATAATTTAATGTAAAAGAGGTTGAAATTATGATATTGAAAGATAATGTGAGCCAGTCACAGGTGGCTTATGCCCGTAATCCTAGTTACTCAGGAGGCTGAAATCCGAGGATCACGTTTCAAAGCCAGCCTAGGTGCCTCAAAGTGGTACAATACTAGGTTTGAGCGAAAAAGCTCAGGGACAGCACCCAGGCCTCAAATTCAAGATGCACAATGAACAACATGAAAATAAATATGTGACAATGTATATCCTACTTTTCTACTGTAGATCATGGAGTAGATTGTACATTTACAGCATATAATCTATTTACTCATCTAAAATCACTTCATTCTCAGTTAATATGTAATATTTGTGCTATTCAGTTTTTCACTGATTTTTTTTTCCCTGCAGTTTTTGTGGTTCTTGGAACTTGTATTGCAGTGCAACTTGGGACAAATCCTGACTGGATGTTTTTTTGTTGTTTTGCTGGTACATTCATGTTCTACTGTGCACATTGGCAGACATATGTGTCTGGAACATTGCGATTTGGAATGTAAGTAACACTTATGGGGATTTTGTTTTTGCTTTCAACTATAAACAATGTTATTTACAGGTATTTGATTATCAAGAATTAGTCAGATCACTGAATTGGTTCAATAAAGCTTTTTTCAGAAAAATTAAAATATTAAAATTGTTTGCTCATATGTAACTGTTATATATCATTCTTTTGAAAGGAAGTATCAGAACCTCCCAACCAGTATTTTAATAGCAAAATGTAAAGCTCCTCTCATGTCCATTTGTCTTTCCAGACACATTCACTTGTTTTCCCACACCATTATTTACCTTCACTCTATGCTTTATTTTGATAGATAAAAATGTATTTTTAGGAAATAAAAGATAATTTCTGAGCGAGAAAAAAAATCAAACATGAATCTCTTAAATGTCTCAGCTTCTTTATTTTCTTTTTTCCTTATTGTTTTATGAATCTGTTTTTGAAGACTCCAGGCTTTTAGTAATCAATCCAGTTGACATGAGCACACCACATAGTTTATTTCTGCCAGCAAAAAATGCCTGAGAATTAAAAATGAAATACAACTAGATCTGTTTTTTCTCTCTCTTCTGGTGTCAATCTTCGGGCTTGGATTCAAGGCCGGAGTGGTTTCTCTGAGCTCTTTTGCTCAAGGCTAACACTCTAACATTTGAGCCACTACTCCAGTTCGGGCTTTTTGTTGGTTAGTTAAAGATAAAAGTTTCATGGATTTTTCTGCCTAGGTTGGCATTGAGCCGCAATTGTCAGATTTTAGCTTCCTCAGTAGCCAGGATTACAGATGTAAGCCACCAGCAGTGGCTCAAACAGATCTTTTGGAAATATTTTATTGGCATATATCATTTGTACAAAAGCATTTCATTGTGATATTTTTCTATATGCATATTATATACTTGGATCAAATTCAACCCTTCCTTTACTCTCCTTATTCTTAGTCCTTCTTATTTAAAACATTTAACCATTTTTCTATTATATACATACATATAAAGTACTTTGACCAAAATCTTTACCTCCTTCCTTTACCCTGTCCTTTTCTCCACTCACCCTCCTGTTAACTGCCATCATCAACAATCTCCAAAAACCTTATTTAAACTCACCAATGAAGGCTTCCTACCTATCAGTACTTTTCTGTAAGGATTAATGAGTAGTCTTGGAAAGTCTTTAAGAATGACATTTGCTAACTAGCTTTTTAATTAAATATCACAGATCCTACTTACACTACTTTAGTTTTTCATTTTTTTTTTCATAGCATAGTGTTCCTGGAGGAAAAAAAATAAGTTGAGAAAACACTGTATACCTCCTGAAATGCCAAAATGAAAATATCTGATGGCAAAAGGCAAGAAACCATCTGCACCTAGTGTATGAAGTAAACCTAATGTATAATTAATTGATGGAGTTTTTTGAAGTTTTAGATCACTGGTAAATTTTCTAGGCCTCTGTGAGATGTACAAACACCAAGAAATTCAGTTATTCAGATGGCCTTTGCTAAATTTAATAGAAAATTAAAGATGTCCTTATGGAAATCATTGAATAATTATTAATTCTTTACTTTTTTTTTTTTTTTTTGCCAGCCCTGGGTTTGGGCTCAGGGTTTGAGCAGTCCTTGGACTTTCTCAAGGCTAGCACTCTACCACGTAAGCCTCAGCACCACTTCCAGCTTTTTGCTATGTATGTGGAGTGCCAAGGAATCGAACCCGGGGCTTCGTGCATGCTAGGCAAGCACTCTAACACTAGGCCAAACTCCCGGCCCCACATGTTAACTTTTTTAAGAAAAAACTTTTTTAAATAAGAGAATAATAGAGAATGTGTTTTATTAATTCAGTTTTAGTTTTTAGTGATGTTCCTTTTTAATGAATGAAACTGTTTGTTGTGTCTGGGTTTCATATGCTTTATATTTGTCATCTCACATTTAACCCTTTTTTGGGGGAGAGGTCCTAAGAATTGAATCTCACAGTTAATTTCCAAGCAACTTTAAATTTGAAAAGTTAATTTCCAAATAATCTTGAAAGCTTATTTACCAACAGTCTTAACGCATTTTCTTTCCCTTTCGAATAATGCAGCACCAAGCATATAATATGGAAACTAAACTAAACAGAATATTAACCTTGGAAGTAAGAAAAAATTAAACAGTATATTTAAGAGGGATTTAATATCACAACTTAATATCTTCCAGTCTTAGAATTTCCCAGTGATGAAGTGTGTCTGCAAGTAGACCCACATGGTTGAATTATAAGATGCCTGTAGGGCAGTCTCAGGAGAGAAGGCTGTTGAAGATCCAGAACAATTAAGGGTCTTCTATGCTCTGGCAAGAAATGTGGTCTTTTTTTTTTTTTTGCCAATCCTGGGCTTGAGCTCAGGGCCTAAGCACTGTCTTTGGACTTTCTCAAGGTTAGAGCTCTACCACTTGAGCCTCAGCACCACTTCTGGCTTTTTTCTATGTACGTGGTACTGAGGAATCGAACCCGGGTCTTCGTGCATGCTAGGCAAGTACTCTACCACTAGGCCAAACTCCCGGCCCAAGAAATGTGGTCTTATATCTTGAATCTTCAGAGAACTTTTACAAGACACAAAGCTGAGAAATGAAAGAAATACCTTTCAGGAAAATCAGTCTGGCAGTGTGACATAAGGGTAAACTGAAGCAGGCTATGACAGACGCAGTTAGAAAGACTCAGTATAATGAGCTGAGTTTAGTTTGCAGCTCAAACAACATACATGATGGCAGTACTCTTGCAGAAAAAAGGGGTAGGTTAGAGAGATACAGAAAATGAATGAGAGGGCAGAGGCTGGAATGACTTCCATAGTTCCTTCTTTTGGGAGGTTGGATAGAAAATAGAATCAACCCAGAAAAGTATGCATGGATATTAGATGTCCAAATGGAATAAGGATGGTAGAAAATTTAGAAGGGAAGCTTAGAAAGGAACTTGTGAAAGTTATTGTACAGGGAAACAGGAGCCATAGTAGGAAGAAAAATCAGGAGAATGATAAAATCCAAAAAGAACTGCTAAATGCTGACAAAACTCAAAGTGAGAATAACAAAATGTACATTGAACTTGGTAGTATAAACTGTCTAGAATAGTTTCTGTATAATAACGGTGTAGGAAACCAGATTGTAGTAAGTACAGTGGATGCTTATTTTTCCTTTTCCTTTTTTTTTTTTTTTGGGTGGGTAATGGGGCTTGAAACTCTGCCTGGGCACTGTCCCTGAGCTCTACCCTTGAACCAAGCCCCATTTCCTGTTTTCTAGAGGTTAATTGGAGATAAGTGTCTCTGGTTCTTTTGTACCTGGGTTGGCTTTGAACCTTCATCCTCATATCTCAGCCTCCTGAGTAGCTAGGATTACAGGCGTGAGCCACTGTGAGCTGCTCCTTTTTCTTTTTGAGACCAAGTCTTGCTATGTAGTCCAGGCTGATCTAGAACTCACTGTAGAGCTCAGGCTAGTCTGGAACTCAGAATCCTCCTGCCTCAGTCTCCTGAGTGCTAAAATTACATGTGTGCAATACCACATCTGACTCTAACTTACTACATATCATGTAAACTTAGATTTTTGTATTTTTATGAGCTTTTGTAATATTGTAGTTTGAACTCAGGGCCTCTCACTTACCAGGCTGGTGCCATACCATTGAGCCATACCTCTAACCCTGGGTTTTGTTTCATTTTTTTGTTTTGTGGGTCATGGGGCTTGAATTCGGCCTGGGTGCTGTCCCTGAGGTCTTCAGTCCAAGGCTCCCGCCCTACCCTTGAGCCAAACCCCACTTCCCATTTTCTAGAGGTTAATTGGAGATAAAAGTCTCAGGTCCTTTTTGTGCCCAGCTGGCTATGAACCTTGATCCTCTGCTTCCTGAGTAGCTAGGATTACCAGCATGAGCCACCATTCCCGGCTAGCGTTTTGGATTTTTAATGGAAAAAAAAAAATAACAGCAAAGAAGAGATCTACTAGGACAGAGGTTGAAGATACTAAGAGAGAAAGGGACTGAGAGACTGGCTTATGAAGCAAGACAACTCAAGATGACACAAGCAGAGGAGTTTTATTAGAGTAGCAGGTAGAGAACTGCCACTGAGATTAGCATTCTTTCTATGTGACACTGTTTAAAATTTAAAAACCTAGCCAAGCACAAGTGACTCATTCCTGTAATTCCTTTAAAACATTTTTGTAAAGCAGCAAATATGATCCAAGTACATTTCATATGCATGTATGGGAATATCAGAATGAAACCTCCACATACAGTTAATATACCCATGAAACATACAAGAAAAATACTTTAGTATAAATTGTTTCATATTTCTTTTCTATATAATAAATTCAGGTTGTTATACTTTTAACTACTTTATAAAATAGAATATTTCTAAAGTCTAAAGTTTTTGGAGCTAGGTATGGTGGTACATACCTAGAATTCTGGTGTGTGAGACAGGAAGATCACAATTTCTGGGCCTGTCTAGGCTACATAGTAAAATACTGTTTCAAAAACAATTTTTTATTTAATAAGAAAAAAATTTTGCTCTCCTTGCTCTTTTTAAAGTTAAGTGTTTTGAATTCCTATTTTGAGTTAGGTAATAATATCTAGAACAAAGGTAAGTAGAATATTTTAATTCATCTAACTATCAATAATTTACATTCAAAGTCTTGTAAGGATGCATATATGCTTTGGACAAATCTTCCCTGCAGCTGTTAGCTATATCTTCCTGCACTTTACCCTAGTTACAGAGAATTTTAGTACAAAACCTATCCTCACCCTGTCTTCACCAAGTCACTCTGACGACTACTTTTTCAAGACTTTTTTTTACTAAAAGATTGCTTGTTAATGTGTAATTCACTTTCTGTTTAAAAAATTTGGAAAGTTTTTGTCAGATACATATGTAGAATGTACATCTCTTCAAGATGTCACATGAATATTAAATACTAGAGGTTTTCATTTGAGTTTCTAACTTTGCTGTGTAGTTACTTTTCCCCCCTCAGCAGTGATGAATTCTTTCGGACCCTAGCTTTGCCCACTTCACCTTATAAATATTTGTGCACGTATGACGTAGAATGTAGTTTTGAGTTCTCTATTAAGTAAAATTATTTCATTACCATTCTTCAGTTCTTAACTTTGATTGATTTTTGGATCTTTGTTTTTGTTTTCAGTTGTCACCAGAGTTTGAGCTCATTGTCTCAAACTTGTTTGGCTGGCACTCTCCCACTTGAGCCATATGCCTCCAGCACACCTCTTGGTTAAAGTCTCTGAGATGTTTCTCCCAGGCTGACTTCTAACTGAATTCCTCTGAACCTCAGCCTCTTGAGTAGCTAGAATTACAGGCATGAACCACTGATACGTTTTTTTATTTGAAGCTTTTTGTGTACTACTTCACTTTTTCTGTTACTAGCTATGTTCTGAAACTTGTTCATTGACTGAAGTTGATTTTTTCCTAATCACTAATAAACTAATGTAATAGAAAATTGTAATGCTGGTGTAGAATTAGGGAGAGAAAGTAGGAAAAGGAAGATTCTGAAATCGATGTCAGATAGTAGATAAGAAGATGATCAGTCTGATTTTTGTTCATCTATATGCAGAGAAAAGACTAGATTTTCTCTTCCCCGTTCCCCCATTACTCTTTCCATATGCCTCTGCTTGTTTTTTGAGATAACAGAAGTAAGAAAGTGATGAGGTTTGGAGTGGTGAGGGGGTAGAAGATTACTGACTTTTAAAATATGTATATAGAGGCTTTGGAAAATAAAAATAGGCTTGCCTTTCAATTTAGAGGAGAAAGACATTTAAAATCCTGGGAAAGGAAGCTAGGAATATAGCTCCACGGTAGAATGCTCATTTAGTTTACACAAGTCCCTGGGTTCAAACCCCTGCTTATCAGTTTTCACAGAATGTCCTTCTTAGTCCTCACTGAATATTGGATAACAGTTCAAACAAAATGAGCTTGTGCATCTGCTATTCTCTGAATGCTAAGAAATAAAAAAGCTTGTAAAATAGGACTGGGGCTGCCACTCCTGTAAGGATAGCTTCCTAAATAGTTTCCTACACCCAGGTTGTTTAGCAAGTAGTACTCACTACTCGTAGTGTTCCTAGCTGCCTACTTACAAATCATTTTTCAGTGTGCTAGTTGTGGTTTTTTAAACATTTCTACTAATTTGACTTAAATATTCACATATGCGTCTCCAAGATAGGATAATAGTACACAAACTGTATTTTTAGTCTAGGTGTCTATAAGGAAAATGCTTCCTTTTAAATCTGTTTTTGCTACTTGTTTTAGGGCTGTATTAGCAAAAGCTCTGAATAAAGTTATTTTGAAATGTTTGTTTCCTTATGCATAGATTCGATGTTACAGAGTCCCAGATCATAATTATAATATGCCAGCTTCTCACAGGAACCCTGGGGCCTTGGTTCTGGAACTTCACGGTAACTGCTAGAATATTCATGCTGTCTGAATGAACAATGGTGTGAACTCAATGAAGACAGCACCTTTGTCATGCACAGAGTTAATTTCAGAGCTCAAAAATCTTTCTGGTAATATTTTACTGGTGAGCAGGTCACTAGAAAATGAATGGTGTAATACATTATAGGGCAATAAAAATCCACCCTGTTAACATTTTTTTTGAAAAGTATTATTTCTGATGATTTGGATGATTTGATCTAATGTCTGTTCCCCCTTACATTTACATATTATGCCTAATACTTTCACTCCATATAGTATTTTTTAAGCAAACACCTTTCCACCAAATGTCATTTTAAAATCAGTAAACAGTTTTTACTTAGATAACTAAGTCGAGAAAAGTCTTTGTGTACTAATATAGGAAATACTTGCTGTTTTCCTAATATTATTAGCATACATGCTAAACATTGACATTCTGCTCGAATTAACATGTGATGTTAGAAAACCTTTATGAAGAACTGTTCTCATTTCTACTTGTTCTCCCTCAATGTTTCCCTCCTGTACTTGTTTTAAAATTGAATGTCCTCCATTTTCCAAGTCATACTACTCATCCTTTGAATACCTTCCTTTTGTCTTTCTTTGATAAATGTATAGTTTACTAATGAAGTATTACATGTTATCTATCATTCTTCTCATATTAGAATTATAAATTTGACCTTATGACTTACCTTAGAAATTCAAACGTATTTGTTAGAAAATGTTTTCCCATTGCAATTATTCTCAATCCTTTAACTGTAATATGAAAGTTTATTAGAGAAAAGTAGAATTTAATTATATTTTGCAGTGCAAGGAATGTTAGGAAAATTTGACAGATAATTCTAACATTACAAGGCTACCCTAGGTTTCCAACATTAAGTCATTTGGCCTCCTGAGCTTAAACAAATTATAAATATTTCAGTATTACTTCAGTAATGTAGTAGAAACAGCAAATCCCTTGTTAGTGTTCTGTCTGAAAAGTATATTGTAGCATTATAAATTCAGTCGTTCAGTCTTGGTAATGATGGCTTTGAAGATGTTTTTATATCTTTTTTTGAAATAACCTTGGCATGTAGAGAACACTAAGCAATATTGTAGATAAAGACATATATGTTCTAGGAGCAACAAAAAAGAGCCATTTTAAATTGAATATACATTTTTTATGGGATTTACTCTGCTTCTGTTTTCCCTTCTGTTTCTGGTACTTTCTCCAAAGTTTTGTGGCTGTAAGCTCATTGTCATAAGTTTATTTTTATTAGTAGCTTATTTGTCATTGTTGATTATTCTGACCACACAACTTCTCCATTGTTCTTAGTGAAAGTAATGGAATATTTACTTTCATCTTAGTTGTTTTTAATAAGTACCCTACATTTGTTGGGGATGTAGCTCAATGGAAGAGCACTTGTTTTCTCCAGATGCTTAGAGAGATTTTTCTCTTGTTCCTAATTTTTTTCCTTTAACATATTTGATCATGGGTTCAGTAATCAGTGATTCGGTGATGTTGATTGATTAAATCTTCAGATTTATTCTTTTTTTTTTTTTTTTTGCCAGTCGTGGGGCTTGAACTCAGGGTCTGAGCACTGTCCTTGGACTTTTCTCGAGGCTAGAGTTCTACCCTTGAGCCACAGCACCACTTCCAGCTTATTTTCTATGTATGTGGTGCCAAGGAATTGAATCTGGGTCTTTGTGCATGCTAGGCAAGCACTCTACCACTAGGCAAGCTCCCAGCCCCTTATTCCTTTTTTTTTTAAAGAATAAAAAATTCGCCAGGTAGAAGGTGCATTACTTTACAAACAGTGATACCCTTTGCCATGACATGGTCCCTATTTCCCATCCCCGCCCCTAGGAATAAAAAATTTCTAAAAGGAAAAATGCTTTTAAAAAATCACTCTTGCTGGGGCTGGGAGTGTAGCCTAATGATAAAGTGCTTGCCTAGCATGCACAAAGCCCTGGGTTCGATTCCTGGGTGCCACGTACACACAGAAAAGCTAGAAGTAGCACTGTGACTCAAGTGGCAGAGTGCTAGCCTTGAACAAAAAGTGTCCAAGGACAGTGCCTAGGCCCTGAGTTCAAGTTCCAGTACTGGCCAAAAACAAAAAAACAAAAAAACGTTCTTGCTGAGCATTGATGGCTCATGCCTGTAATCTTAGCTACTGAGGAGTCTGAGATCTGAGGATTGCAATTCAAAGCCAGCCGGCAAGAAAGTCCATGAGACTCTTACCTCCAGATAATCACCAAAGAGCTGGAAGTGGAGCTCAAATGGTAGAAGACTAGCCTTGAGCATAAAAGGTCAAGAACAGATAGTGCCTCAATCGTAAGTTGAAGTAACAGTACTAGTACCAAAAATGGAAAACAGCAACAACAAAAAGAAGTTGTAACTAAGTTGTTTTGAAAATTTGTTCAGTTTGGGCCGGGAGTTTGGCCTAGTGGTTGAGTGCTTGCCTAGCATACACAAAGACCCAGGTTCGATTCTTCCATACCACATACATAGAAAAAGCCAGAAATGGTGCTGTGGCCCAAGTGGTAGAATGCTGGCTTTGAGAAAGCCCAAGGACAGTGCTGAAGCCCTGAGTTCAAGCTCCAGGACTGGCAAAAAATAAAAATTAAAAAAAAATTGTTAACATTGAAACTTTTTTGTTTATTACCTGTTATATTCTAACTTTTTTTTGTAAAATTGTGCTAGAATACATAAGCATGTATAGATATTGTTGCAGTAGAAACTAAAAATGGAGGACAGGTGTTCACCTCAAGTGAATAGTAGGCTAAAAATTAAGAGTGGTAGTCCTGCACTGGAACACAACTCCTAATGTTTGTCAAGGTTTTAGCTCTCATTTTCTCTGTAATTTTGGAGAAGTTAACCTTTCTAAGTTTCTTCATATGTAAAATGTTAGTTGTGAACTGGGAATGTTGCCTAGTGGTAGAGTGCTTTCCCAGCATGCATGAAGCCCTGGGTTTGATTCCTTGGTATCACATACACAGAAAAAGCCAGAAGTGTCGCTGTGGCTCAAGTGGTAGAGTGCTATGCTTGAGTAAGAGGAGTTCAGGAATAATGCCCAGAGTTCAAGCCCTAGGACTGGCAAAAACTAGAATAAAATGTTAGTTGTATTTCCTACCATGTAGAGTAGTTAAGAAGATGAAGCATTTTTTAAAAGGAATGGAATGAGCTGGCACAGTAGCTCACATCTATAATCCTAGCTATTCAGGAAGCTGAAATCTGAGGATCAAAGTTAAAAGCCAGCCCAGAAACAAAAGAACCTGAGACTGGTATCTCTAATTAACCTCTAGAAAATGGGAAGTAGGGCTTGGCTCAAGGGTAGGGTGGTAGCCTTGAGCTGAAGAGCACAGGGACAGGGCCCAACTGCCCTCCTGCCCCCACCCCCCAAAAAAAAAAGATAAAAAGGAATGGAATGCCTACTGTGTGGCAAATAGTAAGTCTTCATTAACATTATTAGTATATTAATTTTTTAATTTTATTTATTTATTTATTTTTTTTGCCAGTCATGGGCTTGAGCTCAGGGCTTGAGCATTGTCCTTGGACTTTCTCAAGGTTAGAGCCTTGGACTTTCTCAAGGTTAGAGCTCTACCACTTGAGCCTCAGCACCATTTCTGGCTTTTTTTTTTTCTTTTTTTCTATGTATGTGGTACCGAGGAATCAAACCCGGGTCTTCATGCATGCTAGGCAAGCACTCTACTACTAGGCCAAACTCCCAGCCCCATTAGTATATTAATTTTAAGACTTCTATTAGTAAAGCCCAGTAGTTTTCAGGGGTTTTTTCTAGAATTTATTGATAGAAAAAATAAGTCATTGTTACATTGTTACATCTTTAGCTTCAAGGTTACTACCAAGTAAGATGAGATGGTTCTCATTTCAGTTCTTCTGTTTCCCAAGGTGATAAAGATAGTCTGTCCCATAAAATTGAGACATAAACTCTATTTTTCTTACGGTAGAGGACTTTTTCGCTGTTCTAACTTTTGACTGTATTTTCTCCATTTGCTGGTATTCCATGGACTTTTTCTAGAAAACATAAGGATATATACAGGCATTCCTGTAGTAAATAGTACTGTTTTAAGTAACTCATCTATTTCAAAAATAGGCACTTAGATTTGTCTCTTCATACATCTACATTAAGAAGTTATTTAACTTTATGGTTAATATCATCTGTTAACTAGTAGACAGTTCAAGTTACAGCACCATTATATTTACTATTTGTGACTTAAACGTGCAGTTAATTCATATTTCTAATATCTTTAAAATGCTATGTCTCATGTAGAGGGGAAAGGCATTAAAAATTTCTAGAGCTGTGGCTCATGCCTGTTATCCTAGCTACTCAGGAGGCTGACATCTGAAGATCTCAGTTCAAAGCCAGCCCAGGCATTAAAGTCCGTGAGACTCTTATCTCTGATTGACCACTAGAAAAATGGAAGTGGCGCTGTGGCTCAAGGGGTAGGGCACTAGCCATGAGCTGAATTGCTCAGGGACAGTGCCCAGGCCCAGAGTTCAAGTCCCACAACTGTCACAAAAAGAAAAATTCCTAGAAAAGATGGTTTATCATGCTTATCAACTCTCACAGAGTATTATGTAAATCCTTTCTAGAGCATCACTGAATATTGAATTAGAATGCAAACGTGCAACTATTAAACATTGCTGAACACTGCAATAAAACAAACTTTAAGATAAACCAGGGCTGGTGATGTTGCTCAGTGGTAGAATGCTTGTCTTTTGTGCATGGGACCCTTACGGTCATCCCCAGCACTACATGGGGAAAACATGAAAATATTTTCTTAAGTTATGTGCAGGGAGCATGGCCTAGTAGTAGAGTGCCTGCTTAGTAATGCATGAAACCCTGGGTTTGATTCCCCAATACCACATACACAGAAAAGACTGGAAGTGATGCTGTGGCTCAAGTGGTAGATCACTAGCCTTGAGAAAGCTCCCCCGCAAAAAAAAATTATTATATCCCATTATCAATTTTAAAACCTATTTTGTACTTCAGATGTGAAACAATTTTGTAGGACAATTAAGAAAACTGCCCTGATCAGTTTTCTAAGCAACTTATAATATGGTGATGAAGACCTGAGATCTTCAACCTTTCCACCAAGATCCTCTAACTGTTTAAAAGTAAAATTTACTCATATTCATTTATATTCATTGAAGGAACTTATTCTTTTTACATTTTTTTTTTCTTTGAGGTGAGATCTTGATAGCTAAGTCTGGGTAATCTTGAACTTTGATTCTGTTAACTGAGGCTCCCTCTGCCTTCCTTGTTCTTTTTGCATCCTAATCAGCAGACTGTCCATTACAGTGGTACTTTTGGTTTTAGGATGGCTGTTAAAGGTCATTTTGACCTTGGTCTGCCACAGAGCTTAGGCTCTACATTGATTTGCTTTGTTGCCTATCTCTATGTGGTAGTGATCCAAACAGTGTTTGTTTTTGGCTTGAAGTAATGAGTTATCCATAGCATTTGGAGGAATACTATTTTTGTCATTTGACAACTTACATTAAAGTAAAAATACAAAATTATTTTAAAGCAAAACCAGTCAAGATGTTCAAATACCTTCATGGTCAGAGTCAATTATATTTTCTCCCTTTGAAAACTTAAGGCTGTAGAAATCTAGTGCTGCATATAAAATTTTTGTTTTTCCAAAAAAATTTGTTGGTTGATTGGTTGTGGGACTTGAACTCTGGGCCTGGGTGTTGTCCCCTGAGCAATTCAGCTCAAGGCTACTTACTGCCCTACCCCTGGAGCCACAGTGCCACTTCCGATTTTCTGGTGATTAATTGGAGATAAGAGTCTTTGAACCACCATCCTCAGATCTCAGCCTCCTGAGTAGCTAAGATTATAGGCCTGAGCCATGGGCCTGGCTTGTATTTCCTTTGTGTGTTGGGTGGAGGGGTTATGGGGCTTGAACTCTGGGCCTAGGCGCTGACCTTTTCTGCTCAAGGCTACCACCCCACCCCTGGAGCCCCCTGCTACTTCCAGTTTTCTAGTGGTTAATCAGAGATGAGTCTCAAGTTCTTTAGTGCTGGGCTAGTTTTTGAACCTTGATCCTTAGATCTCAGCCTCCTGAGTAGCTAGGATTACAGGTGTGAGCCACTGTTCCTGGCTTGTGGATATGCTTTTTTTTTTTTGCCAGTCCTGGGGCTTGAATTCAGCTCTACTACTTGAGTCACAGCATCATTTCTGCCTTTTTCTATGTGTGGTACTGAGGAATCGAACCCTCATTTTCATGCATGCTAGGCAAGCACTCTACCACTAGGCCAAACTCTCAGCCCTCCCCTCCAATTTTAATCATTCTAGTGTTTTGGGGTTTTTATACCATGTATCCCTTATATCATGAAGGGCTTTCTCTCTCTTTGTGCGTCTGTCTGTCTGTCTGTCTGTCTGTTTCTCTCTCTCTCTCTCTCTCTCTCTCTCTCTCTCTCTCTCTCTCTCTCTCTCCCTCTCCCTCTCTCCCCCTCTCCCCCTCTCCCCCTCTCCCCCTCTCCTCCCCCCCCCCCCTCTCTCTCTCTCTCTCTCTTTTTCTTTTTGTCTTTCTCTCTATCTGGTTCTCTCTGTGTGCATCTTTTCTCTTTTCCTACTTCTTTCCCCCCCAGTTCTCCTGCCTCCCATCATCATCCTTCCATTCCTCTCTTCTTCCTTTTTGTTCTTTCATTTTTGCTTTTTGCTTTAGTGGTGGTCAGTTTCTTTCTAATTTTGAAGTCTGCTCCCAACACTTGGGAATATTATCACTTTCTTTTTAAATAATAATAATTTAAAAGTAGTTATAGATATGCCAGCTTCCTGCAATATGTAATACTCTACCTGCCAGGCAATTCTATCTTCTTGGATGGCCAAAAATATTGAAATGAGCCCCTTTCTAATAAAAAGTGTTAAAATAATCTGAACCTGTATAAACAGACTTGTTAGTAGAAAAATGGCAAAATGAACTGTCATGTAAGTGGATGTCTTCTATAGCAACATTGGCTATTTTATTTATTGTTAACCATTTCTGCTACCTGTCTCCTTTGCTTGCTTCATTCCCATGTCTGGGGATGATTTCACACTGTACTCTTTATTCTCAGTGAAGGTTAGAGCCACACTTTCAGGAGCAGTGATAGGCAGTTTCATGATTCAGAGCAGAAGGGGCTCATCCTGCAGTTCAGAAGATTACTCTAAATCAGATAAGCAAATAGGAAAAAATATCTAACTACCTAACAACTGGTAAGTTTTCCCTGACCCTCTTTCCCACGTTAAAGTAAATTCAATGACTATATCTGAATAGTTAAGGAAGTTTCAAACAGGTTATTCCATAAAATTTTTCCTAAGAATCCCAATTTGAGACTTTATAATCTTTCATTTTTCTTCTTTTTTTTCCTGTCTTATATTCATCCACAATATAAAGATTAATTGCATGAGGTTCCCTCCATTTTTAAATTTTGTAATTCTATACTTCTGGCCTTTCCCCTTCCAAAAGGCTACTTCATATGCCAGCCAAATGTTGTAAGATGTCTACCCTTCTCCACCCACGACAGTCGATCATCACTGATACCTACCTGCTTAGTCTCCTGAGTCTGCTACTGATTGTAATTCCCCTTATTGGCGACTCCACCCACCAGGTCAGCTCTACAGGTTCTTTTTAGCCTAATTCAGTCCACTTTTTTTTTTCCAATAAATGTGTATAGCAAGATAACTATATCACTTTTTGTTTACAGCTAAGTAAGCATCTGTTTTGAAAATATTCTTAAGCAAACAAAGCCCAGTTTTTTTTGGTTTGTCATGACCAGGAGATTTTACAGATCTAAAGCTTATATAGTAGATTATTTGCCTTAACTATATATTTTAGAAATAAAGGCTTTTTTTATGGAAATTGAACCTCTTGCTATTGTTGATATTTACTTTTTTGACTGCTTACTATTAACATATAATTCATTTTACTAAATATATATTTATATATATATTATATATGTATGTGTATATATATATATTTATATATATATATATAAAGTACCATGAAAAGTCTCTTTATTTTTATCTCTTAACTGCCTAGTTCCCACTTCTCAGGTTCTCACAATGGAACCATCCAGAAATGTGTTATGCTACTGTTGGTTGGTTTTTTGTTTGTTTGTCTTTAAAAAAAAGAAAAGAAAAAGAAGGAAGAATACTATTTTTTCTTTTTTTAAACTCGAAGTAGTTTGCACATATCTTATAACTTTTCTTTCCGTTGACAGATAATCTGGTACTTTTCTGTATCATCAGGGAGTTCTTCCCCACTCCCTTTTTAAAAGCTGCAAGATATTCCATTACATGAAAATACCATAGTTTATTAGCCATTCCTTTATTGGGGGACTTTTTTTAATGTGCTACTATAAATAACTGCTGCGCAGTATAAGCAATATCTCCAGTAGTCTGAGAATGATGATCTGACAGCTGCACAGAAGGAAGGGAACACCAGCATGTACTTTTGCTCCTCAATCTTTTTTGCCCGTATTCTTTGATCTTCAGACTTTCAGGCTTCTGATCTCTACTGCTCTGTTTTTGTACCATGTTTGTCTCTTGACTGTACGATTACATTCAGCAATCCAGATGCTAATTCTTGGCTGCTTTCACTATCCTTTGGAAAATCTGAGGGTAGTAAATCTATTGAGAACAAGAATTTGATTGAGAATTGAATGTTATGTTTTTCATATCCATAACATGGCAGGTAGTAAGCTACACAGGATCTCATTGATACCTATACTGTAGTTAAAATTCACTTCTTTCTTATTTTATACTAGAAAGTAGTCATTTCAAAATTTTATATGCCCAATTTTAACACACACACGCACACACATGCACTTATACATACCTGGTTATTTTTTTCTTCTTTTTGGTGGGAAAGGTTAAGCTGTAGGTAGAGCCTTCTTTGAATAAGGCAGAAATGTCCTTTGGAAAGGAGGGGTTTTTATTGCTCTGTGAAATTTATCAAATTAAATTTGAAAGGTCTTGGTTTTATTCATACAAGTTTTTGAAACCTCCTTTTCCCCTTGGCTTGGAATTTGAAATTGTTTTCTATGTGCATGATAGAGGAATGCTGCTTTGCTTGCAAATAATTAATGTGAAATTGTTTTAAGTAATTCTGCTTTTTTGGCTTTTTGTACCTAATCAGAATTGATGTGACTGAAGTGCAAATCTTCATAATAATCATGCATTTGCTGGCAGTGATTGGAGGACCTCCTTTTTGGCAATCTATGGTAACTTTGTTCACATTGTGTATCCATGTAATGCATGTTGTTCTTGCTTATATTTTCTAATATAGGATAATCCAATTAAAGGGTAATGTGTACATTTTTTTCTTGAAAGTGAAAATTTACAAGATAATAGGACACAAACTTCTCTTCAGAATATCCAGAGCTCTGTAAACATTAGGTCTGTTTCAGGGCTGTTGTTTTTGAATCTGAATCACTATTTTCATCCATTTACATATGAGGATACAACAGGTAATGTAAGAAGTTAACCAGTGACAATATTTAGACCTCTCCCTGAACTATGAGTCTGCTAGTTTTCTTCTCATATGCTTATAATCAAATAACAAATTCAAAATTGTAACTTATCTGTGATACAAAAAGATACGTTTCAATGTTTATTGAATGAAATCAGTGTCATGGGATTATTTCAAAAGCCAATATAGGCCAACCTAAACTGCAAATCTCTTTTTTTTTTTTGGTCACGGGACTTGAACTCTGGACCTGGGTGCTGTCCCTAAGCTCTTCAGCTCAAGGCTATCATCCTTCCCCTTGAGCCACAGTACCACTTCCTAAAACTGCAAATCTTGTAAACAGATTTTTTCAGGAACCTGAGTAATGGAATTGGGCTAAAAACATATGCCAGGTGCCAGTGGTTACTCCTGTAATCCAGGTTACTCGGTAAGCTGAGGTCTGATCATAGTTCAAGGCTAGCCTAGGCAGAAATGTCCATGAGACTCTTATCTCCACTTAAATCATAGAAAAAGCCAAAAGTGCTGTGGCTCAAATGGTAGAATGCTAGTCTGCCTTTGTTTGTTCCAGTCACCACAGCCTAGTATGTGAACTTAGATGTTAGGTAATTCTGCTGGCTCAGTTTAGTTCTGTACAAAATGAGGAGGGTGATAAAAATAATCTCATAGTTATTTTGTGGCTTCAGTGAGCTAATAATTTGTAACACTGTTAGAGTATTGCCTATCAAATTAATTAATAAGTGCTCCATGAAAAAAAAATTCTGCTCTTAGAATATTTTTTTTTGAGACAGGATCTCAAAAACACAATCTTCCTATGATGTAAAAATCAATGTTAATAAATTCTTTAATAAAAAAAAAACCCACAATCTTTTTGCCTCAGCCTCCCTAGTGCTGGATTTACAGGTGTGCTGCATCATCACACCTAACCTCAGTTTGAATGAGATTTATGTTCTTCCTGGTCATCAGTTAACTGCTGATCACTACTTCCACCCCTTATTTGATGCAGTCTTACTAAAAATATTTACTGAGCTTCAATAAATGTAATTTCTAAAAATCAGATTAAAATATAAGGGAAATTTACTGAAGAAGATGTTTTCTTTATCTAAATTACTTTCTGTGTTAATGATATGTTTCAGAAAAGTGGAATGGTAAGCTTCCATAAGAACTACCACTAATTACTCAGTTGCCTTTTGTTGCAAGGATGAACTTATGAAAAAAAGATCTGGGTGAATAAGCATTATAATTAAAAGCAAACCAGAAAAATTTTGAAACCATCTATGCACATATCACTCATATCTTAAATGTCACAGAGAGAGACTGCTGACTTTTGAGACTAATGTGTAGAAATTCAGATTTCATCAGCTTTGCTGAAAAAATAGATTCTATTTTCTTAAGACCAGGTCATAAAGCCTAAATTGTATCCTAAGCTCCACATATCTCTACTATTACTTTCATAGACTTTATTGATTTATACCAAATGTCCCCTAAAATATTAGTTTGAATATCTTGGATATGTAAATTGCTTATAAAAGCTCAGCATACTGGTATAAAAAAATGAGGGTTTTGGTTTGTTCTTTTGAAAACAAGTCACTAGTTGATTTATATACTTCGTTATCCTTAAATATAGAAAATCATGAAACCTTTTAAATTAACAAATGCACACATATCTAAGTGCCAGTGATTATATACAGAGATTCCCTTCTTGAATACTTGTTTATTAAACATATCATTTGAAATATGATGTAAAAATCAATGTTAAAAAATTCTTTTTAAAAAAATGCACACATATACACACACATTATGAACTTATCCCTTATTTCTTGGAGGTTACCTGGAGTTAATTGTATCACTAGGATTATATTCCACTAGGAGTTATATAGAGAGCCCCTACACTTGTACATTAGATACACTTTTTTTTTTTTTTCAGTCCTGGGCTTGTGCTCAGAGCCTGAACACTCTCCTTGGGTTTTCTCAAGGCTAGAGCTCTACCAGCATTACTTCTGGCTTTTTTTTTTTTTTAATGTATGTAGTGCCGAGAAATTGAACCCCAGTCTTCGTGCATGCTAAGCAAGCACTCTACCACTAGGCCAAACTCCTGGCCTCTATTTTTTTCCCCCTGGTCCTGGGACTTGAACTCAGGACCTGGGCACTGTCTCTGTGCTCAAGTCTAAAACTCTCCCACTTGAGCCACAGTACCACTTCCAGCTTTTTCTGTGTGTGTGGTGCCAAGGAATTGAACCCAGGGCTTTGTGCATGTTAGGCAAGCACTCTACCACTAGGCCATACTCTGGCCCTTTATATAATTTTGTTTTGGGGGGGGGGGGTGCTTGAGCTCAGGGCCTGAGCACTGTCCTTGGATTTTCTCAAGGCTAGAGCTCTACCACTTGAGCTTCAGCACTACTTCAGCTTTTTTCTGTGTATGTGGTACCGAGGAATCGAACCTGGGTATTCGTGCATGCTAGGCAGGCACTCTACTACTAGGCCAAGCTCCCAGCCCCAATTTTTTAAGTCAGATATTTTAACCAGTCTTTACTTATAATTAAGATAATATAATCACCCATTTTTATATTTGGGAGAGTTGGTTTCTGATTGGGGTATTTTTAACTGTTGGGATGTTTTGTTTTATTAAAAGAGTCTTACCATGTAGATTCTGTATTACCGTGTAGTCTCACAATGAAGTCTTAGCATTATAGACTCTGGAAGATTACAAGGGAAACTTAGATTTAAAATTGAAATGGAGTTCCTATACCAAGCAATTCACATTCAGAGTTAATGAGAATATTGCAGCAGGGAAAACAATTCTCCAGCCCCTGTCCTATTATTAGTCAAGTTCATTTCTATTCTTAGCATCATTAAACTAAAGACAAATCTTTACTTCTCTAGAGACAGACATAATGAAATAGTGTATATTCTTTTTTTTGTTTGTTTTTTGGGGGATTTTTTTTTTGCCAGTCCTAGGGCTTAAACTCAGGGCCTAAAGCACTGTCCTTAAGGTTTCTCAAGGCTAAAGTTCTACCACTTGAGCCACAGCACCACTTCTGGCTTTTTCTATGTGTGTGGTACCAAGGAATTGAACCCAGTGGCTTCAGGCATGCTAGGCAAGCACTCTACCACTAGGCCAAACTCCTGGCCGAAATAGTATATATTCTTTGAGTATCTCTCAGTACAAGTTCCTGTAACATGTAGTATCAATAAATTGAATGCCTAGAACCAAAACCATTTTAAAATTTGAGTCATTTTGGATTTAGGGATTTTTGCATGGACTTCTACCAGTTGGAGATCCCTAATTTCAAAATTCAGTATCTGAAATAATTCAGAATTTTTGAACATCAAATTCAATTTTGGTGTGTTTCTGATTTTAGCATTAGGAATCCCTTGACTTGTGTTCATTTCTCATTTTTCCTTTGCCTATGGATTATTATTGAATATACTACTTTCAATTGCATTGTGTTCAGGAACAGTTAGTACAAGTAGTATCTCTCATATGTTTGTGTGTGAAAATGGAAAAAGCATATTGATATTGCCCAAATGTAAAATTTTTCAGCTCTTTGAAGACTGAGGGTATAAATAGGCATTACTTTCCAAATCTTTATTAAATTAAAAGCCTCCTAATTTTTAGAAATCAAATTTATGGTACATAAAACAAGAGGTCTTCATAAGGTTGATTCCAGAAAAGTAGTCATTTTTTTCAAAGGTAAGTAATTTATATCTATTGTATTTTGATTCCTTGTTACTCATTTTTCCACCCAACAAAAAAGAGATAGATTTCTACTGTAGGAGAATGTAGTTAATGCTTGTTGCTTATTTCTAGATGGGGGAGGGTGTTTTACATTTGATTTTTTTATGGAAAATTTATGTTCATTCACAAAATTAGTGCACAGCTCACACATTACAAAAAAAAAACATGTTGTGTTTGTCTTGTATATTCCAAAAGAATATTTCCTTTTGAAATGTCTTGAAACTTTTCTCTTTTTTTTGACTGCATATAGAGATTCCATTTTTGAATACTTGTTTGTTAAACTTGACATTTAAAATATGATGTAAAAAAATCAGTGGTAATAAAATCTTTTAATTAAAAAAAGTATATTCTCCCTTTGGAGAATTCTTGATTCTTTTAAATGTAGTAAGTGATGATTAAATACAGCCACAGAACATTTTAGAATTCAGTTAAAGCAATTGTTCATATGCTACAGCAGTTGAAGTTTTCAGGATGATTTGCTAGGGTTGAAGACTTTAATATATAATTAATATATAAAACTTAGTTGAGAGGAAGGGGCTAAAGGGAAGTGGGAGAAAATGAGGGAGGGGTAACACTATTCAAAAGAAATGTGCTAATTACCTTACTTATGTAATTTTAACCCCTCTGTACATCATCTTTACAATCAAATTTAAATTAAAAAAAAAACTTAGTCAATAATCACATTCTTGAATAAGTGAGCTTTCCTTTTGCAAAGCTGAGAATCAGACCCAGTGCCTCAAACATATTAGACAGCTTGTCTACCACTCAATTATACCCCAGTGTTTGAACTTAAAGGCATTAAAAAGTAGGAAGTAACTCTATGGTTCCAAGTGGTTGAGTGCTAGTGGAAAAAGCTCATAGACAGGCCCTAAGTTTAAACCCCATGACTCAAAAAAAAAAAAGTACCTTTAGAGCTAAATGATTCAACATGATGATTTTTCTCCTAAAACTTGGTGGATACTGTAATTATGTTGACATTTACTGTGTTTTCATAGACTTCACTTACATTAAAGTGACTTACAAGAGATATCACATTTTGGGCTGGGAGTTTGGCCTAGTGGTTAAAGTGCTTGCCTAGCATGCATGAAGACCCGAGTTCGATTCCTCAGTACCACATATAGAAAAAAGCCAGAAGTGGTGCTGAGGCTCAAGTGGTAGAGCTCTAGCCTTGAGAAAGTCCAAGTGCTCACACCCTGAGCTCAAGCCCAGGACTGGCAAAAAAAAAAAAAAAAAAAAAAGATATCACATTTTTTGGAAGAAAATATCTTAAAATGATCATTTTTATTCTTATGAAACCTGTCAATTTGCATGTTGATCTACAATACTTGCATTAGCTAAACAACTGAACCAACAATTGTCCATATAAAGATACTACAAATTTAAGATTTTGGGGGGGGGGGGGTATCAGTGTGCAAGAAGTAATGCACCTACTACCTGATAAATGTAACTGTAACCTCTCTATACATTACCCCAATAATTTAATAGAAACTTTTTATCTTTAATCTTTTTGTTCATGAAATTGTATTAAATTGCTACTATTTGATTATTACATTCATGTCACAAATCCAGTGGATTTTCCACTGTCTTAAAAGGACACCATAACCTACAGGAGTTCTTAAACTACCCAAGTTTTAAAGAATGCCTGCAGCAATTCTACAGCCCTAAGATAAAGGTACTTCTTGAACAGCTCTTTCACTATTTCTATAGAGTAATTGCACTTTTGCCATCTTTGACAAGATGCAATAAGATTACAGAAAAAGGAAAATGGAGATAGCCAGAATGTATCAGCTCTTCTTGATCTTGAGTATAGAGTGTACCACTTTGGATACTTTTTGTAAATGGTTCATTTGTTGCTGGTCTTTAATGCTTGCTAAAACTTCCATTTCCAGCTTTCTCTACTTGCTTCACATTTACTTATAGCTAACCACCTTTTTCATTGATAATGTTCGGATTAAGATGTTTCTTCCTACTCTCCCAAACAAAAATTCTGCACACACAACAAGAAAAAGGAAAAGATCTTTATCCACATTCACCAAATAGGTATTGTGCACCAACAATAATTAAGACTCTAGAGAGAATCAAAAATCATTTCAAACAGAATCTTAACTCAGGATTATATTTGGGTGTGTATACCTACCATGTATAACAGAAATCCTGAAAATCCTAAAGTATGCTTTGCTCCTAGGTTCTAACTTGCTTACTTTGTAACACAGGCCATGTACTAATTTGCTTAGCGTTTTTGATGTTTGTGCTTATTCTTTCTTGTTTAAAAAGTAACAATTGCCATGATCCTAAAGCCTAACTGTAATGTTATTGCAAAAGTCACTGTTATGACCCAAACTCCTTAAGAAGAGTTGGCATTGCTTAGTATCCTGGCCACAATAAAGGTACCCCTTAAATGAAGTATGTTAAGCTTTTCTAATGAGCAGGTATACCATTTCCTCATTGCCAAAGAAAAGTACAAGGGGTCTCAAGGAGACCAGGAGGTAGTAAAATCACCAGAATATTTAGTTGCAGCTAGATGCATCAAATTTAAGATTGTAATGTCTCTGGTTCTCTGAATGAGAGTACAAACAAAATACATATACTTTTGGAGGTCAAGGCAACCGTGGTGCTAATTTTCTACTGAAAACAAGTTTTGAATGTAGGCTCTAAAGATTAGATTATGAATGAAGGAGAGCATTTAGTATGTTCTGTAAAGTTCTGGACTCAAATGTACAACTCAAGTGGTTGAGATCTAGAGGATCAGGGTTGAAAGCCAAACCAAGCCAAAAAGTTCACAAGACTCCATCTCCAAAGTATCCAGCAAAAACCAAGATGGAGGCATGCTTCAAGTAAGCCCAGCAAGCACTAGGCCCCTGTGTCAGTGGCGGGGGGGTCTTGTACTTAAGTTTTAGCTGAACTTGCTTCTTTTTTTTTGGTAATTAAACATTACTACAATACAACTTGAAACTAGAATAGTTGCTTTCCTGGGCTTGTTGTTTTGCTTTTAGAGTTTGCCGTTTTGCAAGAGGTCATAGTGTTGGATAAACAACATGTGTTCTTGAGAGTATTTTAAAAAGTGTCCAAACATTAAGATTTATTTCTGCCAATTTTTCTGGGCTTTTGTTATGGTTCACTTTGGTGTCCTTTCTTTTCCTTTCTTTTTTTCTGCTTTTTATGAGACAAAGTGTCACTACATAGCTCAGAGGCTGGCCTGGAACGTTTATACTTTTTTTTTTTTTTTTTTTTGCCAGTCCTGGGCTTGAGCTCAGAGCCTGAGCACTGTCCTTGGGCTTCCTCAAGGCTAGCCCTATACCACTTGAGCCATAGCATCATTTCCAACTTTTCTATGTATGTGGTAGTGAGGAATTGAAACTGGGTCTTTGTGCATGCTAGACAAGCACTCTACCACTAGGCCAAACTCCCGGCCTGAGGTTTTTGTTTTGTTTTCTTTTTTTTTTGGGGGGGGGGGGTGTCATGGGACTTGAACTTGGCCTGGGTGCTGTTCCTGAGCTCTTCAGCTCAAGGCTACTGCCCTACCCTTGAGCCAAGTCTGATTTCCCATTTTCTAGAGGTTAATTGGAGATAAGTCTCAGGTTCTTTTGTGCCTGGGCTGGCTTTGAACCTTGATCCTCAGATCTCAGCCTTCTGAGTAGCTAGGTGTGAGTCACCATGCCCAGCCCTTCCTGAGATTTTTTTAATGTACCAGAAATTTTTTTTTTTGTGTGTGTGTGTGTGTGTGTGTGTGCAGTGTAAGCAGCCCTACTTAAGTTTTAAAATTCCATTGTATGTCAAACTGCTGTGGGTCTTTGTAGTCATGTTCCTATAATCATGTGTTTCTATTACTAGACTGTACCATTTATCTAGCTGTAGGTTTATTTTCAATGCATGATGGACAGATTTTGAAACCAAATAAATGAAGGAAAGATGCAAAAGGAAAGCCTAAGTGATTTTTAAAATTTAGTACAAGTCTCTTAATAAATATTATCAGTTCATTCAGTATCTCCCTTACACACATATACTTTAATGAGTCTGCATTTTTATTTATAGTCCTATAGCATTTCCATTATTCATTTTTCTGAAAAGTATATTTAATACAGTAAAATTGAGGGTATATAGTTATAGTATACAGTATAGTAGTTGTTTGCATGCATTTGAGGTATTTTTTTTTCTCTCCTGAACATGAATACCACCTCTCTTGCACTCTCGCTTACTACTTGCCTGGTTTAAAAAATCTAGTTGCAGGGGCTGGGAATAGAATTTGAGGTAAAGTACTTGCCTAGTGTGCATGAAGCCTGGGGTTTGATTCCTCAGCATCATATACACAGAAAAAGCTGGAAGTGGTGCTGTGGCTCAAGTGATAGAGTGCTAGCCATGAGCACTGAAAGGCTCAGGGACAGAGCCCAGGCCCTGAATTCAAGACCCAGGTCTGGCAAAATAAAAATAAATTTAAAAGTAGTTGCAAATATTTGTATTCTTTTATATTTCACATTTGCTTATACAAACTTAGAATGTACTACATTTTAGAGATTAAAATTATATGTAGTGATATTAAAATTATATATTTATATACAGTGATAAAAACAAGGCACATACTTTTGCCAAACCTCTGAGGTACATTATCAGAACCTTAGTTAACTTATAACACAAATTAATTAAGTCAAATTGTTCTAAAGTTGATGTTAGAAGAGTGGCTGATACATCTTCATCTCTTGTGACTTAATATTGCTCATAATAAAGAGGAAAAACTTTCATTACTTTAAATATTAACTAAAGTGGGATGGAGAATATTTGAAAATATGCATCAACTATATGTTACTGCTTTCTTAGTCTGGTTTATACATATTTTAATTGTTTTTTTTCTCTCTGCCCATTGAAGATTCCAGTGCTGAATATTCAAATGAAACTTTTTCCTGCACTGTGTACTGTAGCAGGGACCATATTTTCCTGTACAAATTACTTCCGTGTAATCTTCACAGGTGGCGTTGGCAAAAATGGATCAACAATAGCAGTGAGTATATCAAGATTTTCAGTTTCCAACCAAGACTTGATTTCATGGTCACTTCTTTTTTTTCATTTATAAGGTATAAAATTATTTGTTAATTCAGAATTTCCAATTAGCTTTTTTAAGTCTAAAATTGCTCAATATACATATATACTTTTATATCCCTACATAGGAATATTTTGTGCATGCACAAGAATATACATACATGTATATATGCATTTATTTTGCAAAATAATCACCTAGTATGTAAAAGATAAGGTTGACCCTACCAAGTAAAATCTTCAGTTTCTGCTTACCCAATTTATGCTATTGCTTTGCATTAGCATAATTCTGAGATTCAGTTTCTAGAAATGGTTAGTTGACAGACACTATGGGGCTCTGGAAATTTAAGGATGTAGCTGGATGTGGTGGCCTATAAACCCAGTTTACACAAGAAATCTAGGTAAGAGGATTATAGTCTGAGGCCAGAATTGGCCAAAAAGCAGGAAACCCAACCTGAAAAATAACTAAAGGCAAAACAAGAATGAGAGTATGCCTTCAATGGATTTGAGTGTCTGTCTAGCAAGTATGAAGCTCTGAGTTCAAACCCCAGTACCACCACCACCACCATCCCCTGCCAAGAAAGTTTAAGGCCAGCATGGGCTAAATAATATCCTAAAAGGAGAAAAAAAAAAAAGACTGAGTTGGAATGTGTTATGATAGAGCCATGTGGTATATCTGACAAAACGCTGTTCACTCTTCACTCTGTACAGGGGACAAGTGTCCTGTCTCCTTTTCTCCATATTGGATCGGTGATTACGCTAGCTGTAATGATCTACAAGAAGTCAGCAGTTCAGCTTTTTGAAAAGCATCCCTGTCTTTATATTCTGACATTTGGTTTTGTATCAGCTAAAATCACTAATAAGCTTGTGGTAAGCACCCCAAATTTTACTGGTTTTAATATTCTTCTTACTTTAATTTTATGGTCCTTGTTTTTATTTTGTGACTTCCCCAGCAGTCTTAAGTGTACAATAAAAAATCTCTTAGCAAAGCTAAGCATGGTGGCTCACACCTGTAATCCTAGCTACTCAGGAGGCTAAGATCTGAGGATCGCTATTCAAAGCCAGCCCAAGCACTAAAGTCTGTGAGACTCTTATCTCCAATTAACCACTAGAAAACCTGAAGTGGCACTGTGGCTCAAGGAGTAGGGTGGTCGTCTTGAGCTAAAGAGCTCGGGGACAGCACCTAGGCCCAGAGTTCAAGTCCCATGACTGACAAAAGAAAAATCTCTTAGCAACAGCTAGGTGCTGGTGGATCATGCCTGTGATCCTAGCTACTTGGACTGAGACTCTGACTATCACAGTTCAAAGCTAGCCCAAGCTGGAAGAAGTTTCCTGGAAAGCCCATGAGACTCCTATCTCTAGTTTACCACCAAAAAGCTGGAAATAGAGATGCGACTCAAGTGGTAGAGCACTAGCTCTTAGCATAAAAGCTCAAGAAAGTACCCAAGCCCTGCATTCAAGTCCCAGGAGAAAGAAACACACACACACACACACACACACACACACACACACACACACACACACACACCACACACCCCCCATCTTTCTGGGTGTCAGCATGTGTGCTATTTTTATTCTTGTGAATTTTTTTCCATATATTTTTCATTGTAATTAATAGAAGGGTTACATTATATTCACCAGATAGAAGGTGCATTACTTCACAAACGTTATATCCTTTCTCATGTCTTGGTCCCCATTTTCCTCCCCCCTCCCCCTAGTCTTGTGAATTTACAGTTAAGTTTGCCTGAACTTATTTGAACTTGTGTAACCTTTCTTCATTCTGTCTGCTGATTAATGCTCATTTCATCTATACTCATCAGTCTTAGCCTGAACTTTCACCTTGTCTTCTCATAATAAATATATTTACAAGTTTAGTTGATACTCGTAGAGCTCTTTTTCTATAGCACAACTTTGTTAAATTTTTAGTTTTAGAAATTTATCCATTGCTAAAGAATTCTTGAAATGTTGATGTTTGAGCACAGTGCTGATTTACTATAACTTATGATAGCTCTCACACGAAATGCCTGCCTCATATATTTTGTTCTGTTTATAGGTTGCACACATGACAAAAAGTGAAATGCATTTGCATGACACAGCCTTCATAGGTCCAGCACTTTTGTTTCTGGACCAGTATTTTAACAGCTTCATTGATGAATATATTGTGCTTTGGATTGCTCTGGTAGGTATTGTATTATGTCTTGTTTCAGCACTTAGAAGCTGCTAGTTTTCTGGTTTTAATGGGCCAGTCCTACAAAGGTCATAGAATTGTAATATCTAGGAATGTCAGAAATCTATACATATGAGGTATTGGGACTGTTCTAAGTTGGTATTTTAGCCATTTTTTTGTGTGTGTTGTTCGTGTTAATACTACCTGAATGAGGCTCATAAATTCCAAATTTCAGGATTATGTAAAACAACCCGTTTACCTAGCCATGACCATCCTTTTATGTATTGTCTTGATTTCTTGATATCATGGCAAAGTTGAACAGTTGTAACGGACAATAAGGCCCACAAAGGTTTAACTGTTTTACTGTCTATGAATTGTTGATAGATCTTGAGAAACTAGAGTTCTTTATTTATATAAAACTGATGGTGACTCTGGAAGAAAATCAGAGTCTAGCTGGGCGTGGTGGCTCATACCTATAATTCTAGATACTCAGGAGGCTGAGATCTGAGGATCAAGGTTCAAAGCTAGCCCGGGCACAAAAGGACATGAGACTCTTGAGTTAACCTCTAGTAAACGGGAAGTGGGGCTTGGATCAAGGATAGGGCAATAGCCTTGAGCTGAAGAGCTCAGGAACAGCACTCAGGCCAAGTTCAAGCCCCATGACCCACAAAAATGAAAAGAAAAAGTCAGAGACCATTTTTCTGTCCTTTCTGTAAGCTTAATGAGGACCTGAGCAGATGCTGAGAATCTCACCATCTCTTTTTCTCTCTAGGTCTTCTCTTTCTTTGATTTGATCCGCTATTGTGTCAGTGTTTGCAATCAGATTGCATCTCACCTGCACATACATGTCTTCAGAATCAAGGTCTCTTCAGCTCATTCTAATCATCATTAATGATATAGCTGGTGTTGAATAAGGAACTCATGCTTTCGCAGGAAGTAAATATACTAAGAAAAAGGGGGTGGTTAAGAACAAATCTAATTTATAATAATCAATGTCATATAACTCTTATTCTTTGTTGTTGGTAACACTCCCTTAACTCTCCTGTGTGGGAATGGGAATGTCAGTCTCATCATCCTATAAATTATACATGTTGTCAAGCAGAGTTTGCCCCAAGAAAGCATGCAGGACAAAAAAAATGCCATGTGTTTGTGATTCTCCTGGATTCAGAATAATACTATCATAAGGAGCAAATCCCAGCAGTGGAAATTTCTGCTGTAGAATATTTGCAGGTCAAAGATGGTTGTTTATTTTTTAATTTTAACAAATCATCATCTTTTAGTAACATCTTTTATTTTCTTGTTGTCTCAGGCTTTCTTTAGTAAGGAGCTCAGCTGTGAAAGATACATGCTACTAGTTTGTGAGGTGAAATGAGTGATACAAATCTTGAACGTGGATTGAAAGGTTTACAAAGGGTGTATTTTTTTTTTATTGCTCAAGAAGTGATATCTCTTGTGGGCTTGGGAAATCCTATCAGCATGCAGAATAATGTAACTTTTGTCGATCCATTTTATTTTTTTAAATAAATATTTGATCTAAAAGCCAATTTATTTTCCTCTCAGTTTTATTCAGTGGAACACCATATGAAGTTTTGTCTTTTTTTTTTTATAAATCTATAGTTTTATTAAGACAAAAACTGACAGCATGGTATGAAGTTTACAGATAAACAGAATTTTCACAGATGTCTTAACACATGCCTAAAAAAATTTTACAATGTAGATCTAGAAGGTCTTGATGTCAAGAATCCATAGAGCAATTTTAGCTGGACATGGTGGTTTATACCTACAATCCCAGCATTTGGAAGGCCGAGGCAGGAGGATCGGGAGTTCAAGGTCAGCCTAAGCTATATATCAAGACCTTGTCTCAAAAAAGAAAAAAAAAGGGGGGGACAAAGGGACATTTTTGGGTAGCTCTTAATTCTGATTGTTTTGTACTTTTTTGTTGTTGTTTTAGTACTCTTTAAAGGAAAGCACTGCCCTAGTATGAAAGGTTAATCTCCTGAGACCAGAGCTTTTGGAATAATTAAACCTTGGAGCAACTCAATGAAATTTGTGCTGTGACTAAACCCTGACACTAATGGCCTCAGAGTTCAAAGATCAAAAAACAGATCATAAGGTTTTACCCTAATAGCATGAAGTTCTTCTTTCTCTTATACTCCCTCAGCCCTCCCCAAATAATTTAAGCCAGTGGCTTAAGTGGACAAATTGAAAAGGGGGGGGAAGAAAAAATGGGGGGTGTCTTTGTCTAATTTCAAGGTTTAGCACCTCTATGATGACAGAATGGTCTGGTCTGCCTGTGTATACTCTCCAATAAAAGACTCCCCCGTCTCAGTTTGTTGCCCTCTCTACAATGGCAGCTTTGGCAACTTAGGAACTGGCTTAGCTTCCCGGGCAGCATGAAGCCAAGTCAGGGACCAGCTCATTCACAGCTTTTAAGCAGTCTCTCAGTCCTTATTTATGGTGCCAATATATATATACTTTTTTTTGAAAAGGTAAAATATTCTGAGCACGGAACCAAATCATTAGGTGTTCTTTTCATTGTTTCACCATTTCCCCAATGAAGCCCCAAATTTAAACCAAAATGATCTTATCTCATCCCCCCTTCCAGCCCACCCCTCCCAATCCCAAATAATACACCAGTAATAGCCAAAAAGTACACACATGCTGCGCTGTAAAAATGCAGTTAACACTATTGGGAAGAAGGCTGTGGGTTGTGGAGATGCTCTTTGAAGATGAACAGTATCTTTTTGCTCTCCCACACACCCATTTCTGCAAAGTTCTGTCCTTCATAGAAGGCCCTTTGCCTTTCTCAGCAAAATGCCAGATGGGCTGCCTTGAAACACTTAACCCTTCCCTGCCACTGGGATCGGTGTGCAAATTATATAGCGTGGAACGGCTTTAAAGCACTTGGGCTGCTGCAGGGCATAGAAACCATACTGGCTCTTCAAAGGACATCTCAAGCCACCATATGGTGTCAAAACAAGTCTTCCTCCCCACTTGAAACCCACAGTCAGAGGTGACAGGCTGCTACTATGGAGAGTTAATTCTTGTCGTCTTTTTTGTCGTCATCCTCTGAGGAGTAGGAATGCCACGTCAACTTTTCCTCATAGAAGGAGATGACAACCTGTGGACACTTGACATTGGCTTCCTTGGCAGGGACTAGATCAGCCTCATCAGAGTTTTTCCTGTAACTCGAGTTCAGGTTAGCAGTCAGGCTGAGGGTCACTATCGAAGGACTATGCCATCTTAAAGATTTCACACCTGGGCGAATGGAATTTCGAAGATCCAGCCCTTTTCCTCTGGCATGGAACAGATGAGAAGGAGGAAAAAACCACACAGAGCCACTGGCAGACTCACCATTTCATCAGGAACATGAGCTCTCTGCTGGAGTCTAGCTCCAATAACCCACTCCGGCTCCAAACCCCGGGCAAAGCTCGTGGCTTTTCTGACTCTTCTTTCTTCTTTGGCTTGCTTTCCTCTCCCTTATCTTCAGAATCAGAATCAGCTTTTCGCTTGCCTCCCTCTGATTTGTCTGTCTCATGTGCTGTTTCTGTGACTGTAGAAACTCAGCAATGAGGACAGGGCAATCCAGGTTCTCTTCAGGCTCCCACGTATTGTCCTCGTCTGAGAAACCCTTCCACTTTAGGAGGTATTCCACTTTGCCTTTTACAACTCTACGGTTGAGAACTTTTTCCACCACATATTCCTCTTCCTCTTCTAGTACCTCCTCCACTTTCTTCTTGTTTTGCTTTTTTCCCCATAGTGCCCGCCAGCTTTCCAGTTTAAAGGGTGACGCTGCTCAGAGCAGCGTCGAAAGTCAGAGAGAAATCGGTGCCACGCGACTGGCGTGTCCTACTGGATGGGTCAAGCAAGTGGCACAACATACTAAGTTTTAATGTCATTTTTTTAAGTATTAAAGAATTTTTGTTCTTTAATAAACAAGGAAAGTCAGTCAGCTGTGTTGTCACATGTCCTGTGACCTTTCTGGTAGAAATTAACTTTAAAAAGGGAAACTGAGTCCCTTTTCTTCTGAAGTTGTTACTTGATGTTGTCAGTCATGCGGGTAATCTCATCTTTCTCACTTGAGTAATTTCCTGGGCCTCTCCAGAATGTCACTTTGCACTCTCCTTTCCTAGCACTCTGCTTTCTGGAACTTCATAGTTTAAAATAGGAACCCAATGTCCTCCTTTAACTAGATGTGTTTCCATTGTCTACAGATGTTCCTTGCTTGAATGAAGAGATAGCAGAAAATTTTAGGGCTAAGATGAGGTACCTTCTTTTTTTTTTTTTCTGGTCATGGGGCTTGAACTCTGGCCCTGGGTGCTGGTCCTGAGCTCTTCAGCTCCAGGCTACTGCACTACCCTAGAGCCACAGCACCAGCCACTTCCAGTTTTCTCGTGGTTAATTGGAAATAAGAGTCTCACAGTTTTTAGTGCCCCGGCTGGCTTCAAACTGAGATCGTCAGATCTCAGCCTCCTGAGTAGCTTGGATTACAAGTATGAGCCCCTGTGTCCAGCTAGAAAATTCTTTTAGCAACACATTGATGATAAGTACACATACTTTCCTGCCCTAGCTGGCTTTGAACTGTGAACCTCAAATCTCAGCCTCCTAAGTAGCTAGGATTACAAGTGTGAACCACAGACATCTGCTCTCCTGCATTTTCAATGCTTTCCACAATTCATTGCAGATCTAGATTAGCAATGAGAGGTAAGCATTTAATGTCTTTGCTAACAGATGTTATTTACCGGGAAATTGAGATCTGAAGAGATTGAATACCAACATCACATGTACTGAGGTTTTTAGCATAGAGTCCAAAATCTTATCTGATGAGTTCTAATCCATTGCTTTCTGCCACACATCACTAGGCTTTTATGACTTGAAGTTATAAACCAAGTTGCTAGGCTAATTGAAATGTGTTCTAGAATTTTTTTTTTAGCATAAAGGGAATTGGAAAACCACCTAAATATTCATTGTATCCTTCATTATTAGAAAGCAGCAGATCAAAGGTACATTTATAAAAAGCCTCCACTGACCCTGATTCCTCATACACCTTCATTTACCTACCCAAGAATCGAAATCATCCAAAGACACCTTTAAGGAATATGGATTTCCCAGCTGGGCATCATTGGCTCACGCCTGTAATCTTTACTCAGGAGGCTGGGATCTGAGGATCATGGTTCGAAGTCAGCCCAGGCAGGAAAGTCTGTGGGACTCTTAAATCCAATTAACCACCAGAAAACCGAAAGTGGCACTGTGGCTCAAGTGGTAGAGCAATAGTCAAGCTGAAGAGCTCAGGGACAGCCCTCAGGCCCAGAGTTCAAGCCCCACGACTGGGGGGAAAATGGATTTTCCAAGCTCAGTATGGTCGTGCAAACCCAGCTAATTGGGAGACATTTGCCACCATTCTTAGGATTCTTTTTTTTTTTTTTTTTAAGGTGGAAGCTTGGAGGCTCATAACTATAATCCTGGCTACTCAGGAGGCCTGGATCTAAGGACTGCAATTTAAAGCCAACCCAGGCAGAAAAGTCTGTAAAACTCTTACTAACAAGCAGAAAGCTATATGTAGAGGTGTGGCTGAAGTGGTAGAGTGCCAGCCTTTAATGAAAAAGCTAAGTAAGAGTGTAAAGCCCTGAGTTCAAGCCCTAGTAATCATGTTCATACACACACAGTGGAAGATTTTAAAGATAAGTTGCCTCTAAAGAAATGTTTCTGTCTCTTACAGTGTTTAAACTGTCCATCAGTGGGGAGGACAGTAGTCTGTCAAGAGGAAGAATTAAGTGTCAAGAGTCTTAAAATTGTGATTCCTATTATCTCAAAATGTGTTGCTATATATGTGTGTAGTTTAGCAGTTGGACATGGGTGGTGTAATACTGAAAGAACCAGTCCAGGCTGAGTTATGGGCAGGCCAGCCGATTTATAGAAACCATGTAGTGTTAGTCATGTAGGCTCTGTTGACTGAGATTTTTTGCCTTCACACTACCCTAAACTACAGCTGTTGCTTTCCAGCCAGCAGCCTGTACACCCCAGAGTGAGGAAATCCCATGTGACTGGAACCCAAAGACTGTTGACTGTATCTGGTGCGGTAGCTAGACCCCCATGCTGTGGCTGCTTTTACTAGGCTCTCTGTCTTCCTCTTTCTGTCATGGCTGGCCCCTAGGGTCCTGTGAGCTCAAACAGGTCCTCCACCATACAACCCAGTTTTGTTTTGTTTTGTTTTTAAGTATTACCTCACACATTGACACAACACACATGTAAACAATAATTTTCGTCTTTATTATCATCTTGAATGTCTATAGACTTTGTAAGCCTTTGGATCTCAACAGCTTTCTTTGTTGAGAATTTCATAATAGTGGTTCCTTGGAGATGGTGGTTGTAGCAACTTCTAACCAAGCACCTACAACACCTGTACTACTGTTTCTCACTGTCACCTCTGTAAAAATTTTTACAAAGCAGCTTTAGTCCAGTTCTGTGAACTTGAGGTCAGGCCTTCAAAGTCCCTTCAAAGCTGACAACAGATCTCAAACCCTACACACCAGTTTGCAGCAAGACCTGGTCACCAGGACTTGGAAGGAGGCTGTGGGTTCTGGAGGCTGAGAGCTCCACCAGTCCTACCACACTGGCAGGAACAAAGTACAGAATGAGCCTGCAGGGCTAGTCTCTCTTTCTCACCACAGCTGTTATCACAGTCTTTTCCTTGGGTTTCTTCTGTTTCTTTTGTTCTTCATATTCAAGTATTTTCTGTTGGAAATAACCTGTGGGTTCAAATACATGTTAGAGGCATCTAACTTAGCCAAACAGAATGTGATGACCTCAGAAATAGGAATCGGAAATGGCCTGTCTACACCTATGTCCCATCTATGATCCATATGCACAATGTTCCACCCCTGTTAGGGTCCCAAAATGAGGGCTCTCTTTGAGCCCAAAATGTGGTCTACAAAATAGGGCAGTTAGCTCTTAACAGATCTAAAATAAAACAAATCGTCCTTCTGTTGGATAATCACATTGACTTCCATACAATATGTATGAGGCATGTTTTTAGGTTTCAGGTTAGTTGTAGGTCCCTGGAAAGAAACAGTGCTTTCTCCTAAAGAGGACCCTCTGGCATATGGGGGCTGTCATTATACCTGCAGGAGGATGCCTGCTCTTCTCAGCTTCCTGGATGAAAAGAGAGAAGAGCTGGGTCTTCACAAACTTCTTCACAAATCGCCGGTTTGTCTTGGAAGTCAGAGCCTTATAGAAGGCCCGTTCTTGGAAGTGGCCTTGCCCATTGGCTTCCCGCTTGATGAAGGAAGCATAGTGACCCACAGTTTTGACAAAGAACTGTACAAAAGGCCCTGAAACATGTTCGTTGATTTGTTCTGAAGCTACAGGAAACACAAAAAGGCCACCTCAGAATAGTAAAAGGACAAATTACTCAAACTAGCCTGCAAGAACAGCTTCCATTACAGGTCAGAAATGTGAGAAAGTACTGGGGAAGGACTCACCACTAATTGACTAATTAGAAGGGGAGTCTGGGCCTGGGTACTCTGCCACTGCTTAGGAAAAAGAAAGTCATATTCAGAATCTAGGCTTCATTTTAGTTAAAGGGAATGGTGGGCCAGGCATTGATGGCTTGCTCTTGAAATCATAGCTACTCAGAAGACTGAATTCTGAGAATCATGGGTCAAAGCTGACATTGGCAGTCAAGTTATGAGACTTATCTCTCCTATTAACAACAAAAAAAGTTGAAATTAGAGGTATGGCTCCAGTGGTAAAGTGCCAGCCCTGGGTAGGAAAATCCAAGTGAGAGTACAAGCCCTAATTCTGGTTGGGAGGGTGGAGGGGGGAGGTTGGAATCATTCCCTCAATCTCCCTAGAGAAATCCAAGGTAAGAGGGGCCCATCACTTACTCTTTAACTCATTGGTCCCCTGACCAAGAGAGGCTAAGATGTCATCCTGAAGCTTTGGAGGTAGGATGTCTTTTTCATCACCAACCTAGGAGAAGACCAGTCATTTCAGAGATCATGCAGTTGAAAAGGAGGGACCAAGTAAGGGGATGTCACAAGAGTGAAGCAGTGATTACAAGCATGGCTCAAGTGGTAAAGCACTTGCTTGGCAATTATAAAGGGTATAAGTTCAAATCTTAGTACTGCCCCAAAAACAACTTGAGGATGGCATGAATACCACACCCCTAGTCACTAAACCACAGTTCAAACTAATTTGTTGCCTCCATTTTTTTTCTGAGATCATCTCAGTCCAGGTGCTAGTGGCTCATACCTGTAATCATAACAATTCAGTAGACTGAGATCTAAGGACTTGAGGTTTGAAGTCAGCCCTAACAAAAAGGTCCATAAGACTCTTCTCTCCAATGATCAGCAAAGAGCTGGGAGTGGAAGTGTAGCTCAAGCAATAGAGTGAAAAAACTCAGTACTCAAAGGCTCTGGGTTCAATCCTCAGTACCAATACACACACACACACACACACACACACACACACACACACACACACACCATTGATGACTGTCTTGTAAGGAAGGCTTCTTGGGTTTTGCCTGTGTCCTCCTTGAGAGAGAAGAAGCTATAGTAACACAAGTTCTTTCTCAAAACGATTGTTGAAATGGAGCATGAGACTAGAGTGATAGGTAGGCCTGCAAGGGTTCTGACCCCAGATACTTACTGACAATAAGAAGACTCCTTCACAAAGATCCACCAGCAGCACCTGAAGTAAATAGAATGGCATCACCTCTTCATAAATCTCAGCATTTCACAGACCATTCCCATGTCTACCTATGCTATGCCTTTGGGCCCAGGTAACAACAAAATCAGCATATTCAGTTCTCATTTCCTGCCTGGCATTCCTTATCCCCCACCATTTTCCTCTAGACACCCAAGTTCCCTCCCAGTCAAAGAGTATGTGTATTTGTACATGGAAAGGGGAAGGGAAATCTCCCTAAGGTAAAAGGGTAAATATGAGAAAATCATAGCCAGTCACTCCTTTAGTAAAACATTGATCAGAGAAATTGTTTCTATATTTGGAACATCTAATACATCAAACACAAGGGAAAAACTTTGTATAACTTATTTAATCCCGGCAACAGTTCTATGAGGTAGTTGCTATCTCCATTTGGCAGATGAAGAAATAATCTTCAAGACTCATGGTACCAATGACACTCACCTGTCAACTAAATCATTCAGGAAACTGAAATCTAATGATTATAGTTTGACGTCAACTAAATCATAAAAGTCTATGACTGCAGTTGACCACTCCAAAAAGGTGGAAGTGGAGATGTGGTTTAAGTGTAGAGTGCCAGCCTTGAGCAAAAAAGCTAAGGGTCAGCATGGAGGCCTGAGTCTGTACCTCAATACCAGCACCAAAAGAAAATACTAGTAAGTTTCAGGTCAACCCTAGATTGACCTGTCCTTGGCATTGTATTCTGCTCTCTACAACTTCCCTCTCAATTTATCTCTGGTCTGCTCTGGGATCAAGACATGTTTTGATCTCTCAGTGCTTGTACCAACATTATGTGCAATTAATTGCCAGGGATTCTACTGCATATTCCCTCACTGAGTCAGCGGTGGAATGTGTACTCAATATGCATGAGGCCCTAGGTTCAATTGCTAACACCAATAAATAAATAAATAAATAAATAAACTCCTTCAGAAACTTGGAGATTTCAGCAGGAAATTCAGTAAGGGAAGAAAATGAGGATCAACAAGAAGAGGAAGAGAGAATAAAGAGGCATATGCCTGTGGAGGTAAGTAGGATAAGCTCAGGGCTCCATCCTGACCTCAGGGCCTGCCATCAAAACCAGGGACTACAAACACATCTGCTGGCTGATTCCAAGCAGCAGGTCTGTTTCTTTGGTCCTCAGAATTGGATGGATTCCCAATATTTACATTGGAATCTTTTCTATGAAATTTGAATTTTCAGGCTATTCCTGAAAAGCTGTGAGTTCTCACACCATTCCACATTTTAAAAGGCAGCATCCCATCAGGAGCTGGTGGCTCACGCCTGTAATCCTAGCTACTCAGGAGACTGAGATCTAAGGACTGAGGTTCAAAGCCAGCCCCAGCAGACAAACCTGAGAAATGCTTATCTCCAATGAAGCAGAAGTGCAATTGTGGCTCAAGTGGTAGAGTGCTAGTCTTGATGGAAAAAAGCCAAGTGCACTAAATCCAAGTCCTAATAACTCAACCAAAAAAGTCAAGGGTAGGGCTGGGAGTTTGGCCTAGTGGTTAAAGTGCTTGCCTAGCATACACGAAGACCCAGGTTTGATTCCTTGGTACCACATACATAGAAAAAAGCCAGAAGTGGTGCTGAGGCTCAAGTGCTAGAGCTCTAGCTTGGAGAAAGTTCAAGGACAGTGCTCAGGCGCTGACCTCAAGCCCAGGACTGGCAAAAAAAAAAAAAAAGTCAAGAGTAGCATTTAGCTGTTCCCTTTTAGGCAGGGATATCACCACATGGGGTCACCAGTGTACCACGGTGCCCCCCAATCCTGTGTTGGGTGTCTTTGCTTAACTTGTTACCTGAATGTTTAGAGCGAAGGATCTCCTATATGTTCCCCTCCCAAAATGCAAAGGAGAGAGTCTGAAAATATGCCAAAAGAGCATGCACTGCAATTATCCATCTTTGGAGAAACGCTGGACTAGTCCAGGCCTGAAACCACTTGTATACATAGGCTCAGATGCCTTGGTGCAGAAAAGCTGTTCAATTGGGGGTTGGGAGAAAAGAATGTACATGAAGAATTTTTTTCGAAGCTGTTCCCAAACATCTCCTATGGTCTGTGGAGTAATGTCTGTCCAAGAGCTTGTAAGTGGAATTAAGAGAGTCTTTCCCTCCTCCCCCAATCAGTCTGGTCACATGGCCCTCCTCCTTTCTCTCATGTCTACTTCTCAGCCAACGCTCTGGAATAGCATGAACCAGAGTCTCTCTCTCCACCTTCCCCTGTTGACCACTGAAGGGGGGCAGCTTCTAAGGAACTGGAGTTAGGTTCAGGAAGTTTCGTAACTTTGGGGGTTGGGACATTTGAAGTTTTATTGCTAAACAGAAAGCTAATACTCTGGTCCAGTTAGTCACAGTGCTAAGGGCAGGTTCAAAGGGCATGTGTATTCAAGTCTGCAGCTCCAGGGAGTTGTAAGCAAGCTAGGGGAACAAAGAAGGGCAAGGCAGCCTGCCTCCCTGGCCCAGCAACACCTCCTGCAGGAGGTTGGTTGGTCCCACTTGGCCTGTATGGACTTCCGGTAGAAGAACTGAGTTCTCTGGAGTTCAACTATGGCTTGTGTAAAATGGGAAAAGTCTTTCACTAAGACGATCCAGGCCTTTTGAGTAGCTTGCTTCTCCACCCATCTGCGTGGAATGAATCACTGGTTAGCCAGGGCAAGGGCCCCAAGTATCCCTCCTGCCTTCAGACATCAAAACATACTATCCTATGGTTCCTACCGACAACTCAAAGAACAGTACATGTTTTGTGCTGCCCATCCACACGGGGGATAGATTTCTGTGAGTAACAGCCATTTTCACATCAAATCCTTGTTCTGGATCAGGGTCAGAGCCAAGAAATAAAGACAAGTTGGGTGCTGATGGCTCCCACCTGTAATCCTAGCTACTTGGGAAGATTGCAATTCAAAGCCAGCCCACACACAAAAAAAAATCCATGACACTCCATCTCTAATTAACCAGAGAAATTCTGGGCTAGAGGTGTGGCTCAAGTAGTAGCCACACCACCTGTGACCTAGCAAACAGGCTCTGAATTAGTACCAGCATGGAAGGGAGGGAGGGAGGAAAAGAGGAAAGAGAAAGGAAGGAAAAAATAAAAGCTAAACTGAGCACTGGTGGCTCACATCTGTAATCCTAGTTACTCAGGAGACTGAGATCTGAGGATCAAGGTTCAAACCCAACTGAGTCTATGAGACTCTTCTCTCTAGTTAACCACCAGAAAACTGGAAGTGGCACTGTGGTTCACGTGACAGAGAACTAGTTTTCAGTTGAAGAGTCAGAGACAATGCCCAGGGCCAGAGTTCAAGCCCCACAACCAACAACAACAACAAAAAAAAGTTGGACACTGGTGGCTCAAGCCTGTAATCCTAGCTAGTCAGGAGACCAAAATATGAGGATCAAGGTTCAAAGCCAGCCCAGGCAGACAAATCTAAGAAACCCATATCCTCAGTTAACCAGCAAAAAGCCACAAGTGGAGATGTGGCTCAAGTGCCAGTCTTGAGCAAAAAAAGCCGAGCAAGAGCACACGGTCCTGATTCCAAGACCCAAACTAGATTTCTACATAGATTTACAAATGATAAAGCTAACAAAATCCAAGAGGATTTGAATAGACCTGTATCTTCATTAGCAACTGTGCTCTGAGCTACTCAGAAAAATGTCCCATGATTACAAGAATTTGCCGTTTTTCAAGTCTCATTGTTTGCAGGAGGGCTCACTTCCAAGAGAACTGGGCAGACTTGGAGGGGTGTGTGTGGTACAGACCAGCTGTGGTCATCCACTCAGCTGAGAGGTGGGACACCTCCAGAGACTGCCCATTAGATCCGGCTGGTGTAGGGGGCCCCAGGCCCCTCCACAGATCATGAGTGACAAATCAACCACTCTGGAGAAGAAAGTCCACACACGTGGACATGTCAGGCCCCAGCACTGAACACTTAGCTCCGTTTTACAGATGTGGAAACTCAAGGCTTAAAGAGATGAAGTAACTTGCCCCAAATCAAACAGCTGTTAGCAGCAGAGCTGGGGTCCAGATCCAGGTCTGCCTGGCTCCAAATCCATGCACTCTTCTTGCTGCGGCATACCTCTTCCATGGGGCTGTCCATCACCTCTTGCCGAAAGCGCATTTGTACTCCAACCATGAAGGGGGTGGGGCAGCAGACCGTGGCCAGAAGACTCTCTGGGACGACAGGGATGTAGGTGTGTGCCCAGCTGAAGGGGTAGAGCAGCGCAGCAGCAGCATGGATGCACTGGGACAGAGTGCTGGAGCACAGAGAATGAGAGTCAGAGAGGTCCCCAAACCTCCTCCTCCCTTGACTCCCCGCTCATAGCCCAACACGTACAGCAGCTCCTGACTGTGCAACCTGTGCTGCTGGAGAGAGACAACGTTGAGAGCCATGATGGTTACAGAACTTGTGGCTACTTGTTGCCAGGAGGGGAAGGGTGGACAGCCTGAGCCATGGCTCTGCTCCAGTAGGGTGGGGTCTCCTTTCACCCTTACTCTACTCATCTGAGGCCCAAAACAGAAGCAGCTCAGAGAGAGGAAGAAGAGATGTCTTCACTCAAACAGAGAAATGACTGGGACTCTCTGCTGTGTGCTCACCATAGTAAAGAGGACGTAGTAAAGAGGACATGGCTACTCGGGCCCTGCTTTTAAGGAACTCACAGTATAGGAAGAGATACATCAGTGGAGAGGCAAAGCCTCATCTCCTCTGTGTCTACCTACCCTCAACCCCATTTGACTTCACATAGCTTTCTTGTGGCCATCTGAGGTTATTGAAAGCTACCAGGTCGGTGTCTTTAGTTAACTTGGGAAATTCCTAGGTTCCAGAAACAGTTGTGCAAGGATTCCTTTATGGAAAGTCCCACAGAGGTGGCTGCTCTAGGCTTTGCAACAAAGCAGGTCATTACTTCAGGTCATTACTGCTTAAGTCACCACATAGCACCTTATATACACAGAGAGAGAGAGAGAAAGAGAGAGAGAGAGAGAGAATATCAGTCTCTGGCTTCACTATTCTCTGATAGCTTTCATGGCTCTTCATTTTTCCAGACAAATTGCCTCTTACCGAGGCCAATAAAAACACAGATGCGGAAACCTAGGTTCCAATTCTTGGTACTAAGCTAGAATTTCCTGAATCAGAAAGACTGAGTCTCCGAGGGTCTAGTTAATCCCCGGCTGACTGGAAGTCTCCTCCCAGCACGAGCCTGGGGATCTGAAAAAAATCTATGTAGGAAGGAAGTTGGGAATGAGGATATTTTCCTGGAGGTACATCCTCTAATCTTTCCAAATGCTGATGTGAGGCAAAAGGCCAGAGCCTTAGGCCTGAGTCACCATAGAAATCTTCTGCTTCCACAGGGGGCTGGAAGTAGACAAGTTATTTCCAGAGCAGAAGACGAGACCTCTTCCCACAGGGATGAGCCTATGACTTGTTCCTTTGTGGTTATCCTTGATTTTCTTACAATTTTCAGTACACAGACCCGAATCCCTATCCAAGCTTCTTTTCCTCCGGAGAAATTCAGCTCCCCTCTACCTCTGGTATTTCCCAAACTTCCTTTTCTTTTTTGTTTTTTTGTTTTCTATGTAGGTGGTGAGGCTGAATCTCAGGACCAGGCTGCTTTCCCTTAGCTTTTTCCACTCAAGACTGACACCTATCACTTGAACCACAACTCTACTTTTTGCTTTTTTTTTTTTTTCAGGTTAATTGGAGATCAGTGTCTTACAGATGTCTCTGCTAGGGCTAGCTTCAAACCTTGATCCTTACACCTCAGCCTCCTGAGTAGCCAGGCTCCCCAGTTTCCTTTTCTTCCCTAAAGGTCAGAAACCAGAGTTGTCACCTCAACATCATTGATTTTTCCCATCTCCACTGTAAATACATGATTGCATCCTGCTTCACATATACTGCACTGTAAACTTAGTAGAAATAGCAGCTAGGACTTAACAATGTGTACCTGCCAGAATACTAGGCATTAATCTCCAGGACCTTAATGAGGGAGGTAAAATCATTTCCATTCTACAAATACAAGCATGACTTTCAGAAGTTAAGTAACTTCTGGGAACTAGTGGCTTACATCTGCAAGGTACTTACATCTCCTAGCTACTTAGGAGGTTGAAATCTGAGGATCACAGTTTGAAGCAGTCTGGGAAGAAGTTTATGGGCCTCATCTCATTTACCAACAAAAGGCCAGAAGTATAGCTGTGGCTCTAGTGACAGTCTTGAGTAGAAAAAGCCAAATGAGAGCAATAGACCCTTAATTTAACTCTTAGTACAGGCGTGCAAAAAAAAAAAAAAAAAGAAGAAAGAGGGAGGAGGAGGGAGAGAAAGGAGAAAGACTCGGGGAGGGAGAAGAGAGAGAGGAGGGGGAGGAGGAGGATTTGAAACGCCTGCTGATTTTAATCTATATCTATGCTTTTCACCTCTACACAATCCTGCCCCCCCCCCCCCCCCCCCCCCGGCCATAAGGTCAAGAAGCCTGTTGGTGTCTTTCCAATGCTTGGCATTTGGCAGCTGAAACATAAGGAATGTTTGCTAAATGAGTGAATAAATGGATACATGGCCTTACCCTCCATTATCCGCCTTCAAGTCTTGGTCTCCACCCTCTTTCCCCGCCCCCAGCTTTGCAAGGGCAGAATGGTGTCCACATCTGCCCTTAACCTCACCCACTGGTTACCCAAGGGATAGTTTGTCCTTCTCAGAGCTAAGTCAGAAACCTTAGGCACCAATCAAGTTCAGAGACGGGGGCAGGGGAGTTACAGGGACTGCTTCTCTAGGCCTGAAGTACAGCTACAGTATGTGGAAACAGGAGTGTAGGCACCAGGTCCTTCATTCTGACATCCTTGAGAACCTAGCCTGCTCCCTTGAGCCAGAGATCCAGGTCAAGCTGGCCATTCTGCAGTGGGCCCACCTGAGACCTTCTGCCAGGAAGATGATTTTTCTCTCGAGCACAGCAGAAGCAAAGATCTGAATAATCTGCTCAAAACTGAGGCAGTCCAACAGAGAACTAAAATCCACATGCTCAAGGTGGGAATCCAGAGGCCGTGTCAATGAGATGAACTGCAGGAAACAAGGGGGTTGGGTGGAGAGAGAGAGAGAGATGTAAGATCAGACAGACCCCCAAATCCTGGGCCTGGATAAACCCTACGCATTTCCCCTACAGGAAAGATCCTGTCTCCCACGCTGAAAACTTACCAATGCCTTTCCTCTTCCTCCCTCTCCCGCTTCCTTTCTTCCTTCTTCCCTCCCTTCCCTTCTTTCCTCCTTCCCTCCTTTCCTTTTTCTGTGTGTGTGTGTGTGTGTGTGTGTGTGTGTGTGTGTGTGTGTGTTATGCACACACTGACAACAACAAAGACTTTAACTCAAGGCCCCACACGTTCTCTTGGCTGTTTTGTTCAACACTGGTACACTACCACTTGAGCCACACCTCTACTACCAGATTTTTTTTTTGCCAGTCCTGGGCTTTAGCTCAGGGCCTGAGCACTGTCCTTGGACTTTCTCAAGGTTAGAGCTCTACCACTTGAGCCTTAGCACCACTTCCAGCTTTTTTCTACACATGTGGTACCAAGGAATCGAACCCAGCTCTTCATGTAGGCTAGGCAAGCATTCTATGACTAGGCCAAACTCCCAGCCCCCCACTACTATCAGATTTTTGCTGGTTAATTAGAGATGAGGTTCTTCAGACTTCTATGCCCAAGCTAGCTTCAAACTGTGATTCTCAGATCTCAATATCCTCAGTAGCCAGGATTACGGGTGTTAGCCAACTGTCAGCAGTGAATTTCTGCTCTTGGAGCAAAAGGCTGTTTGCCAGAAGGTCTTCACAGGTTGGGCCTTTCCTCCTCTGCAATCCTCCCTTCATTCAATCCTCTTTCAGGCCTCATAGCCTCTCTTAATCACCTAATACTTTCTGGTCTTTTCCTCATGTAATGTCATGGTTTTGATTTCATCATAATGTACTTGGTTTTAATTACCTATTTATTGTCATGTTTATTTACTTAATGTGTCCTTCCTCATCAAACACTTAGCTCCAAGAGATCAGGGACGATGTTCAATATGGTTACTCCTGTGTACCCAGAAAATAAATAGTATCACTTAGAAAACAAGAAAGCACTTAGTACTTTTTTGTCCATTAAATGAAAATTTCCAGCCACTCTCCTATTTCTGTGTGGAAAAGCTTGGAGGTACACACAGGTGCTCCAGAATTCCTAAGGGTCAAGACTAAAGTTCTTAACCACCGCGTTCTTCTCCTTGCTGCCAGTCTGTCCAGTGATTTAAAACAACCCCATGGAACATAGGTGGGGCCTTGGGTTGGGGCAGATGATAAGAAGTAGACAGATGGAGGACGTGAGGTAAATACACAGGCCAGATATCCATGATAAGTCGGGGGACCAAGTGGCAGTTGGAGGTTGGGAGCGAAGTCCCCCACAGAACCCAAACCTCAACAGACATTGTCTATTCGATCACAAAAAAAGACTCAGTGGCTGAGCATTGGAGGCTGAGATCTAAGTGAAGCCAGCAGACAAATCCAAGAGACACTTATCTTCAATTAATCACCACCAATAAGAACAACAACAACAACAACAACAAGAAAAGCCAGAAGTAGAGCTATGGATCAGAGCAGTAGTAGTCTTGAGGGAAAAAAGCTCAAGGATAGCACTCAGACCCTGAGTTCAAGTCCAGCACTGGCACATACACATACACAAAAGTCTCAGTAATCAGGCATCGGTGGCTCACATCTATAAACCCAGCTACTCAGGAGGCTGAGATCTTGAGGATTACGGTTCAAAGCCAACCCAGGCAAGAAGGTTCATGAGTCTTTTAACCAGTCCTGGGGCTGGAATTCAGGGGTGGGCACTGTCCTTGAACGATCTCAAGGCTAGAGCTCTACCATTTGAGCCACAGCACCATTTGCAGTTTATTCTGTGTATGTGGTATGGAGGAATCGAACCCAGGGCTTCGTGCATGCTAGGCAAGCACTCTACCACTAGTCCATACTGTAAGCCCTTATGAGACTCTCATCTCCAATTAACCACCAAAATAGCTGAAAATGAAACTGTAGCTCAGGTGATAGAGTATTAGCCTTGGGCAAAAAAGCACTGGGATGGCATCCAGGTCCTAAGTTCAAACTCCAGGACTGAAACACAAAAGATAAAAGTCTCCGTGGATTTAACAAGTTCTTAGTACTTAAAGGAATCAAGTGAAGACACTCCACAAATCTATGTTTGATTTCAGTTCTGCCTATAATTCTAATCAATTCCTTGTTCCCCCACTTGGCTTAGTTTCTCTGGCCTTTTTTCTTTTTTTGCCAGTCCTGGGCTTTATCTCAGGGCCTGAGCACTGTCCTTGGGCTTTCCTCAAGACTAGTGCTCTACCACTTGAGCCACAGCACCATTTCTGGTTTTTCTATGCATGTGGTACCAAGGAATCGAACCCGATCTTCATGCATGCTAGGCAAACTCCCAGCCCCAGTTTCTCTGGCCTTTTAACCTGACAACAGCAGCAGGAGGTGCCAGGCACCATCACCAGCCAGGCAGAGAATGAGATCTTACCTATGTCTTAACCCACCTCTGTGCCCGAGTCAGGAATAAAGCTCTTGAGGGTAACAGTCTTTCCAGGTGCAGGGAAGGCAGCCTCTCGCAGGCCCTGCATGAACGGGTAGATGACAGCCATGGAGATCTGATGTCTCTTCTCCACTTCATCTAGGATCTGCAGGGAAAGGAGTGTGGGAGGCCTGGTCCAGAGGATGCCCCCGAGCACCGCAAGGGGCTGTCTTATTTTCATGGATCTTCTGGGTCCTTTCGCAAGCTAGCTCTCCCTGACAGAGACTGGTCTCATGCCTAATAATCATACCAAATAATCAAGACTACGTTTGTTCTTGTTTTTGCCTAGCCTTCTGTATACAAATCCATATCCCCCTCTTCTCACACCACCAACATAAAACCACTGCCACCAGAAGGTCATCCCAGAGCAAAGGCATCATGCACAATGACCTTGGCTGGAATAAGAGCACGCAGTGGTAGCCTCCTGGGTGTCACTTTGTACTCCAGCTCCCACCAGTCCCTCCAGGGCCTGAGACTACTTCTGGCCTTTAGAACAATACACAGATAAAAGCTCTGCCCAAGTCAAAGCTGACAGAATTCTTCTTCCAGGAGACCTGCCAATGGGTGGTGCCTGGCCACCAAGATAGGTTGTATCTATTTTTTCTTTTTTTTTCTTGTGCCAGTATGAGGGCTTGAACTCAGGGCTTGCATTCATGTTTGGCTGCTCACTTGAGCCACACCTCCACCTCTAGCTTTTTACTGATTAATTGGAGATGAGTCTCTTATGCTGACTTCCAAGTGAAATCTTCCTATCTCACCTCCTGAGCAGCTAGGATTACAGGTGTGAGCCACCAGTGTCCAGCATGCTCGACACCTCACTTGGGCCTCACAACAGCCCCAGGAGCCTGGAAGGTAGTGATCTTTAGATCTACATGACCGATGAGGAAACGGAATAGCCTCAAAACACCTGAGGCTATTCTCCTTGTTTGGCATCAAAAACTTTCTTCCTTAAAGGAAGTGGACACAGTGGCTTTCTGGGGGTAAAGACAATCCTCTAAATCACTTGAAATCAAGTGGATCCCAACTCCCTCTCTTCCTGGCTGCCCCAATGTCCCTGATGCTGACTGCGGCTGTCAGGAAGCAGCTTCACGAAGGGCTTGCGTTGCACAGGTAGGGCCAGCAGCCAGACAGATCTGGGAAGATGAACAGGCCCAACAGGCCCTGAGGAATCTTGTTCCACTCCTACCTTGGCAAACAAGCCGAAGGAACCGATGCAGCTGATGATGCAGTACACTTTGGGAAGGCGAGGACCAGGACCTGTGGGCTAAAGAGGAACAAGAGGTTCCTTCAGGGCTACAGCCTCCCTAGGGGGCTTCTCCCCATCTGACTAATGGGGCTCAGAGAAAGCTAGGAGTGAGAGTTAACGGCAGGATGGGAAAGGCCTGGTTGTATAGAGGTTTCATTCATGGGATCGGCAGCAGAGAATATTGCCTTGAAGGAGCTGGGGTCTCAAGAGCAAACCCTCCTTCCTTCAGGGCCATTGTGATGTAAAGTTTAGATAGAGAAGGAATAAGTGAGTTTACATGAGCAAAACGGCACTGTAAAGGTGCCTTGGAGAACACTTCTAAGACCCTAAAATTTGAAGGCAGTTGCATGAATCTCAGTTGCTACTTGGCAGGATCCAGAAGCCCACAGCAAGAAGGCCTGGATAGAGAAGATGGAAGTCATGTTGAGCCTCCCACAAATGGACCTACTAAAAGTAGGAGAGGGCACAGCTCAAAGCCTGGGGCTGGGATCTTTAGCAAGGTCCCCAGGGGCAGGTGAGGAGACGCTAGGTCCTGATTTCGGTGGGGTTGCCAGGGGGCACACTAACATGACAACAGCTGTGAGGCTGTGCACTCCCTTCCACCACTAGCCCTGAGCCTGGGCTTTTGCAACTGAGGCTTGAGCAAGCCCAGCTGTGGAGAAGAGAAGGCTACAGAGCGGAGAGGACAGTTCTGAGCAGCACAGACCAAGAGGCGTCTGCAGTATCCGATCTTCCTGCTCCCATCCACATTGGTCAGGACGAAGGAGAAGGTCTCCCTAAGAAAAAGAAAGGGCTTAGTGTACATTTTCTTTTTTTTTTTTTTTTGCCAGTCCTGGGCTTGAGCTCAGGGCCTGAGCACTGTCCTTGGACTTTCTCAAGGCTAGAACTCTACCACTTGAGCCACAGCACCACTTCCGGCTTTTTTTTCTATATGTGGTACTGAGGAATTGAACCCGGGTCTTCATGCATGCTAGGCAAGCACTTTAACCACTAGGCCAAACTCGCGGCCTTAGTGTACATTTTCTCACTAGCTTTTTTTTAAAAAAACAAGAAAGTAGTCAATGTTAGAGGCATGGAGAGGAAGACACAGGGGAGTTGCTATTTAACAGCAATTACCCCAGTAATTTATCGAGCACATTCAGGGCATTAAGCCCCAAACGCATCATCACCTTATTTAAATCTCGAAATAACCAGTTCAATTATTACCCAAATTTTGAAGAGGAAGAAACTGAACCTCCGAATTTTTTTTTCCCTTTTTGTACTGTACTGGGTCTTGAACTCAAAGGCACTGCCCCTTAGCTTTTTGGCTCAAGGCTGATGCTCTATCACTTGAGCCACAACTCCATTTCCAGCTTGTTTTGGTAGTTAATTAGAGATAAGAGTCTCACAAACTTTCCTGCCTTGGATGGCTTAGAACCACAATCCTCAGATTTTAGACTCCTAAGTAGCAAGGATTACTTATGTGGTGCCAATGTTAGCCTAAAAGGCTGGCCTGCCTGCCTGCTTTTTGTTATTGTTGTTGCCAGTCCTGGAGCTTGAACTCAGAGCCTGGGTATTGTCTCAGAGCATTATTTGCTCAAGGCTAATGCTCTACCACTTGAGCTACAGTGCCACTTCTGGCCTTTTCTGTTTGTGTGGTACTGAGGAATTGAACCAGGGCTTCATGTATGCTAGGCAAACACTCTACCACTAAGCCATATCCTCTGCCTGCTTTCTTCCTTTCCCTTTCTTTCCCTCACACATAAGTGTTAAGGCCAGAATGTGAACTCAAGTAGTCAATTTTAAAGATTCCTGATATTATCATTCTAGAATTCCAAGGCCTTCTGCTGAGTCCATCTTCTGCAGGCAGAGAGTCAAAAGCAGTAATTATCACTCTGGGGTAGGCAGGGGGGGATGACTCTCTTTGATTTGACAATAGGTCAAAATGAAGCAAAGATTTTTGGCCTTAAAAGTAGCAACACGCCTGTAGCTCACGCCTGTAATCCTAGCTACTCAGGAGGCTGAGATCTGAGGATCAAGGTTCAAAGCTGGCCTGGGCACAAAAGACCCTGAGACTCTTATCTCCAAGTAACCTCTAGAAAACAGGAAGTGGGGCTTGGCTCAAGGGGTAAGGCAATAGCCTTGAGCTGAAGAGCTCAGGGACAGTGCCCAGGCCAGAGTTCAAGCCCCATGACAAAAAAAAGAAAAAAGAAAAGGAAAGTAGCAACACATGCTTGACGTGGTGGTATATGCCTATAACCCCTATAACCGCTATGCAGATGGTCTAGATAAGAGGAGCCTGATCTCAGGCAGATCACAAAAAGCTACATGCTGTCTAAATAATAACCTCAAGTTGTTTTTGATGTTTTGTTGTTGTCGTTGTTGTTGTTTTGTCTCGAGCCACAAAGCACTTGCCTAGCAAATATGAGTCCCTGAGTTCACACCCAGTACAGGGGAAGGGGAGGGGAGTAAACTCCACGCACTTAAGTGTTATGGAAGCACAGGATCCACATGGTGGCTCACACTTACTCCTTCTCTCTCAATCTGACACCGGTGCCCCAAGGCTGAGCGTTACCTGGGATACTCAGTGAGTGGTGCCCACTCATTCCCATCTGGGAAGCAGAACAAAGGTATGGCTTTGAGCAGTCGCTCTTCCTCTTCCTGCTGACCCCGAAGCAGGTTCTCTCGCTATAAGGAAAAGACACAGTGGGTTGTTGGGGCAGAAGAGAGGAGCAAAAGGCTGATTGGGCTTCTTTTGAGGTGTTAAAACTATCTGAGGATAAGCTTTTCCATTGGTCAAGGGGCCAAAGAATTCCTAGGCTCACTTCACACAAGTCTGCCTGGAATGGCCCCCTTAGACAAAGGAGCTCCTTCTGGGCCACTTCAAGATAAACTTGGGATAGACTTCTTTCCTTTCTATATAGATCCTCGAGATCTAGAAGTCAGAGGTTCCACTGACTACAGAAAGGCTCTGCATTGGCCCAGACCTTAGGAGGGTTAACATCAGAGAGATACCACATCAGAGAAGAGAAGCAAGCACTTCAGCTACTGAAGCTGCTAACAAGAGGGGTTAAGAAGGATGCCCAATTCACACCCTTTCACCCACTGCAGGATCAAACATGAAGAAGTCTGATGCTTAGGCTGTGGCTGAGTCCTGGGCCTGCCTGCTGGCTGTGAGCTGCCCCACCCTCTCCTTTTCTCAACCACCAGTGAGAGAAGCAGATCACAAAGTTAACAGAAAGTAAGCTTCTCAGTAGAGAAAAGTGACTAAAGGTAGAATTTGAAAGAATCAGGAGGCCCCAGAGGGGTAAGAACATGTGCCAACTTTCTCTGCTAGGAAGGCTCAGTCTTTCAGACTGACTAGCAGACCTAGATTCAAGGGGCCCTAGATTCTTTGGGTAATAGCAGAACATTAGAGCCAGATTACAAAAGAAATGAGAGCAGCGAGCTCAGAGCTCAAGCCCAGGCAGGTAGAGAGAGGAAGTATAAAATCCCTTGAGCCTTTCCAACAGTCCTCTGTGCACCCCTCACGTTCAAGTCCTTACCTTGGGAAACTGGTAGGTAATGGTGGGCTCATAGTCATCCTCCGAATGCTTTTTTTTCAGAGAAACCACCAGAAGATATTCAAAGAAGTGCTGTCCCCCAGCAAAGCTGGATAGGGAATGGTCCTGAGTCCTTTCTGGTTCCTTTGTAGCTTCTCCTGGGTTGTCTTGGGGGGTTCCTGAAACCGAGAAGCCAAGTTCCCTTCAGTATATCATTCATCAGTCCAGCTGGAGGCTTCTGGGTCAATCTGGGAAACCTCTACCCCTCACGGCTATCTTGCTCGTGCTGAGATAGCTGGAGCCAGTGCAGCACTGCCAGTCACCAGATAGAACCAAGGCCGGGGCCAAGTGGGCAGTTTCCACACCTGTCTTGGGAAACTGAAAACCATGGGAGAGCCAAGAGAAGGGGAAAAAAAAATCACAGATGTGGAAGCTGAAGAAAGGAATTAGAGAAGCCATGAGGCCACGTGCAGCCAGTACCATGGAATTTCTACCTGCTTGGGCAGTTCTGGAATGGTTTTCCAGGTGAATAAACTCATACAAACTCATCAGAACAGGCCCACCACCCCCACCTCTCAGAAGGCACAAGTAGTTCAGCAAAGCAACAAAGGAAAACCTACCTGGCTAAGACACTGGGGCCTATAAAGAACAGAAAAACAAAAACAAAAATAGAGCTTATTTGAGAGGGTCATAAGAAAAAAAAGGAAGTGAGCAATCCAGTCCTGACCTGCTGGGAGTCCAGGTAACCAGTTTCGTAAAAGCCTGAGGGCTCGGCCTACCCTCCGTCCTTCCATCTTCCTGTATCTTTAGGAGCATGAAGGACTCTCTTTTTCACCCCCAGGCTGGCTACAAACAACCTATGATGCTGCTGCTTCCGTCTCCAGCCACAATTCTGTGAAGCACAGCCACACTGTCTTCCAGAGATGGCAGGGCAGTTTCCATCCTGGGCACTCCGTAATTGAGAAAGAAGGATCTAAACAGACCCAGCAGGCAACTGAACATATATAGTGATTCTGACACAGCCAGCATCCTGGCAGTGCAGCTCAGTTCTCAACTCCTCCCCAGAGCCCCAGGGTGTGGTGAGAAGAAAGGTCATAAGCAAACATCTCTGAGGCTGGGCTGCTTCTGGGCTCTGAGCTTTGAGTTCTGAGCTGTGAGTTGTACAGTCAGTTTACTTACAGTAAAGGCCCAATGGCACTGGAACGGTGGCCTGCTCTCAGGACCAATTTGGATCTTGCATCCTCAGGACTTAATGGCAGTATTTCACTTTTCAACTTGGTCAACAAAAGCCTGAAAATCCCACAAAGCCACCTGCCAAATTCTAGAACCTCCAAGATTTCAAGATATCCATTAAGAGCAGAGGACAAAAATCTAAGGAGAGAATCACAAAGCTGCAACATCTAAGCACTTCATCATATTTATATAAAATAATATTCATATTGACATGAACTTCCAAGATATGGAAACAAAAGACTTTCTTTAATTTGCTTTTTGTTTCTTTTTCTGATGGTTCTATATTCTTTATATGCAGTGTATTCAAGTGTATATCTGGGGGGGAGGGTACAGTATCTCAGGAAAACAGGTTAAAGAAGTACAGCATCCTTGTTTTCTGCAGGGGGCCGGGAGTTTGGCCTAGTGGTAGAGTGCTTACCTAGCATGCACGAAGACCCGGGTTCGATTCCTTGGTACCACATACTTAGAAAAAGCCGGAAGTGGTGCTGAGGCTCAAATGGTAGAGCTCTAGCCTTGAGAAAAATCCAGGGACAGTGCTCATGCCCTGAGCTTAAGGCCAAGACTGGCAAAAAAAAAAAAAGTACAGCAGTGGAGAATACTAGACACTGGGTGGAGACGGGAGAAAGGGAATGGGAAAGAATGAGGAAACAGATAACATTGTACAAAAGGAAATGTAGTTATTACCTGATGCATGGAAATGTTACCCTTCTGGATATCACCTTTACAATAAAATTAAATTTTTAAAAGGGGGTTCACAGGATATACCTATTATCCTAGCTACTCAGGAAGTGAAGATTTGAGGATAGCAGTTCAGAGCCAGCACTAGCAGGAAAGTTTGTGAAATTATCTCCAATTAAGTAGCAAAAAGCTGGAAGTGGAGCTGTGGCTTGAGTGGTAGCGTACTACCCTGAGCAAAATAGCTCAGGGACAGTGTCCAGGCCATGTGTTCAAGCCCTAGACCTATCACCAAAAACAAACAAACAAACAAAAAAAAACAGCACAACTAAAACCCTTCAGATCTTTCATCAAAAGCACAGGACAGGTGGCTGGCTCATGCCTGTTATCCTAGCTACTCGAGATCTGAGGATCAGGGTTCAAAGCCAACCCCAACAGGAAAAAATCGGAGACCCTTACCTCCAATTAACTACCAAAAAGCCAAAAAGTGGAACTGTGGCTCAAGTGGTAGAACAACAGCCTTGGGTGCAAAAGCTGGGGAGTAGTGCCCAAGACAGTGTTCAGATAGGTCACAAGAAAAAGAAGACAAAAGGAAGAAGAGTATAGGACCAAACACTCCCTGCCACCATGGTGCCACCACCTTGCCCTAGTTATGCTAAACAGACTTGGTCTCATAATTATCCAAGTGGAAGAGGGAATCCTTGAAGTCTATATGGACCCCAAGATTCTTTTTTGATGGTAGAGAATAAGTCCAGGGCTGAGCTGAGTGTTACAGATATTTCCAGAACAACTCCAACAACTCTTTCTCTCCCTGTGGCATGTGCTAGGCTAAAGCAGATACTAGGGCTGTCCCAGGGTCCAGCAGCTTCTCTCTTTCCAAATAGGAAGTACTGACTCAGGAAACTGTCCCCAGCATAAAGCTGGGCACTGGTTGCATTCGCTGCCAGAAATCACTCAACAGCAGTGCAAAGCACCCAGGTGCTCTCCACCCTACCCCCACTCTTGCTCTAACTTTCTCCCTGTTGGGCCAGGTCAGCAAGCTGAAATGCATTGTCCGAAGACTGAAGAAGAGAGAAAAAGATAGTACTACATCATCTACGATCCCTACAGAAACCTTTGTTCCTCTGAAGTAGGGTCTCACCCTGTAGCCATGTAACCCAACTGTCATGAAACTCACTACATCATAGCACAGGTCTCCAACTCCTGCCTCATCCTCCTGAGTACAGGGATTACAGGTATGCACAACCACACTGCTCAGAGAAACTTCAGAAAACTCATAGGGTAAGATGGAAGGACTTGTGCCAGAAAGTTGCTTCAGAGGTGAGGCTGGAGGCAAAGCTATCTGACAATAAATAGTGTTGCCATTCTTGCAGCCCTTTGGAAAGGAGTGGAGTGCTAGAGTAAGAAAGGGGTTTTAGGGTGAAAAAGACAGCTAGCCTGTCCTTAGAACTCTTGACAGTAACTAATGAAAGCCAGGATTCTAGAAGGCTGGGGGTGTGACTCAAAAGGCACACAAGCCGGCTTAGCCAAGTATAAGGTCTTAAGTTCAGCCTACTTTCCCCATCTTAAACCACAGAAAAGCAGGACCCAGGCATGACTTGGGAGGTGGGGCAGGGAGCCCTAGTCACAGTAATAAGGATGTTTTGAATACTTCACCAGGTAAAGAATGTGATTCAGAGCACAGAGTTGGCACCATTGTCTTACAACCTATACTGACCTGTTGCTGCATAGTCCTTTTGGCCTGTCTGAAGAACAAGCAGCATCCAGATTCAGAAAGTGAGACATAAGAGCAACTAATAGGTTATTTAATAGGGATCTGTTGCAGGTGAGACTTGTCTAGGGTCCTTCCTCTGAGAGCATTCCACAGCAAATATCCCACAGAGTTTGCAAAGGGCCTTGAGAACCAGAACCTTCTCCTGATGATCCAGAAGCTCAGGAAACCACATTCTTTCCTAAATCCTTGGAGCAGCATTTTTAGCCTGTTTCCTCCTGCTTTATCAGTTAGGAAGAGATAGGGGAACAGCCAAAGTCAAAAATCCTTGACAAAAAAAAAAAGTAACTAGACTTTGGGACTGAGGTCTGGAAAATTTAACAAAAGACTGCTTGAGAAATCTAACATCTATCAAACTTATATATTTCATATTTCAAGCTCCAGCACTGGCGGGGGGGGGGGGAATGGAGAAAGGAGGGAGAGAGGGAAGAAGGGAGAGAAGGGAATACAGGATCAAATACTCATTGCCACCAAGATATCACTGCCTTAATCTGATTAAGAGAAGAAGAAGAAGAAGAAGAAGAAGAAGAAGAAGAAGAAGAAGAAGAAGAAGAAGAAGCAGCAGCAGCAGCAGCAGCAGCAGCAGCAGCTTAGTCGAATAATTATGTAAATAGAAGAGAGTCCTCAAAGTCTGCTGGAAGCCCAAGGATCCTCTCTTGATAGTGTAGAGAATAATTTAATCACTGAATCCTCCAGGCCCGGGGAAGGAAGGATTATTTAGAACCGGCAAAGGAGCCACCCTTTCAAGAGAAGTCAGGAGTCTGGTTACACTTGCTCTTCCACCAGGAAGTCCCTCCCACAGCCACCTGACTGAAGTCCCCGAATTGTCCAGAATACAGGTGAGGGGATTTTCTGGCATCTGGAGAGGATAAGCTAACATTTCCTCTTTAAACTGAGCTGTGATCAGTCCAGGCCCACAGGCCCACAACCCCACAAGTCCTTCCCAGCTACCCCCCCCCCCACACACACCCAGTAAACAAATACCCAGCTGTCAGAAAGGCAAAAGAAGGAATGGGAAAATCCCCAGGAAGCTGAAGGATCCCCTGGAGGTTGAGGACACACTCTGGTGGCCTGACAGTTCCTACACTTCCCGTTCAAACGTCTCATCCACTCGTTTCTCAACATCTGGGAAAGTCACCGCAATACATCGCCAGCCCTCGTTTGGAGGAGCGGAGTGTGGGGGGGGCGGGGGGGGACAACTGGAAGGTCTCCTGCGAGCCTAGGAAGCAGACCCCGACCACTTGAGCAGACCTCCCAGTCTGGGAGCCTAGGAAAACCAGGCTATACTCGTGGAGAAGGGCGGAAACGCGCTCAGGTGCAGCCACTGCGCAAAGCCCAGACCCCCCCTCTCCCCACGGCGCAGGTGGACCTGCCAGGTGCTGGAAGACACGGCGAGGGTAGGAAAAGAGGCGACGACCGAGGCAGAGTGACAGGGCGAGGAGCAGATCCGAAGCCACCGCGGTTCAGAGAGGACGACACCGGCCTCCCCTAAGGGGATCTGCCCAACGTGGCCCCCATCCATGCGACCATTAATGATTGCCTTTCTCCCCGCAGGAAACTAACATGGGTTCTCAACTGAAGGCGCACCGCCGCGGGCAGGGGGGAGGGCAGGACGGGCGCCCGCGTCTGGGTCATACCGGACCAGCAGCTGAGCAGGTGTCCTGAGCAGGGCTACCTGCCTGACACAGCCGGCACACAACCCCACTACCCCCACCCCCAGGAGGGGGCGAATGTCGTCCCGGAGACCCCGTTTTCGTGCGCCCCCCCCCGCGGTGTGCGTGCAACAGGGACTAATAAAAGCTGTACCCAGTTCAGGCCGCGACGTGGGGCCGAGGCGGCGCCTCCTGGAGGGCACGGCAGCCCCGGGCGCTTCAGGCACCCCGCGGTTGCACCACTTAGCTTCCTGGATAAAAGGACACGTGGCCCGGGGGCCCCACAACCGTTTCCCCCGGGCTCCCGCCTCCCCTTCACCCCGCAGGCCTGGTCACTCCCGCTGGCCTCCACCCCGCTGCGCCCGTTCCTTAGCACCTTTACCTGCGCGATCGCCCGCGCGCGGGACCCACGCTCCAACTGCTCGTGGATCCCGACTCCCCTCTGCGCCACCCTACCCTGGTCCCCAACACCCTCCAGCCTGCAGTCCCGGCGCCCCGCGGCCCCGCGCCCGCACCCCGGCGCGCCCCCAGGCCGGCACTAACCCCCGTGGCCGCGCTTCAGTCTCAGGCTGGCTCGCAGGCGGCGCCCGAGCCCATCCATGGCCCCGCGAGTGCCCGGCGCTCGCTCCCCGGTCCGCGCGGCCCCACCCCCCGGCCGTGACCTCCGCGGGGCCGGAGACTTTCACTTTCACGCGGGAGGGGGGCGCGGGGACAGGTCCGGGGCGGGGCAGCGCACCTGGGCGGGCCCGCTCGGCCCCGGGCCCCCGGCAGGGCTGCGCCCCGTACCCGGTGCCAGAGGGCGCTCGACGCGTGTCCGGGAGGGGCGGTGCCAGCACTCGCCCACCCTCCAGGAAGCTCCACTTTCGGATCCCCGAGTTCCCGAGCGCGCAGGATCGTGCCCGAAAGCCTCCCGCCTCCAAGGGACACTTTCCAGGGAGCCCCAAACTAACCCCAGAAGCGAGTAAACGTTCAGTGCTCTACACCCATTTAACTCTCTCCACATCCCCACATCTGGGTTGGCCTCGGGTGCTCTCGACGTCTCTGGTGGTATTGGATTGTTTTCCCAATGAGAGTGAATTAAGATAAGGAGGAAGGCTTTGACCTCGCCTTTCAACCAACCTTGTTCTTTTGAGCTCAACAAGCTCTAGTGCTGGTGAAGCATGCCTGGAGCTGCTCTGGAGGCTTGAGATCTGAGGGTTAAGGTTGGAAGCCAGCTGGGGGCAGGAAAGTCCCAGAGATTCTTATCACCAGTTAATCACAAAACACAAAACAAAAAATTGGAAATGAAGCTCAAGTAGTAGAGTGTCAACCTTGAACGAAAAAAAAAAAAAACCTAAGGGAAAGCATCTAGGCTCTGAGCTGAAGACCCAGCATTGAAAACATGAGATGAAATAGATGGCAATCTCCCCATCCTAGCATCAGAGAGATGGATGAGACCCTGGGGGTGGGGGAGGGGCGGATACCTTTCTGTTTGCTCTCATCAAAATAAGGGACTTAACCGCAACACTAACTCTGCTCTCAAGTACCAAAGCAGACTTTCAGACCCTCCTCCCACTTCTCACCTTCACTCACCACCAAAAGCCATCCTGACTTCAGACTCCAGATCCACAAGCACCACTTGCTGACCAATCTTAGTCTCAGTTTCAGGCATGGAGGTCAGTGGGAAGAGGAAACTCTTTGTAGGAAAATGTCTGAGAGCCAGGGGAATGACCCTCAGACTCATAGCCCTTTTCCTTCTCCTCACAACCACAGACCTAAGGGGTGTGCACAAGTTAGGAAGACAGCCCTAGTATTAAACTGTCTACTCTTAGCCCAGAGGTTCTAAAAATTGCCTTTACTCTGGGCGTAGGCAATTTTTACTTAATTATACAGCTTTTTGTTTGTTTCTGCTTTTTATGCCAGTACTCAGGCATGAACTCTGGGCTTCGATTCCTTAGCTATTTTGCTCAAGGCTGGCACTCTACCACTTGAGCCACAGCTCTACTTTTGGAATTTTGGTAGTTAATTGGAGATAAGGGTTTCAAAGACCTTCCTGTTCAGGCTGGTGCTTTGATTCATAATCCTCAGAACTCAACCTCATGAGTGGCTAAGATTATAGGCATGAGCCACCAGGACTCAGTTACTACAATTCATTTCATTTCCCTATTCTCAGGATTCCTGCACATAAGGACACAGCACTTCCTCAAAAACCTTCCCTTATTGAGATGCGTGCCTCATATCTGATGGTGTACCCGCATGAAAGATTTCTCTAAGTGGTAGACGACTAGGGGTGTCCATTGTCCACCTATTTCATGGTTCTCCCAACCAAACTACTTTCATTGCTTTCAAATCAGATGAAGAGGTGTGGGGATGAAGCTCAGTAGTAAAGCACTTTTCTAGCATTCATAAAACCCTGGTGCTCTCTCAATTAACCAATCAATCAATAATACAGCCAGATGAGTCATGGTACCCACTTGTCATTAAGAGTCCATGGGAACCCAAAACTTTTTTTCTGCCATTATACACATTTGTTTCTATTTCAGTTCCTGTTCTCTGCACCATTATTCCTAACTTAGACATTGGTCCTATTTTTCTACTCTGTGGTGATAGTTGAGATCAGAAATAAGGTTAAGACTTTGCTGAGGATTTAAGTCTTTGCTTTGTGATAAGAGAAGTATGTCAGAAAGAAGAACTTAAGCCTGGTTTAGTAGTGTACACCTCTAATTCCAGCTACTGGGAAGCTGAGATAAGAGAATCAAAAGTTTGAGGACTGTCTAGATTATCTAGTGAGTTGGGGGACAGAATGGGCAACTTAGTAAGACCCTGCCTTAAAATTAAATAAAAATATTTTAAAGGGCCAGGGTGTAACTATTAGAGCACTTTCCCAATATTAGGAAAATAAGAGAAGAGGAGAGGGGAGAAGGAAAGGGGAAGGGAGGGAGGAGGGGAAGGGAATGGAGAAAAAACTTACAGATGCAGCATTACTGCATCTTGGGAGCTGTGCAGTCCTGTCTTGGAGATTTCTAAGCCCCTAAGCAGCAATGCCCTCCTGACCTGACTCCCCTGGAAATGCTGTGGAGCCCTGCCTCAGTAGTCACATGTTGTCCATGATGTTCAAATTGATATAATGGACATAGGCTTTGAGCTGAACAACAGCAATGAAGGCAACAAGCCATCAGTGCAAGCACAGCATCCATAGCTCGATACTGCTCTTCTGGTCGAGATGATCAGAGGCTTAGGATATAGATAGATAGATAGATAGATAGATAGATAGATAGATAGATCCTTCTTGGCTTCTAATCTCTTGGGAGAATCAATGTGAACAGTAAGCTACACATGTGCTAGGAGCAAGTAATGACATCTGGGACTAGGAAAGGACATTTCAGTCTTTAACATTAGTACCCAGAATTCCTGGAGCCATGGTATAAATCAATCTCTTCCTCCCACCCTCTGTATCTCCCCCCCCCATATTTGATAGCCAATAATTACTTGATTTGGGGGGAAGGGAAGTCCTTGAATGAAATGCCCCTGAGTACCCATGCTTCTTTGTGTTTTCTCTGGTCTCATCCTTGATATTTTGTACTCCACTGCATGAACCACAGGTCTTCTGGCTTTTTGATGGTTAATTGGAGATAAGAGTCTCTTAGACTTTTCTGCTTATGCTAGCTTTGAACCAATATCCTCAGATATCAGTCTCCTGAGTAGCTAGGATTATAGGCATGAACCACCTTGTTCCAGCATTTTATTTTTTGCCTGCACTACGGCTTGAACTCAGAATGTAGGTGTTGTCAATGAGACTCTTTTGCTCAATGATAATGCTTTACCACTTGAATCACAGGGCTATTTCTGGATTTTTCTGAATGGTTATTGGAGATAAGATTCTCACAGACTTTCCTGTTTGCCTGGCTTTGAACTTCAATCCTCAGATCTCAGCAACCTGTCCCTGCATCTTGCACATGCTGATACCTCCACTTCTCATCTCACTGCCTTCTATTCACTTTTTATTTATTATTTTAGTAGTGCTCAGGTTTTGAATTTAGTGCATTGCTGTCAGGTATTTTTTTTTTTTTTTGGCGGGTCATGAGGCTTGAACTCCGGCCTGGGTACTGTCTCTGAGTTCTTCAGCTCAAGGCTACTGCCTTACCCTTGAGCCAAGTCCCACTTCCTATTTTCTAGAGGTTAATTAGAGATCCAAGTCTCAGGTCCTTTTGTGCCTGGGCTGGCTTTGAACCTCCATCCTCGGATCTCAGTCTCCTGAGTAGCTAGGATTACAGGTGTGAGCCACCTCTACAGCTGCTGCTGGGCTTGCTATCTTGAACAATGCCCCTGGTTCAGTTTTGCTTTGTTTATTTTTCAGATAGGATCTGGTGATTGCCCAAGGCTAAGCTTCAGAGCCAATTCAATTTATGCCTTCCATGTAGCTAAGATGATGGATAAGCATTATTACACCTGGCTTATCTGTTGAGATGAGGCAGTCTCACTAGCTTTTTGCCCAAGTTGGCTTCAAATTATATTTCTCCTCATCTCCATAACCTCAGTAGTTGGAATTACAGGCATGAAGTCACCATCCCTGGCTTTCAATCCATCCTTAGTGTCTTACTTAAATGCCTGTTCCCGAGAAGACTTCTTTGATTCTTGTTCCAACTTTAAATTACACTGTCACACTGTCTCCTTTCCTCTCCTTTCCTTCTCCTATCATTTTTTTTTTTTTGCATGTGTGTGTGTATGAGTCATGGGGCTTGAACTCTGGGCCTGAGCATTATACCTGAGCTCTTCAGCTCAAGGGCTCTTCAGCTCAGTTACCGCCCTACCCCCGAGCCACAGCCCCACTTCCCATTTTCTGGTGGTTAATTGGAGATAAGGATCTCATGGACCTTTTAGTGGTTGGGCTGGCTTTGAACCTTAATCCTCAGATCTCAGCCTCCTGAGTAGGCAGGATTACAGGTGTGAGCCACCACGCCCAGCTCTCCTCTCATTGTTTGCTCTCTTCTCTCCCCTGCCTTGCCCATTCCTCTACTTTTCTCCCTTCCTTTCTCCTCTCCTCTCTTTCTTTGTTTTGCAGTACTAGGAATGAAACTCAGGACCTTACACATGCTTGCATGCTAGGCAAGTACTAAACAGGCCAGCCCTTTTTTCTTTTTCTTTTTGAGACAGCATCTTGCATCTTGCTTGTGTCCCCTAGTTGGCCTAGAATTAACCACCCTTCTCAGCTTGCTTAGTGATGAGACTTATAGGTATGTGCCACCATGCCCAGGGAACACTGGAGGTGTCTTCTATGGGAATTGTACTTAAATAGTAGGAATTAGAATTTTTTTTCATACCTGAATTACGATGGAATGTCTTCATTGCCCACTTGGGTTCCCCTGCCCCCCACCTTTTTTGTTCCTCTATACCTTACCAGTGTCAGAACTAGCAAATTCTGACTGCGTAGTGACATAAATTATTTATTTATTTATTTATGACCAGTCCTGAGGCTTGAACTCAGGACATGGGCACTGTCCCTGAGCCTCTTTGTGCTCAAGGCTAATGTTCTACCACTTGGGTCACAGTACCACTTCTGGCTTTTCTTGAGTGGTTTATTAGAGATAATAGTTTCATAGACTTTTCTACCAAGGCTGGCTTTGAACCATGATCCTCAGATCTCAACCAACTTAGCAGCTAGGGTTATAGGCATGAGTAACTGGTACCCAGCTAAATTTTAGAATTTCAAAAGGTCAATAGAAAAAGACAATATGAAAGGCATGCTGGGAGCAATTTCAGCAGTGGGACAGCAGGGCAGGACAGAGTCCAGCAGGGACTCTCTGCCTTGGTCCTTTTCTTCTTTGATGAACAATTGTCTTCCTTAAGGAGAGCAGAAACAGATAACAGAGAATAAGCACTTAGCATGGTTTAGAGCACTCAAATATTGTATCGTATTAATTGACTAACACCTTACCCCATTTTTCTGGCTCATCCTAATAACAAAGCCAAAGAAATCATGACACCAGTGTCCCAACTATTTTCTTCCTCTCCCCTCCCCGCCCCCTGCCAACTCAGGAAGGACATTGTTCAGAAGGACCGGCTGATAAGTGACCACGCCATGTGGAAGCTAAGGCAATGACAAAAGGCCTGGGAAGATAACCAGAAGCAAGGAGGAAGGCCACAGTAGGCAGAAGCTGGAGGGAAGAGGTGATGGCTGGGGTGGGTATGAGGAGTGGGGGTAGCAGAGGGAGTTTAGATCCCAACCACACCACATCCGGAGAACTCAACAAGGACTCTCTCTTCTTCCCTTGGGGCTCCCACAGAGAGAATAATGCCTCCTCTTTTCTTTCCTTTCCTCTCTTATTCTCCTTTTCCCAACACACACACACACACACACACACACACACACACACACACACACACCAGGACATAATAAATTGTACAGGACTCTAGACATCCACATACAGGAGAGAGGCACAAAGGTGCAATAGCTATGAGCTTCTGATCACAATAAGACAATATTAATCTAAATGGGGATATATATATATATATATATATATGGGGTGTGTGTGTGTGTGTGTGTGTGTGTGTGTGTGTGTATACCATGTAAGCATCTATCTCAAAAGTGGTGAATGCAGCCACTCAAACTGTGAGTGTTTAGAGGGAATTTCAGACTTGTACCCTTGGAATTAAAGAGGGAGCATAAAATCCAGCACTAGCCAGAAGATGCAACTTAATCTCAACAACCAAAAGAGATTATAATTGTAGTTCCTGAGGACCCGGAGTCAAAGCCAACTTGGGCAGACAAATCTAAGACTCTTGTCTCCAGTTAACCAGCAAAAAGCTGGAAGGGGTGGTGTGGTTCAAGTGTTAGAGCACCAGGCTTGGGCAAAACAGCCAAGGAAGAGCTCAAGCCTCAGTATTGGCACAAAACATACAAAATAAATTTAAAATAATAATAACATAAATCCCAAAGAGTTGAGCTTTTTAAAATTTTTTTAAAAATCCTTATCCATTAGTATGACTAAGTCATAGTAACTCAAACTTAGTTCCAAGGAGATATCTTCCAGCTCCACCAAGGATCTTTCCTGTCCAATATAACTTCCTGAATTCTTGCAAAAGACCAAGGGGAATTTTAGCTAGGAACAAATTTTAAAGAATTAAGGGCAATACAATAAAAAAAAATTAAAAAAAAAAGAATTAAGGGCAAGGGCTTGGAATGTGGCATAGTGGTAGAGTGCTTGCCTAGCATGCATGAATCCCTGGGTTCAATTCCTCAGTACTACATACAGAGAAAAAGCTGAAAGTAGTGCCCTGTGATTCTACTGGTAAAGTGCTAACCTTGAGCAAAAGAAGCTCAGAGACAGTGCCCAGTTCCTGAGTCCAAGCCTAAAGACAGGGAGAGGAGAGAGAAGAAAGATAGGAGAGAGAGGAGAGGAAGGGAGGGATGGAGAGAGAGAGAGAGAGAGAGAGAGAGAGAGAGAGAGAGAGAGAGAGAGAGAGAGAGAGAGAGAGAGAGAGAGAGAGTGTGTGTTAAGAATAAGCCAGGTTGGCTGGGAGTTTGGCCTATTGGTAAAGTGCTTTCCTACAATGCAGCAAGACCTGGGTTTGATTCCTTAGTACCACATGCATAGAAAAAGCCAGAAATGGTGCTGTGGCTCAAGTGGTAGAACTCTATCCATGAGAAAGCCAAAGGACAGCACGCAGGCCCTGGAACTGGCAAAAAAAAAAAAAAAAAAAAAAAAAAAGAATAAGTCAGGTTTTGGTGGCTCACACCTATAATCCTAGCTAGTTACTCAAGAGCCTAAGATCTGAAGATTGAAGTTCAAAACCAACCAAGGCAAAAAAGTCTGTGAGAGTCTATCTCCAATAAACTACTCAGAAAAGGCCAGAAGTCTTAAGCAAAATAAGCTCAGGGATGAACTCAGGCTCTGAGTTCCAGACCTAGGACTGGCAAAAAGCAAATAAACAAAAAAAAGAAAGGAAAAGTTGTCTTTCAGCTAATGTTGCCATTTACACCAGTGGTTTTGTAACAGTGCTCAAGTATCAGCAGCATCTTCAACATTACAGGCTGGCTGCGGGGTTGGAAGTTGTAGGTGGCCTGAGAAACCATGACCATTCAGTTCCCAGGTGAGCCAGCCCGGGCCATTATAAAAACTACTTAGTTTCTCACTCAAAGGAAACCAAATGCAAATTGGCAAGCTGCCAGTCCCCTGCTTATCAGGAAGCTCAGTGATAGATCTTCCTTGGTCTAGCCACAGAGTCATGTGTCAAAAGCTGTTTACCAGCTGGTGCCAGGGGAGAAGATAAAGGTGGCACCCCCAGGTTAACCGGAGGAAGCTGCCTGCTCCCCCCAAGTTGCCATGGGACTTCCTGCCGCACTTGCCAGTTCATGTCAGAGGAGAATCCTCCCCTCACAGAGGTGGGAAAGTAGAGTGTGTGTGTGTAGGACAGACCATGGCCTTAAACCTGGAGGCAGGAATTCCTGCCCTGAGATTCTGGTCTGCCATTAGAAAGTTGCTCAGGAAACTCTTTCCTTTTGTAGCATAAGGAAAGACTCTAACATCCACTGGCAGTGAGAGTTCCAGAACATTCTCTCCCATTAATTTTGGTATTTTAGTTTATTGGTGCTGGTTTTGTTTTGTTTTTTAAACTAGGTTTTGCTACTGGTTTATTTTACTAGGGCTGAGTGCTCTTGCTTAGATTTTTTGCCCAGGATTGGCCCTCTCCTATTTGAGCTATACCTCCACTCTGGCTTCTTGAAGGTTAAGTAGCAATAAGAGTCCCAGGAATTTTCCTGCCTCGGCTGCTTTTGAACTGTAATCCTCAGATCTGTTTCCCGAGTAGCTAAGATTACAGGCCAAGAGCCACTAGAACCTGGAATCCCATCCATTTTAATTGTCTCCTTTGCTTAGTTTCCACGCTTGCTTTATCCCTCCTCTTATAGGTCAGCCCAAACTTAACATTCTGCTTATTTTATTAAGCAAGTTGTCTTCCTTTCTTCTTTCCTCCTTTTCTTCTTTTTCCTTTTCCTTTTGACTTCAGTCACAAGATATTTATCTATTGTTCCTTCCCTTTCTGGAATTCCAAAGAGGCCACAATTAAGGGCAGATGGACTCAGAAGTAAAGACTGAAGGAGCCAAAAGGGACAAAATGGAGTTACTTAGGCTAGTACTTTCCTTCAGCCTTATAATCTGAAATGATGTTCTCCTTCAAATCCCTCCTGCCTTGCAACATATGCATCTGTCAACTCTTCATAATCATGATATGCCAACACCCTATCAACATGATTATACTATGCGCTTGCCAAACCTGAGCAAGGAAGAGATACTTCATAACAAATTGCTAAAAAAAAAAATCAATGATAGAGCTGATTCATCATCTGTTACTGTAGCTTGTCAGGAAGCTGAGAGCTGAATGATCTCTAAGGTTTGAGGCCAGCCTGGGCAGAAAAGTTTATGAAGTTCTTCAAAGTAACCAGCAAAAAGTAGGGCTAGGAGGTGTGACTCAAATGGTAAAATGCTAAGAAGCAAGCCAAGTGAGTGTGAAGCCTTGGATTCACACCCAAATACTACACACAAATCAGTAGCAGAAATTGTCCATTATCCTCTTCCCATCTTCCAGATCTGTGTCACATATCACTTCTTCCTACAAATAGAATTCTTGTTCACTAGAAACCCATAGAAATCCTTTGACACATCTTTATTGTATTTTTTGTTCATTGGTTTATTTGTTTTGAGATAACAGCCCAGGCTGGCCTTGATCCTATTCATAGTCCTCCTGTTTCTACTTCCTGTGTCCTAGAATTAAAGTCCTATACTTCCACGCCTGTCTGAAACAGGAGATTTAGAACTGTGCCAGCAACACAGGAAAAGAGAAGAGGGTCAGGGTCATCTGGGAGGGGATAGGGCCAAGGCCCATGGACCAGAGCCAGCTTGTCTGTGCTCCAAGCCTTCTGCATATGTGCCCTGAAGCAGGGATTCAGCGAAGATGTTCACAGGAAGTCAAAAACATTACACTTGCCAATTAGGGAAGGACAGGACTATGTTTGAGAAAAGATTGGGGGAAGGGGATAATAGAAAATACATATATAAGGAGAAATGCAGGAAGACATCACTCTGGGATTCCTCTTTGGAGAAGTCTGTTACATTTGCTTCCCACTAGCTTAGCTCTTGTAATAAATCATTTCTCTTGCACTCTGTGTTTCGGCATTCTGTTGTTTTTGTTTTTGTTTTTTTGGCAGGGGGTCATGAGGCTTGAACATAGCCTGGGTGCTGTCCCTGAGCCCTTCAGCTCAAGGCTTCCGCCCTACCTTTGGCCAAGCCTCACTTCCCATTTTCTAGAGGTTAATTGGAGATAAGAGTCTCAGGTCCTTTTGTGCACGGGCTGGCTTTGAACCTTGATTCTCAGATCTCAGCCTCCTGAGTAGCTAGGACTACAGGCGTGAGCCACCGTGCCCCACTGTGGCTTTTTGTTTTTTAAACATCTTCCTACCCTGCAAGGTTCCTGTGGGGCAAGGTGGCTCCAGTCAGGGGGTTATATTTGCCCACCTATTCCCAACAGGGAAATGGTCTGGGTGTTTTCTTTTTATTGCTCTTTGCTAAATTCTCAACTTCTTATTCTACCTTCCTCAGTTCTTTCCTTCAGTTATTTGCTGAACTGAGACAATGAACCCAATGCCTAGATGGTAACGTAACTGTCAAGGGACTAAATTACAACAGTTTAAAGGTCTACAAATGTGACTGCTATATCTCAGCCATTTTGGGGTCCCCAAGCCTCCCAGCAATAAAGTCACCAAATACTCAGTGAAGGTAGCTCAGAGTCACTTTAGTAGCAGCATAGCCGCTACTCTCCACCTTCAGGCTGATGAGAGCAGCCCTGACCTTCCATGGGGCTGAACTTTTAAAGGAGAGCACCAAACACAGATGGGCCTGGTCACCAGGAAAACACCACACGCAGGTGGTCAAGCGGTTTTACAAAAAGCAAAAATAGAATTAGACAGCTAATCCTGACAGGTTTCTACAGTGACAACGTCACAACCACATTTTAAAGCCTGCTTTAGCTTTGGCTGATGAGAACGTGATTTGGGTTCAAAAGCAAAAAGACTATTTTTGGTGTCTTTTAGTAATCACTTAATAAGGACCTGATAGCTTCTCTGAGATGCACATGACTACTAGATAAAAGTATAGGAATGTTGTATCACTAAAGCTTGACAGACTTCTCACCTGCACCGACTCTAAATCTAGGAATATGATAACATCAGAATTCTGTAGAAGATATTTCCTTCTGTTGCTACAGCTACATCTACCTTAAAGGACAGTATCTAAGCCTTGAATTCAAGTTCCAATACCAGCACCAAGAAAACAAAACAGCCTAAGAGGCTGGCTGGACTGAAAGAGCTTGGTTTCATAGACAGAGGAAGATGAAAACAAAGAACAAAAATCACTGCCTTAGCCAGGTGCCAGTGACTCATGCCTGTAATCATAACTACTCTGGAGGCTGAGATGTGAAGGCCAGTCTGGGCATGAAAGTTTGAGAGACTCTTATTTGCAATTAACCTCCAGAAAACTGGAAGTGGCACTGTAGCTCAAGTGGTACAGCACTAGCCTTGAGCTGAAGAGCTCAGGGACAGTGCCCAGGCCCAGAGTTCAAACACCATGACCAAACAAAAACAAAAACAGATTGCCTATTTCAAAGTTAATTTCCTTGTAAGCGTAATAACTTGACAAGCTTAGTTGTCAAATTGTTTTTGTAAAAACTGCTTAACTTTCTCCACCACCTGCGTGTTGTTTCATCCTTGTGGTGGTTGACTGTGGGCATCATAAGGTGACCACCACCTGAGTGTGGTGTTTACCTTTAAAAGCTCAGCCCCCCCCCCCCTTGGCCGGGAGTTTGGCCTAGTGGTAGAGTGCTTGCCCAGCATGCACGAAGACCCGGGTTCAATTCCTTGGTACCACATACTTAGAAAAAGCCGGAAGTGGTGCTGAGGCTCAAGTGGTAGAGCTCTAGCCTTGAGAAAGTCCAAGGACAGTGCTCAGGCCCTAAGCTTAAGCCCAGGACTGGCAAACAAACAAACAAACAAACAAATAAATAAAAGCAAGCTCAGCCCCACAGAGGGTCAGGGCTGCTCTCTATCAGTCCAAAGGTGGAGAGTGGTCGCTGGGCTGCTATTAAACCGACTCCTAGCTCGGTTCACTGAGTGCTGGTGACTCTATTGCTGGGGGGTTCAGGGCCCCCAAAATGACTGGGATATGACAGTAGGCCTGGGGATAAAACATCGATAAGTTATCTTTCAGTTACCTTAGGCTACATTTAGATATAGAAGGATTAAGGCAGAAGAAACATGACTGTAGTGCTAACTAGTATTAGGCTGCTTGAGAATTTTTCCTGTTGTCTCTTTTTATTTCTTAGTCACCAACATCAACTCCCACCCCCCCCCACCATCCTTCCCTTTGTGCCAGAACTAGGACATGAACTCAGGGTTTTACGATCTTTTTTTTTTTTTTGGCCAGTCCTGGGACTTGAACTCAGGACCTCAGCACTGTCCTTGGGTTTTCTCAAGGCTAGAGCTCTACCACTTGAGCCACAGTACCACTTCCAGCTCTTTTCCCCCCTATGTATGTGGTACTGAAGAATCAAACCTGGGTCTTCATGAATGCTAGGCAAGTACTCTACCACTAGGCCACACTTTCTTTCTCTTTTTCTTTTTCTTTCGTTTCTTCTTTTTCTTTGTGGGTCATGAGGCTTGAGCTCAACCTGGGTGCTGTCCCTGAGCTCTCCAGCTCAAGGCTACCATACTACCCTGGGGCTTGGACGCTGTCCCTGAGCTCTTTAGCTCAAGGCTACCATCCTACCCTTGAGCCAAGCCCCACTTCCCATTTTCTAGAGGTTAATTAGAGATAAGAGTCTTGGGTCCTTTTGTGCCTGGGCTAGCTTTGAACCTTGATTCTCAGATCTCAGCCTCCTGAGTAGCTAGAATTACAGGCATGAGCCACCGTGCTCAGCTAGGCCACACTTTTAGCCCAACTTTTCTTTCTTCTCAAGGCTGGCCTTGCACTACTTGATCCACAACTCTACTTCTGACTTTTTTTTACTTCTGACTTTTTTACTGGCTAATTTAGGTAAGAGTCTCATGAAGTATAATTCAATACTGTTTTAACAAAGCCACTTTTTTTTTAGCCAACTCTTTCCCTTTTCAGTTATTCTCACATAGCATCCAGAACTATTGTAAAATCTAAACTAGAATTTTAGATTAGAACTATTAGATTCCAATTTTAGAACTATTTTAAAATCTAAAATAGAATCATTCCTTTAATAAAACTCCCATTATGGGGCTGGAGCTGTGTCTCAAGTGGTATAGAGTTTGCCTAACAAGCATTATTCTTTTCCTGGGCTGGGATGTAGCTCAGTGGCCAAGCACTGTCTAAGAAATCCCCTGTACCAAAAAGAAAAGACAGGAAAAAAAAATTAAAACCAGAGCCTGAGAGCTGTCCCTCAAGGCCAGCACTCTACCACTTTGAGCCACAGCTCCACTTCCAGGTTGGAGTACTTAATTGGTGATAAGAGTCTCAGGCTGTATTTGAACACAATCCTCAGATCTCAGCTTCCTGAGTAACTAGGTTACAGTTGTGAGCCATCCGCGCCTGGCAAACATAAGTTTAATATATATATATATATATATATATATATATATATATATATATATTAACCTGGCTGACTTAGCTGCCAAATCATTTTTGTTTTTGTAAAAATGCTTAGCCTGCTCGACCACCTGTGAGTGGTTACGACCACCTGTGAGTAGTATCATCCTTGTGGTTATTGATGTCATATGGTGACTTCCGCCTGCGTGTGGTGTTTGCCTTTAAAACCTCAGCACCAGTGAAGGTCAGGGCTGCTCTATGAGCCGAAGGTGGAGAGTAGCTGCTGCGCTGCTATTAAACTGACTCCTAGCTCAGTCTACTGAGTGCTAGTGACTCTATTACTGGGGGTTTGGGGGTCCCTCCACATGGTTGGGGTATTACATTTTTGTCTGATAGAACTGAGTCATGCATATGCCCTCAGACAGATATGGAAGATTTAACTAATCAATTCAAGGACAACTTAAAAAGTTAAGCTCTGGGGGTGGGGAGGGAAGCTATAATACTAGCTACTCAAAAGGCTAAGACCCAAGAATCATGGTTTAAAGACAATTTGGGCAGAAAAAAATCCATAAGATGCTTTTTTTCCAATTAATCAGCAAAAAGCTAGAGGTTGAGGTATACCTTAAGTGATAAAGCCCCAGCATTGAGGGGGAAATTTAAAGGACAGCAAGCACCCAGGATGAGTTCAAGTTTTAGTACTAGCAAGAAAACAAAAGCCACGTAGAAATGGTAAATTACTGAACCTGTCAACTGTCAAATACAACCTTACATCTTTTTACCTTATCTCTATACCTTTGTTATATACTGTTTGGATCTCTCAGATTCAATCATTGGAATTAAAAAGTGCCTGTACCCCAACAAATCTACAGAATATCAATAAAAAGGTGTAGATATAGACTTTATGCACACATGTATACACCACAGATACACACTCTGGTGTAAGAGACAGCACCTCCCCACATCCATTTCTCATTCATGCCCTAAGGAATTATGAAGAGCAACTTCACTCATAAGACAACATAGAGTGATGGAGGTCAAAAAAAAGCTTGCCTGCAGGCTGGATTACATCAGTCTGATTTGTTTGTTTGTTTGGCTTTTGTTGTTGTGTATGAGACAGTTTCCCTATAATAGCATAGACTGACCTCAAACTCTGTCTTAGACTCCCAAGTGTCTGAGATTATAGCTGTGCCCCATCACAACCAGCTTAGCCTTCTCTTCATGATAATATTGCATAGATAGCAATTGTACCACAGTAACAGAATTCAGTGTTCAGCCATAAACACACAAGTTGATGTTTTAAGAGCATTCCTACCATTCTATTTCCACTGAGCACAGCGCCACCAAACTAGACCCCAGAACTGTATAAATGAGCTTTACTTTTAACTTGAACACAAGTGGAAACACTCAAACACTATGGCCTTTGATTTCTTAATCTTTTTGTGTGCATGCAAACATGCCTGTGTGCATATACTTGAGCATAAGTGAGTACTGGGGAGTGCTTCCATTTTCCTTCTTGTAATAACCTGGCAGGCTTAGCTGCCAAATTGTTTTTGTTTTTGTAAAAAATGTTTAACCTATTCGACCACCTGTGTGTGGTCCAGCCTTGTGGTTATTATTGACAGGACATCATAAGGTGATAACCCAGATGTATATAGTTATGATCACCTGAGTGTGGTGTTTACCTTTGAAAGCTTAGCCCCACTGAAGCTCAGGGCTTCTCTCTATCAGCCCAAAGTTAGAGAGTAGTCACTGCACTATTAAATTGGCTCCTAGCTTGGGGTTTAGCCCCCCACCCACCAAAAAAATGGCTAGGATGTTACACTTCTGAAGGCTGGTGCCCTAACACTTGAGCCACAGCTCCATTGCCAACCTTTTGCTGAATAATTGGAGATAAGTCTCACAAACTTTTCTGCCCCAGGCTGGCTTTGAAGGAGGATTCTTAGATTGTAACCTCTTGAATAGCTAGGATTATAGGCCTGAGCTTTCTTTTCTTTTCTTCTTTCTTTCTTTTCCTCCCTTTCTCTCTTTCCCTCCTTCCTCCCTTCCTCTCTTCCTCCCTTTCTTTCATTTTCTTTTTTCTTTCTTTTTCTTTTTTTCTTGGTGCTAGCCTTAGGGTTTGAACTAAGGGCCTCAGCGCAGTCCCTGAGCTCTTTCTGCTTAAGGCTAGCATTCTATCACTTGAGCCACAGATCCACTTTCAGCTTTTTTTTTTTTTTTTTTTTTTTTTTAGGGGGAGGGAGGAAATAGTTCATTGGAGATAAGAGTTTCATGGACTTTCCTGCCTGGAGTGGCTTTGAACCATGATCATGAGTAGCTAGGATTACAGGCGTGAGTCCCTGGTACCTGGTTTCTCTTCTTTTTCAATGAGACAAAAATGTGAACATCTGGAAATAATTAGAAATTAATATTTGATAGCAGTTAGAGTAGTTAACATGCATTATCACGTTTAATTTCCTCAGGCATCCTGGGGTAGGTACTCTTATCTCATGTCATCAGGCTTTCTTGGGCTCTGTGTTACTGAAAGGCAGGGCAGGCCAAGGCCCACAGGTGGACGACCACCTCAGTCCCCTCAGTGTCCTGGCCCCATTTCCACAGCATGAGTGTCTGTGGGTAGCTTCTTTCCCAAGAGTGGCTGGTACTTACATCCTCTTTATGTTCCTCCCTCCCTCAACTCTCAGCTATGCAAATGTGGCCACCCCCAAAAGGCCCCACTAGCAGATCAGATGAGCTATCTGTGCACAACCCCCACCCTCAGAAATAGGAAGGGGAGAAACTCTTTGCCCACATCCTGCGTTGAAGTAAGGTTCTCATAGGTGGATCAACCCCCACACACATTTATGCAATGTCTCTCAGCTCACAGCAAACTTAGTAACTAAAACTCTGGGCTCCTAAGAGATCAACTGTTCCTTCATCAGCAAGGATGGGCCTGCTGGACGTGTGCAAATGAATTATCCATTTGTCATCATCATCATTATTTTGTGTGTGTGTGTGTGTGTGTGTGTGTGTGTGTGTGTGTGTGTGTGTGTGTCTGTGTCTGTCTTGTCTGTCTGTCTGTGTTGGTGTGTACTGGAGATTGAAATCAGGACCTGACTGCTTTTTTCACCCAAGACTGATTCTCCACCACTTGAGCCACAGCTCAACTTCTGGCTTTCTGCTGATTGGTTGGAGCCAGTGCTGGCTTTGGGTGATGCTCAGATCTCAGCCTTCTGAGTAGCTAGGATTACAGGTGTGAGCTGTAATAACTTGGCAGGCTTAGCTGCCCAGTTGTTTTGTTCAAATGTTTAACCTGCTTGATGACCTGCGAGTGGTTTCCACCACCTGTGTGTGGTTTCATCCTTGTCGTTATTGACTGTGGGCATCATAAGGTGACCACAGCCCGAGTGTGATGTTTACCTGTTTTTGTTTGTTTGTTTTTTGCCAGTCCTGAGCTTGAGCTCAGGGCCTGAGCACTGTCCTTGGACTTTCTCAAGGCTAGAGCTCTACCACTTGAGCCTCAGCACCACTTCCGGCTTTTTTCTATGTATGTGGTACCGAGGAATCGAACCCGGGTCTTCGTGCATGCTAGGCAAGCACTCTACCACTAGGTCAGACTCCAGGCCCATGATATTTATTTACCTTTAAAAGCTCAGCCATGAAGGTTGGGGCTGCTCTATCAGCGGGAAGGTAGAGAGTAGCTGCTGTGCTGCTATTAAACTGACTCCTAGCTGGTGTCTATTGTTGGGGGGAGTTGGGCCCTCCAAATAGCTGGGATATTCCGTAAGGTGCCTAGCTCATTTATTTTACACTTGTTCAGTCAACAGTGACACAGGGCTTTCTTTTTCGTATGTTTGTTTGTTTGTTTTTTTAGTGGGGGAGGGGAAGTGGCACAAAAGCCTAGATTAGTCTCAGATACTCAGTCCTCTTGCCTTTGCCTTCCAAGGGCTGGGATTACAGTTATTTACTACTAAACCAGGCTCTGAAGTGCTTTCCTACCCCTGGGCCTGGGCGCTGTCCCTGAACTCTTCAGCTCAATGGTACCACCCTATATATACCTTGAGCCACATGGCCACTTCCAGTTTTCTGGTGGTTAATTAGCCATAAGAGTCTCATGGACTTTTTTTTTTTTTTTTTTTTTTTTTTTTTGCCAGTCCTGGGCTTTAGCTCAGGGCCTGAGTCCTGTCCTTGGACTTTCTCAAGGCTAGAGCTCTACCACTTGAGCCTCAGCACCACTTCCAGCTTTTTTCTATGCACGTGTTACCGAGGAATTGAACCCGGGTCTTCGTGCATGCTAGGCAAGCACTCTACCACTAGGCCAAACTCTCGGCCCTCTCATGGACTTTTTAGTGCCCTGGCTGGCTTTGAACCAAGATTCTTAGATCTCAGCCTCCTGAGTAGCTAGGCTTACAGGCATGAGCCACCTCACCCAGCTTGAAGTGCTCTTTTGTTTAAAGCAAAAATTGTAGAGATATATGGGAGATGGGCAAGAAACAGCCTCGAGCTTACATCCCATTTCATGGAATGAAGAAGGATTAAAGCCCATTATTAAAGTTATTATATCAGTCCAGCCATACAAAATCTAGAATAATATTTGTGATAGATTTTAGCTCAGGATTAGCAGTAATTTCTCATGCTTCTCATAACTTCTCAGTAACGTTGGGTGTTGGGAGTGGGGGTGGGGGTGGGGCTTTCAGAGTTTAGTCCTGTACTCGCCTGGGTTTATTTAGGCTCTTAGTACCCAGCAGAGGACAAATGCCCTTCCCCTTTACTCTGAGTCCTAAGAACGCTTGAAACTTCTCTCCTGTGTCATCTTGCTGGCTAGCCCAAATGCCTTGTGCTGAGATGTCCTCAGTCTTGGACATTAACAAAAATTACAGCAAGTGTAGGCCTAAACCAGGTCCAGAAACCAAGGAGATAAGTATTGTAAGGCCTAAATTAATTTTGAAGTTTGATGAACTTCAGTAAAAAGTTATTTTTAGGCAAGCCCCCACAGAAGGTCACTCTGATCTACTCCAGGCAGTGTCTGGCAGATAGACAATGGGGTGTTTGTAGTTAAGCAAATATTTTCCTGAGACACCCCAGGTGGCGCTAACAAATCAGTAAGGAATTTGTCCTTCGACTTTCCCTGTAAAGGATCCCTTTACAGTTCCTCTCTACTAGAGTTGTTTTATGACTGTCCCACAGTTTGTAACAATCACTATGATGTATGTAAAGTCCCTGCCTACCTGAAAGAAGTGTATAAAAATGCTGTAACCCTAGGCTTGGGCTCTCAGTGTCACCGGCTGCAGTCGTGTGCAGGAGAGCAGGCTCGAGCTTGCGATAAAGACTCCCTTGCTTTTTGTATTGGTGACAGTCTCTGGTGGTCTTCTGGGTGAGGATTCAGAACTCATGTATCATAGTACCAAGCCTCAAAAATTCAAGTGAGAGTGAGACCAAAGGAGGAAGTTCTTAGAGGAACACAATGATGCAATGCCTATGTACATCTGATCATATAAAAGAATATTTATTGAGCCAGGCACCAGTGGCTCATGCTTGTAATCCTAGCTACTGAGGAGGCTGAGATATGAGGATCGTGGTTCAAGGATAGCGTAGGCAGAAAAGTCCCCAATTAACCACTCAAAAACCAGAAGTGGAGCTGTGGCTCAAAGTGGCAGAATGCTAGCTTTGAGCAAAAGAGATGAAATGAGCTACAGAAAAAGAGGGTTTTTTTTTGTTGGATTTGTTTTCTGTTTGTGTTATTCTTTTTATCTGTCTTTGGGAGGGGAGCATAGAAATGGAGGGACAAAGGGTGAATAAATGTAACTGTGGTACTCACTAGACACTGTTGAAAATGAATTATATATATTATGAGTGGAGACAGGAGGGAAAACTTAGAGAGGAAAGGAGTAACACTGTCCAAAAAGAAATGTGCTCATGGGCACGGGAGTTTTGGCTAGTGGTAGAGTGCTTGCCTAGCATGCATGAAGACCAGGGTTCGATTCCTCGGCACCACATACATAGAAAAAGCTGAAAGTGGTGCTGTGGCTAGAGTAGTAGAGCTCTAGCCTAGAGAAAGTCCAACGACAGTGCTCAGGCCCTGAGTTCAAGCCCAGGACTGGCAAGAAAAAAAGAAAAAAAAGAGAAATGTGCTCATTACCTGACTTGTATAACTGTCACCCCTCTGTACATAACCTTTATAATAAAAATGTAAAATTTAAAAAAAAAGTATAAAGAAAAGGATTAGCCACTACCAAAAAATATGTTAGGGCGCACTAGCAAAATCTATTTTGGCTGGATGTCACTAGCTCACACTTAAAATCCTAGTTTCTTAGGAGGCTGACATCTGACACATTTGAAGCCAGCCTGGCAGACAAATCTGAATGACTCTTACTTAATCAACAAAAAACCAGAAGTGGATGTGTAGCTCAAGGAGTAGAGCACCAACCTATCAGTGGAAAAGCAAGAGAATGAGAACTTGAATTCAAGCCCAAATTACTAGCACACACACAATCCATTTTGCTTTCGAGGCTTAGGAGTTATCTCCGAGCTTCTTTTGCTAAAGGCTAGTACTCTACCACTTGAGCCAGAGCTCTACCTCTATCTTTATTCAAGAAGAATTTACTCAAGGAGAATCTCCTCACAAACTTTCCTGCCCAGGCTGGCTTTGAACTTTGATCGCTGAGTAGTTAGGATTACAGGTGCAAGCCACTAGCCTCTGGCTCAGTTTGCCCTGTTTAAAACAGAATATTTTTTCTTACTTTTCCTCTTATTTTTCACTGGTGTTCTCCTTCTGCTTCCTCTTTTCAATGCGTAATCATTTCCACAGTGATCAAGGTCATAACATTATCTGTCTCCTGCTATCCAACCTTCCAGTTTTGCTGAGATAACCTGTGTTGAGACTGAGAAAATACCTTCCTTGGACACTAGTACTGAGCCATATAACCGTTGTGCTACCCACCAACTGACACCAGAGGGCGCTGCTTCTTTTGGTTACCTGCTGCTGGAGCTAGCCCAGAAATAGAGCGCTCCACCGCTCATACCTGTAATCCTAGCTACTCAGGAGGCTGAGGTCTGAGAATCTTAGTTCAAAGTGTCTCTGTGGCTCAAGGGGTAGGGTGGTAGTCTTGAGCTGAAGAGCTCAGGAACAGCGCCCAGGCCCAGAGTTCAAGCCCTACAACCGACCCCACTACCCTCCCAAAAAAGAGCGCTCTCTGCACCAAAGATTGTACTGGAGTTGGTGACAATGCCTTGAATTCCTTGCATTTATGAGACAAGAAATGAATGTCCTTATACTGGTCTGGTAAATCTCAGTTCCCATGGTGTCCCTAAACTCTCACTCATCAACCCCAATTGTTCCTGCCAGCCATTAGGGTACCTGGTGCCCACTGTAGACCTTTCTGTGGGCTTAGCTCAGGAGTCTGTCTCCTTTTCTCCTAGCCTGTAATCCTAACTACGAAGGAGGCTGAGATCTGAGGATTATGGTTCTGAGCCAGCCTGGGCTAGGAAGTCCATGAGTCTCTTACCTCTAATAAACTACTCAGAAAAAGCTTGGAAGTGGCTCTATGGCTCAAATGGTAGAGCTCTAGCCTTGAGTGACAGAGCTCAGGCCCAGAGTTCAAGCCCCAGGACTGGCAAAAAAAAAAAAAAAGCAAACAAAAGAAAGAAATGTGCTCTTTCTCTGACTTGACTTACTTAACTAATCTCCTTGAACAGCATTTTATAATAACAATAAAAATTTAAAGAAAACACTGCCAGGTGCTGGTGGCTCACACCTGTCCTCCTAGCTAGTATGGAGCCTGATATCTGAGGATTGGAGTTCAAAGCCAGTGGGGCAGAAAAGTACTTGTAAAACGCTTACCTCCAACTGGAGATATGTAGTTAATTAACCACTCAAAAAACAAAAGTGGTTCTGTGGCTCAAAGATGGTAGAGCACCAGCTCTGAGCAAAAAGAGCTCAGGGACAGTGCCTGGGCCCTGAGTTCAAGCCTCATGGTTGCCAAAAAAAAAAAAGCTGATAAAATCCAGGGTTTATTAGGGCAGGGGTGAAAGGGGTATTCCCTCCCTGTCACTGAGGGAGAGTACAGTGGAGCCTATGTTGAGAAACAGGATAGAAATGGCTGGTGTTCTTCTAACCAAGCTCACTGGAGTATTTTTTTATGAGTATGAAATATGGAACTGTTATATCCGATCAAACAGGATCTAGCTATTGAAAAGCATCCCATGCAGAAACTTAGCTAGCAAGACTTGAATCACCAGGCTTAGTCATCCCAGCTATGCAGGAAGTGTAAACAGGAGGACCACAGTCCAGGCTGGCCTAGGCAAAAAATGCAAGACCCTATTCCAACAAGAACAAAACCAAAAAGGACTGAGGACATAGTTCAAGTGACAGAACACCTGCCTAGCAAGGGCAAGATCCTGTGTTCAAATTTTAGTACTTCCAAAGAAAAAGAAGGAAAGAGAAAGGAAGTAGGGACAGAGGAAAGGAGGGATAAAAAGCAAGCAAAGCCTATAAATTATGTATCTATAGTTGTGCATCACTTAATGATGGGAAATGCATTGTTAGGTGATTTCGTTATTGTGTGAACATCAAAGCATATACTTAGGCAAATGTGTGTGGGTGTGTGTGCACACATGCTGGTAATAGGCTGGAATGGGCCTGGGTGCTGTCCTTTAGCTTTTTGGTTCAAGATGGGCACCCTATCACTGAACCCTAGCTTTTCTTTTGGCTTTTTACTGGTTGACCAGAAATAAGAATCTCTTGGATTTTTCTGCCTGGGCAGGTTTCAAAACTCAGTCCTCAGATCTCACCTCAGCCTCTAGAGTACCTAGGATTACAGGTTTGGGCCGCCTGCACCTGGCTGTATCTGTATTTTGATGACATGAAAGGATGGTTCAATATAAATGTTTGAGTATGCAGGAAAAAGAAAGTGTAAGGAAAGACAAAGAGAAAGAGAGAGAAGGGGGACAGAGGAGAAAAAGCTACATACCAAGTTTAGGAGTAGTTTATTTTTCTTTCTTTTCTTTCTTCCCTCCTCTCCTTCCTCTTCCCTCCCTTCTTTTCTCTTTCCTTCCTGCTCCCTCTCCCTCATTTCCTTCCTCCCTCCTTTCTATTTGTTGCTTGCTTGCTTTCTTCTTGCCAGAAGTGGGGCTTGAACTCAGGGCCTCCCTTGGTTTTCTCACTCAAGGCTGGCACTCATTAATTGAGCCACTCCTTTTCTGGCATTCTGATTAGTTGGAGATAAGACTTTCACAGAATTTCCTGATTGTGCTGGCTTCAAACCAGGATCCTCAGCTTTCAGTATTTGTGTGTATGTGTGTGTATTGTGGGGCTTAAACTCTGGTCTTGGGCATTGTACCTGAGCTCTTCAGCTCAAGGCTACCGCCCTACCCCTTGAACCACTTCCGGTTTTCTGGTGGTTAATTGGAGATAAGAGTCTCCTGGATTTTAGTGCCGGGGCTGGCTTTGAACTTCAATCATCAGATCTCAGCCTCCTGAGTAGCCAGGATTACAGGCATGAGCCACCATGCCTGGCTCTAAGTCTTTGAGTAGCTACAATAACAGGCATGACCCACTAGTACCTGTCACCATGTTTTTATTTACTTATGTTTTGAAGAGAATGGGTACTTTCATTTTCTGCTTTCCATACTTATATCTCCTTTAGAATTTGGATATAACACACATGTGTACAATTAAACTTTTAAATCTCCATTTTGGAAGGGAAACAAAACAACTTATATACTTATTTCTCCATTAAAAGCATACATTACTGGAAAGCTGAGATCGAATGATATTGAGTTCCTTTTGCTTTACTGTTTTATATAGCAGCCAAAGGAGGGTACCCTTAGGAGAGGAACACAGGGTACACTGCCTATGTGAATCTGGTCCTATAAAATATCACCAGGCAAGGGTGGCTCAGGCCTGTAATCCTAGCTACTCAGGAGGCTGAGATCTGAGGATCACAGTTGGAAGCCAGGAAGGGCAAGAATGTCTGTGAGACTCATTCAAATTAACCACCAGAAAACCAGAAGTGGTACTGTGGCACAAAATGGGAGAGCACTCATTCTAAGTGGAAAAGCTCAGGAACAGAACCCAGGCCCTGAGTTCAAGACCCACAACTGACAAAAAATATTTCTTGAAATAACTCCAGAAAATGGAAACAAAGGTTTTTCTCTTTCGTTGCTTTCTTTTCTTTTTGCCTTGTTTATCTGTCTTTGGGAGGCTCAGGATGGGACACAGAAATGGAGGGACAAAGAATGAACAAATGCACTATGGTGACAATGAACTGTACAACTTGGGGGTGGGGACAAGAAGGGAAAACTGGAAAAGAGTGAAAGAAGGGATGGCATTGTCTAAAAGGAAATGTACTCTTTACTTGGATAATAGAACTGGAACCCCTCTATATATCACCTTTACCATAACAGTAAAAAATTAAAAAGAAAAAGCAATATACAACTTGGACCTGTTTGAGTAAGACTTGTTTAGGATCTATTTAAGAAAAACTTGGACTTGTGTAGGAAAAAGGTTTACACATGATGTCGATAAATGAAAGTTTAAATCTGATTGTTGGTTTCCTCCTCTCATCAGGGCACAAGTCTACAATTCTCTACAGTTAAAATGAAAGAGAAAAGACACATCACTTTGTCCACTGACATAAGACATAATTTTCAGGAAAGGGGAGATAAATCATGAATGGTTCTCTAAATATTTTGCCAGTGGACCCAGTCACTTGTTAAAATACTGAGATGGATATCTGCAAAGAAATGCAAACAAGTTTTCAACTCACATGCACATTTTGAAATGATAGGGTTATCCTTCTTTATATAAGGGAAAGACAAAGTGGATCAAAAACCTCAACGTCAGACCTGAAACTTTGAAATTATTGCAAGAGGGAGCAGGAGAAACACTAGGATGCATAGACAGAAGCAGAAACCATTTAAAAAGAGTCCTAGGGGCACAGCAGATAGGAGAGAGACTTGACAAATGCGATTACATCAAAATAAAAAGAATTTTCATGGCAAAGGATATAGTTACTACACTAGAAAGATACCCAATAGACTGGGAGAGGATCTTTACCACCAGTTCTTCTGACAAAGGCCTAATGTCCAAAATATACAAGGTATTCAAGAAATTAACCCCTCCTAAAGCCAATAAACCAATCACCAAATGGGCCAAGGAGCTAAGGAGAGACTTCTCAGAAGAAAGATAAGAATGGCAAAGAAACAAATTAGGAAAAGTTCCACATCCCTCTATCCATAAAGGAAATGCAAATCAAACTAACTCCAAGATTCCATCTCCCCTCAGTTAGATTGGCCAATGGTCGAACAATAACAAATGTTGGTGGAGACGTGGGAGAAAAGGAATCCTATTGCACCATTGCTGGAATTTAAACTAGTACTACCACTCTGGACAGCAGTCTGGAGATTCCTTCAGAAACGAAATGTAGCACTGCCTCACAACCCAGCCATGCCACCCCCAGGCATCTTCCCAGAACATCATAACCCAGGTTACCATAAAGATACTTCCATATGTATGTGCATTGTTGCAATATTCACAATAGCCAACTTATGGAAGCAGCCCAGATGCCCTATAATGCATGAATGCATCAAAAAATGTACCTATGGTACACCATGGAATTTTACACAACCATTAGAAACCAATACGTCATTTGCAGGGAGATGGATGGACCTAAAACAAATCATGTTAAGTGAGGTAAGTCAAGAGACAGATTCTCTCAAATGTGGAAGTTAGATCTAAAACACATAGGGATATGATAAATTATACAGGACTCTAGGCATTTATACACAGTGAGACTGAAGGAGGATACTCTTAGGGGAAGAACATAAGGACATAATACCTCTGTGCTTCTGATCATATTAAATATTTATAGAAATGAATTACAGGAAATGGAAATAAGAGGGTTTTTTTCCCTTTGTCTTATTTGTTCATTTATTTATCTTGGAAGGGTAAGGGAGGCACAGAAATGGAAGGACAAAGGATGAACAAATACAGCAGTGGTATTGTTGACACTGTTGAAAATGAACTACACAACTTGTGCGTAGAGATGGAGGGGAGAAACCAGAAGAGAGCGAGGGAAGGGGTGACATTGTCCAGAAGGAAATGTGCTCACTACCTGACTTATGAAATCGTAGTCCCTTTGTACATCACTTTTATAGTAACAACCAAAATATTTAGTAACTTTATAAAAAAAAAAAAAGAAGAGAAATATCTACTGTAAAAGGGAAAGACCCCAGTTCGGACTAACAAAGAATACCAAATTGGGGTCAAGAAGCTGGAGGTTGCTGGTCAAAGTAGTTTGTGCCTGTAATTCCAGCTACTTGTGAAATATAGTATGAGAGGACTGTGATTTAAGATCACCCTGGGCAGAACATTAGTGAGGCCCTCTTTCAGCGTGGAACAGTTTGATTCCCAGTTACACAGTAAGCATAGTTAGAATGATCCTAATCCATAAGTCAACCCTGGACAAAATGTATGAAATTCTGTTTGAGATTAACAGCAAATGAACGAAAACCGAAGGTCTGGGAGTATGGCTCAAGTGGTAAAGTGCCTACCTAGCAAGTGCAAAGCTGTGAGTTCAAAATCTCACTACAACCAAGAGGGGACAGGGAGAAGTGGAGGAAGAGGTAGAGGAAAAGAGGGGGAGCCCAATAAGTTAACACCCCATAACAAATAAACCAATCAATAAATAGGCAAGAGACTAAGAGAGACTTCTCAAGAGACTTAAGAATGGCATGAGGAAATGCTTAATATCTGTTGCAAATCAAGACAACTTTGAAGCTTCATCTCACGCCAGTTAGATTGGCCAACACCAAGAATGTGAACAACAACAATTGCTGGCATGGCTATGAGGAAAAGGGAATCCTACTGCACTGTTGGTAGGAATGTAAACTAGTACAACTGCTCTGGCAGGCACTTTGGAGGTTCCTGAGGAAACTAAACACGGAACTTCCCTACTATGCTGCCATACCACTCTGAGCATCTACCTATATCACGACAATCCTGGATGTGGTAAAGGCACTGACGCATCCATGTTTACTGCTGCACTCTTCACAATAGCAAAGTTATAGAAACAGCCCAGATACCCTACAACAGATGAGTAGATCAATAACATGTGATATATATACACAACAAGGGAATTTTACTCATTCGTTGAAAAGAATAACATGTCATTTGCAGGGAAATGCATGTACCTAGGACAATTCATGCTAAGTGAGGTAATCCAAGCTGAGAGAGACAAACAGCAGATGTTTTCTCTCATGTGTGGAAGCCAGCTCTAAAATGTACCTGGACATGATAACCTGTATAGTGTTCTAGGCATTCACACACAGTCAGATTAAGGGAAGACAAGCTTAGGGGACGAACACAATGTGTAACTTCTTTGAACATTTATTTATTTATTTATCTATTTATTTATTTATTTATTTTGCCAGTCCTGGGCTTGAACTCAGGGCCTGAGCACTGTCCTTGGATTTTCTCAAGACTAGAGCTCTACCACTTGAGCCTCAGCACCACTTCTGGCTTTTTTCTATGTATGTGGTACCAAGGAATCGAACCCAGGTCTTCATGCATGCTAGGCAAGCACTTTAACCACTAGGCCAAACTCCCGGCCCTTCTTTGAACATTTAAACTACTGTTTATGGAAATGAATTCCATGGAAACGGGAACATGGGTATTTGTTGCTGGTATTGGTGTTGGTAGTGTTTGTTTTTGCTTTGGGTATTGTAGGGGGTACAGAAAGGGAGGGAGGAAGAGTAAACAGTGCAGTCATGCATTATGAACTATAGAACTTGTGGGCAGGGATGGGAGGGGGAGCCTGGGGAAGGTGAAGGAAGGGGTGACACCATATGTGATGACATTGTCCACAAATAAAGAAATGTACTCATTACCCGACTTAGGAAATGGTAACCACTCTATACAATGCTTTAATAATAATAAAATTATTAGAAAGATACATGAGTATAGGCTATTTTTTCTTCTTAAGAGGCTCATACCTGATATGTGGGAAATGACATGCCAGCAGTTCACAGTATACAAGAAAGTTCTTGGAACTGATATTAGTGAGAGAACTGAGACTGAAAAGACAAGAGACAGGATGATAAAGAGGGGCTGGGTGCAATGCCTAGTGGTAGAGTACTCACCTAGCATGCATGAAGCCCTGGGTTCGATTCCTTGGCACCACATACACAGAAAAAGCTGGAAGTGGTGCTGTGGCTCAAGTGGTAGAATGTTAGCCTTGAGGAAAGCCCAAGGACAGTGACCAGGCCCTGAGTTCAAGCCCCAGGACTGGCAAAAACAACAAACAAACAAAAAAACAGCAAAAATATTATAGAGACTGAAAAGGAAAGTGAGGACTGGGTGTATGCTGTGCTGTGAGGATCTGATCTTTGAATCTGGGGCACAATTCCATTTTGATTAACACATGTTAAATATTTCTTTTTGTTTTACATAGTGCTTGTACTTTAGAACTGCACAGTCAAGTTGAGTTGGCAGACCTATACATCAAAATACACTACAATACTCTGTGGTGAAAATAACGATTGTGCTATGAATAGAGGAGACAGATAACCCCAGCTAGGGAAGAAATGCACAGGCTAGGCCTGGAGTATTTATTTGGGGGTGCCCCACGAAGCAGAGTTTCTGGTGAGACAGGTTGAGATGAAAGTATAGGCTTATGTTCCTTTATGCTTAAACTTGGTCTGGTTTGCTGCCCTGAGCTTTTTTTTTTCCCCTCAAGCCAAGTGCCCTACCACTTGAGTCACAGTTCCATTTCTGGCTTTTTGGTGCTTCCGTGGAGATAAGAATCTCATGGGCTTTTCTACTCAACCTGGCTTCCAACTCCAGTCCTCAGATCTCAGCTTCCCGAGTAGCTAAGATAACAGGTGTGAGTCATGAGTACCTGGAAAGTATAATTTAATCAAAACCAAGCAGATTAGTGGGGACATGCACAGAGACTTAGATGAGGAAAATAGACCCTGCATGGAGAAGGGGGACTTGGAGTGAAGGACCATACAGGGAGACAGAGACAAAGTGTCTCCTTTTCATTCTGAGGACAAATCCCTTTAGGATGAGACTAGATGAGAAAGTCTCATCAGAGGTTCTATTTATAGTTGCTCTTCCTGATAGGAAGACACCTGTTGGTGTTGCTTAAGTTTGGGTGCTTCATTATTTGGATGTTTCACAAGGCAGATTTGTCAGCGCAAGTTCTAGAAATCACCTGGATTTCTAATTGCTTCTTTCCTTCCAGTAACTGATTACTGAAACCTCCAGATAAAAGGAAGAGAGCATGTGCATTCATCTCAGCAGAAGCTGGCCAAAAATATTGGAGCCACTACCATGGATCGGAAGTCTCTCTGGGCAGGTGAGTATAGGTAGGACTGATAATTCTATAGGCCAGTTAGTGAGGGGAAAATGAGTGATAAAGGCCTGTGGAAGAAATCATGCTGCTCCTTGCCTGAAGCTTAAGTCTTCAGTCTCTCTTCAGTTCAGTGTCAGAAGTGTCAAGTTAAGCCAGGTGCTTAACAATGGTGGTGGAATTAAGAACAAATGTGGAAGCAAAGTTTGCTTTAATAATGGCATTGGGCCTATAAGGAGGGAATGTGAAAATAACCTAGTAGGTGTTTTCAACTGAGTGTTATCTTTACGATACAACTACAGGGCCCTAGTGACTCAGGCCTGTAATCCTAGTTACTCAGGAGGTAGAAATCAGAGGTTCTGGGTTCAAAGCCAGCTCTGGAAGAAAAGTCCTTGAGATTCTTCTCTCTAACCAGCAAAAAGTTGAAAGTAGAGATGTGGTTCAAGGGGTAGAGTGCCAGCCTTGAGTGAAGTAACTAAGAGATAGTACCCAGGTTCTGAATTCAAACCCCAGTATTAGCATAAAAATAAATCAGTACAACTCCCCAGGGGTAAACCATGTGATCTTTCTGAAACTGTCAAGAAAGCAGCAGTGGCCAGAGACTATGTGGTTAGTCAGGGTGTTGGTTCTCAGTATGCTCAAAGATGCCCCTTATCTACATTGGCACTGGAGTTCAGGGCAGGAAGGAGACCAGACTTTCCTGTCTATTGATGTGTGAGTGTTGGAGTTACATATTTGGGGGCTATGCATTGGATATGTTTTAGAATTTTTTAGGGACAATCACATTTTTCATCTGTAGAATGATTGGTTAGATTAAATGTTTTCTCAATACTCTCTTGTTTCTAAAGTTCAGTCCAAAATATCTCTTTTCCATGGTGGTTGGGTATTTGGGTGGAGTAGAAATAGGATTAAACAAGGGAAGATCACTAGAAAGAGAAAATATGCCTGATAGCAGATGGGAGTTATCCATTGTGCTCATACCTCTTCTACTGTGTGTGTGTGTGTGTGTGTGTGTGTGTGTGTGTGTGTGTGTGTGCATGTACATACTGGACTTGAACTCAGAGCCTGGTCATTGGTTGGCTCTTAGCTTTTTTACTCAAGGCTGGTATTCCAGCACCTGAGCCACTTTCATTTCTGGCTTTTTAGTAGTTAACTGGAGACAAGAATTTCAGGGACTTTAAAAAATTTTTGTCATGGGGCTTGAACTCTGGGCCTGGGTGCTGTCCCTAAGCTCTTCAGCTCAAGGCTAGTGCTCTACCACATGAGCCACAGTGCCACTTCCAGTTTTTTGGTGGTTAATTGGAGATAAGAGTCTCACAGACTTTCATGCCTGGGCTGGCTTTGAACTGTGATCCTTAAATCTCAGCCTCCTGAGTAGCTAGGATTACACATATGAGCCACCAGCACCCATCCAGACTGGCTTTACACTGTGATCCTCAGATCTCAACCTGGTGAATAATTATGATTATAGGCATAAGCAACTGACCCTGGCTTAGAGAGTATTTAAAAATTTTTTTTGAGTCTATCTCTCTTCTACTATGAAGACTCTGTGGCCATATGTTATTATTCATTGCCAGATCCAAAGAATACTACAGCAGCATTCTTTTTTCTTTTTCTTTCTTTCTTACTTTTTTTTTTGTGTGTGTGTGGGAGGGGGTGGGTCATGGGGCTTGAACTCAGCCTGGGCACTGTCCCTCAGCTCTTCAGCTCAAGGCTGTCCCTCTACCCTTGAGCCAAACCCTATTTCCCCTTTTCTAGAGGTTAATTGGAGATAAGAGTCCCAGGTCCTTTTGTGCCTGGGCTGGCTTTGAACCTTGATCCTCAGATCTTAGCCTCTTGAGTAGCTAGGACTACAGGCATGAGTCACTGTGCGTGGCTACAGCAGTGTTCTTTACGTTCTAAGCAAAACAAACTGTGAGCTACTGGTGCTTGGCTCCTCCTGGTTTTAGTCATTTATTATTACTTTTGCCAGTCCTGGGGCTTGAACTCGGGCTAGGTGCTCTCCCTGAGCTTTCTTGCTCAAGGCTAGCATTCTATTACTTGAGTCACAGCTCCACTTTTGGCTTCTTTGGTTGCTAATTAGAGATAAGAGTTTAACTGACTTTTCTGCCTGAGCTGGCTTTAAATCATGATCCTCAGATCTGAGCCTCTTGAATAGCCAGGGTTTAAGGTTTGAGCCACGAGTACCCAAAGGGTATTTTCAAATGTCCTTTTCACTTGCACCCTAGTGTGGGTAAGTCTGGTAAATGTTTCCAAGCTGGAGAAACTGCATTTCAAGGATTCCTTCCCATTAGTGGAAGTTTCTAGGACCTGGGTTCTATTCTTTCTTTCCCTTTAAAATTAAACATAGATAAATTAAAAATAGGAAGAGTTTACTAGTCCTGCTGGAAGGTGTCCTGAGAGGAAAGCCTGGGTGTGACCTCAGGCATACAGTTTGAGAACATAACACACTTACTTTTCCTTGCTCTACAAGTGACTTTTCCATAGGGTGGGTTTCATTTCTACTTGTCCAGGACAGTGCTGGTCCTGCATTGTCCCAGGGAAACGGTCATTAACGATCTTCCTTCTCTTCAAAGGGCTTCCTCACAGGATAATAAGCTTCCATAGCGATTCTTCCTAGAATGCAACACCAGACTAGACTATGGGCTCTCTGAATGCAGGGAGGATATCAGACTCTTTTAGCTTTCTCTTTAGCCTGCAATCCTTTTGGTACATAGCAGGTGATTCAGTGAAACTTTGCTGATAAATGAATGAACAAATGGATTTCTGCTTTGGAAAATGATTCTGCCTAGCACTTGTAGGGACCCAAGACCCATCATTCTGGGAACTTCAAGACCCTGTGGAGACTAGGTTTCTGTGCCTAGAAAACCCAGAAGTATGGCTGCATGTTGTATGTCAACACACATGTCCTCACCGCCATTGTCTGGGAAAATGAACCAGGTTTGGCTCAACAGCATTTCTCTTTCCATGTATTGCAGGTCTAGTGGTCTTGATGCTTCTCCAGGGAGGTAAGCAGGGCTCATTATTGTCTAAGTCTCTTGGGGTTGGTGCTTAAAATTCTGATGTTGGGTTTCTGTCTCGGATACATTTTTCTACTGATTACTTTCTCACATTCTGATACTAATATATTTATGATTCTGAAAGTTTGTTCAGTGTATTTGTGTATTTCTCATCTCTCTCCCTCTCCTTCTTCCCTTTCCTTCCCTGTGTCTCTTTGCCGCTCCCTGATTTAAATTCTTCTCCTCTCCCCTCTCCCTCTAATTGGCTGTACTCTACTCTAGGATCGGCCTACAAACTCGTTTGCTATTTTACCAACTGGTCCCAGGAAAGAGAGGCACCAGGAAAATTCACCCCTGAGGATATTAACCCTTTCCTCTGCTCTCATCTCATCTACGCATTTGGCAGCATCAGTAACCACAAGGTCATCGTCAATGACAAGAATGCTGCCATGCTTTATCAGACCATCAACAGCCTCAAAGCCAAGTCAGTAGGATGGTGTGGGAGCCTGCTGGGTGGCTTTTGGGAAAGAAGAGTTCATTTCAAACTGAGCCTATGACTGACTGTCTCATCCATTTATGCATTCATTCATCTGTATTTCTTTTTGAGTAATTCAGATGCTTCCTTCCTTCCCATGAAGCCATAACTGAACAACAAGTCTTGTTTGTCTAGATCTTTCCCATCAGAAATTCTATCCTTTAGATAAAGGTTTCTCTGGGGACCAGAAAAGAAACAAATAAGTTTATTTTTCTACTCTAGGAATCCCAAACTGAAAATTCTCTTGTCCATTGGAGGATACCTGTTTGGCTCCAAAGGGTAAGACCACAGTCCCTTATTTTGTTCATTCTCTTTTAATTTTGGATCATCATTATAACTTTTCTTTCTTGTTCCAAAAACACTTGAACTAGGCATTGGGGCAGGGGGTCTTCCAGGTGGCAAAATGGACCAGAATTTTCTCACAAATAATGTCAGAGCACTAGATGTTATGTGTTATATAAGGAACTCTAGAGGAAATTTGAGCTCACTGGGCTGAATAATAATCAGTAACTCAATTATTTATGTAACGGATTTTTTACATACTCATGTCTGGATTATGGAGATCTGCTTTTACTGGGAAATGCAACTTGGGATTTCATACCATGGAGTAGGTGCAGTGGTTATTTCCTCTCAAAAGCCCAGTCCTGACCCCCAACTTTGATACAACTATGAAAGGATGAAGATTCCTTTTCCACTTGGCAACTGCAGTTAAATTACTATTGAATTTGTTGTGCTTTAATTTGTTAAAATATTGACAATTACTTTTTCTATTTTCTTTTATAGTAGCTTATATTATTCTTAGAGGTGGAGTTCATTATTATATGTTCATACATGTTTACACTGTATTCCAGTTTCACCCCTTCAACACAATATCTGCTCCCATCCACACCCTAATAGCATCCCCAACAGTTACCTTGTTTCATTTTATTCCCCTTTGTTTTCCCTGCCAATGGCTGGGAAATTTTAAGTCTGGAGGTCTTAAATGCAGCCATTAGGGTTTCGATTGCCAAGGAAATCTGATAGTACAACTTCTTCTTTCAGCTTGTCAGCTTTCAGTTCTAGCTGGGAGAAGGCAGAAAAAAAAAGTGGCAGTTGAATCAGAGTCAGGAGCATGTACTTGTAATTCTAGCTATTTAGGACACTAAGATCTAGGTAAGGAAATCTCAGTTGCTTATTTGTGACTTTGTTACTTTTTGGGGGGGGGGAATGTGAGGTTTCCTATGGGCAGAAAAGTCTGTGGGACTTCATTTCCAATTAACCAGCAAAATGCCAAATGGCGTAGCTCAAGTGGCTCCAGCCATGAATAAAAGAGCTGATCAAGATCACAAGGCCCTAAGTACAAACCCCAGTCCTAATGGAAAAAGTAGATGTTAGACTTACAGACTTGAATAAGGATGCCTAACACCACCATAATTATCCTTCAACCATGAATGGGTTTCCATGGCAATTATCCTTCTACAATTATATTTTCTTTTTTAAATTATTTTTTTCATATATTTTTTATTGTAGTTAATAGAAGGGTTACATTATATTCACCAGCTAGAAGGTATATTTTCTTTTTAACGAATTGCTTAAATTCTGATTCAGTTCTAAATGTTCTCATTTATCCTTATGTGCACTCATTCGTTAATAAGTGATTTCCTCAGTGAGTATTATATGCTGGTGTGGTGGTGCTAACAAAGCAGGTCACAGGATGGATCCCATTGGCTGCAATTTCTCCTTAGCCATGTTCAGTTGTGTTCAAGATGCATAGCTTCAGATAAGGTCGTCAAGGTGGGTTTTTTTTTTTGGTAACTACATAATGAAGATTATCATTAGCCTTACTTCAGGATGATGTGACCAATAGAAATAATTGGGTAGTGTCCATGTGCAATAAAGGGCCAATAATCACTAGTGTATCAGTATTGTTATTATTAGGTAAGTGCCAGACTTTGTGCCAGATGTTGCACCAACTATTTATATATGTGTTATACCCAGGCTTGCCTCTGAGGAGAGAAAACACATTGATTTCTTTTTTCTTTTTGTTTCCCGCTCCCCCCTCTCTTTTTGCTTTGAAACACAAGCAAAAAGATAGAAGCTCATGGGAGAAATCAGTTTCTCAGTCCAATTTACTGCTGTCTCCACTGAAAAGCTAAGACAGTACAAAAACAAAATCTTAATATACTATTAATTAAAACAAAATTAATTCAAGACTCTGCTCTCAGGGCCTCTGCCTCATACTTAGCTTTTCCAATTAAGGTTAATACTCTATCACTTGAGCACATCTATACTCCAGCTTTTTCTGCTGGTTAGTTGAAAATAAACATTTCTCAGATTTGCCTGCCCAGGCTGTCTTTATACTTCAATCCTCAGATCTCAGCCTCTTGAATAGTTAAGATTTTTTTTTTTTTGGCCAGTTCTGGAGCTTAAAATCTAGGCCTGGATAATTTCCCTGAGCTCCTTTTGCTCAGGTTTAGCACTCAACCACTTGAGCCACAGCACCACTTCTGGCTTTTTCTGTGATTAATTGGAGATGAGCTCACAAATTCTACTGTGTGGGCTGGCTTTGAACTATGCTTCTCTGATCTCAGTCTCCTGAGTAGCTAGGATAATAGACATGAGCCACTGGGACCTAGCAAAATTCTTACTAGAACTAGATTCTGAAAACATGGACCCAGAGGTTAAAGGTCAAAGTTCAGTTGAGGAGAAGGCTCTGATGTACATATCTAGTTTGGTGAGGGAGAGGATCTTCATCAAAGGCAGCTCCATTTCCAGCTGCGAACCAGGCCTCCTTTATCTGACCTGATCAGTTCTCTGGCTTAACAATCCTTCTCCCTATCACTTCCATAAGAGAAGTGATTGATATAGACAAAGAGTGAATAATTTTTAAAAATTCAGTAGTTACAGAGTCACAGGCTAGGTTATGAAGCAGTGCTTCTTGACCAGTGTCACCTTTTTCATTGTTCTCCCTCATAATTTTTTTTTTGGAAAGGAAAACTACTTTGAGATTTAAGTGAAAAAAATAGGCAAGGTGGCTCACTCCCATAATCCTAGCTTCTCAGGAGGCTGAGGTCTGAGAATCAAGGCTCAAAGCCAGCCCAGGCACAAAAGAACCTGAGACTCTAATCCCCAATAAACCTCTAGAAAAGGGAAGTAGGGCTTGGCTGAAGGGTAGGGAAGTAGCCTCTAGCTGAAGAGCTCAGGGGCAATGCCCAGGCAAATAAAACAAAACAGAACACCCTAAAACAACAATAGCAACAAAACCACTTGTATTATTGATTCTACCCAGGTTCCACCCCATGGTTGATTCTTCTGCATCACGATTGGAATTTATCAATTCCGTCATCCTGTTTCTGAGGAGTCATAACTTTGATGGATTAGACATAAGCTGGATCTATCCAGATAGGAAAGACAACATGCTGTTCACCGGGCTGATTCATGTAAGCCAGACTCCACAGGACACTTAGAGCACGCGTGTGTATGTGCGTGTGTGTGTGTGTGTGTGTGTGTGTGTGTGTGTGTGTGTGTGTATGTGTGCGCGCATGCGTGCGTGTACCTGGAGCTTCAGTTTTGAGCTGGACACTGTTCCTGAGCTTTATGCTCAGGCTAGCACTACCACTCGAACCACAACCCCACATCCATCTTTTTGGTGGCTAATTGGAGATTTATGGTAGTTAACTGGCTGGCTTTGAACTGTGATCCTCAGATCTCAGCCTCTTGAGTAGCTAAGATTACAGGCTTGAACTACTGTGTCCCTAGGCACAACTTCTAATATGTACAGCTTTTAATGGTCACATTGGGAGGGGAAAAAGAAAGAGATTGGGACTGATTAGAAGACACAGCTCTTGATTTTTAGAACTTCCTACTGATGGTGAGGAAACTCCTGTCTCTAGTTGAGAGCACAAATAGCACCAAATTACAGGGCCCCTTTACCTAGGAAGTGACACCATATAAGAGAACATGGGCCATAGACTGGTCTGGAGTTTGAGATAGCTTCATAGAAAACAGAGCACACAGATGAGAAAATCTAGCAGAAGGAAACTCAGTTTTGTCCTAGGTGCAGTGAGGCTGGGGGCCTCTTGTTTAAGTAGATATAGGCCTGAGGCATCCCTATGTGGGATGGGGGGAGGAAATGAGTCAATCTCTCTCATCAAATGTGGCCCTAGAAACATCATTGATTCCAGGTTAGAAGCTTAGTGTTATCTTATGGGAGGAAGGATCTGACATCATTCTTCATTTTTTGCTAGGAGTTAGCAGAAGCCTTTCAGAAGGACTTCGTAAAATCTAACAAATCAAGGCTTCTCTTGACTGTTGGTGTGTCCTCTGGAAGGCAGATGATTGATAACAGCTATCAGATCAAGAAACTGGCAGAGTGAGTACTCCTCAAGAACCCTTTGCATGTCTTTCCCCCCATTCTTATCCACACAGATTGAAAGGAAAGCACCCATCCCGGAAGACCACACTGTACGCAGTCATGGAGGGAAAAGGGAGTTTATTGCCAACAGGGCTGACAAGGCCAATTCTCTCACAAGAGAGAGAAAAATGGTACCTGTCTTTGCTCAGGGACAATACAGTCCTGGGACAAGAGACCAGAGGTACTCTAGTGCACAGCTGGAGGCTGAAGTCAGTGCAAAGGCCAGGCAGAGTTTAGGTCTGCGTGTAGAGCCTTAAAACTGCGGATTCCAGAGAAACCTGCAGAAGCCCGGGGAGAGTTCTCTTTTTCTCTGTGAAGGGCAGAGTAGAGCTCAGTTATGGGGGGAGGGTATTCTACTGATGCAGTTGAGGGCTAAAGATACATGCCAAGAGCCTAGGATGGGCACGGTCAAGCTGCAAATGGAAAGATAACATACTAACAAAAATGATATGCCAGCATGGCAGGAGGAAGTCAAGAAGAAATGTCCACTGACCAAACCCTGTATCACTTGGCCATAAACCATTTCCTTCCGGTGAATTTCCATCTTTCTAACAGTATGCAAAGCACAAAATAATTGAGAACAATTGCTTCTACCGGGTTCATCACAGAGTCTCTTTCTTGGCTTTTGACATTTTAGAGATGTGGATTTCATCAATCTCTTGTCTTTTGACTTCCACGGGCCTTGGGAAAAGCCACTCGTCACTGGCCACAATAGCCCTCTAAGAAAGGGGCAGCTGGACAGAGGGTCAAGCTCTTACTATAATGTGGTGAGTGGCACAGCATCTATTGGGGAGGGCCTAAAGAGAACCCAGCATCAAGAATTACTTCTGTCTTGAACCAAGAAATAATTATGTGGCCAGAACAGTCTCAAGTAACCCTGGCAGCCAGTGTGTATAGTAGAAATACTTTGTTCAGAGAGAAATAATATGCCATCAGAAGAAAGGTCAGAAGATCTAGCTATTGTTCTCTAAGCACAATATCTTTTCCAGTCTGTCACCATCCAAAACTTCTCCGGACATTTCTTAATACCTACACAGGTGGTTAGAACCTGCACACTTGTGTCCATCCATATTTCTTTAAGTTAGTCTTCCAAAGCTGGGTACTGATGGCTCATGCCTATAATCCTAGCTAGCCTAGGAAGCTAAACTTTGAGGATTTCAAAGCCATTCCAAACAGATAACTTCATGGGATTATTTCCAATTAGCCAGCAAAAATATTAGAAATGGAGGTGTGGCTCAAGTGGTACAGTACCAACCTTGAATGAAAAAGCCAAAACGAAAGCATGGAGCCCTGAATTCAAGTCCCAGTACTGGTACACACATATAAACACACAAGTTGATTTCTCAAATCATGTTGTAAAGTTGGCTGGATAGGAATAATAATTAGAATAAATGCTCTCATGCTACATCTACATTTGGTTGTAAAAACAAAAAGCCATCGCAAACTCATCTATGTGAAGTTTGGGATGGAAGCTAAGCAAAACCTGACATCTTTCCCTCCCCCCACATCCTGGTCCACCGTCTTCCCTCTCTTTCTAGGAGTATGCTGTGGGGTACTGGATACACAAGGGAATGCCTGCAGAAAAGGTGATCATGGGAATCCCCATGTATGGACACTCCTTCACCCTGGCATCTGCGAACACTGCCCTGGGGGCTGCGGCCTCTGGTCCTGGAGCTGCTGGTCCCCTCACCAAGTCTCCAGGAGTCCTGGCCTATTATGAGGTAGCTGGAATTTCCCTGTGGTCTCATGCACCTGTGTGGGAAGGAGTGCTAGCTCCATTTGGACAATCAGAGAGAAATACATGTTCAGAGCAGTGGCAGAGGAACTACACAGGACTAATGGGGTATCTAAGAAGAGCTCTGACTCTAAGTTTTTGAAAAATAAGCTGAGCTGGATCCCAGTGGTTCACAATTGTAATCCTAGACATTCAGGAGCCTGAGATCTGAGGATCAAGGTTCAAAGTCAGCCATAGCAGGAAATTCTGTGAGATTCTTATCTCTAGTTTACCAAAAAGCCAGAAAGGGAGCTGTGGCTCAAGTGGCAGAGCATTAGGCTTGAAAACAAAAGCTAAGTCCTAAGTGCAAGCCTCAAGAATGGCACACACCACACACACACACACCCCACACAAGCTGAAATCAGGTGAACCATCTACTCTATATAATGAACTGTGTCATTTCTCCCAGGTTTTAGAGACTAACCCTCTGCATCTACCTCATTACTTTCCAAGAAGAGCCTGCTACTGACCCTCTTGATTCCTTGTCTCCCCCCCTGCCCCCACCAGATCTGCCAGTTCCTGCAAGGAGCCAAGATCACCAGGCTTCAGGATCAGCAGGTCCCCTATGCAGTTAAGGGGAACCAGTGGTTGGGTTATGATGATGTGGAGAGTATAAAGACTAAGGTAGGCAAGAGGCTGTATGGCAGGGGTGCTTCTTGGGTGGGGATGTGCAGATGTGGTCAAAATTACCAATACGCACTAACCAGAGAGAGAGAGATGTTTCTGAGGTCTTACATTCTAGGATTGAATACAAGTATCCTCAGCGGCCTGTATCCTAATGATTCTAAGCCACACTTGTAAGCATCTGTAGTACAGCAGGAGAGGTGGAAAGGATACACAACATAGTAAGAGTTAAGTCAGATGTCAGGTAGCTCACACCTGTAATCGCAGCTACTTAGGAGACTGAGATCTGGGGATCCCATTTCGAAGCCAGTCTAGGAAGGCTTATTTCTTTCCCAGAGGGGAAAGAAAGCTGGACGTGGAGGTAGAGCACCAGTGGAAGAACATTAGTCTTGAGCAAAATAAGAGCACAACGCCTTTTTAGCAAACCCCTTAACGCACCCCCATCCTGCAACACACACTCGTAGAATTGAGACTAAGTGGAAGGGTGAGGAGAGAAACAAGGTGTGAGGACAGGAAGAGCTTGGTACCTACAGAGAGGAGCTGGTTATCTAATTTGTTGACTCACAGAAGCCCTTCAGTCTTTCTCATGGATTACCTGTCCATAAGGCCTCAGAGGAGGGCCTATTAATCCTCAGAGCCAGTGGGAAGATGCCAAAGTGTAATGGACAACTCTAGGACAAGCTCTTGCCAAGAGCTTGGTTTCTCTCCTTGTCCTAGAGAGCGTTCATAGCTTCTGAGAATGCTGGGCCTGGGGTGTAGACACAATGTGTGCCGGAGTGAGCGGGACTCTTCTAGTAAGTGGTCTTCTCTTCCTCCCCTTGAGTCACCTTTCCATCAGGGACTCTCCAATTCCATGAAGCCAGCAAGTGTGCTCACATATTCTGAGCTCAGATTCTCATCTGAAGCAGACTTGATCATGGGCATTTAAAGGCCTCTTCTGTCCCTAACTCTGTCCCTCTCTGCATCCCATAGGTTGAGTTTCTGAAAAATTTAAACCTTGGCGGAGCCATGATCTGGTCTATTGACCTGGATGACTTCACAGGCAAATCCTGCCAACAGGGTCCCTATCCCCTTGTCCAAGCTGTCAAGAAAAACCTTGGATCCCTCTGAAGGTAAGAAAATAGTCTGGGAGCTGGGCAGAACAGAGCACAGGAGGTGATGGTGGAGGAGGAGGATCATCTTTACAGCTCTGGATGGGCCCTTTCCCACGCTCTTTTGAATCTGCTGTTCTCTTTTATCTCTCTTGTTCTCTCTGTCCTCTGTCTTTGTGTCTCTATCTCTGGCATTATTGGGATTTGAACTCAGTGCCTCTGACTCTTGCTTGCTCTTTTGCTGCCACTCCACTACTTGAGCTGCACCTCCACTTGTGGTGTTTTGCTGGTTAATTAGAGCTAAGAGCCTCTTGGGCTTGTCTGTCCTCACTGGCTTCAAACAGCGTTTTTTAAATCTCAGCCTCCTGAACCAATGCATGGCCTGGCTGATTTTTCCCCGAGTTCAAATAATAATTTGGACTACTACTTTGTAATCATAGTAGATTTTCTTTGCACATATGGTAGGACTGCTGAGAAATTTATCAATCATTTCCCAATGTGCTCACCTCCCATTCGCAGCTGATCCTGTCTACTTAGATAGTTGGGGATGGAGGTCTCATTATCAATATGCTTTTGCTGGATTTTCTACCAGTTACCTTGAAGGCGAGTGTCTGCTCATCCCTAGGCCCCAGGCTCCCTAGGTACATCATCTGTCCTGTTGACAGGTGAAAGCTGTTGCTAATCACCCAGCCCTGTAGAGATCCATTGGTTCCAGGATAAGGGGTGAGGATCAGGACCCTGGGACACACCACAGACAGACAAGGGATAAGAGCAAACCCCATGATCCTAGAAGAAACACTTGGAACAGTTTAGAAAATCCTGAATAGGGGTTGGAAACATAGCTCAGTTGATAGAGAGCTAGCCAATAAGCAGTGTGAGTTCCAGTCTTGGTCTCAGGAAAGAAAACTCTGGTTAGACAACAGGGTAGCAACTTTCCAGCTATAAGCATCTATAAGCTTCCGTTTACTGTACTGGGCATTGAAATAGTCTTTCTATCCTAGGCTAAACTTAAATCTGAGCAGATGAGGAGCTCTTGCTGCCTGCTGCCTGCTGCCTCCACACGAGTTCTCCTGCGAGAAGTCCCCTGGGGAAGCTGGTCTCGATAGCTCTGACTTTCTCTTTGGTTTGTTTCCTTGCAGCTGTTCATTTGTGTTTGTTGTTTTACAGCACAATTTAAAAAAATTAAAAAGTCTTTTCAGCAAATGTGGCCTAGTTTGTATAGTTTTTGATGCTGTCAGATCAAACTGTCTTATCCCTACTTCTTGTGGGAGCCTAGGACTAATATATAGATGGAAAACTCTCTATAGCATGTTTAAATGCTACAAAGAGCTAGCATACTATTAAAACAACTTACGTCTCTAAATGAACAAATAGACTTCATAACAATCTAGAGGATTACATTTGAGTTTAAAATTCTCACATTCCATAGGATTCTATATCAGAACGTGATCACAGTACTTATGGCATCCAGCTCCCAGTCTTCTTTTGAGGTGTTTGTTTGTTTTTGTGCCTTTACTGGGTCTACAATTTAGGGCCTTGTGCTTTTGCTTAGCTTTTTCATTAAGACTGGCTCTCTGCTACTTGAGCCACACCTCCATTTCTGGCCTGTTTAATTGCAGTTCTGTTTAATTGGAGTTAAGAGTCTTATGGACTTGTTTACATACACTCACTCACTTTGAACCTCAAATCCTCAGATCTCAGCTTCCTGAATAGTTAGAATTACAGGCATGAACTATTGGGGCCTGGCAAAAGGTACAATTTTATTTCAGTTAATTTTTTTTTCTGCCAATTTTGGGGCTTGAACCTAGGGCTTCATCTTTTTACTAGTATTCTTTGCCCAAGGCTGGAACTCTACCACTTGGCCACACATTGAGCTCTATCCAATTCTCTTCTTTCCACATTTACCCCTGCCTCACAGAGCAGGGGCCTCAGGTGCATGCACACACCGTGTTGTGGACAGCCCAAAATTTGCATCTGTGTATACCTCCTCTGCACACAAACAGCCTCTGATCTAGGTGTGGGCACCCCAGCATGAGCCCAGTCCTCCATGATCAGGCCTGTGCAGGTCCTACAAGAAGGTAAGGATGTTGAGAAGGAACCCTGGTTCCTGGATCCTGGCTTAAAAGGTAGATATGCCACCATCCTGCAATGTGCTCCCCCATGGGGAGGGGAGCAGCTAGAACAATGGGATCTCTAAACCAGGGGTCAGCAACTCATGGTCCATGGTTAAACTTGATGCACACCTCCTGGTTATCAGAAAAAGTTCACCCCTGACCTTATCTGAAAGTGCAGGACTGTTGGTGTCCCAGCAGGATAGTTTGTACCATAAACCCCAAGCAGGACAGGACAAAAGACATTCCAGAGAAGATCTTACACTCGAATATATAAAAATCTTAAGGGCTGGGAGTTTGGCTCAGTGGTAGAGCGCTTGCCTAGCATGCATAAAGACCCAAGTTTGATTCCTCCATACCTTATACAAAGAAAAAGCGGAAAGTGGTGCTGTGGCTCAAGTGGTAGAGCTCTACCTTGAGAAAATCCAAGGACGGTGCTCAGGCCCAGAGCTCAAGCCCCAGACTGGCAAACAACAAACAAACAAACAAAAAGCCTAAATCCTTCATACTCTCCATTTCTTATTTCTCCAACACTACTTAGTATTACATGGAGTCCCTCTGCAGCCATGGTTAAAACTTCTTCTGGTCTGCTGAGGTCTCACTCTTCCTTCTCTCCTTTCATCTGCTTGATCTTCTTTATTTTTTTTTAACATTTTTTTTTTGCTAGTCCTGGGGCTTGAACTCAGGGCCTGAGCACTATCCTTGAGCTTTCACCAACCTAGCACTCTACCACTTTAGCCCACAGCACCACTTCTGGTGCTTCTTTGTATATGGTAGCAAGGAATTGAACTCAGGCCTTCATGCATGCTAGGCAAGCACTCTATCATGAGGCCACACTCCCGCCCCCACATTATCTTTCCTTAACAGTTCTTTTCCTTAACACACAACTCAGAATTTTGTGTTCTTGCTTGGCCTTTTCTACTCAAGGTTGGGTTTCTATCACTTAAGCCACATCTACACTTCCAGCTCTCTTAAGTGTTTACTGGGATTTTTCTGCCTAACCTGGCTTTGAACTATAATCCTTAGATCTCAGTTTCCCGAGTAGCTGTGGTTATATAGCATGAGCCACCATGCTCAGCTTGTAAATAAAATTTTATTGGAGCATAGCCATGCCCACTTTGTTTACAGATTTTCAGTGGCTACTTTCTCTATAGAATAACAGAGTAGGGAAGTTTACACAAAGACAGTATAAGCCTCTAAAGCCTCCTGCCTGGCCCTTTTTGGAGAAGTTTCTAAAGCATGGTGCATGGATTCTTCTTGCCCAGGCCTAAGGCTATTTCTGAGGATAGATAATTTTAAGCTGTCTGTGGGATTCAGGATAAAGTCCTGACTCGTTTCTTATCACAGTTTTTCCTCTAGAAAATGGGGTTAGAAAGAGTAGCCATTTCCCAGTGATTCCATGGCCAAGTAAGTTATGTGAAAGCATTGAGTTTATATATTAAGGGTATTATTTGTGTTTGCTGTTACTTCCATTAAAAGTAAAACTCTAGACAAAATAAATCTAAATGTTTACAAGAATAAAGAATGATTTATGAATCATGTAGCACTCCAAGCTGGAAAAGGTTCAGAGGACTCTGTTCTACAAGATGAATGATAATTATACACAGATCAAGGATGTGAAGGGCAGAAATAGCTTAACTGGTTACAGTTGGAAGTTTGCCTTATTTGGCCATGATTTCATCAGTTGCTTTCTTAGGAATGGCTGGCTATTATTTTTTAAAAATTCCTGGGCCAGTTTTATGCTGCCATCAGAAAGAATGACATCACCCCATTTGTAAGGAAATGGAAAGACTTGGAAAAAAATCATATTAAGTGAAGTAAGCCAGACCCAAAGGAACATAGACTCCATGGTTTCCTTCATTTGTAATAACCAGTACACATCTAGGTTTCTTCTAGGAGAAGATCACAATAGCTCAAAAGCTATGTATATATGGCCATACAGGATGAGACTAAATGAAATGAACTCTAGGATATGGAAACAAGAGGTTTATTTGTATGATTGTTGTTCTTAATGTACTTTGTGAAGTTATTTCTTTTTTCTTTTTGTTCCCCTTATTGTTAACCTCATGTTGTTATTGTATCTGACTTTGTTACCTGGTATATTATACAGATGTTTATTCGTTTATTTGAAATAGGGAAGGGAAGTGGAAAAACAAGATGATTGGAAGGGGGTGGGAGAGGGAAAGTGGGACAAAAACATGAGAAGTGGTATCAATATTTAAGAAGTAATGTACCTACTACCTGACAAATGTAACTGCAACCCCTCTATATATTACCCCAACAATAATATTAAAAAAAAGTCCTGGGCCAGGAGTATGGTAGAGTGATAGAGTGCTTGCCTATCATGCACAAAGCCTTGATTTTGATTCTTCTATATCACATACACAGAAAACACCAGAAATGGTACTGTGGTTCAAGTGGTAGAGTATTAGCCTTGAAAAAAACCCAAGCAAGGACAGTGCTCAGGCCCTGAGTTCAAGCTCCAAAACTGGAAAGCAAAAAAAAAAATCAAAAAAAGAAATTGTCATTCATTAGATTCAGCATCTGGTGATTTTTTTGCGTTAGATACCAAGACCAATTAAACTCAGGAAAGTATCACCAAGGGAAGGAGCTTTCTGAATGAAGAGGAAATAAGCGCACATTAAGGGCAATACACCAGAAGAGTAGAAGGAATAGGACTAGGAAGACTAATAGAAGGGTGATAATGAATTTTGAAGCAAGAAGAATAGACCACAATCCTCTACATCTTTGCCCGAGAAAGGGCCTGTGTTCTTACCATGAGTGAATAAATAAAAGGAATGAATTGATGCAAACTTAATATTTCTGCCTGACAAAAAGTAAGTAGCCAAGAATTGCTCTCACTATTCAAATAGAAAATACAGCCCATTGTACAAAAACCATGGTGAATTATTATAAGCTATTCAATAATGGAACTTATTGGTATAGTTCTTGGCCTTGAGTCCAATCTTTTTTTTCTTATAAAATTAAATCGAGATAACATTATTTCCCTATCAATAATGAGTTTGACCTTTGTGATTACTGCCAATACCAACATTTTGGAGGCAATCAGTAAAGGAGAACCTGATAAGGCATAGGAGAGGAGGAGGAAGGTGTAAATGGAGATCTAGAGAATGGAGACCTTTCCACCTAGGTAAGATGACCAAACTGACCCTCCCCACTGCTAAAGAACCTTTTCAACTCTGTGTGGGACACACATATTACCTCATGTTTTAATTTTTGTTGTTGTTCTAGCACTTTTTTTTTAAACCTATGAATTCAAACCAATACACTAAGATTTCTGACCTTGACCCAAGTATATGTACAAAATTCATTCCCTGGTGCTGTCTCCCATTCCTCTGTAGCTTTGTCTTGAAAGCTTGTGAACTTCAATAATCTTATGAATGGGAGTGGAGTGCAGGAGGCTTATGGGAGAGGCCCCAAAGCTCTGTCAGCTTCAGTGGGTTGAAAGCTACAAATATTCTTTTAAGTGTATGTTCCTGTACTGGGGCTTGAACTCAAGGATTTATATTCTTGCTTGTTTCTTCTGGTCAAGGCTTGTCCTCTACTACTTGAGCCAGACCTCCGATTTTGGCTTTCTACTGGTTAACTGGAGATAAGAATCTCATGAATTTATTCCTCCTTCAGGAGAATATAACTATCCTAAATATATACACACCTAATGCCAGAGCACCCAACTTCATCAAACAAACTTTACTTACACTGAAACCACACATTGATCCAAATACAGTGATTGTTGGTATCTTTAACATACCACGGTCACATCTGTATAGATCAACCAGGCAAAAACTCAACAGAGAAACCTCAGAATTGAACAACTGCATAGACCAACTAGATCTAACAGACATCTGCAGATTATTCCACCCAGCAATACCAGAATATATGTTTTTTTTTCAGCAGCACATGGAACATTTTCTAAAATAGGCCAAATTTTAGGGCATACAGCAAACCTAAGCAGATTCAGAAGCACTCAAATAATTCCCTGCATTCTCTATGAGCACAAAGGCATAAAATTGAAACTGAACACCAGTCTCCCCCAAGGAAAGCCCTGTAACTCATGGAGATTGAACAATACATTGTTGAATCACCAGTGGGTCATTGCGGAGATCAGAACAGAAACTCAACAGTTTATGGTATTTAACAAAAAGGAGCACACAAAATACCAGCTCCTCTGGGACACAGCAAAGGCAGTACTCAGAGGAAAATTTACACCTCTGAGTGCCTATGTTAACAAATTAGAAAAATTACAACCCAACAATTCAAAGGTGCACCTTAAGCTCTTGGAAAAAGAGCAACAAACCAATCCCAATTCCAATAGAAGGAAGCAAATTGTTAAAATTAAAGCAGAATTAAATGAATCAGAGACTAAAAAAATTAGAATCAACAAAACAAGGAGTTGGTTCTTTGAAATAATTAACAAAATTGACAGACCCTTAGCAAATCTTACCCCCCAAAAAAATAAGAAAAGAAGGGAACACACCCAAATAAACAAAATTATGGATGAGAATGGAAATATCACAACAGAAATTACCAAGATCCAGAGCACCCTAAGGGCAAGTTTCAAACCTTTATGCCAACACATTTGAGAATCTAGAAGAGATGGATGAATTTCTAGCCAATATTAACATACCCAAACTGAACTAAGAAGACTAAATCAACTAAACAGATCTATTTCAAGTAATTAAATAGAAATGGCAATAAAAGACCTCCCATACAGGAAAGGACAGGACCTGATGGATTCACAGCTGAATTCTAGAAGGTCTTCAAAGCAGAGGTCCACACCAATACGCCTCAAACTCCAATGAAATTGAAAGTGAAGGCTCTTTGCCAAACTCATTCTATGAAGCCACCATAACCAGACAGGGACTCATCAAAGAAAGAGATATAGACCCATTTCTTTGATGAACATTGATGTAAAACTTCTCAACAAAATATTGGCCAACCATCTTCAGCAACTCATCAAAAAAATTATACACTATGATCAAACAGGATTCATTACAGGGATGCAAAGCTGGTTCAATATATACAAGTCAATGAATATAATTCATCACATCAACAGGAGCAAGGACCAGAATCACATGATTATGTCAATAGATGCAGAAAAAGAATTTGACAAGATTCAACACCTTTTATGCTAAAAGCTCTGGAGAAACTAGGAATCCACGGAACATTCCTCAGTATAATAAAGGCTGTGTATGACAAACCCACAGATAGCATTATAATTAATGGCGAAAAGCTAAAGCCATTCCCTCTAAAATCAGGAATGAGACAAGGATACTCACTCTCTCCACTCCTCTTTAATATAGTATTAGAATTCCTCACCAGAGCAAAGAGGCAAGAAGCAAATACAAAGGGGAACCAAACAAGGAAAGAGGAAGTGAAACTTTTCCTCTTTGCAGATGACATGATTCTGTATTTAAAGAACCCTATAGACTCCACTCCCAAGTTATTTGAGCTGATTCAAAAGTTTGGCAAAGTAGCAGGATAAAAAATTAACCCTCAAAAATCGACTACTTTCCTGAATGCCAACAAGGAGAAGAGTGAGGCAGAAATCAGGAAAGCAACTCCTTTTGAAACAGCCTCAAAGAAGATAAAATACTTAGGAATTAACTTAACTAAGAATGTAAAGGACCTTTATGATGAAAATTTTAAAAACCTGAAAATGGAAATTAAAGCAGAACTGAGGAAGTAGAAAAACCTCCAATGCTCCTGGATTGGAAGAATTAACATCGTGAAAATGGCAATCCTGCCAAGGACTATATACCAATTCAATGCAATACCCATCAATATCCCCATGTCATTCTTTATGGAAATAGTACTCCAAAAAATCTTATGGAATGATAAAAAATCCCGTATAGCTAAATCAATTCTTAGTAGAAAGAACAGTGCAGAAGGAATATCAATACCAAACTTTAGACTCTATTACAGAGCAATAGTAATCAAGACTGCTTCGTTCTAGCACAAGAACAGGCCTGAGGACCAATGGAATAGAACTGAAGATCAAGAAATCAACCTTCAGGGCCAGGAGTTTGGCCTAGGGGTAGAATGCTTGCCTAGCATGTACGAAGACCTGGGTTCGATTCCTCGGTACCACATACATAAAAAAAAAAAAAGCCAGAAATGGTGCTGAGGCTCAAGTGGTAGAGCTCTAGCCTTGAGAAAGTCCAAGGACAGTGCCTAGTCCCTGAGCTCAAGCCCAGGACTGGCAAAAAGAAAGAAAGAAAGAAAGAGAGAGAGAGAGAGAGAGAAAGAAAGAAAGAGGGAAGGAAGGAAGGAAGGAAGAAATCAACCTGCAGACATATGGCCACCTGATCTTTGATAAGGGAGCCAAAACAAAATAGGATGGAAGAAAGACAGCCTCTTAAACAAATGATGCTGGCAGAACTGGTTAAGCACCTGTAGAAAAATACAGTTGGATCTTTCTATGTCACTCTGTACCAAAATTAACTCCAAATGGATTGAAAATCTTGAAGTAAAAGCAGATACCCTGAAAACTTTACAAGAAGGAATAGGAGATACACTAAGTCTCCTTGGTGCAGATTGAAATTTTCTTAATAAAAACTACGAAACACAACAAATTAAAGGAAGTCTGGACAAATGAGATTGCATTAAACTGCAGAGCTCCTGTATGGCAAAGGACATAGCTAGCAAGTTAAATAGCCCACAGAGTGGGAGAAGATCTTCACTAACCATACAACAGACAAAGGCTTCATATCTAAAATATATCTACTGCTAAAAGAATTGAATGTCTCCAAAATAAATCTTCAAAGAAACAACCATACCATTAAAAGGTGGGTTAAAGACTTAAAGAGAGACTTCTCTGAAGAGGAAATAATGGCCTATAGCCACATGAAGAAATACTCGACATCTCTGGCCACGAAAGAAATGCAAATCAAAACAACTTTGAGATTCCACCTCACTCCGGTTAGAATGGCCATTATCAAGAAATCTAATAACAGATGCTGGCGGGGATGTGGCCTTAGAGGGATCGCTACTACACTGTTTGTGGGAGTGTAAACTCATTCAACTACTCTGGAAAGTGGTATGGTGATTCCTCAAAAGACTAAACATAGAACTGCTCTATGACCCAGCAATCCCACTCCTTGTCATTTTCCCAAATGTCCAGAAACAGGGCCATATTAAAGACACTAGTACAACAATGTTGATTGCACCATTATGTACCATAGTGAAGATATGGAACCAACCCAAATGCCCCTTAGTAGATGATTGGATCAAGAAGATGTGGTACTTATACACAATGGAATTCTATGCTGCCATCAGAAAGAATGCCATTGCCACATTGGTAAGGAAATGGAAAGACATGGAAAAAAACATTAAGTGAAGTAAGCCGTCTAGGACTCTTCTAGCAGAGGATTACAGTAGCTGAAAACCTATGTATATAGGGTCATATAGGATATAGAAACAGGAGCTTTATCTTATGTGAGTATTGTTCTTAATGTACTATATTATTTTTCTTTGCTTTTTTTTTCCCCTTTTGGTTAGTCTCATATTGCTACTGTATCTGACTTTGTTCCCTGGTATATTGTACATATGTTTATTTGTTTATTTGAAATAGGAAAGGGAAGGGGGAAACAAGATGATTGGGAGGGGGTTGGGGAAGGGAAACAGGGACAAAAATATGAGGAGTATCCATGTGTGAGAAGTAATATGCCTACTACCTGACGAATGTAACTGTAACCCCTCTATACATTATCCCAACAATAAAATTAAAAAAAAAAAAAAAGAATCTCATGGATTTGTCGACCCAAGCTGACTTCGGATATGACCTTCAGATCTCAGGCTCCTTAGAAACTAGGATTATAGGTGTGAGCCAGCAGCATCTGGCTCTTCAGAGGGTCTGAAAAAGACCCAAACAATCAAACACAGGGAATGAAACCTTCAGCCAAATTGTGGCCATTGGCTACAATGGCTGTTCCACCCCTGCTGCCTCCTTCCAGCATCCTGGCTTCTCCTCTTGGCCACAGCTGAGATAGGGATGAATTTTTGGGGTAGACGACCATATTGTGCTTCCCTTATTTCTAATGTGTGGAGGTAGGGCTGGTATGAAACAGCAGGCAAGCATAAGACTATGTGTTCAATCCCTGGTTCTCTCTCTTTCTGTGTCTCTCTGCCTCTCACTGTCTCTGTCTCTCTGTCTGTCTGTCTGTCTCTGTCTCTCTCTCTGCTCTGTCCCTCCTCCCCCCCTCCTTCCCTCCACTTAAGATCTTGTATCTGAATTCAGACCCTGCTGTCCTCCCCCCCACTCTTTCCCCACTATCTCATTTCATTTACGATCCTGCCTTAATACTAACCTTTTGGGTTCTAGTATCACTTTAATTTCACATATGTTCCTTTGATGGCACCATCTGAGAATTTATCATTATAACTGAAGAAGACATCTTTCAGGCTACTCTTGACTTAAGACACCTCGCAACAAAAGTTATTTTCTGTCTCCAACCAATAAAGTGCAAACATGGATCTGTCTGGGTCTCCTTTAAAATTCCTTAGTAATGACTTGGTGTGTCTAGCACACTAAAAACTGTTCAAAAGTGCCACATATTAGGAATTTGAAATCCCATCAATATCATAAAGGTTCGATTTGTTTATATTACTTCTTGAAAATAATATGTGCCCATTAATCTAAGGCAAAATCATGAAATAAAAGAAATAAATAACACAAAAATTTTAATGAGAAAATTTTGATTTGAAAATATAAGAATTATCAGGTTAATCATTCACTTCCACAAGAAATCTTCATTGAATAGCTCCTATATATCACTAGGCTGGAAGTTTAGAACAGATTTTAAAATGTTCGTTTTTGCCAGGTGCAGTGGCTCACACCAGTAATTCTAGCTGCTCAGGAGGCTGAGTGGCTAGAAGCTCCATTTCCAGGTTTTTTTTTTTGTATGTGTGTGGGTCATGGGGCTTGAACTCTAGGCCTGGGTGCTGTCCCTGAGCTCTTCAGCTCAAGGCTACCACCCTACCCCTTGAGCCACAGCCCCACTTCCATTTTCTAATGATTAATTGCGGATAAGAGTTTCACAGTCTTTAGTGCCCAGGCTGGCTTTGAACCTCGATCCTTAGATCTCAGCCTCCTGAGTAGCTAGGATTACAGGTGTGAGCCACTGCGTCCGGCGCACTTCCAAATTTTTTGGTAGTTAAATGGAGAGATGAGTCTCCTGGGCTTTCCTGGCTGAGCTAACGTCATACTGAGATCCTCAGATCTCAGCCTTCTAAATAGATAGGATTACAGGCCTGATCCACCAGTACCTGCTTTTCCTTTGGAGCTTTATACTGAAAATTTAGAATCATTTTAAAGGGAAAGAATTAAAAAGAGAAAGGTTATGTCATTTTTTTTGTTTTTGCAATATGGAATGATCACAATATAAACTTAAAATTGGGAACATTTGGCCTAAATACAGGACTCCAAAATGTAACAAGAAGAAAAATAGTCAGAGATTCCCTATGTGCATTATACGAGGACTCCAGATGGCGGAGACTCTGTTAATTGTGCTCACAGCCCTGGGACTCCCTCGTATCTAATGGAGATCAGAGCCAACTTCTCTGATCACGCTACTATCCCAACTTCTTTATCTTCTTCCTGTCCACCCAGTAGGAGGATTCTAGATTTCTGTCTTCTTTTTCTTTTTAGCAAGTCAATCCATCATGGTTTTTTGAAACAATGGGTAATTCAACTTCAGTTCCTTTTGAAACATATTCACTCCCATTAGAACAGGGACTTAGTTCCACTGGCATACTCAAAGTGAGATCTCATACCATCCAGATGTTCCTGAGAGTAATATTCTTTGCCCTTTAAGGAAAATGGCAGGAGGAGAAGACAGAATTCTGCACACGTTTTTTTCCTTGCATAATTAGAGCGCTAAACTGGAGAACACTAACGTCAGGCTGGTTTTCAGAAGATCATGGTAGTTTCCTGAACATTGCCTTTGATTTAATTTTGCCCAGCCTTGCATGTTAGTCTTCCAAACTGTTGTACTCCTAAGGAAAAAAGCCAAATTTGAACAACAGCTCAGGCTTCTAGGGACAACAACCATGCAAGGGATTCCACTGAACTTCTAGAGGCCACAACTGTTTCAAATGAGGACCTCAGATGAAATGATCAGATTGGGAGAGAAGATTCTGCAGTCATATGATGAACTGCTGAACTGGGGGATGAAACGGTCTATGAGCAAACCTGTTATCTCACAAAAAGAGAAATCAGAGAAATTATTCAAGAAGATGATGAAAATCCTGCCCTGTTTTGAAACCATCTGACAGACTTGAGACAGCAGAGCAACACAAATCCTGAGTCACATGAAGGGCAAATACTATTGAGAACTTACTTCATAAATCAATCTCCTTGAGTATCAATCAACAAAGACAAACAATAGAACCCGCAACCCCCATTATCCAGTTGTTAACTTTTGACATTTTCAATGAGATAAGGGAAAACAATTCCAGGCATGAGAATAGGTTTGCTTAATAGTTATCACTATGGCAATGTGTTTATGGGGGGGAGAGGGGAGGAGTACTCTGCCACCTCAGAGGAAAGACCTGAGCCATGTTTGATTAAAGAGCTGACTGAACGATGCCTACTAGTGCTACTAGTGTGGGTACTAGGACTGCCTTATGAAGAGACCCAAACACCAGTTGTATAAAGAGGGACATCATTGAAGGAAAGAATGCCCTTGATTCCAAAGGAAAAGAAAGATATCTGCCTCTATTCTAGCTATCCTAGGGGCTAAAGATACCCAGTCTCCTTCCATTGTGGATACCCAGACTGTCAACTGACATTAACATAGACAGTTCCCCAGTTAACTTTTGTTTTTAGTTCTATAATTTGAACTCAGGACTAGTGCTAGGCAAATGTATTACCACTTGAGCCACACCCGCAGTCCTTTTTGCTTTTAGTTTTCACAAAATGTCACATGCTTATGCTCAGGCTAGCCTGGACTGTGAGCTTCTTACATTGGCCTCCCAAGGAGCGGATATTATAAGAGTGTACCACCATGCCTGGCTTTTTTTTTTTTTTTAGAGGTTGAGGTTGAATCCAACCATATGCTCAGTCCAGATTCAGGTAAAGCTATGAAGCAGGCACATTCTCTTAGAGACAGGGGCTCAATCGTTCCCTTAACCGAATTCTCAGGATCTTTTTTTTCCCCTAATAAAACTTGTGTAGTTACTAGTGTTGACAAAACTCCAAAGACCTAAAGATTTACTAAACTCTCAACTTGCAAACTTGGTGAACTGATTGTTTTCCTCAAATATTTTTGTTGCTCCCAGAAATACCCTGCTCCTTTACTATATTGCTTATTTGGATACACATTTCACTTAACACCTAGACATACATTTTCCTTCTTGGGGATATTAATAGAACCAACTACCATAGCACCAGAAATGTACCTAAAATGGTTTTATCTCAAGTAGAATCTATAAGGTTGGAATATTGAAATCTCTAGAAAGGCCAGTGAAGCCTGAGCTATTTATGTTTCTTAAAAAAAAAAAAAAGACTCAGAGGGACCAGCAGTGTGGCCTAATTGTAGAGTGCTTGCCTAGCATCCACAAGGCACTAGGTTCGATTCCTTGGTACCACATACATTGAAAAGGCTGGAGGTGGCACTGTGGCTCAAGGGGCAGAGCACTAGCCTTAAGCAAAAAAAAAAAATGTCCATGGACAGTGCCCAGGCCCTGAGTTCAAGCCCCAGGACTGGCAAAAAAAGAAAAAAGACTGAGTCCTATCCCCGCAAGTGGGAATATTAAACCTGGAGCCTGCCAAAGCCTATACAAATTCCCAACCTAAATCCCTCAAAATACAGTCTTTTCATCTTCTCATTCCTGTGAAAATTCTCCATCTTCCCTGTATTAAAGTCAGACAGGAAATACTGATTAATCCAGAACTTGTGGGAAATTAATGAAGCTGTAACTCCACTCCAGTCCTTTACTCATACACTATCTGAACTCAGATTATTGACTTCAATAATGCCTTCTTCTGTATCTCCTTCACTCTGACTCCCAAGATTTTTGGACTTCTTGAAAATCAGGAAAAGAAACTCAAGAAAGACTGATCCTAATCCTTTAGACACTACTCAGTATGTCTTCATAAGCCAGGGAAATGCTGTGGCATATCAACGTGCAGTGCTCCAGGTATTTCAGGGATAAGTTTTGAGTCACATGGCCTCAAGATTACCAGCAAATCTATTCTGCTTAGAAACAAAAAGTGGATGAACAAGAGGGAATGCCAACTAACAAAAAAATGAACGGTGGGCACAGGAAGAAGCTCACACACATTTTGTTACGCAAGGAGATTTGTTGCTGTGTCTCCAGGAAGGAGAGACTCTGTTCTGATTACTCAAGTCTTTTCAGGGAGAAGCCTCAAGGCTACTTACTAAAACCACATCTCAATGTAAAGACAAACACTGGCTTAAAGTGAAAAGCTGAGATAAAATTTGCAAGCAAAGTCTCATAATAAACAGTAACATCTACATTCATATTTACCAGAGTAGACTTTCAAAGAAAATTGGTGGAAAGAGACAAACAGGATCACTACTTATTGATAAAGGGAAGAATGCGTCAAGATGATATAGCAAATTCAAACACGTGTGCACTGAATACTGGTATGTCTATAGTTTCATAAGACAAACAGTGCTGGATATGAAAGCATCGATCCCAACATGATAATAAGGGAGTGATTTTAATACTTCACTCTCATTAATCAATATATCATCAGACAAAAAATAACCCACAAGTAAACATCAGAAGATACAATTGATCAAATGGACATAATCCACTCAAAAGCCCAGAATATACATGCTTCTCCATAGCACATGGAACTTTCTCCAAGATAGATTATATCTAGGAAAAATAAAATAACATGCTGAATTTTAGCAGATCACAATGGAATAAAACTAAAAGTAGAAAAAAAAAACTAGAAAATAATCAAGCCAGGTATCAGTGGCTCTTGTCTATAATCCTAGGTATTCCGGAGGCTGAGCTCTGAGGACCATGATTTGAAACTATTCCAAGCAGGAAAAATCTGAGATTCTTGTCCCTAATTAACTAGCAAAAAGCCGGAATGAAGATTTGGCTCAAGTGGTAGAATGCTAGCCCTGAGTAACCTGAGAGCACTCATCAAAGAAGCAGCTGCAAGTCATGGCTGAACAAGCACATAGGAAATTTGTTTCTTTGTGTTAGTCTAAAGGAATGCAGCTGAAACTGTAACCAAAGGAAGCATTGTGCTTCCAGAAAAGGAAGTGTCAAGGAAAAGTACTGCAGGCCACAGTAGCAGCCACCGGACCAGGCTTTATAGGAACAGGTTGGAGAGATTCAGCCAGTGAGTGTGAAAGTGGTGATAAAGCTCTTCTCCCAGATGATGGAAGCACCAAAGTAGTTCTAGATGACAAGGGCTCTTTCTTATTTAGAGATGGTGAGGTTCTTGGGAAGTAGGTAGAGTGAACACACCACTGAAATGGCACCATGCGAAGCTACCCATTCCATGCAAGTTCTGAGATCTTTCATCATGTAAATAATTTCCACATCTCCCTTTTATAATAAACTGATTATAACTAATGATAGCCATTGTCTTTAAAATTAAATTTTACTGTTCTGGTGTAAACATTTCCAAATAAAATGTGTAAATGAAAAAAAAAAGCTAATTGAAAGCATGAGGCCCCAAGTACAAGCCTTAGTACTAACACACACACACACATACACACACACACACCCCAAAAAGAAAATATTCAAACATATGAAAACTAAATAATATATTAGTGAATATGAGTGGATCATTAAAGAAATAAGAGAGAAATTTAAAATTCCTAGATTCATTGCTAGGTGCCAGTGACTAGTGCCAATAATCATAGCTACTTTGGAGACTGAGCTCTGAGGATCCTGGTTCAAAGCCATCTGGGTCAAGAAAGTCCATGAGACTCTTGTCTCTAGTTAGGCACCAAATATCCTGAAGTGGAGTTATGGCTCAAGTGGTAGAACACTAACCTTGAGCAAAAAAGCAAAAAGGACATGCTGTTCTATATATTGTTTCTGACTAGCTAGGGAGGCACCAGAAAGCTAGTGAAACAGAAAAGGCAAGGAATACTAAGAGGAAGGCTTAACGCTACAAAAGTCTACTTTAAATATCAGAAAGATCTCAAATAATAATGTACTGCAAGCCCAAAGGAAAACCAGAATAAATCAATCTCAAAATTAGACAGAAAAAAAAATAAGCCAGGCACTGGTGACTCACACCTGTAATCCTGGCTACTCAGGAGACTGAGATCTGAGGATCACCTTTCAAAGTCAGCCCAGACACAAAAGATTGTGAGACTCTTATCTCTGATTAACCACCCGAAAACCAGGAAGTCGAGTTGTGGCTCAAGTGGTAGAGCACAAATGTTGCACTAAAGGGCTCAAAGACAATACCCAGGCCTGAAGTTTAAGCCCCACGACCAACCAAAAAAGAAAGAAAAAAAAGAATAAAGTGACTGATTAACCAATGGTTTGTACAAAAAAAAATTCAATATTCATCTGAACCTCAAAATGTAGCCTAAAACATACATATAACTTACTGGAAATAGAAAAGAGTTTCTCCACACTCACACTCAAACTGAATTTGTACTTGTGACTTGTTAATAAATCTACTTAAATCTCTCATCTTTAAAACTTTTCTGCAGAAAAGCCAAGGTCTTTTATTGCCTGATTACAGGCCCCTCAGCTCTCTGGGACTTCTACAGGACCCCACACCATGGTGTTCCCTCAGGTCTGTCCAGTACATTGCTCTACTCTGGTTGGGGTTGCTTTTAGTCACTTGCAAACTTAATGTTTAGGTGGCATAATATCAAGTACAATCATCACTAGAACACAGTAGATACTCAGGGTACTTCTTTCTTTATATAAGTCATGGCACTTGAGTTTTGAACTCTGGGCCTGGGTGTTGTCCCTGAGCATTTCAGCTCAAGGCTGCCACCTACCCCTTGAGCTATAGCACCACTTCCTCATTTATATTGTTTTTGTAGTTGAACTCTTCTATGACAATATTTCTATGGACTGCCTCTTGTCCAGGAAATGAGAACCAAATGCACAGGTCTATTTATCATAGAATGATTGGATACAACTTATTTTCCATGTGTAACAAAGAAACCACACAACAGTTCAGACTTGCAATAATTCAGGCAAGATGCCAACATCCTATGATGGACATCTACTATCACAAGACTACTATATAAGAAATACAGACAAATATTCCTATACTGAAATATAAACGGAGGATTTGCACTGGCCTTTGAAGAATTTTTTTTTTCCAGTCCTGGGCTTGAGCTCAGGGCCTGAGCACTGTCCTTGGACTTTTTCAAGGCTAGAGCTCTACCACTTGAGCCTCAGCACCACTTCCGGCTTTTTTCTATGTATGTGGGACCAAGGAATCGAACACGGGTCTTCATGCATGCTAGGCAAGCACTTTAACCACTAGGCCAAACTCCAGGCCCCCTTTGAAGAATTTTTAAGATTAGAATGGGAGCTCAAGGCTAGCTCTCTATCACTTGAGCCATAGCACCACTTCAGGCTTTTTTGAGTGGTTTATTGGAGATAGAATTTTTCTGCTTGGGCTGGCATCGAACTGCAATCCTCAGAACTCAGTCTCCTGAGTAGCGAGGATTACAGGAGTGAGCCACCAGTACCTGGCTGACAAATACATTCTTAATGATATAAAAATATTCGGTATATCTGAAGTTATTTCTTTTCTTTTTTTCCCCTTATGGTTAATGTCATGTGGTTTCTGTATCTGACTTTATTAGCTGGTATATTGTATATATATTTATATGTTTATTTGAAATACGGAAGGGAAGGGGAAAACAAGATGATTGGGAGGGGGTGGGAGGGGAGAAATCGACAAAAACATGAGAAGGGGTATCAATGTTCAAGAACTAATGCACCCACTACCTGATAAATGTAACTGTAACCCCTCTATACATTACCCTGACAATAAAATACAATAAATAAATAAATAAATAAATAAATAAATAAGGAGCTGATTTTTTTTTTTTTTTTGCCAGTCTTGGGTTTGAGCTCAGGGCTGAGCACTGTCCTTGGACTTTCTCAAGGCTAGAGCTCTACCACTTGAGCCTCAGCACCACTTCCAGTTTTTATCTATGTATGTGGTACTGAGGAATCAAACCAGGGTCTTCATGCATGCTAGGCAAGCACTCTAGCACTAGGCCAAACCCCTGACCAGGACCTAAAATTTTTAAAAAATTACTTTTCTTTGTAACTTGAAGTCATTTCAAAGAACACATAGGAATAGGAAGTTCAGAAAGTGGCCTCTAAAAAAGGAAAATTTCCCACGATATTGTCAAATTATACATAACTAATTCCATGGAGAAAAATGATTTAAAAACAGCTAATAGCCGGGCATGGTGGCTCACACCTGTAATCCTAGCTGCTCAGGAGGCTGAGATCTGAGGATCAGGTTCAAAGCCAGCCCAGGCACAAAAGGACCTGACTCATCTCCAATTAACCTCTAGAAAACAGGAAGTGGGGCTTGGCTTCAGGGTAGGGTGGTAGCTTTGAGCTGAAGAGCCCAGGAACAGAGCCCAGGCTGGAGTTCAAGCCCCATGACCCCCCACACACACACACACAAAGCTAATAACTTACAAGGGATTTTACTGTTTACTTTCCAATAAAGCATAAATATTCACAGAACAAAATATAATGGCAATAATCAGAACAGATGTTTATCTACCTTGGGAACTTGCCACAAAAGCTATTAAGCTGGTGAGTGCTTTCTATGGTGAGCCAACACCCTGCAATGAGTCAAGGCATTCTTTTTGTCCATAGTGGATGGGGAAGGTGGTAGTAATGCTGGTGGGAGGTTCAAGAGCCACTTCGATAAAGGAGGAAATCTGTTGATTTATTGATTAGCTACATACACATCCTGATTAAATGCTTTCCATTTGGGAACCCAAATGTGATAACCTGTGATTCAAACAGTATAAAAAGCAAATCTTGGCTCGGCTGGATCCATTGCCACAACAACCATGGCAAAGCTCTTTCTCCTCACAGGTGAGTTTGTTAGAGCCTCTCGATCTCTGATTCTGTTAAGCCATGGCCACACTAAGCCTGTTGAGCTAGGGCTATGCAACTTTGCTATACTATTTTCAGAATTATCTCGTGTTTACTCTGTAGAATCCTGCTATATGTATATTATTAAAAATGTCACCCTTGAAGTATGTCAGGCTCAGAGAGATAAAGTGTGTTGATTACTTTTCATATATAGGCATCAGATTTAAATTATAAACATATACAGAAGCATATATAGGGTCATATGCATATTTACACAAACACAAAACATATTAACTACAGTATGGTACACACAGGAGGATTCTAGGGTATATATGAACAACTAATTTACAGCTTCACAAAATGGATTCCAGGAAGCTGAAATAGGTTTGGTTGGTAGGGTAGGGTGATGGTAAGGAGGGAGGGCAGAGAGCTGGAGAGAGGAGGGCTGGGAGCCTTTAGTCATAATATTCATTGTATAGGTATGAAAATGGAGCCAGGTCGGGCTGGGAGTTTGGCCTAGTGGTTAAAGTGCTTGCCTAGCATGCATGAAGACCCGGGTTCGATTCCTCAGTACCACATATAGAAAAAAAAGCCGGAAGTGGTGCTGTGGCTCAAGTGGTAGAGTTCTAGCCTTGAGAAAGTCCAAGGACAGTGCTCAGGCCCTGAGCTCAAGCCCAGAACTGGCAAAAAAAAAAAAAAAAAAGAAAATGGAGCCAGGTAAATTGAGGAGATGATGAGGGAATCAGGGGATGGTGGGAATGATGGAGGAGAATGATGAAAAAGGATGACATTGAGCAAGATGTACTGATAATGTTGAATGGAACCCCTTTGTACAATTCAGTTAATTAAAAAAGGAAGTCTAAAACATTTTATGAAAGAGGAAACCACAAAAATCAAACATCAAAATTCCTCCAGTAAAGCCAGGGAGAGGCTTTAGTTCTTAGTTCATCTGTCATCTTATGAGGGCTCAAAAAAAGAAAACCCACAAAAATCCCAACTTCCCAAGTCTCTAAGTGACACTGAACCCTCTGCTTTAGGGGCTTCTTTTTCTGCTGGAAGGCTGTGCTCATCCAAGCATGGGAGGTGAGCATATATGGATGTGTGATCACCAAAGAGAATAAATCTGGGGGTAATTTCAGACTCTATTCTTTTCATAGACAGTAGGTTTCACGTTCAATAACACTTCTTATGTGGGAGGCAGAAGAGGTCATGAGGTAATGAGTAGAAGAGTAGATAGGTGTATTCTTTGAAAAGATTACCTCTTGCACAATTGCAAAGTTTCCTTTGAGCTGTAACAACTGATGACAGATGCATGGGACTTCAGGCCTCAGAATTAGATCCTGCAGGATACAGACAGTAAACTCATAGTAAATGCTTTTTCATTCTTTCCAGCTCTGGCTTTACAGTTGAATGCTCAATTGGGTAAGTCATTGACTCCAGGTTTTCTTAATCACAAAATCTTGGTTAATATATTTGATTGAAAAATATATCCCAGTATCACTTTATTTGAAAAGAAAAAGCCATCAAGAGATAAAACATACATGGGGAAAAAGAAGGGTTTGTTTTTAGGAAGCATTTTTTATGGCTGTCATTCACAACTTGACCTCCCGAGAGTCATGAACTGGGGTTACACTGTAGGCTACATGAGACTATTTACTTTCTATTTTTTAAATTAGGCTATGTTAATTATACAAGCTAAGTGGTTTCTCTGTGATATTTCCGTACATGTATCTAATGTGTTTACATCATATTCACTTCCTCTATTACTTTCATATCTTTCCTTCAGAAGGCTGTGTTAGATTCATTTGGGATCAAAGTTAAAAATAACCAGCTCTGACAGGAGATTGTTGCTCATGCCTGAAACCTAGCTACTCAGAAGGCAGAGATCTGAGGGTTGCAATTTGAAGTCACCTCAGTAGAAAAATCCATGAGACTCTTATATCCAATTATGTCCAGCAAAAAGTTATAAGTAGAGCTGTTGCTCAAGTGGTAAAGGCATTTATTGGCAACTTGAGAAAAGAAAGCAAAAGGATAGCACTCAGGCCTGAGTTCAAGCTCTAGTACTGGCATGTACACACACATACACACACACACACACACACACACACACACACACTCACACACACCATAGACCCAACCTCCAAGTCTCAGGACTCATCCTTTAGGCATCTGGGGTCCAAAGAGAGAAGCAGAAGCAGGGTCAAAGCTGACGGCTCCTTTTAATGACATCTAAAGGACCTACTCTTCTTATTCTTCACCACCCAAAGTCTCTGCCTACCAGCTGATATGTTACTTCAGCAACTGGGCCCAGTACCGGCCAGGCCTGGGGAGTTTCAAGCCTGATGACATCGACCCCTGCCTGTGCTCTCACCTCATCTATGCCTTTGCTGGGATGCAGAACAATGAGATTACCACCGTTGAGTGGAATGATGTGACTCTCTACCAAGCTTTCAATGGCCTGAAAAAGAAGTAAGAAAAGGGGAGATAGGGGGGTTTTATTCTCCAAACATCAGTGCTTCTTAAAATGTAGTTCAGAGTCAATGGGTGTGGAATGAAGAACAAGATCATTTCTTGCATTTTCTTTTTCTTTTTCTTTTTTTTTTAATTGAGACAGATTCTCAAAAGGCATACATTATTTTATACACAATACTATGCTTTGAAATAGTATATATTGCTGAATTATTCGGTTAAGCTAATTAACATATGTGTTACATACTTATTTTATGGTAAAAACACTGAAAACCCATTTTCCTAGCTCTTGCCAGGCGAGGTGGCTCATGCCTGTAATCCTAGCTACTCAGGAGGCTGAGATTAAAGGATCAACCTTCATAGCCAGCCTGGGCACTAAAAAGTCCAGAGACTCTTATCTCCAATTAATTGCTAGAAAATGGGAAGTGGGGCTCTGGCTCCAGGGGTAGGGTGGTAGCCTTGAGCGGAAGAGATCAGGGACAGCACACAGGCCCTGAATTCAAGTCCCATCACTGACAAAAAAAAATGCTCTTCATTATTATCAATTATAGGCATTATGTTACACAATGATGATTTCTTAAACTTATCCTTCTTATCTCACTGAATTTTTATATGCAGTGGCCAACACCTGCTCCAAACACTCTACAACTTGTGCCATACTTCCAGTCTCATGAATAATATTACAACCTGCTTAAATACCATATCATTTTTATCCACTTGGATAAATTGATGAATGACACTTGGGTTGACTTCACATCTTGGCTATTATGAATAATTCTACAATGATTATAGAAGCGCTGCTATTTCTTTTTTTTCTTTTTATTGTAATTAGTAAAAGGGTTACATGATATTTGCCAGATAGAAGGTGCATTAATTCACATACATTGATACATGTCTTGGTCCCCATTTCCCTCCCCCCAGCGCTGCTATTTCTTTGAGATACTTATTTCACATCCCTTGGATCTAAGCTAATGAGTGGGGTTCCTGGAACAGATATTAATTCTGTTTTTAATCTTTAAGGAATCTCCATTCTATCTCCAAAATAGCTGTAGTAATTTGCCTTTCCAATTGTGTACAAATGTGCTTTGTATTCAAATCCTTGATCGCACTAGATATATTATATCCCTTTGATAATAGTCATTCTAGCAGGTTGGAGATAATATCTTTTTATGTGTGTGGGGGGGGGTCATGGGGCTTGATCTCAGCCTGGGCACTGTCCCTGAGCTCTTCAGTTCAAGGCTACCGCCCTACCCCTGGGCCTGGGCACTGTCCTTGATGTCTTCAGCTCAAGGCTACCACCCTACCCTTGAGCCAAGCCCTACTTCCCATTTTCTAGAGGTTAATTGGAGATAAGAGTCTTAGGTTCTTTTGTGCCTGGGCTGGCTTTGAACCTTGATCCTCAGATCTCAGCCTCCTGAGTAGCTAGAGTTATAGGCAAGAGCCATTGTGCCCAGCTAGATGTATCTTGAATATGATTTAAATCTGCACTGGATATCTTTTCGTACACCTGTTGGCTTTTATCTTCTTTTGAAAAGAAGATAAAGAGTATCTATCCAGATATTTTTGTTTATTTTAGTCATATTATCTGTTTCCTCTTATTGAGTTGTTTGCATTCTTTCTGTATTCTGAGTATCAGCTTCATCTCAAATGTTTGGTTTGCAAATATTTTCTCTCATTCTTATGTAATCTCTCCTCTTTTGCATAGTAATCTTAGTTGTCTACATTTGCTTTTGTTTCCTGTGCTTTGAGGGAGGGGAGATCATATCAAAAAATCTTTATCCAGACATCGTCATAGTTTTCTCCCTATTTCCTGTGCTTTGAGGGAGGGTAAATCATATAAAAAAAATCTTTATCCAGACATTGTCGCAGTTTTCTCCTTATTTCCTTCTAGTAGTTTTATAGTTTGAAATGTTATGTTTATATTTTTAATTTCCTTTGATTTGGTTTTTGTGCATGGTATGAGATAGGGGACTAAATTTATTCTTCTGCTTGTAAATAGGACTCTTATTTTGTAATAAACTTCCCCCAGATACTTCTGGACTTCTGGTCCAAGAGTCACATTTTAGGTAGGAAGGATATAGATAATGATCACAATACCTGCTGTTGTTGGTATTCAAAAAATGTTGGGAATGTGGCTTAGTGGTAGAGTGTTTGCCTAGCAACCATGAGGCCCTGAGTTTGATTCCTTAGTACCATGTAAACAGAAAAGGCTGGAGGTAGCACTGTGGCTCAAGTGGTAGAGTGCTAGCCTTGAGCAAAAGAAGTTCAGAAACAGTGCTCAGGCCCTGAATTCAAGCCACAGGACTCGAAAAAACAAAAAAAACGTGGGCTGGAAGTTTGGCCCAGTGGTAGAATGCTTGCCTGGCAAGTTAGATTCCTTGGTACCACATACATAGAAAAAGCCAGACGTGGTATGGTGGCTCAAGTGGTAGAGCTCTAGTCTTGAGAAAGCCCAAGGACAGTGCTCAGGCTCTGAGTTCAAGCCCCAGGACTGGCAAAAAAATTTTTTTAATGGTTCAGCTGGGTACCAGTAGCTCATGTCTGTAATCCTAACTACTCAGGAGGCTGGGTCCTGATGATTGCAGTGTGAAGTAGAAAAGTCCCATGAGAGTTTTATCTCCAGTAAACTATTCAAAACAGCCTGAAGTGGCACTGAGGCTCAAGTGGTAGAGTGGTAACCTTGAGTACAAAGAGGCTCAGAGAAGTGTCGAGGCCCCAAGTTCAAGCTCCAGGATGGACAAAATAAGCAAATATATAAGCACAATAGATCTACTTAGGAAAACGAGATAGGTAGGATTACAGATTGAGGCCAGCCAGGGAAAAAAACTTGAAATAAAAACTGAGAGTGATGGTGTTCCTGTCATTCCAGCTATGCAAGAAGAATGAATAAAAGGATAGTAGTTCAGTACAGCCCAGGTTAAAAAACAAAGCTCTACTCAAAAAATAACAAAACTGGGGCCGGGAGTTTGGCCTAGTGGTAACGTGCTTGCATAGCATGCACGAAGACCTGGGTTCGATTCCTCGGTACCACATACATAGAAAAAAGCCGGAAATGGTGCTGAGGCTCAAGTGGTAGAGCTCTAGCCTTGAGAAAATCCAAGGACAGTGCTCAGGCCCTGAGCTCAAGGCCAAGACTGGCAAAAAAAAAAATAACAAAACAATAAAAAAGGCTAGAGTATGTCTCAAATGGTAGAGTGCCTGCTGAACAACTGCAAGACCATGAGTTCAAATTTAGTACTGTTAGAAAAAGAAAAAAAGAAAAGAAAGATGAACCCCAAAATTCTGGGTTCTATTTCTGCCTGTTTTATGACCTAGGAAATTCAAAACCATTTTAGCTATTTGTATTAGGAGAAAACTAATGGAAGGTATGAGATTTCACTGAATCTAATAACAAGAAAGGTTTCCTAATTTTGTTATTTTTTTATGTAAAGAACAAGCACTGTTAGGGGGCGGGTGGGGGGCCGAGAGTTTGGCCTAGTGGTAGAGTGCTTGCCTAGCATGCATGAAGACCCAGGTTTGATTCCTCGGTACCACATACATAGAAAACACCAGTACTAGCCTTGAGAAAGCCCAAGAACAGTGCTCAGGCCCTGAGTTCAAGCCCCACGACTGGCAAAAAAAATAAAAAAGATTCTTCACCAGGTGCAGTGGTTCATGCCAGTAATCCTAGCTACTCAGGAGGCTGAGATCTGAAGATCACAGTTCAAAGCCAGCTGGGCACTAAAGAACGAGAGATTCTTATCTCCAATTAATCACTATAAAACAGGAAGTGGGGCTGTGACTCAGGAGTAGGGCAGTAGCCTTGATCTGAAGAGCTCAAGGACAATGCCCAGATCCAGGGGTAGAGCGGTAGCCCTGAACTGAAGAATTCAGGGACAGCGCCAAAGCCCAGAGTTCAAGTGTCATGACTCACAAAATAAAAAAAGAAGAAGAAGAAGAAGAAGAAGCACTGACTGCCAGATACTAGTGACTCATACCTAGTAATCCTAGCTACTCAAGAGGCTGAAATCTGAGAATCAGGTTCAAAGGCAGCCCTGGCAGGAAAGCCGGAGAGACCCTTATGTCTAATAAACCACTTAGAAAAAGCCAGAAGTGGATCTATGGCTCATGTGGTAGGGCACTAGCCTTAGTTATCTGGGATGAGGTATACTATAGGTATTGCACCACAGCAATAGCCCTGTCATGACTGTAGCCACTAGAATTGAGCTGCTAGAAGTGAGCTGCTACAGAATGATGTTTCTTTTAGTGTGGCCCCAAATCACATGAAACATTTGATAAAAATGTCAGTCCTTATGTCAGTAAACATGAACCAAAGTCTGAGGAGGGGAAAATAAACCTAGAATTTTAGTGTAGTACTACCATAACCCTTGCACTTAATTCTTATGTAGATGGATGTTTGAGAACCACTGTTCCAGAAAATGTGCATAATTCCATTTAATTAATTTATATTAATCACAGAGGCTGAGAAAATAATTGTGCTGAAGAAACATGCAGTTTTATCTGATGGAACAGAATAATTATGCCTTTTATATAATTTTATTAGTATCAATTAGTTTTACAGGGAGTTTTGACATGTCCACATATGTATACAACGTATCTTGATCAGACTCATCTCTAGGTCACTATCTCTTCTCCCCTCTCTGTCTTCCCAAACCAGTTTCAAGAAGCTTCATTTTTCCATTTTCATAATGTACATAAGGTATTTTGACTGATAATTATGTTTTTAAGTATAAAATATTGTCTTATATTTCTTATATTCTTTTTTAACCCACAATTTTGTAATGTAGATCTACCTCGGAAATATTGAGCATATTTGTGTCAAGAATTTGTAAAGACATTTCTCATAGAGATTACAAACTAGGAGACAATAAAGCCACCAATACAACCATGTTCATTGCAACACTATTCACCACAACCAAAGTATGGAATAAGCCCACATGCCCCTTAATGGATGGATGGATCTGAAATATGACAGATTCAGGGGAGAACTCAAACAGTGTAATTCCTCAGAAAGGCTAATTCAAAGTTCAACAAAATAAACACAATTTTAAAAAGTAAATAAGTACTTGAAAGGAGTGAAATGGAATCAAGAGAAAGGGAGATGAAGAAAAAGGGAGAATGCAGTAAAAAAAATTCAAATATATTCTACAAAATTAAGAAAAATGTGGGAAGGGGTAGGTTGTTGAAAGGTGTGAGATTGATCAAGATGCATTGTATTCCTAAACAGCTTTGTTGTTGAAATGCAACTCCTTTGTACAACCACTTAAATGATAACTAATTTTGAAAAGGGAGTTTTTTGAAGAAAATCATCCCATATTATAGCATTAAAGGAAATTGAATGATATGATCAGGACATTAGGACAAAATTCATTTCAAAATTTCTCTTTTTCATCTTTTGCTTTAAAGGAACAGCCAGCTGAAAACTCTCCTGGCCATTGGAGGCTGGAACTTTGGAACTGTCCCGTAAGTCTTCTTTGGAGAGACTGTTATGTGCCATTGAAAGCAAATTATCCCAAAGTAATCTGTGTCCTTTTAAAGCCACCAAATTAAGACAGACTATTAAGGATATATGTTAAATGAGTACACTGATTCAGTAAATTACTATACCAAAACTTCCATATTGAACAGAACATATTTTATATTTAATTTTAGCACCTATATTGGGAATCCATCACAGAAATTTATCTGCTTCCAAAACAAGAAAAATTAAAGAGGACAAGCCCTGGTCTTACACAGGTCTTACACAGCTTCAGTTCTTGTCTTCTGGGAGAAAGGAGAAAGTCATATACATAAACAAGAGGATCCTTTTAGGGACATGAACTTGGAAGACTAGTTGAGGCAAGAACACAAATGAGCTGAGTTAGCTAGGTATTCAAAACAAGAGCTATCTAGGGGAAAGACTGGGAAAATAGCTAGAAAGAGTGAGTGCAAAGGAGAGCCAGAACAGTAGAAGACAACTTCTATGGTAAGAGTTCTACAGAAAGGCTTTGAGGCAGAAAAAGTACAGTGCTTTTTACTCCAGTGTTTTGGGATCACTGAAGCTTTATCTGCCATCTTTGACTCTCTCAGTTTCAGCACTATGGTTTCCACTGGAGAGAACCACCAGACTTTCATTGCCTCAGTCATCAAGTTCCTCCGCCAGTATGGCTTTGATGGGCTAGATCTGGACTGGGAGTATCCTGGCTCTCGTGGGAGTCTGCCTCAAGACAAGCATCTTTTCACTGTCCTGGTACAGGTGAGTAAGGGAGTAATTAGTAGCTCTAGACTCAATCCTAAAAGACAATTTAGGATGGAATCTTAGCATTGCAAAATTCTTGGGTGTCATATATTCTTCCAGTAACCATTTAAAACCAATATGGGACCAGGAGCTGGCAGCTCACACCTATTCCCTGGTTACCCAGGAGGTGAAGATCAAAGGATCAAGGTTCAAAGCCAGTCTAGATAGACAAAACCCTTATTTCCAAGAGCCTTATTTCCAGTTAACCTACAAAACATTAGTGGTAAAAGTATAGCTCAAGTAGTAGAATTCCAGCTTCTAGCAAAAAAGCTAAGTAAGAGTGTGAAGCCCTGAATTCAAGCCCCAGTAGTCACACACACACACACAAAACCAGAACCAAAAAAAAATACACCATGTGTATTTACCTTATTTACAACTGCAGCTAAGCCAGGTGCTGGCAGCTCATACCTGTAAACCCAGCTACACAGGAGTAAAAATAAATACCTTTAATTCATTTCATCTTCCCATTTACTCTATGGTATTGGTACCATACATTTTTATAATATTTATTTTATAGATTAGTAATTTAGGTATATAAAGGGTGTAAACAACTTGCTTCAAGCCACATTGTTGTCATCACTGCTTGTGAAACTGGTTTCTGAGTTCATTACTTCTAGCAATTACACTAGACACCATATTGTTACTAAGCGCAAACACAATGTGAACCAGATATTGACAAAAAAACTCATAATCATTGACTTTAAAGAACACAGTGTGAGGTAGAAGATTGAAACATAACTAACAATTGCAGTACATTTTGATAAGTGCCATGAAAGAGGTCTATAAAATGAGAAAGAAATACACGAAGGAGGTGGCTCTGAGAAAGGGTCAGAAAGCATTCCAAAACCATGTCAGTGGATCACACCTGTGATCCTAACTACTTACAAGGCTGAGAGCTGAGGATTGTGGTTTGAAACCAGCCTGGGCATGAAAGTCCGTGAGACTGTTTTTGTTGTTTTTGTTTTGTCAGTTATGGGGTTTGAACTCAGAGTCTGGGCTCACAAATGGAAGACATAGATACATACCTGCATACGTAAGGACAAGAGAGTGCTGGCCTGAGAGATTACATAGGTAGCATGAACCAGGATATATATATACCTTTAGATTAAAGACTCTGGAATTTGCCCTCAAGACCATGGGGCAGTTTCAAAGGATGTTAATATCGCAGAATATTATAACAAAGCTTGTGCTTTCCAGAGATTTCTCTGGGTTTAACTATGAGAATAAAAAATAGATTCTCATCCCCAAACCAGACAGAGATTCATCAAAGAAAGAGAATGATAGACCTATTTCTTTGATGAACATCGATGCAAAACTTCTCAACAAAATACTGGCCAACTGTCTACAACAACTCATCAAAAAAATTATACACTATGATCAAACTGGATTCCTCACAGGGAGGCAAAGCTGGTTCAACATATGCAAATCAATTAATATACTTCAACCCATCAACAGGAGCAGGGACAAAAATCACATGATTGTCTCAATAGATGCAGAAAAGGCAAATGACAAGATCCAACACCCCTTTATGTTAAAAGCGCTGGAGAAACTAGGAAACCATGGAACATTCCTCAATATAATAAAGGCTGTGTATGACAAACCCACAGCTAGTATTATACTTAACGGCGAAAAGCTAAAGCCATTCCCTCTAAAATCAGGAAGGAGACAAGGATGTCCACTCTCTCCACTCCTCTTTAACGTAGTATTAGAATTCTTAGCCAGTGCAATAAGGCAAGAAGCAAGCATAAAGGGGATCCAAGTAGGGAAAGAGGAAGTAAAACTCTCCCTCTTTGCAGATGACATGATCCTGTATTTAAAGAATCCTATAGACTCTACTCCCAAGCTCCTTGAGCTGATTCAAAACTTTGGAAGGGTAGCAGGGTATAAAATTAACCCTCAAAAATCAACTCCCTTCCTTTACGCCAACAGTGAGAGGAACGAGGCAATAATCAGGAAAGCAACTCCTTTCACAATAGCCTCAAAGAAAATAAAGTATCTAGGAATTACCTTAACTAAGAATGTAAAGGACCTTTTTGATGAAAACTTTAAAACCCTAAAAAAGGAAATTAAAGCAGAACTAAGCAAATGGAAAAACCTCCCATGCTCCTGGATTGGAAGAATCAACATTGTAAAAATGACAATCTTTCCAAGGGCTATCTACAAATTCAATGCAATACCCATCAATATCCCAATGGCATTCTTTAAAGAAATAGAAGAGGCAATTCAAAATTTCATATGGAATAATAAAAGACCCATATAGCAAAAACACTTCTTAGCAGAAAGAACAGCGCTGGAGGAATTTCAGTTCCAAACTTTAGACTCTATTACAGGGCTATAATTATCAAAACAGCTTGGTATTGGCACAAGAACAGGCCTGAAGACCAATGGAATAGAACTGAGGACCCAGATATTAAACCACAGACCTATGGCCACCTAATCTTTGACAAGAGAGCCAAAAAAATAGAATGGAAGAAAGACAGCCTCTTCAACAAGTTGTGCTGGCAGAACTGGTTAAGCACCTGCAGAAAACTAAAGCTGGATCCTTCTTTGTCACCTTGCACTAGAATTAACTCCAAATGGATCAAAGACCTGGAGGTAAAAGCTGACACACTGAAAACTTTACAGGAAGGAATAGGAGATACACTAGGTCTCCTTGGCACAGGTTGAAACTTTCTTAATAAGGACCAAGAATCACAACAAATCAGAGAAAGGCTGGATAAGTGGGACTGCATTAAACTGCGGAGCTTTTGTATGGCAAAGGACATAGCTAGTAAATTAATTAGGAAGCCTACAGAGTGGGAGAAGATCTTCACCAACCAAACAACGGACAAAGGCCTCATATCTAAAATATATCAACAACTCAGAAAATTGAATCACTCCAAAACTAATCTCCAAAGTAGCAACCATCCCATTAAAAGATGGGCCAAAGACTTAAAGAGAGTCTTCTCTGAACAAGAAATAAAAATGGCCTATAGACACATGAAGAAATGCTCAACATCTCTGGTCATAAAAGAAATGCAAATCAAAACAACTCTAAGATTCCACCTCACTCCAGTTAGAATGGCCAGGATCAGGAAAACGAATAATAACAGATGCTGGAGGGGATGTGACCAGGAGGGATCCCTACTACACTGTTGGTGGGAGTGCAAACTCATTCAGCCACTATGGAAAGCAGTATGGCAGTGCCTCAAAAGGCTAAACATAGAACTCCCGTATGACCCAGCAATTCCACTACTTGTCATTTACCCAACCATCCAGAAACAAGGACATACTAAATCCACTAGCACAACAATGTTCATTGCAGCATTATTCACCATAGCAAAGATATGGAACCAACCTAGATGTCCCTCAGTTGATGAGTGGATCAACAAGATGTGGTATTTGTACACAATGGAATTCTATGCTGCTGTCAGAAAGAATGACATCGCCCCATTTGTTAGGAAATGGAAAGACTTAGAAAAGATCATATTAAGTGAAGTAAGCCAGACTCAAAGGAACTTAGGCTCAATGGTTTCCCTCATTTGTCATCATCAGTAGAAACCTTGGGCTCTACTAGCAGAGATCTGCAACAGAGCAAAATCTTGATACATAAGGCCATATAGTATGAAGCTAATTGAAAGGACCTCCAGGATATTGAAACAAAAGCCATATAACGAATGATTGTTGTCCTTAATGTACTATGTTATCTCTCATCTCCTTTGCTGTCCCTTGGTTATCTCATATTGTTACCGTATCTCACTTTGTTATCTGATATATTGAATTTATTTGTATTTGGTTATTTGAAATTTGATAGGGAAGGGTGGAAAACCAAGACGGGGGTGGGGGGTGGGGGGAAGGGTAATAGGTACCAAGACATGTGAAAGGGTATCAATGTCTGTGAATTAATGCACCTTCTGTCTGGTAAATATCATGTAACCCTTTTATTAATTACAATAAAAAATTTTAAAAAATAGATTCTTTAACCTAATATAAAAATTCTCTTAGGCCAACATACTCTGGCCCAAACAATTCAGTGATAAGTACCAACTCTTAAGATTAGAGTCACACAGAACACACGTGGACTGATCTCTGACAATGAATGAGAGAAACTGTCACCTAGAGATTACCACCATCCCCATCAGCCAGTTCAGCATTTCATTTCATTAGTTCTTCCACTAAATCAATGGAAATGATTTTCTACACCACCAAATGCTAAATGCACGATACTTCACCAAGTGGGCTTCAGAGTGTCATGAGGTAATTGGAGCTCTGACTTGTCTTCAGAGGCCTAGGTTCTGATTGTGACCTGGCCACTAAATTGGCTGTGTGATTCTGGTAGAATGTTCTTGTCCTCATATATATCAATTAGCTATAAAGTTTTCAATATCATGTATCCTAATCATTTTTTTTTTTGCCAGTCCTGGGCTTGGGCTCAGGGCCTGAGCACTGTCCTTGGACTTTCCCAAGGCTAGAGCTCTACCACTCTAGCTTCAGCACCACTTCCAGCTTTTTTTCTATGTATGTGGTACCGAGGAATCAAACCTGGGTCTTCGTGCATGTGAGGCAAGTACTCTACCACTAGGCCAAACTCCTAGCCCCTATCCTAATCATTTTATTGGGATGTTGAAAGCTGTTGAAGAGGAAAAATATTATGCATGTATGTGTGATTATGCGTGTGTGTGTGTGTGTGTGTGTGTGTGTGTGTGTGTGTGTGAAGTTTAAGGAGCAGAAATCACACTTGAATATGCCCTACTCTGCCTTATTATTCTGCAGGAAATTCGTGAAGCTTTTGAGCAGGAGGCCAAGCAGACAGACAGACCCAGGTTGCTAATCACTGCTGCAGTAGCTGCTGGCGTCTCCACAATCGACTCTGGCTATGAGATCCCTCAACTGTCCCAGTGAGTGATAAGCCTCATCCTCAAATTCTCCCGTGTATTACTAGGCCAAGGATCCTTGTCTGGGAGCGGTCTTGCTACTCAGAGGCCTTGTTTGGGAGGTTTGGAAGTGGAATCATTTGCATGCAGAGGTGGGGAAAATCATGATCAGCAGTGCTTTAAGCATTTACCCAACTTCAGGTACCTGGACTTCATCCATGTTATGACATATGACTTCCATGGATCCTGGGAGGGCTACACTGGAGAGAACAGCCCCCTCTACAAATCCCCAACTGATACAGGCAGTAACGCCTATCTGAATGTGGTAAGGCACTCACCAGAGACAAATGTGGATCAGATATGATGCACGGCCTGTGGAGATGAGGCACAAAAGAAACCTAAGGGCCGGGAGTTTGGCCTAGTGGTAGAGTACTTGCCTACCATGTATGAAGCCCCGGGTTCGATTCCTCGGTACCACATACATAGAAAAAAGCTGGAAATGGTGCTGAGGCTCAAGTGGTAGAGCTCTAGCCTTGAGAAAGCCCAAGGGCATTTCTCAGGCCCTGAGTTCAAGGCCCAGGACTGGCAAAAAAAAACAAAAAACAAAAAAACAAAAAAACCTAGGTTCTACAAATGTCTCACCTAGACAATGGTTCTCCTTAAATGTAATTCCATCAAAATATTTTGAAACAAAACCCTAATCTACCTGTCATTAACATCATCTAGTTTTATTTATTTTTTTTTTGGTCAGTTGTAGGACTTGAACTCTGGGCTGGGTGTTGTCCCTGAGATCTTCAGCTCAAGGCTACCACCCTACCCCTTGAGCCACAGCACCACTTCTGGTTTTCTAGTGGTTAAATTGGAGATAATAGTCTCACTGACTTTTTAGTGCCTGAACTGGCTTTGAACCATGATCCTCAGATCTCAACCTCTCGAGTAGCTAGGATTACAGGCGTGAACCACTACACTGAGCAATATCATCTAATTTTGCATGTTAGGAAAGCAGTGGAAGCTGGTCGTGGTGGCTCATGCTTGTAATCCTAGCTACACAGGAGGCTGAGATCTGAGGATCAAGGTTTAAAGCCAACCCTGGCCACAAAATGACCTGAGACTTATCTCCAATTAACCTCTAGAAAATGGGAAGTGGGGTTTGGCTCAAGAATAGGGCCATAGCCTTGAGCTGAAGAGCTCAGGGACAGAGCCCAGGCCGAGTTCAAGCCTCATGACCACCCCCTCCCCCCCCAAAAAAGAAAGAAAAGTAATGGATCCTCCGCTGTCTGGAGCTTGTAGCTAACCCTCTGTCATTGCAGGATTATGCAATGAACTACTGGAAAAATAAAGGTGCCCCAGCTGAGAAGCTCATTGTTGGATTCCCAGCCTATGGACACACCTTCACCCTGAGCAACCCTTCCAACACTGGAATTGGTGCTCCTGCCTCCGGTCCTAGCCCTGCTGGGCCCTATACCAGGGAGGCTGGGTTCTGGGCCTACTATGAGGTAAGCAGATTGGGCTGTACAGTGCCCTGGGAATTTCACCCAGTGTGAGAGGGCTTTAGGCTAGAAACTACTGAAATCACAAATGTTCATTCTGTGTGTTAACTACCTTCTCTAAACCAGTATTCAAGCCTTCTGATAACAAGCTTACATACTTAATCCAAATGAAGATCCTTTAATAACAGCTATATCCTTTCAAGCAACAGACCACATCCTTCAGGTCTTTTAAATTAGTACACAGACAGCGCGGGAGTTTGGCCTAGTGGTAGAGTGCTTGCCTGGCATGCACAAAGACCTGTGTTCGAGTCCTCAGTACTACATACATAGAAAAAGCTGGAAGTGGTGCTGTGGCTCAAGTGGTAGAGCTCTAGCCTTGAGAAAGCCCAAGAATAGTGCTCAGAACCTGAGTTCAAGCCCTAGGACTGGCCAGAAAAAAAAAAAGAAGGAAAGAAAATGTTACACACACACACACACACACACACAAATTAGCATACAAAATCATGAGATAAATAGATTTCTTATGTTACTGTGGGTTCCCTAAATCAAACACCATGAACAAAATATAAGCACTTGAAAAAAATCCCTTTCTTCTTCTCCACAAATGAAAATAATTAGAATTTTTTTCTAATTATGTTTTTTCTTATTACAAGAAAATTGAGTAAAACCTTAGCTAGAAACATGAAAGGAAAAAGAATTGTTAGAGCTGAGAATATGTGTTTTCTTTCATGGGAGTAGTAGTTAGAGGATTTGGATATCTTAATTTTTTTAAATTTTTATTTTTAAATTTTTGGTACTGATATTGGAGGGCCTTGCACTCTTCCTTAACTTTCTACACTCACAACTGGCTTTCTCCTGAATGAGCCACATCTCTACTTCCTTGTTCTCTTTTTCCTTTTGTCTTTCTTTGTTTTTCTCTTTTCTTTTTTTAAAGATTTGTACCTTCCTGAAAAATGGAGCCACAGAGGCATGGGATGGGTCTCAGGAGGTACCCTATGCCTACCAGGGAAATGTGTGGGTCGGCTATGACAATGTCAAGAGCTTCAACATCAAAGTAAGATCAGTCCTTTAGAAATGCCGAGGTCCTAGCTTGGAGCTCCTGGAACTTAAATGACTCCTGTTTCCTCTCTTCTTAAACAGGCCCAGTGGCTTAAGCAGAACAACTTTGGCGGTGCCATGGTATGGGCTATTGATCTGGATGACTTCACTGGCACTTTCTGTGACCAGGGCAAGTTCCCTCTGATCTCCACTCTGAAGCATGATCTTGGCCTGCAAAGTGACAGTAAGTGACAGCAGCAGGATGCCTCGGTGTACAGCCATCCTCCACCCCAACTCAAACAGGCAGTCACAGAATCTGCTCACCCCCTTGGTCTAAGAAAATTCTCCTATTTTGTCCCAAGGCTTTTCCCAAGCTCCTGCCAACTTCCAAACCAGAATTTTATGCTCTTGTGGGAAACTAAGGCCACCCGGTGGGTGTTCCTTGGGTCTGCTAAGTCTTCAAGACATACAAGAGAAAATAGAACTTACAAACTTATGGTGGCTTTCATATAAAATGCAACTTCTTTGAGCCTCTTTCACCCACCCTTACCTAGGCTCTCATGTCTAATCTGTCATTCCAGGAACTGTCATGTAGAAACTTTCTAAATCATCTGCATATTTTCTCTCAGCGTATATTTATTCCCTACTTATACTCAGATCACACAAAGTGCTTTGTACGCACTGTGTGCTCAGCAAGGACTTTTTGAATGACTCACACATCACCAGGAAAAAGAACCCTTTATTGAAACAGAGCATTATCTTCTGATGTCCTGAAGTTGTGGGACTCCAGGGTTAACTGCACCCCACATGCACACCTCCATACCTACAGTTCTCATCAACTCTACAGAAGCCTGAAGCCTCATCCAGACCCACCTTAGCCTAGCCTTAACCCTATCCTTATCCCAAACCCCAAAACTAGCACTAACCCAACCCTAGACCTGGCACTAAACTCATCCCCAGTCCTAACCCTAACCCCCTTGTGCTAGATGTCTGCTCTTTGTGGTATATGTTTCAGATTGCATGGCCCCTGTTCAGCCCACTGAGCCTGTAACCAAACCTCCTGGCAGTGGCAGTGGCAGTGGCAGTGGCAGCGGGAGTGGGGGCTCTGGAGGCAGCTCTGGAGGCAGTGGATTCTGTGCAGACAAAGCCGATGGCCTCTACCCAGTGGAAGATAACAAAAATGCCTTCTGGCACTGTGCAAGTGGAGTTTCCTATCAGATGAACTGCCAGGCTGGGCTTGTTTTTGACACCAGCTGCAGCTGCTGCAACTGGCCATGAACTTGACCTGTGTCTCCATTGCCCTGATTAACCTCCTTGGCTTCTTGCAAAAGAAACCTTGCTCCTACTTAAAGTTCTGCAATAAAATTAGCAGTCTGAGCATGAATGTATATGGTTTTCAGTGACTGGGGGAGAAATCTCTCCTGGACAGTATGTGGGAGTGGAAGAGCATGTGTGAGAAAGTGGTGGGACTGACAAACTGAATTGCTTTCTGCCCATGTTCCATGTTCATCGGCATGGTGACTGGAGGCTGCAGGAAGGAAATGATTGGCTATTTAGTGCAGGAGTGGGCTGAGGACATGAAGAGGATAGATCTTCCAGATCCAAGAGCATAGATGCGCTGCTTGGCTTTCTCAGGAATGGAAGGCCATGGACCATTTCTGCTGAAGATGCAAAGCTAGTCTAGTAACTCCAGGATTGGTAGCATTGGGAATAAGTTTTATCCCTTTTTAAAAATATTTTTATGAAAGAATTTATTAACATTTTTACATCATATTTCAAATGCCATGTTTAACAAACAAATATTCAAGAAGGGAATCTCTATATAGCATTGGGAAAATCTTGATAGTGAATTCCTCATGGAATGCTTGTCCAGCATATGGGCTCATAGGCTTCCTTGCCTCATTCTGAAAGAGGTAGTAGTGGCCCTGGCTGTTGTCACCTCCCCTTTGATTGGCTGGAATGCACATCAGAGAAGAAGACCAATCAGATCCCCTGGAATTTGCAATTGAGAACAGGGGCTTCTGGCCTGAGAGGAAGGGAAAGTCACCCTAGATGCAGAGCAAGAACACTGCAACCAAGGAAAGTCAGGAAGTATAAGAGATGGAGCAAGCACAGAGCACACTTTCTGATGGTTTTCTAACTCTTGATTCTAACTCCTTTGTGAGGCTCAAATAAATTTCTGCCTTTGAATTCTGTCATATAGATAGAAGGATGGATAATAGCTAGATAGATCCCTATAGTGTAATTCCACTTGACTGTTTAAGGTGACTCACATGCTCCTTTAGTTTGCAACTGAAAGTAGGCTACCTACCTAAAGTAGTAAGAATATAATGGCTGATTTTTTTTTGGTAGGGGGCATGCTTACCATGTGTCAAATTCAGTGTTTGTTTGCTGAGAAAAGGTTTCACTGTGCAACCCAGGATGATCTTAAACACTATCCTTAGCCTTCTGAGTAGCTGGGACTACCTTCATGTGCCACCATGTCCTGTTCAAACTCTGGTTTTAGTGTTTTATATGTATTTTCTAATTTAATTCTCTGAGAAAGCTTAGGAGGTGTATAATATTAATTTCAGGAAACAGGCACAGAAGAATTCCAGTGAGCTGCTCAACATCACACAGCTTAGTTAGCTGCAACACCAAATCCAAAGCCAGAGAGGCAAGCTAGAGCCTACTGTGTTTTACTTTCTCCCAGGACACCAAGCGTGGTGTTTCTGTGGTGACTACTGAGGTCCACCGCAGCCCTCTGGGGAATGCCCATTCATTTGTGGACTCCTCACACTCATATCCTGTGCCAAGTGGCACCCTAAGCACTGAAGACATTGGTAAAGAAGACAATTCCCCTTTCATGAGATTATATTGTGCGTGTGGCAGAAGTAGACAATAAACAAGAAAATGACAGTAAAAAGAAAGTACTCAGGGGAGGACGGGGCTTTTAGATCTAAGTAGCTGGGATTACAGGCATAAGCCATTGTACCCAACAGAATACTATTTTGGTTTAGGCTGTCCAGGTGACCTCCCTGGGGAGGAGCAACTCGAGGTCCCACTTGGGCCTTGCCAGTCAAGGACAGCCAGCCATTAGTGGTGAACTGGATAGAGGGTCACTCTAGCAGAACATAGTGTATGAGACATAAGAAGACCGGAGTTATTGGAGCTAGTGTGAACAGGGATAAGATTGTGTGGTTTCCTTTGGCTTTCCCATGAATGAAGATTATAGTAGGGACCGTGGTGACATGGTTTCAGTTCAATTTTGTTGGCATGGGGTTGGGATAAGAATTAAAGGCACAGGAAGCAACATTCATAGAGACAAAGCCAACGGTTTAAATACTGAGCACTTGTGTGACATGTGTGCTCAGAATTTAATGTATCCTCGGTGATCAAGAAATGGAGGAAAAGCCTATAAAATTGGATAGTTATTAACATGATTACATTTCTATTCCAAAATGAAGCCCATGGCAAAAAGAGAGCCTGGGAATGGAATGTGGGGAGCCATGTTGCACTGAAGGAGTCCATGTGGATGAAGGGCTTTGGACTTAATAGAGAAAGGATAGGGAAGCAGCTGCTGGCTTTAAGAAACGGCATCTTTACATAACAGAGTGCATATATGTTTCTTTTTTTCATATATATATTTTTATTAAAGAATTTATTAACATTGATTTTTTACATCATATTTCAAATGACATGTTTAACAAACAAGTGTTCAAGAAGGGAAACTATATACAATCACTGGCACTTAGTTTTTAAAACATAATCAAAATTAGACTGAAGGTTTTTCATATATTTTTGTTGTAATTATTAGAAGGGTTATATTATATTCACCAAATAGAAGGTGCATTACTTCACAAACATTGATACCCTTTCTCATGTCTTGGTTCCCATTTCCCTTACCCCGCCCCACCCCTCATCTTGTTTTCCCCCCTTCCCTATCCTATTTCAAACAACCAAATAAGCATATATACAATATATCAGATAACAAGGTAAAATACTGCAACAATATGAGATAACCAAGGGACAGCAAAAGAGATGAGAGATAACATAGTACATTAAGGACAGTCACTCATTATATGGCTTTTGTTTCTATATCCTAGAGGTCCTTTCATTTAGTGTCATACTATAAGGCCTTATGTATTTAGGTTTTGCTCTATTGGAAATCTCTGCTAGGAGAGCCCAAGGTTTCTACTGGTTATGACAAATGAGGGAAACCATTGAGCCTATGTTCCTTTGAGTCTGACTTACTTCACTTAAGAGGATTTTTTCTCTTTCCATTTCCTTACAAATGGGTCAATGCCATTCTTTCTGACAGCCACAGAATTCCATTGTGTACAAATACCACATCTCGTTGATCCACTCATCAACTGAGGGACATCTGGGTTGGTTCCATATCTTTGCTGCAATGAACATCGATGTGCTAGTGAATTTAGTATGTCCTTGTTTCTGGATGGTTGGGTAAATGCCAAGTAGTGGAATTGCTGGGTCATAGGGGAGCTCTATATTTAGTCTTTTGAGGAACTGCCATACTGCTTTCCATAGTGGTTGAATGAGTTTGCACTCCCACTAGCAATGTAGTAGTGATCTCTCCTGGCCACATCTCTGCCAGCATCTGTTGTTTTTAGATTTCTTGATCATGGTCATCCTAACTGGAGTGAGGTAGAATCTTAGAGTTGTTTTGATTTGTATTTCTTTTATGGCCAGAGATTTCTTCATGTGTTTATAGGCCATTCTTACTTCTTCTTCAGAGAAGACTCTCTTTAAGTCTTTGGCCCATCTTTAGATGGATGGTTGTTTCTTTGGATGACCATATGTTTCTAAACTACAATCTATTCCAGTGCTACTATTCCTTTATACAAATGAGTTGCACCACCAGTAATAGAATGCAGAAATTATAGAAATTAAAAATGCAATCCCCCACTCAAATTTTCCTTCTCTTTTATGTATTAGTGTAATATATTAGTGTAAATGTGCTGGTCGAGAGTCTTGAACTCAGAGCCTAGGAGGCATTACTTGGACAGAAGAGTCTCAAGGACTTTCCTACTTGAGCTGGTTTTAAATCCTGATCCTCAGATCTCAACCTCTTATGAAGGTAGGATCACAGACATAAGCCATTGGTGCCCTGCTGCATATAATTAGTCTTTTTATTTATCTCAGTATATAATTAGTCTTAAAGAAATGTTTTCTGGGGCTGGGAGTTTGGCCTAGTGGTTAAAGAGTTTGCCTAGCATGCACGAAGCCCCAGGTTCGATTCCTCGGTACCACATGCATAGAAAAAAGCCGGAAGTGGTGCTAAGGCTCAAGTAGAGCTCTAGCCTTGAGAAAGTCCAAGGACAGTGCTCAGGCCCTGAGCCCAAGCCCAAGACTGGCAACAACAACAACAAAAAATAAATAAATAAATAAATAAAAGAAATGTTTTCTATGTCCTGCTATGTGCAAGCAATGGGTGAGTATGATCCAAACCCCATGAACAGTCTGACATTACTTCCTACAATTCTTTCACTCAATTTCATCAACCTCATCTTGCTATTTCTCAAGTATTCAAGGCATCTTACCACCTCAGGGCCTTTACACAAGATAAAATACTCTCCCTTCAGATTTCTACTTGAGTTTTTGACTCTCTCACTTCTATCAGGCCTTTCCTTTCCATCAAACCAAGATTGAGTTTGCCTTTCTTTTTCTGCCTCTCTGTGATGTCTTTCCTTTTTCCTGAATACTTACTGCTACCTGACATCGCATGTATTTTATGCAGTTACCTTTATTTTTCTATAGCTCTATTGGGATTAACCTCCAGGAATGAGGGTTGTCTTCATTAGTATATTCCAACTGCCTAGAGGAATGCCCAATATATTCATGCTGATAATACTTGCTGAAAGAATAAACAAAAGAGATTTGAAGGGAGATAGGAATGAAGTATTCCAAGCATTAAACAAATTGCTTTCTGCAGACTATCATCTACTCAGGAGAGAAGAGCACTATGAGACCTTCGGTGTGGTACATGACAAGACAGGCTCTCGTGTGCTTCCTGTTGCCTATATTGGTAATTCTACATGGCCTGTGAAAAGTGCATTGTTTTGTTTTCTTTGTTCTGGTACTAGGGCTTGAACTCATGGCCTCACATTCTCACATTCTCACTTTGCGCTCAGAGCTGAAGAGCTGAAGCGGTTTTTTTTTTCGTTTGTTTTTGTTTTTTGGTGGGTCATGTACTTGAGCTTTTTGATGGCTAATTGGAGATAAACACTTCTCACATTTATCTGCCATGACTGGCTTCAAAGTAGGATCCTCAAATCTCAGTCTCCTGAGTAGCTGGGATTACAACCATGAGCCACCTGTGCCTGGTTCCTGTGAATGATATTATAAATATTCAAATGGCCCCCTGGCAGAAAATATCCTAGACCCCTTGCTTCTCCATCTCCAAAATAGTAAATATTACCCTTGTGCTACAGGTAGGGAAAGTGAGACCTTGCACAAATACCTTGTCCAGGATCATGCAGTTGGTAACTAGTCAAGCTAATTTTCAAATTTAGCCTTTCTGATTTCCTTTGTGATATCACACTGCTTTGCAAACAGCACTGTCACAATGACTTGCAAAGGAACTCTGGGGTAAGGATGTCACTTAGTAGCAGACTTTGGCACCCTCTTCATTGTACTGATTAAAGTCCATGCAGGAGGGTAGAGACTTATGGAGGTAGTATCTGATAAATCCAAAACTGCTGAAAATCCTTATGAGGATGTGGTCTTGCCCAACACTTTTCAACCAACTGAAAGAGGCAGGCTCTATGAGATATCAGAGTACCTGGCAATCAACAGACGCTTGCAATGGAATTGGAAGGCTTCTCATGGTAATCATGTCCTTAAACTCCAATGCATGTATGAAAATGCATCCCTATAGTGTTGGAATCTGTGCAGAAAGAGGTGGGCTACATTAGCACATGAGGAGTAAATGAAGAGCCTGATCATGAGTGAGGATGGAGAAGTGTCTGCTCACCATGCCTTTTTAAAAAAAATTTATTGTAAGGCCAGGAGTTTGGCCTAGTGGTAGAGTGCTTGCCTAGCATATATGAAGACCAGGGTTGGATTCCTTGATACCACATGCAGAGAAAAAGCTGGAAGTGGTGCTGTAGCTCAAGTGGTAGAGTGCTGGCCTTGAGAAAGCCCAAGGATGGTGCTCAGACCCTGAGTTCAAGCCCAGACCTGCCAAAAAAATATATTTTTTAAATTTTATTGTTCAGGTAATGTATAGAGGGGTTACAGTTACATTCGTCAGGCAGTGGGTGCATTACTTCTTGCATATTGATATCCCTTCTCATGTTTTTGTCCTGACCACCATATCTTAATGCTTGGCCAAAAGCAGCTCCCATTCAGTTATAGAAATGAGCACCTTTTTTTTATTTGCAGAAAGGTTCCTGTATAAGCTATCTACAGTCTTGGGAAGAGAAGTAGTGGATTGGAATTGCTTGTTAATGCCGGATTATCATGGCAGTATTGGGAAGAAAGGAATGATGTGTGCCCTTTGACAGATAAGCTAAAGCTTAGCTGATAAACAGCAAACCCATGCTTATTGAAAATCAGTTCGAAGCTGGGTGCTGGGGACTCATGCCTGTAATCCTACCTACTCAGAAGACTGAGATCTGGGGATCATGGTTCAAAGCCAACACGGGTAGAAAAGTTCATGATACTTTGTGTGTGTGTGTGTGTGTGGATTGTCGGGTTTGAACTCTGGGCCTGGGTGCTGTCACTGAGCTCTCCAGCTTAAGACTACTGCTCTACCACTTGAGCCACAATGCCACTTCTGGTTTTCTGGTGGTTAATTGGAGATAAGAGTCTCACTGACTTTAGTGCCCAGGCTGGCTTTGAATCGTGAGATCTCAGCCTCCTGAGTAGCTAGGATTACAGGCGTGAGCCACCACATCTCGCAAGTCCATGACTCTTATCTCCAGTTTAACCACCAAAAACCCAAGAGTGGATCTGGGGCTCAAGTGGTAGAGTGCTAGCCTTGAGCAAAGGACAAGGACAGCATCCAGGCACTGAATTCAAGTTCCAGGACCAGCACCAAAACAAAACAAAATAAAACACACTTTGAAGACTTGCAAACCTATATCCACTCTTCTAAGAATCTTCAAGGCCTAAAATGTAGGCTTTACAAACCCACTAATTCCTTTCCTTTGTAACTTTCTCTAAAGACACAGATCCTCTAACCGGAATTTCACTCCAAATCACTCTGGCTTTTTGAGCTTGGCTTATCTGTGTTTTGTTTTTTTTTTTAATTTTTTAAAATTCTTTCTTTTCTTATTTTTGGAAATAGAGGTCATACTGTGTTCCCTGTTTAGGTCGAATTTCTATACTCCAGCCATCTTCCTGCCTCAGCCTACTGAGTACTGAGATTATAGGCATACGTCATTGTACCCAGCTCAATTTTTAATTTGGATAATTTTTCAATATTTGCTTGTTTGCCAGTCTTGGGGTTTAAACTTTGGGCTTGGGTCTTGTCCTTGAGCTCCTTTGTGTTCAACGCTATCACTCTATCACTTGAGCCATGTACCACTTGAGGCTTTTTGTTGATTAGTTGGAGTAGAGTCTCACTGACTTTTCTGCTCAGACTGGCTTTAAACCACAATCCTTAAATCTCAGCCTTCTGAGTAGCTGGGATTACAGGCATGGGCACCAACACCTGGCTTATATTTATTTTTTCTTTCATAAATATCTGTACTTGCTTTTGTTATTGTTGTTTGAGACTGGGATATGGACTCCATACCTGATGCTTTTGCTCTTTGGCTAATGTTCTACCATCTGGGCCACACCTCAATCCCTGTATTTGCTTTTTATTTCTTCTCATTTGCTACTTTTAAGCTGAATTTAATATTTGTCTTAAGTTCCTGAGATAAATATTTTTATAACAGTGTTTTCACGCTACCATTTTCCACCTATTTTTTAAATTACAGCACCAACTTATATACACCATATTTTCTTTACTATTCTGTCAAAATACTTTTTTAACCTTTTGGTTATTGATTTTTGTTGATTCGCTTTAAGTATGATTAGAGAACACGTAGAAATTTGTAAAAATATTTATAACTCAGGCAAATACTTTGGATAACTATTCCAAGGAACTGAAAAATTGTATGCTTTCTTCAATAATTTTTGGCTTTGTATAGTCTGAGGCTATGTTGTTAGAAATATTATAGACTCTGGAGATATTGACTTTGCATATATGTATTAATTTAAAATAATCTCTTTCAATGAAGTGAAATATGCTGTAATTTTTTTAAGAAGGGGGATTTGAGATAGGGGAGAGTGATAAAATATTGTATGCATGTGTGTGTTACAATGTAAACCCCTTGTACAACTAATATATGCTGATAAAAATAAAATAAAATCTTTTTATTTTTAGCAATGTTTCTCCCTTCTTTTTGTCTGACACCAATATATATACCTTGACTTTATGCTAATCTTCTTATGGAATCTTTTATTGTCATTTATTTCAAGCTTTGAAGATACCACTACATTGCCTCCTGAGTTCCACTGTTTCTGTTAGGAAGACAGCTATCAGGCTTATCATTGCTTCTTTAAAGCCAGGCACTAGCAGCTCAGGCCTATAATCATAGCTATTTAGGAGGCTGAGATCTGAGAATCACAGTTCAAATCCACCCCAGACAAGAAAAGTGCACAAGACTCATATATTCAGTTAACCACCAGGAAACTGGAAGTGGAGCAGTGGCTTAAAGTGGTACAGCAGTAGCCTTGAACATAGGAGCTCAATGACTGCACCCAGACACTGAGCTCAAAGCCTATAACCAACAAACAAAAAATTAACATGATTCTTTTGGGAAGTAGAGTACTGGTTCTGGGGCTTGAACTCAGGGCCTGGGCACTGTCCCTGAGTCTTTTGCTCAAGGCTAGAGCTTTACCACTTGAGCCACAACTCCAGTTTTGGCTTTTTTGGTGATTAACTGGGGGAAGGACCTTCAGACTTTCTTTTCGGGGTTGTCTTCAAACTCCATTCTTCAAATATCTGCCTTCTGATTAGCTAGGATTACAGGCATGAGTCACAGGTGCCAGGCTCTAACATGACTTTTTCTCAATCAAGAATCTCTTCATAGTTTTCATCCACTTTACTATAACATGATCAAGTAGTTTGATTTGTATTATCTTTGCAACTGTATCGTTCATTTAATCTCTGATTTAATGCTTTTCATTCTGAACTGTTTCTTCCTTCTCTTTCAGCTCTTGTTTATGCCTCATTGTCTCCATTCCTTATGGAACTCCAAATATATAGCTATTCATTGTTTTTCATCTCTCCATTACCTTACATTAGGACCTTCCGACCCTTCCTTTCTTCTTGCCTGCCTGCCTGCCTGCCTCCCTCCCTCCCTCCCTCCCTTCCTCTCTCCCACTCCTCTCTCTCATGTGTTCTTTCTTTCTTTCTTTCTTTCTTTCTTTCTTTCTTTCTTTCTTTCTTTCTATCTCTCTCTCTTTCTCTCCCTCTCTCTTCCCCCTCTTTCCTTCCTTCATTTCTTTCTTTCCCTCCCTCCTTCCCTCCCTCCCTTCCTTCCTTTCTTTCTTTCCCAGTAATAGGGCTTGAACTCAGGCCTTGCACTCCTTAAGGCTGGCATTCTATTACTTGAGTCATACTACCACTTCTGGCATTTTGCTGGTTATTGAAGATAAGAATCTCAAATTTATACATCTGGGCTAGCTTTGAATCATGATCCTCAGATCTCAGCCTCCTGAATACCTACAATTATAGGCATGAGCTACTGGTACCTGGCTTGTGTTGGGTATTTTCCACCCTTTTTCTCTTCACACTTGCTTATAGGTACTGCCTTCTGATCCACTTGCCACTTTATTCATTGTTTTGTTCAACCCTTCTCATCTGCTAAATCTAAGCATTGAGTTAGCCCTTTCATTTCAGTGATAGTACTTTCTTATTTCTATTTTTGACTGCATCTAAGATTCTCCAACTTATATAATAATCAGCTTTATCCTTTCTGCTGAACTGATTTGTTGTTTAACTTAGTAAATTGGTTTTTTTGTGTGTGTGGTACTGGGGTTTGAACTCAAGGGCATCATAATTGCAAGGTAGATGCTTCCAAGTGAGAAAAAGCCCCCTACCGTAGTCTGTACATTTTTAAATGAAATAAAGGTATTTAAAGCATTATAAAAAGATCAAATCTATGCACTCCCTTTCTTATTCTTAGGTCACTGCAATGAAGCAAATGGCTTCCTATAAAAATAATTTTTATAATAGCTTCAGACATAGTCAGAAGAGGAAATCAGTAAAATTATAACAGCCTCCACAAACAACTGTAACTTCTCCTTTTTTGCCAGTCTTGGTCTTAAACTTGGTGCTTGGGCACTGTCCTTGAGCTTTTTGTTTTCAAGGCTTATACTGTAGCCACAGCACCACTTCTCACTTTTTCTGTATATGTAGTACCAAGGAATTGAACCCAGGACTTTGTGCATGTTAGGCAAGCACTCTACCACTAGGCCACACTCCCAGCCCAAGCTGTACCTTCTTGATATGCTATAACTGCAATTAAAATATTTGTGAGATTCCTTGGCATCAGGAAAAACCACAAGTGGTACTATGGCTCAAGTGGTACAGGGTGAGCCTTGAGAAAAAGCTCAAGGACAGTGCCCAGGCACTGAGTTCAAGCCCCAGGACTGGCTAGAGAAAGAGGGGGTGAGGGGGGGCAGAGTGAAGCATGTATGACTAGAACTGCTAACTTATTAAGATCATCTAAAGTAGCCACAACATAAAACATTGGCTATCTATTCCTCAGTACTAAGTAGTACTCCGTACAGCTTCTTTGTGAGCACTCATTATTACAACTACAGATTCTCAATATTCTTTAACAATACTTAAAATTCAGTATTAGCTTCTTAAATGCTCCATTATAGTACTGGAGATAGGGCATATAGGAAGATTATTTTTGACTGTACTATATATGTTTAGGTTGCTTTTAATGAGTAATTAACACATTTGAATCTGGATATAATCTGTAATCTTAAACTACTTAGAAGGCAGAGATTGGGGGATCGTGGTATAAGGCCTGCCCTGGCATAAATGAGCTCTTGAGGGTCCATCTCAACCAGTGGCTGAACTTGGTGATGCTGACTGTTCTTCCAGCTATGGGGAAAGCACAATAGCTGGGCACATGACACATGTCTATCATTCCCAGTTTTAAAAAAAATAAGCACAAGCACAAAAGTTACAGCCCAGGCCAACCATGGGAATAAGGCAATATGAAAATAACTAATGCAAAAGTGGGCTAGAGGTGTGTTCAAGTGAAATGCCTGCCTAGAAAGAGCAAGACCCTTATTCAATCCGTAGTACCATCAAAGTAATTAAATGAGTTTGGCAACAATTTGGATATAAGTGGGAGCAATACTCTATAATATTAGTAACAAGAGACGGGGAAAAGAATTTCTCCTTTCTTGAATACATTGAAATCTTTATTGGTTTTATTTTGTTAAGATCTGACCTCTTCTTTCGCTTTATTCTCCATGTAGTTCAAGATTTGAACTCAGAGCTCCACAGTTGCTTGGCTTGATTGCTCAGCTGTTGCTTTACCATTTGAGCCATGTTTCCAACCCAGCATTTTGCTGCTTAATTGGAGATAGCCTCAGAGGCTTTTCTGTGCAGGCTGGCTTAAAATCGCAGTCTTCAAGATCTCAGCCTCCTGAGTAGCTAAAAGTGAGCCACGGCTCCTTGAATGTCTAATATTCTTCTTTTAGCCTCTTCAGAAGTCATGCCTTGGGGGGCCAGGAGCATAGCCTAGTGGTAGGGTGCTCACCTAGCATGCATGAAGCTCGATTCCTCTGTACCACATACACAAAAAAAGTGGAGCTGTGGCTCAAGTGGCAGAGCACTAGCCTTGAGCAAAAAATGTGCCCAAGGACAGTGCCCGGGCCCCAAGTTCAAGCCCCAGGACTGACAAAAAGAAAAAAGAAAAAGAAAAAGAAGTCATGTCTGTGCTTCAGGGAGGCATATGTCTTTGCTTCATTACTCTGTGTTCACCCTAAAATCCGAAGCCAAGTATTGTTACCTTAAAGTCCATGTTAGATAACCCCAATTCTGGATTCCTTGGGATCTCTTTCTTTATTCTTTTTCTTAGTATGAAACATACTTTGAGTGTCAAATATTTTCTATGAAAAAAATATGGTTGAGGGTCTGGATGTTGTTCCCTTCACAGATGATTTATTTTTGTCTCTTGCAGAAAATAAGAGTAGAAGCAGATGGTCATAATACAATAGGAGGATGACTGGTGCAAAGCTGGATTTCAAGTGGTTTCCAGTTTATCTTTCCATAATCCCAACCAAAATTCCAGGGTCTTTTCCAGCCTCCTCTTTTTCATGGGCAATCTAATTTTCCCTCCAATTCTCAGACTGTCTGTCTGAATCTGTGCTCAAATCTTCCACTTCTCAATCAGTTTTTTGGTTAACAAATGTCCAAAGAGAGCAGAAAAAGCAACTGTTAGGCTTCTATTCTTTCTGGGATTTTGGTCCAGTGTTTGCTTTCTTCCTTGATATCTCCAAACATAATCATATTTTATTTATTTAATCCGGCTCTTCTACCTATTCTCAGAGGAGTAGTCTGAAGCAAACCAGCCTACTAATATAGGAATAGTTGCCATATGTTCAATGTACTTTGTGAGACACATCCCCTATATTGGTAATGTATGTCATTCTCAAGAAAAAAAATACTCAGAACCTACAAATACTAACATTACCTAAGAATATACATAGAAATAAAAATGATCAAAATAGTATCAATACCTCTTAACATTTTTCTACCAATATTACTATTATAACCAAAATGTGCTGAGTAAATTACCTTTCAAAACTCCATTTTGATTCCCTTTAAGCTTGACTTCTCATGAGGCCTTTTTTTATTATTGCCCTTTCTATATTATCATATGTAAAAAAATATACAACACTACACACTACCAGCTATCCTTACACACTACATCAAGACAAAGACATTTGAATGTTTTATGGGACCCTGGGAATTCACTGTGTAATTAAACAGGGCACACTGTGAGGTGTTTAGTCTTCCTAGACTATTGACCCAAAGCATCATCATAACTTTAAGAAGAAAGAAAACAAGGCTTTCCTATTAAAAGAAAGGGATGTAAATGTTTACATCACGAAGAGGTGATGTTTGAGATATATAGTCTTGCTTTACCTTTATTTGAATATCACACAATGTGCACATGTGGTGAAACATTAAATAGTACCCCACAAATAAATGTACAATTATGTAAAGATTTTTTTCCTCCAGCACTGGGGCTTGAACTCACTGCCTGAGCAGTGATCCTTAGCTTTTTCACTTGAAGTTGTTGCTCTGCCACTTGAGCCACAGCTCCACTTTTGTTTGTTTGGAGGCTAAATGGACTTCCTTGTCTGAGCTAGCATCCAATCCAACTGCAATCCTCAGGTTTCAGCCTCTTCAGCTCTGATGACTGCTACCAGCACCCACATAAACATAAAAATATTTTTGAAGGCAAAAATAAGCATCCACAAGTTACCAAAATATCCTCTATAAAAGGATGCAGTTATCACTTTTTGGACAACTTCTGTTAAATCTATAAAATCATCCCAGTCAGTGTTGACCCAGAATAGTACCATTCCCAGAGAGATCTTAAGGTAAGGATAGCCCAGGCCAGTTACAGTATGTCTCTCTCTCTTTTTAACCTCTTATACCTGGACAATTCCTAAGGCCATCCTAAAACCTAATGCAAACACTACATGGTTTGTCTAGTCAGTCCTCTCCGACAGTATATAAGCAGGAATAATTGTATCCAATTTAGAGACAAGGAAACAGACATAATTAAAGGATTTCCAAAACGTTTAAAAATATTAATCAAGATGCATTATACTAGAAAAGCTGACACAATGAGCCTGGCACCAGCGGATCACACTTGTAATGCTTGTTACTCAAGGGTCTGAGGTCTGTCGATCACAATTCAAAGCCAGCGTGGCCAGAAAAGTGTGTAAGGATCTTATCTCCAACGAGTCACGAAAAAGCAGCACGTGAAGGCGTGGTTCAAGAGATACAGAGCCAGCCTTGAGCAAAAAAAGAAAAAGAAAAAAAAATGCTAAGGAATAGTGCATAGGCCCTGAGTTCAAGCCCTGCAGTCCTGGCACCAAAACAGACGATGCTGAACTGAAACCTTCTTTTGTTTTTTTTACAACTACTTAAAGATAATAATACAGATGATACAAAAAAAAAAAAAAAAAACACGTCCACTGTTCCCCCCAAAGCCACGCGTCTGTTAAAGCTTCACGCCCGTCCCTGCTCCAGTGCTCTCGGGCCCCCTATGGGAGTGTGGGGCCACCAGACTGGAAGGGCTTAGGGAAAAAGGAAAACCGGTCACCGAGAGACCTACTAAGAGTATGAGCTCCCCCCACTCCTCTGCTCCGAGTGTCGCCCAGGGTGCCCACGCTTCCATACCAACTTGGCGGCTGTGGGGATGGTCGACTTTCAGTCGGGACCCCACTTTCTCTACACCTCTCCAGCAGCGCACAGCTCCGGGCTGTCTCCACACACACAAAACACAGCTCCTCCAGCCGCAGGTCTAGCACACGCTCTCCCCTGAGGCTATCAGCTGACTTCACCGACAGTCTGGGCTCCCAGACGCCCCAGAGAAGTAGCTGGAAAGACGTGGTCCAGCGTCCGCGCAGGTGCAGAACGCACTAGGAGCGTTCTCTCCCTCCCCCCCCCCCCCCGCGGCGCACAGGCCCGCCTCCGTTTCCTTGGCAACGCCGTACACATTGAGCGGCGAAGCGGAGCGGCGCGTGCGCAGCGAGGGAGATGTGCGTAGGCAAATCCAGTTCTAAGGCAGGGTGGAGAGCAGAGAAGGACAAGCGGATGGGGAAGCTGAGAAAGATCAAGTGGGAGGAAGGTCAGTTCGCCCCCTCCATCGAGCTGGGTTTGATGTTTGTGAGACCTGCGTCGTCCTCTCTGCCTTTCCCGCCTCTGGGCGAGGCCACCAATGGGCTGCCACAGGGCAAGGGACCTTCCTTCACCTGGAGTTTCGCCTCTCCCTTGACCTGTAGGTTTGCCGGAAAACTACTCCTTTGGAACATGTCAACCAAGGAAGATATTTCCTTACTTTCATCCCCCAAACCGACTGGGGAACAAGTTTCTCCCTATTAGGGGGGCGCCCCACCGTGGGCCTGGACGATACGCAGAAAATGATGTGAGTATTCACCTGCCTTTGAATAACTTGTCTCTGGAGGGAACACTTTATGTCATATGCCAGGACCCCTCCCTCTAGTTTAACCCTCCCTTAGAGGGAGTTACAGCTCTCGTGAGGCTCAGAAGACTGAGTCCATTGGAATTCACAAATGCCATTTCTTTTTGACCTATCCAGCCATATCCTTTCGTAAAATCGCATGTGTTGTGTATGCAGTTGTGCAGATGGTCTTGACCTCGAAGGAGTCAAATCCAGTAAGAAAGGGAAATGTCTTGCAAAGAAGGTTCAGAGAGAAACATTCTAAGTTCACAGCATTTTGAAGGATGTTCTCCATGGTACTGACATTTTCTTTTCTATCCCTTTCCCCCCCCCCCCCGCACCCCCTCAAAGTGGAATGGCTTGGCATACAGCCTATCTAAGATCCCCACCAGTGTAAAAGGATATACTCTTGGAGCCAGAACATCCACAAGGTTTAAAACGATCAAGGTAATGTGCTGGGATTGCAGGCTGATCTAAGCTGTTGCCTGAAACTCTTGGGCATTCACATTGCAAATGTGTGTAAGGTCCTGGGGAGAATAGAAAGCAGTCCATTGTGGGGGGTGGGGAATGGTCCCCAGACAAAGGCTTCTGTACTGAGATGTCTACAGGTCAAATACTGGAAGGTGTGTGTGTGTGTGTGTGTGTGTGTGTGTGTGTGTGTGTGTGTGTGTGTGTGTGTGTGTGATCTAGCTAGCTAGCTTCCTAGCTATTATCTTGCCAGAAAAAAAAACAGATTCTGACATTTTTAGCCTTTCATGTGATTGGGTTCAAATGTTCAACATAGAAAATTTTTTACAATGTAGTAAAGGATTGGACCCACAGCCTCGCCATAGTAGACAATTGTTTTACCATTGAATTAAGGCCAAGGATCTTAATCTTTTTCCTGAATGTTTCCTAATAAGTAGAGATACAAGATATAATAATCTTCTAGTGAGGTTATAGGCTGTGGTTTTCTACCCATCTTTATTTATGTTATTTGTCCTGTGTTATTTGTCCTTAGCCAATCCACTCCCACTTCTTGTTTTTTCCCCTTCAAAAAGGCCTATTCATATGTCTTGAAATGACTGAGACATGGCTGATTATGAATAGAAAATAGCTCTTTTTTTAACCCATAAGGAGATAGATCACAGATAGATTCACACACAGGTACATGTGCACACATGTACACGAGACACATACACACCATTCTCTAACACTTAGATTTTTTTTTTTTGGGTTACAGGATACAACACCTTATCCAGGCAAGTACCAAAGAGTAAACACTGGTGAGCAGAAACTCAAGCAAAATTTTGCTCCATTTAACACCTTGATACCTCGATTTGTGAGCTATTCAAAGGAATCCTCTTATCCTGGGTATGTCTCCTCTTTTCTAGTGCTCTTGAGAAAAAAAGTCAATAGGAAAAGTAGTCCTTAAATTAGGGATTACATACAACCATCCCAGTTAAAGAAACAACTTACCTTTAAAGGCTTACCCACTTGCCTTTCAAATATCTGGCAATGTAGAATCTGTTATTTGTGAAATGGACATGTATTATGTGCAAGGTAGTTTTATAAGTTCCAGACATTTTGCAGTGCACCCATCATACGATGATCCTGATATTTCTTGGAGCTTACATGCTGGAGTCCAGACAGGTAAGAATCAACTATCCATATTCTTGGTTTTCTAACTTCTAATATTCAGTATAATTGGGAGAGAATTGATAGTGGAGTAAAAAAGAAGAAGATGCTAAACAGATAGAGTGCAGTGAACAAGGACACAGTGAGGAAAGATAACGAGGGGTGGTGTAGGGGTTACAAAGGCCTTAGACTCAGAGGCTTATTCTAAATGCTTTAGAAACTCAGAATCTACAGAATTACACAGCAAATGCTCAAGGTCTTTCACTAAAGACCAGAAAAGCCCAAGGATCAAAGAGTAATTTTCCAAGATTACAATTATGAATTTGATCTTGGCATCCCCCCACGCTGCCCAAATTATCATTTCTACACAATAAAGTCTATATGGAGACATAAAGTGTTCTGAAAAAGGCAATAGTTGAGAAAATGTAATATATTCTGCCTTGATCCCTAGCTTACAGAAAGATTGTCAGTGCATTGTAATCATCAACTTCAAATCATTGTAATCATCAACTTCCTTTCCAAGGAACTTCTGGTCTCTTAGCTAAGGACATTGAATGGCAGAAATACTTTTAAAACTAGATTCAATCTTTACCCTAACAATATGTTGGGAATGACTATGTCTAACATGAAGCTCTAGTTAGAAATAACTGAACAAGCCTCTTTTCGTGACACCAAGAGGCTAATGAGTCTGTTATCTTTCCCCAAAGGAGTTCATGGATGGATGTGCTACACTGGTGGAGTTCATGTGTGATCACTAACTCAGTATACATGTTTGGATTTTTATTTCTAGTCCTGGTACCTACAACCCAGAGAAAAAGCCACCTTTCAAAGTTACTTGGCCGATGGTATTTGGAGCTCCAGACTGGGATCAGGTTCCATGTCTAGAAAAAAGAACTCTTAAAACTGAGGTAATATGATTTGAACTTCTGTAAGCTATTCTGTCTAGTCCTGTCATAACCAGGAATCTGTAAAGAATAAAATGTCAGGAAGTTCATGGTTCCCTGAAATTACGTGCACAAGGTTATGTATATATCAATATAAGGAATTTTTTGGAGACTTCCACAACTTCATACAATTTTGAAAGGTGTATATATATATATATATGTGTGTGTGTGTGTGTGTGTGTGTGTGTGTGTGTGTGTAAAAACCCTCATACTTATGTACTTGATCTTCAAGTAATCCCTAGAGAAAATATAGGAGTGGATACTAGGAATGGTGTGATTTGAACTGACTGCAGCTGGAATCCAGATCTTATGATTCCTAATGAATTGCTTCTTCCAATATATCATTGTATGTTACATCATTAGAGAGCTTTAGATAAGAGCATGAATCTAGGAAAAATATTACCTGGGTTCCAACATTAACTCTAGTATTGACTTGCTGTATAATGTTAAGAAAGTCCTTTAATCTTTCTTTCTTTTTTTCTTTCTTTCTTTCTTTCTTTCTTTCTTTCTTTCTTTCTTTCTTTTTCTTTCTTTCTTTCTTTCTTTCCTTCCTTCCTTCCTTCCTTCCTTCCTTCATTCCTTCTTTCTTTCTTTCTTCACCTCCTCCTTCTCTTCCTCCTCCTCCTTTTCCTCCTCCTCCTCCTTTTCCTCTTCTTCCTTCCTCTTCTTGCCAGTCCTGGGGCTTGAACTCAGCACCTAAGCACTGTTCTTGAGCTTTTTCCAGGCTAGTGCTCTACCACTTGAGCCACAGTACTACTTCTGGCTTTTTCTGTGTATGTGGTACCAAATCAAACCCAGGGCTTCGTGAGTGGTAAGCAAGCACTCTACCACTAGATCACACTCCTGGCCCAAATCCTTTAATTTTTATAAGTCCTACTTTATAAAATGAAAATAGTAATATAATTGGTCTAATGATACAATTCATATTAAAATTTAATTTTGTGTGTGTCCATTCCTAGGACTTGAGTTCAGAGCCTGGGCATTGTCCCTGAGCTTTTTTGTTCAGGGATAGCACTCTACTACTTCTGGTTGTTTGGTGGTTAATTGGAGATAAGAACCTCACAGACTATCCTGACCAGGCTGGCTTTTAACAGGGATCCTCAGATCTCAGCCTCCTGAATAGCTAGGATTATAGGCGTGAGCCATTGACACCCCATTAAGTTTATATGAAAGTAATATAGAAAAGTATTTCACACAGTACCTAAGCACATAACATATCTTTGATTTGTGTTAGCTAGTATAATTTTAGTGGTATGCTTTTTGTTTCCTAGTGGAATTTAGAATTCACTCCAGAAATGTGTTAAATGCCTAATGTGTTATACCATTGTGCTATACCCTGTGATAGTGTTCAAGAATTAAACATATAATCCTTCTCTTCAAGAAGCCTATCAAATACTAGAATGTTTAACAAGTAGTAAGTAGCTTTCTGCATGATGTATACCCTAGTAAGATGAAGAGTAGATTTGCACAAATATTGAACCAATAGGGTTAGATTACTATGGATCTGGGGTTCTGCTGAGTCACATTGCTATAATGCACAGTCAGGAAGCCTACAGGCTTAACATTAGAATCTTGATCTAGACAATTTTATTTTATTGCAGCTGTCGACAGACAAAGACTTCAGAAAGCATCGGAACCGTGTGGCTTACTTCAGCCTCTATTACAATTGAGAAGAAATCTCTACCTTCATGTGCGGTTCTTGACCAGGGAATCTCCAGGACTGAGATGTTCTACTTCTGCATTACTGTGGCCCTCTTGTCTGCCAGCCTGGGGCCAAGGGAGAGGAGCAAGGATCTCATAACTACTGTGTGCAAGCATAAAAGACTGGTCCAGTGTTCTGAATCCGTTTTCTGGTTTGTGGTCTGAAGTTGGATGACTTCAGTTCATGTGAATTATTTTCATTTATCTGCCCTCTACCTCTAATTCCAGGTGCTGGTTCGATATGGTCTAGCTCTGGTACTAGGTGGCTTTTGGCCTATCTAGGCCAAGGACTTGTATGTGCTTGTTAGATACAGAGGATAATTTAAAAGCAGGTTAAAATGCTTATGTGTTAGGAGTTCTTCCAAGCTTTGGAGTTCCCTGATCTGGAATGTGAGGTCCTAATATGATTATTTTCCACAAATTGCCTTAAAACTTGAAGAAAGCTTTGGAGTTCCCTGATCAAGAATGTTAAGGACCTTGTTTATCTTCCCCAAATAGCCTCAAAACTTGAAGAACCAAAAGGTTCTTTCATATTATGTCATCTATTTAGTCTGTTAGTCAATTGGTATAATGATTTGCCGCTCCATTTCAAGAAAGGTAGCAAGCACTGGGGACCAACATAATCTCATCTGCTAGCTCCTTTAGCCTGGCCTGAAGTCAGAGAACTCCCCAGGGCAGCTAGTGGATGGGATCTGCCCCTCAATCTGGCTCCAAAGCCATAAAAATGAGTCTTAGGGTGTATGGGTTTGAATCTACTTCATTTACATTTCAAATATGTATAGAGATACTCTGGTCTGGAAGGCAGGTCCTTTCTTTCCAACATGACTTAAAGTCAAGCACGATAAGGTAGAATTAGCATTAAGTGTGTGGCTGTCTTTTAATGGGAAGGGCCTCTAGTGAGCACTTAGGTCTATTAGTAATTCTGTAAGGTGATGAGTCCGAATGGATAAAGAGTGGGAATTTCCAAGGGCCACAGAAAAACTTCAGACCATCATTCCAGATGACTGCATATGGTAAATGTTTACTTCTAAAGGGGCATTCAGAGATAGGCTTTGAGTGAAACTTATGCAGTAAACTGATTTCTTAAGGGCCAAGATTTCCTGAAATCAAAATGGAAAATGATGAAAATTATTGGAAACCAACCTGGAATGTTAAGGAAATAATGTTACTCAAAGCTAACAGCTTGCCCAGCTATATAGGCTTTATTCAAGCTGATAATTTCATGATTTACCTTCCATTGTCATCAAAGAGTGTATGACTTGAATGAGCTAATCATGGTGCTGCATGCTTTTAATTCCAGCACTTAGAAGACTAAAACAGGAAAATGGTATGTTTCAGGCCAACCTGAGCTATATAGTGAGTTCAAGGGCAACTTGAACTATGTAGTAACAATCTGTCTCAGAAGCAAAACAAAATTTAATTTGTAAAATAGTGAGCCTGGGCATGAGTGGTCCAAAGCCTCCTCAAGCAGAAAAGTCAATGACACTCTTGTTTCTAATTAACCAACAAACAGCCAGACATGGAGCTATGGCTCAAATGACAGAGCACTAGCCTTAAGTAAAATAACAAAGCTCAGGGACAGTTCAAGCCACAGAACTGACACCAAAGGCAATTATTTTAATTTAAAAAAAAAAAGCCAGGGGCTGGTGGCTCACATCTGTAATCCTAGCTACCCTGAAAGCTTTGATCTGAGGATCAAAGCCAGCCCAGGCAGAAAAACACCATGAGATTCTTCTCTATGATTAATTACTCAAAAAACAGAACTGGAGCTGTGGCTCAAAGTGGTAGAGTGCTATCCTTGAAGAAAAGAGCTCATGAACAATGCCAGGGCCCTGAGTTCAAGTCTAACAAAGGAGAGACTATTTGTTCATTTGGTGAGGAGAAATATTAGGGAAAAGATGACAGGAAATTTTAAAGAAAAACACAAAAATATTCATAGAAAACGTAAGAAACTGTCCATATCTCTAAGCCGCTATCAGCTCCTGTGGAGGGGAAAGTGAAACCACAATCAAAAGGTCAGCCAGGCAGCCACGTGACATTTTTTTTTTTTACCTACAAGGCAAACCTATCAGAATAATAGTACATTTCTCAGCCAAAACCCCAAGCCCAGAAAAACATGAAATGATATATTTCAAGGCCTGAAAGAAAAATTTCAACCAAGGTTCTACAATCAGCAAAATTACCCTCAAATCAAAGAAGTAACGACTTTCCATGGTAAGTATAAATCAAAGCAATCCATGACAACTAAGTTGTCATTGCCAACAGTCACTCAAAGGAGTAAAACAGAGCACAGAAAAGAATATATCTCACAAGATGTGTATATAAATAGATATGGGGAAGAATAAAAAATTCAGTAATGGAATAAACCTTTAAACATTTTAAAAACGAAAACAAGATCCTGTTTTCAGACTGCAAGAAACCTCACTGGAAAAATCACAAGGAAACTAAGAGTAAAAGGACTGAAAAAGATATTCTAAACAAACAGAAGGTGAGAGCAAGCAAAAGTAGCTATATTCCTATGTAATAAAGATGGCTTTTAGTCTAAACTAGTCATAAGTGGTAAACAAGGTCACTGAATATTAAGGAACAATCTATCAAGAAGATATAATAATTAAGCTGGGCACAGTGGCTCACGTCTATAATCCTAGATACTCAGGAAGCTGAGATCTGAGGCTCATAGTTCAAAGCCAGCCTAGGCACTAAAGAGTGTGAGACTCTTGTCTCCAATTGATCACTAAAAAACGGGAAATGGGGCTGTGGCTCAATGGGTAGGGCAGTAGCCTTGAGCTAAAGAGCTCAGGGACAACTCCCAGGCCTAGAGTTCAAGCCCCATGACCCACAAAAAAAGAGATTTAATAAGTACATATGCACCAAATATTGATGCACCCAAAACTGATAAAAGCAAAACAAAACCTTGTCATAAAAGGACAGAGAGATTGAGATACAATAAAACTCGTTACTTTAATATCCCAGCCTTGTCAACCAATAGGTCATCCAAACAAAAACACTTAAGAAATTTTGAGTTAAACAGCACCTTAGGTCAAGTAGACTCAACAGACTGCTATAGAATAGTCCATCCACCAACTGCAAAACACATGGTCATCTCAGTATTTCATGGAACTTTCTCCAACATAGATTACATGATAAGCCATCAAGTCAGTCATAACAAGAATGAAAAAATGAAATCGCTTATATTTTCACAAGTTATAATGGAATACAATTAGAATCTCATAGCAAGAGAAACTACAGAAAATATAGAAACGTAGAGATTGAGCAATGAACTTTTCAATATTCAATGAGTCATTTAAAAATTCAGTAAGGAAGGAGCTAGAGGTATGGCTAAAGTGGTGCAGTGCCTACCTGACAAGCATAAGGCCCTGATTTCAAACTCATACCCACAAAAGAAATCATTAGGGGGGAATTGAAGTTCCTAGAATCAAATGACAATGGAAATGCAATTTACCATAATATTTGGGATATAGCAAAGGCAATTCTAAATGGGAAAATTATTGTTAGGAGCATGAATTTAAACAAGCTATAAAGACAAAATCATGTACATAGGAAAATGAACATTACTGGAGATCTTCATATTAAGTGAAACACCTGGTTCGAAGACACATCAAATCTATTTATCCTACAAGAGGAGCACGATACTGTGGAGAAAAGGAATGACCACATAGAGATATTAAAATCAGTCAGATCAACTCCATTAGATGAGAGTAGAGTTGTGTTATGAAATATGAAGTCTACATCTCTATTTTAATCACTACGCTCTCCACAGAAGTTGGCTAAAACTTGTTTTGCAACCTTTTCTCTCCAATACATCTTTCTAATTAATTATACCATAATGACAGTAGAGCCTTGGTCTCCTCAGGCATGTAGAAAACTGAGGGAAAATTGTGAATGCTCAAGATGCAGAGTTCAGCCCTCTAAAATTACTCACACCTATACCATAATGGCATAGGAGGTCTGAGCATCATAACTTGAAATAGCCTAAGTAAGCCATGTTACTCTCACAAAATTGCTACAGTACACATTAATTACCACTAACAAAGCACTTTGTCTCAAATATTGTCCATGCATGATCCAGCCTTCTCATAATGTGACCCAACTAAAAATGTAATACTTTATAGCATATCTAAACTTTTCACGGTGTCACTTTCATTAAGCACTTTATGTCTTTCTTGGGCTTGAAAAGAATACCATAAACTTTATTTTGATTTGGGGGCCATCATTTTCTTTCTGAGAGGCAGATTTTCACAAATTAAGGGCAAGGAAATGCTCAGCAAATAATTTCTCTGCTTTGGGCTGCAAAACACATTTGAGAATTTAATTTTTTGCTTTTTATTTTGTTTCATCATGTATTGCTTTTCTGTCATGCTTGATCAAAATTGAATGTAATAAATCTATGCATTTACATGACAAACAGTTTTGAGGTCCCAAGACCTTTGGTGCCAAAAAATGTCCTGGAGGCGGCTTTCTGCATTGGAGTAACCTATTTCAGATGATGGACAGTAAAATGTAAATTCAACTATTGGGTTATTACAAACAGGAAAATACTCAAGAAAAAGGTATTCTACTCGAATAGAATTTTCTAGAAGCCAAAACCATGCCTCAACTGACAGGAAGTGACATAATGAAAATTGTCACATAGAAAGGTATTAAAATATGTATAATGTTAAATCTGGTCTGATTTTACCCCTAACTGTATGATTATTTCTCCATGCCTCAGTTTATTCCTATGTAAAAATAAAAGTAAGGTTTAGACTCAAATGCATTTTGGCCCAAGCAAGCAAATGAGCAACATTGCCACATATAAGGGGGGAGAAGATATGTACGTTTTGGAGAGGGCAGCAGATTGATTTCTGAAAGCATAATTTCTAGTTTCACAGGAAGTGGAAGATTGTAAGAGCTCTGATTGCTTGACCTAAGGGGGAAAAATAGCAATATGTAATGTCTTCTGACAGCCAAAGTAGAATCTATGGTAGAAGAAACAGAGTCATTGTGTATAGTTCCAGAAAGAGGAATATGGAACAAAGTCACACAAAGACACAATGTTAAGCACAACATAAAACGCACAACGTAAAAGCTTTCCTCACAAAACTACTGCAGAAGCAATCCCAGCCTTGTGAAAAAGTTTGAATGATAGCCTTTAATGTCCCTTTCATCTCTCAGCATCTGGGAAGTTGTACCTAATTAGTAAATGTAGACTTCTCTCAGCCTAAGGCTGAGTAAACCAGGGTAAGGGCTGGGAGGTTAGCCTAGTGGTAGAGTGCTTGCATAGCATGCACGAAGACCTGGGTTCGATTCCTCATTACCACATACATAAAGCTGGAAGTGGTGCTATGGCTCAAGTGGTAGAGTGCTAGCCTTGAGAAAGCCCAAAGACAGTGCTCAGGCCCTGAGTTTAAGGCCCAGGACTGGCAAAAAAACAAACAAGAAAGGAAAAACCCACAAATCTTCAGTGACTAAGAGAGCATTATTCTCATCTCATGTTATATCTGAAACTACACTCAGACTGTGAGTCCCACAGGACAGACAATAGGGTTGTCTTGTTTCTGAAAGGCTGGTGTTGAACCTGTTATGACACAGAAAAGGACAATGATGAACCTTGAACATGTTCCAAATCCAAGATGCAGAAATAGACCAGTGATTGAAGCAAAATAATCAGGTCACACACTGGATACTTATTTCAGCTTATCTGGCACTGTTGGTTCATGTCTGTGATCCTAACTACTCAGGAGAGCTGAGATCTGAGAATCATGAAGCGAGCCAAGACAGGAAAGTCTGTTGAGACTCTTATCTACAATTAACCATTAAAAAAAATAGGTGAATCTGTGACTTAAGGGTAGAGTGCTAACTGAACAAAAAAGCTCAGAAACAGTGCTAAGGCTCTGAGTTCAAGCTCCAACACTAGCGCCATAAAACAAAAGGAGCAAAAACAAGAAAAGTGTAGTGACACCCTACAAAGGAAACTGCAGTGAAAATAAAATTGATGTACAGTGCTAATCTTTCCAAGAAAAAAGGACAAATGATTATTTCTTTGTTACCGAATGCTAACGCAAATCCACCTGTGTTCCTGTGCGTGGCAATGCATTAGCAGCAACAAACAGAGACAATCTAGAGCAGCAATGCAGCTCAAAACACACTACGTCTGATGAGTGTGGGAAGCCAAATACCGCTAGATAAAATCTGGATAAACTCTGCTCTGCAGCAGAGTTTAGAACCACAAGCCACTTCCCTTAACCTTCTTCATTATGACAGAGACAATGCTATAGAGTCCGTGAGCCAGTCACAAAGAAGCTGATAAAAACAAAAAAAAACTCTTCTACTTCAGCATTTGCTCCATGCTCATCGATTTAGATTTTTGTGTTTACATATTGATTCCAGACAATGTCTGTTTCTTTCCTAGTCCTTGTTTAAGTGTGGGACAATGACTGTGGTCTTTCCTTCTTTAAAAGAAATTATTGTAAAGGTGATATATAGAGAGGTTATAGCTACATAAGTCAAGTAATGAGTATATTTGTTTTTGAACAGTGTCACCTCTCCCTCATTTCTCTTGCATCTTTCCTTCCAATACCCCATCCAATTTTAGTTTCACAACACACACACACACACACACACACACACACACACACACACACACACACACACACACCATCTCAAGGTACTGTGGCAGACAAGCTGATTGAGTCTCCACAAGACCCACCAAGAAGTCTTCCTCTTCCTGGCTGGTAAGGCTTCCGAGCAGCGGCGTTAACAACAAAGCTGAATCCCAATTCACTGGCACCCTCCATGACACAGGACATGGTGACAGACATGGGTGTTGGAGCAAACAGAAGGCGGGAGGTTGAATCTCTTTATTACATCTTGAATGTCCCTGAACGTTTTGTTCCTAACTTTGAGTTTTCCTACATTTTTTCTGTGTCTCCACAGACCCATAGAATCTGTTTAATTTCCTCTCTGGCAAACAACAAAAATGTGTGTGTGTGTGTGTGTGTGTGGTGTGTGTGTGTGTGTGTGTGTGTGTGTGTGTGTTTGTTCCATCAAGGGACATATTTATATATAGCTTTTTCTTTTTTGCCAGTCCCTGGGCTTGAACTCAGGGCCTGAGCACTGTCCTTGGGCTTTCTCAAGGCTAGCACTCTACCACTTGAGTCACAGCATCACTTCTGGCTTTTCTATGTATGTGGTGCCAAGGAATCGAACCCAGTTCTTCATGCATGGTAGGTAAGCACTCCACCCCTATGTCAAACTCCCGGCCCCTATAAGTTTTTTTTAATGAAGAATTTATTAACATTGATTTTTTACATCATATTTCAAATGGCCCCTATAACTTTTTAGATTGGAACTTTTTAGATGCTCTGAGTCAGAGGCCAAATATCAAAAAGATTTTCTAAGAGAAGTTGCAGCAGTCATGAAACTTTGCTGTGGGTCTTCTCTGAAGCTACAAAAAGTCCTGGCTTCCCATGAATGAAAGAAGTTTATAAAGAAAAGGTTTTTAAAGTTTATAGGAAAATGCATGTACTGAAGATATGTAGCTTTCTTACTGAACTCTAACATCCGTATGAACCCAGCTTTACTTCCCCAAGATCATACAATGATGTCAGGGTGAACTGGAATTTCAGGTCCAATTTGTCTGAACCAGAACCTCTGTCTAATGCTGAGTCTGGTGTGACTCCTTTGTGCTGTTTGTTTCCATGTTCATGAAGAGGTCAACTTTAATAGTAATAAACATATTTCTATTAGATTTGATTTCCTTTTTACATAAACGGGTTCTACTGGCTTCTCTCATTCGCTCCTGGTTATCTTGCCTACTGGAAAAAAGTAACCTTGTCTGCTGTTGCCACCTGGTGGTAAGACACCTAATTTTTTCTTTTTCTTTTTTTTTTTTTTTTTATGATGGGTCATGGCGCTTGAACTAGGCCTGGGCGCTGTCCCTGAGCTCTTTAGCTCAAGGCTACCGTCCTACCCTTGAGCCAAGCCCCACTTTCCATTTTCTAGAGGTAAATTAGAGATAAGAGTCTCAGGTCCTTTTGTTCCCAGGATGGCTTTGAACCTTGATCCTCAGATCTGAGTAGCTAGGATTACAGGCGTGAGCCACCATGCCCAGCTAAGACCCCTAATTATTTTTTTTTAAGTTTCTTGAAAATTGAGAGTAATCTTTTATGTGACTTTTGAAAATTCAAGTCAGAAAGTGATAATGGGCTAGAACTGATGTCTCACACCTGTAATACTGTAACTACTCAGTGTAATAATCTGGCAGGCTTCGCTACCAAAATTGTTTTTGTTTTTGTAAAAATGCTTAACCTGCTCGACCACCTGCATGTGGTTACGACCACCTGTGTGTGGTTTCGTCCTTGTGGTTATTGATTATGGCATTGTAAGGTGACGTCATAAGGTGACTACTGCCTGCGTGTGGTGTTTATCTTTAAAAGCTCAGCCCCACTAAAGGTCGGGGCTGCTCTCTATCAGCCTGAAGGTAGAGAGTAGCTGCTGTGCTGCTATTAAATTGACTCCTAGCTCTGTTCACTAAGTGCTGGGGGACTCAGGCCCCCCGAAAATGGCTGGGATATAACACTTCTGAGTAGCTAGGATTACACGGGTGAGTAATTGACACCTGGCCTGCCCAGGGAATTTTAAGAAAGAATCACGGACTTCAGATGATTTTAATTCTCATTTATTCAACAGAAAGGAAATTGACCACATTGGCTTTGATGCCTCCTTACTTCATTTGCCAGGCAGCTGCTATTCTAGAAGGTAAAAGAAAACACAAGAGCTTTCCCCTGCTCTGCCACAAACAGGGTTTAAGTTGCTTGATTTACAACAGTGCCTTCTAGGCTTTCTATTTTGAGAGAGAGAGGTCTTGTGGAAGAGCCATTGTGTTGATGAGAAAAACATATAGTTGTCTTCTGTAGAGAGAAAATGGTTTTCAAAAGGAAGAGAATTACACTCTGGCAACAGGATGACAGGCCTGGCTGGAGTCCAGTTTCCTGTCTCAGCTTCCATCTGAACACCAATTTCACCCGAAATTGGCATTAGTTTTCACCTTCAAAGCCAAATTGACCAATTTCGAAGGTATTCTGCTGACCAGGGGTGATTGACATCTCTCTGGGAGGAAATGGGGATCTTTTTTGAGCTGTTGTATCCCCACTAGGGGTTTTCACCTGAAGAGTCACAGGAAGGACTCTCATCCCTCCAGAGCTCACAGAGAAAACACTCTTCTCAGCAGGGGTCTGTGTCTGAGGAGGCTCTTGGACCTTGCTAGTGCCTGCAGTGGTGCCAGATGCATGGGCCAGAGGGGTCACAGTTTGTGCCCCAGGAGCCTCGGTCTTCCCTCTGAATGTTACAGTGTGCTTTGGAAAGGGAGTTGTATCCCTTCCAGAGGTCACACTTCTATCTCCAGGGTCTGGAGTCATATATTTGTTCTTCCCATTGCCCTCCACAGTCACCCCCTCTCCTCCGGGAGGCAAAATCTTCACATCCGTGGTCAGTGCCTTTGTCACAGTCAGCCTTTCAGAGCCAGATCTTGAAACATTCACAGCAGATGAGTACTGAAATTGTGGTAAAGAAGTTGTGCTCAAGCCTATGGGGAAAAAAAATAAACAGAAAAAAGAGATGAGATTCCTCTTTCTTATTAATTATTGGCAGGACTAGAACCACTCTGGGGCTCATGTACCTACTCTAATATTCTATAACTGAAGGATCCTCATCATTTATGCATTTGAAAGCACAGACAATAATCCCACATTGAAACCCTCTTTCCCAGCCCCATCATTGTAGCAGTGCTAAGTCATGGGTCCTCAGGGGATTTGTTACATTTCTGCTGAGTGACACCCGAATGGAGCCATTTCCTGTGCTGAAGTCCTCATTTTGACACCTCTAATTGCACCACCAACCAAATCGAATTCCTTACTTGTGGGAGGTCCAAGGAGAAGGCTCTTGTGTCTACATATTCTTGGAAACATCAGGGACAAAGCTTAAAAGCAAGAAGTCTCTAAATGACAGGTTACTTGGCTGAGCTCAAGTCTTGTGCATTAAATGAGGATTATAAAAAAATCTCCAACTATCTTTCAGCTCTTACACACTAAGTTCCATCTTCTAACTGCTGGCTCAGACTCTAGTATCAAAAGAAATGGTCAGGCTGGGTGCTGGTGGCTCACCTTTGTAATCCTTACCACGCAGGAAGCTGAAATTTGAGGGTCATGGCCCAGGCAGGAAATTCTTGTCTCCAATTAACCACCAGAAAACTGGAAGTAGAACTGTTTCTCCCAGTGGTAGAGCACTAGCCTTGAACTAAAGGAGCTCAGGGACAGCACCCACGCCCTGAGTTCAAGCCCCATGACAGAAAGAAAAAAGGAAGGGAGGAACAGAAGGAGGGAGAGAGGATAAATCCAAAGATACCAAATTCCCTCTTCTAATCCTTATCCAAGAAATAAACTAGCATATATTGAGTACTGATATGAGCCAGTGAAGTTTCATTCCATATTTTGTTTTGTTCTTGTAATAGGGTATTCCCATTTCCAGATAAGGCAAAGGAAACTCTTAAGAGGGCAAATAAGGAGGCAGGAATGGTGGCACACATCTGTAATCATAGCTACTTAGGAGGCAGAGGCAAGGAGTATTGAGAGTTCTAGGCCAGTTCAGGCAAAGTTAGCGACTCCATGTCAAAAGCAAAATACAAACAAAAGGGCTTGTGACATGACTCAAATGGAAGTGGACTGGAGGCCCTAGATTCAATTCCTAGGAACACACATACACACACACACACACACACACACACACACACACACACACAGTCAAATGAGAGACACAGTAAACATTAGAGAACATGTTGCTTGATCTGACGTCAGGGTCATGTGTGTCAGCTTCTTCGAAGAATTTAGACCCTACCAGTGCTCAGTTATGCAAATTCCAACTCTGGCTTTCACACCATAGGCTACTTACCAGGCTTTACCAGAAGGTCCTTCAATATGTGAACCAGAGGGAAAGGGCCACTGCCACAGAAAGCACCCCTGACATCATCTGTGTCCAATGTCCACACCATGGCACCCCCAAAATGTTCTCTCTTTATGAACTTTCCCTGAAAAAATATATATCACAGACTATCAGTGCCTTCCCTGGCCACCTACAGACTGGAGATAGTGACATAATCATCACCACCATCATCATTAGCACCATCATCATCATGCAGAAGATAATAATAGGAGGCAATGTGGTAGGAAGATTAGGGTACAACCTGTATTTTAACTCTTGCTATGGAATCCTAGAAAGTTTATGTGATTTGTGTCTCGTGTGTGTGTGTGTGTATGTGTGTGTGTGCGTGCGTGCACACGCGCGTGTGTGTAAATGGAACTTGTAAAAACCAGGTAACTTGAGTGGATAGGTAGGATTAGGAGAGATGGGGGGCATGATGAGTAATGGAAGGGATAACATTGATCAAGAAGCATTGTACTCATAAATTGACTCATCGAACTGAAACTCATTTGTGCAAATACATAAAGATAATTTTTTTAAAGTAAGGCAAGTCCTAGTGGCTCTTGCCTGGAATCCTACTCAGGAGAATGAGATCTGAGGATCAGGGTTATCTTATCCCTAAAAAGCCAAAAAAGCCAGATGTGAAGTGAATCTCAAATAGTAAACCACCAGCCTTAAGCAAGATAGCTAAAGGACAGTACCCAGGCCCTGAGTTCAAGCCGCTGAATGGACATAATAATAATAAAAATAATAGCCATAACAATAATAATATCCTTTCTTCATCCCCATACTCGACTCCATGTTGTCCTGGAAGGTACAGCAATGTTCCTCAGTACAAGTCCCCCACCTGCCACTAGTCCTGAGTGACTTCCTCCCTTTGGACAATCCTCTCTCTGAGCTCCTGTGGATCATGGCTTTAAGTCCACTCAATCCACTATCAGGCTATTGATATTTTCTGTCTTCCATTCCCAAGCCAGACTGAGATCCTAAGAGCTGGAAGCAATGCTTTCTACCTTTCCTCACCAGTGAGTCCCAGCAGGAGATATGCATACATAGCAGAAGACACACTAAGACCTCATAAGGGCTTCTCCACCTTTTGTGTTTTAACTTCTAATTGTTCTCTCAAAAAAATAGAACAGCAGGGGCTGGGAGTTTGGCCTAGTGGTAGAGTGCTTGCCTAGCATGCACGAATACCCAGGTTCGATTCCTCGGTACCACATACATAGAAAAAAGCCAGAAGTGGTGCTGAGGCTCAAGTGGTAGAGCTCTAGCCTTGAGAAAGTCCAAGGACAGTACTCAGGCCCTGAGCTCAAGCCCAAGACTGGCAAACAAAAACAAAAATCAAAACAAACAAACAAACAAAAAAAACAGAACAGCAGCATCTGCCCTTTTTCAGCACCTACAATAGAGCTATGAATTATTTCCTATAAACCCCAATATCAAAGCAGTTGTCAAATACTGACAACTTCTCACCCACAATCTCTTCTTCCAACCTCCTAATCTAGACCCCTTATGTTTTATGCTTGGACTCTTACGTGTCATTCCAAATAACAAACGATTACAGCAAATTTATATGAACATGTACTAAAAATCATTCCCAGGCTTTCAAACCTACTGAATGTTCCAAAGTAGACCCAAGAATTTCTACTTTATCAAATCTCTTAGACTCATCAAAGCACAGACGAAGTCTGGACACGACTTCAATTTCAGTATTCAAGAGGGAGAGGCAGGAGAATTAGGAGTTTAAAGCCAGTCTGGGCTATATGATGGGTTCCAGGTCAGTTTAGGTTAGATGATAATGAGATTCCGTTTAAAAAAAAAAAAGAACAGAACAGAACAGAACAGCCAAGCATTGGTAGCTCATGCCTGAAAACCTAGCTACTCAGGAGACTGAGTAGCTTGAAGCCAGCCCAGGCAGCAAAGTCTATAAAACTCTTATCCCCAGTTAGCCAGCAGAGTGAAATCAGCCACTTCAGAGTGAAAGTGTGGTTCACCTGATAAAACATCAACCTTAAACAGAATAAGATGAAGAGACAGCGCTCAGTTCAAGACAGGATTAGGAAGTGCACATGCAGGCACTGCGCACTCCCCAGGGTCCCACAGTGGGAATCCACATGCTGAAGCAAAAAATTGCTGGGTCTCACCTTGTAACTGAAGCTGGTAGCATCATCATAGCCAACCCACTCCTTCCCTTTGCAGGCATATGGAACATACTGATAGTCAATCCAGTACTTTTTGGCTTTCTGAATAAAGGAACAAACCTGCCAGGAAGACCAGAGGTGAGTTCCATGAAGTGCCATAACAAGAAGCAAAAGGACACATGGTTGCTCCTTGTTCCAGAATATAAAACTTAGGAAGTCCTCACCAGGGCAGGAGGGGAAGTTAGATCACACTAGGCACTGGTGGCTCACACCTGTAATCCTAGCTACTCAGGAGGCTGAGCTCTGAGGATCCTGGTTTGAAGCCAACTCAGGCAGGAAAGCTTGTGAGACAAGCCCAGTTAACTAGCAAAATACTGGAAGTGGAGCTGTGGATGAAGTGGTTAAATGCCAGCCTTGAGAGAAAAAGCTAAATGAGAGTGTAAGGCTCGGAGTTCAAGCCCCAGTACCAGTGCACATGCACACATGTGCAGATGTGTGCACACACACACACACATACATACATACACACAAAGAGGGAATGGAGTGGGAGATGGGAATTCCTCTCTATCCTGAATAAATTCCTTCTGTTGTGTGGTCTGGGTGCTGTTGACTCCCACCTGTCTGTAATCCTAGCCATTCAGGAGGCTGAGATCTGAGGATTATGGTTCAAAGCCAACCCAGACAATAAAGTCTCTTATCACTAAGAGCTTCAGGTCCTGAGTTCAAGCCTCAGTACTAGTATATGCATACACATACACAGCCTTAATAGTGAGAAAGCAAGGAATCAGCACAGATGAAACAAGACTGGCCATACATTAAAAATTTCACCTAGATAAGGGATATATGCTGACATATATTTTTTACTTTTGCAAGTGTTCGAATTATATATGTATGCTCTATATAAATACATGTATATGCACATATACATCTGTATAGTATATATACATATGCATATATAAATATAGAATGTATGCATATATCATATAAATGAGATATATATCATATATATGTCATATGTGATTTTTAGTTCTTATAGTAAGTCAGGGTTTGCCTGCACAGTATTGAAGATCCTTTTGTGTGAGCCAGGAACGTAGCCTAGTGGCAAGAGTGCTTGGCTAGCATGCATGAAGCCCTGGATTCGATACCACATAATAATAAAAAGCTAAAAGTGGTGCTGTGGCTCAAGTAGAAGTAGTAGAGTGCTAGCCTTTAGCATAAAGTGTCCAAGGACAGTGCCCAGGCCCTAAGTTCAAGCTTTAGGACTAGCAAAAAAAAAAAGATCTTTTGTGAAAATATATAAGTCTCTCATCTTCCACCAAAGAAAGAGAAAATTCCTGAGAAGGTGAATTTTCTTTGTTGAATATACTACCTCTCTTGCTCTAACTCTCCCTCTCTCGTCATGTTGTATCATCTACTGCCCATGTAGGGCTGGGGGTCCCCTTGACAAAATTTCCAAATACCGTCACCTCATAATAAGCCAGGAATCCAGCTTGCTGGGTGTACTTTCCTGAAGCCCCTGGCCCTACAGCTGCAGCATGCAACCCGTTCTCAGAAGCTTTGAGAAGGCGAAAGGTACGTCCATAGGTAGGGAATCCCATGATGAGCTTCTCTGCAGGTGCATTAAGCCTCCGCCAGTGATTCATGGCATACGCCTGCAAGTAAGAAGAACACAGCCCATCTAAGAAACAATACTACACTCAAATACGGACATCTGGGCTGCCTGAGACCTTTCCTTTTCTTACCGAAGACCTGGGATCTTCCGGAAAAGAGAAGAGGGGGCTATTGTGTCCTGTGAACTTTTCCCAGCTTCCATGCAAGTCATAAGACAAAACACTGATGAAATCCAAAAGTCTGCAAGGAATGGAAGAGAATATATGTAGGTTGGGCTAGCCAACCTTACCTTGTCAGGCAAGAACATTGTAGTGCTAAGTGGCTAAACCATTGTGTGTTGGCTTCACCTGAGCTTCTCTGCCTGTGAGGTCTGCATAGAATATGCCTGTCATGTTAAGACAGAGAGCTATGCATCAGGTTCTGTGCATTCTGAGAGAGTATCTGTGTTGGCAGGCAGAAACTGGGCAAAAAAGAAATATATCCAGGCCTTCCACAAGTGCTCACAAGAGTCTAAGTAACTACCCTGAGTAAAAAGAGTTCTGACCCCTAGCAATAAAAGTCTTTCTATTTTCTACCATTCCAGGAACCACAGACATCACCTTCTAGAAACTTCCTACTGATCAAGTATGACCAAGCAGGCACCAAGTCAGAGGTATGTGGTACTGTAATGATCTAATTTTAATTTTTGTGTGTGTGCCAGTCTTGGGGCTTAAATTCAAGGTCTGGGAGCTATAGGTTCACACCTGTCTTAGCTATTCCTCTCCTTGAGCGCGTGCTCTCTCTGTCTCTGTCTCTCGCTCTCCCTCTCTCTCTCTCTCTCTCTCTCTCTCTCTCTCTCTCTCTCTCTCTCTCTCTCTCTCTCTCTCTCTCTCTCTCTCTCTCTCTCTCTCTCTCTCTCTCTCTCTCTCTCTCTCTCTGTCTCTTTTGGCTAGTCCTCTAACACTTAAGCCACAGCTCCACTTCCAGAGTTTTGGTGGTTAGTAGATGATAAGAGTCTCATGCCTGGTGATATAATTTTAATCAAGCCAATATCTTATGAAATTTAACTTTTCCCATTTAAAAATTGAAGCAGTGGTAGAGCTCAAACATTGAGCACAAAGAGTGTCAAGACCCTGAGTTCAAACCCCACAACTGACAAAAAAAAAAAGAAAGAAAATAATAACAACAACAAAAACCGGAAGCATTGCTAGGTAGTAGTGGCTCACACCTGTAAGCTTAGTTACTCAAAAGGCTGAAATCTGATGATCACAGTTCAAAGCCAGTCCAGAGAAAGGGGAGACATGGATCAAGATGTATTATACTCTCAAACTCACATCTTGAATTAACATTTCTTTTTTTTTTGGCAATCCGGGGCTTGAGATCAAGGCCTGAGCACTGTCCATGGACTTTCTCAAGGCTTTCTCTACAACTTGAGTCTCACCACCACTTCTGGTTTTTTTCTATGTATGTGGTACTGAGGAATCAAACCCGGGTCTTCGTGCATGCTAAGCAAGCACTCTACCACTAGGCCAAACTCCCAGCCCCTTGAATTAACACTTCTTCTACAACTACTCAAAAACAATTATTTATTTTGGTCATGGGGCTTGAACTCTGGGCCTGGTGCTGGCCCTGAGCTCTTCAGCAGAAGGCTAGCACTCTTCCACTTGAGCCACAGTGCCACTTCTGGTTTTCTGGTGGTTAATTGGAGATAAAAGTCTCACGGACTTTTGTGCCCAGGCTGGCTTTGAACCACAATCCTCAGATCTCAGCCTCCTGAGTAGCTAGGATTACTGGCGTGTGCCACCAGCGCCCACTAAAACAATAATTAAAAAAAAATCAATCTAGAAAGAAAAGTTCATAAGTCTCTTATCAACACTTAAAGCAAAAAAACAGAAGTGGAGGTGTGGCTCAAGTGATAGAGTGTCAGCGTTGAGCAGAAAAAGCCAAGCAAGAATGTGAGGCTCTGAGCGATAGCCCCAGTACAAGCATCCCCACCGTAGAAAAAAAATTAGATCTGAAAAAGTCATGTGCTGTTCTCTTCTATCTTTTCAACTTTTGCAAGGGAAACACATTTTGAAATTTGAGTGTGACACAAGCATGCCTGACTTTGTTTCCATCTGCTCTCTAATGCTATCCTCCTCAGCACAGTACATCTGTAGCTATGAGCTGAGACGGAAGAGGCGGGGCCTGTGGCATTCTCTCCTTTGTGAAAGCCAGGAAGAGGCACTGCAGAAGATTCTGCTCATGGCCATGGTATTCAGGGCCAACACTGCAACACTCTGCTCTGACCTTCTGAAGAAAACCCCCTGGTATATCCAGCACTGATACAGTATCAGTGCTGTGGCACATTATCAGGTCAGGCATGTGGCAAGCTTGGACTCCAAGTTTCAGACGCTTCACGGTTCTGAGCTCAAGATGCCTCCTTCCCTCCCAGGTTCTGTCCCACCAGAACAGCATCTACTCACTGTCCCATACGGTACACATCATATGACGTTTGGATGATGCGTGGAACACCAGAGACAGCAGCAGAGAGCAGCAGCCTTGGCCGCTTGGTGTTCTGCGCCTCGTTCTTGAAGGCAGACAGCAGCTCCTAGGAAAGACACAGAAGGAGACAAAGCAGTCAGGGAGAGAATGTGTCGTCCTTTGAGCCAGGTATGGGGACACAAAGGATGCAGAATGAAGGCTATGACTACTGTGAAAGACTCTGAGAACCCACGTAGTAAGTCTCTTCAATCACAGGAACCAAATCAGATGGAATTCAGAAAACTTGAGTTCTTCAATGCACAGATCTTTGTAAGGAGAAAGTTAAATGGAAAAACAAGAAATCTTGAAGTGATAGAATTAAGACAGCATTGTCAGGCGAGGTGGCTCATGCCTGTAATCCTAGCTACTCAGAGGGCTGAAATCTGAGGATCGAGGTTCAAAGCCAGCCTGGGCACTTAAGTCTATGAGACTCTTATCTCCAATGAATCACCAGAAAACCAGAAGTGTCGCTGTGGCTCAAAGGGTATGATGTTAGCCTTGAGCTGAAGAGCTCAGGGATAGCACCCAGGCCAAGGGTTCAAAATCCCACAACAAAAAAAAAACAAAAAAAAAGAATTAAGACAGCATTAAAATAATGTAATATTTCACTTGTTTTATTTGAAAATGGTCTGTAAAAGCCAGAATTTCTGACCTTGTAATGAAGTCAGAAATGTTATTCAAGAAATGACTTTGCCTCAGCCATTTCTTTTGTTTGATATGGAAATATACCAAAGTTATTTATTAAAATATGGTAAACCAGACCAGAAGTTTGGCCTAGTGGTAGAGTGTTTGCCTAGTATGCATGAAGACCCAGGTTCGATTCCTCGGTACCACATACATAGAAAAAAGCAGATGCTGTGGCTCAAGTGGTAGAGTTCTAGCCTTGAGAAAGCCCAAGGACAGTGTTCAGGCCTTGAGCTCAAGGCCTAAGACTGGCAAAAAAAAAAAAAAAGGTTCACACCTATAATCCTAGCTACTCAGGAAGCTGAGATTTGAAGATCATGGTTCAAAGCCAGCCTAGGCAGGAAACTCCATGAGACTCATCTCCAATAAATTACTCAAAAAAAAAAAAATGCCAGAAGTGGCACTGTGGCTCAAGTGGTAGAACACTCTGAGGAAAAAAAAAAAAAAGCTCACAGCATCCCAGGCAAGTTTAAGCCCGCCAGAAAAAAAAAATCAGATTCAGGCCCTGCCTGTGGGCTGTGAGAAAAACTGATACAGGTCAACAGGTCAACACCAATGGAGAAAGAGCAAAGTAGCTTGGTTACACAAGCTGTAGAAGCTGTCACTTAGCTAGAACGATAGAGCAAGACCCAGATGCAGAAAAAGAACACACATGGAGCACTTGCTGTGCAGAAGTTTGCCATATCACCTCTAGGCAATAGAAGTAAAAGAATATTCTATTTCCTCGCTCCTGCCCCCGCCCTTGGCCTTGTGCCCTTCTACCGTGAGCCCAGACACATGAACAGTACAGCCATTCTTGGATTCTGGAGCTTCCCAATGAGTCTTACCTCTATCAGGAGGAGAAAAGTCCACCGGTCACCCATGGGGCTGCCTCGTAGTCCAGGGTACAAGAAGAAAAGGTCAAGACCATCAAAGCCATGTGTCCTCAGGAGGGATATAACTGACGCAGTAAACTTGCCTCGGTTGGTTGGTGTAGATAACATCACAGTGAATCTGTTGGGAGACTGGAGAGTGAGGCTAAGAGCACAGCACCTAGGCTCTGCTAAGCAAGGCACCCTACCTCTTTCTGCCAGCACCTCATCAGAATCATCCAATTCTTTCTTTTTTTTTTAAGATCTGGTAAATCATACAGAACCATCCAATCCTTACCACCTGTCCTAGCCATGATGTTCTTTTCTCTGGCTGGACTGGGAAAAGGAAGATGAGCCAAGAGCAACAATTCCAGAAAGATCTACATTCTCATCAGGATCTGGGCTGACACCAGAAAGCCAGGCCTCTGACAAGAATTTCCTGTCCCCTGGCTCTTTTGCTTGCTTGTTTGATTTTTTTTTCTATCTTAATTTCTTTTCTTTCCATAGTGAAGACACTTTGGGAAGAATTCTAACTTGCTGGAGCTGAACATTGACTGAGGACTAGTCCTTTAGATACTGCTTAGTGGATGACCAGACTCAGAGATAGATGGGTAACTGGGTTGATGCTAAGAAACAAACATGGCAAGTCTCTAATATTCGTGACTCTTATTTTCCTGCCAATTTGAAACATAACCACTCTGTAGGATCTTCCTGGGCAGACATGAAGTAAATGTACAGCCCCAGGCTCTTCAAAGGTTCAGAGGAGGAGAGGTGAAGGCTGGAGCTTAGATGGCCTCAGTTGTCATCTCCCCAAAGTGAGAACACATGCAGTTCTCTGCTCCAAGAAGAGCCAGATGCAGAAGAAAGATTTCTCCAGAGAATAGAAAGGCAGTTTGTAATGTCCACTTTTTCTCAGGGAAGGGAAATGCCACCAAGAGTGGTCATTGCATGTGGAACAGGTTCTGTGTACCCATGCACCAGACCAGCACTTGATCTGTTGCTTCTTTGCCTCCACTGAGGTTAGTAGCACTGACTCTAACAAAGTGAGGAAATGACAGGCCCTGTGAAATTTGAGGTTCATTCTTTTTGTCCTATGTGATTCTTGTCCTCTTACAAAGGAGTATGGGTTCATTTGTACACATCTCATTTGACCTCTCAATTCTTCCCACATCTCCTTTCTCACCACCCACGAGGATTTCCTTGTCTCTTGTGACTCTCCAGGGAAGGAGTTCTTTAAATCCAGGGCCAGTCCAGGAGAATGACTTGCATGAACTTCGCTATGTTTATGGCCAAGCTGGCTTGCTACTCTACCATCCTCACTTCTAGCTGGCCCTACTCACCTCTCCCAGAGGAAAAAAAGTGACAGTAAGTCTCACCTTGATGTGCCAAAGTTCCACCCTCCAACAGATAGCAGTGTTTTCAGCTCCTTGTTCCTAGAACAGAGGAAAGAGGGTAGGTAGGCAGGTCCTTCCTCTAGGGGTCAGCAGAGCCCACCGTTCTCTGCTTTACACAGTGGAAGACAAATGGGAAATGGCTGGGGGTTGGGGGGTGGGGTGGGAGAGCATTGGAGACAAAAAGGGAAAGAGGCTGGGCACTGGTGGCTCATGCCTATATCCCTAGCTAAATGGGAGGCTGAGTTCTGAGGATCAGCTTTGAGGCCAGCCTGAGCAGAGAAGTCTGTAAGACTCTTATCTCCAATTAACTAGGAAAAGTCTGGAATTGGAGATGTGGCTCAAATGATAAAGGACTAACCCTGAGCAAAAAAAAAAACAAAAACAAACAAAAAAACTAAGGAAGAGTTTAAAGCACTGAGTTCAAGCCCCAGCGCTAACACACAAATAAGAAGAAAAAAAAAAAAACAGGGGGGGAGGAAGGTGGAAAAAGAGAAAAATGGGGAGAAAGGAAAAGTGAGAACAACAACAGGCCCAAGAGCCATCACAGCTCCATGACACCAAGTGTGTACAAAAGCCACCAAAACCCTCAGGGTCTGGGAGCTGTCCCTTAGCTATTTGGTTGGCATCCTACCACTTGAGACACAGTTCCACTTTCAGTGGAATTGGAAGTTAGAATCTAACAGACTTTCTGTGTTCGAATCATCCTCCTCAGATCTGAGCCTCATGAGTAGCGAGGATTACAGGTGTGAGCTACCCGTACCTCACTGAAATGCTTCTCTGCACTCATTTTCTCCTCTAACAAATATTTCTTGAGTAATAACGGAGCCACTGACTGGTTTGGAGGCTTGGACTTCAGTGGACAACTTTGTGGATGTGCTCTCTCCACACCTCAGGGGCTCGCAGCCCAAGTCTATGGCATTTTCCCTCAGCCATTCATGTAGAACTAAATCTTCCAGTGGACAGGAAAAGGACTAAGAGTTCCAGGCAGAGAATACTTAGCATATAATTACTAAGCACAACTCAGTGCAAGCACTGGCCTGGACACTGGGCATACTGAGGAATGAGACATACTGCTCCTCTTCTTGAGACGCTTGAGCTTGGAGGCTGCAAGTGATAAGTGGTAGTTAAAAAAAACATTAATATATGTTGAGCATCTGTGATGTTCAGGTTCTCTTAGAAGCATTTTAACAGCACTTGACCTTGAATATCCGAAATTGCCACACTGCAGAGTGAGTCTATCAGACAACAAGGAAAGCGATGACATCAAGGGAGAAATGAGGCAGAAAGGAACTTGAGGTGTTGGAAGAATCAAAGAAAAGTTTAAAAGAGGAGAAGTAGGCTTGATTCTCTTAAATCTGTAAGATTTTGGAAATGCACCTCCCCCTCCCCTCCAATATGAACGCACTTCTCCTTGAGCTGGTTGAACTCTGAATAGATAAACATCTCGTCTTGGAGATTACTGGCAACGATACGGTTGTTGTTCATTGAAGCAAAGGCAAAAATTAGATGGGTGCAGAGAAAAGGGTCGAGGTCCTGGGGCAAGATGGAAGCAGGGCCTGGTCGACTATGTGCCCAGTTGGCAAAATAACACACCAGTTTATAGGCAGCACCTGGTAAAAAAAGAACACACATTGGTTAGCAGAGGTCAATGGATTATAAAGGCACTGGGCACCTGTGGGTCATGATTGTAATCCTAGCTTCTCAGGAGGCTGAGCTGTAAAGATCCTGGTTCAAAGCCAGCTAAGGCAGAAAAGCCTGTGAGACTCTTATCGCCAGTTAATCAGCAAAAGCCCAGAAGTGGAGGTATGGCTCAAAGGATAGAGCACTACCCTTGAGCAAACAAGCTAAGAGACAGTGCCCAAGTCCTAAGCTTAAGACCCCAGAACAGGAACAATGAAAAAGAGTAGGGAGAGAGTATGGATGAGTTCAGATGCTGAGCACTGCAACAGCCTACACAACCCTCCCACTCAAGCACACACACATTGCAACTCATAGCAGCCCAACAGGTCACTGACATGGCCTCCTCCACCTATCCTCCCCTCCCCTCCACCTTCCAAACCCTCACTGAAACCCCACCCTTTCCCCCCTGCCTAGGTCCCAGGAAAAGTAAGAATGCCTCATGCAATCCTGAGCACCATGGGTTCCAAGTTCAGATTCCAAGTCTGAGACCATCTCACAGAATTGGTGATATCAACAGCAGGTAACCTAATAGCCACTGCTGGACTACACTGGGTCAATTTCTGCCAAAGGAGCCAGAGTTAAGCAGGGCTGCAAGGAACACTGTGGAAGACTTCCCAGCCAAGGAGTTGCCTTGACGCTGGAGGAGAGAAAACGATTTTCTTACCATTGTGATGTTTCAGCAGAAGAACCAGCCCTATGGGAAACAGAGGAAGGGATCACACACAGATTCATATGCATAACAAGTATATTTCCCCTGCACACCTTCTAGTTAGCCAGATTCCCAGCAGAGAGGCAGCACCTAGATACAGATGCACAAACTATCCACCCAATTCCTCTCCTCCAAAATGAAGTACAGAGAGTGAGAGCAAAGTTCATTTCTAATACGTTTTCTATATATAAACTGTGTGTGTGTGTGTGTGTGTGTGTGTGTGTGTGTGTGTGTGTGTGCTTTGCACAGGATTCATAATGGTTAAAGTCCCAGCAAAAGCTCTCTTAATATAACTACAAATGAATAAATACTGACATCTTGTCTGTTTCCTCAGAGATTATGATTTGATTAATCCAGGATGGAACCCAGACATTAAAATGTTTAATATGCAACCAAACTGGAGAGCTGCTAGTCTGTTCTTTCCTCCCTGGGTGCCCCTCAGCCTTCCCTGTATCTCATCCTGTGTCCAGCCTCCTGACTCCTATAAAATACCATACAGTCTCATAAAGCCTTGTAGCTCCTGGACTAACTTTGTTGGAACTCCCACACTCACCAACCCAAAGAAACAGCTTCCCCATCTTTGTGGTCTAACAGCCATGAGTTAACAGACTTTTTATAAGGGCTGACCCATTGGCACAGCCCAGTTACACACACACACACCCCACTCAATGATTCATAGGAGTCACAGTGACCCCAGAACCATCTGCACTTTCAGATCCAACAAAGCCATAGCCGTGGGCTTCCAATGGCAGAGTGAATGTCCTCCATAGCCTTACGTTTCCATTCTCAGCCTGGTCCTCAGTCCCACTTCATGGTTCTCAGACCCTCAGGACTGACTGAATGGGGAGAGAAGTATGATATGATAATAGTAAGTCTATTGTTACAAGATCATAGGTTGGCAGGCAGTATAATACAACTCAGAAAGCATCTACATTGCTTTCAGGCTTTGAGTCCAAGGTCTAAGACTCTGTCACCATCTAGAAGTGTTTCTACACTTCTTAGCCTTTGAGAGACTCAGTTAACTGAACAGCTCCTGTTTACTTCAGACAATTTTAAATGACTTGAAGTTCTGATTTATGAAAAAAGTTGTTAGTTCAGTAAAATTACTTACTCCTGTTATCCTAACAACTCAGGACGCTGAGCTCTGAGGATCATGGTTTAAAGCCAGACTGGGCAGAAAAGTCTGTGAGACGTTTATCTCCTATTAACAACCAAAAAGCCAAACGTGGAGTCGTGGCTAACATGGTAGAACATCATCCTTTAGCACAAACACCAAGGGACAGTTCCCAGGCTTCAAGTTTGAGCCTCAGTACTTAGTTCAGCCAGGTACTCATGGCTCACACTGTATTCCTAGCTACTCCGAAGGCTGAGATCTAAGAATCAACATTGAGAGCCTTCCTGGCAGAGACTCTTATCACCAATAAAATACTCAGAAAAAGGCAGAAGTGGTACTGTGGTTCAAGTGGCAGAGTGCTAGCCTCGAGCAAAAGAAGATCAGGACTAGCAACCAGGTCCTGAGCTTTGTTTGTTTGTTTGTTTGTTTTTTACAAAGGTGCAATTAATTAGGAGTTTCAAAAGGGTTGTCCAATGAAGCAAGTCTCTCAAACTCAGGTGCTAATACTGACCAGGAAGCTTATCTAAACAGGTAACATAGAGGTGATAAACACATTCCCCAGCTACGTTAAAGGAATATTCGTTCAAGCTCAATGATACATATCAACTGACATAAAGCTTCTGGCCAGGAGACAACAGGGGCAGATGAGATCATGGACAATATTTGAGAGCTGCTAGTGATTGCCCTGCAGGGAAATAGGTCCATGCTCGCAGAACCTTTGCTTTCTCAAGAAAAGACCAAAACTTTACAGTATGTGAGTCAGTTTTAAGCCACTACATGAGCCAATAGTGAGAATGTGTCATGAATCTGTGGAATCTGATGAATTTAAGCTGGACATCTGAGAACCTAGATATACACATATATGTATACATACATATTCATATGTGAATATGTATGAAGGATAAACAAAACAGGGCTGTAAGCCATATGCATTTATGATTTATCAGAAAACATATACCCGAAAGTAATACTAACCAAATATAATGCATGATCAGAAAATAACACAAGTGGTCAAGTTGAGATAGTTTCTCCTTTGTTTTCAGTATGAAGAAATCACTCTTTTTAAACCCATAGCTTGGATTTCATAGAATAAAGACAGTAATGGCAAAGAATGCCTAGGGTAGGGATAATGCACTGAAATTCTGATGGAAAATTTTATCCTAAGTGGTAGATATCCGAATGGAATCTCCATTTGTTCTTCTATTGCTATATTATACTTTTGTTTTTGTGGGTCAGGGGGCTTGAACTCAATCTGGGTACTGTCCCTGAACTGTTCAGCTCAAGGCTATCACCCTACCCTTGAGCCAAGCCCCACTTCTTGTTTTCTAGAGGTTAATTGGAGATGAGTGTAAGGTCCTTTTGTTTCCAAGCTGGTTTTGAACCTTGATCCTCAGATCTCAGCCTCCTGAGTAGCTAGGATTACAGGGGCGCAAACCACTGCACCTGGCTGATTATAGCATCCTTTGTAGTCAACTAATAGTTCAGGAATTATTCATTGTGCATGTTCCCAAAACACTTTCTGCTTTAAAATTCTAGTAGTCCAGGGAAAAGACTGATCATACTCCCAGAGCTAGTGGTTCTTTTAGAAGCAGCAGTGAGCAAAGCACAGGCTTTTTTTGTTTCTTCAAACATCTTCCAGTCTTGTGCTTGTGGTGCATCAACACTAGGGCCACTTGAGTCCCTCCTGCATGTTCCACACACCCCCTGTGGGTTATTAACTGGACTCACTCAAGATCAAGCTTCGCCATGTGTTCCATTGCTTAGGTGAGCAAGGTATGCTTTCTAACCTGTTTCCCAGGTCCATCCGTGTGCCTAATTCTCCTTACTATGCTTTGGTCCACATTTACTTCCTGTGTTCTCAAATCCTGCCAGTCTCCCTGGTTTGACTGGATTTCTTTGAAGAACAATTTAATAGGGAATACCTGCCTCTATTTACTTCTGAACCTCCATATGACTGAGACATCCCATGAGGTTTGTGTCCTTCTACATCCCACTATCACCAGGGCACTACCTTAATGCCATGTCTATCACAGAAGCCAGGTTTGCTTGTCAGTCTTCATCTCTGGTACCTGCTTTTCAGTCAGTCGTCTGGGCTTCTACCCTATCACAAAGTTCCTGATTTTGCTCCATATCTGCAAAAGTAAATGCTGATACTGAGACTGCCAAGATGTAACAATGGGTGCCCTGGAATGCCCTCTGCTTCACTCAGGGCTGACCTGCTGAAGAATTAGCAACAAAGGCATCTGCTATCGCAGATGATGAATAGTAAATTGCTGAATGCAGGGTATGTTCAAAATCAGTGTTGCATGTCACTGCTCAGAAACCTTTTGAGTTTTTGATGCAAAAAAATATACAACTAGTTCCTTTTATTTTTACACAGCCACCTGGACACTCAGAAGGCCCACTCCTTCATGCTTAGCCTATTCTCATGAAAGAGAGAAGATATTTGTAAATTACAAATCCTCAAGCAATATCACCTTCTCACACTTTCACCAGTCACCTAGATGAAGGCAAGAGAAAAAAGTACCTTGCTTTGTTATTGTTGATGCTAGTTCTGGGGCTTGAACTCAAGACCTAAGCACTGTCCCTGAGCTTTCACATTTTTTTTTCTTTCAAGGATAGCACTCTACCACTTCAGCCCACAGCTTTACTTAAGGCAGATAAGAGTCCACAGACTTCCTGCCTAGACTGTCTTTGCAATCCTCAAATCTCAGCCTCTTGATAGCTAGGATTACAGGAATAAGCCACTGGTGCCTGGCTAGAAATCTTATTTTTAACAAAACATGTGACCAAATATTTCATAATATTCATATGGGTGAATTGGTAAAAGATTGTTTAAATAATGTAAGAATTCAGTGTTGACTGCAGGCTGGGGTAAACTGAGAAGCACCTCTTCTAGTCAGCTACCGCATCTTCAAATAGAAGGTCTCCCCGTATTTGGTATAAACATTTTTGTTGTGTGTAAAGGATATTTTAATTTTTTTCATGCTGGTACTTTTGCTTGACCTAGGCATTCTCTCTTAGCTTATTCTGCTCATGAGGAACACTCTACCACTTGAGTCACACTTCCACTTCTAGCTCTTTGCTAGTTTATTGGCAATCAGTCTCACAGACTTCTCTGCACCAGCTGGGCCAGTCCTCAGATCTTAGCCTCCAGAGTAGCTAGGATCACAGAGATGAGCCACCACACCTGAAAGGATTTTAAAATATTTTATATCTTAAATATTTAATGTGCTTAAGTATTTAATATGTACCAGAAAATGTCTCATAGAAAGCCATGTTTTCATAGACCTTACATTTTTTTTTTTGCCATTTGTGGGGACTGATCTTAAATTTCTTGTGACACAAGCTTGAGAGCATACTTCTTATAATACTAGATTTAAAAATTAAAGCTTTAGGGGCTGGGAGTTTAGCCTAGTGGTAGAGTGCTTGCCTAGCATGCACAAAGACCCAGGTTTGATTCTTTGGTATCACATACAAACAGCTGGAAGTGGTGCTGAGGCTCAAGTGGTAGAGCTCTAGCCTTGAGAAAGTCCAAGGACAGTGCTCAGGCCCTGAGCTCAAGCCCAGGACTGACCAAAAAAAAAAAAAAAAATAAAGCTTTCTTACAAAATAAGTGAAGGATTCATGGTTAGTTGTCTTTCTAGAAACAAGTGGTCTACATTTATAATGAATAAACTGAGCAAAAACACAGCCAAGGAAGTGACACACTGGCTTCCATTTCTACACCTAGGCAATATTGGATGATTTTTATAATACACATGTCAGACTACAGAACCTGAAGCTGATTTAACTTGCACATATAAAACACATTTTTTGAACTGGGCACCAGTGGCTCGCACCTGTAATCTTAGCTACTAAGAGGCACAGTTTGAAGCCAGCCCAGCAGAAAAGTCCTCATGAGACTCTATTTTCAATCACCCACTCAAAAACCAGAAGTGTAGCTGTGGCTCAAAGTGGTAGAGGGCCAGCCTTGAGCAAATGATCTATTCCTTACATACAAAATCATTCTACAGTTTTGCATTCCTGATTATTTTGACATTGCCTATTCTCTTGAATTTCTTTAATGTCTAACCTATTTCAGAAATGTTATATGGTTTTGTTGTCATATACTATTCTCAAGCCCAAGAGAAAAGGGCTATGCAAATATATTATTATCTACCTTCTTCAGGTCCTCTTTCCTTTTTCTAAGTGACTACAAAGCATAAACCTTTACCTCTGAGAAGCAGAACTTCAATTTCTCTTACCCCACCCATTACCTCTCATCAAGTGCTAGTTAAGAACAATGGAGGATCTCATTGCTATACACCTCTGTCTCTAACCCTGGGAGACTGGACAACTACAAATTCCCACGTTTTAATCAAGGGAAATTGTAAACAGTTCATGACTTTCTAAGGGCATGGAAACTACTGACAAATATTTTGCCTTTAAAATACACTATTTCCTTCAAACTGTGCTTTTATCTAATCCTGCCTAAAATTCCACAACTGATTTTAATTATTTTCAATCTAATCAGAAATTGATTCAAGACTTCTAGACGAGTGGCCACTGCAACTAACTGAAGGACTACGTACATATTCACCTTTACAAGTTCTAACCAGAGGTCAATGGAAGCTAGATTTTATACTGGAACATAGTAAATCACACAGGACTCTAGACATTCCCATACTCAGAACAAGGACCCTTAGGAAAGGAACACAAAGGTGCATTGCCTATGTGCATCTGATCATATGCATCAAAGTCAACTACAGGAAATGGAAATCCATTTTTGTTGTAGTTTGTCCTTTTTGTCATTTGCTTATCTGTATTTGGAAGGGTACAGAAAAGGAGACAAGAGTAGGCAAATGCAAGTGGTACTCACTAGAACACTATGTTGAGAATACTACTTGTAGGTGGGGACAGAAACAGAAAATTGGGAAAGAGCAAGGGAAGGAGTACATTGTTCAAAAAAGTATTCTTTACCCGACTTAACTGTAACCCTGCTCTGTATCACTTTTCTAACCATTTTTTTTGGAATGGGAAGGAAGGCAGGCCTGGGGCTTGAGCATAGGACCTGAGCATTGTCCACTCTCTTTGGACTTTCTCAAGGCTAGTGCTCTACCACTTGAGCCACAGCACCACTTCTGGCTTTTTCTGTGTATGTGGTACCAAGGAATGGAACCCAAGACTTCAAGCATGCTAGGCAAGCACTCTACTGCTAGGCCACACTTCAGGCCTAACAATTTTTTTCCCTGTGGGTCATGGGACTTGAACTAGGCCTGGGCAGTCCCTGAGCTCTTCAGCTCAAGGCTACTGCCTTACCCTTGAGCCAAGCCCCAGTTCCCACTTTCTAGAGGTTAATTGGAAATAAGTCTCATGTCCTTTTGTGCCCGGGGCCTGGCTTTGTCCCATGAACACCCTGATAACTCACGAAGTGTAATAGGTCATAACACAGGAGACTTCATTGGGAGACAGGCCATCAATGCCTGCTCTTTATTTCAGCAACCAGTGTTTTTATTTCTCTTCCTGATGCTGGATTTTAAACCCTTAGGAGCCCATGAAGACAGCTTTCAGACTTTGTTTTCTGGAATGGGTCCCAGGGTTAGGAAGTCAAGTCCCAGGCTGCTATCAGTGACAATGGAACACGTTTTTCTATGTTAGTTTTTTTTTCTTCTTTTGGCCAGTTGTGGGGCTTGGGATCTGGGCCTGGGTGCCCAGAACTCTTCAGCTCAAGGCTACTGCCCTACCCCTTGAGCTACACCACCACTTCCTGTTTCCTAGTGGTTAACTGGAGATAATCGTCTGTCTTTAGTGCCCGGGCTGACTTTGAACCTCGATCCTCAGATCTCAGCCTCCTGAGTAGCTAGGATTACAGGCGTGAGCCACTGCACTACGTGTCACTTTCCTAACTTCAATGAAATGTCTCAACCCCTAACTTTCCCCTATTGAATCTGGGACAGAAAGAGTCATCTCTCATATACATGTCTCCACAGAGCACGAGAGAAGGGAACTGCACAGGCACTATACATGTACCATCCAAAATAGTCATTCAGCCAGAAAATTGATTTCTGATTCTGCTGAATAATGTGTTCTCCTTTTTTTCGAAGTAGGTAGAATAGATATTTGTGAATGGAAGCATTTCCCATGTAATACTGTATTAAGTTTTATTTAAAAAAATAAAAGTTGTCCCATCTATGAATGGCACAGAGCTGCTTAAAAGAGCTCAGGGATGCCTACTTCCCACACCCCGACCAGACATGGCCAGTTCACCATAGAACTACATGGACAGCATAAAATTCTTCTATCAACATTTCTTTTTTTTTTTGGGGGGGGGGGGAGTGGAGAGAGCACTGGGTGGGGAAGATGAAAGATTTCTTTACTCTTCACACCAAAACAAAACAAAACAAAACAAAACAAAAACTGTAGACTTAAACATGCACTCACACACACGCATGCACGCACATACGTATGTACTAATCCGTTTTCAAGGAATATTTTTCTTCCTGTGAAGAGGATCCTAGAATCCAGCCTCCCCCAGGCTGAGAAACAGTGCCTACAAACTGCAGAGATCTAAAGCCAATATCCTGTCTCAGGCTCCTGTGTGGTCTCATAAACTGACAGGCAGGCTAAAGGAGTGGGTGCTCATAGGTGGCTGTCATTTTGTGTGTGAAATCCAGTCTATTCGGCAACATTTTCAGATCCAGTGGCCGGGAGAGGGTCTGTGGGCACAATATGATGGATGACTTGATGGTCCCAGCCCACTGTGGTAAGGAGGGAGTGATTGAGCGGGGACCAAGTAGCATCTCTCGCAAAGTCTCTGTGGGCTCGGCTTCTAAACCTAAAAGAAAGAGGAGGGGAAAAAGTCTGAGCATGGTAGAAGCAACAAGAAGAAATATATCTGAAGAAAAAAAAGAATCTAACATTTAGGGTACTGATTATGATACGTTACACACATTTCACCATGTATATGGCCTCATCACCAGGACAGCAATGTAGCTATCCACAGTGGATGTCATCCATTTTGCAGTCCTGTCTTCTATTGCTATCAAAGGTAACATGTAGATCAGGGCTAGACAGCTAATTGTGGCAAATAAGCACATATAACTGAGATCTCCTATTGGCTGCCTTGCATATATGTCTTTCTCTATGAAGCACGTATTAAGACTGCCCCTTTGTGGGACAGAGCTTGACTACTACACAGAAATTTCATGTGTCACCCTCTCTTCTCTATCAAGGACACAGGTAGCTGTGGCTCATCTATAGTCTGCCTACTTGCAATGTCCAGGTCCCTCTGGTAACAGAGAAAGAACTCTCAGGAACACACACAGCTCAAGTGTTAAACTAACAAGCACCAGACCCTGGGTTCATTGCCCAGAACCATAAGAAAAAAAAGCTTCTCTCCCTCCCTGCTTCTTGATCACAGGACTTCAAACTTACACCTCAGACAGGCTGGAGTCCAGCACAGCAAGGGAGCAGTCTTCACTGAGAGAGGCCAGGAAAGGAACACTAGAAAAGGGCAGAGAAGTGTGTAAAAGATAAAGCTCATAGTTCCAAGAAAATCTCCCGATGACCTAGGCCAATCCCATTGCACACTGACCCTCAGAAGGGGGCCCGCTCATCCCTTTAGGTTAAGGCGTGTCTACCATCACAAAGATCTAAGGACAAATGAGGGAAATGGAGCAAAGAAAGGGTTCACAACAATAATCCAGGCAGGAATTTAACTGCAACCCCAATAATAACCCAGGCAAGAATATAACATCACCCCAACAACAACAAAAAATTCCAGGCAATCTGAACCCACTCCACCCAAGCTTTCTCTATAACTCAGCAACAACTGAAACAGGTTCCTGTAAATCATTTTCAGATAGCCTATACATTTCAGATAGCCTTTACAGCCCCTATAAGCCTTAAAGAATCAATGATTCTGACATCTCAGCTAGAGGCTGTTGGCTTTAAGGAACAAACAAATCACTAATGGTTTGTTTTCATTTTTTTTGTTGTTGTTTTCTTTTTGCCAGTTCTGGGGCTTGAACTCAGGGCCTAAGCCCTATCTTTGGGCTCTTTCCTCAAGGCTAACACTCTATCACTTGAGCCACACACCACTACTGGCTTTTTTTGGTGTATGTGATACCGAGAAATCAAACCCAGGTCTTCATGCATGCTAGGCAAGAGCTCTACTGCTAGGCCAAACTCCTGGCCCATCATGAATGTTTTGCAACATATGTTCCACCTCACTTTTCCCATCATCTCTACCAGGCTCCTGATGACAAGGAACAGTACCTGTGTGGGGAGAACACCAGCCCAGTGACACACTGGGAGTGCACAGCTGAGCTGACGGCAGAGCTTGCATTCTTGGTGTCCACAAGGGAGACAGACCCATTCTCATCACCTACAGAAAAGCAGAGATTATGCCACAAAGGTTATGAGCCTGGGATTTGATGTCAGGCAGACTTCAACTGAAATTCCAGTGTGAGCTTGGACAAGTTAACTGCTCCAAGCATCACTTTCTACATTTGCAGAGTAGGAATAAAAAGTCTTTTGGTAGATGACCCTGGAAACGAAAGAAATGAACTAACTGATTTTAAACCACAAACCATTACCATACATACAGCTTTGTTACTGCCACAGTACCATACCTAAACATGGTAGAACAGAATTCCTTTGTGGCAAATCATTTGCTTTGTGGCTCACTGACTTTTACCCACGCTCAAAATATCATCATGTTCTCCACAGATAGCACAATTTACCTAGTGCCCAAGTAGGCTGACAAGACCAAGAGGCAAGAACACTAGAATTAGCTATTTCTCTTTTATCCTCCCCTTCCCAGAACTGGTAAGCAATCTGTCAAGTCTTACCAAAGACAAACACTTCACTTTGATGAGGGTGCCAAGCCAGGGAGGTAGGAAGATAGCCAGAGGCATTGCAACCTGTCAAGGAGGGAAGGGAGGTTTGACATACACATACGCACATACACAAAAAGCAATTGGTCTAAATCCCAGGAAGTCCTTCATTTAGTTTCCCAAACTCTACCAAGGCAGTAGTTTTCCCATTACTGATAATACATATCCATCAGCTCCTGCTATTTATAGCCATAAGTTACAGGCACATTTCAAACACAAAACATAAATATGACAATCCTAGCCCTTCTGTTAAGCTTTTTACAGAGTAAACTGTGCACCCAGGAAGCAGCTCTTCCTCTTAGTACTCCTTGTACAGAATGAGTCTGCTAGGCCTGAGTAAGAAAAGAGATCACAGTGACCAGGCACCTGACAACTCTGCTTTGACTAAGCCAAAGAAAGTCACTACCAGGTCGGTTCCTAGTACTACTTTCCCATACTGGCATTTAGACTCACCCATCTGAGATGCTGGCTTGGGAGAGCGAGTATCCCAGAGTAAAATTCTATTGTCCTAGGAGGAACAAGAAAAGGGTTTCAGTCCAAAGGAGCAACAAGCTGCTAGCCAAGTTTCCATAACAGAAATTTCGGCCTACCAAGGATTGAGGCATGCTAGGGAAAAGAGGCTACATCTCACCTCACTGCATGAAAGAAACACAGAATCCTTGTGGGGAGAGGCAGCAACACAGGTGACCTGCCCTGCGTGAGCTGCAAAGGAGAAAAATATTTCAGAGAAGAGGATGTTATAAAGTAAGCCTAGATTAAAAAAAAAAAAGCAAGAGGCAAGAGGGAAGGTATGAGGCCTCTCCTAATAATACAATGTTAACACACTTTGCTTTACCAGATTATGGGTCAAAATAAGGTAAGAAGAAAGGTTGACAGCTCTAATGCCTAAAAAGGCTAACTGAAAAAGTAACATGGTAAAGACAGTACAATAAAAACTGGTTGCTTAGTAAGAACCGTGAAAGACTTTGCAATCATGGTACTCCAAATGCAGGAACTACATAATCCTACAGCAGTTCCCATATAGGAATACACAAACTCCTAAGTCATATATAAAAGCTTTCTAGGAAGTTCTGAGAATTTAGAATGTTAAGCAAATTAATTTCTCTAATAATTCTCTTCTAGGCAGGAACTAGTGGCTCATGCCTATAATCCTAGCTACTCAAGTGACTGAAATCTGAGAAATGAGGTTTAAAAACAGTTTGGGCAGAGAAGTCTTTGAGACTCTTATCTCCAATTAAGGAAAAATCTTAAAGTAGAGGAGTAGTTCACATGAACTGGAGACTTGTAGTACACAGGCTGGACCAAGTTCAATCTTTTTTTTTTTTTTTTTTTGCCAGTCCTGGGCCATGAACTCAGGGCCTGAGCACTGTCCTTAGTCTTTCTCAAGGCTAGAGCTCTACCACTTGAGCCACAGCACCACTTCTGGCTTTTTTTTTCTATGTATGTGGTCCCAAGGAATCAAACCTGGGTCTTTGTGCATGCTAGGCAAGCACTCTACCACTAGGCTATACTCCCGGACCAGAGTTCAATCTTTTAAATGTCTTTGAGAATGTAACTGAGAAAGTATAAGGCCATCAGTAAGAACTGAGGAAAAGACATGGGGTTGCTATTGAATCCTAACAGTAGTATCTCAAACAAAACGAAATTACTAGTCAGAAGAATGTAGATCTGCTGCTTCTAATATCCAAGCAAAGTTTAAAGGCTGAAAGGAGAAAGAAAACAGCTAAGGTCAGTGCTAAAAAGGTAAGAATACTCACCTCGGTATGAATTTAGTACTGTCTGCTGAGTAAGGTCCCAAATCTTGATGCTAAAAATCAAAAAGAAATAGGAAACAATCTGTCTTAACAACATAAAAACATTTTGTTCCAAGAACAATTTCCTATAACCAATGCTTCCCGTGTCTTTGCCTCCTAAATTCTTGCCATGGTCTATTTACAATGGATTGCTGAATATCCCAAAATGAGTAACGAGGTACTTATATTGAGCCCAAAACATTAGTAAGGTTAATACGATAATAAGGACACCCCCAGGAAGCCTAGAGACAGGAGTGATGTGTGCAGGGACCCACCAAAAGTCTTTGCTACCACTGACAGCTTGTGTGCCAGAGCTCAGGACACTGACGGAGGACACAATGTCATCATGCTCATACTTGCAGAACTTGCTGACAATAAGTGTCTCATTCTCATCTAGCTCCCATAATTCAACAGCACCTGTTGGGAAAACGTGACTCTAGATTATACCAAGATAGTAATTCATTTTTAAGTAGCCAGTATCACTAAACAAAATTATTCCTACAACATCAAAGTTCACATCCAGGATTTAGCTAACTTTTAAGCCATTTGTTTTTTGTTTTGGGAAAGGGCTTGAACTCAGGGCCTGGGCACTGTCCCTGAGCTTTTACACTTATGGCTAACACTACCACTTGAGCCACAGTGCCACTTTTGGCTTTTTCTCAGTAGTTTAATGAAGAGTCTCACAGATTTTGCTGCCCTGGGTGGCTTTGAACTGTGATCCTCAGAACTCAAGCCTCCTGAGTAGCTAGGATTACAGGCATGCACCACCAGCACCTGCCACCATTTGGTTTTACACTGCCTTACTGTTTCCTAGAAACAAATCCAGTCAAGAATGCAGGGAGAGCTCCTAGTGAGAAAACATTAGGACCTCGCTTTCCAGGGATAGATGAAATCTACAGCACAGTCTAGTAATGTAAACAATTTCCAATAGTTTAGACACTTACATGTTGAAATACTTGAACAACTATTTTACAAAGTCATTTTTAAATTACCTTTAAATAGTTGTAAAATGAGTATCAGTTTAACATGTTTTGCAAAGTCTTACTGTGCAAATGTTAGACTCAATCTTTCATATTCTAACTTCCATGCACTTCCTGTCAATTTTGAAATTAGGAGTTTTCAAAAACGTCAAATATACTTTGCTTAGATTGACATTCAAAGCAAAACACACACGCACACATTTAGGAAGAAAATGGGAAGAATGGGAAGGCAGTACAATCTGGTTTAGGCATAATCTTTCAAATTAAGATTATTAATTGGTCTGGGCGGCTCAAATAAGGAGGAAGATAATCTGTAATAGGTATTTTTTTTTTCTAGGAATGTGTAGGACCTTGGAGAGATACTTTCCACCCACTCTAAAGTTCGAGTTTGGAGACAACACTATCAGCTTCAAACTGCTGGGGTCATTCGAAGATTTGAGTCCACCCCACCCTGTAACTCAGGTCTCCAATCCACCAGAATTGGGGGAGCGAGAGAGAAACGACTTACCTGAATCAGAAGCCACCAAGATACCCTTGTCCCCCACCCAAGTGAGGTCAGCCACTCCCGCCTCCGTCTGCACTCCGGCGGAGCAGAAGCCTTCGTTGGGGGCGGCACACGGGTCCTTGAAAAGCCAGAGGGAGCCGGCCCAGCAGCGGCCGCTCAGGCTGGAGGCCCCCAGCAGCAGCGCCCCGTCTGCACAGTGGGAAGGAACAAGCTGTCAGAACGCGTGGGGAGGGCGGGCCCGCCCGTCTCCATGGTGACCGGCACCGTCTGGCACGCGGGCCCTCCCGGATCCGAGCACAGCAACGTGGGGCGGGAGGCAGGGGGGCACGCGGAACGGGGTGGACAGGATGGGTCGGGCCCGGGATCTCGGCTCACCCGAGCGGTAGCGCGCAGCCTCCAACTGCCGTTCCATACAGGCGGGCGCATTAGGGGGAAGGTTCCACTCGCGGGCCGCCGGGGGCACCAGCGAGGGCGGGTTATCCTTCCGCATCTCCACGGTTTCAAATCCAACTTCAAATCGCCCCGGCTGGCAGCCCGGCTCAGCGACGGCGGGAACCCACACGTGCAGCACCGCCGGGCCTCCGCCCCTCTCCGGAAGACGCAGCAACTCCACTTCTCGCGAGAGCGGAGTCTACGCTTCCCACCGGCTTTCCGTGCGCTCCCTCCCACCGCAGGTTTTCGGTGCGCCTTTGCCTCTTCTCGCGAGGAAAGCAACAACAACAACAAAAATTCGACAGGGGAGACCCGATAGGATGCTTTTCATCTCGCGAGATTTGCTGGCGGCCATCTTGCGCCCGTCCTCAGACACAGTCTCCGGTGGAGGTCACAGGGATTCAGTGGCTGCTGTGTGGACGTTCGCTAGCCATGTTGTCCCGGGTGGCAATCTCCGCCGTCAGCGCCGCGGGTGAGACGCGTAGAAAGCGGTGTGGGCTGTCGGGGTGATTGGAGAAAAGCGAGGGTCGGGGCTGGGGGAGCAGCAGCTCTGCGACTTGGGGTCTCAATGCGGGCGATGGCCGTCCGGGCGGGGAGCGCGGTCTGGGGGTGCCGGAGGCGGGTTCGAGGCCCGGCCGTGCGGAGACGAGGGAGGAGCGAGGCGGATGGCTTCCCTGACTGTTGCTGACCTGCGCCTTGGTCTCTCCGCAGCTCCCTGTCTGAAGAACGCAGCCCTGCTGGCACCGGGGTGAGTGGGCCGGGGAGCGCGCGCCGCGCGCGGCCCTCTTTCTCTCCTCGCTTCCTCTCCCGGTCTCCCTCCTCACTTGGGGACGCTTCAAGCCTCCCCTCGAGCAGACTCGTTCGACGGTCTGAGGCTTCCAACAAGTCACCTTAGGGTGATTCGTAAGAGGCGGAAAGGACCGGCCGTGCTTTCCCTGTGACCTTCAGCTGCTCCCAGCTGTGAGTCCGTTTAACTAGATAACATAACCCAAGAACGCGCAACCGTGGAGGGCGTTCTTGCCAAGGTCTCAGCACAGTCCTGCTTCTGGCTGCCTCATCGTCAGCCGTTTGTTGCTGCTGTGTTTATCTTGTCATTCCAAGATAATGAAAGATGCCATTTTTTTTTACCCGTAAAGCTTGCAAACGTCGATAACTATGGCTTGATAAAATGGCCTTAATTCATCCTTGATTCTGCGAATTTAGCACGAGCGAGACAATAGGTCATTTCCAGATGGGGGAAAAACTGAGTTGAGGTGGTGCTCGGGGCAGCAGGCACTGTGGTCCATTCTCAATACTGCAGAAAGAAACTTTAAAAAAAAAGGAGATACCGTTAGGAAATAAAAGCATAATATAAGGGGAACCCCTAATTTTCTTTCCTACTCTTATCTTCAGACTGATCAGCGAAACACTTCATTCAGAATATGTTTCACCACTCCCTCCACTACCGTTTCTACTGTGGTAGGAGCTACTGTTGATTTTGAGGCTATTTCTGAAGCCTCTTATTTTTGTTTGTTCTTTCTGGCAGGGAGTCAGAATCGTGAGGGGGCTGTGGAATAATCTAGATATAAGGACAAGAAAAATTAGAAACAATGGATTGAAGTAGCAAGGATATAATGTAGCAGCCTACTTGGAAGGTGCACATAGAGCTAGCTACTAGACACTGAAAGGGCCTGTTACATAGTGATTAGCAGTTCAGCAAAGGGAATATTTAGAAATGTCAATTTTTTTTGGTTTTAAGGCATCTCCAACGTAGACGGCATAGAATTGCAAACTTTTTATGTAGATTTTTTTTTATAATATGCTTATTTTAGGAACTTTAAATATGTTACCTCAGGCATCACAATGACTCTAATTTGCTTTATTCCCATATTACATAGGTAAATCTGAGATTACAAAGTAAATTCTTTGCTCAAAATCAAATGCTAAGTGTAAGATTTTTAACCCCTGTAGTCTGTGGACAGCTTCTATATCTCGTTAATAATAGGCATACTGTGTTAGACACATGATCTGTAAGTCTTAGAGGAAGTCTGTTGAATGTCTGTGACTAAATTAGTAAGTGCCCTGTCCCTCCAGACCTTCCTATTCTCTTTCCAGTGTGACAGTTGGAAAACTAAATTTTCATCCCCAAGGGAAGAGCAATGCTAATAGTTCATATTGTGCCTTTGAAGAACAAGTTTTTAATTTGTGCAATTGCTACCTATAGGGCACTGCAGACAAAAAGGATCTTTCACACTACACAGCCAAGTTTTGCCCCTGTACCACCTCTTCCCGAATATGGAGGAAAAGTACGTTTGGGGGTGATTCCGGAGGAATTCTTCCAGTTTCTCTATCCTAAAACTGGTGTAACAGGCAAGTAAGCAATTGCCCCATATTACTGTAACTAAATGGTACCACTAAATGAAGTCAGCTGTTTTTTCTTTGTGGGATGGGATATTTTAAAAAGAAATGGTGGTGAGGATTCAGTATAAAAATTTAATTGGGTCATAATAGCCAGGCGATGGAAACAATCCAGATGCCCTACTGCAGATGAATGGATACAGAAAATGTGGTTTATATACACAAGGGAATTCTACATAGCCAACAGACAAGATAAAATAATGGCATTCACAGGGAAGTGGATGAATCTAGAGCAAATCATGTTGAGTGAGACAAGACCTAAGGAATAAAAGGCGCATGGTATCCTTAATATGTGGCTATTAAATCCAAAGAGTACAAGAGCAAGGACTCAATTGCATATCCAAAGCTATGGACATGGTAATGGAAATATAAACATAACTATATAGACATAAAAACCTATGACTATAGACATAATGCTTTAGTTCATAAATTATGTTTCTATGACTGTACAAACCCTTAGCCTAATTTTGATTAAGTTCTAAATACTAAGTCCCAGTGATTGTAAATAGAGATTCCCTCTTTGAACACTTGTTTGTTAAACTTGTCATTTAAAAAATGATGTAAAAATCAATGTTAATAAATTCTTTAATTTAAAAAAATGTAAAAAAAATTTAATTGGGTACTCTTGGAATGAAGTTATTTGGAAGTTTTAACTTAATTTGATCCTGTTTCCATTTGTTGATAGAACAAATTTCGTGAGTCCCAGCCACGTGGAAAATACAGTCCATTGTAGAATAAGCAATAAAAGTATGAGTAGCTGTGTAAAATACTGTCAGATTAAGAGCTGTGTATTTAAAAAAAAAAAAAAACAAACACGGGGCCAAGAGTTTGGCCTAGTGGTTTAAGTGCTTGCTTAGCATGCGTGAAGACCCGGGTTCGATTCCTCGGTACCACATACATAGAAAAGAAAAGCCTTTTGGAAGTGGTGCTGAGGCTCAAGTGGTAGAGCTCTAACTTTGAGAAAATCTAAGGACAGTGCTCAGGCCCCCAGCTCAAGCCCAGGACTGGCAAAAAAAAAAAAAAAAAAAAAACCACTAAAACCCAGTAAATTACATATATATATTGTCTATATAAACTACTTATACTGTATATATATATGTATATTATATATGCATGTGTGTATGTATACTTAAATATGTATGAATAAATTGAATTATATCAGTTGCTTCCCTAAAGAAAAAGACAAACAGGGCTGGGAGTGTGGCCTAGTGGTAATGTGCTCGCCTAGCATGCATGAAGCCTTGGGTTCAATTCCCCAGAACCACATACACAGAAAAAGCCAGAAGTGTCACTGTGGCTCAAGTGGTAGGGTGCTAGCCTTGAGCAAAGAGTGTCTAAGGACAGTGCCAAGGCCCTGAGTTCAAGTCCCAGGACTGCCCCCCCCCCAAAAAAAAGACATAAACTCAAATTTTTATGACTGATTTCTTGTCCAACACTTAAGCCTTACAATATTCCCATGAAGAGACTCTTTTTTTTTTTTTTTTTACGTAGAGTAGCAAAAAGATCTGTCCATTATATTATCCTGCTTGTGACTAAGCTTGAATTTGGGTCCCTCGATTACATTGGCATTCTTTCTTGCTGAACCCAAAAGACTGTACTGTGAAACTTTGGGAGCCTAAGATTTTTTTTTTTAACCCTAGAGTGACCTAAAATAGCATTACCTTAATTGAAGTTGCCAGAAAATGCCTGTAATAGATTTATAGGCTGAATTGTGGCATGCTAATTTATATTTAAGATGTATGTACTGAAAGCAATACTATTTTTTGGTGGGGATTGGGGTGGATGTTGGTCCTGGGGCTTGAACTCTGGGCCTGAGCACTGTCCCTGATCTCTTTAGCTCAAGGCTAGAGCTCTACAACTTGAGCTACAGTGCCACTTCTGGTTTTCTGCTGGTTAATTGGAGATTAACCAGCAAATAACTGGAGAGTCTCAGACTTTCGTGCTCTGGCTGGCTTTGAACTCCAATCCTCAGATTTCAGCCTCCTGAGTAGCTTACTAGTGCTTGACTGAAAGCAATACTTTTAAAAGAGCTACTGAAACTTGTTGTCTGGATAAAAACTGACTTAAGAATTGAACCCTTTGTGTCTTACTACTTTCCTTGTTAGTGCTACTCAGAAAAGCCACACATTACTGCCTGAAAAACCTGCTCTATACTAGCCTGATTCCTTGTGAATTACCAAGGAAAATGCTAAAGAAATGTTCTAAATCCTAAATCACTGTTGAGGTACTTTCTAAACTCCTGGCCTCATTTTTAAAAGGTATAATATTTTAAATATTATTAGGTAGTAGAAAAGTTAAGGATTCTTTTTGTTGTTTTGTTTTTGTTTTTGTTTTTTGGCCAGTCCTGTGATTTAACTCAAGGACTGAGCACTGTCATTTACCACTTGAGCCACAGCACCACTTCCAGCTTTTCTATGTATGTGGTACCAAGGAATCGAACCCCAGTTTTTTGTGCATGCTAGGCAAGCACTCTACCACTTGGCCAAATTCCTGGCCCCGGTAGAGTTATTTTTAACAAAAGTTTTTATAGATTTTCTTGTTTCCTTTGTCAAATTTCTACTCAGTTAAAAATAGGCTAGGGATTTTTTTTTCCTGTCCAAGTGCTTCTGTTGGATAAATTGTGTATTATTCTGGATTACTGTATAAAGTAACCTGATATCTTTGTAGAATGATTTGTTAAGTTGTTGTTCTGAGTACTTTAGGAACATTATCTGCTTTATCAACTCTTTAAGGAAATTTGTTTTGATTGTTTCTTATAGATCAGAGTCATGAAAAGGTCACTTTGAGACTACGTTTGTTCTTTCAACTTTGCCATATTGTTTCTTTAGTTGGTGTTGAATCTTGATTGTTTTAAATCATTATTTGCACAAGCATTTTATATCCTGTATAAAATATTTCTTCTTTCAGGACCCTATGTGCTTGGAACTGGGCTTATCTTGTATTTTCTATCCAAAGAAATATATGTGATTACTCCAGAGACCTTCTCTGGCTTAGCAGTATTGTTATTAATGGTCTATGGAATTAAAAAATATGGAGCTGCTTGCGCAGATTTTATTGATAAACTCAATGAGGTAAGAATCATAAACGTTTGATGCCATTTTAGATTATAGGACTTGTCCAGACCCTATCTTTTCTTTTATCATATTCATTCAACAAGCTATTGTAAAACTTTAATAAGCAATTTTTTGGTGGGTTGGTTGTGGGGCTTTGACTCCAGATCTGGGTGCTGTTTTTGAATCTCTTTGTGCTCAAGGCTAGCACTCTACCAGTTGAGCCACAAAGCCACTTCTGTGCTGTTGTTTTTCTTCTTGTGGGTCATAGGGCTTGAACTTTGGGCCTGGGTACTATCCCTAAGCTCTTCAGCTCAAGGCTACCACCCTACCCTGGAGCAATAGCCCCACTTCCCATTTCCTAGTGTTAATTGGAGATAAGAGTCTCACATTCTTTAGTGCCCAGGCCGGCTTTGAATCGCAGTCCTCAGATCTCAGCCTCCTGAGTAGCTAGAATTACAGGTATGAGCCACACTGTGCTGTGCCAGTTCTGGTTTTGAAGTGGGTGATTGGAGAGTCTCATGGGGACTTTTCTTGAAGCACAATCCTCAGATCTCAGCCTCCTGAGTCAAGAGAATTACAAGCATGAGCCACCAGCACCTAGTAATAAGCAATTCTTTGTTTAGGATTTCTGTATCTCCCCATATGAATATCTTTGTGGGTATTCTCACAGATAAGAGGTAGAATTTTAAGCATAAAAATCTGTGTTTATACTCTGTTGCTTTTGTAATTACAGCAAAAAATTGCCCAACTAGAAGAGGTGAAACAGGCTTCCATCAAGCAAATCGAGAAAGCAATTGATACAGAGAAGGCACAGCAGGCACTTGTTCATAAACGCCACTACCTTTTTGATGTCCAGAGGGTAAGTTCCAGTAGTTAAAAGAACTAATTTATTGGGTGGGGAGTTTGGCCTAGTGGTAGAGTGCTTGCTTAACACACATAAAGCTCTGGGTTTGACTCTTCAGCACCACATACACAGAAAAAGCCAACATGGCACTGTGGCTTAAGTGGTGGAGTGCTAGCTTTGAGCTGAGGTATGGCGGCAATAGTTGCTATAATGAGTGCTTTGCAATGTAATAATTATAATAAAATTGGTATGTGTGTGCATACAAAGTGTGTTCATTGAATGTTCCTGGAAGAACGTAAGAAATTGACAAAAATGGTAACCCACAAGGAAGCTGTGGGAGGCTAACTTCTTACTGCCTATATATATATATTTTTTTTTTTTTAACTACGTGTGTATTACCTGTTCATTTGCATTAAGATGTTTTCATGAGAAGAAGTCACACATTCTATCAAAATTCTCATAGCAGAAGTATTTCTTCAGGTGGCAAATAGTATTCATCCTTCATTTTGCTCCAGAATAACATTGCTATGGCCTTGGAGGTTACTTACCGGGCACGGCTGCATAATGTATACAAGGAAGTAAAGAATCGCCTGGACTACCATATCTCTGTGCAGAATATGCTGCAGCGAAAGGAGCAAGAGCACATGATAGACTGGGTGGAGGAGCGTGTGGTACAGAGCATCTCTGCACAGCAGGTACAGGAGGTTTCATAGCTTCTGGAATTGCAAGGGTATATCGGATATCTGCTAATGCTTCATAAATGTATTCCTAAAAGCAGCAGGGTTAAATTTTTTAGACAGTACTGTAAGCTAAAATGCTACACAAATGTCATAATGACCTTCCCCTTTAAAGTTTGGTTGCTGAAAGATTTCTCACATGACAGATCAAAACTAGTGAAGAGGTCATTGAAAACACTGTGATGAGTAGCATTCGTGTTCATGGTTCCATCATCTGGGCAGCAAATAGCCAAAATATTCTTTGCAAACTATACATTTTCATTTCTCAATCCTGTCATCTCCATTTAATTTCCTGACTCATCTGTCTTGAAAAGAAAACTTCCTATTACTTGATTAAATAGTACTTTTAAGTTTATGTTCTTTATTTACTTTTGAGTTGGTTCTTCTACCCTACCCCGCCCCCCAGGTACATAGCTTTTTTAGGCCCTTGTGGTCATTTTCTACATAGTCTATACACAATTAGAAAAACAGGTCTTTTAAAAATTGATGGATTGTTTTTATTTTTTTCAACAAACTTGTCTTAAAAACAGTACATTTTAAATATTTTAATATACTCATTTAAGAAACCAAAGTCAAAAAAAGAAAGAAACAAGGGGCCAGGAGTTTGGCCTAGTGGTAGAGTAACTTACCTAGCATGCACGAGGACCCAGGTTTGATTCCTTGGTACCACATACATAGAAAAAGGCACAAGTGGTGCTATCGTTCAAGTGGTAGAGCTATAGCTTTAAGAAAGCCCAAGGACATTGCCCAGGCCCTGAGTTCAAGGCCCATGTTTTATGTTGCATGCTTAAATTTACTTTTGAAATAGACTACCATTTTAAACTAGTAATGGGTTTGAGATTCTGATCTGGTAGGTATTGTCTTTCAGAATTATGAAATTTTACTCATTCATGTTTTAGGATGTCTAACTAGATTTTTCTTTCCTTATCACAGGAAAAGGAGACAATTGCCAAGTGTATCACAGATCTAAAGATGCTGGCGAAGAAGGCTCAAGCACAGCCTGTTATGTAAATGAACCATCAGATCACCAGAAACAACTGGCTGAATTGAAATTTATGTGCAAAAGTCTTTCTGTATTACTATCTATTGAAATCAGTTTACTTCTCTTAAAAAGGAAAAGTTCAAGATTCATTTAGTAAACGAAATCTATTGTCCAGTTTCTCATTCTGAACTGTCTTTTGAGTTACAGTGTCACTTTTGAATAAGCAGTTAGCTTTAATTAAAATGTGTTGCTAATTTAGGATTATTACCAAATTACAGTTTAATTTTGTAACTAATTTCACCATCTTCCAATAAAGTGACATCATCTTCCAGGTTTAACAATTCTTTTTTTTTTTTTTTTTGCCAGTCCTGGGCTTGGGCTCAGGGCTTGAGCACTGACCTTGGACTTTCTCAAGGCTAGCTACTCTACTACTTCCGCTCCAGTCAGCACCACTTCCGGCTTTTTGCTATGTATGTGGTAACGAGGAATCGAACCCGGGTCTTCGTGCATGCTAGGCAAGCACTCTACCACTAGGCCAAACTCCTGGCCCTTAGGTTTAACAATTCTCTGAAATATTTCATTGTTTGACATAAGACTAAGAAAAGATATCGATATCTCTTAAAAAAAATGTTTAATAGGATTTGTCACTGATGAGGTATTTCTAGCTAACTGGTAGATTATAAGATTCTAAGGTTTTGAGTATTTTTTTTTTTTTTTTGCTAGTCCTGGGCTTTGATCTCAGGGCCTGAGCACTGTCCTTGGGCTTTTTCCTCAAGGCTAGCGCTATACCACTTGAGCCACAGCACCTCCTTTGGCCTTTCTATGTATGTGTTACCAAAGAATTGAACCCTGGTCTTTGTGCATGCTAGGCAAGCACTCTACCACTAGGCCAAGCTTCCAGCCCCTTGAATTGCTATTCTTAAAATAACTAAAGCCAGGCACTAGTGGCTCATCCTGTTACCCCTGTAATTCCAGACACTGAAATCTAGAGGGCCTCAGTTCAAAACTATTAGAAATGTCCACGAGACCCCCCAATTTCCAATTAACCAGCCTAAAATTAGCAAGGAAGCTGAGTAAGCATGAGTTCACATCCCAGTACCAAAAAAAATAAATGTCACATTTTAACACATAATCATTGTAGTTTTTGTAGTATGCCAGTAGCAAGTATTGAAAGCTCAGAACTTCAGTATCACTTATGGGTCTAGAGTATAATATCTGAAACACAGAAAAGGGTTAGAGCTATTGTTCCATTGTAGAAGATAAGCCAGTGTGCATCAGGCCCTGGTTTCAGGGCCAAATTATTCAGCTCCAAATAAATTAGAACTCTACCCACTGGTGAAATTTACCCTATTTGCCAAAATCCACAGAAGGTGAGGATCTAGAAAAACTAGAACCTGTGTACATAGTTGGAAATAGGAAGTGCCACAGCCACTGAAAAAGGTAACAGGTCCTCGAAAAATTAAGAATGTAATTACTAGGTTATTCACAGAATTGTAAAGGAAGCCAACTTGTGGCACATACAACTTGTTAGGTTGTTTAGGTAGTTGGCTATCCTCTGTCCTTACAACAGAATGCAACATTTAGGATTCAAATATAACTATGCCTTACTCCGAACTTAGTCTTAAAGGCATATTCTCCCACATTCTCCCCATAATCAAAAACTGCTTCATCTTTTTGAACTCAAATCCTTCAAGACATGATTGGCTAACTTCCTTCTCCAAATGTCAACTTAGATACCATTGCTTTTCTGATCTTTCACCTTTCTGCTCTCTCCACACCTTATTGGATGTTCACACTGACTCCTCAAGATTTAAACATTCATATTAGCATTTGTGGAAATCATTAGTTTGCTATGTGAAAACTTGGTCAGCTGAACCACTTTCCCAGAATTCTGTACTTGAGTGTTCTCACTAGGCTAAGCCACATTTTGGAGCATGACACAGGTGGATGTGACCTTTGGATGGGGCTTAAACTCAAGGTCTAGGTGCTTTTTTACTTAAGGCTAGTGTCTTACCACTTGAACTCTTTCCAGCTAACTGTTAATTGGAGATAGTCATGGGGTCTTTATGGGCTGCCTTCAAACAGACTTCCTTAGCCCACAGCCTCCTGAGTAGCTAGAATTATAGGCAAAAGCCCCTGGCACTGATTTTATGAAAGAATAATGACTAGGTTTTTGTTTCATGTAAGAAGAGAAAAAAAAAACTTCTTTGGCCAGTCCTGGGCCTTGAACTCAGAGCCTCAGCACTGTCCTTGGGATAGAGCTCTACTACTTGAGCCACAGAACCACTTCCGGCTTTTTTCTATGTATGTGGTACCAAGGGTCTTCGTGCATGCTAGGGAAGCACTCGACTAGGTTAAGCTCCCAGCAGTAGAACTTAGGGATTTTGTTGTTACCCTTTAGTTTTCTCATTGGTCTGGTTTCTTGGCTGAAGGAGTAGAAAAGGGGATCTTGTGATTTAGAACAGAGAAGGAACTGTTTAAAGAAAGAATAGAGAGCTATCTATGGAAGGGCATCAGTGGTTTGAGATTGAAAGAGAAAGGGATTCTGCAGAAGAGAAATGTCACTCTCATCTCTCAGCATCTGGGAAGTTGTACCTAATTAGTAAATATAGACTTCTCTCAGCCTAAGGCTCAGAAAACCAGGGTAAGGGCTGGGAGGTTAGCCTAATGGAAGAGTGCTTGCCTACCATTCACGAAGACCTGGGTTCGATTCCTCAGTACCACATACATAGAAAAAAGATGCTGTGGCTCAAGTGCTAGCCTTGAGAAAGCCCAAGGACAGTGCTCAGGCCCTGAGTTCAAGGCCCAGGACTGGCCAAAAAAAGGAACAAGAGTATAGATAGTATATATAGGAGGTCCATGTGCCCAGAACCTCAGAGCAGAGGTGAGAAAAGCCAACCCTTCTGGAGCCACTCAGAGAGGTCAGTATGTATCCTCAAATGGAAGAGTTGCATTTGTCAGGACAAGGGAAGATAATGTTGCGAATGACATATTTATTGGGTTACACAAAACCACATGATCTAGTTGAAATAACCAGCCCAGCAGAGCAATATTCTCTGCCAGTGGGTAATTTGTGCATGCGTCTGTGTGTATCTGTGTGTGTGTGTGTGTGTGCCAGTCATTTTTTGTCAGCTGTGGGGCTCAAACTCTGTGCCTGGGTGCTGGCCCTGAGTTCTTCAGCTTAAGCCACAGAATTACTTGTTTTTTCTGTGTATGTGATATCAAGGAATTAAACCCCAGGGCCTTATGCATGCTAGGCAAGCATTCTACCACTAGGCCACATTCCCGGCCTCAAAGTTAGTGTTCTATCACTTGAGCCACAGCTCAACTCTCAGTTTTCTGGTGCTCAATTGGAGATAATTCTCATGGACTTCCCTGTCCTGGGCTGGCTTCAAACTGTAATCCTCATATCTCAGCCTCCTGAGTAGCTAGGATTACAGGCATAAGCCACCTCTGCCTAGTTTCTACAGGTAATTTTTAAAACTCATGATAGCAAATCTCAGCTCTATAGTGAAATGTTCAATAAGTATCTTTGTAGTGAGTAAGCATGATTCTTCTCAGCTGTTGATGTTCAAAAGCTTGAAGTAACCATTGACTCATTCTGTTCTTGCCCACGTTTGGTCACATTTCTTTGTCTTCCAATCTTACCATATCTATGGTCTCTTCTCACTTCTGTTGCCCACATCCTTACAAAATGATACACTATTTCCATATCCTGCTAATTCATTTCTTTGTCTCTCTCTACCCACAGTTTCTCATATGACATAGTATATTCTCCCTTAAAGACAATGCCATGTTATATCACAGTCAGAAACATTTAGGGCCTGTTGTGATAATGCAGGAAACCTGTAATGCTAATTTCTCAGGAGGCAGGGATTGTGAGGATAGTGGGTTCAAGACCAGCTCAGGCAAAAGCAAGACCTCATCTCAACCATTAAGTCAGGCATGGCAGTGGGTACCTGTGACCTGTGGTCTCACCTACATGGGAAGTATAGGTAAGAAGACAATGGTCTCAGGCCAGCTGTAGGCAAACCAGGATCCTACCCAAAATTTGACTAGAGCCAAAAAAGTTTGGGAGCCATGGCTACAGTGGTAGAGTGCCTGCCTAGCAAGCACAAGGCTCTGAGTTAATTTAGCATTACCAAAATAAACTTTTAAAAAAGGAAATTTAGTGATTTAGTGGCTTTTTTTTTTTTTGCCAGTCCTATGGGTTGAACTCAGGGCCTGAACACTGTCCTTGGGCTTTTACCTCAAGGCTAGCACTCTACCACAGCACCATTTCCAGCTTTTCTATATGTGGTTTCTTATTTTATTAAATTTAAATACAGTCATGCACCATCTAATGGTGCAATCAACTGTAGACTGATTATATAATTGTGGTTCTATAAGATTATATTAAGAGCTGGAAACTATTACTAGGGACTTTGGCTATTGTGATACCACAGAGCACTCCTCATATGTCTGCGGTGGTTTGTGTAAATCCACTATACTCACTTGTATAAAAGTACAGCAAAGACTGTATGGTGCCTAATGCCTGAATATGATAATAAATGACTGTTTCAGGTTTATGCTATTGTTTTGATTATGAATTTAAAGTGTACTCCTTATGTTTAAACTTTGTGGTATTCACCTTATGTTTATCTCTTGGTTGCATCAGGATGATGTAACATCAAATGATTAACCTGTACCATCAAGGTTTGTGCAAGTTCATTCCATGATGGTCACACAAGATCACCTAATGATGCATTTCTCAAGAGGTAGCCCAATCCCTAAGCCATATGAGGCTATATATCTTTTATTTGTATTTAAAGACCTCCACCACTTCATGCTAATTCATCTATTTAACCATCATCCCTGTCCTCTCCAAATGGGCCTTTTCCTGAACCACACTGAGATCCCACAGATATATTACTTGAATCCTGGCAACAAATTCTGTTTGGCCTATAGTGTCTATCTGATAAGTAAACTTATTAGTATTGTTTTTGCTAGTTCTGGGGCTTGAACTCAGGGCCTGAGTACTATCCTTGGACACTTTTTTTTGTTTTTTTTTTTATTGTAATTTCCTTGGACACTTTGCTCAAGGCTAGCACTCTGCCACTGGAGCCACAGCACCACTTCTAGTTTGTTTTTGTTGTTGTTGTTGTTGTTGTTTTGTTTTTCCTGTGTATGTGGCTCTGGATAATTGAACCCCAGGCTTCGTGCATGCTAGGTGAGCACTCTACCAGTAGGCCACACTCCTGGGCCAATTAATATTATTTTATAACAAACGTAAAGAAATATTTCCTTCCACTTCTAAAAAAAATCTCATTACCCTGAACATACTCTTCATCCACATAGCAAGGGATTTTGTTTGTTTTTGTGTAAGTCCTAGGGTGTGAACTCAGGGCCTCTCACCCTCACTTGGTTTTCCACTCAGGGCTGGTACTCTGGTATTCAGCCATACCTCCACTTCTGGGGTTTTGAAGGTTAATTTGAGATAAGAGTCTTACTGATTTTTCTGCCAGGCTAGTTTTGAATCATGATCCTCAGATCTCTGGTTTGGGGTTACCTATGGTTACAAACCTGGCCTCAGCAAGGATTTGATGTTGCTTTGGCTTTTTTGTTTGTTTGTTTTATTATTGTTTTGTTTTTCTGTGCCAGTGTTGAGGCTTTAACTCAGCTCCTGGGCATTGTCTCTTAGCTTCTTCACTCAAGACTGTTTCTCTGCCACATGAGCCATGCTTCTACTTCTAGTTTTTGCTGGCTTATTGGAGAGAAGAATCTCCCCATTTTTCTTTTTTTTTACTGTCTGTGATTGCTGGACTTAAACCATGGTTCTCAGATTTCAGCCTCCTGAGTAGCCACCAGCACCCAGCAGCCAAGAAGTTTTTAATCTTCCATTACCCACACTTCATTTTTGTTAGCTTCATCTCCCTGGTTAGATTAGATGCAGTTCTTTTTTTTTTTTTTTTGCCAGTCCTGGGCTTGAGCTCAGGGCCTGAGCACTGTCCTTGGACTTTCTCAAGGCTAGAGCTCTACCACTTGAGCCTCAGCACCACTTCCGACTTTTTTCTATGTATGTGGTACCGAGGAATCGAACCCGGGTCTTCATGCATGCTAGGCAAGCACTTTAACCACTAGGCCAAACTCCCGGCCTAGATTAGATGCAGTTCTAAGTTCCTTAGTCACAGTGACAAGCCACACTGTATGAAATACATTCAATTGTATTATTAGACTAAGGTACTTTATATCACATTGGGAAAAGTGAGTGAAGTAAACAATAAATACTTGAGAAATGCACTTGGCTTATCCCCTTATGTTCCAACATTCATGTGTAAAAGGATAGGAAAACATTTCGCACTGTTTAGAGGATATTTCATAATGTGGCAATGACCTGAAAGAGGAAGTCTATCCTGCAACTTAGACCAGATCTTTGCAACAATTGGCAGCACTGTCAGGGGTTGTCATTTCTGAAAAATCGGATAAGTAACAGAGGCCAGTAAATTCAGAGTTCTGCATCTTATGACTGGATTTTTTCTTGAAGGGTAAATACATTTACCACATACTTTTAAATCTAGATAAAATAATCACAGAAATATCAAGTGATCTGTTAGTGGTTTCTGTTATTTTTTTCTTTATTGGGTGGGGGTCAGGTTTAGGTTTGTATTTGGGAGGCTGCATTTCGTTGATGGATTTAATAGTGATGATTAAGATTCTCCAGTGCCAGATAGAACAGTATTTATAGCACTGTTTCCATTTTAACTTTATGCTTTTGTTAAACATTCATATTGTTGTCTTCAAAGGGAAATATGCCTCCTGTTTTCTCTTGGCTTAAATATGAAAGGAGCTTTTATCTACCCTAGCCCTGTGCAATGGTCTTTCGGGTGCGGTGGCCTAACTATTTTAGGTGGTAACATTTCACTGGGATAGTTGTGCATCCCCAAGCAGGAAGGTCAAGGTTATTGATGTAGCAGATGTTACTGTTGATTCTGAATATGCCCAATGATAAGGTTTAGCATAAGCTCATACTTTATTACAGTTTATACCTTAATTTTTTTAAGGATACACACTTACATCATAATATTATGTGGCTAAGATTATGGTCATAAATTCAAAAAGGAATAAAGAGTTCTAGAAAAATTTCCTGTTGATTCTGTTGTGGACTGTGGGCTTCTTGTTTTCATGGCTCAGACTGCACCAAAATTCTCTGTCTGTCTTTAGACAGGGTCTTACTATGTAGCCCAGAGTCTGGTCTGAAACTTGAAATGTTCCTGTCTCGGCCTAGGATTATAGGCATGTCCCACCGTACCCGACTGGCTCTTTTGTATCCCATACTACCGAGTCTAAAAATGTTTGGTGAATTGTGTGGTATTTTATAGTGCTACTATTACTGCTGTTGTGACTGCTAGTTGGTGATTAGAAATCCTTGCCCTCACCCTGCCCATGTCCAAGGACTTGGAAATTAACTTTTGAGATCTGAACAATTAATACACAGGAAGTTGGTGGCATTTGCTAACTAAATAAATTACCTTAAAATTCAGCAGAAATTGCTGGGCTCCCAGTGAATCACATCCATTGTCTCAGCTACTCCAGAGGCTGAGATCTGAGGGCTGTGGTTTGAAGTCAGCCAGAGCAGGAAAAAGTCTGTGATACTTTACTCTCCAGTTAATCACCAGAATGCTGGAAGTGGTGCTGAGGTTCAAGTGGTACCAGCCTTGAGTGAAAAAGTTAAGCGACAGCTCCTAGGTCCTGAGTTCAAGATCCACTACCAGCACATACACATTCATGTGCATGCACACGCGCGCACGCACCCACACACACACCAGCAGAAATAGTAGAGCCAAAAATTTTGCCATTGGATATTTATAATATCACTGCTGCTCCATATACAAAATTACAAATCACAGACAGCTGATGAGAAACGTGTCTTATCATATACCAATGATTTCCTGGGGCTTATATGGCCTGCAGGCACTATAAAATTAAAAATATGGCCACCAAAAATAATTGAGGATATGCCCTAGGTTTTATGTGTTGTTATTTATTTAAATAAATTTGGAACCATTTATATCAATAAGTGGGGAACTGATTAATGTGAGTTATAGTACAGATACAAACAGTAGTTAGTTTACTTTAATCTGTGGTTTTAGTCACTTGTGGTCAATTATGACCTGAAAATAATTAAATGGAAATGTCTAGAAATAATCATAAGTTTTTAAAAGAAGCTTGCTTTGTACAGATGGCTCACACGTGCAACTCCAGCTATTCAGGAGGCTGAGAACTGAGGATCACAATTTGAACCAGCCTGGAGAGATAAATCTGAGAGACTCTTATCTACAATATGGGGGAAAAAAGCGAAGGAGGTGTGGCTCAAAAAGTAGAGCACTTGCCTTGAATGAAAAAGCTGAGCAAGAGTTCATGGCCCTGAGTTTAAGCCTAAGTACCAGAAAACAAAAAAACCTAACCCTTTTATTGCAGTATGTTGATATAACTATTACATTTCATTTTACTTATTGTTGTTAATCTCTTACTGTGTCTAAATTATCAAGTCAATTTTATCATTGGTAGGTATGCCCAGAGAATAACATAGCTGATAGATGAAAGATAGTAGGTAGATGGGATAAAGAAAAGGGAAGATACTATTAACAGTAGTATTAACAGTTTGGTAGTAGGCATTTAGATGGTATTGCTGTGCTTTTCTGCCTCCATACTTTCTGACTAAAAGAAGAAAGGTATAGAAGAGATATCATAGCAAACAGAGCAGAACCATCTATAGCAAAGACAAGCTGTGTCATAGTTTTACCTGGAATTTCCAGGGAATATAGAGGTAGACCTGAGTCACATGTAGTCATAAAATCATCCATCCATTGTCTCTTACACTTAATTGTAACCTAATACCTACCAAGCAGAATTATTTTAGTTAGTATTCTTTTATGTCCTAGGCATTGCCACTATTTTCCTTACACTGTTCTGTTTATACATCCTTCCTGTTGTGAGTTGGTTGATGGGAATCCAATCTAGATTAGTCAGTCAATTCTTAGCGCCTTAAGAGATCCAATTGTACCGGGGCCAGCCGGCAGCAAACCAGGGTTCGCAGATTGGGGTTCCTGAAATAGGGGGCAAGGACTAGGAAAAAATAGAAGAGAGACAGACACACTGGGTCCGGGATGTCTGCAGCCCAAGTAAAGACTGCCTCGTTTATTGTCAACTCCCGCCTATATCCCTTCTTGAAACCAGGGAACTTCCAACTGTTACATTCATATGGTAAATCTCAGGTAATTTAAACAGAATAAGGCCATAAAACAATAAGAAAATAAAGCCATGGTCTGATGCAAATCAAGGTACAATTTGATTCTACTCTGGCTCCCAACACAATTGCTAGACCTCCAAAACTGAGGACTGGTGGCCAAGCTGTGGTAACCACACCAAGTAAAGTTGGAGACCAGTGGTGGCTCTTGAACACATTTTATCAGCTGACCTCATGCCAAGCTAAGAAAAGTACTTGTTTTATTTTCAGGGGAAGACAGCATGGGAAGAAGTCCCTCTAAACCCCAAATCGGTGAGTTTGAGATGAGCATTGTCAGTTGCCTGAGCGCTAACTCAAAGACAATGAGTTGTGCAGGAGATCTACATAGGACTGAGAAGAATCAGGATTTAACATAATACAGAATCTACAATGATACAAAAACTGGAAAGCGGCCAGGCACTGGTGGCTCATACCTGTAATCCTCGCTACTCAGGAGGCTGAGATCTGAGGATCATAGTTCAGAGCCAGCTCAGACAGGAAAGTCCATGAGACTCTAATCTCCAATGAACTACCAAAAGGTGGTTAAATGTATCTCTGGCTCAAAGTGGTAGCTTGCTAGCCTTGAGCACAAGAGTTGAGAGGTAGCACCCAAGCCCTGAGTTCAAGCCAGGCACCAGAAATTAAAAAAAAAAATACAAAAGGAAAAACCACTTGGATCTGTAGCTCTGAGCAGACTAGGCTGGGCGGTGTCCAAGACTCTAGTCTACTTCTCTTCCAGTATGTGGTGTGGGCTCTGGAGAAAACACTGGCTATGTAGGACAGCCACCATGAATAGTCACCCTGCAAACAAGCAGAAAAAGGTAGCAGTGTCCAAGGACAAAGTCCTTAGGACTTTGGAAAGCACTGACTTTGAGTGTCACTGTGCATTCTTGCTCCCAGGTGGAGAGTCTTGGTTGGGCATGGGCAGAATGTCTCCCAGTGCTCCTGCTAAGAGCTTTGAGGGGAAACACTTGAGATGTGTTTGTCTAAAAGACTGATGGTGCTTCAACACACTAAGCTCATTTCTTTTGGATGTCTATTCAATGATTTTTTTGGAACTTTTTTTTTTGCCAGTCCTGGGGCTTGAACTCAGAGCCTGGATACTGTCCTTTGACTTTCTCAAGGCCAGTGCTCTACCACTTGAGCCACAGTACCACTTCCAGTTTTTTTCTTGAGTACTGAGGACTTGAATCCAGGGATGCAGGGCTTTGTGCATGCTAGACAAGCACTCTACCAGTAGGCCAAACTCCTGGCCCCTTTTGGAACTTAGACCCTGGCCAGTTATTTTAAGGTCCAAATTTTTATTTATTTTTAATTTTTTTTTGGTGCTGGTATTAAGGCTTGAACTCAGAATTTGTGCTTTTTTACTCAAACCTGTCATTATATCACTTGAGCTACAGCTGTGTGTGTGTGTGTGTGTGTGTGTGTGTGTGTGTGTGTGCATACATGCACACGCATGTGTCAGTTGTGGAGCTGAACTGAGGGCCTAGGCACTTCACAAGCTTTTTTGCTCAAGGATAATGTTCTGCCACTTTGAGCCCCACCTGTATTTCTGGTTTTTGGTTTTGTTGTTGTTGTTGTGTTGTTGTCAGTCATGGGGCTTGGACTGTGGGCCTGGGCCCTGTCCCTGAGCTCTTCAGCTCAAGGCTAGCACTCTACCACTTGAGCCACAACACCACTTATTTTCTGGTGGTTAATTGGAGATAAGTGTCTCATAGACTTTAGTGCCCAGGGTGGCTTTGAATCATGATCCTTAGGTCTCAGCCTCCTGAGTAGCTAGGATTACAGGTGTGAGCCACCAGTGCTCGGTTCATGCTTCACTGATGCCTTCCATCTTCTCTTGCAGACACCTTGATGACAGTCCCACCAATCACCTCTGAGCCTTGCCTTCCATGTCACCCCAAGTAAAGGCATTCACTCCATCATTTCATCCTGAGTCTCATGGCACTAGGTTTACTGTTGATAGTATTAAGGCGATGGGTACTAGAAATGGGAATATGGGGAAATGGGACCAGAAGTAGCAGAACTACTAAAACAGGATTTGAGCTTGGGAGTGCAGTTTCAATTCAGTGCCTCCAAGCTTCAGGAGATACAGAAATCCCTGGACTCACCCAATATACTCGGGGGTGGGAGGGAGCAGACAGGTGAAACGTGGATTTGCTGGAGGGCAGGAAAAGGAGAAAACTCACAGCTTTCACTGAGGAACCAAATGCCTCATAATCAAAAGCAAAATATTGACCAGTGGGTGAGGGTGAAAATCCAACGGCTTACCCAGAGACAGGAAAGTTGCACTTGGTTTTCAGAAAGGGCTTCAAAAGGCCCAGCAATTCATCTGCTCCTTTCTTTCCTTTATCAAAACAGAAAAGAACATTTAATCTTGGCCTTTTTTGTTGGAGTTCTACTGACCCTGCTGCTACAAGCCTTTGTCTTTCTCATCTTGAAGGGCTGTAGAAGGTGTAAGTGATGTCTGAGGAATGCCTGCATCTTCTCGTTGCCACTGAGGACAGGAGCCAGTGAGAGGGAGGAGGTGGAGTGAGATGAATCCTGTTAGCCCACCTTCCCTGATCTCCCTTCCCTCCTCACCACCCCCAATGCCTCCTGCTCCCCACTTTACCCAAGGTTGAAAAGACTCCCCCACTCCTCCAGGCCCCCTGGGTGAGATATGTTTTTCTTCCTGGAACTTATTGTAGGTCACTCCAGTCCCCAGACCCTGGATTCTCACTCAGATTCTCCTACCAGGGTAAGACTGTCATGTTTCCAGGGCACTGGAAAGTCTCAGTGACTGGGATTTCCCTTTCTTCTGCATTGTCTACTGAAATAGTGGTGTCTCTTTCTGAACTGTAGGCATGTGCTTCTTTTGAGTTCTCATCTTGTTGGGTTCTCTTACTGAAGCTTTCAGGTTGCTTCTCAAGTAGTATCTTTGGCTCCAAATTGAATTCACTTTCTTTTTATCTCTAAAGCTTTCAACGGTACAAAAAGAGTCACTCACCTATGCCAGCATGACTTTCAGGCCTTCAGAAGAACAGAACAGTCACTTGATTGAAAACAGCCCTGCAGACCTGGATCCCATTGTCTACACTCAGGTTAAAGTGACAAACTCACAGCTGTGTCCTCAATGAGGCTTTCATTCTTCTCAGTCCCTGAATACCAATCCCCCCTTTCTTTCTTCTTTTTACAAATTTGGGGACATGGCCTGTGTGAAAGTTCAAGATTGTTTAAGCATCATCTGGCAGTACTATCATAGTCCTGAGTACCAATGTTAGATCATTTTCTTAGCCAGAGAAAAGATTTCCCTTCCCTCTGCTTGAGCAGACAACGGATGGCTCCCTGAAGGGCTCTTAGCATCCTTCTACAGTGTGTGGGACAGAACTTAATACAATTTATTTGTAGCATCACTGATCAACCATGGAGGAACCAACCAAATGAACAATCAAGACTTTCAAGTAAAGGCACAAACCCTCTACATAGCCTCCTTCTTCATGAGCTTGTTTTTGTCACCTCCTTCAGAAGTCATGACCAGAGTTCTATACAAATATGAAGTCCATGTTTTATTTCATTTTTGAGCCAGTACTAGAACATGAATTCAAGCCCTTAGGCTTTTGCTGAGCTTTCCCTGCTCATGGTTGGTATTCTACCACTTGAGCCACACCTCTTCTGGCTTTTTGCTGGATAATTGGAGAAAAGTGTCTCTCAGATTTTTCTGCTCAGGCTGGCTTTAAACCTTAATCCACAGAGCTCAGTCTTCTAAGTAGTTAAGATTACAGGCATGAGCTACCAGTGCCTGGCATGAAGTTCATATTTTATAGATCACTATTCAAACGTGGGTTTGTATCTCCTTCCTAGAGTATGAAAGGCAAGCATAAAGATGAATCTAAATATTGACTTCTTCAATATCCCAATGAATAATTATGCATAGAAAATCCCATTAAAGGTATTAACAATGGGCTGGGGCTATGCCTGCCTAAAATCATAAGACCCTAAGTTTAATCCTTAGTGTTTCCAAAGAGGGGAAAATTAGTTAACTTTTTACTAGATAAGTTTAGTCTAAAATTCTTAAAATGATAAAAATCCAACCCAGGAAAATTCATAAAGAGAAGTTTGTAGTAAATAAAAGTAATGTGGGAAGTCTAGCCTTAACAGTTAACTAAAATTACCTGCTTTCCTAAACATGATTATTTAAAGCAATATGCTTATGGTGCATGAATAAACACATCTACGGATTTATAGAATAAAACAGCTAAAATAGATCAAAACACAAAAGGAAATTTAGAGTGTGATGAAAATGGCATATAAAGTTGGAAGAGACTGATTTACTCACTAAATGGTGTTAACACTTTAAAAATGTAATTATATTGATTCAAAACTTTGGCAAGGTATCAGGGTATAAAATTAACCCTCAAAAACCAACCGCCTTCCTGTATACCAACCACGAGAGGAGCAAGGCAGCAATCAGGAAAGCAACTCCTTTTGCAATAGCCTCAAAGAAAATAAAGTACTTAGAAATTAACTAAGAATGTAAAGGACCTTTGTGATGAAAACTTTAAAAACTTGAAAAAGAAATTAAAGCAGAAAAAAAAAGAAATTAAGGCAGAAGTGAAGAAATGGAAAAATCTTCCATGCTCCGGGATTGGAAGAATTAACATCGTGAAAATGGCAATCTTGCCAAGGGATATCTACAAATTCAGTACAAAACCCATCAATATCCTAATGTCATTCCTTAAAGAAATAGAAGAAATAATCCAAAATTTCATATGGAATAATAAAAGACTTCATATAGCAAAAACAATTTTTAGCAGAAAGAACAGCACTGGAGGAATAGCAATAAACTTTAGACTGTATTACAGAGCTATGGTAACTAAAACAGCTTGGAACTGGCACAAGAACAGGCCGGAGGATCAATGGAATAGAAGCGAAGACCCAGAAATCAACCCACAGACCTATGGCCACCTAATCTTTGATAAGGGAGCTAAAAAATAGAATGGAAGAAAGACAGCCTCTTCAACAAGTGGTGCTGGCAGAACTGGTTTAAGCACCTGCAGAAAACTAAAGTTGGGTCCTTCTATGTCACCCTGCACCAGGATTAACTCCAAATGGATCAAAGACCTCGAGAGAAAAGCAGAGACCCTAAAAACTTACAAGAAGGAATTGGAGATACACTAAGCCTCCTTGAGACAGGTCAAAACTTTCTTAATAAAGACCCAGAAGCACAACGAATTAAAGTTTGGACAGATGGATGGGACTGCATTAAACTGCAGAGCTTCTGTATGGCAGAGGACATAGCTAGCAAGTTAAATAGAAAGCCTACAGAATGGGAGAAGATCTTCACTAACCATACAACAGACAAAGGCCTCATATCTAAAATATATCTACTGCTAAAAGAATTGAATCTCTCCAAACCAAATTTTCAAAGAAACAACCATCCCATTAAAAGACGGGCCAAAGACTTAAAGAGAAACTTCACTGAAGAGGAAATAAGAATGGCATATAGACACATGAAGAAATGCTAGACATCTCTGGCCATAAAAGAAATGAAAATCAAAACAATTCTGAGATCCCACCTCACTCCAATTAGAATGACAATGATAAAGAAATCTAGTAACAACAGATGCTGGTGGGGATGTGGCCAGGAGGGATCACTACTACACTGTTGGTGGGAATATAAACTTGTTCAACCACTATGGAAAGCAGCATTGCAGTTTCTCAAAAGACTAAACATAGAGCTCCCTTATAACCCAGCAATCCCACTACTTGGCATTTACCCAATGGTCCAGAAACAAGGACATACTAGAGCCATTAGCACAATGATGTTCATTGCAGCACTATTTACCATAGCAAAGATATGGAACCAACCCAGATGCCCCTCGGTAGATGATTGGATCATGAAGATGTGGTATTTATACACAATGGAATTCTATGCTATCCTCAGAATGACATTGCCCCACTTGTAAGGAAATGGAAAGACTTGGAAAAATGATATTAAGTGAAGTAAGCCAGACCCAAAGGAACATAGGCTCAATGGTTTCCCTCATTTGTAATAATTAGTACAAACCTAGGACTCTCCTAGCAGAGGATTACAATAGTTCAAACCCTAGATACATAAGGCCATATAGGATGAGGCTTAAGAGCTTATTATGAGTGATTGTTGTTCTTAAGATACTATGTTTTTTTCTCTTTTGTTATGCTTTGGTTAATCTCATATTGTTACAGAATCTGACTTTGTTACTTGGTATATTGTATATGGTTGTTTATTTGAAATAAGAAAGGGAAGGGGGAAAAAGATGAGGGGAGGAGGTGGGGGGAGGGAAATAGGGACAAAAACATGAGAAGGGTTATCAGTATATGAGAAGTAATGCACCTTCTATCTGGCGAACGCAATTATAACCCCTCTCTATATTAAAATAAAAAAATTAGCTATAGGACCATTCCTTCCTATATCAAAATAAATTCCAAATACTTGAAAATTTGATTCTGAAATACCTCCAGAGCTCATGTGATCTGGCCTTGGTTACCAGCTCATGAGCTTTGAGGGAAGCAACAGATCCTGAGTGCTCCAATCCAATGAGTAGATTAATCTCTTCATAGATTTGTAATTTGATGATACTTTTGGGAAATGAAAGAAAGTAGAAGGTATAACTCAGAAAAATAAGACACTGGAGGTGTGCTCTGCAAAAATACACCTTGTTCCAAAATCTTTTTTTTCTTTGTTGCCTGGCTGCCATGAGATAAAGAGCTCCACTTCATCATACCCTCTCTTCTACCATGATGCTCTTGCAGCTGCTATTAAAGGTTTACTGTTCCTTCATAGGCCCAAAACAATGGGTCCAGCTGATCTTACACTGAGACTTCTGAAACTGTTAACGAAAAGAAACCTTTCCCCCTTTTAAGTTGTTTCTCCAAGATAGTTGTTATGGCAATGACAAAAAGAAAACTAACCTAAAAATTTAACTATAAAATCATTACTAGAAAACCATGGGAGAATATTTTAAAAATAATTTCAGTGTAAAGCATGCCTTTGACATGACAGAAAACTTGGAAATCAGAAAAAAAAACTAATGACATAAAAATACCACTAGAATGTCAAAAAAGCAAATGAAAAGTATGGAGAATAGTTACCTCATCTCATAGACAACTAGTTTTCTTATATACATTTTTTAAAAAATAGGAAAAAATCACAATAGGAAAACTGAACAATAGGTGGAGCAATTTATAAAAAAGGAAATAATGGTTCTGAAACATATGAAAAGCTATCCAGCTTCAGCATAGCAAGAGAAATGGTAATAAAAACTATAATGTGATGATAATGTCTATCAAAAAGTTTGCCACCAACCTGTGCAACACAATTAAAGATAAACAAGACACGTACTGCACAGGACAGAGCAAGTTGGTTTAGGTACCAACTTGAATAGCAGTTGAGCAATAGCTAACAACATTTTAACTTCTATTTCCAAGAATTTCTGAGAACTCTTAATTTATCCTACTTACCAATATAGAAAGGTACTATCTAACTTTAATGACAGTGTTAATCAAGGTAGCTGAAACTTGGACTTGTAGGCATTAAATCATGGGCCATGTATTTGTGTAATCTTTACAGAATACCCTGAGCTTACAGTTAGTTTTAACTTAGGTAAAGAAATAGAGGCACAATGAGATTAAATAACTTAGCCAGATTCACTCTACGAGGCATAATGGTAGTGGAACTTTATTCTACTTGGGTGGATGCGATAGTTCACACATTTACCCATCATACTCAATTACCTATAATAGCAAAAGACTTGAGAATCTCTCAATGTCTGGTGATAGGAACTGGCTCATGGAATACAATGTAGTCATTAAGAAAGAAGCTCAATATATTCTTTTAAATAAGTTCTCATCCAGATGTGATGGCATATGCCTATAATCCCAGTACTTGAGGCTAAGACAGGAGGACTGGCTTCCAGGGTTGAATTTGAGTGAGAAGCTAGTGAAACAGAGTTAGATAAAGGCACAGATGCATATCAAAGTTTGGGAAAAAGACCAATTTAGAGTAATGATCCCACGAAGAGGCTGCAGCATCACAGAAAAGCCAGCCCCAGGAGGGCAGCAGAGCTCCAGGAATGGTCTTTAGTTTGGCTGACTCCAAGAGGAAGCACAAACTCCAGGAGGCCTACCAGTTTTGCCAACATCAAACAATTCTGCCAACTCTGAATCTGGAAGCCACTTGAGCCATAGGAGCACGAGTACGAAGGCCATCCCCTTGTGCATGGAATATCAAAATCCATTCCTCCCCACTCTGCTTGAATTTGCCCATTAAAAAAATACAAGTCCAATAGAGATGTACTTTTAGTCTTCAAATTCTATCTCCCAACCATAAGAACTGGTATGCAGCAGGAGTAATTGGGTAATTAATCCACCACCAGTCTCAAAAGTTCTTTGCTAAGGAAAGGAAGAAAAAGAGGTTCTTGAATCCTGGATGATGGTGGTAGAATCAGCCTGAGGCAACTGAAGATCTCTCCCGCTCTCTCTCTGTCTCCCTCTGTCTCTGTCTCTCTCTGTCTCTGTCTCTCTCTCTCTCTCTCTCTCTCTCTCTCTCTCTCTCTCTCTCTCTCTCTCTCTCTCTCTCAGCTGTCATGGAAGTCTGCCATCACATTTTGTCTACAAAGATCCCTTGAGCACAAACTGAGTTGCTGAATGCAGAACCAATGGATAGCTTCCCCTGTGTGCAAATTCTTTATGCATGGAGGAACTGGAGCTGTTTAGGGGCAGAAGAAAAGCAAACACTTTAGGTGTGTGTTTATGTGTGTGTGTGTGTGTGTGTGTGTGTGTGTGTGCGCGCGCGCGCGCACCCGTGCATGTGTGCCAGTAGTGGGACTTGAACTCAGGACCTGTTTGTTTTTTACTCAAAGCTAGTACATTACCACTTGAGCCACACCTCCATTTGCTGGGTTTTGATGGTTAGTTGGAGATAAGAGACTCATGGACTTTCCTCCCTGAGCTCACTTCAAACTTGGCATTTTAATCCTCAGATCTCAGCCTCCTGAGCTGCTAAGATTACAGGTGTAAGCTACCAGGGTCTGGCCGAGGGAACACTTTCAAGGCTGACTCAACCTCATGTAGGGAGTGTGGTCATACAGAAACATGCTCAAGAGCCTGCGTGTAGTCAGGAAAGGCATGTGCAGAATCTTACAAAAGCATCTCTCCTTCTCCCACCCCTACTCAGATCAGGGGGCCACTGAGAAACCTAAGGCCTGGGGTTTTCCCAGAAACAGGAGGAGGACACTATAGGAGCAAAGGGAAAACAAACCATGAAGATGAGGACATAACTTTTTTCCTCTCCTGTTGCCCTCATCTCACGTTGGTAATTCTAGCACCAATAATAGTATAACCTCACATACACCCGTGGGAGATGTCTTTCTTGCCTTTCATTTGTGTTTCCTAATCTAGATGGGTATTGTCACTTGTCATCCTTTCATCAAAATCAGCATCTATTCACTCAAATGACCTTTTTGAGGGTGTGATTAATGGGCTGGTCTTCTCTCCAAAGGAATCTGAAAGCCATTGGCTGTACTATTTCCCTTCTTTTGGGTAGGACGGCATTTAGGACTACTTTATAAATGAGTTCGATTATTGCACTTTTTTAAGAAAAACTTTAATAATGATATCCTGGGAGAAGTTACTCATAACTCTAGAGTTTGTTCAACATTCGTCAGGAATTTATTAGTTAACAAACAAAATAGATGTGATTTCTGACCCAGACTCTGCACCTCTTCTTTACTTCTGGCCAATCAAATTCCAGCCAGCTAAGGTCTGGAGATGTTATTTGATGGCGGCCTTGCTCAGCTTAGTCTGTCCCAGCTCTCCTGACTACTGCTGTTGTTACCTGGCTGCGAATGAGGCTGGCAAGGTTTAGAGGGTCCTTCAGAAAGCCTGAGAGTTCAGAATTTATCCTTGAGGCTTCTGGCCAGTTGTCATAATGATTCTACTCTAGCACCATACTTAATTTATGAACTAAATAAAAGACATCTTCCGCTGCACATGTTCAGTTTGAGCCATTTCCTTTGAAGTCAGCACACCTGGGAGGAGCTTCATGGTCGCCTACTTTGTTAGGGAATAGAAAGGGAAAGGTTAGTTAAGGTTTATTGCCTATCTGAGTGTTTCTTAAATAAAAGCTACTGATTCTCTCCTATCGGCTTCTTGGGAATAAGCACCAAGCTTGTTTGGGGACACAGGCTCACATTCACCTCTCTCCAAATTGTGGTGGTACAAATGCAGCTAGACATCTTCCCAAACCTATTATGTTAAAGCTGACAGGGTTCCTGCTTTTCATTTGCCCGTTTGTGTAAAGAAGCAGGCCACAGCTAAAACCGGCTGTACAATTCCTGGCTATAACTAATAGCCCTGGCTTTCACTATTGTATCTTGCATCACTCCCATGGGCCTCTGCTTCATTTAAACTAATTTGATAATTTTACATTTGTGTTTACATATGATGGTCTTTTCTTATGCTGCTTTGTGTCATACACTGGTTTTTCATTGTATTCTCAGTATCTAGTGTGTTCCTTGTTTGTGGAATGAATGATTTATGGAGAGGAAAACAGGCTCAGAAAAGTTCAGGTTTACCAAGGTCATTCCTAAAAGCAGGAGACAATGTTCTTTGTGAAAGCAGACACCATAATTGTGTTCAGGAGGGAGAGGTCTCTAGCAAACCTGAGGAAGGTGTTGCTTTGTCCACATCTTTTCTCCTCCATAGTTCCCAAAGTTGCTAGATGACTAAGGCCAAGAATGCTACAGGAACCACAATCTACCTTTCCTAGGGGTTCTGTCCTATGCCCAGAACTAAACCATCCCAGAGAAAACACGAGACCTCCCAGCCTCAGCTTGCATGCCAGCTTCTCCTGGCCTTTTGACCTTGCGTTCTTCTAAGACATCTTTCTGGGGTGTCCCTAGGGTTTTTTCCCCTTTCTGTGAAGAGTTCTTTTGCTATATTTTCATATCTAGAGATAATAAAAATCTATTTCATAGTTGTATTTACTGACTCTTCATTGCCTAAAATGTTTTCGCTAGCACTGAAGCATTGGCATCTATTTTTATTTAAAGCAAAACAATGAGACAGTACTGCATAGAACTTGTATGTCTGTTTAACAAATTAATGAGCAAAAACAAGTAATTAACAAAGCCTTACAGGCAGGTGCACATAATAAATCCCCTCTTGCAAGCCATAATTCATTGTTGGGTGTGATATTTTGGTACACATAAGAAGGATATGATTCCTAAAATAGCAGTGTAGGGGTTTGTTAACACACAGGTTGTCTCTGAGAATAAAGTTAATTTTAAAGCTAAAAAAAAAAAACAAACCCAACAAAACAAAATAGTGGTGCATCATATTAAACAGCAGTACTGTATCAGATGTTCTTTCTTTTTAGCAAATGCTCCAGGATTTAGAAAAATTGTCACATGGTAAGCCTAGAGAGTTTTCTCTCATGCCTCTGGCAAGTCACATGGCACAGGCCTATTTTTAAAAGGGGACCCTTAAAGAACAGGCTTTGTGGGACATAGGATTCACGACGTAGGATCAAGGAGGGAACTTACCAAAGGCGTGGGGATCACAGAAGAAGCTTGGTTGGTCTGGGGGCTTCTAGTGAGGCCTTTACCTATAACCACTCAAAGGAGAAAGGAGACACAAAGATAGGCACCACACCCTTCTCTAAGGGCAATATCAAGCTGAGGCTTGTGGCCTGTTCTCACCCACCTTAACCATTTCAAGCTGTTTTTTTTTTCTTTGTCAGTCATGGGACTTGAACTCAGGGTCTGGGCACTGCCCCTGAGCTTTTTTCATCAAGTCTAGCACTCTACCACTTTAAGCCACAGTTCTACTTCCGGTTTTCTGGTGATTTCTTGGAGATAAGAGTCTCGCAGACTTTGTTGCTTGGCCTGGCTTCAAACTGGGATCCTCAGATCTTAGCCTCCTGAGTAGCTAGGGATTACAGATGAGAGCCAGCAACACCCAGTTCACAAAGACTTTTTTTTTGCCTGTCCTGGGCTTGAGCTCAGGTCCTCCTTAAGCGCTGTCCTTGGACTTTCTCAAGGCTAGAGCTCTACCAATTGAGCCTCATCACCACTTCTGGTATGTGGTACCGAGGAATTGAACCTGGGTCTTTGTGCATGCTGGGCAAGCACTCTAGTACTAGGCCAAACTCCCGGCCCCTCACAAAGATTTTTTTTTTTTGCCAGTCCTGTGGCTTGAGCTCAGGGCCTGAGCACTGTCCTTGGGCTTTCCCAAGGCTAGAGCTCTACCACTTGAGCCACAGCACCACTTCTGGCTTTTTCTATGTATGTGGGGTGCTGAGAAATCGAACCCGGGTCTTCGTGCATGCTAGGCAAGCACTCTACCACTAGGCCAAACTCCCAGCCCCAACACAAAGATATTTTAACAGGTGCTTACCCAGGAGTTCCAGAAGCTCCTGCCTTTGAGAGGAGCCTTGTCCCCAGTTCTGTTAGGAGCAAAATGCTGCATCCCAAACTCACATTTTGGGGAGTCAGTTGACCCTGCAGATATTTATGGAACGTGCTGGGTGGTTTTGCTCTGGGCTTTCCTTCACTGCCTGCACCAGTCTCCAGCAACAAAAGGGGTAATGCAGCCAGGCACCAGTGGCTCAAGACTGTAATCTCGCTACTTAGGAGGCTGAGATCTGAGGATCACTGTTCAAAACTAGCCCAGGTAAAAAGTTGATGGCATTTTACATCAAGTGTTAGAGTGCTAGCCTTTAGCAAAAAAATCCAAGGGACAGTTTCTAGGCCTAACTCAGTTCATGCCCCAGTACCAGAACACAAAAATGGTGTAGGGGGCTGAGAGTTTGGCCTAGTGGTGGAGTGCTTGCCTAGCATGTACGAAGACCCAAGTTCTATTCCTAGGTACTACATAAATAGAAAAAGGCAGAAGTGGTGCTGTGGCTCAAGTGGTAGAGCTCTAGCCTTGAGAAAGCTCAAGGACAGTGCTCAGGCCCTGAGTTCAAGCTCTGAGACTGGCAAAAAAAAAAATGGTGTAGGGTTCCTTCTGTCACCTTTCACCAAGAGGTTAACTTTGTCACAAAGAGGTTGTTATCTTCCCCAGCACATGAATCCCAGCAACTTTGGCCTCTAAGTGACAAGGCAGTAAGAGGGAGATCACACTCACTTGAAATCTGCTCCAGGCCTCTTCTCTCTAATTCTTGACCACCCTCCCCCACACTGTGGCACTTACTCCGTCTGTTCCTTTGAGTTCGCCTTCGTTTGGTCAAATGACTGATGATAGAGATGATTCCCAAACCAGTGATCAGTATGCAAATGATAAGAATGGACATCCTAGAAGGAATTACAGAAGACTGCATGTCTCTTGGAAGGAAAATACCCTTGGGTTCTCTGCACTGGCTCTCTCTTTCTGAGATGAACACCCCATCCCTCTCAATCCAGTTGCAACCTGGCCACTGCCTTGCTATACTCTAAAGTGACCACATTACTTTGACTTAGAGAGTATCTGATTAAGTTGGGCCAATCAGAGTCCTGACGTATTTATCAAGGGATTAGAAGTGAATAAATGATTCATTCATTCATTTATTGTGCAATTCCTGGAGCCTGGACACTGTCCTTGAACTTCTTTTACTCAAAGCTAGTTCTTTTACCATTTGAGCCACAGCTTCACTTCTGGCATTTTGGGCTAGTTTATTGGGGACAAGAGTCTCACTGACTTTCCTGCCCCTGTTGTCTTCAAACTGCAATCCTTAAATCTCAGCCTCCTGAGTAGCTGAGATACAGGCAAGAGCCACTGGCGCTTAACAGGAAAAATAAATCTTTTACTGACCAGTTTTAAATGTTGGAAGTGAAACTATAGATGATTACTTCTGTGGCAAAAAAGAAAAGAAAGTCAAAAGGACAAGTAGAGAAAGAAAAAGAGGCTAACTAAGGTGTCTGTCCAGCTATGGTGAGGATGGTGTCCTAGAGATCCTTCTGACATCTGGCCCCTGGAATTTCAGGCACTGCTAGTTCCTTATGATAAGTGTCCCTTCCCTTCACCTTTGTGTGTGTGTGTGTGTGTGTGTGTGTGTGTGTGTGTGTGTGTGTGTGTAAGTGTGTGTGCCAGTCCTGGGGCTTGAACTTGGCCTGGGCACTGTCCCTGGACTTCTTTTGCTCAAGGCTAGCACTCTACCATTTGAGCTACAGCACCACTTCCAGCTTTTTCTGACTAGTTTATGGGATGTAAAAGTCTCACAGACTTTTCTGTCCTGGATGGTTTTGAATCACTATCCTCAGATCTCAGCCTCCTGTGTAGCTTGGATTACATGTATGAGCCATCAATGCCAGGCTCTTTTCCTCTTTAATTAAAGGAGCTAGAAGCTACATTTGCTGTTTTCAAATCAGAATCTCCTTTTGAGAGAAACATATTCAAGCAGGCAAACACAGTGCAGCCAGAAATAAAGGGTACAAGTGAATCATCTATTGGGTTATGGCCCATCCTACCCCCCCCCCACCACCCGCCCCACCCCCAGCAGATCCGTTTCCTAACTCACCTGGAGCGATCTGCCTTGTGGACAACTTTGGAAGCCCTGCAACTTCTGTTCTTTTGGCCTGATGCTGATGGGTCTAAATCAGAAAGGATTTGTTGAGAGTAAGACTCAACAGGGGCCCTTCCTTTGCTTTCCAGCTGCCTCTCTGCCTGTCATTCTCTTTGGCTCCAGAAAGTGAGGACACTGTTGATTTCTGAGTGAGACAGAGGCATTCAACTGTTATATAAATGGGCCCTGCATAGGGAACATGGATAAGGAAACAAGTACGAGGCTAAACTCCAGCCTGCTGTGAGTTTGCCCCAGTGCCACTGAACTCCCTGCATGCGGAGGGAGGAAGGTCTCCTGATTTGCACAACAGCCCACTGGCTATAGTCCCAGGTCAAGGGCTACTCCCATAGGAAGGACTGTCTCCTGCATTCTTACAGATGGCCAATCTCATGCTTACAGACAAACCCAATATCTGATCACATGCCACATCATGCTTCTGACAGTCACCAACCCCAAAGGAGAAGTCTCACCCTGGCCACCCACAGTGTCTCCACTGATTCAACCCAGGAGAGGTCTGCTTAACTGAAAGGATGAACGGAGCTCTCTTCCAAAGCCTAAAACTCAAGACTGATTGAGCCCCGCAGGACTAGAACCATGGAGAAGTGACTGAGGCTGCAAAAAGCATAAACAAAGCCAGCCTGGATAGGAAAGTCCCTCTGATCTTATCGCCAATAAGCTATTCAGAAAAAAATCCAGAAGGGGCCTTATGGCTTAAGTGTCAAAGCACTAGCCTTGTGCACAAAGAGACTCAGGGACAGTACCTAGGTCCTAAGTTCAAGCCCCAGGACCAGCAAAAACAAACAACAAAACCCAAAACAAAAAACGAAAACCTCAAGTGCCCAGAAGGTTTTCAACTTAAATATTTTAAGAATTCACATGCTCTCAATTAGCTTTTTTTTTTCCACTCAAGACTAGCATTCTACCACTGAAGCCACATTTCCACTTTCATCTTTTTGCTGGTTAATTGGAATAAGAGTCTCTGCCTGGGTTGGCCTTGAGCCACAATTCTCAGATCTCAGCCTCCTGAGTACCAAGGGTTATAGGTGTGAGCCACCAGCTCCTGGCTAAGCACCCACTTTTCCTTGTAAGGAGCAGTCTTTCCTACGAGGCTACTATAAGTGTGGGGTTGGGGCTGGAGCCTGAAGGATAACAGCTATTTAATCAATTGTGACTTCCAACCAGAGCTAACTGGGAGGAAACTCAAATACTCACATGCTCCTTCTGTTGAACTGTAGAAAAAGCTTTTGTGTATGCATGTATGCGTGTGTGTGTGTGTGTGTGTGTGTGTGTGTGTGTGTGTGTGTGTGTGTGTGTGTGTGTGTGTATGATGGGGCTTAAATTCAGGGACTAGGCACTTTCCCTTAACTTTTTTTTTCCAGTCCTGGGCTTGAGCTCAGGGCCTGAGCACTGTCCTTGGACTTTCTCAAGGCTAGAGCTCTACCACGTGAGTCTCAGCACCACTTCCAGCTTTTTTTTTTTTCCTATGTATATGGTACCAAGGAATCAAACCCGGGTCTTTGTGCATGCAAGGCAGGCAATCTACCACTAGGCCAAACTCCCAGCCCTCCCTTCACTTTTTGTTCAATGAAAGTACTGTAGCATTTGAGCCATAGCTCCACTTCTGACTTTTTAGTGGTTAATTGAAAGTAAGAGCCTCGGGCCGGGAGTTTGGCCTAGTGGTACAGTGCTTTGCCTAGCATGCACAAAGACCCGGGTTCAATTCCTTGTTACCACATACATAGAAAAAAGCCAGAAGTGGTGCTGAGGCTCAAGTGGTTGAGCTCTAGCCTTGAGAAAATCCAGGGACAGTGCTCAGGCCCTGAGCTCAAGCCCAGGACTGGCAAAAAAAAAAAAAATGAAGAAAACGAAAAATGAAAATAAGAGCCTCATGGACTTGCCTGCTCAGGCTAGCTTTGAACTGTAATTATCAGCTCGCTGCCTTCTCAGTAGTTAGGACAGAGGCATGAGCCACTAGCACCTAGATCTGCAAACCTTTTGATCCAGAAAGTGTCTGTGTCTCCTTCAGGCAGTCAACTCATGGAAGGGAACTACTAGTGGTTGGTTTATGGTTTTCTCCTTTAGCTTCTTATTGGTTCCATTTCTTGACATGATCTCCTTTTCTCCTACTATTCAGAGCACAATGCCAATTGAGAGTGAGAAGACTGATGCTCACTCCACCTCCACACTCCCACTCCATACCCCCATTCTCTTACATTAGGCCAACTGGGAGCTGATGCTGCAAACCTCTCAGCACCCTGTTGGCTCCCCATCGCTTCTACTAGATATGATTCTGGGGTGAGGGGTGTGTGTGTGTGTGTGTGTGTGTGTGTGTGTGTGTGTGTGTACTGGGGCTTTAACTCCCAGCTTCATACCGTCAGTTGGCTTTTTTTTATTGTCATTTTCCTCCATTAATGCTTCTGTTTTGCTTCGAAGTCACAGTTGACTGGTTTAGACAGCTGTCATCCCATGAGCCCCAGTCACAACTCCACTCTGCTAATGGCCTCCTAGGGAAGCCTCTGTTCTTTACAAGGAAAAGTGGTGCTTTTACAGGAGACAGTGGCTCAGGCCTATAATCCTTGCTACTCAGGAGACTGAACTCTGAGGACTGTGGTTCAAAGTCAACCCAGGCAGACAAATGTGAGAGACTTACTGTCAGTTAACCAACAAGAAGATAGAAGGAGAGGTGTGGCTCTAGTGATAGAGCACCAGTCTTGAGCAAACAAAAAAGCTAATGAAGAGCCAGGGATCCAAAACTTAAGCCCTAGTACCACCACACACACAAAAACACTGCGGTCACCTTGACCACATTTAATTCATGTAAATTGTTAAAGTATTTAAGTTGGAAGTGTCTAGGCCCTTGGGTTTTGTTTTTGTTTTTGCTTTGGGGTGTTTTGTTTTTGTAGCATTAGTCACTTCTTCAAGGCTCTAGACTTGCAGCATTGAGACTTCATAAGAACCTCAAAGCCTTTCCTTGTCACTAACACAAAGACGGCACATCTGTGAGAGTCCACTGGCCTCTCCCAACGTCTGTGGATCAGACAGCTTTGAAGAAGTTCTGAGGACACCTCAGGAACCAGACCTCCTCCCTTTCCCACAAACTTCCCACATCATGAATGGCCACCAGTGGCCATCAGTGACCATCTTTACCTCTCTGACCTGAGGGGGAACCTGAGTTGGAGATTATTGGCTTCAGTGAGTTTTTACAACATCAACAAGCACCTACTACTGTGGGGATACCCCCCAAAAAAGACCCCCGAGAGTCTCTTTACCTTTCCCAGACCAGAAGTGATTGGCCAGGGCTCCTGTGTTGTCATTCACAATCAATTCAGTAAAATCCATGTCATCCCTGGCAAAATCTCTCTGGATGCCACACCAGTACCAGCCCATGTCCTCCTTGGTCAGGCAGGACACGGTGACAATGAGTTGGTTTCCTGTGTCCCTCAGGGCCACACGATTGGTGTTGTTGGGGGTAAAGGCAATGATGGTACAATAGTCCCGGAAATAACCCCGACACCAGTATTTGGTGTGGTCTTTGTACTGGGCATCGTAATTACAGGTAGCCGAAGCTGTGTCAAGCACAAAGCTTGCTTTGACCTTCTCATCCATGACCATGGCATCTGTGAACACAGACAGAGACACACACATACAAACAGACACACATATATACACGGTTATTTCAAATGATGTATATATATTCTTGACTTCCTGACTTCCTTTAGGATAATTATTAAAGAATCAGACTTTTTTTTTTGCTATTTTGAGTTGATACATGTTAGGGGATCAACTGTGTTCTGCTAAAATTCTTAACATCCCAACTCTCCTTTCTCCCCTGCCCCCAACCCATACTTCAGAGAACGACTGCATTTGGATATAAGGCCTTTAGTAATATCAGTTAAAATTAAATCATTGAGGTACTCTGTAATCAGATATCCTGGATGTCATTCTTAAAAGAGAGAGCTCAATAGACAATGTGGACAGAAGGATGACAATGTGAGGACACAATACAGAAACTGCAAGGCAAGGAGAGAGGCCTCAGAATGAAAACAACTCTGCAGAAACCTGCATCTTAGACGTTGTGATGATTAACCTCGATGGTCAACTTGATTGGATTTGTTAGTAAAGCATACTTCTGAGCCTGCTTGTGAAATATTTCTAGAGATGATTAATTAAAGGAAGAAGAAAACTCATCTTGAATGTGGGGACACCATCCCATAAGGCTGGGGGCCCCTAATGGAATTAAAGGGTTAATATAAAAAACTGCCAAGGGCAGCCCCCCTCCTTCTGGACCCCAGGCTGTTATGGACTGTGAAACTGTGAGGAAGATCCTTCTTCTCTAAAGTTACATTAGGCATTTTAGGCATTTTGTTACATCAGTGACACACTAGCTGACACAGATTTATAGCTTCTATAACTGTAAGGAAATGAATTTCCATTGTTTAGGCTACCTGGACTGTAGTGTGTTATTATAGCAGCCTTACAAAAGTGATATAATAATCTAGAAGTGTTTTCCCCCCCAAATCCAGAAGGGTGGATGTGGAGGTAGGGAGCTTTAAAGAGCCTTTGGCATACCATCAGATCTTCTGTTCCTAGCTCCCCATCCCACCGTGGTAGACTCAAAAAGAAAATGAATAGTTAGGAGGCCACATAGACTCTTAGTTCCTAAGTGCTGAGAGCTTACGATTTCCTCCATACAAGAACAGTGTAGCCACCTCTGTCACATCAGGATATTGCATAGTGAACAAGATCTGCATTCTACACCCAGCTTGACCATGGCTGGGAAATGGACCAAGGTAAAGAGACAAGGCAGCCAAGACCATCATTCCTCTCAGCCTTTTGGGGTGGAGAGGAGATGGCTCCATCCTATAAAGCAAGTTTACCTCTCACCTATCCACAGGGCAGATTCCCCAGTTCCTAGGCATGGATGCTGACCTAGAGAGGGGCAAAACAACTCTAATGGTAACACAGCAGTGAGCTGATGGGCAAGGGGATGAGCACAGTCCTCTGAGTCCCATGTTTGGTGTTAGGTCTGAGCAGAAATGGGAATGCAGTGTCCTATGTCAGTACAAACCTATGTGAGGGAAGAGGGAAGGGGAACTGGGAGAAACTGAAGGAGAAAATGTAAAATCTGCTTTTTCCACCAAGGGCTTCAAGTTCCCCACAAGCTCTTATCTGAGATAAGAACAAAGATTAAAAGGACCTGTTTTCAACTCCAGGAAATGGAAACAAAGAAGTTTTTCTTCATGTGGTTGCTTTTCTTTCTTTTTTTTTGTTTATTCTTTTATCTGTCTTTGGGAGGGTAAGGGGAGTGCAGATATGGGGGGACAAAGGGTGAACAAATGCAGCAGGGGTACTCACCAGACACACATTTTGAAAATGAACTCTAAAACTTAGGGGTGGGGACAGGAGGGAAACACTAGGAGGGAGTAAGGGAAGGAGTGACACTGTCCAAAAAGAAATGGATTCTTTACCTGACTTGTGTACCTTTATAATAACAATTTTTAAAAAAAATTTTAAGGACCTATTTTACTTCCTTTTATTTTCCCATCCACCTTGCTTAGGGTGTACATATCAATAAGCAGGAACTCCAAGTAGGAGAGAAGGAAACTACCTACTCTGTGGGAAGGTCATGACCTAGTGGACCAAGACAATCCTTCCCCACATCTTACCTGAAAACAGAGCCAAGGAGAGCAGAATAAAGAGCTCCATGGCACGAACGTAGGGGAGTTTTCACTGCAAAGAATGGAAGACCCCAGGGATCTCAGGAATCCTTGGTCTGTTTAAGAGAAGCAAATATGTTTGAACTTAAGATGGTTTTATGCTATTGGCTGAGACCCATGTAGACAGAAACAGTCAGTTATCCTACTCAGTACTGTTGTGTGTAGCTGTTCAGGTTGTGCACTACACAACGGTGCTTTTTGAAAGGGGTATCATTCGTGGACATAAACTTACTTATGGGACGAATGGGAAAATCTGAGCATCCCAGGGGATCCCCACATAGCAGGGGAGATCACATTCCTGGTGAAATCCACACTGTCACATGGACTCTGTGTACACTAGCAGAATGTAAACATACACATGCATGCCTGGCACACATTCAGGTGTGCAATCATGCCTTGTCTTACCAGTGGCTCAGGTACCTTCTCCCACCACCATGCTTAGAGACCCCACTGCCATTTAGATGGGAAGAATCCCAGCAGATAAATTCCTAATTAACTTAACATCCACGTGGAAACCACAGTGACACCTAGGAAGTGTGGGCATTGGTGAAACATTTCAGCTGTCACTTCAATATGTGCCTACAATACAGACCAGGTCAGTTTTGTGTGTCAGAAGCCACAGTTGTAGTCTTCAGAGTTCCAGAAAGCTTTCCTGGGGTAGGACTGAGACCAGCCAGGGAATCCTGCCCAGGCTGTGCTGTAGCTAACGTGCTCTGACCACTAGCTTCAAAAGTTGGAATTCTGGACTAGGAATGTGGCTTAGTGGTAGAGTGCTTGCCTAGCATTCATGAAGCCCTGGGTTTGATTCCTCAGTACCACATAAACAGAAAAAGCTGGAAGTGGCACTGTGGATCAAGTGGCAGAGTGCTAGCCTTGAGCAAAAGAAACTCAGGGACAGCACCCAGGCCGTGAGTGGCAAAAAACAAAAAACAACAAAAAATACCCACCCACCCCCCCCAAAAATGTTTGAATTCTCAAATCACCTTAAATTTTTGAATTTAAGTTGAGGGCTACTTATCAGAACCCAGTGCTAGTACTTCCCATATCAAGGACAGATAAGAATGGTTTTCTACATTGCATAATAATGTTCTCTCTTGAGAAACAGTAGTTTCTTTTTTTGTATATGTGCTTGCTTCCACAACACCTATTCTAAAATTGGATTCATACAGAGAAAGGGGAGCCATCCCATAATTCATACCAATTCAGCAGATGGGCCAGCAAACAAGCTTGCTTGCATCATGGTAGCTGTTTACCTTCATTATTGCATTTGCCTTGCATCAAAATCTCTTCTAGATGGGTACTGGTGGCTTGTACCTGTCATCTTAACTACTCAGAAGGCCAAGAACTGTGGATCAGGGTTTGAAGTCAGTCGAGGCAGAAAAGTCTGTGAGACTCATTTCCAAAAAAGCCAGAAGTGGAGCTTTGGCTCAAGTGGTAGAGTACTAACTTGAGCACAAAAAGTCAGGGACAGTGCCCTAGATCCCGAGTTCAGCCCCAAGGACTGACACAATAAAAAATAAAAACCCTTGGGCTGAGATTTTGGCCTAGTAGTAGAGTGCTTACTTAGCATGCACGAAGACCCAGGTGCGATTCCTCTGTACCACATACATAGGAAAAAGCCAGAAGTGGTGCTGAGGCTCAAGTGGTAGAGTACTAGCCTTGAGAAAGTCCAAGGACAGTGCTCAGGCCCCGAGCCCAAGCTCAGGACTGGCAAAAAAAACAAAAACAAAAACAACAAAACCAAAACCCTCTCCCAAAGGGAGATAGGGACTTAGAGACAGAGTGAAACATTTTAATACATGGAACTTACCTGGATCCTAATGGAAGCAAATAATTCACAACTATTCAACAGCAACTAGATATTTGATCATATTAACAAACACTTGTTCCTTTTACATGTGATAGTAATATTATCATAGCCAACTCTCAAAAGGTGTCTTTGTGTACCTGTGCATATGTATCTCATACTAAATCAGGGCTGTCCTGTATGACCTGTATGAAATATGTTGTCTGTGCCTTCAAAGGCATGGTCAAAAAGGTGTACAACTTTACCCTAGCTTCTTGTACTATTTCATCTCGGTAAGCCACAAGTTGTGAGGACTCTTTTTTTTAAATATAATTTTATTGACAGGTTTATGTACAGAGGGATTACAGTTGCATCCATAGGGTAATGAGTACCTTTCTTGTCAAACATTGTTACCCCCTCCCTGTTTTTCTCCCACCCCTTCCCCCAACTCCCTCCCTTGTGAAGACCCTTAAGCAGGATATGGCGTTGTCCCTAGGCAAACAACAGAACCGACTTGCTATACTTGTGGATCCTCAGATCCCAATCAGGCCTTTAGGTGACTGAAGATCTTGTAAGTTTGTAACTGATTCTGGGTACAAACTACAAGTGTACCCTGAGTTCCCAGCCCATGGAAAACAAAGGAGATAAGTTTATTGTCTTAAGCTTCAGAAGTTTGAATGTTTTGTTACACAGCACTAGACAATCAATATATACAGTGTGGTCATACTTGTTAAAAACAAAATGAAAAACACTACTAGGTCTGGGTGGGCATGTTGATATACACCTATAACGCCAGAGTGTAGGAGGCAGATGAAGGACAATAGAGTCCAAGGCCAACCTGAGGTCCATAGGAGACCTTAACTCAAGAAAACCCAATAGAAGCAATCCATGCAATACTGGATGCAATACATTCAATATTGCTCAGGGAAGGCATCATAAAAACAACAAAGGAGCGGGGCATGGTGGCTCACAACTGTAATCCTACCTACTCAGGAGGCTGAGATCTGAGGATCAAGGTTCAAAGCCAGCCTGGGGAACAAAAGGAGACTTTTATATCCAATCAACCTTTAGAAAATAAGAAGTGGGGCTTGGCTCAGGGGCAGGAAAAAAAAAACCAAAAGGGCCAGCAGGAAACAAAAAGGGATTGTGTACAAGAGGAAACATTAGGAAAACATCCAAGGTATGGAAAAGCAAATTAAGAGCCAGGTACCAGTGGCTCATGACTATAATTCAAGACATTCAGGAGACTGAAATCTGAGGCTCTTGGCTCAAAGCTAGCCCAGGCCAATCAAACAGAGAGACTCTTTCTCACCAAAAAAAACAGTAAAAAGCTGGAAGTGGAGGTGTGGCTCAAGTGGTAGAGCACCATTCTCAAGCAGAAGTGCTGAGGGAGAGAAATCTCAGTCCTGAGGTTCAAGCTCCAGTGACAGCACACAAAAAAAAGAAACAAAGAAAAAACTCCACTCAAGTGGAGATCATTAAGTGCCTTGGATTTCTACATAGATAAATTATGACCCAACACATGTCAACAGCCAATACTTAAAACACCAAACTAAGCCCTCATTAGGGACTTACCATTTTAATCCATCAAATATATTTCCTCTGCCTGTTTCAATAAATCTTATTAAAAAAAGTCCCCACCCCTACATATACATAGTCCTAAACTCCTTGTGGTCTGGTGCTGTCGAACCCATAAGTCATTGATTACTCAAACTTGTTAAAATTTTAGTATGTCTAGAGGATTTGTTTTGTTTTGTTTTTAAATGAGACTTGCTCTTTTATTTAAGTTGGTCTCAAACCCACAGTGCTTGAATAAAGTTAAGTCTGAGTTTTGGAATTGAGTTGGAGCTGAGCTGAGCAAAGTGGAGTTGGTAAGGAGCTGGGATTGCAGGCAAGGACCACCAACTTTCAAGTTGAAAGCCTAAAACTTTCCTTACTTTCCTGCCTATCAGCTGGCCAAATGTCAGTGTGAGAGGTAGATCCTCTTGCTACAGCAAACACAGAATAAGTAGTTTCTGCTTGTTTTCAGTACATTACAGATTCTTCACACAATTTAGTAAAAAAAAACATAATGAGGCAATCACTTTATTTTATGTACATCTTTGTCCCCGATTCTTTATGTGGAGGAGAAAGCTATCCTCAGCTTGTCTGGGTGGTCTTTTTCAGAGTAAAAGCCACAGCCTTTTCCCCTTGCTGAAAGAAAACTAGGCAGAAGTGTGCTGTGGGACAGGGGACTCTTGCCTTTGTCATCTGCAAACCTGAAACCAAGGTAGGGCTCTCTTACTTCTAGCCCAACTTCTCACTAGTGACTTTTGGTTCATCTTTTTTTTGAGTTCACTCTAAGTGCTCCTGGAGCTGAGAGTTCCACTTCACAAAAACAAAACAAAAAAGTACAGATCAATGTTAATCATTGGGGGGAAAATCAGGAGGGTAGAGAAAAAAAATGTGAATCTATACATGAGCTCCTGATAGATCAGCTCTTCCAGGAACACTGATAGGCCCAGGGCATTTCTTTTCCTTTTCCTTTTAATTTAATTTAATTTTCAAGGTAATATACAGAGTGGCTACAGTGACATACGTAAGATAGTGACATGTAAGATAATCAACATTGTTACCATTCCCACATTTTTTCCAACTGTCTCTCTCCTCTAACCCCCCAGACTGTAAAGTTCATTTTCAACATACTGTCATATGAATATCGCTGTTGCATTGGTTCGCCCTTTGTCCTTTGTCTCACATTTTATTGTTCCCCTTCCCTTCCCTAGTTCAGATAAATGTATATGCAATACATCAAGTACCAAAATCAGATACAGTTACAAAGGATAAATCGTAGGAGGAAAAAAGTAAGGAAAAAGAAATAACTTCACATAGTATCTTAAAAACAGCGCGCATGCGCGCGTGTGTGCACGCACGCACGCGCACACACACACACACACACACACACACACACAAACACAACCCTCTTGTTTCCATATCATGGAGTTCATTTTGCTTAGAATCATTTTATATGGTCATATGTACATAGCTAATGAACTATTGTGTTCTAGGAAAATACTATACATATGCCAGTCATTACAGATGAGAGAAACCATGGAGTCTATGATTTTGGGGTGTCTGGCTTAATTCATTTAATTTGATTTTTTTTCAAAGCTTTCCACTTCCTTATGAATATGGTGATGTTATTCTTTTTGATGGCAGCATAGAATTCTATTGTATGTATATCTGTATGTATGTATGTACGTATGTATGTATGTGTATATATATATATATATCACATTTTCTTGATCCATTCATCTTCTGAGGGTCATCTGGATTGGTTCCATATTTTAGCTATGGTAAATAATGCTACAGTGAACACGGTTGTGCTGGTGGCTTTAATTCTCAAAGAAACAACCACCCCATTAAAAAGTAAGCTCTTAAAGACTTAAAGAGAGACATTTGAAGAAGAAGTAAGAATGGCCAATAGACACATGAGGAAATGCTCCACATTTCCAGCCATAAAAGAAATGCAAATCAAAACGACATTGAGATTCCACCTCACTTTGGTTAGAATGGCCATTATCAAGAAATCTGATAACAACAGATGCTGACAGGGATGTGGCCAAAAGGAAACACTACTACACTGCTGGGAATGTAAACTTATTCAACCATTCTGGAAAGCAATATGGAGGTTGCGCAAAAGAAAGCTCTCCTATGAACTAGCAATCCCCACTTTTGAGCATTTACCCAGGACAGTTCTTGACTTGAGGGAAGTGATCACTTTTAATCAAGTTTCAAAAAAAAAAGGTCAGGAGCCGAGAGTTGCAAGAGTTGCTATAGCAACTGGGTTAGAGATTATAAATTCAGAGGCCTGGTGTACATATTACCAGGAAACCGAGAGTTCCACAGCACTTCCCCTTCCTGTTCCCAAATGGGGCAGTGGTCATGATACTTTAAACAAACCCAGGGCCTCTTCCTGGAGCTGTGAGTCACCTAACATTAAAAATGAAGTAAAAGAGAAATAAAGACCCTTTGTTCTATAGAATGTTAACCACAGTAAATTTGGTCATCAGGCTATGGCCTAAGATTAGATTCAGAATACATTTTTTCAGGAATGATGAAGACTTCATTTCATGTCCTATACATTTTCTTTGTGTAGTAGGAAGCTCTACTTTGCTTCATGGGCTCAGAAGTAAGAAGCCACATACAGATGCAATATTTGCATAAGATAGAATAGGTCCAAGGAGATGTGTCACCTTGAGTGTCTGGAGCCACAGTCAATACTTGAATGATGTGACACTCAACGTTCTCAGGATGCTGATTTTTAATCAGTAATAGTAACTAAGGAAAGCCATAGAATCAGCTTGGGTCCCCAACAACCAATGAATGGATCAGGAAGGTGTGGTACTTAAACATAATGGAGTAAAGAATAAAGGTGAAATTAGAGAATGAAAATGGATGGAACTTGTTATCAATTGTGTTGTATGAGATGAGGCAAGCTCAGAAAGAGAATTATCATGCTTTAACTCATATACACAATTTAGATCTACAACAAAAGTAATAAGACATGATCGTAAAAAGAGGGACTGACAGGGGGAATGGGAAAGGTGACAATGATAGGGGTGAACTTTTTTTTTTCTGGTCTTGGGGCTTGAACTCAGTGCTTAGATGATGTTCTTGAGTTTCTTTTGCTCAAAGCTGGATCTCTACCAGTTAAGCTGCAGCACCACTTTTGACTTTTTCTTAATAGTTTATTGTAGATAAGAGTCTCAGGACCTTAACTATCTGGGCTGGCTTGGAACTCCAGTCACCACATCTCAGCCTCCTGAGTAGTGGGCATTACAGGAATGAGCCACCAGTGCCAGGCTTTGGGGCCAATATTCCCAAAGTATATTATGCATATATTTATATACATGTGTGTGTGTGAAAAATAACATAATGAACCCCACTAAAAACTCAAAGGGAGGTGTTAAGAAAGAGTAATAGAAGCAGAATGCTTCTATTGCTGAGCAGTATTAATTATTGCTGACATTTGAGAATTATGGTTTGAAGCTAGTCAAGGAAGACAAAGTCAAAACATTCTTCCTTCCATTAAGTGGTAAAAACTTGAAAGTGGAGATGTGGCTCAAGTATTAGAGTGCCAGCCTTGAGAAGAAAACGCTGAGCAAGAACAAGGGGCCCTGAGTTCAAGCCCCAGTGCTAGCATCAAAAACAAAAAGAAGACTAATATAGTTGGAGTGAACTCGATCACAGCACAGTATATGTACCAGAAGGTACGAGTGACAGTTTAGACTTTGAAGTCACAAGCCCCTCATTCTTGTCTAAGAGTAATTGGCCAAAACTTTGGATAGCCCCATAATGCAACGTGAAACCTAAATTCACTACTTGTTAGTTGTGTGAACTTTAGACATGTTATTTAACTTCTTTATGCACCTACAAAATGGAGACAAAAATAATTATAGGTTGAGCATGGGAGGATCATCAGGAGGCTGAGATCTGAGGATCACAATACAAAGCCAGCCTGGATAGGAAAGTCTGTGAGACATTTATTCCCAACTAACCAGCAAAAAGCTGGATATGGAGGCATGGCTCAAATGATTAGGGAAAAATGAGTAGGAATGGTTCTCTAACAAATAGACGAATGGTTCATAGACCAGACAAATGCTTTCTCATCATGAGCCCAAGAGTGAGAAGGAGTGGGTAATGGGATGAGGGGTAGGAAGATAAACATGCCATCTGGCTCTGGGTAGCAAGCATGTCAAATGCCAAGAACATCCAGCTGGGTTTTCCAGGCCCAAGGGACTAGCAAAGAACTACCCAACAGTTTGCTATCATCTTTTGTATACTCAAACACAGGTGACTTGAGCAGTGGCAGGACCCCCTTAAATCATTCTCACTGTCTCCTAGATCTCTTCAAAGAGCAGATTCTCCGCTGAAATAAACTTACCATCACATACACTTCCAGCCCAACTCCAGCCATGTCAGCAATAATAAAAACTTTAATATTCTATGGCTTGGCCTTCTGTCTTGGGAAGAAGGAACGTGATCAACCATATCAGTAATGCATCATTCCCCAAGTTAAGTCTCTAGAAAACTCAATTAGAGAAGAGCAAGAGAGCAAGACTAGGCACTGGTGACTCATGCCAGTAATCCTAAGTACTCAGAAGGTTGAAATCTGAGGATTGTGGTTCAAAGTCAGCCCAGGTGAGAAAGTTCATGATAATCTTATCTCCAATTAACAGCCCAAAAAGCTGGAAGTGGAGCTGTGGCTCAAGTGGTAGAGCATTAATCTTGAGCAAAAAAAAAAAAAGCTCAGGGACAGTGGCTAGTCCCTTAGTTAAAATCCCTACACACACACACACACACACACACACACACACACACACACACACCCCAAAACAAATTTGGTAAAAGGAGAGAGTGCTAGTGAAAGTGTAATTGTAAGCAACTTGCCAAATGACCCCACCCAGGCAATAGGAATCCAGGAGGGCTCTAGGGCCCACTGTGTTCATTGACACCAAATCTGAAGGTCAAGGAGACAGAAAGGTCATCATCCACGGGTGACTACTCAGAAATCTGCTCCATGCTTGAGTCTAAGCAATCAGAAGGCTGGCAACTTCTACAAGCTTTAAGGATTAAAAAATAGGTCTCCTTGAACTTCTTGATTTTGTAAGCATAGACAATAGGGTTCATCACAGAGTTGGCATGTGATAGCAGGATGGCCAGGAACATCACACACTGTGGCACTTCACCTTTAAAATAGAGAACACAGTTGATGATAGACAAAGGCAACCAGCACAAAGCGAACAAGAAGAGAACCAGAAACAGGGACTTGGCTGTCTTGAACTCTCGCCCATAAAATGACCCTGTCTCTTTGAAGCCAGACAGGTTCTGACGGAGTTTGTTCTGAAGGGTATAGAAGATGTCCAGGTAGATGGCGCTCATGACGATCAGGGGGACGAAGATCCAGACAATGAAGCTGAAGTACACCATATAGTCCAGGCTCATGACGGAGGGGAAAGTGCATCTAATGGTGGTGGCATTTTGGTGCTCACTTGGGGGCCTCTCTGCGTGCCAACCAAACAAAGGGGTCAATCCCACCAGGAAAGATACCAGCCAACAAAGGCCCAGGGCGAACCATATTCTTCTTTGAGTTGTGACCCTTCTGTATCTGTTTGAATGGAAAAGAGCCAAGTGAGTTCACAGCAGGGAATACAAAACCCAGGAGCTGATGCTAGTGAAAGGCTGGAAGAGAGTGATCAGAACATCCAGCTAAGAAAGGAGAGCATCAAGAGTGATGGGTGCCGGTGGCTCACACCTGCAATCCTAGCTACTCAGGAGACTGAGATTTGAGGATCACGGTTCAAAGCCAGCCTGGGCTCTAAAGTCATGAGATTCTTATCTACAGTTTACCACCAGAAAGCCAGAAGTGGCACTGTGGCTCTAGGAATAGAGCACTAGCCTTGAACTAGGGACAATGCCCAGGCCCAGAGTTCAAGCCCCATGATAGACCAAAAAATGAAAAAAAAATAACAACAACAAAAAAGAGTGATTGTAAGCCAGCCCAGGCACTAAAGTCTATGAGACTTTTATCTCCAATTAATCACCAGAAACCTGGAAGTGGGACTGTGGCTGAAAGGGTAGGGCGGTAGCCTTGAGCTGAAGAGCTCAGGTACTGCACCCAGGCTCAGTAGTTCAAGTCACATGACCAACAAAAACAAAAAAAATCAATAAATATTGCTAACAATAAAAAAGAGTGATTGTGTCATCCTCAGTGATTGTGTCAGAATGCTGCTACATATTTAAATAAAATGAGCAGATAAAGATGAGAGAAAAACCCAGCAACTTCTCTAGGAGACCCAGAATGTGTTGTCAAGAATTAGATGCTTACAAGATTACTAGAACTCCATTTCCAGTTCAAGAATTCTTCAGTTCCTGGGTTGAAGCATTTAACTAACTCTCCTAGGATCATTCCTTGGGAGAGATATAATTTCCTGTTCTACTCTGCCTTGCTTGCTTTGCCTCTGGCGTGAGTCTCAGGAATTATACCCCATCTCCCTTATCTCACCTGTACCTGAGCCTGCCCTCTTTGTCCAACTGGCATCTATACTTGGCACCTGCGTTTATGAAGCCCTTAAATGACTCCCCCAGTGAAAGCCACCATTTCTCCTTAAAGGACCCTTCTTGTCAGCAGCTAACTTCTTGTCAGACTGCAAACGTAGGGAAATAATAGGAAAGTACTATTTTACTCAGAAAACTTTATTTCAATAAACATGTAATTGATAATCAGCTGGAGATATTTTAATGACAATCTCTGTTTTACTGATGACAATGAAAAAAAAGAATGCAAATAAGCCAGAGGCTGGTGACTTATGTCTTTAATCCTAGCTACTCAGAAGGCTGTGATCTGAGAATCGTGGTTCAAAGCCAACCCAGGAAGGAAAGTCTGTGAGACTCTCATGTCCAAGTAACAGACAATAACAACAACAAAAAATGGAAACGGAGGTATGGCTCAAGTGATAGAGTACTAGCCTTGAACAACACACACACAGAGTGCAAATGTAACAACTATTTATTGTACTACAGGCATTTTTCTATTTATTATTTATTTTGTTAGTTTTGGCCAGTCCTGGGGCTTGAACTCAGGGCCTGGGCACTGTCTCTGGACACTTTTTGCTCAGGGCTAACACTCTGCCACTTGAGCCACAGTGACGCTTCTGGCTTTTTCTGTGTATGTGGTACCAAGGAATGGAACCCAGGGCTTCCTGCATGCTATTCGAGCACTCTACCACTAGGCTGCGCCTCCAGCTCCTGCAGGCATTTTTCTAAGAACTTTACAGATCTTAACTCATTGAATTCTGTAAGGAGGGTGTAACTACTACAACCAGGTACACAAGGTAAGTAACATGTACAAGCTGCAAGTGGTGAAGCCATCCCTGAAAGAATAAGACCTTTGAAGTTTCTCAACCACTGACACAGATAAGAAAACAGAAGCAAAGAAAGTGATTTTTTTCCCAGGGTCAGATCACAAGGATGTGAAGCCAGACTTGTATTTAAAGGTTTGTGTAGTTCCTTCATCATGCTATTTTCCCAAGAGAAGGAGCATGAAATCTGTATCACTTAGAACACTAAGAGTTTGGGTTTGGTTTCTCTCATCATAAAAAGAAGTGAGAGAGAGAGAGAGAGAGAGACAGAGGGGGGGGGGGATAGAGAACCACTCACAATCCTTATTCTTTCCAGTTGCAGACGGCTCAATCTGTAATCCTAGCTACTCAGGAAGCAGATGAGCGAGCATCATCAGGAAAGTCACAAGCAAATTCAGACAGAAAATTCCCTGAGACCCTCCTCAAATTAACCAGGATGTTAACTGGATGTATAAAGATGGGGCTACAGTGGTAGAATGCCAGCCCTGAGCAAAAAGCCAAGAGAGAGTTCAAGGGCTTGAGTTCAAGCCCCCAACAACAACAACCAAAAAAAAAGAAAAAAAGAAAAAAAAAGAACTATGGAGGCAAAATTAAAATAATCTACATTTGCAGAGCAACACGATCAGCTGTTTACCTCTTATTCTTATCTTCCTGCTCCTGAAGTATGTTCTCTTATCTAGTAGATTTCTACCCGCTTCAGCTCTCTTGAAGAACTGTGCATCCACCCATGGTCAGTTGGAGAAAGGATGGGAGCACTCTTCTATTTCTCATTCCTGACTCTCTCTCAGCTCTTCTGTGTAACTCATCTCCCAGACTATAGTGAAAAGGCATTGCCTGCCCTCTTTGGACTGCAAGGGTCCATTCGGATTCATTTCCATTGGGATCTGAACATTGGGAAGGCCTTCCCTGGCCCCCAGTCGTGACCCCCACCCCAGCCCTCCTCAGGGAAGTTACCTGATGTTCAGCTTGACCCTCAGGTATCGGTCTATGGCAATGGCCAGCAGCGACATGATAGAGGCGTGGGTGAAGACCAGCAGCATGCAGGCTGCCAACAGGCAACTGTAGAAGTACATCTCAATTTCCAGGCTGATTATAATGGCTAAAGGGATGACCAGCAGCCCGACTGCAATGTCAGCCAGTGCTAGAGAGACAATGAAATAGAAGGTGGTGGTCTGCAGACTGGGGTTCAGCTTGACCACCCAAATGACAAGCACGTTGCCAACAGTGGCAAAGAAGCCGATGAAAACCTCCATGGTGATGTAGATTGGTCTCACCCACGACGGATCAGTGCTGTTGGCTACCATACCGTCCCAGAGGAGGGCCCCAGGTAACAGGTGAAGCCAGTAGGGTTCGTTTGTGCCAGTGGAGCTAGCCCTTGGCAATCATCTTCTCAGAGCAACGGCAGCAACTCACAGCGGCGTCACCATGCCTTGTTTTCTCCGGTGATTTCTTAAGAGACCCTTCTTGTTAGAGAGGATCCACCACGGGTGATCACCTGCAGCCCTTGCGAGCCACACAAGCATCACTTCTCTTACTTCCTCCAGACGGGACGCAGTCAGGGCCTCTGCCTCCTCCTGACCCCAGAAGGCTTTTAGAGCTTCATCAAGATTAAGTAGCCCTCCTTGGGGCCGTGTTTCAGGAAGTGAGATAGGCCCGGAGGAAGTAGAGAGCCAGGATCGCTCACCCAAAAGATGGACAGAGCAGAAAAAAGGGTGGCCTGAGTGTCCTGCAGAAAGCTCAAGATGAGATTTGGTATCAATCACCATCCAGGGACCAGCTGAGAGTATAGAAGAGGAGCTAGAAACATGGCTACATAATATCTTTATTTTCTTCTTGCTATACGCAGATTCTATACAGAGAAGTAGAGGAACAAGAATTTGAGTTTGGTAGCAGCCACCTAGCCTTAGCTGGAACTCGACTCCTATTTCAAGCAGTAGAGGGCTGAGGCTTCCAGTGCAGAAGGGCACTCTGGGGAGCCCAGCTGGGACCCAACCTTTATGTCAAAGATCCTTTGTGGCAGGGCACTGGCGGCTAGCTGCTCAGGAAAATGACATCTGAGGATTAAGGTTCAAAGCCAGCCCGGGCAGGAAAGTCCATGAGACTCAACTCCATGAAACTACTCAGAAAAAGCCAGAAGTGACCCTGGGGCTCAAGTGGTAGAGCTCTAGACTTGAGCAAAAGGGACAATGCCCTGAGTTCAAGCTCCAAGGACTAGTGCGAACACACACACACACACACACACACACACACACACACACACACCATCCTTCGTTATAGTCCCTGCTCATTTCCCTGCAAATATTCCCTGCTCAGGAGAGTGAAATTATAAATTTTACAGATATTTACACACAGTGAGACCAAAGGAGGACAGTCGTAGGAGAGGAACAGAAAAGCACAATGCCTATATGCATTTGATCATACAAAATAATATTCATTTAAATGAATTCCAGAAAATAAAAATGAGAGATTTTTCTTTTTCTTTTTCTTTTTTATTGCTGTTTTTTATTTCATTTCTTTTTGTCTTATTTGTTTGTCTATATATCTTTGGGAGTCTAAGCGTGGAGGCACAGAAATAAAGGGACAAAGGGAGAACAAATAAAGCAATGATATTCACTGGATACTATGTTGAAAATGAACCATACAACTTGTGAGTGGGATGTCAGGGAAAAACAGGGAGAGTGAGGGAAGGGCTGACATTGTCCAGAAGGAAATATATTCTTTGCCTGACTGATATAACTGTTACCCCTCTGTTCTTAGCATTTCAAATAATAATAATAATAATAATAATAATAATAATAATAAAGAGTAAAGATACGCTTCTCATCTATTCAGCTTCCATCATCAGCTTCCCACACTCCCAGGACAGTCTCACACACTCTCCTCATAGCAAAAGTGGCCATTGTCAGCCCTCTTTAAGGAACAGCTGGCCAAGAGTATAAACAGGAAGAAAAGATCATCTGCGCATATATCTGCCACTCTCCCTCCCCAGCCCTGGGCCTCCAGCCCTACCCCACTGGTCAGCAGCTTCTGCAATTTACCAACCCTTGAATGCAATTGCATTGTGTGCAAAGACATTTGGTGGCACCCAGGGTGGTAACTTTAACCAGGCATGTTAGAAAATCCTCAAGGAGAGGACCACCAGAACCTAGGCCCACAAAGTGGACAAAAGGATTTATCCTCTTTACAAATAGATGCATGGTCCAAACCCAAGTTTAGCAGTAACAAGTGTTGTTACAGTGTGACTGCACTTAAGCCACACCTCCACTTTTGTCTTTCTGTGGGTTAACTCTAGAGGTAAGAGTCTCATGGATTTTCCTGTCCACGCTGGATTGGAACTGAGATCCTGAGATCTCAGTGTCTCAAGTAGCTAAGATTATAGGCACGAGGCACTGGTGCCTAGCGTGCCAACACCTTTTAATGGGATATTGGAGAGATGCTTGAGCGTGGGTCTCTGCTGCACCCCAAGTTAGTCAAACCTAAGGAATCTCGTGCTCATTAGTTCTATACCTGTCACTTGCCCCCAGGCAAATACCTCAGGCAGTAAGGGGCAATTCTTGATTGAATTCCCTTTGTTCCAGCATTTTCCAATGTTAGCTATCCCAGAATCCCTGTACCAAAGAATATAGAAACTTTGCCAGTTTTGATGTGGCTTTTATTGCAACTACTGTCTTTATCTTTCCTTCAGAGAGGTAATTACTGAGAGTAATTACCTGATCTGGGGCTTGAACTCAGGGCTCATGTGCTCTCCCTGAGCTTTTACAGCTTGAAGCTAATGGTCTACCACTTGAGTCACAGCTCTGCTCCAAATGATAGAACCCCAGCCTAGCAAGCATGAAGTCCTGAGTTCAAATCCCACACATACACATACAAAACAACCCCCCAAACACTAAAGGATTCTGGGAAAGAAGACAGAGAAAGCAGGAAAGAAGGTAACATCAGCCCACACTTGTGCCTCCGTTTCCCTCAGCTCACTTGACTTGCCTTGTCCCATCTGCTCTACCTGTCAGTTCCACAGCTTCCTAGTCCATGCCCTGAACCAATCCACAGCTTCCTACTCCATGCCCTGAGCCAATCAGCATGATCCTGCTGACAGGCAACCTCTGCAGAGGCAGGACAGCCTTCTCCCTTCCTAAAAATGGGCTCGTCTTAGTCCTTGATGGTCAAGTGCAGGCTCCTTGGTCTTTCATTAGGTGCCCCAGGGTGATGGGTGCATTCAGAGTCTTCAGGCTCCTGCTACCTGTCTCTTCCATGGAAGAAAGCAGGTGGTATAAACCTTCCCCTGACAACAGTAAGGCATCTGGGACCTGGTAAGGGCTATGATACTAGCTGTCATATGTTCTCTGGTGCAAAAGGCACTCTCACTACTGTGGAGTTAGCTAAGCATCAGAGCAGTTAAGTAATGAGTCCAAGGTTGCATAATGGGGAAGTGCCTAGCTGGCATTCAAATCCAGACTCCTAGCCGAGTGACAGAGTTTCGCACCTCAGAAGGCCTAAAGATCTAAAGGCCTTGAGATCTAAAGATCACAATTCAAAGCCAGCTGGGACAGACAAAATGGCAAGACTCTTATACACGTGGTAGAGTGCCACCTTGCATGTGTACGGACACATGTCTCTGTCTCTCTGTCTGTCTGTCTGTCTGTCTGTCTGTCTGTCTCTCTCTCTCTCTCTCTCTCTCTCTCTCTCACACACACACACACACACACACACACACACACACACAATCCATACTCATAGCTTCAGAGCCCAGGTCAGCTTTTGCGTGGATGAGCAAAAGACCAACCAAATAATGTCACATGTACCAAGAACCCCTGAGTGTGATATTGTCATATTACCAATATTAGTAGAGGATCAATATTTTAAGATCTGGAAAAGAAAAGTGATAGGAACAAAGCATGGGTGTAGAATAGACTCAGCCGCTGCAGAGTTTAGAAGAGACGGTAAACCAGACAGAGGACTGCATAAGCTTATGCTGGTGGGGTTGGGCTTAGAGTTGGGAACTCTGAGCTAGAAAGAAAATCATTTATGGGTCCAGGGGTAGGAAATAGTTGTTTTTTTTTTCAATAGTGAAATGAGTTATAAGTCAACTGTGATTCAGGAGAAGTCCCTCCCTCCAAAGGAAGGCCAGGACTGATTTCAATTCTAGTAAAAGAACTTAAACTCCATGGAGGAAGGACCCATCGTCCAGAATTTTAGGAAAAGTGACTAGAATCCTGGGAAAGGCACTGACTGTTCCAGGCCCTGGCCTAGCACCTCCTTGGGCCTGATGCAACCATTCATCCACGGGCTGCGGGCCAGGACATGCTGTCTCATAGTCGGAGACACCATTCATTGGATATTTTGCGGCTTCTCAGAAAAGTCTAGTAAACCTCAGCTGCCAGCTTCCAATATTAGCAAGTTGCAGTGTTAGCAGGAAACCCAAGAAAAACGATCTCTGGAGGCTAGAACTCATCCAGGCAGCTCCTGAGACAGGATGTCAAACAGCCAGATGGTGGAAGCTGCCACCCAGGACTTTCGCTGGCTTGCTGCCCACAGACTTGCACAAAATCAGTCTTGCTTACTTCCTCTTGGTCTTATCATCACTTCCCCAAACTCTCATGTTTTTATAGACCTTTATGGTTGCTAGCCAACAACAGAGGCTTAAGAGGAACTAGTTTCAGAGTTGCCCTGATGGTGGCTGGCTCCTGGGCAGCTCCCTTACCGCCCGCTTCCCTCTCTGAGTTAAGCTCCAGCTGTGATTAAGACGCCATGAAGACTCCCAACATCTCCAATACATGGAAGTTTACTTACTGCCAAGGGGAGAAGGATGGCAAGGACATCCTGGCATTCTGGGATGCCAGGACAAGGCTCCTTTACACTGAGTTACAGGAAATCCTGCCTGGGGAAAAGGAAGTGTTCCTAGATCCCCTGCCTCTCCTGCCTGACTCTGGGCTCAAGTGGAGAATTAAGGAGGAGGTAGAGCTAATGCTAGCCTTCATCCAGGTCCGAGATACTCAGGAAGTGAGTGAGTGAGGAAGCCCTCAAACAACATCTTAGGAACAGGAACTTCAAGTGTTTGACTTTTCTGTGTCCTTGCTGAGGTGCTTTTCTCACCAATGCCCACTAGATGGCAGCACATGTCTACTTCCACAATAGATTCAGGTGACACTGTCTCCCCCCCACCCCACCCAAGAAAGAAAATGACAAGAGAATTTGAGTGGGATTCAGCCAGCTGTCTGCCATACACACTGCCAACAAGGAATGAAGAGAGAACCAAGGGAGGGGAAGGGAGACAAGAATGGACAGCATATACCTGCACTCAGTCTAATACCATAGAATATTCCTGGGCAGTACCAAATCTAATCCTATGTACTCAACAGATCAGGGAACAGCTTCTCCCTTCAAACCAAGCACATGCCAATACAAACAGGATTTGTCTTTTACCATATGGCGTGCAAAACTACTTTCATCCCCCCTCGTTAAATTCACACAACTACCTCTATGAAGCAAGTCCACATATTTGCAATTTACAGAGAAGGAAACTGAGTCAGTGACTGAGCAATTTTCTCAGGATTATAGTGCTGATAGCTCTATAACGGGAGCCCCAGCCCTGAACTCTTGGAATTTGGGGAAAGAATAGAGAGACTCAAGAAGAGTCTCTCCAGGACAAATAGCAAACCTGACATGTGTTTTGTTGGTCTTTCCCTTGACATTTGCCACTCCCTCACCATTCTCCCCATTTGATGGCCATTATTCTCCTAGCCTTTTCAGGTAAATTGAAGTCTGGGGATCATAGCTCAAAGCCAGCCTTGATGAGAAAATCCAAGAGGCTCTTCTCTCCAATTTACCAATAAAAAGCTATGGCTCAAGTGGTAGAGTGGCATCCTTGAGCAAAAAAGCTAAGGGAGAGCATCTAGGCCCTGAGTTCCTGAGGTCAAGCCCCAGTATATATACACTCTCTCTATCTCTTTCTCAGAAAGAGAGAACTGACATCAGAAGGAGCCTGAGTGTTTGGGTTTTTTTCCCTGACACATTTCTGTGGTTTCATTATTCCAGTTTGTCATACATGGATTCTTTTCTAGGCTCTTCATGATTTAAAGGTAAGGGCTTTGTTTTATTGTTGTTTCCTACAAGTGATCAAAAAACTTATTTAAGATTATCAGTTTGACAGAGGAAAAATAATGATGAGACTGAAAAATACCCTCTCATTTGAAGTCAGTCTTTGGGGAACATCTCTCAAAACAGTCCTTAGAGCAACAAAGTCTAGCCACAGTTAAGAGCTCTCCCTTGGGGATGGTGCCATCTATAATCCCCAGGTAGCCCTCTTTGTCATTTATTTGCAATCAATTCCATGAAGGATGAAAACAACTACATCTTTTGAGCCTTGGCTCACGATTTGAACGTTTGTACACATTTTGGTATTATTTACTTACATAACTGCTTCTTCCAGTAGCTAAAAAGCACCTTAAATAAGTATACATTACTTATCTTTGTCTCTCCTTCCCAGTCCCTTTTCTTTTGAAAACACCTAGAGCTTAAAATAGCACTTGGTACACGGAAGACCTATGATAAACTCTAGGTGAAAATATGTAATGCACTATTCCCAGCTCTGTCTTCTGCTCACTTGCAAGAACAGCAGCCATCTCTGTGTTCAGTGAGATATCAGGAGGGATCTAGAAGACTTCTTCGTCAAAAAAAAAAAGTTTTTACATCTTGTAATTTCCATCCCAAACCAGTATAGGAAAGAATTATCACAGGATCTATTTGAGTCTAGTTAAAGGGACCGTCAGAGAGAATATCTTCCTTTGACATTTTTACTTAGTGTAACTCATTTCACTCTCTCATCTCTATGATTTAAAAGCATAGCTCATGCTTATAATCTAGCTTCTTCGGAGGCTGAGATCTGAGGATCAAGGTTCAAAGCTAGCCCCAAGAGACAAGTCCATGAGACTTTTTTTTGCTTTTTTTAGTAAAGAATTTATGTTGATTTTTACATCATATTTTAAATGACAAGTTTAACAAACAAGTGTTCAAGGTTATCTCCAATTAATGAGTCAAAAGTGCTGGCAGAAGAGAATGAGTGATTGTTGTCCTTAATGTACTGTTATTTCTCATCTCTTTTGTTATCCCTTGGTTATCTCATATTGTTACAGTATTTCACCTTGTTATCTGATATTGGATATATGCGTATTTGGTTATCAATGTATGTGAGGTAATTCACCCTCCATCTGGTGAATATAATGTAACCCTTCTATTAATTACAATAAAATATATGGAAAAAGTAAAAATAAAAAGTGCTGGCAGATATGGCTATAGTGGTAGAGTGCAGCCTTGAGCAGAAAAGCTAAGCAAGAGTTCAAGGACCTGAACTCAAATTCCAATACCAACATACACACTCAGACCAAAAAATGAAATCAAATAATGTTTCCCCACATATGCAGGCACACATACATATTATCATCTTGCTCTGCTTATTTCTGTGTTACACATTTTACAACCAGAACTCATGTATTCATTATCTTGTTCCTGGTTTTCCTTCTGTGGCTTCTTCATGCTCTAGCTGCAGGACCTGAGACCAGTGTTGGCCCTGGCTGGCTGCTGGACATGTTGCCCCCTGGTCAATGTTCAGGTTGGATTTCTGGGGACACAGTGGATTTGGAGAGGGAGGGAGGACCAGAGGAAATGTATTCTCCCTGCTGCTAGTTTATGGTCAAAAGTAGACCAGCCGCCAGGTTTCCTGGCTGGCAAACTCCTTCACTGGCTCATTTCTATTTCTGGTCCCCATCAGACCAGATTCCCAGCTGAACCACCTAAGGCCTCCAACCAAGCATGCAGTTGGTGATCACTTCTTTCGGCACTCTCATACTTCCTCCTTGGCCAATCTGTCTATGTAAATAAGCCCAATAGTCAGGTCAGTCCGCATTGGCAGGGCCTCTTCCGGATTGACAGCATCCAAATCTACGGCTACCTGTGCACCGCTACGTCAGATTCTTGCCACCCCTGCAAGCACACTGGTACCTCTCCTTCTAGGAGACATGCCTGGCTACTCTGCACTCACCGAGATACCCTCCATAGGAGAAAACACTATGCCTCTGTCTCCAGCCAGGTATCTCAGAACAAGCTATAGCTATCTTACTTTGAACTCTCATTTCCAAATGGAGAACCTTGGCCAGGTTGTTTAATTTCCCCCTTATTTTCAAAATAGTTCTCTAAGGACTGAAGTGAAGCAGCCCAGGCCCACAGCTGGTTCAGAATCCTGTGTCCCCTACCAGAGCCTTGGGTAGTTACAAAGAGAGGGGCCACGTTTCACCTACAGGGACTTTCCAGAGGATAACCACAGGAGGGTGCTTTCATACATGCTGAACTAAAGGACAGTACCACCAAACCTATCAGCATCCCCCAACCCTTCAGGGCAGATATCCAACCCTCTGCTGGAAGAGATCTTTTTTTCTTTTCTTTTCCTTCCTTCCTTCCTTCCTTCGTTCATTCCCTCCTTCTTCCTTTTTCTCTCCTCCTATTTCTCTCTTTCCTCTCTCTTTCTCTGTTTCTCTCTTTGCTTTCTTTTTTTCTTTGTGTGTGTGTGTGTGTGTGTGTGTGTGTGTGTGTGTGTGTGTGTGTGTGTGTGTGTGTGGTGTGTCTGTGTGTCTGTGTGTCTGTGTGAGTTTGGAGCTTGAACTCAGGGCAAGTGCTCCACCACTTGAGACTCAGCTCCACTTCCAGTTTTTAGTAGCTTATTGGAAATAAGTTTCATGGACTTTCCTACTTAGCCTGGCTTTGAACCCTGATCCTTACATCTCAGCCTCCTGCGTGACTAGGATTACAGGTGTGAGCTGCCAGCATCCACTTTTATTGTTCCCTATTTCCCAGCAGGGCTCCTAGCTTCAGAAACTGGGACACATCCCACAAAGACGAAAGGAAGTGGAGTCTTCCTCATCCATAATTGACTGGGAGAGGCTGATCAGCCTGGTTCCCCAACAGCACCTCCCTTCTTTGGAAGCCTCAGGTCTAATATTGGGCAGTCTCTACGGATGTAAGCGACTTGGCCATAAGCCCTTGATAGCTGCATGGAACCCCTCAGTTGCTTGCAAGTGAGGGCAGGATCTCAAGAGTCTGACTATTCAGAGCAATAATTATAGTTTCTGTTTCTCCTGCGTCACTGGCTCTGCCACGCTTGCCAGATCACTCAGCATTCCTCCCTGCTGTAGAGGGGCCATCTCCTGGGAAGGGTGTGAAGATTGCCAAATAACAGCAACAGAGGCAATCACTGTCAAGTCCTGCCAACACAGCTGTGTGATAAGCTTGGGGGACATGCACACCATCATTTAATTCATATTTGCTCTTGACCTTAAATACCAGACACCCCCTAATCTAGTAACCCCAGAACCATTCCTGATTCACAGTTGTAAAGTGGTAGAGTTTCCTCTAGCTCTAGAGGGTGCCCTTGTGCTGGACCATAAAGCCAAGCTCTCCAGTCACTCCCAGGCCTCCCAGAGAACCCCTGTTATGACCTTGTCTCTTCCTCACAGATGAGTCAATGGCCTGTTCTGGCCATTCCTACACACCGCCTCAGTGACCATGACTTCGACAGGGTCAAGCAAAGTTTGGGCTGGGCTCACAACTGTATTCCTAGCTACTCAGGAGGCTGAGATCTGAGGATCAAAGCCAGCCGTGGCACTAAAGTCTATGAGACTCTTATCTCTAATTAACTACTAGAAAACTGGAAATTAGCTGTGGCTCAAGGGGTATGGCGGTAACGTTGAGCGGAAGAGCCCTGGGACAGCAATCAGGCCCAGAGTTCAGGCCCCATGACTAAGAAAAAAAGAGAAGTTTGGATTTGCACAGATGGTTCAACCTTAGCTCCCTTCCTGGCTCCACTCTGCCCTGACCCATTGCCCATGACTAGGTCTTTTTGTGTTGTCCTGGACTTGGCACTCTCTATTTCCTGCCAATAATGCTTGCTGTTGTTTCTGAGCAGATGGAACAAATGACCAGCATACACTCCATGCAATCTGCAATTGGGAACATCTGCAGGGAGACAGAGGTAGCTGCTAACTGGGGGGTAGGGAGGTCCAGGGGCCCAGGCTGCTGGAGGGGAGCTGCTGGTAGGGACTGTGGGTTGTTGAACATGGGGTAAAGGAGCCACACAGAAAGCTGCTACCAGGCACAGTACAGGACTTGTGAAGGTTAAGACCATCCCAGCCCCTTCTCTCCTCTTAATGTCTAGAAGTGAACTCGTCCCTGTGTTATCCAAAAGGAAAGGAGTCATGTTGGATGCTCAGATTTGTGTGGCCAAGTTGGCTGGATCTTAGAAAACAGTAAGACTTGTTGGAAATCGGTGGCTTGTACTGTGAATCCTAGCTGCTCAAGAGGCTGAGATCTGAGGATTGCAGTCCAAACTCAGCCCAGAAAAGTCTGTGGACTCTTATCCTCAATTAAGCACTAAGAAGCTGGAAGTAGAGGTATGCCTCAAGTGGTAGAATGCCAACTTTAATTGGGAAAAAAAAGCAAGAGCATGGGGTTGGGAGTTTGGCCTAGTGGTAGAGTGCTTGCCTAGCATGCACGAAGACCCAGGTTCAATTCCTTGGTACCGCATATATAGAAAAGTCTGGACATGGTGTGAGTCAAGTAGTGGAACTCTAGCCTCAAGAAAGCCCAAAGACAGTGCTCAAGCCCTGAGTTCAAGCCCCAGGATTGGCAAAGAAAAAAAAAAGGCAAGAGCACGAGTCCCTGAGTTCAAGCTCCAGTACTGGTGGGCAAGGGGGGATGTGGGGAATGGAAAGAGGAAGGAAGGGAGAGACTACCTCCATATTTCACACAAGATAACAGATGCCTAACAAAGACCTAGAACAAGTATATGAAGATATTAAAAAATAAATCTAGCCAGGTGCCGTGGCTCATGACTATAGTCCTAGCTATTCAGGAGGCTATGATCTAAGGATCCAGGTTCAAAGCTAGCCTGGGAGGAAAAGTCCATGAGATTCTTATCTCCAATGAAGTACTAAATAAAAGCCAGATGTGGTGCTGTGGCTCAAGGGGTAGAGTGCTAGCCTTAGAAAAAGAAGCTCAGGGACAGCACCCAGGCCCCGAGTTTAAGCCCCAGAACTGGCACCAAAAAAAAAGTCTAGCCAGGTGCCAGTGACTCACACCTAGTTATTCAAGAGGCTGAGATCTAAGGATTAAGGTTCAAAGCCAGCCAGGGCAGGGGAATCTATGAGAATCTTATCTCCAATTAGTCACCAAAAAGCCAGAAATAGAGTAGTAGCCAAATGGTAGGACACTAGCTTTGAGCACAAAGGCTCAAGGACAGTTCCTTGGCCCTCAATTCAAGTTCCAGGATCAGGAGAGAGGAGCGGGGGAGGAAGAGGAGTCTAAGCTAGAACCCAAGACCCTACCCCAATGGAAGCATGTAGGTGTGCTTGAAGAATGGATACACACACACACACACACACACACACACACACACACACACACTGCCTTCCTTAAAGTATTATAGCCCATCAGAGAGTCATATCTGTCCTAAAGCCACAGGCCTCTCTGAGGACATACTTCTGTGGTGACAGGATGGTCATAGCACTCTGGCCCAATGCTGACATGCCATCTACTCTTTCTCTAACCTTGGAATGATCTTTGCAGCCTTTCCCTTGATCCTTGGCACAGCCTGATGGTGAAGTTTATTGTTATCATACCTACTGCTTTGGGGGGAAAGGAAACTGACATTGAGCCAGGTTACACAGTGTACCTCAATGTCGAGCCAGCCTGAGCACAGGGTAGTCACAGGCCCAGCCACAGTGCTCCACAACCTAGAATAGCTCATTTAATCCAACTATTAACTTTGAGAACGGACTCACCTTTATTCCTACAGATGAGGAACACAAGTTGAGTGCTGAGAGTCTCAAACTCAACAGAAAGCCAGCCTCGAGTCAGCTCTTCTGCTTCAGAGAAGAGTTCAATCCAAGCATCACCAATGTGGTTATTTTGGTTATTTGGTTATCCCTCCTCCTGCCTGATTTCACAGAGGCCACTCGACACCAGGAGCCTGATACCCTGTGGCTTGGAGAAGAAGTACCAGGTTTTTACACTGCCCTCTGCCAGGCCCCAGGCCCCTGTGTTTGATGAGCCAGAAAGAGACCTAAGGGAGTGGGAGAGGGTGGCCTTCCTGTTTTCTGACAGAAATTGAGGACCCTGACCATGTCCTTCCACCAGATGACAGAGAAGGAAGTCCCTGCCAGAAGCTAACTGTCCCTTGCACCACAGGTCCCAAGCTTAGCTGCACTCGGGGCCCTTCCCTGTGGGCTGGAGACCAAAGGAAGCCAGAGGCGACAGTGGGAGCTCTGAAGAGACCTGTGTATAGGGCTTGTGGCTGAGACAGTTCCCCAGAAGTCTCAGTGACGCCAGCTCATCTCCCCTGCTCTACTGTTGTAGGTGGAGGAGGAGAGAGAAGGTTGCCATGAGTCATCCAAGACACAATTTGAGGATGCTAATGGAGCACTAGCTGGTCATGGTCTACCAAGCTCTCCCCTGCACTGAGGGGTGCAGGAGGAAGGAGTGTCCCCACAGACCACCAGAGGCCAGCATATCCCAGGCCAAAAAGGGAAGCTCCCCGGATGACTGGCCCAGAGACACCACACTGGCATTCATGTATTTATCCGGAAGGTGCACACTGGGCCATAGGATTCCTGAGTGGCTGATCTGCCTGCTTCCTCTGTCGGGGGCCAGGACCTGGGCCTCAGGTTGGGAGTTCTCTGCACACAAGACCAACTGGGTATGTGCTGTGCCTGCTCAGACAATACCTCTGACCCCTCTCACTCTCGCCCCTGCAGGCAGCCATGCCACCCTCTATATGCAGCTGGTGCTCACCTCCTCGGGCCTAGCAGCCCATACCTCTGCAGATCTGGCCTAGGCAGGAAGCTGCTCTCAGGGCATTTGAGGAAAGGGAGCTGGACGCAAGCCAAAAGGAAGGCACAAAGATGTGCTTAAAAATAACCTCCTCTGTTTCAGTCATGGAGAGAAGCTTGCGGAGGAGCCACCTTCTGCTGGTGAGGGCTCAAGGGGGCATCAGCAAGGCTCCAAAGGAGATGGGCTTGGAGCCCAGCCTATGCTCTTATCAGCCATGGCAAGCCACTACCCAAAGCCCTGCTCTCCTCAGACACTTCCGCCTCAGCCAGCATCTGTTTCCGCTCCTATATTTAAACAACCAGGTTAATGAACTCTCGAGAGCCGTTCTGCCCGAGAGGAGTGGAGCCGCCTGCCTCGTGGCCCATTTGGTGCTTTTGCTTAATTTCTGGTTGGTAAGAGCCTTGGAGAGGGGAGGGGGGGCGGATCTTGACAAGATCTTAAGACCCATTGTCTATGCAGGAAGCATCCAGACGAAGTCTGCATGGCCTCTGCATGGAGGGCAGGAGGGTGGACAGCTGCAAAGTCCACCCAGATCTTGTCCTAGTGTAAGCAGCACGGAAGGGGTGGAGGGGACCCACGCGTATCAGACATGTGTGATGGCATCTGTTTCTGCTTCAGACCTGAGTGCTGAAGGAGCCACCTCCTTGCACAGCCAGGCCTGGGATGTGTTTACACCCACTATCTGTTTCAGGTGCCATTCCCACCTTTAGCTGTCTATGTGGAACCAATTCTGATTCTACAACGTCCCCAGTCCTAAGTTAATTGTGATTCCATCTCAACAGACACGAATACAAGCATGCATGCATACTAGCCTCAGGCAACACTTGAGGAGAGGAGGTGACTTAGAAACCTTTTCGAAAACCTGTCCTCCTAATAGCCCACCTCAGCTTCAGGGGTCAGGCCTTAGACATTCCCAGGAAATGGTCTCTGTGCCAGGTCCCGTGCTGCATGGCAGGCACTACAGAGTGACTTCGCTGGATCCAGTAGCTGTTAATGGAAGAAAGTGTGTGTGTGTGTGTGTGTGTGTGTGTGTGTGTGTGTGTGTGTGTGTGTGTGTAAGGGAATCAGCCATCTGCCTCCTATTTCTGTCTCTTCTCCACATGCTTGAGTTGTTTGTGCCAGCCAGGAGACAAAGAGTGCTTTACAATTATCTTCCTGCTGGACACACCCGTGGTGAGCCTGTAAACCTCCATACACAGGAGGTTGGGACCTGAGGATGACAGTTCATAGCTGGCCTAGGCAGGAAAGTCCATGAGACTCATCTCCAGTTAACCACTGGAAAGCTGAAAGTGGAGCTGTGACTCAAGTGGTGGAGCACTACTCTAGAGCAGAGAGAGGCTCAGGCCCAGTGCCCAGTCCCCGAGTTCAAGCCCTAGCAACTGCATAAAACAAATAAGTAAAACAAATTAAACACTCAAAAATATCTCAGTTGTCCTCTTTGTATTAAAAACACAAAAATTTTCCCACTAATTGAATATTATATTTTAGGATTTTAACCTGAATAGAACATTTCTGAATTTCAGCCCATGAAATCACAGATTAGAATCTCACCAGGACTCAAAACCCCAGCGCTGCCCTTCAATGGACATGTGAGTCATGGCACATTGATTCGGCACCTTTGTGTTAGATGCCATAAACATATGTATGAACGTGGCTCATTGTTTGTATTGTTTTGAAGTCCTGAGGATTGAACTCAGGGCCTCATTCTTGCAAGGAAAGTATTCTTCCACTTGATCCATGTTTCTTTTTTTCCCCCTTAAGTGATACTGGGGTTTGAGCTTAATGCATGTGCTTATTAGGTTGGTGCTCTATCACTTGAGCCATGCCACCAGTCTGTTTTGCTTCTATATTTTTCCAGCAGGGTCTCTCATTTATATCCTGACCAGCATAGACTGGAGCTGGCACCATGTAGGTTTCTCATATATAGATGGGATGGCAGGCAAGAGCCACCATGCCTACCTTTTTATTGGGATGGCCCATAGTGCACCTGGAATGTCTGTCTTCCTGATCACCTCTTTCATAGCTAGCATTACAAGTGTCAGCCACCACATTCAGCAACTTTTCCTTTTTCATTTGTTTGTTTCTTAGACAATCTATCATGCTAACTTTGGCCAGACTTGTCTCGGTCAATGACTCTCCTACGTCTGTCTCCTGTGCAGCTGGGATTCTGGGTGCGTACTACTATGTAAAATATATACATTATTTATGCATCAGGATTCCTTAGCTTTGCCTTCACTGACATTTTAAATTAGGTAATTCCTTGGGGTGAGGAGGCTTTAGTGCTCTTCATGAAAGCTAGCCCTCCACAGATCCACTTCTGGCTTTTAATTAGGAACAAGAGTCTCACAGGCTTTTCTGCCTGGACTGGCTTCAGAACAGGATCCTCAGACCTCAGCTTTCTGAGTAGCTAGTATGACAGGCATGCGCCTCCAGGGTTGATCTGTATTTTGCTCTTAATAATATCAATTTACCCAGATTTCTTTCCCCCAAATTGGTCAAAATCTGAACTTACAGCCTCTGGCTGCTACTTACCAGAGCACAGACTAGGAATAAGACCTTTTGAAGATGAATCAGTTATGAACTAGGTTACCCTGCCAGGGCTAAGAATTCAAGGTTTCATTTACAACCCCTTGTCCCAAGAGAGTATTGCAAGGCTAGGTTTGAACATGTCCTGTGTTGTTTCTAATGGAACAACTGGAAATCCCAGCTCTTCAATTTCTTGTCTTCAGCCACTGTTCACAAAGATCAAAGGCCAGAAGTACAACTCAGATTCTGCCTGACTTTCATCTTCTTTTGGTTCCAGGTTAGCTGAAATCTTTATGGACATAAAATGAGCCTAATCTGCAAATTACACCACTTCCTGTGACACGGAGTGATGTCTAATGGAAGAACCACCAGGCACATAATTATCAAGTTGCATTCAGAAACACTCATTCACGGCAGAATTGAGAGCCTTCCAAGTCCAAGCTTCCTTCATCATTTTTCTTGTTCTGTGCTTCCTTCCAATAACTCCATGATTCCCTTCTATTTTTGTTGGGGCCTGTTGTACATGCATATAATCAGCACAGCTGTACATTAGCAAATAGGATCTCCTTTCCATGTATTCTTCAACATATGGACAAAGCTAGAAGGTCAGTTCTCTAGGAAACTATTAAGTTATCACTAAGATGGGTTTGCTGACAGCTTCCTTTTATGGGGGAAACGGAAGCTAATACCTACTGCTCCCATGTTAGTAAAGGCCAAAGGCCTTGGCTATCCTTACTACCTGTGTAGTCAGCAGTCAGGAGAGCTGCTGTCTCAGAGTAACCCAACATCCCTCGTATTATTTCCCCTAACTTATAGCTATCAGGAAGTCATTTTCAGAATGAAATCATAAAATCAAGCTAGGAGGCTGAAATCTGGGCATTATAGTTCAAAGCCAGTCCCCATAGGATTCTTATCTTTAACTATTCAGAGAAAGCTGGAAATGGAGTTGTAACTCAAGTGGTAGAGCACTAGCTTTGAACAAAAATGCTCACGGACAACGCTCAGGCCCTGAGTTCAAGACTCAGGACTGGTATACACACATACACACACACACACACACACACACACACACACACACACACACACACACTATAATAATAATAATAATAATAATAATAATAATAATAACAATAAAAAATCTCCCAAAGTAGTCAGTAAGGTAGATGTGAGACAGGAGTGTGCATAAATGTCAGTCTCCAATTTACGAATTGAAAAGATTGAATTTTATTTTTTTTGGTGGGGGGTTGATGCTGGTACTGAAGTTTGCACTCAGCATCTAGAGTTCCTTCTTAGCTTTACCTCAAGACTGCCCCTATACTACTTGAACCATATTTCCACTTCTAAAAAATGTCAGCATTGTCTGCTGGGACAGGCTTTGAACCATGTCCTCAGCTCTCAGTCTCCTGCCAGTTCAACATGGCATACTGCTTTATAATAACCCTTCTACCCCTCTCTTGCCCTCCCTCCCTCTATTTCACTGTCCCCCTCCCCACGCTCCAACACCGTGTATGTGTCTATGCTGGTCCTGGGACTTGAACTCTGAGCCTAAGAGCTGTCCCTGTACCAGTTAAGCCACAGCATCCACAAACAAAAAAAAAGTGTTTTTTTGTTTTTTTTAAATAGGATAATTCATCTTTTTAATAGAGTTCAGAGATTAGTGACAAATCCTTTGTCAGACAAATGGTTTACAAATATTTTTCCCAGTTCATAATTAAACAGGATTCATTTTGGTTGTTTTTCTTTGTTGGCACTGTTTATACTTTTGCTCAACCTAAAATTATTAAGACTTTTTCTGTGTGTTCTCCTATAAATCATTCAGTCTTAACCCTAAAGCCAATCTTCTGTTCAGACTTATATCCAAGTTCATGGTTCAATGCAAGTTAGTTTTTATGTATGATGTGAGGTAAGGATTGAATTCTACTTTGTTGCATATAGCTACCCAAAAGCTTCAGCACCATTTGTAGAAAAATTTTCTTCTTATTCAGCTGCTCCAGCACATTTCTTGAAAATAATAATAATGTGAGGATCTACTATTTTTCTTCTGCATTCTATCTCATATCTCTTTGTGCATTTTGATACCACTACAATACCTTGTTTGCTATAGTTTTATAATAAGTAATAAAATCAATCCTGGTTTTCTTCAAAGAGTTTGAAATATTCTGGGTCTTTTGGATCTTCATATATATTTTTTTAAATTGTCCTATCAATTTCTTTAAAAATGCCTTCTGAGAATTTTATTGAATTACACAAAATCAACAAATCAGCTTGAGAGACACCAATTTAATGGTCATCTGACAATACAAACACACACATATATATGTATATATACATATATACATATATACATATATATTGTTTGTTTGTTTGGTCGTGGGGCTTGAACTCTGGGCCTGGGCAATGTCCCTGAGCTCTTCAGCTCAAGGCTACCACCCTACCTCTGGAGCCAAAGCACCACTTCTGGTTTTCTGGTCGTTAAGTGGAGATAAGAGTCTCAAGATATTTAGTGCCCTGGCTGGCTTTGAACCAAAATCCTCAGATCTCAGCCTCCTGAGTAGCTAGGAGTACAGGTGTGAGCCACCGTGCCCAGCAATGCAAACATTTTATCTCTTCATTTCTTAAAACCTAATTTCAGCAATGTTTTACAGCTTTCAGGTTTTAAAACTTATGTGATTTCATTTACACTTAAATATTTGTTTTATTACTATTTTGGTTTTTACATTTTTCAGTTTCTGACTGTTCATTACTATAATGAAGATGTATATTGATTTTTGAACATAAACTTATGTAAGATTTCCTATATAATTATGTCATCAATAAAAGAGGAAATTTCCCTTTTCTTTTTCCAGTTAGTTTCTTTTCATTTTTCTTCCCTCCCTTCCTTCCTTCCTTCCTTCCTTCCTTCCTTCCTTCCTTCCTCTCTTTCTTTCTTTCTGTCATATTGAACAGAAATGCTAATCCTGGGTAAAAATGTTTCATCAATTGGTAAAGATCAATTGGTCTTTCACCAATAAGTGTAATGCTTTTGCTGTTGTTGCCAGTATTGGGGTTTGAACTCAGCTACTGTCCCTGAACTTCCTTCCTCAAGGTGCTCTGCCATGTGAGCTATAGCTCCACTTGCAGTGTATCTGGTTGTTAATTGAAAATAACAGTCTCATGGACTTTGCTGCCTGGGTTGGTTTCAAACCTTGATCCTCAGCTATCTGCCTCCTGATAATCTAGAAATACAGATTGAGCCATTGACACCAGGCTGTTTTTTTATTTTTCGACAGTCCTACGCTTGAGCTTGGGGCCTAAGCACTGTCCTTGGACATTCTCATGACTAGAAGCTCTACCACTTGAACCACAGCACCATTTCTGACTTTTTTTATGTATGTGGTACCAAGGAATCAAATCCGGGTCTTCATGCATGCTATGCAAGCACTCTACCACTAGGCCAAACTCCCGGCCCAGGCTGCTTTTATTAATGCCTTTTATCCAGTTGAGGCTGTTTCCCTCAACTCCTAGTTTGCTGAGTTGAAGCTTGTTGATTTTTTTCTGCATTTATTGATATGACTTGTGTAGGGATGGCAAATAGGTAGATAAGTTAGATTTTGAATGAAAAGCCCATCTCTCATTTCTGGAATAAACCCTACATGGGCATAATGTATTTTCATTTCTACATATTGTTGGGTCACAGGGGAGTTCTATGTTTGGTCTTTTGAGGAATTGCCGTACTGATTTCCATAGTGGTTGAATGAATTTACACTCCCACCAACAGTGTAGTATGATCCCTCCTAGCCACAACCCCTCCAGCATCTGTTGTTATTAGATTTCTTGATAATGGCCATTCTAACTAAGGTGAGGTAGAATCTCAAAGTTGTTTTGATTTGCATTTCTTTTTTTCCTTTTTTATTGTAATGTATAGAGGAGTTACAGTTATATTTGCCAGATAGAAGGTATATTACTTCTCACACATTGATACCCTTTTTCATGTTTTTGCCTCCGTTTCCCTCCCTACCCTCTCCCAATCATCTCGTTTTCCCCCCTCCTTTCCTATTTCAAATAAACAAATAAACATATATACAATATACCAGGTAACAAAGTCAGATACTGTAACAATATGAGATTAACCCAAGGTGATTTGCATTTCTTTTTCTTTCTTTTTTTTTTTTTTGCCAGTCCTGGGCTTGAGCTCAGGGCCTGAGCACTGTCCTTGGACTTTCTCAAGGCTAGAGCTCTACCACTTGAGCCTCAGCACCACTTCCAGCTTTTTTCTATATGTGTGGTATCAAGGAATCGAACCTGGGTCTTCGTGCATGCTAGGCAAGCACTTTAACCACTAGGCTAAACTCCCAGCCTGATTTGCATTTCTTTTATGGCCAGATTCTTGATTTTTATCTAACCCAACCATCTCCACATTTTATTTAATATTTAATGTAATTAATACAGTTGGGCTTGTTGTTTTTTTACTTATTCTATGTCATTCCATCCTCTTTACTCAATACTTTACAGCGTGTGTGTGTGTGTGTGTGTGTGTGTGTGTGTGTGTGTGTGTGTGTGTGTGTATACTTTAAGCCAGATAACAATTGCTATGTTTGTAATCCTAATTACTTAGAAGGCTGAGAACTGAGGATCAATGTTTGAAACCCAGTTTAGGAAAGAAAGTCCATAAGGTTATCTCCAATTAACCACCAAAAAAGCTTGCAGCAAAGCTGTAGCTCAAGTGATAAGAGCACCAGCCTTGAATGAAAAAGCCAAATGAGAGCATAAGGCCCTGAGTTCAAGATCTAGTAACAGCACTTCAAGTCCTAATACTTGCAACACAGTGAAAATAAATAGCACATTCCAGTAAAAAAAAATTTATTGATGAAAAAAACACTCAACCAGTTTTGGAAAACCACCTCCCTTACAGTATTCTCCTAACTTGTCATTCCAGGGATTCAGTAACTTATACCAAGATTGAGCTTGAAGTCAAGTCACTTAAATAATTAACATCAAGTACAAAAGACAAAGAGAAACAGAGCCTAACTGCCCAGATCAGCTTTACTGTGGGAAGATACCATCAGCAGAGAAGCAATTCTCAGATACCAATCAGCTCTGAATGACAGTCAAGGATTCTTTTTTTTTTCCAAGAACTGAGTTGAAAGTACAGTGTTTTCCTACCTTCCTTCTGGGTCCATAAGGGGATAGGGGAACAGATTTGGTCGGCTTATTCTACAGATCTTTGAATGCAAAGAAATCCTCCTTCCCACTTAAGCCACATCCTAGATATTAGTGAGGGACCTCTCAGAGTTCTTTTATTTTCAAGTATCACAATGTTTCTTGATAGATACAAGTATATAAAATCAGGGCATGAACATGATCAGAGTTCTTGATATTGTGTAGATGAGTAAATTCAGCTTCTAAGGACACAAATACAAGTTTAAGATAAATGAAAAATTAAGGCATTAGGTTTTGAAAAGTAAAACTGGTTATTCCATGGCTCTGTTCACCTATTTATTAGGGAGGTGTTTGCTTAGATAGTATTTCCCAGCTAGATATAATCCTAGGATTATAAAGGTCGACGTCAGGAGGCAGAGATGGTTTGAAGCCATCCAGGGAAGGAAAGTCTCATAAGACTCATCTCCAAGTAACCAGCAAAAAGCCAGAAGTGGATCTGTGGATCAGATGATAAAGGACCAGCCTAGAACAACAAAGCCAAGTAGGAGTGAAAGATTCTGAGTTCAAGCCCCAGTACTGGTACAAGAAGGAAGGAAGGAAGGGAAGAAGGGAAGAAGGAAGGAAGGAAGGAAGGAAGGAAGGAAGGAAGGAAGGAAGGAAGGAGCAAACCATATTTTCAGGTAAAAGGTAACCTAGCATAAGGTATAAATTTTGTGTCTGGAGTCAAACAGACCTAGGATTCAAATCTCACTGCTGTGACAATGAGTATCCTTGGAAAAGACTCAACCACTCTGACTCTCAGTCTTGTGTGTTTGCCTGATGGTGACAAGCCTTACTGTCGAGTTTATTGGGAGAAACGTTCAATATGATACGGCACATAGTATTCACTCCCCAAGAATAGCTATGAATGTGGTTCTGATAGCTGTGTGGGGAGGAAACAAGTGGCCACAGACAGAAAATCTTCTATTGTCAAAATGAACACTTGCCATTCCAAATAAACTTTCATTCTAAACTGAAATCCACCCAAACCTAGTAAAACTAAGAGAATCTTATTTATACTTTAGAAAATCAAAGCAATCTCTTCTTGACCTGGTTGACAATTCTCCTAAATCTACTCTTTTTTTTTTTTTTTTTTGGTGCCAGTACTGAGGCTTGAACTCAAGTCTGCGCACTGTCCCATATTATTTTGTGTGTAAGACAGGCACTCTACCATTTAAGCCCCATCTCCACTTTTGACATTTTGGTGGTTAATTAGAGGTAAGAGTCACACAGACTTTCCTAACTTGGCTGGTTTTAAATCATGATCCTCAGATCTCAGCCTCCTGACTAGCTAGGATTACAGGCATGATCCACTTGTCCCCAGCAAAGTCTACCTCTTGTCCCATAGCTGTCTCTCACACAACCCTGGTAGATAGGGACAAAGGTCTCTTCGTACTGCCTGACCATTGTGTATACCAAGAAGGACTTGAAAAGAAAGGAACAGCACAGTCCTGCCTCCGGAGTCTCAGTCTCATTCAGAAGTAATGTGGATGAGCTGATAGCAGACCTGGTAAGGGAACCAATAGGATGGGCTGTGATGGGGCCAACCAGTTCAGAGAGGCCTGTCAGCAAGCCAGCAAGGCATCTCGACAGCTGAAGCCACCATGGCTATGGGAAGCCCTGTTCATCCAAAATGCTTAGAGGAGGAGAATCGATCTGTAGCTTCCCTTCTCAGAGCCAGAAAACCTACTGTTGCTTCAAAACAGTAACCTCCCCTCCAAAATAGAATTCTTAACTCTGAGATGGTGCTAAGCAAGTCATGATAGGAGCCTCATAGGAGACACTTGGGAGCTCCATTGCTGGCTTAATTAACTACACTGGTCATTGGACACGAGTCTCACAGACTTTTCTCCCCAGTTTGGCTTTGAACCACAATCCTCAGATCTGAGCTTTCCGAGTAGCTAGAATTACAGGAGTGAACCATCAGTGCCTGGCCTTACCGATCAACTTTTATGCGCTCCTCTCTAAATGTGGTTTTCTGCCAGGCTCTTGGAAAGGAAATCTTCTCCTTCCTGCCCCTTCCCACGACCTGGAGTGGGAAGAACTGATCCCTCAGGGAAGGGCTATGTATAACCTGGCAGGGGAGGAGCCTGTGGGAGTATAAGGATGATATGAATATGAAACCAAGGGGCCAAATTGTGGGTCAGTGTGTGTGTGTGTGTGTGTGTGTGTGTGTGTGTGTGTGTGTGTGTACTCAGTGCCATGACTTTACCCTTCACTCTCTACCTTGTTTACTTTTCCATTACTTCTTACTAATGTCTGGACCTCGGCATGAAACCAGTGAAGGATTACAAACTCTATTCAGAACCACAGCACACATAGGTCATTGGGAAGTCAGGAGGCATAGAAGTTAGGCAACACCCACTCACAGGAAGCAAGTATTATATCTGCCTACTGTAAGTACCAAACTTAGGACAGGTGTTAGTGGCTCATACCTATATTGCTAACTACTCAGGGTGGATATTGGAGAATTGACATTGGAAGCCAACCCAGGCAGGAAAGCCCACATGACTCTTTTACCCAATTATCCAACCAAAGGCAAGAAGTAGAGCTTTAGCTCAAGTGGTAGAGTTCCAGCTTTGAGTGAAAAAGCTAAACAAATACACATGAGTCCCTCAGTTCAAACCTTAGTACTGGCACATGTGCACATGCATACACACATACACACACCCCACACATTAGATTTAGGAATCTAGCCCAACCACCCATTAGCTTCATGTTTTAGCCTCTTTGTGCTTCAGTTTCTCATATTTAACAAGACAAAGCTAATATCTTATAGAGTCTCACTGAGAATTGAATGCATTTGATTTAAAAAGGACCTTTAAAGATACTTTGCTCACAGTGACAACCAAATATCAAATTTATTATCTTCCTTTCTAAATGCATTTACCCATTCCCACCTAAGCCTCAGTTTTCTTCTGTGCCAACATGCTTAATCTTTAATCTGTTTTAAAAAAAAGAAAAGAAAAATGTACCACTGAGGCTTAGTGGAGGGAAAAATTTATCACTCTAGGAATTGTTCCCTAAGAGAGGATCAGAGCCAATTCAGGAACCATCTGATTAAATCCTGTAAGCAGTAGGCACTGAAATCCCTCTGGACTTTGGAAATCAGATGGGCATTTATTCAACACATTCCTATAGGGGATAGTTTACAAAATTAAACTAACACAGCAAAAAGACCCAGCAAGTAGTCTAGAAACTTACCCACCTAAAATGGTCATTAGCAGCAGGGCAACGATTTAAAAGGAGGAGAATGTGATTAATGACTTCTTGTCTCACTGAAAGTCTTTAGTCTTGTATTACTCTGTGACTCACTGAGGCCGTGGGCTAACGAGGGCTGACAACTCGTGCTCAGAGCATTTTGTTTCCTTGACTTTACAGCATGACCAGCTAGAAATATGTGTACCCCGTAGGGTAGGTCTCCAACAGAGAGAAAAATCAAAAAGGAATCAGACAGATATTGGCCACTGAGCTCTAGAAATGCCGCTGCCTGCTCCCAGCCTCCGCACACACAACAGCCTCATTGTGTGAGGACAGAAAATTGAACTGAAACTTTCTTTGGAAGCATATTTGAACTTGGACCTCTCATGTACAGTCTAGCAGCCAGCTCCCCGTCTGTGGAACTCCCTCCTCTCCTCTCCCCTCCTTGCCATCTTAACAAGAGAATTCAGTTCCATTTAAGTCCAGGGGACATGGCAAAAACAACACTGGAAGCACCACTTCCATTTATGGCCACGGGATGCTCCGGAGCTGTGAGGCATTACCCTGCAGCGCACAAGGCCTCCACATTGCTGGGCCTCATCCATTTGGCTGTCTGCTCACACTGGAGGGAGGGGATGGGCCTGAAGACTTGGGGGTTGTTCTTTTGTAAGTTGTTCATGAGAAGAACCATCAATAGCAGCAAAAGAACTGTCACCATCATTACACCACAAGATATTGGCCAGCTAAGTTCACCTTCTCCATCTAAAAGCCCAAATAGCACGGTGAGAGGTTGCCTTCAGATAAACCATTTCAGGTCGAAAGCCAGGATCTCTTGCTAGGATTGCCACTATTAGTTTCTCGTTAATGTGTGGCCACTATTGAATTCTTACTAAAATTTACTGATAAATTTCAGTATATTAAGTCCTTTACTCAGGAGAAGGAGCAAAACCTTGTCCTGTGGGGGTTGACAGTGACTGGCTATTTGCCATTGAGTCTACCTCATCTGTTCTATTTTCAGTGTAAAAATAAGCCATCCCTTCTTTTTTTTTTTTTCCATTCAGGTTCAAATCCTTAATGGAGTAGAGTCACAGTGTATGTTCATCATAATCCTGTCCCTGTCCCCACCCACCCCCGCCTTTTTTTTCCTCAATAAACACTATTGCCTACTTTCTTTGAACATACCTGTGTGTGTGTGTGTGTGTGTGTGTGTGTGTGTGTGTGTGTGTGTATGTGTATCTATACTGGGGCCTGAATTTAGGGCTTCCTCTTGCTCAGCCTTTTCATTCATGGCTGGCATTCTACCATTTGAGTCATGCCTCCAGCTCTGGCTTTTTGCTGGTTAATTGTAAAGGAAAGATTTGTCTGGCTTCAAACTTTTTTTTCATTTCAATATGTCAGTTGATGAGTATAATACATCTTGATCAGTGCCACCCCTTCCATCACCCTTCCCTATCTCTCCCAATTCCATTCATCCCCACAGGTATCTTCTTTAATTTGTCTGTCCCCCCTCCCTGTGACACTCCCACCCCTCCTGACAACAATGTTTTAGACTTATGTTGTGCTAAGTAGTGACACCTTTGCAATCCTCCCATGTGTATACCATACTGGTCTTTGAACCTTGATCTTCAGATCTCAGCCTTCTGAGTAACTAAGGCTGTACAGGTGAGCCACTGGTAAACAGCTTCACCCCTTATTAATACATCAACAAATTCTGTTACACACATTTAAATACAGTTTTCTCAGTAGGCATGTGTTTGTCTCCTCCATGTACCAACCCTTCCTTTCCTCTCCATTCCTCCTTTTATCTCCCAGTCCCATTCTATTACTTTCCATTCAGCTGGTGTGGCCAGGTCTAGCTGGAGGTGAACCTCTGTCATGAATATGACCTAATTGTCACTGGTCATACATTCATTCTGCTCCTCAGTCTACAGCTGATTGCTTCCTGTAACTTCTCTGCTTAGGTTCAAATTCCCCTCTTTGCTCTTCAAGTTTTTCCAACAACCACTTTTTCCAGCACAAACATATAGTCCCTACCGTTGTCACCTGTTGTGTTTTTGGTTTTTTTCGAGATAGGATTTTAATTTGTATTCTGGCCTTGAATTCACTATGGTACCAAACTCACAGTCCTTGTCTCAGTGCTTTAAAATAAATGTATGTATGTCTGTGTGTGTGTGTGTCCTTAAATATATACTTTACTTTTATTACTAATGTGCAAAGGGCCTACCACTTCCTAAGTCAGGAGTTGAGTGCATTTCTTCTTTTTGGACAATGTCACCCCTTCTTTTACTTCCCCCAGTTCTGTCTCAGCTCTTTAAGTGCTAGGATTGCACATATGGGCTATTGTAGCTGTCTCTAAATCCTCAGATCTCATCCTCCTGAGTAGATAGGATTACAGGCATGAGCCACTGGTGCCAGCTCTAAATTTTTCTTTTTGGTTAGTCCTGGGGCTTGAAATCAGGGCCTGAGCACTGTCTTTGGGCTTTCTCAAGGCTAGAGCTCTACCACTTGCAGCTTTTTCTATGTATGTGGTACCGAAGATTTGAACTCTGATCTTAATGCATGCTAGGCAAGCACTCTACCACTAAGCCAAACTTCAGGACCTCTAAACTCATTTTTTTTACCTAATAAAATAACACTCATCACAGGGTACTAGTGGTTCACTCCTGTAACCCTAACTACCCAGGAGGCTAAGATCTGAGGACTGCAGTTTGAAACCAGCCCAGGCAGAAAAGGTTCCAGCTGTGGCTCCAAGTGGTAGAACACTAGCCTTGAGTAAACAAGCCCAGGGACAGTCCCTAGGCTCTGAGTTCAAGCCGCATGACCAACACACACACACACACACACACACACACACACACACCTGCCTTCATCCTTCAAGAGCTGGAATCATGTATTACCTTCCCCAAATGTAGAGCAGGAGTCTTCTAGCTCCTCCCTAAATGCTAGTTTAAGACAGCTAAATCTACTTCATGCTGCTTGCTCCCCAACTTACCTGGAATGGAAGCTTTTTGAATAGAGGGACCATACTCTCCCAGCAGAGTGAAGACAATCCATAAGTGTCTTCCATTGGATTACCCAATAGCTCCTAGCCTAGAACTGAGTTTTCCACTGGTGCTTGACCAACATTTGCTGAGCACCTGAAGGTAATCTGACATCAAAGCCTCATCCTGTGATGCAGACAGGTATGGAAGCAACAATTGTGACACAAAAATATGATCATAGAGCATTGTTTTGTTTTAAAGGGGAAATTTCTCATTTTAGAAAAACAAAGCCACAGAGACCAAAAGTCAGAGCAGCCCTTTGAATCCTACCTTAGGACAAACTACAACATTGTCTTCAGAGAAAGGTCGCACCAAATGCTGGTTGTTCACAGCTGTAATCCTAGCTACTCAGAGGGCTAAGAAATGAGTATCACGGTTCAAAGCCAGCACTGGCAGGAAAGGCCATCAGACTCCTATCTCCAATTAACCACCAGAAAACCAGAAGTAATTCTGTGACTCAAAGTGGTAGGACACTAGCCTTGAGCAAAAGAGAAGTCAAAGATAGCCTCCAGGCCCTAAATTCAAGACCCATGATCACCACCACCATCAACAAGAAAAAACCAAGAGATGCCAAAGAAGAAACCAGACTTCCCCCCTTTAGGCACATTATTTTAAAAGAATTAGAAAGAAGAGACTCTGAACTCCTACATACTTGTAAACAACTTTACTGTATCTACTAGAGAAATGAGTCCAGGTTTTTTAAGAAAAAAAAACAAAACAAAACAGCATCATTGTTACCTGAGACACATTGGGTTTGTGCTGACCAAGGTAAAAATAGATGTCATCATATGCTACTGGGCTGCTGAAATCACTGTTTATCTATACCTGTGCAGCCAACTGTCTTCCTACTAGCTACTTCCATTAAATTCCTAAGCACTTAAGATTTTAGAGCACTCATTTGCTGGTAGATAGTTCATATGACATTTCCACAATTGTTTTGTTCTTGTTTTTCAAGAGTGATTGGCAAGCACTGGAGCTTGTACCTATAATCTTAGCTACTCGGGAGGATGCAATCTGAAGACTGCAGTCCAAAGCCAGTGGCATGTAAATTTGTAAGACCCTTATATGCACCTAACCAGCAAAGATCTGAACTGGAGATGTGGTTCAAGTCATATAGTGCCCGCTTTGAATATAAAAATCTAAGCAAGAGCATGAGACCATGAGTTTAAGACTCATCCCCCAAAAGAAAAGGATTAGATCCAACAACTGAACATATAAAGATGGTATAAGCAGCCCGGGCAAAGTGGCTCATGTCTGTAATCCTAGCTACTCAGGAGTCTGAGATCTGAGAATTGTGGTTCAAAGCCAGCCCAGGCACAAAAGGACCTGAGACTCTTATCTCCAATTAACCTCCAGAAAACAGGAAGTGGAGCTGTGGCTCAAGAGTAGGGCGGTAGCCTTGAGCTGAAGAGCTCAGGGACAGCGCCCAGGCCAAGTTCAAGCCCCATGACCCACAAAGAAAAAAAAAAAAGTTTAAAAAAAAGATGGTACAAGCCATTAAGGATATACTTTCAGTGGGAGAAAATGAGAGAGGGATAACCATGTTTGACAAGAAATGTACTCATTACCTTACTTATATAACTGTAACCCCTCTATATATTACCTTCACAGTAAAATAAAATTGAAGGAAGGAAGAGAGAGAGAGAGAAAGAAAGAGAGAGGAGAGAAATGAAGGGAAGGGGAGAGAAAAAAGAAAGAGAAAGGGAGGAAGGGAGGAAAGAAAGGGTGAGATGGAGGAAGAGGGCAGAGGGGAGAGGAGGAAGGGATAGAACAAAGGGAGGAAGAGGGAGGGAGGAAGAAAAGAAGAAGGAAAAAAGGAAGGAGGGAGAGAAGGAAGCAAGGAAGAAGGGAAGGAGGGAGGGAGGGGAGGAGGCAGGGAGGCAGGCAGGCCAGCCAAACATGTACCAAATATACACGGGGACCAAGCAAGTAGTACCCAAGGGAATTTTTTTTTTTTGTCTAAGAACAGGACTCCAATTGAGTTCCTGATATTCTAACACTTTCACTTATTGGCTAGTGCTCTATCAATTCCCTTGAGGGAATTTTTTCCTTTGCTAGTTCTGGGACTTGAACTCAGGGCCTGGACACTGTCCCTGAGCCTGTGCTCAAGACTAGTGCTCTACCACTTGAGCCACAGCACCACTTCCAGCTTTTGCTGAGTGGTTTTATTGGAGATTAGAGTCTCATAGATTTCTTCCAGGCTGGCTTCAAACTATGATCCTCAGATCTCAGCCTCCTGAGAAGCTAGGATTATAGGTGTGAGCCACTTGCAGCCAGCTGCCTAAGGGGATTCTTCTTCTCAGATTGACCATATATGGAAGGGAGATTTGATTAGAATGTCTGTCACTCAATCCTTTCATGTGTCTACTCGTTGCTTGGACATACCACATATCAGAGGCTTCTGGTAAGAAAGTCTGTCTTTTGTCTGGCTGCTATACCAGCCGGCTTCTTTTCTCTGGCCTTCATGGTGGGCATCTACCACCACATATTCTTTTCTATGCCCATTCGCTCATCTTGGATGGCCCAGGAATCAACTTGCTGCTCCCCATAAAGTGATTGCAATATCTACAGCCATACAAAGACATATGAAGAAATATTCTCAAGAACTAAAGTTCCCTAAAATACGTTTTCATCTAAATGCACTGGAGAATAAAAAGGTCCCCAAGGCCTCTGGCATTCCTCCAGGAAAGGGCTACTACTCCACAGAGGAATTGGACTTTTGCCCAGTGGCCTTTGGAATGACTTGAACTTTACATCGTTTTTTGAATAGAAGCCCTGTGTAGTGACCTGGCAGCAGGGGAATTTTCCAAGTCTCCTCCGTGGAAGCCATCTGATACTTAGATTTCTCTGTAAATGTTCCTGTATTTCACATCTCATGTGTCTGATTCCCCAGGACCAACACTAGAGGATCTTCCAACTTAACTTCTTTTTGCCATCCGTAGCAAGAGGCCTCTCATCTGGAAGACACCAAATTCCTTTCAGCCTGCAAACTGATTCTAAACAGTGTTTGAAAAAAGATCAAGTTCCCAAGTGTGAGGAGCTTATAGAAAATTACTGTACAATATATCTTAACCAAACAGCATGAGCCAGGGACCACTGGAATGCAAAAAAACAGGATCTCCATTCATCTATTCCCCCCAGGACCTCCCCAAATACATATGAAATAACAGTTTCCTGGAAACTTCCAGAGATGAGAAAAAAACATGCATAGACAAATGAAGTTAGGGAGAGTGGGGGGAGAACACAGCCATAATATTCCATGAAAATGAATATTCAATATTCCTATGAAACTGGGATGGGTAGGGTTGGTGGGATGAGGGAGAATGGTTAAGGAGTGATGTTGATCATGATGCATTGTACTGGTAAACTGACACATTGAATGGTAACCAAGACAGGGGTGGGGGGCAGTGCAGGGGAGACAGATCTTAACTCTACCTGGGTGTTTGGAGAAAGATTCTTGGATGAAGATGCCCTATCATTTAATTCCTAAAGGAAGAAATAGAAGGAACTAATCTCAAAACAAGTGGGAAGGGTATCTTTGGCAGAGAAAAACTGTAAACAAAGGCACAGCAGCATGACAATGGGCTGTGGTAAAAAGTACAATTATAATTACAGCTGGCTCCCCATGGCGCATGAGTGTAATTCTAGCTACTTTGAAGGCTGAAATATGAGGATCAAAACTCAAAACAGCCCAAAAAGACAACTCCAAAGGTCTCTTATTGCTAGTTAACCAGCAAAACATCACAAGCAGTGGTGTGGCTCCAGTGGTGGATGGAGTACCAGACTTGACTGAAAACGCCAACCAAGTAAAAGGGTGAGGTCTGAAATTCAAGTTATAGTACCAGCATACACATACACACACACACACACACACACACACACACACACACACACACAAAGTACAAGTAGTTAGGCAGTAATGAAGAAATCAGAAATAAATGCCAGACCGAGAACAAGGGACAGCAGTGACAGTAAATCTGGGGAACCTTGACTAACAGGTAAAAGAATTTAGGCAATAAGTGGGGGGAGGGTGGGAGGGAAATGGGGACCATGTCATGAGAAAGGGTATCAATGTTTGTGAAGTTATGCACCTTCTATCTGGTGAAATTATGTAACCCTTCTATTAATCACAATAAAAAAGTATTAAAAAAGAATTAGGCATTACTCAGTGGATGGTGGGCTCAATGGAGAACTGTGATTTGCTTATGTAGGGAAATATTTGGCTGGGCAGCGTTCTACTGGATATGTCTTTTAATGTTTTCTTACCAATAAAATTAACATCCATTTAAATTTAACTCACAAAGAAAACTCTAGGAATAGCAATCCTGGATAGTTAAAACAATCTTGAGAAAGGTGCTTTTAGATACCAACTTCAAAACCACTACAAACTACAATAATCAAAATAGATTGGGTACTGCTATAAAAACAGACCAACATCAGACCAATGGGATAGAAGGGAGAACTAGGAATAAATCATAACATATATAATCAGACTCTTTTATTCCCCCCCTTTTTTTCAGTTCTGGGGCTTTGAACTCTGGGCCTGGGCACCATCTCTGAGCTCTTCAGCTCAAGGCTATCACCCTCTACCCCTAGGCTTGGACGTTGAGCATTCCAGTTCAAAGCTACCACCATACCTGGAGCCTCCACACCACTTCCAGTTTTCTAGTAGCTAATTGGAGATAAGAGTCTCACTCAGGTTCTTTTGTGCCCACGGTGGCTTTGAACAGAGATCCTCAGATCTCAGCTAGGATTACAAGCGTGAGCCACCGAGCCCAGCACTTCTGGCTTTTTCTATGTATGTGGTACCGAGGAATTGAACCCAGGTCTTCATGCTTGCTAGGCAAGCCCTCAACCACTAGGCTAAACTCCCAGCCCTTTTTCTCCTTCTTTCTTCTTTCTTTCCTTTCTCCTTTCCTTTCCTTTTTTTTTTTTCCTGGTTAATTGAAGTCACACAGACTTTTCTGCCCCAGCTGCCCCTGAACCACAACCTCAGATCTCAGTCTCCTAAGTAGCAAGGATTACAGAAGTGAGCCACCAGCACCCGGCCTGGTCAGACTATTTTCAACAAGGGTTCCAAGATTAGTTAATGACTATAAGGGTTGTTTTCAATAAATGGTGTTAGAAAACTGAATGTTCACATACAAAATGTCAGGTTGGAGCCTTGCCTATACCATATATACAAATTACCTCAAATGAATCAAAGGTTTAAAAACAAAGAAGCTAAAAACATAAAACTTCTTAGATGAGAGCAGAGTGGAAAGTTTTGTGGTGTTGTATTTGGCAGTGACTTCTTGAATATGACACCAAAATCATAGGCAGAAAAAGGGAAAATAGATAAATGGTATACAACAGAATTTTAAACTTTTGTGTGTCAAAAAAAAGGCAGTACATGGAATAGGAGAAAGTACAAATTGTAGAATCAGCCAGAAACTGGTGTCTATATTCCTAGCTACTTAAAAGACTGAGATTTAAGGATTGTAGTTTGAAGCCAGCTGGGGATAAAAAGTCCATGAGAGTCTTATTTCCAATTAATCAGTAAAAATACAGAGGCAGAGGCTGGCTTAAGTGGTACAGTGCTATCCCTGAGTGAAAAAGACACGCAAAGACTCAAGGCCCTCTTCCCTCCTGGCTTTTCCTTGGAGCATTTTTAGCTTCAGATCCTGGCAAGTACTTGGCTACAGGACAAAGTGTGCCATCATGTCCTGTGGGCATCAAATAGGAGGAGGCAAGCCTGATAATGGCTCTGTCCATCTTTGTGCATTCCTACCAGCTCATTTCTGCAACTCTACCCCACTTTATAGATTTCTCCCCTTCCTAATTGCCTGCACTGCCAACTCCATGTTCTGGTATCAGGTAAAAAGACAACCGCTTCACAGAGGCTGGTTAGAGTACCTCAGAATCAAGTAGAGTCAGATTTCTAATGACTTTACCTCTTTCCCTGAACCTTGATAAGGAATTTCGCATTGGTAAGGATTTCAAAGGCATAGAATCTGCTTTTCTTTTCCCCCCTCCCTAGTGTTTAAACTCAGTGCCTGGGCACTGTCCCTTAGCTCTTTCAAAGGTGGCACTCTACTACTTGAGTGACACCTGTACTCCAAGCTGTTTGGTGGTTAAATGCAGATAAGAATCTCATACACTTTTCTTGCTGAGCTGGTTTTGAACTGAGATCCTCAGATCTCTGCCTCTTAAATAGTTAGGATTACAGGCACCCATCAGGATATAAAATCTCATGTATGAGCAAGCTCTTTGAACCAATTCTGGTTCTTTGGAATTCACTTTCTGAATACTAGATCTAAAGGTGTCCACAGCCCTGTCCCAAATGGGTAAGCATTGCAAATATTATATAGAACACAGTGGTAAAACAATCATAAACATAACACCTGTTGGCAAATGTCTATAGAACAAGATCAGCAATGTTTTTCTAAAACGGGAGTGATAATTTAAAAATTTAGGTCAGTTGAATCACATGGTCTCTGTTATAACTACATAACTCTGATTGTATCATAAAAGTAGATAATGCCTATATGAATGGTTATGGCTGGTTCCATTGCAATTTTACTTACAAAAATGAAGCCAGCCAGCCAGATTTGGCTCAGGAGTCATAGCTTGTTAAATTCTACCATAGAAGGTAAAGCTTTAGAAGAATAAGTACATGATGCTGTACAATATTTAGTGAAAATATGAACTATAATGAGATTGATTAATTGCTTCTTAGGGTGCTGAACAACGTGTGGCAAGAAAATGAGCAGCTCAGAGTTTTATATTCTTAGCTCAAGATCTACCCATATAAGGAATCTGAACTCTCCTCAGAATAGCTTGGGAGTCCTGCCTGATACAGGATGACCCACATCAGTGGATGATTTGAAACAGGAATGATACTAGAGGAATGTTGCTAGAGGAAACAACGGGCTATTCCAAGTTGGGACAGCCAACTGGAGATGTTTATTTAGTAGACAGTAGGATATAGAGTCTCAAAGTTCTGGGAGAATGGTTCATTTACAAACCATGCCCATATGCATGGTGATCAATACCACCAGACTAAGAGAGAATCAGGAAAAGAACAGAGGAAGATGAGTAGTGGGTTAAGGCAGCTTCTGAGGGCATTCATGTCTTAGAAACAAGCAAGCCAGGCACCCGTAACTCACATATGTAATCCTAGCTACTCAGGAGGTTGAGATTTGAGGATTCAGTATTGAGGGTTAAATTTAGGGCCTCATATTTGCAAAGCAGGCACTCTACCACTCAAGCTACACCTTCAGTTCCTTTTCTGCCTAGGTTATTTTCAGTAGGGTCTCACTTTGTGCCAGGCTACCGTGGGTTTGAAAGACTAAAGACATGTACTTCTCCCCACATCATTGAAAATGATGTGAATGACAGGTGCACATCACTGCACTCAGCCATCGTGCTTCACCTGTCACCCCAGTAACTGTCAAATGCCACCACAGCCAGCCACTGAGTAAGAATCAGGCTCCCATACTCTTATGCCCATACTTGCTTTCAACTGTTGTTCTCCATTTCTGCCTACCATGTAGCCAGAAGTACAGGCTTGAGACACCATAACCACCTTAAAGTCTATGTACTTTTGCAGTGCTAGATTATTAGACTATGTCTCAAAGCCATAGAAAGCAGAGAAGTGTAAGTTCTTCAAAAGACTGACATGAAAAATAAGTCTACCTAACAATGGAAACGTAAACAAACACATAAATTATTTCTTTCTACCTTTTTTTCTGTTACTGAAGCTTGCACCTTGTGCTCTTACTTGGCTTTTGGGCTCACATTCTACCACTCGAGCCACACCTCTCCTCTTAATTTATTGCTGGTTCATTGGAGATGAATCTCTCTCAGATTTATTTGCTTGCACTGTTTTCAAACTGTGATCCTCTGGGTAATTAGGATTCCAAATGTGAGCCATTAGCACCTGGCACAATTTAAATCTTCTAGAAGTAAAGTGCGGGAAGGGGGGGAGGAAAACTACAGATAAATAAAAACTAGAACTTAGTAAATGAAACAAATGAATTCCTAAAGGATTTACTAAAATAGTAGAGTGATATCAGAAAAAGGGTTGAAATAACAGAATAAAACAAAAAGCAAATGGTATGGAAAGTATGTTAGCATTGTTAAAAACAAGTGCCATATTCAGGGGAGGGTAATGGGGACCAAGACATGTGAAAGGGTATCAATGTATGTGAATTAATACACCTTCTATATGGCAAATATCATGTAACCCTTTTATTAATTACAATAAAAAATATTAAAAAAATAAAAATTAAAAAAACCAAACAAGTGACCATATAAAACAATAACGACTGCAACTAATTTCTGAAATAAGAAATAAAACAGGCAAGGGATGGTAGCATGAATCGTGAGGGTAAATTAGGAAGGCTATTGCCAAAGCTCTTATATGCATATATAAAAACAGAACAATAAGACCTGATGACATTGTGAAAGAGGAGGGGAGGGGTATGTAGAAGAGTGACAGAAGAGTTGAGTTTCATGGGGTACAATGTGTATATGTTTGAACCCCCCTTTTATAATTCATGTATGCGAACACAGTTTTAACTAGAGACCAATCATCCTGAGCCTGGACACATTTCATATTCCTCTCGCTGTCTTCTCTCTTCCTGGTCTTTCCCTACTCCAGTTCTCCTCCCACAGCTACCAAAGTACCTTTAGAATCCCTAAATGAACATCCTTCGCAGATCCATGTTGCTTCTTAGAGAAGTTCTGCCCAAGACAGAGGTCAAGGTCCTCCACAATGTGAACCCAAATTAGCTTCTCTGTTTTCTCCCCCTGACAACATATCATCTATGGCCAGCATATATCCACATGTACTTGCAGGTCTTTGCTTCTGCCAATTTCTCCCTATGAAAGGGTCTTGTCCAGTGGGAAACGTGGCAAAAATATTAGCAACTTTCCAAGGTCGCCATTATCTGCATGAGCCTTATATATATATAATATGACCCTGAGATAGTGCATGCAACTTTTTAATACAGTTGTTTCTCCCCTCAAAGTGTGAGGGCAAGCTAGGTGTAGTGGCTTACACCTATAATCCTGCTAAATTTGGGAAGGAGAGATTGAGAAGAACAAAGTTCAAGGAAGGTCCAAAGAAAAAGTTAGCATGATTCCCAGCTCAACCAACAAACTAAGTATAGTGGCATGTACTTAAGAGATCAGCCATGTAAGAGGCATCGGAAAGAGGATCAAAGTCTGAAGGGACCCTAAGGGCGAAAAAAAATGAAACCCCAACAAAAAAAGTGAAACCCTCCAAATGAATACCAGGAAATGGAAACATGTTTTTTTGGCAGGGGAGGGAAAAAGAAGGAGCAGGAATGAAGAGAGGAAAGGTGATCAAATGCAGTCATCTGTATTCAATGTAAACTGTGAAAAATAAAGGATAAACTATGTACCTTATGGGTAAGGACTGAGGTGGGGGAGAGTAACAACCTCGAAAGGTGTAACATTGTCCAAGAAGCATTATACTCATAACCTGACTTTTGAAACTGTAACCAATTTGTATAACCACTTCAATAGTAACAATTCTAAACATTGAAGCCCTAACTGAAAAATAAACTTAGAAAGGGTTGGGATGGGGAGTAACACTCAAATGGTGGAGCACCTGCCCATGATCATGAAGCTCTGAGTTCAAACCTCCGTATCCCAGATGAGAAAAGATACCCCAAAGAACTGACACTGTCCAAAACAAATGGACTCGTTACTTGACATACATAACTATAACCTCTCTGTACATCACCTTTAGAATAAATTTTTTTTAATTTTAAAACTTAAAATGTGAGCTGGGGATATAGCATGAAGAAGGTGATATCTTGGATTCCATTTCTAGCATAGTAAAATTTTTAAGAAAAGAAAATACACACCCAAAAAAATGAGGATAAGAATTGGTTAATAATTGTGTAAGAGAGACCTGTAATCCCAATATTGAGGCTGAGATAGAAGGATGGAGAGCTTAAAGCTTGGTCTACACGGTGGGATTTTTTTGTCTCAAACAAAAAAGAGAAGAGATAACGAGAGAGAGAGAGAGAGAGAGAGAGAGAGAGAGAGAGAGAGAGAGAGAGAGAGAGAGAGAGAGAGAGAGGAGAGAGAGAGAGAGAGAGAGAGAGAGAGAGAGAGAGAGAGAGAGAGAAACTCACAACTGTACCTCTTTGACCCCCTAGAACCTAGCATATAGCCTATTAAGAGTGTAAAAAAGTTTAAAAGTTTATGTGGTTATATTAAACAGATAACAAAATAAAGAAATAAATATAGTAGTGATTATGTTGATGACCATAATTCACCTATATTTCTGTCCATCAAAATGTCTGAACAAAATCAAAGAATGTAGCTTGAAAATGGAACAGATGTTTTGCAGTTGGGAACTGTTCTAGAAAACATGTGTTAGGCTGCCTCATACCACACGCCAACAAACCACCTCAACAATACTTTAGGCGTCAGGAGTTTGGGCTGGCGGTAGAGTGCTTGCCTAGCATGCACAAAGACCAGGGTTCAATTCCTTGGCACCACGTGCATAGAAAATAGCTGAAAGGGGTGCTGAGGTTCAAGTGGTAGAGCTCTAGCCTTGAGAAAGTCCAAGGATAATGCTCAGGTCCTGAGTTCGAGGCCCAGGACTGGAAAAAATAAAAAAGAATACTTTAGGGCTAATGCTGCCAGTCATGGACTCTACCTAATCCACCACTGTGTTCTAGGTGAGAGGATCCATTTTTATTGATCTTTGAGTCTTTGTCTGGGTCTGACAGTCATAAACCTTTCAGTTTCTATTGTCAGGCTGGGAGAGTAAAGGCAAATTCAGCTTGGAATTATTCTACTTTTGTTGTTTTACTCGAAGTGCTCAATCAAGAGCCAGGCACTGGTGGCTTATGCCTATAATCCTAGCTAAGCAGGATGCTGAGATCCGAAGACCAAGGTTTGAAGCCAGTCCAGGGTAGGTAGACAAACCATGAGAGTCTTACCTCCATCTAATCGGCAAAACCAAAAATGGAGGTGTGATTCAAGTGGTAGACCATTAGCCTGGAGTGAAAAAACTAATTGAAGGTACAAGGCCCTAAATTAAAACCCCCAGTTCTGGCACAAAAACAAGCCAAGTCTCGATCAAATACTTTGGAAAAAAAATTCTAATATATTCTCAGCCTTAGTATAGACTGTTAGCCCATGTAAACAGGGTACATTTAGCTGTTCCCTTTCTATATATTATATACTTGGTTAAAAGCTGCATTATCCCTTTTAATTCTCACAGTTACCTTTTGCAAAAGATATTATTATCATGTCATTCTTACGATAAGACTAACACTTAAAGAAATTAAGCAACCTACTCAAAGTCCTCTACTACCAGGAAAAAGCAAAGCTAAGCCTTAACACCAAATGACTCAAAAGTCTGTACTTGTTTAATGAGCAGCTTGCTGTCTATATCTGTGAAGGTAAGCTGTTCACATAAGAAATAATTGGAAAACAATATTTGTTGAAATGCCAAGATGGCTTCCTTAAATCACAAATGATGATGGTTCCCTTAGGCCAGATTGAGATTTAATTTTAGGAGGATTTCCTTTGAGGAGGAAGAAAAAAAGCCGAGTTTTATAACAAAATAAAAGTTGGCAAGAGCCTTGAGCTGTATACAATCAATAAACTCAGTGATTGAAGGTATAATGTGAGTAGACAAGAGAGCTCATGGGTAAATGCCTCAGCAATGATAATACACCTGTGTGGGTCAAACACTCGCCCACATATGACTCAAGCCATCTTCCCAGCAGCATTGTATCCTACAAGTTATCTCTAGTTTACTAAGGAGGACAGAGCATGAAGTTGCTTGCCCCACATCAACGAGGGGTCAGCAAGCAGATCTTTACCTCCTGCTCCTACATGTCTCAAGAGCACTCAAAACTCGAGCTGATCAGCTATCCCATCTGGCTGCTCTTTTTTTTAATATTCTTTTTTTAATTGTAATTAATAGAAGGGTTATTATATTCGCCAGATAGAAACATCTGGCTGCTCTTTATGAAAGCTTTCCTACCTGGTTCTTTCTTGCTCAGTGGGTCCTGCTGCAGTCTTTCCCTTCAATCCCACTGGCAGTCTTTTCCAACTGCCATGGAAGCTTCCCATGGCCACATTCTGTCCTTTCAACCCTTCTGCCCCTAGGCAGCTCTTGTTGCAAAGGATGAGAATCAGACATACTCAGGAAACCTTCAAGCTACTAAAACTCATGATTGTCTTGTGTGTGTGTGTGTGTGTGTGTGTGTGTGTGTGTGTGTGTGTGTGTGTGTGTGTGTGTACATGCGAGTGAGTGCATGCATCCATACTGGAGCTTAAACTCAGCGCCTGGGCACTGTCTCTTAGCTTTTTGCTCAAGGCTTGTGCTCTTCCACTTGAGCCATAGCTCCACTTCTGCCTTCTGCTAGTTGGAGGTAAGAGTTCAGGGATTTTCCTGCTCAAGCTGGTTTTAAACTGTGATTCTCATACCTCAGCCTCCTGAATAGTACAATTATAGGTGTGAGCCACTAGTACTAAGCACAAGATTATCCTTTTCATTCTGTAGCAACATGTGGACTATATACCAAGGAAAAATTACTCATTGAGTGACTGAGCATCTGGACATTGTGAAACTCAAAAGGCTCCCACCTATAATCCTAGCTACTCAAGAGGCTGAGATCTGAGGACTACAGCTCAAAGCCAGACCTAGCAAGAAAGTCCATGAGACTCTTAACTCCAGCTAACCACCAGAAAACCAGAAGTGGAGCTGTCACTCAAAGTGCTATCCTTGAGCAAAAAGAGTTCAAGGGACAGAGCCCAGACACTGAGAAAATGTCCCATGACTGCCAACAACTCCTCACACATACACCAAAAAAAGAATACTGACCTTTCTGGAACACACATTTTGAGTATCTTATTTCCCTTTCTCTGTACTCCCCAGAGAAAAACAGTTTTATTACACTCAAATATTTATTGAGCACATACTAGGTGCTAGTTCTATATCATTGAACTGCAGACTGTATCATTGAACATCATAGAAGTGCTTGTCAGAAAATTTGTCTTCTTGGAGAAAGCCAGCTCCACTAAACAATAATAGGCCAAATGGTTACGGACACTCCAATTAAAAATAAAGACATAAATTTAGAAAATGACCAGTGTGATGGAATTTAGTTTAGGAAAGGCACAGAGTAACAACTTTAAGGAAGTACCTAAAGGCAATTGGTCCTAATAGAAAGAATTTCCTAGCAAGGGTATATTAATGCAAAGACCCTGAGGTTAGTTTACATTTAGCTATTCAAAGAATAGGCTGGGCACTATTGGCTCACAGTGACAATCCTAGCTACTCATGAGGCTGACATCTGAGGATCAGGCTATGAAACCAGACTGAGCAGGAAAATTCATGAGACTCTTATCTCCAACTAAGCCAGCAAAGAGCCAGAAGTAGAAGTGTGGCTCAAGTGGTAGAGTGCCAGCCTTGAATAAAAAACAAACACAAAAAAGCTAAGGGAGAGCATGAGGCCTGTAGTTCAAGCCCCAATATATACACATACACACTTTCTCCCTTTCCCTCTCCCTCTCTCCTCCCCCTCTCTCCTCCCTCTCTCTTTCACACAACACACACACACACACACACACAAAGGTAAGGAGGGGGACAATGTGTTTAGACTAAGTGGTAGGAGATGGTCAGGATGAGTCTCCTTGGACTGGAGGTGTAGCTCAAGTGGTAGAGTGTCTGCTTGGCAAGTGCACACCCTGAGTTCAAACTCCAGTACCACTAATAAGCAAGCTGGGAGCCAGTAGCTCATACCTGGAATCCTCACTACTGAGGAAGCTGAGATTTGAGGTTCAAGGAAATCAGCCTGGGCAGAAAAATGTATAAGATTATCTCCAGTTAGCTAGCAGAAAAACAGAAGGAGGGGTATAACTCCAGGGTAGAACACCAGTGTTGAGTAGAAAAACCGGGCAAGAGTACAATGCCCATAGTTCAAGCCTTAGTACCGGCATAAATAAAAAAGAAAGAAAGAAAAAATAAAAGAGGGGCTGTGAATGTAGTTTAGAGTGCTTCCCTAGTATGCATGAAGCCCTGGGTTCAATTCCTCAGTACCCCATAAACAGAAAGAAAAACAAGCTGGAAATAACACTGTGACTCAAGTTGTAGAGTGCTAGCCTTGAGAAAGAAGCTCAGGGACAGTGCCCAGGCCCTGAGTGCAAACCCCGAGACTGGCAAAAAACAAAAACAAACAGAAATGTTTATTTTTGGAGAAACGTATGTGTAAACAAATGTGTGGTTCATATAATATTTGTATGGTACAATAATCTAAACTGAAAATGTAATAGGTGACCAGGAAAGAGTCCCCATAGGCTAAGGGGACTACCAGTGCCAAAGCCCAGAGGGTAGAGATATGACACCTTTAAGAAATGACAAGGACCTAGCATAGTAAGTCCTGAGTACAGTGAGGAGGAGGAGGAGGAGGAGGAGGAGATGAGAAAGCAGTGGTGAACAGTGGAGTCTGAGCTTTACCTTAGTGTCATAAGGAGCTAGTTACCAAGGGATTCGAGTCAACCACAGGAGCTAACTGATCAGCAGGAATTATAGAAAAGCTCACGACTGGCATGTGGGAGCAAGAACAGAAGACAAGCAAGAACGGAAGGAAGGAAACCTGGCTGCAAAAATGAGGCAAGACTCCAGGACAGTGATGGCAGAGATGATGGAAGTGGGCTAGTGAGAGATCAAGTTGGATAGACCTGCCTTTGAACAATTACAAAGAGCAACTTGAGTGGGGGAGGGATAATGACTACAGGTTAATCCTGAATGCCACTGGCTTTAAGGAGCAAATGATGTCCAGTCCAAGAAGAGTCCAGACAGAAAAACTGAGTTGAAAGGTACACAGGATGTCAAGGCCAACCTCTGTGGTTATACTTCCTTTCTCCTTGAAGATTCCCCCTGTCAGTCACTAGTGGAAAGCAAATCTTTCTGGAATCACACTTGAACACCTTGCTGTCTTTAATTAATGTGATATTTGGAAGTCAGGGTATTGCCTGCTGCCTGGCAAACAACTCCAGCCTTTTCATTTCCTTTGATCAAAGGTTGAGGAGTAGCAGATTTTATGTCCCCCAAAAAGTGGAGGAAGGGGAGTCTAGGCAAGGAAAAATAAAAGAGATGTACACTCACCTCTAGTAGACACAAGAGAGGAATATGAAACACAACAGAGAACCACACTCCATCTCAGCACCCCAGGGACACACCTAAGTTTTAAAGCTTTTGTCGTTATTGCCTGGTTTGAGAGTTGTTTTTTGTGTTTGTTTGGCTTATTGAGTTTTTTTTTTTTTGATGGGATCAAGGTATTTCCTTTCCCCCCTCTTTCCCCTCTTTTTCTCTTTCTCTCCCTTCCCTCTTTCCTTCTTTGTATGTGTGGGGTTTTTTGTTTGTTTGTTTTGTTTTGTATTTTGACAGTCATGCTAGGTAGTCCAGGCTGGCCTCTAAACTCTCCATATAGTCCAGACCACTTTCAAACTTAAGATTCCCCTCCCTCCATCTCCAATGTATTAGAATATGAGTATGGCTGGGAGTCAGTGGCTCATACTTGTAATCCTAGCTACTCAGGAGTCTGAGATCTGAGACTCGTAGTTCAAAGCCAGCCCAGGAAGAAAAGTACAGGAGACTTTTATCTCCAATTAACCAGCAAAACACAGAAGTAGAGGCATGGCTCAAGAGGTAGAGTACCAGCTCTGAACAGAAAAGAACAGGAACAGCATCCAGGCAGAGTTCAAGCCTCAGGGTCAACGTCAAGAAGAAAGAAAAAGAGAGGAAAGAAGGAAGGAAGGAAGGAAGGAAGGATATAAGTATGGGCCAGCAGCTTGGCCTAGTGGTAGAGTGCTTGCCTAGCATACATGAAGCCCTGGGTCTGATTCCCCCAAAACAAATACATAGAAGTGATACTGTGGCTCAAGTGGTAGAGCTCTAGCCTTGAGGAAAGCCCAAGGGCAGTACTCAGGACCTGAGTTAAAGCCCCAGGACTGGCAAAAAAAAAAAAAAAAAGTAAATAAACGAACATGAGTGTGCATGTTTTGGGAATTATAAATTCAAACCCACTAGGTAAAGAAGGGGAGAAGGCAGAATGACAGAGGGGGAGAAATGGATTTGAATACATTCTAATCATGTAGAAATATAAGTGAATCCCCCCTGGCACCCATGTAATTAATATCAACTAATTTTTAAAAGTCACTAAAGTATGTCCTTCTGCAATTGAGGTTCATTGGCCTCATAATGTACCTGCCTTCATATTAATATAGTTTTAGAAAGTAGTTTTATCCCCATACATCATCATGTATCAGATAGCTTTCCACTGTTCTTGTGGTCATTGAAATTGAGCTTAACTAAGGAAAACTGGCCAGGTATATGGAACTTAGAAACTTCTGACTCATGCTTATATTGAACATAGACAGCACTGAGATGCTCTGTTTATTCTTTGATTCGTTTTCCATCTCTGGAGGCCACAGTGGAAATCAAATTATTTCTGCTTTAGCAGTAGAGAGAGTCTTGGATGAAACTGAAGTTTTATCACCCATCCATCCATCCTAACTCTAAGATTGCACTGTCACTGTGCCATCTGCTCCTTCCTCTTCTTTTCCATCAAGGCTCAGGTCAGGAAATAGAATGACAAACTGTCCTGGCTTACCAGGGACTGAGCTTTCAGGTTAAAATGGGGGAAGGCCCAAGCAAATTAGAATGAATTGCTCTCCATAAACATGATCCCAGTCCCACCAGGAAATAGCTGGGACAGCCTGAAACAAATAACAGCCCCAGAGATGTTTGTATGAAGCCAGATTCAGATTGAAAGATAAATGACTGCTATGGGGTTCTTTAGACTTAGCAATGAATAATAATATGTGTGTGTGTGCCTGCACAAAAATGAAAACCTATAGTAGGAGAGAAGATTGGCAGATTCCAAAATCTGCTAGTGGCTCACATCTGTAATCCTAGCTGTTCAAGGAAGCTGAAATCTGAGGATCACAGTTTCAAAGGCAGCCATACAGAAATGTCCATGAAACTCTCCAATCAACTACCAAAAGGACAAAAGTGGAGCTGTAGCTCAAGTGGTAGTACCTCAGGTTTGAGCAAAACATTTTTAAAAGGGGGGAGTCTAGTAGTAGAATCTAGTAGTAGAGTGCTTGCCTAGCATGTACAAAGCCCTGGGTTCCATTCCTTGGTTGAAATCATATCTGCTAACACCTTGATCTTGGACTGGCAGCTTCCACAACTATGGGGAAACTTGTTAACTTGTTTCAAACACCTGTCTGTGGTATTTACTAGTGGCACCCCCAGCGAGCACTAAAACAATAGGATTTAAAAAAACAGCACCACACAAATCACCTAGCACAAGTGATTAGTAATATTTATTGTACTTTTTCTTTTCTTTCTTTCTTTTTTTTTTCTTTTGTGGGTCATGGGGCTTGAACTCGTGGGCCCTGTCCCTGAGCTCTACAGCTCAAGGCTACCACCCTACCCTTGAGCCAAGCCCCACTTCCCATTTTTTCTAGAGGTTAATTGGAGATAAGAGTCTCAGGTCCTTTTGTTCCTGGGCTGCCTTTGAACCTTGATCCTGAGATCTCAGCCTCCTGAGTAGCTAGGATTACAGGCATGAGCCACCACACCCAGCTTATTGTACTTAATAGTAGTAATATTAACAGAAATGTGTGAGCTGGGAAGCAAAAACATAGAAGATATATAAAGAGCACACAAAAGAGATCAATGGAATTACTTTTCATACCTAAGAGCCTTGGAGGTCAGATCCCACAATGGTATCTCAGAAGAGCCTGTGGCTGGGTAAAAGGCTTTCTATTCCAGTGCAACTCCACCTTTAGAGGTGGAGTTAAAATGCATATTGATTCCTTGAATCTGAGAAAGGGCCTGAGAATCTTAATCCTTATGAGAACGGACTCTGTGTGTTGTTTGTGTGTGTGTGTGTGTGTGTGTGTGTGTGTGTGTGTGTGTGTGTGTGTGTGTGTGTGTACTGTGGCTTGAACCCAGGACCAGAGTGCTGTCACTTAACTTTATTTGCTGAAGGTTACACAATTCTACTTTACTGGATTCTGAGGTGCTGGTCATAGGACTATACCAGACAGCACAGAAGAAATAGACTGCTTACGTCCTGAGGGGAATTGTAATTTGATACTCAAGTCACAGAACCAAATACATCTGGGCTGAGCCAGGTGTGGTGGCTCATACCTGTAATTCCAACTACTTGGTAGGCCAAGATAGGAAGATCACCTTCCCAAGCTGGCCTCAGGCAAAAATTAGACCTGACGTGAAAAACATCAAGTGGAATGTACACGTGTGTGTGCGTGTGTGTGTGTGTGTGTGTGTGTGTGTGTGTGTTGTATGATATATGTATTTAAGGGCCATGATCAGGTGAGGTTACATGGAGAAATTCTTAAGGAAGAAAAGTAGTACTCCATTCAGCAGTCAAAAATGAAAAAAACATTCTCAGTAGGAGAGCTCCTCCAGGCAGGAGTAACCAGATGTCTTCATGTCACCAGGTTGGGTCTCCAGGTTGCACTCAGTTCCTTATTTCCCAGTCCAAATAAGAACTAGAATGGCAGTTACTGCTTCTTCCAGGTAAGAGGGAGGAAGAAGATGTGGGCGTGTTTATGGCACTGTTTACATTCTTTCTAGCTAATGTTTGGTTTCCTTATCTTTGCAGACTGTAATTGCTGTTGGTGCCAGCTTGGGGGTCATGGGATCCCAATCAGACTCCAAAGTCTGTAAGGAAGCTACCAGCTGATAGGCCCCACATATTCTACCCTCAGCACTTAGGGAAGAGGGGATAGCCAGCACCAAAATAGATTCCACTTTGGGTTACCTGGGATGAACAGTGTGTATATGTGTGTGAATGTACATGCATGTGCATGCATACATGCCTCTGTTTGTGGGCTCTGTGTCTGAGATTCTTTTCCTCAGGGCTAGCACTCTACCACTTGAGTCACATGCTATTTCCAGCCTTTTCTGCAGAGCTGATTAGAGATAAGAGTCTCATGGACATTCTTGTTCAGGCTGGCTTTGAACCACAATCCTCAGATCTCAGCCTCTTAAGCAATTAGAATTACTGGTGTGAGGCACCAGCAAGCTGCCACAGATCTACACCATCAGGGTTCTCGCTGTACTCTAATCTAAATAAGGGTCCCTTCCAGCACCTGGCCACACACAGGTCAGATTTTCTTTGGGGCAATTAGGTGTGGGTCCAGCCTCTTGAGTAAACTTAATTTAGTCTTTGTTTGTTTTTAGAATTGGAAATAAGAGGTTGGATCCAGAATAAATAGCTGAAATTTCATCCCCTGAAAACTGGGATAAATCATCTGAAATTTAATTTGGATAAAATCCTAGTCTTTGCTTTGGGTATTCTTCCTTAGGGACCCAAGTCCCTTGTGTATAAATTGCATGATAATCCCTCGTGGTAATTTCTCTTTGAATACATTTTTTTTAACAGCAACAAAGAAGAAAGCTCTTGTTTCCATTCCTCAGAATAGATTTTTGAGAGTTTCATTGGAACATGGGATCATATCCACTATTGTAAGTTTGAAGTCTGAACTCTGAAAACTTATTGGCTATTCCACCTGAGGAATTTACCTTATCTCTCTCAGTCCCATATTTTAAAATAATATTATTTATTCCCTCAAGTAAATCACAGCTTCAAGATCAAAGTATATAAAGTGTTCGGTTTTATTGTTACAGTTTCTTCTTTCATTATTTTATAATTTGATCATCTGATTAATCTTTATTTTATTATTGCAATTTCTCTTTTCTTTACTCTTTCTGGTACTAGGGCTTGAACTCAGGGACTGGTGGTAGCTTTGGGCATTTTTGATTAGGATGGTGCTCTACCATTTCAGCCACACACAGATCCACTTCCAGCATTTCAGTAGTTAGTTGCAGATAAGAAATCTCATGGGTTTTCTTGCTCCTGCTGGCTTTGAACCTTGATTGTCAGATGTCAGGCTCCTGAGTAGCTAGGATTAGAGATCTGAGCCAGTGGAACCTGACTTTTTGTTGTTAGGGCTGGAGATTGAGGGCCGATTTCCTCCCACTCCTTCCATCAAGGAGTCATGAAGTCTACTATAGTATTTGTTGTTTCTTTATCTTTGTTTTGCAAGACTAGAGTTTTAACAAGGCCTTGGGCATGCTAGTCAAGGACTCTCCCACTGAACTACAGCCTCAGCCTACAGTTAAAATTTAATTTGAGCATCTCCTAGAAGCAAAATAAAAGCCCAGTTCTTGTCCTTAAGTTCATAGCATCTTGAAGATAAGATGATTTAAATAAACACAAGTGCCCAGAGTGACAAATGACTAAATGGAGTAGAGGTGACAGAGCAGAACATGTTTACTCTTAGTTTTGAGACTTGGGGAAGAAGACTTGGGGAAGACTAAGTTTTTGGGTTTTTTTTGTTGTTGTTGTTACCTTGGGGCTTGAACTCAGGGCCTGGGCACTGTCCCTGAGCCTCTCTATGAACTAGGCTAGCACTCTACCACTTGAGCCACTACACCACTTTTTCTGAGTAGTGTTTATTGGAGATAACAGTCTCACAGACTTTTCTGCCTGGGTTGGCTTTGAACTGGAATCCTCATATTTCAGTCTTCTGTATAGCTAGAATTACAGGTGTGAGCCACCAGTGCCCAGCTAAGACTAAGTTTTAAGGAGATTAAGTTTTGAGAAATGATAGTTCATCGTTCCCCAGATATTTAGAGTGTGGATGGGAGGGGAAAAGAAGGACTTCAAACAGAAGGCACAGACAACCTGTGAGTAGCTGAAAGAGGTATAGAGTTGCCAGTGTAGAATATGTGTGTGGAGGCAGCCAGGCAACGGATAAAGTTCCATAATTAGACTAAGGCTTACTCACAGAAGGTTTGGGAAACCATACTTAGAAATTTGCACTTGACCATGAAGCCAGCAGACAGCCAAAAGAGGGGAGTGGCATGACCAGATGTGTGTGGAATAGTGTTTTGACAAACTAGTTTTCTCCAGTTGCAAAACTAGTATCTTTTCAATGGAAAGAAAAATGAGAGAATGTAAGGGGAAAAAAACGATCACTTACAAACATTGCCCATACACAACTGGAATGTGTATCAAATGGAAAAAGAAAAAAGAAAACTTTTCTCTGTTTCTCTGCTCTTCGTCAACACAGAGCACTTCTGTGTTAGATGGGTGGGTGGTTTTCTCCTAACAGCAAGCTATTCACCAGTAGACACTGACTGACTAGTGTCTAATAATTCAGTTCTGAGACTGGCTGGAGAGATGTCAGATCCCACAAGTTGAGGGTTCAGTTTCATACTCTTGCTCTGCTTCCAATTCCAATAGCCTTCCATGTTTTTTACCAGCTAGCTATAGACTGAGAGGTTACTTGAGTTCCACTATGTTGCTTGAATGGCTCAGGGAATTCAGGCAAACTCTTTACCAGGTTAGTATAAAGGATGAAAGAAAAGGAGAGTGACTCAAGAGGTTGATACCTATGGATTGCCATTTGAAGCCAGCCCAAGGTAGGAAAGTTCTTATAACCCTCATCTCCAATTAACCACCAAAAAAGCTAGACATAGAGCTGTGTCTTAAGTGATAGAGCACTAGCCTTCTAAGAAAAAGGTAAAGCACAGCACCTAGGCCTGAGTTCAAGTCTCAGCCAGATGAAGACATAATTAGGGACAGGGAAGCAGGAAATACAGAGGTTCACACAAGTCTTGTTACTCAGTTTTTTTGTTTTTGTTTTTTGTGTGTTTTTTTTAATAGAGCTTGATCTCTAGCCCTGACCCCCTCCGCCTCCCAGAGAATGGGTGGAACTGAAATTCCAACCTCTAATCCTGTAATCATGTGGTCTTTCAGGTGACTGGCCTCATCCTGAGGTTGTCTAGGGGCCCTAACCTACCTGTCTCATTAGCATAAACTCAAACTCAGGTGTCACTAAGGGGACTCATTGTGAGTGTGTCTACTTTTTGTTGTTCTCTCTCTCTCTCTCTCTCTCTCTCTCTCTCTCTCTCTCTCTCTCTCTCTCTCTCTCTCTCTCTCTCTCTCTCTCTCTCTCTCTCTCTCATGGGTCATGGGGCTTGAACTCAGCCTAAGTACTGTCCCTGAGCTCTTCAGCTCAAGGCTACCACCCTACCCTTGAGCCAATCCCCACTTTCTGTTTTCTAGAGGTTAATTGGAGATAAGTCTCAGGTCCTTTTATGCCTAGGCTGGCTTTGAACCTTGATCCTCAGATCTCAGCCTCCTGAGTAGCTAGGATTACAGGCATGAGCCACCATGCCCAGTTGTTGTCTCTTTTTTTTCCCCTATATGCCCACAGGGTAATAATATGTTAGTAGTTAGGAGTGAAGTCTCTAGATTAGTCTAGATTTCACGTTCCCATTCCCTTCTTTCTTTTTGACAATAACTGGGATTTGAGCTCATGACCTTGTACTTTCTGGGAAGGTGCTCGACCAAGCACATACCCAGCATTGTTTATTCTTTATACACGAAACTTTATGCAATTCTTTGTTTTTTCCAGTCCTGGGGCTTGAATTCAGGGCCTGTGCATTGTCCTTGAGCTTTCTCAAGGCTCTGCAACTTGAGCCACAGCACCACTTCCAGCTTTTTCTGTATATGTCATTCCGAGGAATCAAACCCAGGGCTTTGTGCATGCTAGGCAAACACTCTTCTACTAGGCCACATTCCTGGCCCTTTATGTAATTCTGCGACACCTATCACTGGAGGTTTGAGGAACTCTGTGACAGAAATCAGGAACAAAGACTCCATATGCTTCACCTCAGCTTTGCAAGAAAGGGTGCTAACCAGCACATACTTCATGCAAATGGATGTTATTTAATAAAACAGAAAGTTTGCTGCAAACATGTGTCCAAGCCATGGGCATAAGAAGGCCTATGTGGGAGGGGGGGAAGCAAACTCAGCCTTGTATTACAAGTAACCTGAAATGAATATATTTACTATGTGCCAAGAATGTGTCACACCAAGGGCTAATGTTAATGTCTCCACTGGTTATATGAGCTAGAGCATAGGAAGGTGGGAAGAAAAGTAAAGAAGTCAGGCTAATATAGTATGAAGCTAATTGAAAGGACCTCCAGGATATTGAAACAAAAGCCATATAACGAATGACTGTTGTCCTTAATGTACTATGTTATCTCTCATCTCCTTTGCTGTCCCTTGGGTATCTCACATTGTTACAGTATCTCACTTTGTTATCTGATATATTGAATTTATTTGTATTTGGTTATTTGAAATTTGATAGGGAAGGGGGGAAAACCAAGATAGGAGGGGTGGGGGGGAGGGTAATTGGTACCAAGACATGTGAAAGGGTATCAATATATGTGAATTAATGCACCTTCTATCTGACAAATATCATGCAACCCTTTTATTAATTACAATAAAAAATAATATATAAAAAGAAGTCAGGCTAGTAAGTTTTCCTTGAGGTGTTCATGACATACACAAGAACTAGAAACCTTAGAACTGATGCTTTTACCAGACACTGAAGACCTCTCTCTTGAATCCTAGCTACTCAGGAGGCTAAGATCTGAGGACTGCAGTTCAACACCAACCCAGGCAGGAAAGTCCAATTGACCACTGAAAAATCAGAAGTGAAGCTGTGGTTCAAATGGTAGAGTACTAGCCCTTAGCAAAAAAAAAAAAAAAAAAAAAAATGCTAGGGGACAGCACCGAGGCCCTGAGTTTAAGCTCCAGAACCAACCAATATAAAAAAAGAATTGATAATGTGCTACAAAAAGAGAGGAAAACAGATCAAGAATAGAGCTTTTGAGAATGTTAAAATTTAAAAAGCAGAGAAGTGCCCCCTAAAGTCTATGAGGAAAAGTCAAAGAAGAATCATGAAAGAAAAACATCCTGGAATTTACCCAGTGTCAAAGGTCAGAGGTCAATCAGGTGAGCAATGCAGAGAGAGCAGGTTTATCAGTAGAGACCTTGCCAAAGCATCTCATGGAGGGCTGGGAGGGGCCTGCCTGCACAGGGGGAAAGATGGATGAAAAGTGATAGTCAATGTAGGCTATCATTTATTTTGGCATGCAACCTTGATTTTATGAAGAAAGAAGGCTTTGTGGATGATTGATTTGTTTTATTTTTTAGAAAATAGTATATTTTTAATAAGTGAAAGGAACAAGAGAGGTGAGGCTGAAGAAGGAGAATTCTATTAAGCCTTTTTCTTAACCAAAGCAGTCAACATCTAGAAACCTTTTGGATTGTCACAGTTGGGACCAGAGTTGCTTCTAATATCTAGGGAGTAGACATTAGGATTCTGTGACATGTCCTACAGCGTTCAAATAGTTATCTGGTCTAATGGTAATAATATTGAGGTCAAGAAATTCTATTCTAAGAAGGAAAAAATCAGATCAACCAAGGACTCAGGGAGGAAGTGGAGCGGTGGCTCAAAGTGGTAAAGCACTAGCCTTGAGTAAAAATGCTCAGGAACAGCGTCCAGTCCCTGAGTTCAAACCCCATGAACTAAAAAAGAAAGAAAAGTGAGGGGTGTGGCTCAGTGATAGAGCTTTTGCCTTGTGTGTACAAGGCCTGATCCCAAGCACAAGAACACACACACACATACATATATACACATACACACAGAAAATGACAGAATTCGTTTCTATCTCATGTCAGTAAACATATATTGAATTAGTAAACAAATTAATTATTCCATAAGTAGTTCCCATCCCATCTCATTCTAACTGGAAACTGCAACCTAAACCTGGCAATGAAGAATCTGAATACTACATATTTGAAATAGGGAAGGGAAGGGAAGAAAAACAAGATGGTTAGGAGGGTCTGGGGGAGGGTAACAGGGACAAAAACGTGAAAAGGGGTATCAATGTGTGAGAAGTAATGCACCCACTACCTGATGAATGTACCTGTAACCCCTCTATACATTACCCCAACAATTAAAAAAAAGAATCTGAATACTATAGACTCAAAAATAAGACTCAGGCATTTTGTTTTTATTTTGCTGTGGTGGTGGTGGTGGTGGTGGTGGTGGTGGTGGTGGGATGTATGTGTGTGTGTGTGTGTGTGTGTGTGTGTGTGCGGGTGTGTGTGTGTATGTGTGTGTGTGTGTATGCGTGTTGGGACTTGAAGGGCCTCAAACTCTCCCTTACTTTTTTCCACTCAAGGCTGGAGCTCTACCACTTGAGCCACACTTCCAGTTTGAGCTTTGTGCTGCCTAATTGGGGACGAGTCTCCCAGATTTGTCTGCTTTCCCTGGCTTTAAACCACGAACCTCATAATCTCAGACTCCTGAGTAACTAAGATTATAGTCATGAGCCAACAGCACCAGAAGGCTATGTCAGCAATTCTTATCAGTAATTTTGTTGGTCCTGGGGCTTGAATGCTGACTCTAGGCTCCTTTTGCTCAAGGCTAGCATTTCACCAGTAGAGCCACGGCACCATTTCCGGCTTTTTCTGACTAGTTTACTGGAGATAAGAGTGTCACAGATTTTCCTTCCCAGCTGGCTTCAAATCAAGATGCTCAGACCTCAGCCTCTGGAACAGCTAGGATTATAGACATGAGCTACTGGGGCCTGGCTTTTTATCAGTAGTTGTTAAATGTAGCCTTTGGTGATGCTGTTAAACCAACTGGAGCCTCCTCTGTGCCTTGTTTCAGTTTTCCTTTTCCCAAGTATTCTAAGCAATGAGATCTGTAAATGTTGATCTAGGTTTTAGTAATTTTTTTTTCTGTTTGTGACAGCAAAAACAAACTATGTAACTTACAACTCCCTTGACTGAAGCACTCATATTACAAGGCAAATGAGTTATAGATTAATTTGGGAATATTTAAGCTCTTGTTAAGCAACAGTGAACATACAAATAATCCAGAACATAAAACTAAAAGCATTAAGGAAGAATCTTTAGCTTGTTAACTGTAATACCAGTTAAATGTCATCCTCTGCTCATGCTTTTTAATAGTTCTTTAAAAATAAAAATAACAAGTATTCAGTTGTATTTCCTAAGACATTTCCTGTTTATAGTGTACATGTTCTAACAGCTGTGTTAGAAATTGTGACTTATAAGCTTTTGGATCAAAAGCTCTAGTATATCCTTTGAAGATCCTGGGTGCCAAGTTAGAGGATTGCTCCCACCTCCTGGCTATTCTGGGTCCCCAGCTCCCACCTAGAGAAATTGGCAGTCCTGGGATAATTGTAAGAAAAAAAAGGACATGTGAAGGTCTCAAGGCCAATCCATCTAATGAAACATGTCACTTAAAGGCAGGAGGTAATGATTTTTATGTACTATTTTGCAGGAATTTCCATACTTCCCGATCATAGATCAGAGGCTGACAAGGAAAAATCAATGCTGAACTCTCAACTATTCTGCTCTCTCCCACCCTGAAGGACTTCCTCTGTCCTGGAAAAGTACAAAAGGGCAGGATACACCCCAAGCTCTGGACAAAGGCCCAACTATTCTCTGGGACAAAAAGTCCACCTCTGTGATAAGTGATGGGTAAATGTTTAGTTTCTTTTTGAAAGTTTTTTTTTTTTTTTAATTGCTGGGTACTAGTAGCTCAGGCCTGCAGTTCTAGCTACACGAAAGTTGAAGCCAGGTGAGCTGTAAGATGAGACTGTATCTCCAATTAAGTATTAAATGGCCACATGGCTCAAGTAGCAGAGTGCCAACCTTAAGCAAAAAGGCCAAGTGAAAGTTGGGTGCTGCTTGGGCCGGGAGTTTGGCCTAATGGTTAAAGTGCTTGCCTAGCATGCACGAAGACCCAGGTTCGATTCCTTGGTACCACATACATACAAAAAAGCCGGAAGTGGTGCTGAGGCTCAAGTGGTAGAGCTCTAGCCTTGAGAAAGTCCAAGGATAGCGCTCAGGCCCTGAGCCCAAGCCCAGGACTGGCAAAAAAAAAAAAAAAAAAAAAAAAAAGAAAGTTGGGTGCTGGTAACTCATGCCTGTAATCTTAGCTACTTGAAAGGCTGAGATCTCATTTTACTGTCAGAAAAGGCTAGATATATCTCAGTCTGCTTGAGATGATACAATAAAATATATTTCTTTCTGCTCCCCTCCTTTCTGGGGCTTGAACACAGAGCCTAGGCACTGTCCCTGAGCTTTCGTGCTCAAGACTAGCACTCTCTCACTTGAGCCACAGCTCTACTTCTAGCATTTATTTATTTGTTTGGTTGGTTTTGTAATTAGTTGCAGATAAGAGTTTCAGGATTTTTTCTTCCTAGGTGACCTTGGATCCATGATTCCCAGATCTCAGGCTTCTGAGTAAGTAGATGTAGGCATAATCCACCAACACCAGGCTGTCCCTTCCTTCCTTCCTTCCTTCTTCCCTCCCTCCCTCCCTTCTTCCCTTCCCTTCTTCCATTCCTCCCTCCCTTTCTCCCTTCCTCCTTTCCTTCTTTCCTTCCTTTTCCTTTCATGATAAGAGATGGGCCCATGCCAGTTACTCATGCCTGTAGTCCTCACTACTCAGGAGGCTGGGATCTGAGAAACAGTGTAATAAAATCTGGGAGACTTGTATCTCTGGTCAACCAGAAAATAAAGCCCAAAGGGTGGCTTAAGTGGCATGGTACTAGTTGAGGTGGAGGGGAGAGAGAGGGGGAGGGAGGAACAGAAGAAAGAAAAGCTAAGGCAAAGGGAAAAAAAAGCCTGCAGTTCAAGCCTGCCCCTCTCCCTCCTCCCCCCTCCCCCCCCTCTCCACCCCCTATAGGGGCCCTCCAGCCCTCCACGTGTCCTCACAGGGCAGGGAATCGCCTAAGCCTTTTTTTCTTTTTTTAAAATAAACGTACTGATCATATTCCTGATGGGGAGTCTTCATTACTCACTCACTTCCCACAATCTCCACCTAGTGCTATCATATGAAGTACTAGATTCTAATTTATGAATTTGAGAGAGCACACTACATTCAGCCATGGATAAATTCACCTACATTGGAAGTGGTTTAAAGATCAAGGGGACCTAAGAAAGGAATGGGGCCTCCAGCAGTGTCTTTCACATCCTTCTCAGGTTCCTGGAATAATTCATTTAGAAGGGAATGGTTTTAAGGTGACTTTTGTGGTCATCAGTGACCGGAACATAATCCTTTTGTTGGAGTAGAAAAAGTAGCTAGATATTTAGAAGGGAGAGATCTGAGGATTGCCATGCAAAGCCAGCACAGGCAGGCAAATACAAGAGATTTTTATGTTCAGTTAGCCATCAAAAAGCCAGAAGTAGAGCTATTGCTTAAGTGGTATAGCACCAGTTCTGAGAGAAAAACCTAAGCAAGAGGCCCTAAGTCAGAACTGGCAAACACAAACACAAACACACACACACACACACACATACACACACATGTCCATGTACATGCACTATGCATTTATTGTAACCAAGATGTGTGTGGAAGAAACAAGTTTGTGTTTTATTCAGTCAAAATACTGACCCTGAATGCATGAACTCTAGCTGCTGACCCTGAAATCTCCCTATAAGCAGCCTACTACTGAAAAACATAAAAAACCAGGAGTGCATCATATTTACTTTCACATCTTCTACTATATTTTTGCATTAATATTAGAAACTGTGGGAGGCAGATATTATTTATCTGCCAACATGGATCAGAAGGAAGGATAGTAAAGAGATTAGTCTGTCTGCTTGCTCCCTGGTTGTTGTATCCATTGGATGGTACAGCCTCTGTTCTTGGTTTAATCCTCCTCTTGCAATTTTGGACACCAGCTTCCTTTAACTGACTGCGCTGCAGGGGAGGATAGATAGTGTGGCAACTTCTTTTTTCTTTAATTTTTTTTTTAGATATTGGGAGAGGAAGCTACATCAAATAATAAATTACTATCCATATCTATTATAAAACTCTTCCATGTGGTTTGAAAATGTCATGGGGAAAATAAATAAGGGACACCGAAGGAGTGTCTTTATGAACTATTTAAACTATAAAAAGAGCAAGGCCAGTGATTTAGGAGGTTAAATGGAGATGATGGGAATAAATCAAAAGCATATTGTCAATGATTAATAGTTTCTAAAGCTGTTGATTACCCTTCAAATATGGGGAAGCAATCATAGAGCTTTTAATGAAGTACTAGGTCATCAAGACATTATGTAATTTTTATCTATTTGTATTCCTATTCCATAAGGCAAGACAATTTTCTCTGAAATAAACAAATTCCTCCTGCCTTTATAAACTGTGGGATCGAATCCTGGCCTCACTGCCCATCTCTTTGGACTCAGTATCTCATTTGCTCAAGAGAAAACTGAAAGACAGATCAGATAATCTGCTTCTCTAAAAGAAGTGTTTAGACCGTTCTAGGAGGTGAGCTACTATCTATCATCTAATCTAATGTTTAATTCTCAAGAGCACTATTATTTCATGCATCAATAACAAAGAAGAAATCCCACCAACTAAGCTATGACACAGCAATCCAGGAATCCATTGCACCAATCTATGTTTTGAAAAATGAGAGCAAATTCCTCCGGCCTTCTGTTGTATTACTTGGTTTATTTTTAGGAGATTCATTTTTTTCCTATTTTTTTTACTGTAATTAATAGAAGGGTTACATTATATTCGCCAGATGCGAATGTACCAGAAAGTGCCTTACTTCACAAACATTGATACCCCTTCTCATGTTTTTGTCCCCATTTCCCTCCCCCCACCCCCTTTTGTATATATCTCAATAAAAATACAACAGTTTTATTTGTATCTTTCTTTCTCAGCTCCCATGAGACCCTTGGCTCTCATAGGTTATTTGTTGTTTTGTTTTTTTCATATATTTTTATTGTAATTAATAGAAGGGTTACATTATATTCACCAGATACAAGGTGCATTACTTCACAAACATTGATACCCTTTCTCATGTCTTGGTCCCCATTTCCCTCCCCCCTACCCCCACCCCTGCCGTTTTGTTTTTTGCAATAATATATGGAATTGAAGTCATTTCAGGGATGACTATTTAGTAATATCAGAATCATGCCCCACTCTTCATGTCTTCAGCCTACACTAATTTTGCATGGCAGTGCCAAATCCCAGTGAACATTTTTGTAATTTAAATGGCGACTAATCTCAACATGTTTGTAGCAACAATATATGTACTTAACTCACTTGAAGTTATGACAATACGAACGGATATGACTAAGTTTGAGTCTGGGCAGATCATGACAAATGCATCATGACTACAGTGTGACAGACATTAGTGTAAGCAGTCTCTGTCAGATGTGCTAAAAAACATACAGGACAGGGAATTTCAGCATGGGTATAAATGTGTTTAGTTTGTTTGCTTATACTGGACCTTGAACTCAGGGCCTTGTGCTCTTGCCTGACTGGCATTCTACCACTTGATCCACACCTCAACTTACAGCTTTTTGTTGGTTATTTAGATAGGAGTCTCACAGATGTATGCTGGAGGCTGGATTTGAACTGTGATCCTCAGATCTCAGCTCTTGAGTACCTAGGATTACAAGTATGAGCCGGACCAGATGTTTTAGAACAGATCAACAGAGATATTTGATATTGTTATATCATAAAATGTTTGATAAGTATTTTGGATTGGTGAAGGAGTGAATGGAAGGATGATATGCTAAATAAAAAATCAAATCAATACCTAATTGGGAATGCTGAAAAGTACTACACTACTTTCACTTTCTTTTGTTGTTGGTTGGGGGGAGGGGTTGTTCTTCAGCTCAAGGCTACTGCCCTACCTCTGAAGCCACAGTGCTGCTTCCAGTTTTCTAGTGGTTAATTGGAGATAAGTCTCAGGTCCTTTTGTGCCTTTGAACCGAAATCCTCAGATCTCAGCCTCCTGAGTCGCTAGGATTATAGGTGTGAGCCACGGTGCCAGGCTCACACTACTTTCTTTGACGTATTTTCTTATGGGATGACAGGTTGTCCATTCAAGCTGGCTGAAATCATGAACCCTCCAGCCTTCACCTGAGACTCAAGCATCTGCTTCATAGTTCTTTATTCCTCCTGACATAGTGTGCCTGTCATAGACTGTGAAAGTCTATGGTCTATGTATGACACTTGGTATAATACAAGATCTTAACCTTTCCACCAGTGGCCTTGAATTATCCTCTCTGTAATCCACTCCAAACTCTCACCCTCCTTGTTTTTGTTTTTGTTGGTTTTTTGTTGTTGTTTTTTTTTTTTGTGGGTCATGGGCCTTGAACTTGGCTATCTCTGAGCAATTCAGCTCAATGCTACTGTCCTACCCTGGAGCCAAGCTCCACTTCCTGTTTTCAAGTGGTTAATTGGAGATAAGAGTCTCAGGTCCTTTTGTGCCCAAACTGAGTTTGAACCCTGATCCTCAGATCTCATCCTCCTGAGTAGCTAGGATTACAGGCGTGAGCCACCGTGTGCTGGCTCCTCCTGTTCTTTTCAACCATACTAAGATATCCTATCTTTGCTCGTTGACTGCACACATCTGCACTTCTGAGTCCAGGTTACCACCAGCCATGTGGATTCAAAGACTTTGTTTTCAAGTGCTCTGGAACTACTGTGAAATTCTTTCTTTTTTTTTTTTCCCCCAGTCTTGGGGCACTGTCCTTGGACACTTTTTGCTAGTGCTCTGCCATTTAAGCTACAGTACCATTTCCAGCTTTTTCTGAGTATGTGGTATGGAGGAATTGAACCCAGGGCTTTGTGCATGCTATAAGCAAGCACTCTACCACTAGGGTACATTCCCATTTGTCCCATTTTTTTCTGACTGCAGTTTTACCCATCTTTCTTTTCTTCAAACCCTCAATATCATCCTCTTCAAGTTCAACAAATTTTCTTCTTACTTTATGAGAAAATTAGAGCCATCAAGTTATAATTTCCTGAATCCTGAGTTCCCTTGCTGGCTCCTAAAAATTCTCCCTAATTTTATCATTTTCTTTTTCTGTTATGTTGTATGATAACTTTTTGTCTCTGTCTTCTCCAGTTCAAGGCTAATCTCCCATCTGGTCTCGCCCACACCTCAGGAAGTTCTTTCTCTATTTAATTATACCTCTATCTCTCTTGCTCTTAGTATCTCTTTACTTGAAAGTTCCTGACAGCAGATAAATATTGCCATCTGTACAAACAACAAACCAGTTGCTGGCTCATGCCTGTAATCCTAGCTACTCAGGAGACTGAGTTCTGAGGATCCTGATTCTAAGACCAGCCCTGGCAGAAAATTCTATAAGATTACTATCCCCAATTAGCCAGCAAAAAGTTAGAGGTGGAGCTGTGGCTCAAGTGATAGAGTAACAGCCTTACTTCTGTCACCTCTATTTTCATCACTCATTTATTTATATGACTTATATTAGAATACATACTCTGCAAAAGAAAAGACTTTGTATTATTTGCCTTGAGATATTACAAATATTAGTATAATAAAATGAATGAATGAATTACTGAGCTTTCAAGTTTAAAAAGTAAGGCCAAGTGAATAAAAAGTTGTTTTATAGTCAAGATAAGGTAAAACCAGATGTCAGAAGCTCACACCGGTAATCCTAGCTACTCAGCAGATTGAGATATAAGGAGTGAGGATTGAAGCCAGCCAAAGCAGGAAAGAATCATGTCTTCAATTAACCACCACCAAAAGAAAGAAACAAACAAAAAGACCAGAAATGAAGGTGTGACTTAAGTGGTAGAGAACCAGCTCTGAGTGAAATAGCTAAAGAACAGTACCTAGGCCCTGAGTACCAGGCAGGAAGGGAAGGGAAGGGGAGGGGAGGGGAGGGAAGGGGAGGGGAGGCAGATAGAATAGGGAAGAAGGAGCCAGCATACAAATTATTGGAAAATAAAGTTATGGTAACTAAAAGAACTGTGGGGGGAAAAACACCATTGTGCAAATAAATACAGTTACTTGCATCTTTCTCTAGGTTTCTCCTTAAGTATAAATGCAATTTTTGCAGCACTGTAGTTTCTTGATAACATTCTAATTTTTGCATTGAAAAAAATATGTTGTTGAACAAATACCTTAATCTGAACACCCAATAAAATAGTCACAAATGGAGCTAAGTACTTAAAATACAAATCCAGACACCATGCTATACCTTAATTAGCTTAGGTTTTCTGACCAATTACCCTAACTAGGTATTTAAATTGTTCAAAGATTTTATCCCAGAATACTTTCACCATTATTCTTTTTTTGGGGGGGGAGGGGGTTATGGGGCTTGAACTCGGCCTGGGCGCTGTCCTGAGCTCCTCAGGACAGCCCTACCCTTGAGCCAAGCCCCACTTCCCTTTTTCTAGAGGTTAATTGGAAATAAGAGCCTCAGGTCCTTTTGTGCCTGGGCTGGCTTTGAACCTTGATCCTCAGATCTCAGCCTCCTGAGTAGCTAGGATTACAGACATGAGCCACCATGCCTGACTCACCATTATTATTTACTCTGTCTATATTTCTGTGAAATTGAGGTTGGAAACATTCCCTGGAATGCTGTGTACTTCCTATTGCTTTATGTTTTCTGCTTGAGCCTTAAATCCTTCCACTGAGAGTCTCACTGCTCCATTTTCACCTGTTTAAATATTAAGACCAATTTCAAGCCTGATCAATGCTTTGATTCCTTTTAGAAGAATTAAGTTTTCATTTTTCAGGATACTCATTTCATACTGCTTGTCTTATTTGTTTTATTTTTTAACTTTTATACTTCAAGATTACTATAAATTAGGCTATCACTGTAGATCAGTTGTAGAATATGTGTAAAAAGAATTACTATAAATAATCATATTTGATTTTATGTTGTAGTTATTTGTACATCTAACTCTCCACTCCTCCAGAAATTGGGGCTAGCTCCAAGGCTGGCCTGGCATATATTAAGCAAAGATGTTACCGCTTGAGCTAAGCCATGCCTCAGCAATTTTTCACTTTTTTTAAGTTTTAAAAATAGTATGTAATCTTTGATGACAACATATTTTGAAGGTAGTGAATAGTATCCATTATTTACTCATTCTAAATCATTCACTCTATTTGATATATACTATTGAATTGTTTGAATATGCTACAATCTATCTAATATTCTACTTCCAATTTGTTGCTGTTTTGGTACAATAAATGTATTTTAATCAATAGACCAGACTAGAAGACCCGGAGATTAACATATATATATATATATATATGTTGGAAAAAATAGCCTCTTTAATAAGTGGGGCTGGGAAAACAGAATACACATATGCAGAAGACTGAAAGTGGATCTCAGTTACTTATACTAATATCAATTCAAAATAAATAAAAGATCACAGTGTAAGACCTGAAACCTTAAAACTACTATAGGAAAGAGGAAGAAACATTAGAAATATCATTTATTGGCATAGATAGGAACATCCTGAGTAGAATTCTAGGGGCTTAGCAAAGAGGAGAAATAACTGACAAGTGTGATTGCAATAAACCAAAGAATTTCTGCATAGCAAAGGCCATCTACACTAAAAAAAAAAAAAAAAAAAAAAGCGTACAGAATAGGAGCTGTTTGCCAGCTGTATGTCTAATATAGGGCCTAATGTCCATAATATATAAAGAGTTCAAGAAATTAGACTATGAATAAATCAGAAAAGGAGCTAAATAGAGACTTTTCAAGATGAGAAGTAAAAATTACTTAAAAGCATATGAAGATGGACAGGAGCGTAGCCTAGTGGTAGAGTGCTTGCCTAGCATGCACGAAGGACCGGGTTCGATTCCTTGGTACCACATACATAGAAAAAAGCTGGAAGTGGTGCTGTAGCTCAAGTGGTAGAGCTCTAGTGGTAGTGTTCTTGAGAAAAGTTCAAGGACAGTGCTCAGGCCCTGAGTTCAAGCCCCTTGACTGGCAAACAAAGCAAAACAGAAAAAACATTTGAAGACCTTTGTACAATTACTTAAAGATAATTTTATTTTATTTTTTTTAGAAATGAAGAAATGTTCAACATCTCTGGCCATAAGGGAAATCAAAATACTGAAATTACATCTCAACCTAGTAGAAATGCTCATCATCAATAATAATAGCAAATTCTGGTGAGTGTATAGAGGAAAAAAACCCATTACACTGCTGGTTGGAATGTAAACTAGTACAACCACTATGAAGGCAGATTGGAGAGTCCTCAGAAAACTAAACGTAGAACTTCCCCTTGGTCCAATGATACCACTCTTGGGCATTTACCCAAAACATTACAAGTGAGGATACAGTGAAAACACCTAAACACCCATGTTCATTGCTATATCATTCACCATAGCGAAATTATTAAAGTAGTCACAATTCCTTACCGCAGATGATCAAGAAAATTATAGTGTGATATATAATATAGTATAAATTTATTTATACTTATATATTATATAAATTATAGTATACATTATATAGTTATGTTCTTATACTATATTTAATAATACAAAATAACATGTTTTAATGTTTTGTATGATATATTATATATTTATACATTTATACATTACATGCTATTCATTCATCAGGAAGAAATAATATACAATTTTCGAGGAAACCAATGGACTTGGAAAAAATCACGTTCAGTGAATTAAGTAAGGCTTACAGAGTCAATGGACATGTTTGCTTTCATATGTGGAACTTGGATTAAAATTCTAGAGATACACAGGATCACATGCATAGTATACAAACATGTTGGCATATGCGTATGGTATACGCATAGAAAGATTTCAATGGCAGAACTTCTTTGAACTGACTTACAGTTGAACAAAATGAATGGAGCAGAGGTAGAAGAGGGTAAATGAACCAAGAGAGAAAGGATGGGCAAATGCAGTCATAGTATTTAATATGTACAAATGAAATAAAATAAAGTGAGGGGATGTGCAGGGTGGGAAAGTTGGAGAGAACAATAGCAGGGGTGGCATAGGTCAAGGTGCATTGTACTGACAAACTGATATATTGACTTGAAACCCCTTTGTATAACTACTTAAAGCTAATAAAATAAGTACATAAATATCATATTTTGACATGATTTCATGTACATATGTGAAACAGATCTTCTAGCATACTTTTCTGGAGAATAATGTTCTTATTAATGCAGTATGAGATTATCTGCATCTTTAACTTTGCTATTTCTTACTCACACTTCCCTCAGTAGCAGGCACTACTCTAAACACTGGGAATTAGTCCTGTGAGCAAAAGGAAATCCCTGTCATGGTGGACCATGATTTTCACCAATGGCCAGACATTTTTTCCTAGTTTTAGACTAATTTGACAGATATAAAATGATACTTAATTTTAATTTGTATACATCTGAATTTTTTCTAGTATTTATTCATCTACTTAAGTATTCTTTCTTTGTATCGAGGAGGGATAATTCAAGTCCTTTTTCTTTTTACCAATCCTGGGGCTTGAACTCAGAGCCTGAGCACTGTCCTTGGGCTTTCTCAAGGATAGAACTCTACCACTTGAACCACAGCACCATTTCCAGATTTTTCTATGTATGTGGTACTAAGGAATCAAACCCAGGTCTTTGTGCATGCTGGGCAAGTACTCTACCACTCTTCCAGGCTGAATTCTTGGCCCCAAGACAAGTTCTTACTATGTAATTTAGGCAAGATCCTCCTGCTTCAACCTCAAGTGTACTGAGATTACAGGTGTCTGCCACTATGCCTCTCTGGAAACACTTTTCTATAAGAATTTCTTTAATTATTTGTTTCTTTTATTTGGAAATTCAATTGATGTTTACATTGTAATTGTGATCCTATGAAAATTTCTGAGCTCTCAGTTTGTAGATCTTAATTGTCTTACATAATTACATTAAGTATGGATATAATAGTTCTGTCTTTTGAATCCTCACATATTTAATTTCTTTTTTTCATATTGTACATTTAGGGACTCCAAGTACTGTATCAAATAGCAGCAGAGTGATGGTAGATATTGTCTTGTTCCTAATGCTTCTAAGAAAACTTGTTATTGCTACATATATGCAGTCAATGGTTTGCTGTAGATTTTAGAAAGTTCCTCCTAACATAATTTGTTAAGAATGTTGACTTGTGACTTACATTTTAGAATGTTTTTCTTATCATCTCTATTTGAGTTTTTCTCATTTAATAATTTAAGCAGTAAATTATATTAATTTATATTCTAATGCTCTGCTATTGCATTCTGAGCTAAGTCTAAACAAGTATTAATTCTACTGCATTGTTGTATTTATTTTGCATTATTCATTTAGGTCCGTTACAAGAAGACATAAGAGATCAAAGCAATTTTCCTTTCCCATTTATTTATTTATTCTGGTTTTGGAATCAAAATTCGGCCAACATCATAAAATAAATTGTGATTAATGCAAAGTCTTTATCTTTGTTTCTCTTTTAATTCCTTTTTTCCTATGTTCTGGAATTAATTGTCCAAGATTATGATTATCTTTTCCTTAGGTATTTGGCAAAACTTATTTATGAACCTGTCTGGCTCTAATCTGTTTTATTTTGTTTTTTGACTTTTTAAAAATAGCTATATAGTTCAAGTTAGATTTTCTATTTCTTCTTCAATCCATTTTAGTAAGTTTCAGTTTTCTAGGGAACTGAGTATTTCATACAAGTTTTCAAATTTAGTTCTATAGTGTTTCTAATGTTCTCTTGTATTTTTGGTGGAACTGGGGTTTGAAATTGGGGCCTTGCTCTTGATAGGAAATTGATCTATTGCTTGAGCCACAACTATAGTCCTCAAACTTTCTTATTAAAATAAATATTATATATAGTGATTTTTTCCCTAATTTCTATCAGTTTTATTAGTCTTTTTAAGGCATCACTTTTTGTGTTATTATTTTTTATTATACTTCACTTTTAATTGTACTAATTTCTACTTTTATTATTTCCTTTCCTCTGCTCTTTTTTTTTTTTTTTTGCCAGTCCTGGGCCTTGAACTCAGGGCCTGAGCACTGTCCTTGGGCTTTCTCAAGGCTAGAGCTCTACCACTTGAGCCAGCTTTTTTCTATGTATGAGGTACCAAGGAATCGAACCTGGGTCTTCATGCATGCTAGGCAAGCACTCTATCACCAGGCCAAACTCTTTGCCCATCCTCTGCTCTTTTTTAAATCTAAGCCATTATTCCTTTATTCAGATCTTGGACTTGGTTTGTTCTAGACTTTTTCCTTTTCTAAGTATACATTTAAAAAATCTCTGCAAATTCCTCTGTACAGTTTTGAAATATATCTTATTATTTACCACTCTATCTTTTCTCATCATAACTTTTTGACCTTTCAGTTAAGATTTTTTTTTTTCCCCTAAAGCTACTTAAAAGCCTACTGTTTTGTTTTTGTTGCTTGGTGCTGTGTTTGTTTGGTATTTGTTTCTTGGTGCTGAGTGTTGAACCCAGAGCCTTGAGCATGCTTGGTAATCTCTCTCTCTCTCTCTCTCTCTCTCTCTCTCTCTCTCTCTCTCTCTCTCTCTCTCTCTCTCTCTCTCTCTCTCTCTCTCAGCTACAACTCAATTCATGATTCATTCCTGACACTATTTAGTAGTCATTTTTAACTTCCCTAATGTATGGTGCTATTCTTATTTTCTTATTGACCAGATAGTGTGAACTATGTGACACTGACTTCTTGCTTCCTGGGCTGAGATGGTGAGATAATGTCATTGGAAATCTAGATCCTCCTTTCTAGTGTTTCATCATCCAAACACCCTCAGCTTCTGCCCTATATCTCTTGGTATTTTTCACTGTTTCCAGGAAGATCATTTACATGCAGCAGCTGTCAACCACACCCTCCTGCTTGAACATACCATGCTGCCTAAGAAGGAAGCAACAGCCCGAAGCCCATCATCATGAAATTCATTACGAACTATTTTCATCAGCCTCTTTCTTTCAGAATTCAGACTTCACAGTCACATTCTGGAACTGTTCAGCAGAAACCTGGGCTCTACTGGATGTTGAACTTGAAGGGCTGGCTTCAAGTCAACCCAGTTGTTGGGTTAAAGAATGCCTAATTAGAAAAGAATGAATACCCCCAGCAGGCTAATCTTGCAAGCCTCAAAACTAGACACGAATGACAAATGTCACAAACAGTCATTCAATACTCTGAAGAAATCAGAGCCAGAAAAAGGAAGGCTTTACAGTACAGGCAGAGACATCATAAACTGCACATTCTTGGAGAGAATGATTCAAAGAAAAGTAATTCTAAATAGTGACATTCTAAAGCCTCTGAAATGTATATATTCACAAACCATCCAGGGGACCCATCACAAGTGCTCTCTATTGTTCATAGCATAAGCAGGGTCTGTCTGCTCAGAACAGCAGCCATTCCACTCCAGAGTTTATTCCCGGAGCACTTCTACATAGTTGAGCCAAAGGCACATGGTATTAGGGAGCAGGGGTCAGCAGTTTAGGGGGAATGATTGGATTGTTTTGTAGTCTGAGCTTGACCTGTAACTGCACTCCTTTCACCATACTTTTGGCTGGGTCACCATGGCTTTGGGTGTGGTTAACTCAAAAATATTCCCAAAGAGCAATGATGATTTTTTTAAATATACATGTATTATTTAATTTAATTTTTTAATTCTTGAAGACACCATCTCTGTGGTGAGAGAATTTGGGGCAGTGTAGTCAGGCCTCTCAGTGAAGTTTTAATCAAAGACTTATTTCCTTTCCTTTGTTGCTTTTGGAACAGCCTTGTTTTGGAGCCCTGGCTTTGACAAGGGCACCTCCGCTGAACTTTTCCACAGCCCCACCCCCCTCCCATCTGCACGCCCCCATTTCCTCTCTTCTCTGTTTTGGCACTGCGAGAGATGGCTCAGTAAAGTGGCTGAGGAGTAATGAACCCAAAATACCTAAGAAACAAATGAGTCACCCGCAGTTCCACAGCAGAGCTCTGGGATCAGCAGACGTGTTGAGGTAGGGGGGAGGGTGGTAAAATAGCCCAGGAGATGGCTGCTGTGAAAGAAGGGGTGGGGGGGAAGGAGGGAGAGGAAAATAGAAACAAAATGAGCAAGTTGGCTAAGGTGGCTGACACAGGCGGCTGAGGAGGTGGAGAAGGCTGGGACCTCTGTTGGCTTGCAGAGGTGAGATCACCCCTACGGCTTGTCACACCCCACCCAGCTGACTCAAGCTAAGCCCAAGCCCCGGAGGAACTGATCACCCTGAGCTATCTAGTAAACCTCAGCTGGACAAGTCATCATCACATCCCTCTCATCTTCTGTGTGTAAGCTCCGTGTCCTAGAGCCTGGAATTCTTTTTCACGAAGCTGCAGATGGTGAACCAGAAATGATATCCCTCCAGGGCCATTCTCTTGCTAGTTATGTGGTATCTGGGTACTCAAGAGTCAGAATTGAATTTAAGTTTCTTCTTTGTACTTAGCTCTTTGCGGCGATTTTTTTTTTTTTTTTTAGAATGCACCTGTTTTCCAAGACGTTAACTTGAAATATAATAGTGGAGTTGGGATGATCCCCTCAAGGTCAAAACACTAGAGATGACCATGATGCAATTCTTCTGAGATGCTGCCCAATCAGGACCAGCTTCACCTACAAACCATTAGCATTTGTCTTAATAGCTTAGAACATGAAAGGAAAAGTAGAGTAGAACTAAGTCCTTGGAACATGTCTAATGGCCTGATAATATGGAGCTTTCCCCTGACCAAACTACAGTCCTTCTCTAAGACTTAAACTTCCCAATAAGAGGCTGAAAGGGAGAAAACACACACACACACACACACACACACACACACACACACAGAGAGAGAGAGAGAGAGAGAGAGAGAGAGAGAGAGAGAGAGAGAGAGAGAGAGAGAGAGAGAGAGAACAAGGATTATGATGCAGATAGGACTGTTAGCGTGGAATGACTAACAAGAATCTTGGGGACAAAAATGACAAAATATCGGTGAAAATAGGGTCTCTCGGCTCATGAGATTGACAGTATTCGATCACAAGCTATTTGGTTCTCTTTTATGTCGAAAATAGGAAGTGGAGAGACAAGCTTAGAAAAAAAAGCAACCAAGTTAGAAGACATGGATTTTTAAGGCTTCAGCCTTGTTCCGCTTGGCTTGTTCCAGCAGTGGGGGCTGCTGTCAGCCTATAGTTTATCTCCTACAGCTCTCCCACCCCTATCCCGCATAAGTGTAAAAGCAGATGCCATGATCTGGAAAGAGCCAAGCTATTTCTCAAGAGGAAGTGGGAAGACATAATTCTAACATGGCTTTGACAGAAAGAAAACAACTATAGCTCCTGTGAAGAAAGACCATATCCAAAACTGATCAAGGCAAACATTCTAGTCTCTTATTAAATTGCCCTAAAAGTGCTACATCTGTATATCTTAACTGTTGGGAGCCAGAGTGGAATCAAACTGTACCTTGACTTGCATCAGAGGATGGCTTTATTGTCTTATTGTTTTCTGGCCCTATTCTATGTAAATGACCTGAGAATTACCATATGAATGTAACACCTGGAGGTTCCCTGGGACTGGAGGAGGGAAGAAGCGGGAGTGAAAAATAAACGCGGCAGTCTTTACCTGGACTGCGGACATCCCATCCCGGACCCGGTGTGTCTGTCTCTCTTCTATTTCTTCCTAGTCCTTGTCCCCGATTTCAGGAACCCCAATCTGCGAACCCTGGTTTGCTGCCGGTTGGTCCCGGCACTTAACCACCTCACCCAGCTGTTCAGAAATGATTCATGAAAACCATCTCAGAGAATTCCATAGGCTTAGCTTCAGAAATCTTCGTGTCAAAATGCTTTCTTAAGACTACCTAAACTATGCATATTTCCAGTAAAAATAGGAGGAAACTTCCCCTCTCAAGCCCTGAGCCCCCCAAAAGAACCACAGCCTATAGTTTCAACTTTCACATATTAATTTTTATTGTTTTTTTGTACTGGTACTGAGGTTTGAACTCAGGGCCTCATACTACCCTCTGGCTTGGGCTTTCTCTGCTCAAGGCTGGCATTTTACCACGTGAGCTTTTTGTTAATTGGAGAAGAGCTCCTCAGACTTTTCTGCTCAGGCTGGTTTCAAACATCAATTTTCAGATCTTAGCCTCCAGAGTAGGTAGGATTACAAATGTGAGCCATCAGTAGCCTGTGAGTATGGGAGATGTCCTGGTCACCTTAAGAGTTCTAGTTTCATGACCTGAAGGCCCTGCCTCCAAACACTATACCATTGAGATTGAGATTTAGATATCAGCAAATAAATTTGGAGGAAAGTGGGAGGGAGGTGGAGTGCTAGGTGAAAGTTATACATGTATAGTATAGATATTTAATAGGATGTGTTGAATGAAAAATGAACGAACATAATATACTGAGCCAAAGATGTGGGCTGGAGTTAAGGATGGATGGCTCCTGAACAATTCCATATATACAGATGTATTTCTCAGAGTGTGTGTCTAAATGGAAATAGCCGGAACCAAGCCAAGTCAGGCAGAGCATATAATATTTTAACAGCCACCATTAACTCTTGGTCTTAAGTAGGATGCCATCTGATAGAGAAATGAAGAACATGCCTTTTCTCCACCCTTATTGCATGGACTGCAAATCAACTTTCCTTTTCTCACTTCTTGAATTCTCAATCAAACTGGATTTATGCTAGGCTTAGTCAGATGATCCTTCCTAGAGAGTGTTTATAGCATCATGCGTGTTTCCCAAAGGAAAAAATTTGAGCTGAAATTATGCATTAAGCATAGTCTTAAGCAATTAATATCATGAAAAATAAAAAGCAAGAACATTACAAGTGGATTTTGTCATAATCCTATATCTCCCAAATGTATAAACTCCAGTCAAGTCCAGATTCCCAGCAGATGCCCATCTGCTATATTTCTAGTGTGATACTCTGTTTATATTTCCTCATTTCCCTCACAGAGTGCCAGAAAAGAAAAACAAGATACTTAAAAACATTCATCTGCTAGTATTTATGCAAACACATTTTTTTCTCCAAGAGTAGGTTGAGCAATGTGAGTAAGCAAACACAAATGCCTCTGACAGTCCACAGTATAATTTTAATAAAGGTAATGAAAAAAATTATAAAAGCCCAGGACATCTGAAGTTGTTGATGGAGCGGCAGGAACTGGTCTCTGATCAGCAATACTTGATAAGAGAGAAGTCCATGGTTGAATCTGTCATTGAATCTTCATTGAGCTGCTTCTGTGTGCTAAACCAATGTGGCAATGATAAAAGCTTAAATACCTGCCTAATAATAGTAAATAATAAAAAGACAGCAGATATTGACATAAGGAGAGAGGCTTTGAGCCTCTATTAGTGTCACTCTTTGTGACACCTTTGTGTTCTCACCTTTGCAACATCTTGGTCTTCTTATACTTTATTTCTTTTAGGTCTTACATCTATCCTACGATATTTTATCCTTACTCTTTTTTTTTTTTTGGTGAGTCATGGGGCTTGAACTCTACCTGGGCACTGTCTCTGAGCTTTTCAGCTCAAGGCTACTGCCCTACCCTTGAGCTAAGCCCCACTTCCCATTTTTCTAGAGGTTAATTGGAGATAAGAGTCTCAGGTCTTTTTGTGCCTGGGTTTGGTTTGCACCTTGATCCTGAGATCTCAGCCTCCTGAGTAGCTAGGTTTACAGGCATGAGCCACCGCACCAGGCTTCTTTCTTTTTTTCTCATGCCAGGTTGGGACTTGAGTTCAGAGTGTTGAGCTCTTGCTCAGACTTCCACTTCTGGCCCTTTGGTGGTTATTTACAATAAGAGTTTCAATGTCAGTACTGACTTTTAACCAAGATCCTCAAATTTTAGCCTCCTGAGTAGCTAGGATTACAGGTATTAGCCACTGGCACCCAGCCTCATCCTCACTTTTAATAACAAGACTCATAATGGACATACGACCTGCTTAGGATTATATAACAGTTGGAGGGGTAACTGGGACCTGAATTCAGGGTCTGGGAGCTGTCTCTTAGTGTTTTCACTCAAGGCTAGAATTCTACCACTCGAGACACCGCCCTACTTTTGGCTTTTTTTTTTTTTTTGCCAGTCCTAGGGCTTGAACTCAGGGCCTGAGCACTGTCCTCGGGCTTTCTCAAGGCTAGAGCTCTACTTGAGCCATGTCACTTCTGGCTTTTTCTATGTATGTGGTACTGAGGGATCGAACCTGGGTCTTCGTGCATGCTACCTAAGCACTCTATCACTAAGCCAAACTCCCAGCCCCCCACAATTGGCTTTTTGGTAGTTAATTAAAGAATCTCAGGGCTGGAAATGTGGTTTAGTGGTAGAGTACTTGCCTAGCATGTATGGGTTCTACTCCTCAGTATCACATACACAGAAAAAGCCAGAAGTGGTGCTATGGCTCAAATGGTAGCCTTGACCAAAAGAAGCTCAAGGAGAGTGTCCAGGCGATGAGTTCAAGCCCCAGAAGTGGCAAAAAAAAAACAAAGAAAGTATCTCAGAATCTCAGGGACTTTCCCATCTAGACTGGCTTGAACTACAATACTTAGACCTCAGCCTTGTGAGTAGCTAAGATGATAGGTATGAACCACCAGTGCCTATCCAATTAAAAGGTTAGCTTGAAAGCCGGGAGTTTGGCCTAGTGGCAGAGTGCTTGCCTAGCATGTACGAAGACCCAGGTTAGATTCCTTGGTACCATATACATAGGAAAAAGCTAGAAATGGTACTATGGTTCAAGTGGCAGAGCTCTAGCCTTGAGAAAGCTCAAGGACAGTGCTCAGGCCCTGAGTCCAAGCCCCAGGACTCGCAAAAGAAGAAAAAAAATGTTATCTTGAAAAATCATGATTTCTCCTGCTTCATACTTAAGAAACTTCTAAGGCTTTGGATTTCATTATATTTATTTTTGGAATCTAAATAGCTTACATTTGTTGAGGGCTTAGTTTGAGATAGTCAAAGATTTAACCTTTGTAACTACCCCCATCAGGTAGATACTGCTATTATCCCATTCTAAGAATAAGCAAACTGACTTTGTGTATAAGTAAAATTGTCCAAGTTATGAGGAAATAGCAGAGTCCATGTCTTCACATACTGCACTCCCAGTTTTCTGCTGCAGGAGCATGTTGAAACAACCATCCCAATCCTATCTCACTAATATATCAAGACAACATGCAATACACATGGCATTTCAATTTTTCTAAATCCCACATGGTCTAGTTCAAGTCCCTGGAGCCATATCTGGAAGCTTAACACTTCATTTTGTCAATATTGTTTCTGAGGGAAACAAAGAAGGAGGATCCCAATCAGAGACTGGCCTGGGCCAAACTCAGTAAGAACCTTTTGCAAAATCAAGCCAGGTATAGTAGCAACCTCACTGTAGTTCCAGTTACTCAGGAGGCTGGGATTATGATCTAAGGTTAGCCTGAGTAAAAGCACAAGCCCTAATCTGAAAAAGAAAAATGAACTAAGATCCAAAGGACAAAGGATATATGGCTCAAGTGTCAAAGCACTTGTCTGGCAAGAATAAAGCCGTGTGTATACATGAATTCAGTCTCCAGTACCATGTAGATAGAGACTGGTACTGAAAATAAGCTGAATAGTATATACTTCATTCAAGCTCAAGAGCCAAGCTGCTGCCTTAGAGTTTCCCTGTAGTTTCAAGAGAACATTGAGAAAGAAACCTCTTCCATTTGTTGCTAGGAACAGAAGTAGAAGATAATTATGTACCATGGAAATAGTCCTTTATTCTCTTCTGGCTGCCTCCTTTCAGGTTTCTGCCACAAGATGAAATAGAGAAAAATCAAGGTCAGAAAGCTTTTGTCCCAGTTCTCTTGAAGACAGCCATGCTGATGGCCCTACACCACCATGTTTGAAAGGGCAGAGACATGAAGGAAGTGGCCAGTTGACTAGTCTCAGAATAATGGGTACCATTTTGAAAGAATCAAGCAGAAAAAAATGGAAGAAACTGAAAGACCAACTTATCACAAAGACACAGAGGTAAGTCTAAAGAAGTTCTTTATAGTTGGGAATGATGGTTCGTACCCAAAATCCCAGCACTTTGGAGGCTAAGGCAGAAAGGTCACCAGTTCTAGGCCAGCTAGGGCTACACGCCAAGATTTTTCTAAAAGGAGGAGAAGGAAGGAAGGAAGGAAGGAAGGAAGGAAGGAAGGAAGGAAGGAAGGAGAGAGGGAAGAAAAGGGGAGAGGAAGGGAAGAAAGAAAGGGGAAGGTAGAATGAATAACTGCTTAAATAGTTGAATCAGCCGTGTGTGTGTGTGTGTGTGTGTGTGTGTGTGTGTGTGTGTGTGTGTGTGGTCATGGGTCTTGAACTTGTGTCTGGGCTCTGTCCCTGAGCTTTTTTGCTTAAGACTAGAGTTCTATCTCTTTGAGCCACAGTTCTACTTCTAGTTTTCTGATTAATTGGAGGTAAGAGTCTCGAGAGCTTTTCTGCCTGGGCTGGCTTTGAACCACAATCCTCACATCTCAGCCTCTTGAATGGCTAGGATTACAAGTATGAGCCACTAACATGCAGCTAAGTCAGACTATTTTTAAACCTATGGTACTAAAATTAATTTTTCTCTCTTGCTACTCAGCAGGTAAGGGATCACAGGGACCTAAGAGACAGCACAGTGATTCTGAGAAAAAAAGAAACTGTATTTGCTTTACTCATCTGAGTGAAATGAGTAATTCTGCAAGCCTAGTTTCCACAGGAAGGCTGTGCAGATGTGAGTTTCAGCCACCTGAGGCTGCAGCAGTCTCTCACCCTCCCTCTCCAGAGCAGCAGAGGGTAGAATCCTGAGGTATTTTTTAACGGCCTGATCCTCCCCTGAGTGCAGTCCACACATTTATTTTTAGGATGTTCATCAACCCAACCACAGCGCTATAAACCACTTGCCCCTCCGGGGTGAGTCATTGTCAGTGAACCCTCCACTTTCAAGGGATAGTTTCAGCCTCTCTAGTACCTGTGGGTGTCCAGGACAGTGACCACACTGGAGGGTATCCCAATGAGAAAGGAAACTCTTCCACGGACAGCCCTCAGTCCCAACATGACAGTAAGATACTCAAGACTCAGGAAGGGAAAAAAGGGAGAAAGCTGGAGTGAAGAGTTAGAGTGGATCAACATACATTGCAACTCTTAACATGCCTTTGTTCAGTGTTGCAAAAGGTTGCTATTTCCCTAGAAATAGAATATGAGAAAAGCCAGCTTTTCAAGTATAAAAACCACCCCTTCCTGTCTATGGAGAGTCTCCTTGAGGCCTGGTAGCAACAAGTACTATTTACAGAGATGGAAGCAGAAAAACGGAAGAATCTGAAAAACAAAAGAAAAAAAATTCCATCTTATTCCAAAGTCACAGAAATAGGTCTAAAAAATTCTTTAAGTCCAGGCCACACCTATTATCCCAACACCTAGGAAGTTGTTGCAAAAGGATCTGAGTTGTAGGAGGAGGAAGAGGAAGAGGAGGAAGAGAGAGCACTAGGCACATAGTAAACTCTTAATTTTTTTTTTTTTTGCCAGTCCCGGGGCGTAAACTCAGGGCCTGAGCACTATCCTTGGACTTTCTCAAGGCTGGAGCTCTACCACTTGAGCCACAGCACCAGTTCCAGCTTTTTCAATGTATGTGGTACCGAGGAATCGACCTAGGTCTTCGTGCATGCTAGGCAAGCACTCTACCACTAGGCCAAACTCCTGGCCAAATAAACTATTAACAAATTTAACTATTATTATTTTTATATATAATAAAGGTATTTATAGTAAGGGTAAGAATAGTATAATTTTGAAGGTCACTGTATCTTAAGATGCTCCAAAATTTATTGACAAGTGAGTAAAGTTAAGCTTGGACTGAATTTTCGACAAACAAGTTATAGCATATCTCCCTCCATAGTGCCTCATCTTTTGCCAGGACTTATGCTTCACACCCTGCAAAAAAATTTGTTCATTTAATAAACAGATCCTTTGGCCAACCAGAGTTATGAAGCAACCATTCATCATTTAGACCCTTCCTACCTATCTTTAGGATGCTCTGACAAACTGATGAAGAAGACAGTACCTAACTGCTGTCTTGTTCTTCCTAAGAAGATGAGTTCAGGATAGACACGTTAGCCAGATAACAGGAAAAGAAATAGACTCTGGAGTCAGCAAGCCCTGAATTTTGAATCTTGACTTCAGACCATCCCAAATGTATGAGATTAATAGCATTATCTTTTAAAAATGAAGATAATAACACTTGTATAGTAGGGTCTTGTTTTGGAAAATTCAAAGCAATTATTTATAGGTAGTACAATTGTTTAAGGAAATGGAGTTGGCACTCAGTAAATGTCAATTCCCTCTTTTTCTACACTTTCCCATTGAAATACTGAGTTAGACTAGACTGGGGTTGAGGACGGAGGGACACTCATTAATGGGATTTCAGTTCACTTTCCTCCTACTGTTTTAAGAAAAGAGATAGCAAAGAGGAAGGGAGGCATGAAGCTACCTACTGGTCTGTACTTTCCTACCTAATGAACATTGCCCAGCCTCTCCTATTTAAAATATGATCCAAGTTGGGTGTTGGTGGCTCACACCTGTAATCCTAGGAGGCTAAGATCCAAAGATCATGGTTCAAAGGCAACCCAGGCAGAAAAATCCTTAGGACTCTTATCTCCATTTAACCACTAAAAAGCTGGAAGTAGAGGCTATGGCTCAAATGATAGAACTCAAGTTTTGAGCAAAAACAGCCAAGTCTTGAGTTTTAGCTCTAATACACACACACACACACACACACACACACACACACACACACACACACACACACACACACACACACACTTGATCCAAGTCCAGGAAGTTCCACATTACTTGTCTACTATGTAAATCTGGGAATGATGGTAGTTATCTCTATAGGAGATTGGAAAAAAAAATAATAAAGACACAAGAAAATCAATCCAACACAGTCCCCTTTCTGAAGTGGAGAATGTGGCCAACACAAGGGCAGGACATGTGAAGGGTGGGTGGCATCCCATTTTGTTAAAGCCCTTTGAGTCCTCCTTTCTGAGGGAGCTTAGAATGTAAGCTCTGCCAAGACCCTATCAGGGATATGAGAACAAAGCTGTCTCTCATTCAATCATCTTTCATTATGCTACCTCAGTCACACAGCTTTCTACTTCCCTCCTACATTTCCGTTCAAGCATCCAACCTTCAGAGCAATCCCCAGATGAAGTAGAGGCCGAGGACGTGGGGCCCGTGGGAAGGGAGTCTGAACTGCTGACACACACAAATGCTGACACTGGAAAGTACCGTAACTGAATCAAAAAGCCACTTCCTAGAGATGATAGCAGTGATGAACATTTGCTTTCTGGAACTCCACTAATTTGGGCCACATCCTTGAAACCAACATCTTCACCTCTGGCCTATGCCTCAGTTTCCTAGCATATTGGAAGAGTAACGATAACAAAGAAAAAATACTACTTATTGCACAACCTGTCATCATGGTATGTTTGAATTAATTGATGAACTTGACAATGTTGTAGAAATTAATTACTATTTACTATGTACTCTAAGGTGAAAGGAGCCCCAAAGAGATAGGGTGTTGTGGAGGTGTACTTACTATTAACTACACCTAACATTAACATTAACAGAATGTTCCTTTAAGCTTATACATGTAACTTTCATTCTTGTCCAGGTAGAAAATGTTAGAGGATAATTTTTTTTTCATTTATAAAACACCTTTTCCTGTTCCTTTCCTGGTTTGGGGAATGAACTGCTGCATTGGAATGTAAACTCCACTACTGTTTGTCAGTTGGAATACTCAGGATTAGGATATAAGATCAGGATTGTTATATAGACCTTTCTGGGATTTAAACTCATGTCCTATGTGCTGTCCTTTAGCATTTCTGCTCAAGGTTGGCATCCTACCACTTACACCATAGCTCTATTTTTGGCTTTATTTGGTGGTTAATTGGAGATGAGTTTCATGGTCTGTATGCCTAGGCTGGCTTAGAACCATGATCCTCAGATTTCAGCCCTTTAAATAGCTAGGATTACATATATGAACCACCAAAGTCCAGTCCCCACCCACTATAAACAAACAAACAAATAAATAATCTGCAGGATTATATCTCTATGAGATCCTGTTTAACTTGAACTCTGATCGTTGTTTTTGTCTCCAGTTGCATTGTCAAGTAATCTTCATTTCTAAATCATTTTAGAAATGTAGATATTTTTTTTCTCCTAGGATACTTTGTCTTTGTCTCTCTGATCAAATTTAAGCATACCAAAAAAAAGTTTGCAACAGTCACTTGCAATCTGCCATCTCCATCCTCTGATGGTAAAAGATAAAGTGTTCTAGAGCACTTGTTGCTGCTCTGCTGAGAAGCAGTGAGTACAGGAAGAAATAGGAAGTCTAGGAGGGCCGAAGTCTGCAGAGTGACTCTGCCAGTGCCAGCGCTGACATCTACAGACTCCTAGGGACCACATAGAACCTGTGCAACATTCTCATTGAAGCTACCCTGTCTGTGAACAACAAGAGGGTTGTTGAGCCAAGTCCCATCACCCTGCCTGCTAATCCTCACTCAACACTATCAGTCACATTGCCTGCTTTGAAGTCAGGTGTCTGTTTCTTGTCAAACTACAACTCTGCCTCATTCACACCTTCTCTGTGTTGTCCTTCACTGACAAGCTTCCATCCAAATTCTTTTTTTCTGAGTGGCCCCTATTATACCTTGGGGATACTAGAAACTAATTCTCAAAGGCCATAGTTAAGAGTGTACTCTTAAAAAACAATAACCACATATGCATACAAAAATAGTCATTATCATCTCCAATGAGAGTAATGATAGAAAAAACTAATAAATACAAATAATATAAAAATTATAATAAATAATTCAATAAACCTTTCTAACGCCTGTGCTTTTGGATTTCTTGATAATTTGAATTTCTTTGTTCTGCTTTGGTATTTATTTCCTTATTCTTTCTTTGCAGCCAGTCTATTGACAACTACTCTACCAAATAGCTGGAGAGATAAATTCATTATCTTATAATTTTACCCTCAAAACAGTTATTGAATTAAGGGAATCTTAGGTCTTCCATTGAATCTGATGGGCAATGTTGTTTTAAGCATCCACAAGCATGCCACAAGTTCAGTCTAATAGCGATAAACCTCTATTGAACTCAAGACAGATGACTGACACGGTGTCTTTCTGGAGAGCAGTCAGTAGCCACCAGATTGGGATGATTTAAAGAGCTGCCTAAGTGGTCTTCATGCTCACAGCCAACAAAAAGGGAACACAAACCCAGGCTATCCCATAAGATGTTGGGTTTGTGGTTTTCACAAGGCTGTGTTTTGCTAATCATGTCGATAAGTTAAAAGCTCCCAATTACAAGCCAGGTATTGGTTGGTGTTGATGGCTTAAACCTAGCTGCTCAAGAGGCTGAGATCTCAGGATCGAGGTTTGAAGTCAGTCCAGAATACTTTTATCTCCCATTAACCACCAAAAAACAAAAGCAGAGCTGTGGCTCAAGTAGTAAAGTAAGATCCTTGAGTAAAAAAGCTAAGCAACAGTGTCTAGGCCTTGAATTCAAACCCCAGTACACACACACACACACACACACACACACACACACACACACACTTTCCCAATTGTAGCCAGATACTGGTGGCTCATATTTGTACCTATAATCCTAGCTACATAGGAGGCTGAGATTGAGATTCAAAGCCAGAATACCCTTGTTTTCAAGTAACTGTCAAAAAGTTGGAAGAGGAGGTCAGAACACCACAAAAGAAGTCTCCAATGGCTAATTTTACCCTCCTAACTGCAATGCAAAATTTTTGCCAATGCAGAAACAAACTCAAAACATATTGGGTGAAAAAAAGAGGATTCAACCAGACCATCAAAATGATCAGATATCCAAATACATTACAGACTAACATCTTGGCTCTACAGCAAAGAAAATTGGGCCACATCAATGGTCTGTGCCTTCTGAGCTCAAGGTGACAGATTGCAGGGCCACGCTTCTGCTTGCTCAGGATACAGATGATTTAGGCCACACAGCTGGCACTGCAGGTTTTAGACACAAAAGTGTCTGCTGGTGAGAGGAAATCAAAATAATCCCCATTAAGTTCCTATTATCTTAAAACTTAGAAACTCTAATGAAGGGCTTCCAAAGCAAGCAGAGCAGCAGGAGAGGACCTCTGATGGACGCTGCCCTCTGTGAGGATGTCACTGTCGTCGCTAAGAGCACGCTGAGAGCTGAGGGCCTGACAGCAGGTTTCCTGAAAGTAGCCAAGGTTGGTCAGGCACCCCAAGACTAGGAATCCATGATGCAGAAACAGAGAAGTAGCACAGAAATGAGACTGCCGCTGAAAGACACTGTTGGTCTGAAGGATCATTTATTTATGACTTTTATTAGATATTCCTTACATCTTGGATCTGTCTTTGGATAGATTTAATTTTTTAGATGTTCGCAGTTCTTTTTATTTACTTATTTAATGGTTGTGTGTGTGTGTGTGTGTGTGTGTGTGTGTGTGTGTGTGTGTGTGCCAGGACTGGGGCCTGAACTCAAGGCCTGGGTGCTGTCCCTTAGCTTTTTCACTGAAGGCTGGCACTCTGCCCCTTCAGCCAAACCTCTATTTTGCTGATTAGTTGCCAGTCAAACAGCCTCCCATACTTTTATACTGGGGCTAGTTTTGAGCCTTGATTTGAATAGTTCAGCCTCCAGAGCAGCTAGGATAATAGAGATGAGCCAATAGTGCCCAACATGCTCACACACACATACTTTTTTTTGTTGTTCTGGTCCTGGGGCTTGGAATTAGGGTTTGAACGCTGTCCTAGAGCATCTTTGTGCTCAAAGCTAGACTTTTACCACTTGAGCTATAACAATACCAATTCCGACTTTTTCTGAGTAGTGTTTATTGGAGGTAAGAGTCGCGCAGACTTTTCTGCCTGTGGTGGCTTCAAACTATAATCCTCAAATCTCAGCCTTCTTAGTAGCTAGGATTATAGGTGTGAGCTACCAGCACCCAGCTGCCCTCAAATTTTTAAAGTAAGGTCCTCCTAAAAGATTTGTCAGCTCTCTGGTTGGTTCTAAAGCAGAGTTCTCATCCTCTTCCAGATAGAGGGGCTCTTTATGAGAGATAGGGGTGCTTATTTTCCTGGCCATAAGCATCTCTTCTCACAGAGCTGATAAATGGCTTGCCAATGTTTTCTGTTGAAATATGACATGGCAACCATTCTGTATCACAGCTTGGCACTGCACCACCCAGTCATACCACCTCATCTTGTGGTTTTGAGCTGTGTGTGCCTGGCAGTACTTAGCCCCACATAGGGAATCTGTAGGCCCTCTCTGCGTCCTCCACCACACTCCTACTGGAACACAATGGAGATTATCAGGCTGCCAGTCCTGGTGTTGTTATTATTACCCTGGTGTGTAATAAATTAAGGCAAGGTTCTGTTCTCACTTTAAGGGCTGCCAATAGTTTTATTGTAACAACTCCAAGATGAGAGTTTTCCATTTTAGGAAGAGTAGAGGAAGCTGTGAAATTTGAAAAGAGAGTAAATGGATACCTGAGAAGAATATTACACTTGTCCTTCAGCTCATCAGGACATTTAATATCTAACTTTGTGTGTGTGTATGTGTGTGTGTGTGTGTATCTATGCTGATGTTTGAACTCAGGGCTTTGGCGCTGCCCTTACCTTTTTCTCCCAAAGACTGGCTCTTTGGTAATTAGAGGTAGGTCTCACAGATTTGGCTGCCTGGCTTCAAATAGTAATCCTCCAATCTCAGCTTCTTAAGTAGCTAGAATTATTGGCAGGAGCCACCAGTGCCTGGCGTTAACACCTCATGACATTAGATAACTTCAAGGTCTGACCCTGCCCACAGAATTCATTTGAATTCATTTTCCTATCAATGTCTCGGCGATGTTGTTTGTGGAGCTGATCTTGATCTCACAAGCACACTCAGACTTGCTCTCCCTGATAAACCCAAGCTAACTGAAAGATCACAAATTGGTTTTGGAGCTCAAATTCAGCAAATGACCATTAGTATGATACTTCCATAGGCTGAAATGGTCATTGTTTTGGTAATTATACTCAAAGGGCCCACATAGGGGCACTGAGAAACCCTCCAAACTGCAGGAAGATCACACTCTGGTTCAGATGCCTGTCAGCAGAGCCTGTACCTGGCATTCTTCCCATCACACTTTGCATTCTGGGTGCAGGAAGCAAAGGGAAGACTTGAAACATACTTCCCCTCTGCCCTGGACCATGTTTAAAGCCCAAGCAAGGCTTATAATCACATCCCCTGCATATCTGACACTGCATTAATTATTATTTATTTGTCAAGAGCATTTCTTGTTGGTATCAAGCTGTATTTCTCTGTCTTATTACAGTCTCTTTTTTGGTTAACTCTGGTGTACTCAGTACTAGCCTATAAGTGAAATGGCAAATTCTGAGTTCAAGTCCTGTTCCTTGCCTCCCTGCAAAAAAAAAGGAAAGAAAAAAAGGATTTCCCAAGCTCTAGTTATATAGTCTTCTATCATTTTCTGCTACTGTTATCTCAACTCTGTTTTTTTTTTTCCTCCAGAGTGCTGGTACTGCCCTTTATATATTATGGCAGTCCCTGAACATATTAAGCTATTAACACAATTTGTTGTCTTGGCTCAGTACTTGATTTTTGTTTGTTTCTTTGTTGTTTTTGTGCTGGTACTGGGGCCTGAATTCAGGGCCCGCCTCTCTCTCTCTCTCTCTCTCTCTCTCTCTCTCTCTCTCTCTCTCTCTCTCTCTCTCTCTCTCTCTCTCTCTCTCATTGGTTGTGGGGGCTTGAACTCTAGGCATGAGCACTGTCCTTGAGCTCTCTAACTCAAGGCTAACTCTACTACTTTGAGCCACAGTGCCACTTCCAGTTTTCTGGTGTTAATTGGAGATAAGTCTCACAGACTTTTGTACTCAGGCTAGCTTTGAACTGAGCCTCCTGAGTAGCTAGGATTACAGACATGAACCACTAGTGCCTGGCCAGGGCACTAAGCAAGTCATCTTGCTTAGCTTTTTTTGGTCAAGATTGCCACTCTACCACTTGAAGCACACTTCTCCCAGCTTTTTGCTGGTTAGTTGGAGATAAGAATTTCTTAGATTTATCTGTCTGGGTTGACTTCAAACAGCATTCCTCAGATCTCAGCCTCCTGAGTAACTAGGATTATAGGCATGAGCCACCAGTGCCAGTCTCAATTCTAGGGTTTGAACTTATGGCATTATACTTCCTAGACAGGTGTACTACCACCTCAACCTTACCTCCAACCCTTTCTGCTTTTGGTTATTTTTCAGATGGTCTTATATGCTTGCCTAGGGCTGGCCTTAGACTTTCATTTTCCTTTCTAAGCTTCCTACAGAGCTAAGATAATAGATAGGTAGACACAACATCCAGCTTGGTTGAGATGAGGTCTCCTAATTTCTTTTTCCCCTCAGATGGCATTGAACTTTGATCTTCTCCAAACTCATCTCCAAAACAGCTGAAATTACAGGCAGGCACCACCACACCCAGCTGCTTCCAGCTCATTCTACCCCTGGCTATTATTTCCCTGGTGTGCTATCATTCCTGTACTGAAAAACAATGCATTTCTTATGAAAGCACAGTTCCAAATGGCAAATGGTAATCCCCTTGGTAAAACCCTCCCACAGGCTCCTCCCCGATTCCTCCTTGGAAAATACCACACTCCTTTGCTGGAGTCTCATTGTTAGCACCAAATATTTGTTGCTAACTGTGATACAGAGAACATAATTCTCTGACTTCAAGTATTTCCACGAGTTCAGTTTCCCCCTAATGCACTCTACCTCTACTTAATCTATAACTACTTAATCAGTCAACCACTAGAAAGACTGAGGTCATTATTTCTGAATCTGGTTTGAATTTGCGATATACTCCCTTGGCTCAAAATTAATCTTGTAAATATACTGGAAGTATGTTTTCCACATTCTGAACTCAAACTGGTAGTTTTCTGGAAGTTGATTTAACAAGTTATCAAAAGGTAATTTCTTAACTCTTTGGGGGAGGGGCTTAATTTTACCCCACTACTACCCCCTGCCACAACACCCCCTCACACTCACACACCCATACACACCCATACACAGCACTGAAGATGATGGGAGATGGAAGGAGTCTTCCCTTGCATTCCTTTTAGGTTGTATCATTATTTGGAAGATACTGGTTCTCATCTAGAAGCAGATAAGGACAGAGCAAGAAGTTCCAGCTCAGCTCTAGCCTCATGCTGTATCTTTTTATAAGGCCTCTCTAGCTTATTCTGCTCTTTCAAATGAATCAACAGATATGCTGTAAGTGGAATTTATCGAAAGATTACTCTGTAATGTTTTGTCTCTCATAGTTGCTCAAGGCTAGTGCTCTGCCACTTGAGCCACAGTGACATTTCTGGGTTTTTCTGTGTATGTAGTACTGAGGAATTGAACCGAGGGCTTCATGCATGCTAGGTAAGCACTTTACCACCAAGCCAAACTCCTGGCTCCATTCTTTCTCTTTTTAAAGATATAAGTAGAGTCATTTAACTTCATTCTTGCTGTTAAAGATATATATTGATATTTTCCACTTATACATGAGGAAGAAAACACTTAGAAGTATTAGTATTAGGAAATTTTTATGAGAGAACCAAATTTTATGGATTTCAAGCCCACTACTACATTATTACCATTTCTGTGTGTGTGTATGTGTGTGTGTGTGTGTGTGTGTGTGTGTATTGGTGCTTGAACTCAGATCCTTGTACATTTTTGTTGTTGTGGGGTTTTGTTTTATTTAGGCCTTGTATTCTTGCTTAACTTTTTTGCTCAAAACTGGAGCTTTATGCCTTGAGCTATACCTTCTAGCTTTTTGCTGGGTAATTGGAGATAAAAGACTCATGGACTTTTCTTCACAGAGTTTGCATTCAGCCTTGATCCTCAGATCTAGCCTCAACTAACAGCTAGCTATATCATTTTTTCTTGCCTGGCATTTAATGAACCAGAATTATCTGTGGGTTTTCTTAAATAATATGTAGCACACAAAAATTTCAGAATACCAAATATTGTTTTAACAGAAACTTTTTCAAGAACTGTCACTGGCTCCTGACTTTTACCCAATAAATACTCAAGAATATTTTATGAACATTTACATGACGTTCTCATTGGAAACCTGAAGGACACTTTCAAAAGTAGGTTCAAAGCTGGGTACATGTGGCTCATGGCTATAATCCTGGATCCTCTGGAGCCTGAGACTTGAGAATCATAGTTAGAAGCCAACCTGAGAAGGCAACAAGACCCTTTGTCCAAACAATTAGCCAACAAAGCTCCAAGAGTGAAGCTGAAGCTCAAGTGGTAGAGCGTCAGCCTTGAGCAAAATGCTAAAGAATGGTCTCCCAGGCCCTGAGTTCAAGCCCCAGTACTGTTATACATGCATACTTTCTCTCTCTCTCTCTCTCTCTCTCTCTCTCTCTCTCTCTCTCTCTCTCTCTCTTTCTCTCTCTCTCTCTCTCTCACACACACACACACACACAAGTAGGTTCAATTGTTATACATCAAATGAAGAAGATAAGGAATAGTAAGATGTTAGTTGTTCCTTTTGGCTAAAGTTTATTGCAAACTAAATCCTAAGTATTATGGAAATGGAAGAAGAAGAAAAAAACTCTAGTTATATCTTTAAAAAAGAGAGAGAGGAGCCAGGAGTTTGGCTTAGTGGTAGAGTGCTTGATTCCTCAGTACCACATACACAGAAAAAGCCAGAAGTGACACTGTGGCTCAAGTGGCAAAGCACTAGCCCTGAGCAAAAAGTGTCTAAGGACAGTGCCCAGGCCCTGAGTTCAAGCCCCAGGCCTGGCAGAGAGAGAGAGAGAGAGAGAGAGAGAGAGAGAGAGAGAGAGAGAGAGAGAGAGAGAGAGAGAGAGAGAGAGAGAGAGATATCGGAATTACATCAGTTTTTAAAGAGTAATTTGGTTAGTGAATAGCCATTTATACTTTCTACTAAGAAAAAATATTTTGGGGGCACTTATTATGTATGATAGGTTACCATTCTCCCTTTTTTTTTCTCCCTTGGTAATACTGAAATTTGAACTCAGGGCTATAGATGACCATCAGCTCTGCTGCTTCCATTATTTGCACAGGCTAGCTTCAAATTGATTTCTGAATCCAGGATTATGGGTACTATTTAATTTAACAACAAAGTAGGCTCAGTGCTGGTGGCTCAAGCCTGTTATCCTAGCTCCTCAGGAAGCTGAGATCTGAGAATGGAGTTTTGAAGCCATGTAAGCAGATAAATCTGCAAGACTCTTATCTCTAATGACGTAGTAATATGCCAGAAGTTTGTCTCAAGAGACAGAGACCACCTTGGAGCAGAAAAATCTAAGCAAGATTGCAAAGCCCTGAGTTCAAGCCCCAGTAACTATATACTGAAACAAAACAAAACAAAACAAAACAAAACAGGGTGAGCTGGGTGCCAGTAGCTGTTATCCTAGCTACTCAGGAGGCTGAGATCTGAGAATAGGAGATTAAAGCCAGCCTAGGGAGGAAGGTTTCTGAGAGGTTTATCTTGAATTAAATCTCAGAAAAAGCCAGATGTGGCACTGTGACTCAAGTAGCAGAGTGCTAGCCTTGAGCAAAAGGAGCTCAGGGACAGTACCCAGGCCCTGAATTCAAACCTCAAATCTGGCAAAAATCAACAAAAACAAAAACAGAGTAAATGTTATCTAAATTTTATATTATTAAATTAGCAGATTCATGTAATCATAATTCCTCTGTACAGCACCTTTATAATAGCAATAAAATAAATAATAATAATAACAATAAATAAAATTGGGATTCAATAGATGAAGCAATTTGCCTAATGTCACAAAGCTGATAAATAGTAAGAGCTTTTTGAACTTTTATTTATTTATTTTACTTTTCTTTTTGTGCCAGTAATGGGACTTGAACTCAGCATCTAGGGCACTGTTTCTTAGCTTTATCTCTGAAGGTTAACACTCCATCATTTGAGCTCTACTTCTGGCTTTTTGGTGGTTAATTGAAGACAAGAGGTTCATAAACTTTTCTTCTCTAGGCTGGCTTCAAACAGCAATTCTTAGATCTTCACCCCTGAGTAGCTAGAATTACAGGCCTAGCAAAATTGCCCTTCTAGAATATATACCGATATATTTAACCACATTTAAGTTTTTCAGGTAAACTACAGAACATCCAGCAACATTTGAATTTCACATATATTAATCCTAAGTAAATATTACTTTAAATGTATTTGACGTTTATTTGAAATTCAAATATACCTAGGCATCCTGTATTTTTTATTTGCTAAATCAAGCAACTCTAAATATAGTATTTTGTCCTGTTAATTCAGCTGTCCATATATTGATGTTATTTAAATTTGCTTATGTTTGAGTTTTACTACAGGAGAAATAGTGTCAGTGCACTTCTATAAAACCCTCTATTAATGCATTAATGGAGGCCTCCTTGTCCTGGTGACCATTCTCTCCCTGATACAGCAAGTTTGTTTTGCGCAATAAGAAAGACTTAACTTAGTCTTGGCACTTTCTGAACCCTGTCTACATTTGGGTCTTCCCACCTCCCCCTTTTTGTTGGTGCTGGTACTGGTCTTGAACTCAAGGCTTAAGCACTGTCTCTTAGCTTTTTTGCTGAAAGCTAGCACTCTGCCACTTGGGTCACAGATCCACAGTTTTTGATGATTAACTTTCCTCTTGGGTGAATTAGAACTATGATTGTGAGATCTCAGCCTTCTGAGAAGATAGGATTATAGGCATGAGCCATTGGTGCCCACTTTTGGGCTTCTTCTTCTGTGTCCAGTCTGCTGGTACTTATCATTATCCAATTTCCTTACTGCAGGAATCCTTTACTCCTTGTAGGAGTTAATAGCTGCTTTCTTTTAGATGATAAAATTCATGGGAGGAAATGGAAAAGAATAAGCAGGCTAGTGCTTAGCAGCAAGAGACCTCATGTATAAAGTCTGTTGTATAAAAAATATATATTGGTAACACATACTGCCAAAAGCTTCATTTTTTCGGGAAGTATTTTTATTGTTATTGTCATAAAGGTGATGCACAGAGGGCTTACAATGATATAAATGGTGTAAAGAGTATTTTTTCTCTTTTCTTTTTCCTTTCTTTCTTTTTTTTTGCTGGTAGTGAGGCTTGATCTTTTGGCCTGGGCACTATTTCTGAGCTCCTTTTACTCAAAGCTAGGACTCTACTACTTGATCCATAGTGCCACTTATGGTTTTTTCTGTGATTTAATTGTAAATAAGTGTCTCACAGACTTTCTTATCTGGGCTGGCTTTGAACTATAATCCTCAGATCTCAGCCTCCTGAGTAGCTAGGATTAAGGTGTGAACCATGGGTGCCCAGATAAGTGTACATTTCTTTTTGGAATGTTACCCCTTTCCTTGCTCTCTCCCAGTTTTTCCCTCCTGTCCCCATTCATCTTCCATATAGTATCCTGTGAGTACCACTGCTATGCTTTTGTCTGTCCATTTCTTGTGCCCCTTTTCCTTCCAAAAACAGAGAAAAGGAACAAAGAAGACCAGAAGGAAAGAAAACAAAAACTACAGTAAGAGAAATCCTCTTGTTTCCATTTCCTAGAGTTCATTTTGATAAATGTTTTTTTTTTACCAGAAACATATATGCCTTATGCCTTTGTGTTTATTTCTTTTTAAAAAATTGAACCTAGGGCCTTGCTCATAGTAAGCATGTATTCTACCATGTTGAGCTACATTTCCAGCTCAACAAGTTAATCTTGATTATCTGTATGTTTTCTTCGCTCTTTGTAGCTCTCATGCAATGTACACCAAGTATCTGCCTGCTTGCCTTCTTTTACCACCCCATGCCTCATAAGAGAAATAGAGTTGCTTCCTTCTCACCTTTCCTCCTTCCTTTCCTTCCTCTTCTTCCATTTTTTTCTTCCGTCCTCCTTCCCTTCTGTTTTGTGTGGTTTTATTTTGAGACAGAGTCTCAGGTAGGTCTTGAACTCACAACCCTCCTGCCTTAGCCTCCTGAGTGTTGGGATTATCCGTGTGAACCACCACCATTCCCAAATTCAGAAACTGTTTCTAATGGCTACCTTGAAGCTAAATGCATTGTTCTTCGGATTACAGAATGCCTTGAGAAATACAAAGTCCTCTGAAAGCAGCAGACCTTCCTTGTCTAACTGCCTACAAACCAAGATAGTTTTACAATTATTTCTATAGTGAAGGGTTTAACATTTTGTCAAATAGCATGTATTTTTATGATCCCAGAATAGAATGTTAACTATAACAAAAATAACATTTTTGTTGTAATGAACCAGTTTTTAATGAATACATTCATCAGCTGTCTTAGTTTTTTTTTCATATAAAAAGGTGAATTTATTGGGGAAGTAGATAGTGAACTGACCAGCCAGGGGAAATAGATGGTGGTGAACTGACTGGCCAGGGACACAGTGCAGACTCGGGAGCTGACACTGTGACCCTGAGCGGCTCTCACGTAGGGTAGCTGTCTTAGTTTTTAATCAAACTCTATTACTTAATTAATTTGTAGTACTGAGATTTAAACTCAGGGTCTTGATCTTGCTAGGTAAACAACACCACTTCAGCCACACCTCTAGCCCTACTTTTCTTTTTTTATATACAGAGTACAGATAAGAAAACTGGGACTGCAAGAAGTTAAGTAATTTGTTCAAGGCCACAGAGCTGGTAAGTGCCAGAACCTGTATCATCTCACTCCAGGCACCATATACTGCGTTACTATACAACAATACCTATACCTCACAGGATCTGTAGGTAGATAAGGCTTCCATAAAGAAGCACTTTAAAAAAATATCCTATCAGTTGCTGTATTTCATATATAGTACCTACAACCAATGTGTTGATTCTCAAAAAGTCAGGTGCCACTTTGGGGCCTATCCAATTTACTAGCTCTGTGCTTCCCTGCAAAAGAGGCTGGTAGAACCTAATTTTACACTGATTGAACTGATTTGATAGGATTAAATTAGTTATTGTGGAATAATTTTAAAATCTATAATGTGACTAACCAATGCATTCATCCCGGAGTATGGACTAGGGATAGAGTTCTTGCCTAGCATGCACAAAGCCCTGGGTTCGAGTACTTGGTACCACGTACACAGAAAAAGCCAGACGTGGTGCTGTGGCTCAAGTGGTAGAACACTAACCTTGAGAAAGCCCAAGGACAGTGCCCAGGCCCTGAGTTCAAGCCCCAGGTCTGGCAAAAAAATAATAATTAATTAATTAAATGTAAAATTGTGTCCTTCAGTTGCAAGTGTTCATTAGCCCTAAGGGGACTGTAGAGATAGAGAATAATGCCATCACGGAAGGGTGTTTTATTGGCAATGCAGATTGTTAACTTTTCTGGGTTAACTGGACAGAGGGATGAGGAAAAAGGATTAAAGGACAGCTTGGTAACTGACCAAGGGGATGCCACAAAGCAAGTCAGGAGGAGTGGGAGCTGGACTTAGGAAGAATGATGCCTTTTGGCTATTTCAAATATCAGACAAGAATAAATGTCTCCAAGAATAATTCTATGTCTACAACATGAGCACTTTATGTGGCCATCCAAGCTTTGTGTAGTCCAAAGCTTGTAAAGGAGACAGGGCAGTATCTGGAGGATAAGGAGAATCTTCTCCTTATCCTCTAAAATACTCTTCCTCCCTAGGAGATTCTCTCCTGTGCTGTTTCTACTGTGTTCAGTATGTACACAGTCCTGTAGATTAGGAGTAGGCAGTCCACTCTTCAGTTTCTTCCAGACCAGTGGCTCTGACACTGTCAGGAAAACAGGGGCTCAATGGCTGTGCTGTTTGCTTAGTTCTCGGATGCCAACCCTTACAATCCTTAGCTTTTTTTTGGTCACAGATCTGTCATACTTCCTCTTCCCTGATGGCCTCACTTCCTCATGTGTGATCCTTGGAAAGTCCCCTGTCCCACACTTATTTGATTGCTTCCTCTGGAACTATTCCTTCCTCAAGGGGCCACCTCTCTTTATCCCCCCTTTCATTTTTCTGGACTTAGAGTCACTCCAAGGTCTACCACTATAACCATTCCCTTGCATAGTGCCCTCCCCGCTGCGTTGCATTTCATCAGCCAAACCCTTTCCTGAGAAGATCCAACTGTCTCTAAGCCCCAAACATAGGAATGGGGCTGAGTGAGAATCTTACAATGCTGGATAGTGTGACCATAAACTCAAGACGAGGAGTAAAGAGAGCACAGATTAGAGTTTACTTCACCAATCCTTTGGGCAACAGTCAGCACCTTGAGCAAACTGAGGAAATATATCTCCATTGTATCCATTGTGTGTGTGTGTGTGTGTGTATGTGTGTGTGTGTGTGTGTGTGTGTGTGTGTGTGTGTGTGCAGGACTGCTAAAAGATATCACTCCTCAGGTAGAACAATTAGAAAAGTGCCCCTTCTCCTAGGCTGAAGTGATCCCCCAGCCTGGTGAGCAAAACAAAATCTGGAATACAGCTCTGACACCACTAAATGTACTGCCTGATCTGGCTCCATCTATGCTTGTATACTGTGCCTTCTGCATCTGTGAATGCATTGTCCTTGTTCCTGTACAAGCCCAACCCTATCACCACTGTGCTAAGTCCCATTGCTTCTCACCTGCGCACAATCTTTCTCTGTATGGTCAACACTTACCTCTCTAGATATAATTCTAGCATACTTATATGAGGAAGTATCTCTATCTAAAAATACCTTTCCATAATTCTCATACTGCTCAGTTGCTATTCTCTACAACTCTCCTCAAAATGTTTTCCTTCTAACCTCTCATTTTTTAAAACATGCTCTAACCAAATTTTCTTCCCCACAGCTGCACTGAATGTTTATTCATCAAAGTTACTAGTAACCTTCAGCAGGCCAACTTCAGTGTTTTTACTCTCAACCCTTGGCTACAGATGTAACTCAAGCCCTGATATGTGGAGAGCCCTGGGTTTAATCTCTAGCACTAAAAAAACAAAACCCTTTCATGCTCTCATCTTAATTATTTTAGCAGTTATTTTATAAGGCTGGTTACTTTTACCTTTCTGAAATAATTCTTTTATCTTCCAAAATTCTACCTCTCCTAATCTTCCTTTTTCTTCTCCTTATCCTCTAAGCTACTCTTCCTCTCTAAGAGATTCTGTGTAAAGCCATGGCTTAAAAGCACTTATGTGCTTTTCTCCCCCCCCCCCATATTTATATATCCAACTAAATATGTTTATTTGGGTGCATAACAGGCAAATTGTTGTTTTTTTTTTAAACCAGTCCTGGGGCTTGAACTTGGGGCTTGGGCACTGTCCTTGGATACTTTTTGCTCAAGGCTAGTGTTCTGCCATTTGAGCCACAGCACCACTTCTGGTTTTTTCTGTGTATGTGGTACCAAGGAATCGAACCCAGGGCTTTGTGCATGCTAGGCAAGCATTTTACCACTACGCCATGCTCCTGGCCCTATTTTATGTATTGTATGTATGTATGTATGTATGTATGTATGTATGTATGTATGTATGTATATGTAGTGTGTGCTAATACTGGAGCTTTAACTCAGGGCCTGAGTGCTGTGCCTTAGTTTTTAAGCTGAAGGCTTGTGCTCTGCCACTTGAGTCACAGCTCCCTTTCCAACTTTTTTTTTTGTAGGTCATAGGGCTTGAACTCTGAGCCTAGGTGCTGTCCCTGAGCTCTTCAGTTCAAGGCTAGCACTGTACCACATTGAGTCACTTCCCCTTTCCATCTTTTTTGTGGTTAATTTTCACAGATTTTCTTGCCTGGGCTGGCTTTGAAGTACAATCCTCAGATTTCAGTCTTCTGTATAGCTACCATTACAAGAACGACCACTGGAAATGTGGTTAGACAAATTGTTTTAAAGGTGACAAATATGAAACAACTCTTGATTTCTTCTACTCCAACTCATTAAACAACACCACTATTTATCATAGTGAAACTAGGAATCTCCAAAAGACCTCATTTTCACACACATTGTGATCCAGGTTCAAATCCATTCTGGTTAATATATATCTAAGACTAAAATCAGGTGTAAGACAAAATAAGAAAACATTTCTTTTTCATTTTGTCTTTTTTTTGGCCATCCTTGCCCAAGCTAACTCGAGCAGCCTCATAGTAACAAGCTTCTCTGTGGGTGTTAGTTATGGCATTCTTAGTGTGCATTTCACACACACAGCAAGGCTTTCATAGAATGTGATTCAGATCGTCATTTCTGGGCTAACTTTCCTCTTAGGACTTCCTGTTGCTCTTACAATGGTCTATCGACCACAAGGTTCCCACCTGGCTTGCCCTCTGTCAGGCCCATTGATTCCACTCAGCCTTTTGCTTGTTCCTGCAACATGGAACCCACCTATGGGTTCATGGTTGATTTTTCTCACAGTCTGGAACGGATTTGGTAGGCCGATTCCTTCATATCACGTGTGAATGTGCACCAAGTGTTCTGTGTGTGCTAGTACTGGGGTTTGAACTCAGGGTCTGGGTGTTGTCCCTTAGCAGTTTCCACTCAAGATTGGCACTCGATGGCTTTTAACCTTGTCCTCAGATCTCAGGCTCTCTGGGCAGCTATAATGTTACTTTTTCTCATACTACTTACTGCTGTCTGTCACCTGTGTCTCGTTTATTGTCTCTGCTCCCTCTCCCACTCCACGAAAATGCAAGCTCTCAGGGCCCTGTGTGTGCCTAGAACAGTGCCCCTCCTTAGGTGTTCCATTAGTACTAGTCAAAGGGTTGAGCTTCTTCCGAATTCCATACTCCCTGGACCTTTGACCCTCCTCCCTCTCCCCTTCTTCTCTTCCCTTCCCACCATCCCCGTCGTCGCCGCAAAGCCGAGGTTGCCCTCTCGCAGCCACGTAGAGTGATTCTCAGCCTCCGCGCGTGGCTCCTTTAAGCCAGCTCCGGAACGCCGGCGGGAGTGCAGGCCAAAACCCGGGCCGCACGACTCCGGGGGGCGGGGCGGAGCCGGGGGCGGGGCCTGCGTGCTGGCGTGCGTGCGCGTCCTCGAGGCGCCGCCGCGGCCGCTCCCGAGCTGCCGCCGCCGCCGCCGCCGCCGTCGCCGCGCAGAGCCGGATCCTGAGCCGGAGCCACGGCCGTGAGGAGGGAGGAGGCGGTGGAGGAGGAGGAGGAGGAGGAGGTGGAGGAGGAGGAGGAGGAGGAGGTGGAGGAGGAGGAGGAGGTGGTGGTGGTGGTGGTGGTGGTGGAGGAGGCGCCGGACAGGGTGGGTAAGTGAGGGGCGGGGAACCCCTGCCGGGCCCGGAGGGAGCGGGGTCTCGGGTCGGTCGAGTCCGGGCTGAGGCGGCTCGTGTCGCCGGTCAGTCCTCTGGCTCCCCCTTCCTCCACCGCGTTCGCTTTCCACGGTGTCGGGGCGGCGGCCCGGGGGCCCGGCCGGCGGGTCCTCCCGGAGCTCAGGAGGCCAGGCCGCGTCGTCAGCGCCGGAGTCGACCACGTCCGCGGGACCCAGCCGGTCCGCCGCCGGGGCCGGGCCTGCGGGAGCCAGCCGGGAGGGCCGGGCCGGGTGTGGGAGAGAAAGAGGACATTGTGTCCCCCACCCTCCAACTCTCCGGTTGTCACGGCGCAGCCCGGCTCCGTCGCCCCGGCCGCCGCCGACGTGGATTGGACCGCGCCGCCTTCCCCTCAGGAGCGGTCCCGGCCGGGGTCAGCGCTTCCAGCCAGCCCAGCTTGCCCTTTGCGGGGCGCGCGAGGGAGGGGCGCGGGGTGCCGGGGTGAATTGTGCGCCCTGGGCGCGCGCGTGCGGGCGGCTGGGAGCTTTGCCCGGCCCGTGTGCGCCGGTGTCAAGGGTTCCGGAACCCCTGCGCCTTCCTCGATCCCTTCCCGGGCAGAGGGCTGACAGCTCGGCGCCGCTCCTCACCTCCAGCCTCTTTCCCGCCCTCCTTCCCCCTTGTCTGCTGTCGCGTGCCATGTGTTCGACTTTTCAACGTTGCTTCCCCCCCCCCCCCCCGCCTGGATGTCCGCCTCTTACCTAAATTTTGTTAGGGAAGAGGTCAAGGTGTGACTCTTGTTTCCGTCACACTTGGGATTCGGATGGGAGTGTCGCCCTGGTGGGATTGTGGCTTGTCCTCTACCTCTCCTCCCCTCCCCCGCCCCCCGCAGGAAGTTAAGGACAGTGTCTTCAGCAGAATTGTGTAATTTACTGCTGTAAGAAGAGGAGGGAGGGGAAGACTAACCCACGGGATCTCCGCATAAACTGGACAATCAAAAGTTTAAGGAACCTTTGACCTCTTGGGCGGGGGGTGGGGGGAGGAGGGAAGGGAGAGAACTAGTTTTGAGGAGCAGTGTATTCGCTTTTGAAAGGGAAAATCGTTGTGTCATTTCTTTGAAGGGAGGCGTGTGTAAAGAATGGAATAACGGGGCAGGAGGTTAATGGGCCACAGCTTTACAGGTAGCCACTGTGTTCTGTTTCTTTGGTGGCGTATGATTCTTTCAGCATTTTTATTTTTATTTTATTTTTTTTTGCTCACTGCAGCTAGAAGTGAGTTGTTGGGGAGCTTACCTTCAAAAGCGAGTAAAAGGGCAGTCTCTCAAGAGATGCTGCTGGAAACAGGATTTGGAAACTTTCTTTGGGTTTCCTGTCAATGTGTGGGGGTGGGCATGCCTTCATGTAGTTTTCCTGTTCTTTTGATGTAATTGATTTCTGCAATACTTTGACACAATAAAGCACTATATTAGGTCCCAGACTCCTTCCTTTCTTGTACTGTTTTTCTATAACACTTTCAGTCTTGAAGTTGTATTTTTATTGATTGGTATTCTTTTTTGGCATGGTTTTCACACAATCTTGTTCTTACCATTTTGAATTAGGTTTTATTTCAAATATGGTTAGATGTAAAGTGTGGAGGATAATACATGCTTGATATTTGTTTTACAAATTGATTACAAAGGAGTGTCTGGTCATTTTGAAAAATACTTTAAAATGCTATGAAAATATAGAATATTTTAATTCCAGTATATTAAAATGGTAATTTGTAACCTTTTCTAGACCACTGACATCTCTTGGAAAATGATGAAGTCATATGGCTTGTTTCTTAAAGAAAAAAAACAAGAAACCAAAAAAACAACCTGAAGGTTTTGCCCCACACTTTACAGCTTCAGGGCTCTGAAGCAGCCAGTCATGGACATTGTCTTACAAGTGAACTGAAATTGATGTTATTTCAGTTGCATATAAAAACTGCTCAATTCTTCATTCATGTTTGTGTTGTTTCAGGAAAGCATTTGCTCTTAAACTTTTAATTTGGGAACTAAGGCTTAAGAGTGGTTGTTAATGCAAGTTTTTGGAGAAAAGTTAATAAATATCAGTCATTTTTAAACCAGTGTACCCATGGCTTCTAAGGAAGTAGTTTGTTTATAGTCTTGTTTGGCAGCATAAGATCATAGTCATGAATGACTTTTTTTTTATTTGTGTAAGCTACTTTTTTGGCAGTGTGATCAAAAAGTTAACAAATGATGCATTTCTTCCATTTTCTTACAACATTGCTCATATGTATAGTTTTTCTTGTAGTTAATAATTATATCGGTATCTAATATTCTCACAGTACTTAATTGAATGATTACTATGTAGATAAAGTCCTAACTGTTAAATAAGGCTTCTAACCAGGAGGGAAAAAGCCATAACTAAATGAATGCATAATGGTAAGAGCTATAAGGAAGGCACATGTAATGTGAGGAGATAAGATAAGAACATTGGGTAGAGAAGACTGCGTCTGCGACCTGAAGGAAGGGATGTGTGTTCTCTTGGGTGAAAAAAGTACAGAGACCCTTGTGCATCTATGGCCTTTGGAGAGTGGCTAGCGTGGCCAGTGTGACTGGAAGACACACTGAGAGGGCTTGAGATGAGAGCAGCTGGGATCCTGTAAGCCAGAGTAAGCACTTTGGATTTTACTTTGAATGAGATGGAAACTGTTGGAGACTTTTTGAGTAAAAGAGAGACCTGTTCTGATTTAAGTTTGTGAACATAATTCTGACTGATCTGAAAATTAGCTTGAGTTGGGGGCTGGGGAGAGGACTGGAATCCAGAAGATAAATTAGGAGGTGAATCTTTTTATATCCCCCCAGTGTTGGGGCTAACCCTGGGGCCCTGTTACTTTTGAGGTAATTCCACATTACAGTCTTCATTTTTTTTTTTTTTGCCAGTCCTGGGCTTGAGCTCAGGGCCTGAGCACTGTCCTTGGACTTTCTCAAGGCTAGAGCTCTACCACTTGAGCCTCAGCACCACTTCTGGCTTTTTTCTATGTATGTGGTACCAAGGAATCAAACCCAGGTCTTCGTGCATGCTAGGCAAGCACTCAACCACTAGGCCAAACTCCCGGCCCCTACAGTCTTCATTTTTAACTTTGTAAAGTGATTGTAAAGTATGTGCTCTTGCATATATACTTAGTTCCTGTTCCTCTCCCCATGAAAATAGCAATGAAATTCACTTTTGTGTATGCAGCATTTCTTTTGTTTTGATATTGTTCCTTGGGATTTATTTCTAAGGGGATTAAACTATGAATAAATTTGTCTGCTATCTATCAGAATTGCCTTAACAGAGTTGGTGTCCTAGTTTTTTCAGTCACAGTTGTTGAACATAAGTTTCAGGGCAGTTTCATTTTCTTTGTTTATTAGCACTTAATAGTTTTAACTGAGAGTGGATGGCTCATGCTTGTGCTCCTAGCTAGTCAAGAGGCTGAGATCTGAAGATCCCCTTTTGAATCTACCTGGTGCAGACAAATCTGAGAAACTCTTAATCTCTAAGTAGCAAAAGGCTGGAAGTGGAGCTGTGGCTTCACTGCTAGAGCACCAGGCTTTAGGGGAAAAACAAACAAATAAACAAAACTAAAACGGGCTGAAAAAAGCTAGGCCCTGGGTACAGTTGCTACAGGTGTGTATTCACATGCATGTGTGTGCACACAAATAGTTTTAGACATAAAAATGAGACCTTCTAGGTTAGATTAAATTTAACTTACCTCTATTCAACATTTAAGCAGAGTACTGATTGGCTGATTGTTGGGATACCGAAGGTGAATTAGTCTTTGCTCTCAGGAAGTTTTTACATTGGGTTCTAATTTGTAATATAATAACCACTCCAGATATGCTACTGTTTTCTTTTACTCAGAAACTTACATTAGTGCGTTGTTGATTATCTAAGTATAAAAGACATTCCAGATAGGCATCCAGCTTTTGATATTGGTAATTACTGTGTGTGTGTGTGCGTGTGTGCGTGTGTGCATGTGCGTGTGTGTGTGTGTGAAACTCTGGGCCTGGGCGCTGAGCCCTTCAGCTCAAGGCTAGCACTTTACCAGTAATTGTTTTTTCTTACAAAGGATTTCTGGTGATCTTTATAATTTGTTTATATTTTATATAATGTTTAAAGAAGCATACAGATTTTGCTTAAAGTCTTACAGATTTTGTCTCATGTTTTGTTCTTTGCAATGAACCAGGTGGAGTCTAATCTTTAGATTGTTATTATACAGGTGATATACAGAGGGGTTACAGTTATATAAGTCAGGTAAAAAGTACATTTCTTTTTAGACATATCACCGCTTTCCTTGAGATTTTGTCATTTTTTTAATTTTAAAAAGACTTGGTTTTGTTATAGGGTTAGTTTAACATCTTTGCAGTTTTTTTTTTTAGTTTATGAAAATAGATGATACTTGTTTTGAGAGAAACTAAACGGCTGCAAAACTTAGCTTAGTATTTCTGGTTCTGAAATCTAAGATAGCTTGAATTTGTCGTGAGTTTGATTTGAAGTCTGTAAAAGGAGTTCAATTAACTTGAGTTAGCAGAAAACACCTGATGTGTTAAAAACCCACCTCAGATTACTTTTCAGCTCTTCTTTTCAAAAATCTCTTATTTTAAATATTCAATAAAAATAAAATGTATATGACATTTTATATCTTAATACTGTGATATCGTAAAAAAGTGATCATAGGGCCGGGAGTTTGGCCAAGTGAAAGAGTGCTTTCCTAGCATGCACGAAGATCCAGGTTCAATTCCTCGGTATCACATACATAGAAAAAAATCAGAAGTGGTGCTATGGTTCAAGTGGTAGAAGCCCTGGCCTTGAGAAAACCCAAGGCTAGGGCTGCTTAGGCCCTGAGTTCAAGCCCCAGGACTGGCACACATGCACAAAAATAGTGAACATAGCTTACTTAATGTTTGTTTTTCAAATTAAACTAATCATTTGTAAAGAGTTATGGCATATTTCCAAGGATTTTTGCTTATTCTGATGTCATATAATTGCTACATAGCTTAATGTCAAATTTATGTCATGATATTAGCATTGAACAAAAATTTTTAAGCTTTTATATGTTACTGAGACAAATGATTCACTCATTTTTGTGTGGGGGATGATTACAGTGGTGATTTTTCTGTGTTTTTATTTTGGCATTCTATATATGAATGTAAGTCACATTTTAAATTCTTTGTTGTTTGAGATGACTGTTTAAGAGAGTACTCTAGGGGTTGGGGATTTAGCTCAGTGGAAGAGCCCTTGCATGGCAAGTGCAAGGCCCTGAGTTTGGTCCTCAGCTCTGGGGTTGGGGGGCGGGGGGGAGAGAGAGAGAGAGAGAGAGAGCAGCTTGTTTCAAAGCTAAATGACCCAGATAAGTATTGAACCTATAAGCTTAGCTTTGTTCATTATCATGATGTTCTGATCAACAAAGCAGTTCACCAGAGAACTGTGCCATGCTCTCATTTCCTCTTGAAAATAGGCTTTTTTAGAGAAGATACAAACATATATATGTCACTCACATACACCAATTAAAAAATTTTGTGTGATTATTAAGGTTATTTAAAATTGTATGCTTTTTCTAATACATCTAAAAATAGTACTTTTAATATAATTTTCAAAAGTATATGGTATACACATGGATGATTTTTTTCTTTTTGGTTATGGGACTTGAACTCTGGGCCTGGTTGCTGTCGCTGAGCTCTTCAGCTCAAGGCTAGCGCTCTACCACTTGAGCCACAGCCCCACTTCCAGTTTTCTGGTGGTTAATTGGAGATAAGAATTTCGTGGATTTTGCCAGTCCTGGGCTTTGAACTCAGGGCCTGAGCACTGTCCTTGGACTTTCTCAAGGCTAGAGTTCTACCACTTGAGCCACAGCACCATTTCTGGCTTTTTTCTATGTATGTGGTTCTGAGGAATCGAACCTGGGTCTTCGTGCATGCTAGGCAAGCACTCTACCACTAGACTAAACTCCCGGCCCTGGATGATTTTTTTAATGAGATGAATTTCAATTATTAGGCAAGAAAATTACTTAAAAGCATTCAGGTTATATGTATTTATAGTAGCTAAGTCTGAAAATTATTTTTCCTATACCTCTCTCTAATGTTCCCAATCTTATGTGTCTTACTTATTTTGTTATAAACTGCTAGAGATTGAATCATCAAAGTGTGCAATGGCAAAGTTAACTAAATCTGAAATTAAATATGTAATCCTGTGTTTAGTTTCAGAATATATTTAAATTAATCTATAGTTTATTACACATGTAAAAATATATACTGTAATAGTTTTTGCAAAACCATGCTATACACCCTTATTCTGGGATAAAACCTTTTTGTTGTTGTTCATAATAGGATGGAGTTTAGCTATAAAAGAAAATTTTCAAGAGAAGCAAAGAGAATTAGATTCAAATTCCATTTGGACTAGTTCCAATATTCTAAGTCAGTAGTGGAAAGTCTCTTTCTGCAAGCTGAACATTTCAGATCTGTCAAATGTGTAGAGAGTAAATTCATTTACTTTATTTTCAGTGATGTTTTAAACTTACTTTCTAAATAGAGCCATTCTGCTCTAGACAAGTTGACTATATTATAGAACATTAAAAAAGCATCCAATAAGTTAATTCTTACAGCAGTGAAATTTAACACTAATCTTTAAATCATATGTAGTTTACAAATTATCCCAAATCTGTTGATACCTTTGGAGCTGCCCTTTAAAATCCAATGTTAAAATGTTGCAGAATTTCATTAGGGGATTTCAGATTAAGTTATTGAACACCTTTGATCCAAAATTAGGCTCTTTGATTGCTGCTGAGATATAAATATGTAGCTCTAATTTAATGAATTAATAATCTAGTAGTTTATGTTTGATGATGCCCAATGTGTTTATAAATAAATGTATTTTTATGACTGAATAAAAATAGAATAATTCCCATTTTCTAAGTAAAATGACTATTTGGAATTTTCTCTTATTTTTAAACCATTGTTTGTATGGATCCATTTTCTGTTTTTGTTTTTTTCTGTTCTGTTTTGTTTTATGTAGGTTTTGAGGCTTGAACTCAGGACGTGGATGCTGTCCTTAAATTCTTTTTGCTCAAGGATAGTGCTCTGCCACTATGAGCTATAACTCTACTTCCTGGACTTATTTTTTCCATATAAAATAATATTTATTAAAATGAACTTCAGGGAATAGAAACAAGAGAGTATTTGTTTTCTTTTTGTCTTGTTTGTTCATTTATCAGACTTTGGGAGAGTCCAGGAGGCACACAAATGGAAGGTGAACAAATGCAACAATGGTACTCACTAGATACAATGTTGAATATGACCTATACAGCTTGTGGCCAGGGATGGGAGGAAAAGACAGAGAAAGTGAGGGAAGGGGTGATATTGCCTGGACTTATTTTTTAAGAGCTTTTTAGTACTAGAGAAAAATGAATTCCCCAGTTGTTTAAAATACAGCAAAATAAGAATTGTAGTTTGAGGATACCTGCTTAGCATGTGTAAGGTTGTGGATTCACAATAAAATAAAGAATAGTTTATTCTGCTGCTCTGTATATTTAGTCATAGGTATATTGTAAATAACTTTTCTACACACATGTGCACACACACACAGTAGGAAAGTTATTTTCTTGTTCAGTTTGCAATTTTAGTGCGTGTCTAATGTTGGAAGTTTTTTTTTCTTTTGTAAAACAGCTTGTTAATATTTTCTTCTACACTGATTAAAACCATCTTGTGCCGCTAAAGTTACCCATGTACTAGGACAGAAATGTGTGAATAAACAAAATGCATCAGTTTGCATTTTTAATAAATGTTAGTAGCTTGCCAGTTTTATTTCAAGCTCTCCTTGCCCCCTGACTTAACTACGATGTGCTTATAAGGAAATAATAGTATATTTAGTTTGTAAAATGAGAGTAGTTTTTCAGGTCTTTCCGTTTTGTATGTTTTGAGCGTGGGTAAGTTGAACGTTTTTTATTCTCATTAGACAACCACAATAAAAACAACTTATTTAACTGTGGTGCTTTCTTTTAGTGTATTGGTTGACTTTTAGATAGTGGGCCTTGTATGATTTTATAAATACTATCAAGATTTGTATGGTATCCTTTATGCAATCTAAAAGTAAACATGCACATAATAGAAGCTGGAAACAAAGCAAGTATGATGTTTTCTTTGTCCTGGGAAATGTAGTTCCTATTTTAAGTCATGCTTTGTTAGGAGCAGGATCATTTTCAGTGTATATCAGCTTTGTTTATTTTTGTTTTGTTTTGTTATTCTGTTTAAAGAAAGCCATGTTACACTGTGGCAGATTTTGAAAGGAACATTAAGTATACAGAAGGAATTGAGTATCACCCATGATATTATACAGAGAAAGTTACTAATATTGAAATTAAACATTTCCAGCTCTTCAAATGTACAATGTTTTTAAATTTTCACAAGATTAGAACTATAACTTATACTATTTTCTCTCCCTTCCCCCAAATCTGGATATTTGTCTCCTAGTATAGGACTTTAAGGTTGATTCTTTATGATATTACTATTTTAATACTGAGATGGACGTTTTTGTACATTTGTCTTTGATTGCATCTGTTTTTTCTTTCCTCCTTTAGGATAGATTTCCAGAAGTGGGATAACTGGATCAGAGGGTGGTTATCCTGTATAAGAGTGTGTGTCTCACTGCACCTTCAATGCCATTGAGTAGGTCAGTTTTTACAATCTTTGCAAATTTGATAAATATCTGTTATATTCACGGGTGGTAATCACAAAACCCTCAATAATTTTAAAGCCATTATAGTGTATGAGTAGTAATCTTCTAAAAGGGTGTTTGGAATTGGTTTTAAAAATTATATGTGGGGGGCCGGGAGTTTGGCCTAGTGGTAGAGTGCTTGCCTAGCATGCATGAAGACCCAGGTTCGATTCCTCGGTTCCACATACATAGAAAAAAGCTGGAAATGGTGCTGAGGCTCAAGTGGTAGAGCTCTAGCTTTGAGAAAGTCCAAGGATAGGGCTCAGGCCCTGAGCTCAAGCCCAAGACTGGCAAAAAAAATCCTTTTCTTCATTAAAAAAAGAGAAGCAGTGTCTAAAATTGAAATTGAAAATTCTTTTTCAGAGAGAAATAGAATTTTGATGTTTTCTCACTAAAATAACAAACATGAAACAGCTTGTTTTATAACATGTATTACAGATGACAAAATTATTTCAGGTAGATGAAGGGCAGTAGTCACATGCTACTAACTTTATAAAACAGTGGAGATGACTTTGGAAGCAGGCAAATCCTTCTTTGACTACTTACTAAGTATACACGTTGAGATAACTTAAAGACTACTATGTGCTTTGATATTTCTAAACTTTGACTCCCCCCTTCCCTTTTTGGTGTGTTGTCGTATTGGATTTTGACCTGAATGGCCTTGAGATTACTGGGATAATGGCTTTGTTACTTGAACTGCTTGTCCTGCCTTTTAGTTTACTTTTCAGATAGTCTCTTACTTTTTGCCTGGGTCAGCCTTGAACTTGATTCTCCTACCAGTGACTTCCTGTCTAGCTGGGACAACAGGCACTGACAGAATACTTGGCTGTTTTGTTGAGGTAGAATCTTTCTAACTTGTCACCTGAGCTGGCATCATCTTCAGTGGCAGTCTTTCTGATACCCCTGCCTCCTGAGTAGCTGGGTTTGCAAGTCTGAGCCTCTGTACCTGGCCTAAACCTGGATTTTTTTTTTTTTAATCTTTTAAGGAAGAATAATGACACCTACTTCACAGGATTGTTGAGAGGATTAGAAACTTTATGTAAAAATATTTGGCATATAGTATTTTTTTTTTTTTGTCAGTCCTAGTGCATGAACTCAGGGTTTGGGCACTGTCTTTGGGATTTCTCAAGGCGAGAACTCTACCACTTGAGCCACAGCACCACTTCTGTTGTTTTCTATGTCTATGTTACCAAGGAATTGAACCTGGGTCTTCATGCATGCTAGACAAGCACTGTACCACGAGGCCAAACTGTCCCCATAGTAAGTAATTTTGGCAAGTTGTTTTTGCAACCTTCACAAGTGCTGGTGGATGGAACACATCAGTTGAATGTGCAGCTCAGAAAGTTAAGAAACACAGTAAAATATGTCTCAAAAATAATTGCGAACTAAATGTATGCTTTTTACTTTAGTTATTCCTGTTCTTTCCTCTTTTATTTTCCCAGTTAAAAAACTATGTATGAGTTGGCAAGTGCCATTTTACTAATTCTAGGTTTTAATGTACTTTACAGTAGCTGAATAAATACATAAGTGAGATGGACTGAAAGTGATAATAATATTTCTTTTTGACTGATGTTAATTAACATGAATGATGATTATCTACTTGGTATTGTCCACTCAAGAGAAGAAGCAACCCTTAGTTTTTTTAGCGTAACAGACAGTGGGGATCCTTTTTTTTTTTTTTGTGCCAGTCCTGGGCTTGAGTCCAGTGCCTGACCACTGTCCTTGGGTTTTCTCAAGACTAGAGCTCTACCACTTGAACCACAGCACCGCTTCAGGCTTTTTTCTATGTATGTGGTATCTGGGTCTTTGTGCATGCTAGGCAAGCACTCTACCACTAGGCCAAACTCCTGGCCCACATTTGCATTTTTTTTTTGCCAGTCCCGGGGCTTGAACTCAGGGCCTGAGTGCTGTCCTTGGGCTTTCTCAAGGCTAGAGCTCTATCACTTGTGCCTCAGCACCATTTCTGGCTCTTTTCTATGTATGTGGTACTGAGGAATCAAACCCAGGTTTTCGTGCATACTAGGCAAGCACTCTACCACTAGGCCAGACTCCCAGCTCCATTTGCTTTTTTTTTTTTTTTGTGGGTCATGGGGTTTGAAATTGGCCTGCTCATTGTCCCTGGGCTCTTCAGCTCAAGGACAACACCTTTGAGCCAGGCCCTACTTCCCCCCATTTGCATTTTTTAAAGCAGCAAGTTGCATAATTTCTTAACATTTCTTTTAGTTTTAGTATTGTCTACATTTAGAATTAAGTCCTTATTATTATAAGTTTTATTTTCTCCCATGTTGAAAATCAAAACCTAGAGTCCTAAGAGTTCTAGGCAAATATTTTTTTTATCACTGGTATGCATTCCTAGCTTATTATTTTTGTTCATATCTCCTTTTAAAGGTAATTTTACAATTTTTTCAAAAAAGAAAACATAAGAATGTAGCACATAGTCTTAGGAATTACATTATGTGATTCTTTGAAAGTGTTCTCTATTGGTTATGTGAAATTGAAAAAAAGCAACTAAATGATACTTCATTTTGCTAAAGTAATCTCAGATATTTGAAGCAGTAAATGTCAGAAAGAAAATGGAGTAATATGAAATTAGACGGACTGAAAAGTTTGGATTGAATTTTGAGGAAAATTTCCTTGAGATGGTGATGTTTGATGTAGAAACTGACAAATTGCCACACATTACATTTAACAGTCTACAAGAAGAGTGAGCCAGGCAAAGGGCTCATTTGGAACAAAGGTCCTGATTTGGGAAGCAGATCATCATATATTTGAGGGATAACAAAAAGGCCTTGTTACTACAGACTGCCAAGATACTGGTAGATGAGGTTGAGAGGGGGAAAATTATAGAGATCCTTAGGAAATGGGTATGATTTTGTTATGATAAATATAAAAAGTTGGATAACATTTCTTTGTGAATAAATATATAACTTTAAAATTTGAACGAATAATGGCTGTAAACAAATCTATAGGATAATTGGAAGTTTAGTTAGACATATAAGAAAGGGCTTAGTGTGTTTAGACAGTTACTTGTGGTATATGTTATGTTTTTCCAGGGTATGTGGAGATAAGAATGAATTCCTTTTAGTATTGCAAAAGTCAAATAAATTTGCATATGTGTTCTCGAGATTTAGATAAGCAAGATATGATCTTTCCTTGGACCAATAATTATGTAGACTCAAGTCTTCGGGTTATGCAATATTAAAAGCTGTGGTGATTTGCAGGTTGGTAATGAAGTAAAGTTATGCTTCCTGCTTAGGAACCTAGGGGGATATAGCTTGGTGGTAGATTGCTTGTACAGGATGTTAAAGGACCTGGGTTCCATCCCCAGCATTAGGTGGAAGGGTAAGAGGAGGAATGATAGAGGAAGACCTGAGTTTAATTAGTTTTTAAATCTTTGAAAATTTGAGAGTTCTAATTAGCCTTTACTCATTTGACTAATAAAATACCAGTGTAGTTTATAGGAAAAGCTCTTTGAAGATACAGAATCCATGGAGAATAAAAGATTCTTCATATAGGTTAGAAACCACTGGTAAGTGTAATGGCCTCTTGAGAAATCTAGGGGAGCAGACCTTTTGAATCCCATTTAAACTTGCACAGTAAATCTATGAAGTAGATTACTAGTATTGTCCTATTTTTACAGGAAGTGAAGTTCAGTAATTGTAATTTATGAAAATTCATACTGCTCTAGTTATGCAGAGAATGCCAGAGGTGCAAAAAGTTTAGCTGCAGTACAAGTTGAAATATCAGTAAACACTTCTGTCCTGCTTACATATAACATGAATGAATGGGTAAATAAATGACTGAATTACAGGAAACTACCACTGTAGTTTGGTACATTGTACCATTTTCTTCTTAGATGAGTCTAGAAAGTTTCTTCAGAAATAGTGGCTTCAGTTCTTTTTTTCTCTACTATGCTTTTCTGATTACACTAAAAATGTTGAGACAGGAAATAAAGAACAGGCACTTAGAAATTCTAACTTTCTCTTACGTTTTGATTATTAAGTAATTTATAAAGTTTTCAGATTTTAAAAATATCTACATTCAAGATACCAATTTTGGTTCTGTTTGTAACTGAATTATTTTTGTTACTATTTAAAATTTATTTTTGTATTCTGAATTGAGGTGATAGAATTTCTAACAATTCTCAGTGGGCAGTAGTTGCCTGACCATTACAGTGGTGTATGTGTGTAGAGGAGTTACATATGTTCTGACTTCTTGTAGTATATCAAATTGTGTAGTTTGTTTGGAAATATGAACTGATTATTTGGGCTTTAAAATTATGTATAACAAATCTCTTACTACATGAAGTCATGTTTAGTAAGAGATAATAGTAGTTTGAGATCTCTAAATCCCATGTATGTTTGAACCTTCAGATTAATACCTTAGTAAATTTAATTTTACAGTTATTTAACCTGATTTTTAAAAATTAAATATAACTGAATATAATTATGTTTTAAATGAATACTTAAATGAATATAGGAATGGGTAACTGTCTAGTAATTAAAGTAAGTTGTGCTAGAGTAAAATTGAGAAAGTAAGGGAGTGTGGTACAGAATTTACCGTAGGCAAATAGACTAGATTGAATAAGAAATTTGTTTTTACAAAAAGGAGAAATAAAAGCTAAAAGAGGTTAAATTAATGTAGAAGGAGGTAGACTACTTTGGATGATATACTGCAGCTTAGTATGATTTTCAGAGAGAATATAAATACGATGTCTCACTGTTTGTGGCAGTATAATGTTACTGTTTCTTGAAATGTGCAATCTGTCTCCTTGGTTTGAGTTAGAAGTACATTAAACCTAGATAGAATGAAGAGGATTGCTTTGTGAAAACAAAACATATTTTAAATTGTATTTGGAGTTGTCTGAGACTAAAGTTACTAAATTTTACTGGTCTTTAAAAATAACTTTGTAGGGGGCTGGGAGTTTGGCCTAGTGGTAGAGTGCTTGCCTAGCATGCACGAAGACCCAGGTTCGATTCCTCGGCACCACATACATAGAAAAAAAAAAGCTGGAAGTGGTGCTGAGGCTCAAGGGTAGAGCTCTAGAAGTCCAAGGACAGTGCTTAGGCCCTGAGTTCAAGCCCCACAACTGGCACAAAAAAAAAGTAAAAATAACTTTTAGAATATTTTGGATCTTGATATTGTCAAACTTTTTTTCCCTACTAGATTTCTGTTCCACAACTCTAGACTGCTCTCCTGTTGTATGCTATTTTGTATTGTAATTCTATGACATATATAACCATTTGATACAGTAAGTATCAGTTTGCTTTCTTTCTCTCTCTCTCTCTCTCTCTCTCTCTCTCTCTCTCTCTCTCTCTCTCTCTCTTTCTCTCTCTCTCTCTCTCTCTCTCTCTCTCATTCTTTTCTTTTCTTTTTCTTTTTTTGGGGGGCTTGAACTCTGGGATTGGGTGCTGTCCCTAAGCTCTTAAGCTCTAGGCAAATGATCTGCCACTTGAGGCAAAGCACCACTTCTGGTTTTCTGGTGGTTAATTGGAGGTATAGAGTTTTCCAGATTTTTCAGGGCTGGCTTTGAACAATGATCCTGAGATCTCAGCCTCTTGAGTAGCTAGAATTACAGACACGAGCCACTGGTGCCCGGCATGTTTATCATTTTTAATGTAAGATTTTTTTATAAATTTGATTATATGAAAACATCAGGTTAACTTAAGGAAATCTTTATCTAGTGATTTGAGAAGATTAATCTCATAATCAGAATTGCTTTTATTTGTATATTTAGATTTCCACATTTTAGGATATGTTACCTTCACATGGAAAGTCTGGGACTTCAGTAACTCAAATAGCAATACTCTATTGAATATAGAGTTTTACTTAGGGTAAACATCCCTTTGAATTATAAATAAATTTTTAGGAACTTCTGGCTAGTATCTAAATACAATTTTTACATTGGAATATGACAGTATTATAATTCAATTATCACCCAAAGTCTAATTGAAGCTGTGAGTAAGGAAGGTTTTAGACAATGTAGTCATCTTATTATTTCCAGTATGCTTTATTTAGAACTAGACTACTGACATCAATAGAACAAGCTTGAGATCATGTCACCACTCAGTACCATCTGCTTATATGTGAATATAATAGTAGGTCTTAGAAAATAACTATAAAGAATCATTGCTTTGTGGTTTTCTTAGCTGACTGTACTTAGGTTCCGTGTCAGGCTGAATTTGAGTTTTACAGTGAATTGCCAGTTTGGATCTCTTGTAACCATAATATTTCTTAAACCAGAAGTTTAATGTTCCTTATGTATTGACATGTGGAAAATTTTGACCGTACAAGAAAAATATCTGTTTAATCAGAAAAAATAATTAAAAATCTAATACCTATAGAAGAGTTTATATGAAAAACCACACTTCCTTTCCCAAAATATGCAAAATATTCATTTTTACTGTAAAAATTATTTTCTTAAGTTGGGAGTCAGTGGTTCACATCACTCGGGAGGCTGAGATCTGAAGCCAGCCTAGGCAGGAAAATCTGTGAGACTTTTTTTTTTTTTTTTTTTTTTTTTGAGACTTCTTTTTTTAAGTTGCTTGTGGGGCTTGGCTCTGTGTCTGGGCACTGTCCCTGAGCTCTTTAGCTCATTTCCGTTTTCTGGTGGTTAATTGGAGATTAAGAGTCTCATGGACTTTCATGCTCCTTCCTCCCTCCATCTCTTCTCTCCTTTCTTCCAGATAGTGTCTTACCATGCAGTTCAAGTTGGCCTTGAACTATATCTTTCTGCATCAGAGTCCACCTCACTCCCTAGTGTTGAGATGACAGATATTCACTGTCACACATGGCTTATTTTCTTTTTTTAAAGACCTCTTATTTGTGAACCTTATACATTCTCATTGATTTTAGAAAATAAAAGTTCTAAAATGAATTAGTTAATTGAGTATGAATTTAAATTCAATATAGGACCTTAGAGATAAGAATTCTTCAATAAAATGAGTTAAAGATTTTTATATGACCTAAATAGAATTTCTGAAATGCATCTATTTGTATTAAAACTAAAACGGAAGCAAAATTGAATAGTTAGTTTCTGAATGTGGGGAATGAAATGGAAGATTGATATCATGCCTTGCAAACCTTTCTAATCTGGTTTGACTCAGTTATATTTATTGTTTTATGGATAATTGTAGAGTTTACCTTTACTCACATAAGTGGTATGTTATATCATTTTGAATATTTGGTCATTTGATACTGCATTTGTGGTCACCAGAAAAAAAGGATTTGGCATATTTCTGCATGTAGTACAACTACATGCATGCTAGGCAAGCACTCTACCACTAGACAAAACTCCCGGCCCAGACTTTTTTTAATAATTTTTTTATTGTGATTAATAGAAGGGTTACATTATATTCACCAGATAGAAGGTGCATAACTTCACAAACATTGATACCCTTTCTCATGACATGGTCCCCATTTCCTTCCCACCCTCCCCCCGCTTATCTTGATTTCCCCCTTTCCCTATCCAATTTCAAATAACCAGTTAAGCACATTATATCAGATAACAAGGTGAAATATTGTAACAATATGAGATAACCAAGGGACAGCAAAAGAGATGAGAGATAAAATAGTACATTAAGGACAACAGTCACTCAATATATGGCTTTTGTTTCCTTATCCTGAAGGTCCTTACATTTAGTGTCATACTATTTGGCCTAATGACTCTAGATTTTGTTCTATTGTAAATCTCTGCTAGGAGAGCCCAAGGTTTCTACTGATTATGACAAATGAGGGAGACTATTGGGCCTATGTTCCTTTGAGTCTGGCTTACTTCACTTAATAGGATTTTTTCTAAGTCTTTCCATTTCCTTACAAATGGGGCGATGTCATTCTTTCTGACAACAGCATAGAAATCGCATTGTGTATAAATACCACATCTTGTTGATCCACTCATCAACTGAGGGACATCTGGGTTGGTTCCATATCTTTGCTATGGTAAATAGTGCTGCAATGAACATTGTTGTGCTAGTGGATTTAGTATGCCCTTGTTTCTGGACGGTTGGTGGCCCAGACTTTTTTCTTGTTATTTCCTAAGCAAGACAGTAGAACAATTATTTTCAAAGCTTTTTTTTTTTTTTTTGGCCAGTCCTGGGGCTTGAACTCATGGCCTGAGCACTGTCCTTGGGCTTTCCTCAAGCCTAGTGGTCTACCACTTGAGCTACAGCACCATTTCTACTATGTATGTGGTACCAAGGAATTGAACCCAGGACTTGGTGCATGCAAGGCAACCACTCTACCCTAGGCCAAACTTCTGGCCCTTTCAAAGCTTTTCCAGTATATTGAACGTTACAAGTAATATAGAAATGACTTAAAGTACAATGTATAGATTTTATGCAGCTACTGTGTCATTTTACATAAAGGACTTGAACTGGGCACAGTTGTTCATTGGAACCAGTCACTGGGAACAAAAGGAACAGCTGTGCCTAGCTCTGTTGTTAGAGTGAAAAAATGGCCACAGCCCAAATGAATTTAACTGAGTCCACAGAAATAGGAATTTGTGTACTTTTTCACATGTCAATGTATTTTTAAACTTTTTTTTTTTTGATGTGCAAGTGGCAGGATGGCCAATGGAGGCTAGCGAGCTTCCGCAGTCACAGAGCAGGCCTTGAAGTCCTGGCACAAGGCTGTGGCCTACAGGTCCCTTTCGGGTTGGGGTCCTGGCCTGTCCCACCTTTTTAAACTTTTTTAAGGAAAAAAAATTAAGGATATAAGACCACTCTTGGTTCATATGCAACACACACAAAAAAGCAATGAAGTAGACGTGGCCTGTGAGTAAAGTTTGCTGATCTTTGAATAAAGAAACCTTCACATCTGACAACTGTTTTATACATTTTGTTTTTTGTTTTTTGGTTGTGGGACTTAAACTCTGGGCAGCGTGGGTGTTGTCCCTGAACTCTTCAGCTCAAGGCTACTGCCCTACCTTTTTTGAGCCACAATACCACTTCCGGTTTTCTAGTAGTTAATTAGAGATAAGAGTCTCATGGCCTTTCGGTGCCCCGACTGGCTTTGAACTAAGATCCTCAGATCTTAGCCTCCTGAGTATCTAGGATTAGGTGTGAACCCACTTTGTCCAGCCTGTTTTAGATACTTTATCTTCACCATGTCTTTAAAAATTTTTTTCTTAGCATCTTGGTACAATGGGAAAAATACTTTTTGCATGGTATTTAGAATTTTAAAATTCCATACATTTTAAATTCTGGTGATTTGAACTCAGGGCCTCATGTAAGCAAGTACACTACTACTTGAACCATGCCTCTGCCTTTTCTCGCTTTATTTATTTATTTTTGGATAGAGCTTATGCTTTATGCCTGGAGTTAGTTTTGGCCTATAATCCTACCTATGTCTTACATAACTGAGATTATGGGGCGCACCATCTGATCTGGCTTGTTTTGTTAATCTGGAGCCTTGCTAAATTTTTGATGAGTGTTGAACTGTGTCTGCTCAGTCTCTGCTTTCTGAGTAGCTAGAATTATAGACATGTGCCACCTATACTTGATCCCTAGAACTTAAACTGTATAATCACAGCTTTATATTTAAACTGCTTATTAACACATCTGTGAAACAGCAAAAGTTTGTACTTTGTCCCCCTCAAACAATGGCATGCATATATAATAATGTCAGGGTTCTTTGGAAACAAGCAACAGAGCACCACTAAGTTTTTTCTTGTTCACTCTTGCTGGTCCTTAGCAACTGTATGTAGTAAGGTTTGTCTTAGTCTTGGAGTAAGGTATCTACAGAATCAATATTAAAATACAAAAATAAAGCAAGAAGCTAGAACTCAGGAAACCCTGAGGAGAACTGGAACAGTTTGCAGAGATGGGGCCTTGGTAATCACTTTAAGATTCAGCTTCCTGACAGTCAGTCTGATTGGCCTAACTTGAGTCTAGTTGGTACACTTTGTGTGAGAATGGAACACATTGATTAACCTTTCCACCAAAACTGCATACAGAGATTGTTTCCCAACAGTGAAGATTACCCCAGTTACCAAAAGAGGATGACATGCAAAAATACCAATACCCAATTCATCATAGATGTCCACATTGAGAGATGGCTGATAAAGACATGGGTCAGGGCCTGATCCGTGGGAAATTGAACTTGAACCTTCATAGACATCTTTGAAAAATTGGAAGTTTGGGGATCAAAAGATTAAGATAGGGAAAGGTCAATATATATATATATATACATATACATATGTACATATATACTATTGAGGAATTTAGGCAGCATATACACAATAGTCAAAGTTGAAGAAATACTTAACATCCCTAGCCATAAAGGAAATGAAAATCAAAACAACTTTGAGGTGCCATTTCACCCCAGTTAGATTGGCTAACATCTGGACTTTTTTGTTGTTACAACAAATGCTGCAGGATGGGGTGATGGAGGGAGGAGACTCCTATTACACTGTTGGTAGAAATATAAACTATGTTACCACTCTGGATGGCCTTTTTGGAGGTTCCTGCAAAAACTAAACATAGAACTTCCTCATAACTCAGCCATTCTTGTCCATTTACCCAGAACATCACAAGCCAGGATACCTTAAAGATACTTGCACATCCATGTTCATTTCTGAACTATTCACAATAGCCAAATTGCAATGAACAACCCAAATGCCCTACAACAGATGAGTGGATCAAAAAAAAAACATAATGTGGTACATATACACAATGGCATTTTTACTTAACCATTAGATAGAATATTATTTGCATGGAAGTGGCTAGACCTAGAACAAATCATATTAAGTGAGGTAAACCAAGCTTAGAGAGACAAATGATGTTTTCTCTTGTATAGAGAAACTATCTCTAAAATATAATTGGACATGGTAACGTTTATAGGACTCAAGGCATTCATACTCTAACAGCCAGTCTAAAGGAGGATATTCTTAGGGGAGGAACCCAAAGGGGTAACTCATCTGGTAATTTAAAATACTGTATCAAAACAAATTCCAGGAAAGGGAAACATGGGAGATTTGGTGGTAATAATGGTGGTGTTTATGCTTTTTTAAAAAAATTTTTATAAGTTTAGGGAACCAAAGGGAGCAAAAAGGAAGAAGGGAGGTTTTGCAAATTATGCCATTCATAATACACTATATGGAAAATGAACTATGCAACTTGGGGGTAGTGACAAGGGAGAGACACTGAGGGAAAGAGCATAAAGAGGTGACATTGTCCAAAAAATTGTACTCATTACCTGATCTATGAAATGGTAACCTGTCTGTACAACACCTTAATGGTAACAGTAAAGTTATAGTAAAAAAAATAGTGGATAACAGAAGATTGCATTAACGAATTCTTGAGTTATCTTGGGAACTATGTTAGTCTAAATTTATTAAGATTCAAGCACAGCATTAAGTGCTAGTCATTTCACCGTTTATTTGTACATGCATCTTTCAAGTTGCACATTCTCAATATGCTATTGTTTTGATAAATGTAGATTTTAAGAAACTTTCCCTTATCAATGTGACTATATATGTGTTTAGCTGTTGCCGATAATAATAGTCTCATCAGTGCCCTGCTGGGAATCCTGCTTCTTAGTGAGAATAACTTACATTTTTGGTGCTCAGAATTAATTCTTCTGTAATTATATTTTCAAGCATACACTGCAAAGTTGCCATTCAGCAGTGATACAATTTATATATGCAGAGATTGTATTTGCTTAAATAATTGTCACTTAATATGGACGTATTTATTTTTGACAATTTATGAGTTTTTATTTTCAGCCACCATGACTGCAGACTTAGAAGGGTTGGGCTTTATTAAATGAGTTCAATTACTGAAAGGAAAGAAGCTTCTTAAAACAGAGTTTAATTTTAAACTATAAAATACTAAAAGTTGGACTGAGAATGTGGCTTAGTGGTAGAGTGCTTGTATGAAGCCCTGGGTTCAATTCCTCAGAAACACATAAAAGAAAAAGCAGGAAAAGGCACTGTAGCAAATCTTGAGCAAAAGAAGCTTAGGGATAGTACCCAGACCCTGAGTTGAAGCCCCATGACTGGAAAAAGAAAACATACCAGAAATGGTTATTAAAGTAAAACATACTAGTAATGGTTAGTAAAGTGTGTGTGTAGGTAGAATGAGGTAACACTTCCTGTACAAATTAGATATGGAAAGATAGGAACAAACATCTTTTTTCTTGGTTCTTGTTCTTGTTCTGCTCTTACTGAAGGAAGCAAAATTCGATAAACACACAATTTAGTCAGCATATGCGAAAAGTAGTATAGAGTTTAAGACTGTGAACACCAGAGTTTTGTTACTGGGTTCTTCTGATCCTTAGCTCCACAAATTGCCATTTCAGATCTTTGGTAAGATACTTTTTTTTTAACCTTTATCTTCTTTAGCTATAAAACATAAAGGAGGCATAAAATGAATATATTATTTCTGACATATAGAACTGGAGATGGTTATGTTGAATGAAATAAGCTAGTTACGAATATAACCAACTTGAGCTTACAACAGTTGAGAGTAGAGAGTGTGGTTACTGTGGAAATTAAGGGGAAGAGAAATATGGGGTTAAGGTTGATCAATGGGTGTAAAGTTAGAGTTAGAAATAAGAAGTTCTTGTGTTATATTGCACAGTAAGGTGTCTATCAGTAATGTACTATGTGTATATGTTGTATGTATTAATTAAAGCTAGAAGCAAGGATGTTCTCACCATAAAGAGATAAGTGTTTGAGAAGTATGTTTACCCTGATTTGAATATTACATAGAGAATTCTATATCATGTGGTACCCCATTTTAATGTATCATTTTTAAATGCAGTGATGTGAATGATAAATTACTTCTTGCTTTTTGGTCATAAAAATAAAGTACTCTAATCTATATAAAGTACTTATTATTGAATGTTATCCCCTTCTGCTGTTGATAAGTATCACTGATTCTGATTTCATTTTTGAAGCTATTGGCTAGTTTTCATTTAAAAAAATTTAGTTGACAGGTTATTGTTTACAAAGAGTCTTCAATGCATTATTTCTTTTACAGAGAATAAGCACTTTTAGTGCAAAAGAATGAATAGGGCTTTAGAGTCCTAAAAATTGGGGAACTGAACTGAATGTTTTTATGCAGTTTGTTAGCCTTTATGACATTCAGAATAAGATACCAATTGTGCTGATTTTCATTTCTTTATTAGAAAGACTTTAAAAGAACCACTAAACTTTCATTGGTACTGTTAGGAGTGTTAGAAAAAAAAAACACCTCATTTTTAACTTTAAAGACTCAGAGTACTCTCGTAAATATTTCAATTGTAAACACTTGTTTTGGGTTTAGAATTTTAACAGTATAAATGAGGAACAACAGTATTTGTAGTGTGCTTTTTACAAGCCTTGTCTCACTTAATCTTCACAGTTTTGTAAAAATAGTAGGACAGATGGCAAAACTCCTACCCTTAAAGTTGAGAATATTTTGAAGAAGTTGTCCTAGAAATAAATAGCTAGTAAAGGTCTACTATTTCTTTCCTTTATTTTTTTCTTTTTTGCCAGTCCTGGGGCTTGAACTCACGACCTGAGCACTGTCCTAGGACTTTCTCAAGGCTGTAGTGCTACCACTTGAGCCACACCGCCACTTCTGTTTTGTTTTGTTTTTTTTCCTTTGTATGTGGTATCCAGGAATTGAACCCAGGACCTCATGCATGTTAGGCAAGCACTCTACCATTAGGCAAAACTTCCTGGCCCAAGGTCCACTATTTTTTCCATAAATTTTCATTTTGTTTATCAGAGAGCTGAGTAGAATTATTTCCTGTTTTATAATTGACTTGTATTTTCCAGAAGGTAAAAGTCAAACTTTTGAATTGTTGACTTTTTCAAATTTTGTAGAAATATCTGTGTGTGTATTTATTTTCTTAGAGCCGTTTTGAGTTTGTAGTAAAAGTGTGTAGAAGATAGAGGTTTCCTATATACCTGCCATCCCACCATTTGTTACAATGGACAGCATATCACTGAGTTATGATCTACATTATAATTCACTCAGTATCATGGGTTTGAATAAATGTGTAAATTACATGTATCCACAAAACAGTATTATAGAGTAGTTTCATTACTCAAAAGAGTAGTTTCATTACTCAAAACCCTTTGTGTTCCCATCTTTTTATTTGCCAAGTAAGAGGAACATATGACACATTCCATTGCAATGCGTTACTGTAATTTCCATTTTATTTATTATAGCTCTGGGATTTCAGTTTGGAAGAAGGTTCTTAAATTACATCTGATGCTAGAAAATTAAGGTGATTTTAAATATAATTTTGATTTAGTGAATTGTGATTATCTGGTTCTTACATTATTCTTAGACAAGCGACAAAATTATCTTTCTTCCCCTGGAGGATTTTTTTTTTTTTGAGATATAGTATCACTGTGTAACCCCAACTGACCTCTAATTTAATTTTCCTGCTTCTGCTTCCCAAGGGTTGAAATTATAGGGATGTACTAATACATACAACTAAGCTACCCAATTTCAAAAACAGAAGTGATTTTATAATTTTAGAAATCCTTTGAAAGAGTTCTAGTCTAGTAGTAAGCTCAAGTCCCTGAGTTCAAACCTTAGTGCAAGAGAAGAGTTGGGGGTATGTGGGAAAGAAATCATTTAAGAAACCGCAATCATTACTTTGTACAATGCTTGCAGAGACATCCACATCTTTTGAGAGCATTCTTTCCAAGAAATCCAGTTCAGCTAAGTTTAGAACTTACTCATATATTTATTAGCTCTATGTCAAAGGGAATACAAGAAAGTTTTTTCCTTATTTCCAACAAAATTTGACACTATGAAACAATAGAGGGCAAGTCATTGAAGAGGCCCAAGCCCTGTTTTGTATGATGAGACTACCTTAAAGTTCTTAAAGGATTAAAGAACAAAGAATGATACATAGCTTGGACTTTATATAGCTTAGGAAGCATAAAATCTTTGCTACTTGCCCAGGACAAAAGATTGTTTTGAGAAATACATCTCACATAAAATAAGACATTAGGTAGCTGCAAATCAAAGCCATAATGACATACAATTTTACACTCACTAGAATGACTTGTTTTTTTTTAAGTAATAAAAAAATCAAGTGTTGGCAAGGATATGGAAAAATTATAGCATGTATGCATTCATTGCTAGTGAGAATGTTAAGCAGTATACCTGTCTTAGAAAAACAGTTTGGCAAGATTCTCAGAAAGTTAGGTAAAGTTGCCATATGATAACCCATCAATTTCATCCCTAACATGTTCACACACACACACACACACACACACACACACACACACACACACACACACTTGTATAGAAATGTTTATAACAATAAAGAGCTGGAGATGTGGCCCGTTGATAAAGCAAAGGCTTAGAAAGTGTGAGACTGTAAATTCAACTGTAACCACTGCTAAAAAAAAAAAGAGAGAGAGAGAAACAACCCAAAAGTCCATCAGCATCTGATGATTGCATGAGCAAAATGTTGTGTAGCCATCTGTGGTGTATTACTTAGCCATAGACAGGAATGAGGTATTAATATATGTTACAATATGGATAAATCTTGACAACATTTTATACTAAATATAAGAAGCCAGACACATGAAAGGCCACATAAATTGTATGATTCCCTAATACATAGATTTAAATCTACAGACAGTTCTATAGGCCAATCTATAGAAACACAAAGTCTTTTAGTGATTGCCAGAAACACCTGGGATAAGAAATGTAGAGTGTCTGCTTGAATAAAGGCATTTCTTTTTTAGAATAAAAAGTATTGCTTATATTGCCTATATAATAGAATAAGTATTGCAATTATGAACTAGTGGTGGTTATATAACCTTGTGAATGTAATCTTGCTCCTGCTAAACAGGTACTGACGACTTGAGCCATGGCCCCAGACATGTTTGCTATTGTTTATGTATTCTTTTTTGAATGGTGCTGGGATTTGAACTCGGGACTTCATGCTTGTTAGGCAGGTCCCAACAAGCCAGACCTCACTTGGGCCAGACCTCTAGACCTTTTTGCCCTGGTTATTTTTTTTTTACAGTTTATATATTTTTTTATTAAAGAATTTATTAACATTGATTTTTACATCATATTTCAAATGACATGTTTAACAAACGAATACTCAAGAAAGGAATCTCTATATACAATCACTGGCATTTAGTTTTTAGAATTGCCCTGATTATTTTTGAGATAGGATCTCACTTTTTATCTGGGCTTTCCTGGACCATGCTCCTCACATTTATGCTTCTACTTTAAAAAAAATCACTAAATCATAAACTTAATTTTGTTATTATAAAGATGATGTATGAGGGGCTACAGTTAAGTCAGGTAAAGCAGATATTTCATTTTCAACGTCACCCCTTCCTTCATTCTCCCAGTTTTATCCATCCCCTACCCACAAGTTGTATAGCTCATTTTTAACATGTCCAGTAAGTAGAATTGTTGCATTTATGAATAGTATACTTTAAAAATGGTAAATTTTATGGTATGTGATTTAAATCTTCAAAAAGAAAATGCAACCAAAGAATCAATAGTAGAAAGGAAGCAATAAGACATCAGGTAAAGACCACTATTTTATCATGAAGTGGACAGTTACCATTCTTTTTTTTTTTTGTCGGGGGACTTGATTTCTGAGTCTGGGTACTAGCTCAAGGACAGTACTCGATGACTTGAGCAGTCGCTCCACTTCCAGTTTTCTGGTGGTTAATTGGAGATAAGAGTCTCATGGATTTTCATGCCTAGGCTGGCTTTGAACCACAATCCTTAGATCTCAGCCTCTTGAGTAGTTAAGATTACAGGTGTAAGCCACTGGCACCCTGATAGATACCATTCTGAAATTAGGGCTTGGAAAGGGTAGGAAAGATTTGCATAGAGAAATGATATGCTTACATTTCAGGTCTTGTAAGGTTATAACAAAAGAGATGTGGCAAAATGCAAGAGGAAGAAAACAGGGCTAATCTGGCACATTAAGTGATTTGGCCTGCCTTAGGATTAGCATTTTCATGGAATAAATGATATATCATTCTACCTGAAAGGAAGAATTGTTTTTCTTTTTTTTTCTTTTTATTATGAACCAGTACCATGGCTGTCTACTATGATACATTTAACAGGTTAACTACAGCTTAACATTTCTAATCCTAAAAACTGAAATGTTCCAAAGTTTGGAAACATTGAATACTGAGTGACATCACAAATAAAATTATTGGCCTTATTTAACAAGTCACAGTTAAATACAAGAACACTAAGAACATGTAAAATTATCTTTATTCTCTGTTTATAAGTTGTGTAAATAAGTGAGTTTTATTTAGACTAGAGTCATCCCTAAGACAATTGTGTCTCTGTAAATATTTCAGGATTTAAAAAAGTCTAAAATCCAACACACTTTGATTTCAAGTATTTTGGATAAAGGGTACTCAGCCTATATAAAGATCTTAGCAAAATATGCTTTGAGGAATACATTCTATTTATTGTAATTGAAAACAAAAATCCCTTTATTTTTTTGGTGGGGCTTGAACTCTAGGCCTGGGCACTGTCCCTGAGCTCTCAACTCAAGGCTACTGCCCTACCCCTGAGCCACAGCCCCACTTCCTGTTTTCTAGATATTAATTGGAGATAAGAGTCTCATGTTCTTTAGTGCCTGATCTGATCTTCAGATCTCAGCCTCCTGAGTATCTAGGATTACAGGTGTGAGCCACCGTGCCTGGCTAAATTGTTCTTTAAACTTGCCACTTCACTCTTTATAAAGTTCTTTTATAAGTATTACCTTATTTGATCCTTTCTGTCTGTAAGTGGTACCATTCTTATTTTAAAGATGCAGAAGAGCATATTATGAGTTATTAGGAGCTAGGTTCAAATCTTGGTTCTGCTATTAACTAATTTAATGAATTATTTGATCTTCCTAGTACTTTCTCTTGTGTAAAGTGGTACTTATGATATCACAAAGTTGTGTTAAGTTGACAAAAAGTAAGATTCTTGTAATCTTACACATAATATGACTTAAATAAGTGTCAGATTGTTATTGTTATTTATACATATGAAAATTGAGTGAAGTTATTAAGTTTAAATTTCCATTGATATTTTAGGTCTGTGATTGAATACAAGTGTTCTGAATTTAACATCTATTTGTTATTTAGCTTACTTGATTTTATTATATACTCATTTATTAGGCGTGAATTTATTAACTTTGTAAATGTTCTTTAAGTGAAGAACAGACCATATGCTTCATATATAAAAGCAAAAACATTTTCCTTACAAGTCTGTTGTTTTACTCTATGAATGACTAGTTATTAGCAGTCAAAAACCAAGCTATAGGGGCCAGAAGTTTGGCCTAGTGGTAGAGTGCTTGCTTAGCATGCATGAAAACCTGGGTTTGGTTCATTGGTACCACATACACAGAAAAGCCAGAAGTGGTGCTATGGATCAAGTGGTAGAGCTTTAGCCTTGAAAAAGTCCAAGGACAGTGCACAGGCCCTAAGTTCAAGCCCCAGTACTGGGGGAAATAAAACATAGGAGAAATTTCAAGGGAAAATATAGACTTAATATAATTTTGCAAAAATTAACTTGATTACTGAGGGACAAAAAGGTATCCATGATTTTTTTAAAAAGCCTCAAATTTTTAGATCATTTGAAAGTATTTTTTTCTTCTTTTTTTTGTGGGTCATGGGGCTGGAACTCAGGCTGAGCACTGCCCCTGAGCTTTTCAGCTCAAGGCTACCACCCTACCCTTGAGCCAACTCTCACTTTTTTCTAGAGGCTAATTGGAGATAAGACTCTCAGGTCCTTTTTTTCACTGACTGGCTTTGAACCTTGATCCTCAGATCTCAGCCTCCTGAGTAGCTAGGACTACAGGTGTGAGCCACGGAGCCCGGAGCCTGGCAGTAATTTTTTTTTTTTTTTTGGTGGCCAGTCCTGGGCTTGAGCTCAGGACCCAAGCACTGTCCTTGGACTTTCTCAAGGCTAGAGCCCTACCACTTGAGCCTCCACACCACTTCTGGATGTTTTCTATGTATGTGGTACCGAGGAATGGAGCCCAGGTCTTCATGCATGCTAGGCAAGCACTCTACCAGCAGGCCAAACTCCTGGCCCTGGAAGAATTCTTAATAAAAAGAATAGACTAGTTAATAGGAAAACCAAATATTTTTCCTAATGGTAAATTTGGAAAATAATTCACACACACAAAAAGAAAATATGAAAATAGGGGTCAGGAGTTGGGTCTAGTGGTCTTAGTGCTTGCTTAGCATGCACGAAGACCTGGGCTTGGTTCTTTGATACTACAACATAGAAAAGCCAGACGTGCTGCTGTGGCTCAAGTAATAGAGCTCTATCTTGCCTTGAGAAAACCCAAGGACAGCACTCAGGCCCTGCCTTCAAGCCCCAGGACTGTCAAAAAGAAGAGAAGAAAGAACGGAAGGAAGGGAGGGAGGGAGGGAATGAAGGAAGGAAGACGTGGAATAAAAATTTTGTTATCACATTAATCTTGTTAGAGAAATTTAAAGTTGGGTAACTTTTTCCCCCTGAGTATTGGGGCTTGAATATAGGGTTTCATTTTCTTGCCTTAGCTATTTTACTCAATATTCAAACACTGGAGCCACCTTTCCACTTCTGGTTTTTTGCTGATTAATTGGAGAGGTAATAGTATATAGACAGTGAAGCTCTCTACTGTTAGGGAGATGGTTAAGTGGGGCTCACATATTCCTGATGGGATAGTAAATTGGTAAAAGCTATTACTCTACAGGAAGAGTATTAAAAATATTCCTTAAGTTTGATCTATTCATTAATGTTCCATTTGAGAATGTAACTATATGGAATAAAACTTGGAGGGGGGCAGGGTATGTTGAACACATCACTCTGGAGGCTAAAACAGGAGGACCAGAGTTCAAGACTCTGCTAGGCTACCTGGCTCAAGTAAACATTTAAAATTATAAATGGAGATTTATTACAGCATTAATAATTATATATAACTTGATTTCATGTTATAGACATATTGTATGGTTATTCCACAATGAATACTGTAGCAAAGTTGTTGCATTCCATTTGGCCACCTGTTCTGTCCTTGAATCTTTCATTAAATGCTTCAATTAGTTTCCAGCATATTCCGGAGTTATAGAAGGCTTATGTTTTTCCAGAATAGAGAAATGCCCCGTGCTATTCTTTTCTGGTTGCACATTCTACAGCATTAATTTAGCTTCAGATGCCTTCACCTTTGAAAGCAGGGAGCTCAGAAGCTGATTAGGGTCCTGTTTGAAGTTCAGCTCTTAGAGAAATTTGATAACATTTGCATGAATGCCAGATCATACAGCCACAGTTAGTTTCTTGACATATTTTTTTCCATGAACTGCTTGGCTTCATCCCACAGTTCATAAAACCTTATGAACACATACAAGAGATTTTATTTCTGCTTTGAACTAACTCAGTACCTTGCACTCTTGGTCCACTTTCTCATAGTTGGCACTCTACCACTTGAGCCTTTCTCTGAGCCATGCTCCAGCATAGATTTGCTGTTTAGAGTGGAGCTTTTTCAGTACTTCCCTGCCCTGTTGAGCCTCTGACCTCAGTCTTCCCAGTTTTAACCACTTCCAGGTCTCATTACAGGTGTGAACCATCAGTTCCCAGCAGTTCAGTTCTTTCTTCATAAATGCACTTAACCCTTCAAGCCAACCATGGCTGGAGCTCCATCTGTAGTAGGACCATTTTTCATATGATAGCTCCTCTTTTCATTGATAAATTCTCTCAAGCCTTCACCTCTTGTCCATTTCTCTTAGAAAGGTCAACTCTGTATCAACCTTTCTTTGTAACCATTCGTAGGACATAGCATATTATACCATGTAAACCTTTACATTTGTTTTTTGTTTGTTTTTCCCTTTTTGGTACTGGAGATCAGACCCAGAACATTGTACTTGTTAGGCTTGCATCTTGCTACTGATCTACATCCCAGCCTACCATGAAAGTTTTAATAACTGTTTTGTGTTGCCAGCAACTCAATTATTTTGCTTTGATCACAGTTCTGATAATTCATCTTGAATTTTTTAAATGTCCAACACTTACATCAATTCTTGAGGTCTTTTCTGTGCACTGTACCTTTATTGTGGATGTGTAGTTAAAGGTTGAATTAGAATTACCATCTTCCTTGACATCATTGTCAGTCATCAGAGGCAAGTTCATCAACTTTGAGATTAATCATCTCATCATGTCATATTACATGTCATTGTCACCACATCCCTGTAGTTTTGCCACAGCATGTTCACACCAGTGTGTGCACTCCCATGGCCCTGATTGTCCTCTGAGTCACCACAATACAGACAGATGGGCTGCAGACAGCTGACAAGAAATGTACATATCTGTCCTGTTCTGTATTCATGTCTCCTGTCCTGCAGTGGATATTGCTTACATGTCCCTCAAAATTTACATTATTATTATGCTTTACTTAATAGAAATTTGTTAGTATGAAAAAAGCTAGATTTACTGTATTTTGAGTTTCACGGCCAGATGAAATGATTGCCCCATGGGCTAATGTGTCCCTTCCCATGCATTTAGGAATTTCTCCTCACTACCCATTTCTTAGCAACTATCATCTACTTTATGTTCCTATAAGTTTGACTACTCTAGATACCTTAAACAGGTGAAATCATATATGAAACCTTTTGTGACTGGCCTATTTAATTCATTATGTCTTCAAGGTTTACCTATTCTGGAGATAGCATATATCATATATCACCATTACTTTTTTGTTTCCTTCCTGGCACTCCCCCTTTTTTTTTCTCCTGTGGGCAGAATCTCCTACGTAGCCAGGGTGCCTTTGAACTGTTGGTATAACCCAAGCTGGCCTGAAACTTGAAATCTTCCTGCCTTAGCCTCCTACATGTTTGGATTATAGATATGAGTCACCATGGACAGATACATTTTTAATTATCCTATCCTCTCATCCTTGTCTGGACAGCTAGGCTGCTCCCACCTTTATAAAGGAGGTTGGTGCTATACATGGGTATTCAAATATTGTTTAAATCGCTGCTTTCAGTTCTTTTCTTTCTAATTTGTAATTATTTCACAAATCATTCTACCATTTTCCAAAGTAGCTACACTATTTTTATATTCCCACCAGCGTTGCTCCAGACTTCAGATTTTTCATATCTTCATTAATCTTTATTATTTTGTTTGTTTTTACAGTAGCTACAGTGATGTATATGAGGTGGTATCTCATTATTTTAGTTTAAATTCACATTCTACTTACTGATGCTGAACATCTTCTCCTGAACAGCTTATTGGTGGCCACCACTGCCACACACCTCCTTCCCCTTCCTCTTTCCCCTCCCTTCTTCCTTTCTTCCTTCTTTCCTCTTTCTCCCCCTTCTTCTTTCTTCTCCTCCTCCTGTTTTTTTTTTAAATGTCATTCATACCTTCTGCCTGCATTTTCTCTTTCTAAAAGTACTTTTATTATCTTCAAATAGTTGTTCAAAAGAGTTTCAGTTTAGTGTCGGGGCCGGGAGTTTGGCCTAGTGGTTAAAGTGCTTGCCTAGCATGCATGCAGACCTGGGTTTGATTCCTCGGTACCACATATAGGAAAAAAAAAGCCGGAAGTGGTGCTGAGGCTCAAGGGGTAGAGCTCTAGCCTTGAGAAAGTCCAAGGACAGTGCTCAGGCCCTGAGCTCAAGCCCAAGACTGGCAAAAAAAAAAAGTTTCAGTTTAGTGTGTCTATACAATGCATCTTGATCAGGGTCATCCCCCATTTATGTCATGCCTACCCATCTCATACTCCATTTTCACCTATGTACATGGAGAAGTCTGACTATGCCTGTTGTTTAATTTATTGTTTGTTTTGTGTTTTTCTTTTTCAGTTGTGGGACTTGATTGGGTTGTTTATTAAGTTCTGAATTGTAGAAGTTTCTATATCTTTCATAGTGAATCTTATTGGATAATTTGCAAATACCTCTAATTCCATGAATTCCAAATTTATTCTGTTGATATGTACAGGGTTTTTTTGTTTTGTTTTTGTTTCATTTTGGTCTGGTTGTGGGGCTTGAACCTGGTCTTGGGTGCTGTCCTGGAGCTCTTCAGCTCAAAGCTAGTGCTTTACCACTTGAGCCCACAGTACCACTTCAAGTTTTCTGGTGATTAATTGGAATCTCACAGACTTTTGTGCTCAGATTGGCTTTGAACCTTGATCCTCAGATCTCAGGCTCCTGAGCAGCTAGGATTACAGGCATGAGCCACCATACTCAGCACTACAGCAGGTCCATTTTGGCTTTTTGTGTAGTTAATTAGAAATCAGAAGTCTCATGAACTTTCCTATCTGGACTGGCTTTGAACCTTAGTCCTCAGATTGCAGCTTCCTTAAAAATAAAGGTATGAGCCACTGGTGCTCAGCTGTATTTCTGATTTTCTCTTTGTCATATTATTTTACTTTTAAACTTTTTCTAGTGATTGCCCTTAAATTTACAATGTACCTTTATAACTAACACTAACAAAGATAACTTTCAGATAACATTATGCTATTTCATGGATAGAATGCAATTCTTCACAGTAATCCCTTATATTCTTTCTGTCATTTCACTTAATCCATATGCTATAATCACATAATTCATCATTATTGAAATACAATGTTATCTGTTAGATCAGTTATAGAAAAGAAAAATGAAATAAAAATGTATGTTTAAACTTATTTTCCTTTTTTTTTTTTTTTTTTTTTTTTTTTTGCCATTCCTGGGCTTGGACTCAGGGCCTGAGCACTGTCCTTGGACTTTCTCAAGGCTAGCACTCTACCACTTGAGCCTCAGCACCACTTCTGGCTTTTTTCTATGTATGTGGTACTGAGGAATTTTTGTTGAAGTATTAGGGGTTTCTCCTTCATTTTGCAAGAAAATTGACCTGGAAATAGAATTATAGTTTGGCAGACATTTTCTTTCCACAGTTAAAACATTTCATTTCACATCCTTGCTTACCTGCTTTCTTATGTAATTCTTATCCTTGGTCCTCTTCCTTTCAAACATTTTCTTTATGCCTTTCATTTTCTGTAGTTTAAATGTATGCCTGTCTTTTGGTATTTATTAGTCTTCTCTGAACTTCTTGAATCTGTGGTTTGGTATTTAGCCTCTTTTTTTTTCTTTAACTTCTTTTTTTTTGTTGTTGTTCCCTCATCCTTAGCTCCTTTCTCCTTTTGACCCTGTCATCGAAATTTTTATGGAAGTTAACTAATTCTTACCACCTCCGCTGCAGCTGCTCTGGTCCATGTTGTCTTGGGTTGTTGCAGTTGTCTCCGAATTTTTCTTCCTGCCGTTGCTCTTAAGCTTCTCTGTCATAGCCAGAGAGTTTTAAATGTTTTTCAGTGGAAGCTTGTCATCCTCTGTTCAGAATCATCAGTGGCTTCCTACTATACTAAGTAAAAGCCAGTCTTTACCTTGGCCTAAAAGGTTGAGTTTAATGCCTTGTTTCATGTCTTACCTTTCTTCCTACTAATTACCTCCTCCTTGCTCTCAGATCATAATGTCTTCTTGTGTTCAGAAAGTCACCAAGTCTGTAAAGGCTTTTCCACATACTCCCCTCAGATTTCTATTTTATTCTATACTTTTCTAAGTCTTTGCCCAAATATCACTATTAAAAAATGAAACCACATGCTTCATGAATTCTATTCCCTTTTCCTACTTGGTTGTTCTCCAAAACACTTGGGTTGTGGTATATTTTTTTTTCAATGCTAAGATTAAGGTCCTTGAGTATGCTTGCCAGTAGCTCTACCAGTGAGCTACATCCTTAAACCCTCTCTAAAATCTTTTTTCCAGATGATTCTGCCCATTGGTAGCCCCAGGCTTGACAGACCTGAATGCATGTCATAATTTTTTTTAAAATACACAATTCAGGAAGAAGTAAGGAGCCAGGTACCTTGGTGCTCACTTGTAATCATAGTTACTTAGATGGATCCCTGGCAAAAAGCATGATATGCCCTCTTCTAAAGAAATAATTGGTTACAGTGGTACATGACTGTCATCTCAGCTGCATTGGAAATATAAATAGGAAATTTGTGGCCTATACAGAGGAAGGTAGACAAACAGACAGACAGAGGATGAGAGGAAAGGATAAGAGGAAGAAGAAGGGAGGGGAAGAGAATGGGGCAGGGGGCAGCATCAGATTCATCCCTGTAATCTTAGCTGCTCAGGAAACTGAAATCTTGAGTTCAAAGTCAGCCCAGGCAGTAAAAGAGGGAACTAAAATGAAATACAAACACACATATTATATATATATATATACACACACATATATATATACACACATACATGCGTGTGTGTATGTACATATATATAATTTAAAGGTCAATGGACCGATTCACAGTAGATAATACTAGAAAGTTATGATTAGGAAGGTAATCTGAAAAATAGGTTAACCAAAAAGATGGAGATGGAAATAAATATATGAGAAAAGAATATTTGAAAATTGTGGCAGAAAGTGCTAGTTTTCCCTGACAGACTTTTTCCCTGTAATGATGAAGAGATGTGCTAGGTAAATGCCTAAGCTTACATTTCATTGCTTTCTTGACAGTGAGGCATATGTGATAAGGTTTTAGCAATTCAGGGTGCAAGTGGAAAATGGATGTGTAACTTCTAAATCACGCCTAACTAGGAAGGGCTGTGTTCTTTCCTTCCTCTGTCTTACTTCCCATGGACTGACTGGCATGTAGCACAGTTGGTGTGCTATTTTTGGCTATATAGAAGGCAGTATTTTAAGGATAACAGAGAAAAGGATGTGAAAACTTGGCTCCCAGAATGCTAAACTGCCAAACAAACCTTGACCTATCCTTTCCAATTGTCACATGGGGGAAAAAAGCCTTGAATATTGTTTAAGAAATTTTATGATTTCATGGTAACAGTTCAGTCTACATCCTAAAGTATATGAGAAGATTTAAAATTGTCTAGCCAGAATTCAAGATGTAAAGAAAAGTCAAGTAAAGGTAATATTTAAGAAGATTACAGTAGAAGTTTTTTCAAATTAGGTACAAGAGAATTTAAATTTAAGTAGTCAAATCCTGTGTTCCAGTGGCTCACGGGTTCCCCTCAATTATTCCTGTAATGCTAATTACTCAGGAAGCTGAGATCTGAAGGACCTTGGTTGGAATCCCAGAGAGGAAAGTCCATGGGACTCTTATTTCCAGTTAATCACAGAAAAAGCCTGGAGTGGCTCAAGTGATAGAGTGCTAGCCTTGAGCAAAAGAAGCTCTGGCACAGTGCCCAAACTCTGAGTTTAAGCCCCAGGACCTGCACCAAAAAAAAAAAAAAAAGAAAGAAAAAAGCCAAATCCTTAGCAAGATAAATAGAAATCTAAGACAATATACATTTCATAGTTAAATTTCCAAACGGCTCTATCAGAAATAACCAGAGGGAAAAAATTACTTTCAAAGGATCTCCCATTATATTAATAGGCTCTGACTTACTGAAAAAAGAAAATAGAAACCAAAAAGACAATGGATTGTAACTGAGTGTACTGAGAGTATCTCTCAAGACTGAAGGAAGTGGAAGGTAATGTAAAAAGACATTTCAGACAAATAACAACTAGGAATTGTCACCACTTCCTGGGCATCCCTAAGAGAATTTTCCAGAAGATAAATAAGCAGAATAAACTAAAGAAAGGAGAAAAAAAATCAGTATAAAAACAGAACACAGAGAAATAGAAAAGCCAACAGTGAGATATTAACAAAGGAAATAGTTTCTTAGAAAAAGATTTACAAAATAAAAATCCTGACAAGACTGACTTGAAGGAAAAAATAATTACATATCACAAAAAAAGATAGAACAATATACGTCCAGAGCTGTTCATTATTATTTTTGGACCACTAAGGTTTGAACTCAGGGCTTTTTGCTTGCTAGAAAGGTATTCTGCTCCAGCAGTCCATCAGTCCTAAAGTTTATTATTTAAGTATGATATACTAACATTATTTTGTTCAGGGAAGAAGTAAATTATTATATCTATTGTTCTAATAGTATAATCTTTCAAGACCACTTGTCAGAAGTTTTCCTTTTGAGTAAGAGCATTAATAAGAAATTTTGATAAAGTTTAATTTAGGAGATTAAAGATTTATTTGGAAATAATAATATTTTTTAAACCCGTTGAATGTATTTCTATTTATGCATATGTATATGTGTGTGCCTTTCCTCTGTACATAAGGCAAATTTAGCAAAATGCATGTAGCCAAGAAGTTATTAGGAACTTTGTGGCTCTTCTGCTCACGTCTGGCAATTTCTTGAACTGTGTCTCTAGTTCCAGAAAACTTGTGCTTTTTTTTTTTTCCCCCTTGCTGGTCCTGGGGCTTGAACTCAGGGACAGGGCACTGTCTCTGACTTTCTTTATGCTCAAGGCTAGTGTTCTGTCACTTGAGCCTCAGTGCCATTTCTGGCTTTTTATAAGTAGTTTATTGTGGATAAACTATTGTGGATTGTTTATTATGGACTTTTCTGCCCAGGCTGACTTTGAACGGAGATTTTCAGATCTCAGCCTCAAGAGTAGTTAGGATTACTGAGGTGAGCCACCCAGCAAACTTGTTAATAAGTTATAGGTGCTTACTCCAAAGGTATGATGCCACCTTACAGATAGTGATCTGTACTTTAGTGTCTTCTTTCTTTAAATCAAATATTGTTACCAGACCTGTAGTAGTATATTTTCATACTGTTCTACTGAACTAAACATTATGCCTGTGGAAGATGTAGATGTACTGGTAACATCTTTGTTTTCTGGAAGAATAGTAGCAAATACAACCCAAAACTTTTTGGGTATTTTAATTTTGAGGCTTTTGAGCACTTAGGATTGCAAATTTTAGATGAGAGATGCTTTGCCAGTAAAGTTTACGTAAGTACTTCAAAATTAAAAACAAAACCCATTTGTATGTATGTGCTTTGAAGTACATTTTTCTAGACTAATGGAGAAAAGGAAGATCCTGGGTTGACAGCTATCTGCAATTGCCAGAGGGCAACTGGAATACATTATAGTAACCTCTAGTAAAGATTTTTTTTTTGAAGGGTGAGAGGAGGAAGTAGGAAGGAATGGAAGGAAAAGGGCATAAAACTGATAGATTGAAAAATTTGAGTAAAACATCAAGTTGACATTTCAGAATTAATACTATTAGTATGTATTTAATGTATATTACCAAAAAATTACTGTGTATTTATTTAGAGTTAAGATTGTCATCTGCTGTAATTACAGTATCCCAAACCAAAGATAGTTAGCAGTATGAATCTTACTTAGAAATATAGATATCCAAAGAAGCAACTGAAAGTTTAGAGTAATTGTGGAGAAAGGAAATACAGTGACTGTTCTTTCATATTAAAAACTGTTTAGTAATACTGCTAATAGTCCTACTCAAGCATGAAGTAGTTGTTTTGTGGTGCTAGAAACTGCACTCACTTTCAAATGTTCTAATATTGAGTTTAATCTTCAGCACCAAGCACACACTACGTCAGAGACAAAGGAAGACTGAATGAAACTATAATAACTATTTAAGATTTCATTTGAAAGAGTATAGAATGGAAGAATTATCTGTATTCTAATTTAAGGCCTGCAAGTGGCTTTTACAAAGACACAGCAGTGTAAGGAACTTTCTGATTATTAGAACATCCAACAGTAAATGGACTATTTTGTTTCCTCTGTTGTCTTCCTAAACTTTGTTAGGTAGCTGGTAGAACTTTGGGTATTTCCCTTGTTGTTTTAGTCTTTTCTGTTGTTGCTGTAACAAAATAACTGGAACTGGATGACTCAAAGCGAAGTGTATATTTGCTTACATTTCTAGAGGCTGGAAAATTCAGGAAGATGGTATAGGTATCTGCTCAGTTTTCTTCTGAAGTCTTTATAACATAGCAGTGAGTATTATGTGGATAGACAAGGAAGTCAGAAAGAGCTAACTTTGTAACCAAGTTACTCCTCAGATATATAACCCAGAATTTTTTAAATTGTGCATTATCTCTCAAATGCCATTCAAGTATAACTTTGAGTTGAATTTAATATTTGTTTTTTGGGTTTTTTTTTTTTTTTTTTTTTTTGCCAGTCCTGGGCTTGAACTCAGGGCCTGAGCACTGTCCTTGGACTTTCTCAAGGCTAGAGCTCTACCACTTGAGCCTCAGCACCACTTCCGGCTTTTTTCTATGTATGTGGTACCGAGGAATCAAACCCGGGTCTTCATGCATGCTAGGCAAGCACTTTAACCACTAGGCCAAACTCCCAGCCCCTGAATTTAATATTTGGAGGACACATATAAGTCATAGCATCTTCTAACTGTATATTCCATCTTTCTGTACTTTTGTTTTATGCCCTCTAGGGTGCTTTTTTCTTTCTTTTTTTTTTTTTTCTAGTCAGTCATGGAACTTGAACTCTGGGGCCTAGGTGCTGTTCCTGAGCTCCTCAGCTCAAGGCTGGAGCTACCCTACCCCTGGAGCCACAGTGCCACTCCCAGTTTTTTAGTGGTTAATTAGAGATAAGAGTCTTACAGTCTTTAGTGTCCAGGCTGGCTTTGAACCACTATCCTGAGATCTCAGCCTCCTGAGTAGGTAGGATTATAAGCATGAGCCGCTGTTCCCAGCTCAGGGTTCTTCATCTACATTTATTTCTCTTTATACCATCTATTGAACTTTTATTTTGATGGTTGCGTTTTATGTCTGCAGCATATTGTTTATATCGATACAACAATTTCAAGAAGTTTTTAAGCAGATTTTTATTTATAGTCTTCTATAGGCTTTTTAACTTTTGCATTTTGTCTTTCTGCTTGTTGAATTTATTGCATCTTACAAATTGTTTTCTTCAAATCTGTGAGAATCTCTGTTGTCTTTTCCATTTATAGGAACTTACCTTTCATTGTGAAAATGAGTAGATAATGTTTTGGGGCGGACAGTGAAGACTAATTTATAAAATTCACTTGCATAGATAGTCAGCACTTCAACTTTGTTTAGCTTAGTTCATTTTAGTTCTGGTTCATTTATAAAAATGAAGATAAAAGTGCTAGTTCATTAGAATGTTGTGAGAATTAAAAATGTTAATACATATTAAAATGTTCAAAACAGTATTTTGCATGCGGTAAGTAGGCAATAATCATTAAAGCTAATTTCTTGTATTTTTTCTAACTTTTTAAAAACTTTACTTGCTCAGTCTTCCTGATAAATTAATATTGTCTTTTTTAAACTTTCAGAAGCCACGCAGTAAATATTTTAGGCTTTTAGAACATATGGACTCTGATGCAAATCAGCTGACTTTCTGTGGCCGATTTACATAACTGTCAGTAACATCATGTAACATTCAATTGTATTAGATATAATGCCTGTTGGGTCAGCTATTTCTATAACTATTAATAACTTCATGTAACATTTACATTGCATTAGGGAAAATACTTGTTGGGTAATGTAAATGTTTTTAAACCATGTAGAGATAATTTAAAGTACATGTGAGAATATGCAGTTTTTATGTAAATTCTATGCCATTTTATAAAAGAAACTTGAGCATCTGTGGGTTTTGATATTCATGTAGGGATTATAAGGTAACCAAGCATTCTCTGCATTGTGTCTTATCAGTTCTTTTTTTTTTTTTTGCCAGTCCTGGCTTGAGCTCAGGGCCTGAGCACTGTCCTTGGACTTTCTCAAGGCTAGAGCTCTACCACTTGAGCCTCAGCACCATTTCCGGCTTTTTTTATGTATGTGGTACCGAGGAATCGAACCTGGGTCTTCATGCATGCTAGGCAAGCACGCTACCACTAGGCCAAACTTCCGGTCCTTTTTGGTTTTTTTTTTTTTCATATATTTTTATTGTATTAATAGAAGGGTTACATTATATTCACCAGGTAAAAGGTATAGTATTTCACAAATATTGATACCCCTTCTCATGTCATGGTCCCCATTTCCTTCCCCCCTCCCACCGCTCATCTTGATTTCCCCTCTTCCCTATCCTATTTCAAATTCCCAAGTAAGCATATATAAAATATATCAGATCTGGCCGGGAGTTTGGCCTAGTGGTTAAAGTGCTTGCCTAGCATGCATGAAGACCTGGGTTCGATTCCTTGGTACCACATACATAGAAAAAAGCCGGAAGTGGTGCTGAGGCTCAAGTGGTAGAGCTCTAGCCTTGAGAAAGTCCAAGGAAAGTGCTCAGGCCCTGAGCTCAAGCCCAGGACTGGCAAAAAAAAAAAAAAAAAAAAAATATATATATATATATATATCAGATAACAAGGTGAAATATTGTAACAATATGAGATAACCAAGGGACAGTAAAAGAGATGAGAGATAACACAGTACATTGAGGACAACAATCACTCATTATATGGCTTTTGTTTCTATATCCTGGAGGTCCTTACATTTAGCGTCATACTTTATGGCCTTATGTATCTAGATTTTGTTCTATTGTAAATCTCTGCTAGGAGAGCCCAAGGTTTCTATTCATTATGACAAATGAGGGAAACCATTGAGCCTATGTTCCTTTGAGTCTGGCTTACTTCGCTTAATATGATTTTTTCTAAGTCTTTCTATTTCCTTACAAATGGGGCAATATCGTTCCTTCTGACAGCAGCATAGAATTCCATTGTGTACAAATACCACATCTTCTTGATCCACTCATCAATTGAGGGAGATCAGGGTTGGTTCCATATCTTTGCCATGGTAAATAGTGCTGCAATGAACATTGTTGTGCTAGTGGATTTAGTATGTCCTTGTTTCTGGACGATTGGGTAAATGCCAAGTAGTGGAATTGCTGGGTCATAGGGTAGTTCTATAGTTAGTCTTTTGAGGAACTGCTGTACTGCTTTCCATAGTGGTTGAACAAGTTTGCACTCCCACCAGCAGTGTAATAGTGATCCCTTCTGGCCACATCCCCTCCAGCATCTGTTATTAGATTTCTTGACCCTGGCCATTCTTACTGGAGGTGGAAGCTTAGAGTTGTTTTGAATTGCATTTCTTTTATGTGTGTCTTATCAGTTTCTTTATACACGATCTTTGTTCAGAATGTACCAGTCTAGAAGATTGGGAACTGAGTATGATGGTGGGAATTTTTTTTTCTGACTGTGTACAATGAGAACTTTTACAGTCCTCTAAGCAAGTAGTATCTGCTTTTTTTTTTTTTTGGTGGGTCATAGGGCTTGAACTCAGCCTAGCTGCTGTCTCTTCACTGTTCTGCTCAAGACTACTTCCCTACCCCTGGGCGTAGGCGTTGTTCCTGAGCTATTCAACTCAAGATAAAAGTCTCTGGTCCTTTTGTGCCTTTGAACCTTGATCTTCAGATCATATCCTCCTGAGTAACTAGGATTACAGGTGTGAGCCACCTTGCCCGGCTCAGTATCTGCTTTTTAACTATCATTAAGCAGTTGAACAACAAAGTTAAACTTCTATAAGTAAGGTTGTAAGTACAGTGCATCTTGATCAGTGTCACCCCTTTCATCATTCTTCTCTGTTCCCCACCCCCCATTCCTACCCTTAAATCATAAGACTGTTTTTATGTAACATACATTGAATTTAAATGACTGCATTTGTTCACCCTTCCTTTCTCCATCCATGTGCCTCCCCATTGCCTTCCCCCAAAACATGTTTTTTTAATGAAATAATATTTGTATGATTTTATATTACCCAAAAGTTTGAGGGCTGGGAGCATAAGCTTAAGTGGGATAGCACATGCTCTGAGTTAAAACATAGTATTGCAAAAGTGTACATTATGGTACACTATGTACAGTGTACATTATGGTACACTGTGAAAGGTTGGGGGGGTTTGTTTTGGAAAGTTAAATTCTACCGTAATTTAGAATGCCATTCTCTTTCCATACTGTGGTAACATGTCAGTTTTGTTTTCTTCTGAAGTACTAGGAATCCAACCCAGGGGCTTTATGCTTTGCACTATACCTAAATCCTGCTAGCCCCACTTGTCACCTATTCATGGTATCTGCACATGTTTAAAGATAACAAACAATATTGGGAAGAAAGTAGTTTACATAGTTCTTAATTGAAAGATTTTGTTTTACAGTTTCTTTATCACAACTAAATTTTATTTTAATGAGTTTGTATTTTTAGGTTCAATTCTGCAGGAAAAAACATTGGTATTAAGTTTATGTATTTTGTGTTATTTGCCTCACATAGACAGTCCAGCTACTTTGTAAGTAGTTATGTCAAAGGAAGAATAAAAATTCGTTACATCTTGTACCATAATGTTAAAGATTCAAGATTGACTTAAATCGTAAGCATAGTGTAATGTTTATTCCTGTCCTCTGTATTTGTCAGGAAATCTTAACAAGAGTAAAGTTTCCTGGTGCTGTTTTGGGAGTGCAGGGCATAAAAGATTTCCATAAAAAGGCATAGGATTTTCTTGGAAGACCATAGTAGTTTTCTAACTTGGCAGTAATGAGTAAGAACTCCCTTTAGAAAGAAAATATTAATTCCAGTTATTCTTATAAGAAATTATGTGTATGTTTTCATATGTGAGCAGCTGTTGTATTGACAAATATGCTTATGTGTACACGGTAGTAGCCAATGACATGTGTTAAGTGTAAAGAAAATTTTGTTTATAGTATTTAAAAATGGCTTTGAAGCTAAAATATCTTACTACTTTTATTAAGGAACAGAGGCCAAATAGTTGGTTGTTGAGGACTATCCCCCAAAATTTGATTATCTCAAGTTCTTCCCCTAATTTCTGCTACTTTAGGAAAACTATAAAGGCTTTAGGAAATGTAAGTGAGTTTTGGTATTTTAGGATTACTTTTTAGAAGTTGCACATTTTTTTTTTACAGAGATGGTGGATTTATATATCATTATAGCAATAGTAGTCCCCAGACATAAAAGACCTAGAAAGAGAGTTAAGACTAGGATGATCTTACCAAGACATGAGAAAGGGTATCAATGTTTGTGAAGTAATGCACCTTCTACCTGGTGAATATAATGTAACCTTTCTATTAATTACAATAAATATATATGAAAAAAGAATAGGATGATCTTTCTGCATAAAATATATACATATTTTATTTAAATGAGAGAACCTCTAATACATCTATGGTTTTTTTTTTTTTGGAGGGGAGGTTTCTATTTCAAGTATCTGCTATGGTTTTAATAACTACCATCTTTCATAACAAAGAGTTGTGAGCCTATATGTATATAGTTCCTTGGTTGCTGTTGCCCCTCCAGACATTGTTTCTATTAGGTGCTTTTTTGAGAGGAATCACAGACTTAATTTCTCCAAGAAAGTATAATCTGGAGTGGGGAGTTTGGCCCAGTGGTAGAGTGCTTGCCTAGCATGCACAAAGACCTGAGTTTGATTCCTTGGTACCACATACATAGGAAAAAAGCAAGAAATGCTGCTGTAGCTCAAGTGGTAGAGTTCTAGCCTTGAGAAAGCCCAAGGACAGTGCCCAGGCCCTGAGTTCAAGCCCAGGACTGGCAAAAAAAAAAAAAAGTATAATCTTTCTTTCTAAACCTTCTCTTGTATTTCCTGCTTTAATAGAAAGTCTGTTATAAGCAATCTGTTTGCTCAAACTAGGGTAGTTAGACATAATCCTTCGCTTTTCTTCTTTCTAGTAAGTTTTGAACAGTTACATGGTTCTGGCAGTCTTGTCTTGAGAAAAACACTATTCTTCACCATAGAATTGCAGTGTCTTCTAAGTGTTCTTTCTTGTTTGGTCTTCTCCTTTTTAGTTATCTTTCCAAAATGTATGTGTAACCATAATAACTTTTTTTAAATTACCTCTTTTCTCCCCTTTGCTTAATGGATAAAATGCAAACTAACTTGACAGATTCCTTTGCAAGCATAAGTCAATCTCATTAACAAGCTCTATCTTCTATAGCTTTTTAATAAACCATGTGTTCTAACCACACTAACTAACCTAATTTGTGTTCTGTGTATATGTGTGATACTTTTAATTTATTATGCCATTTCCTTAGAATCGAAAAACTATCATGGAATCTCCTCTGCCCTTTCATCCTTTCCTAAACATATATGTCTATACTATATTCATGTCATACTTTATTATCCTTTCTCCTTTCTAAATTTCTTGAAGATAGGAAGCATGTATTTTTTTAATTTCTATTTTTACTTCTGTTTTTCTAACTCCTATGGCCAGACTTAGAAGACACTTTGTAAATATTTTATTTAGATTAGAATAATCATCCATGCCTGCTATGAACATAAATGGTGGTACTGTCAGAAATTCCCGACTGAGTTATCTTAAGCCAAGTCTTACATGTAGTAGTGTACATGTAATAAAGCACACATATTTTAATCATCACCTCTAAACTACCTGTACTGATCTTCTGACACAGGAGCTTTGTTTTGTCTTTCCTGTAAAGAATTTTGTATAAGGAGAATCATACAAAATTTGCTCCTGTCTAGCTCCTTTTACTAACATGAGATTGACTCCTGTCTAGCTCCTTTTACTAACATGAGATTGCTCCTGTCTAGCTCCTTTTACTAACATGAGATTGACTCATGTTGTCTTCATTCCTTTTTATTACTGAATAGAATTCCATTAACTGGATATATCACCATTTAGCCATTCTTGGGTACTTGGATTGTTGCTAGGTTTTTGCTATTATGAACAAAAAAAAAGAACTGAAGTACATTTATCTCTTAGCATATTGTTAAATTTGTTGAAAAGACTGAATTGCTTTTAGCTCTTCCTTGATGTTCTATTGTTATGTAGGAGGTTAGTTAACCCAAATATTTTTGGCTTCAGTCACCAATAACTAGCCAGATGCTGATGGCTTATGCTGGTAATCCTACTAATTCAGGAGGCTGAGATTTGAGGATTGCAGTTCAAAGCCTGCCCAGACAGGAAATTCTGTAAGACTTTCATCTCTAATCATCAAGAAGCCAAAGTGAAGCTGCTGCTCAGGTGGTAGAATGCTAGCCTTGAGCAAAAAAAAAAAAAAAAAAAAAAAGCACAAGGACAGCACTCATGCACTGAGCTCAAGCCCCAGGAACAGCACAGGAAAAAAAAAAAAAAAACAACTCAGTAGACTATTGTTTTATTTACTGACTTTTTACCTTACAATGTTGGGGAATACTTAGCCTGAGGGCTGTACCGGTACATAAAATGATTTGGGACATAATGTGACAGACATATATGCTTTTCATATCCTTCTCATCAGCTGCCTGTGGCTTTCTGCTTGTACTGATAATTTTGTGTGGCCACAAATGATGTTATAAATAGACAAATGACCCTTGGCAGCAAAAATCTTCTCCATCCCTGTGACATAGGGATAAAAAGTAGTGTTTATATAGGCCAGGAGTGTGGCCTAGTGGTAGAGTGCTTGCCTAGCATGCATGAAGCCCTGGGTTCCACATATACAGAAAAAGCCAAATGATACTGTGGCTCAAGTGTAGAGCGCTAGTCTTGTGAAAGCCCAAGGTTGGAGCCCAGATCCTGAGTTCAAGTCCCAGGACTGGCTAAAAATAAGTTTATATTCCTTTTGTCCTCTGTAACAATTTGATCTTATAGAGTATATTCCTTCTTTTCATTTTCTTTAATAATTTTCTTTCATTTCTGGTAGTATTTGCTAGGCAGATACTCTACACTTGAAGTACAATCCTAGTCCTATTTTACTGTAGTTATTGAAGGGATAGGAACTCACATTTATACCTGGTGGCTAGACTGTAATCCTTCTGTTTACATTTCCCATCTAGCTGGGATGACAGATGTATGCTACCATGCCCAGCTTTTAGTAGTGATTGGGTGTTGCTAACTTTAATGTTTAGGCTGACCTCAAACCACAATCTTCCTAATCTCTGCCTATGAAGTAGTTGTGATTGCAGGTACACCCAACAAGTACCTGGTCAGTATATTATGGGGGTTGGGTGCAGATGGGTGGTAATACTCAGGTTTATATTCAGGACCTTACATCCTCTAGACAAATATTCTGTCATTTCAGCCATTCCCAGCAGCCTTTTTGCTTTTAGTTAATTTTTAGATAGGGTCTTGCATTTTTGATAGATTCAGCAATTTTCCTTCCCATGCCTCCCATATAGCTAGTATACAGGCATAAAACATCACACCCAGTTTGTTGAGATAAGATCTTACTAACGTTTCTCCCCTGAGCTGTCTTCAAAATACTGTCCTCTTGATCTCTGCCTCCTGAGTAGCTAGAGTCATAGGTTTGCTCTACCATGTTCAGCTATAGTGATGAACAAAATAGTGTAGAATTACTAGGTAATACTATTTAGGTAAAATAATAAGCAAACAAAATACCCATGTACTTAATATTAAAGCTCATGAGTGAACATTTCAAAAAAATGTAAATGGTTTAAATTATGGCTTTGCCTTTTAATCAAATATTCTTAGAATTAACTTGAACAGGCTAAGGATTGGCAGAAATCTTTAAGCAGTTTGGAGGCATGGCAGTAGTCTTACAAGTCTATGTGAAAATATACATGATTTTTACAATATGGTAAAATATGTAGTTCTTTAGATAGTATCAAAGAAAAGAAGAAAAGCAAAATAAGATCCCACATTTGATGTAACAGTGGTAGATTTCTTTACTAGTATGTTTGTTAATTTTTTTTTCTAATTTTTTCAGAGTGTCAAAATTTAAAAATACCACACCATGCGTGAGTACAAGCTAGTAGTCCTCGGCTCAGGAGGCGTGGGGAAGTCTGCTCTGGTAAGTTAGCCACTAACTCATTGGTATATAATATATAGAATTTTGGTTTTTGTCTGCTTCCATTTTCCTAGTTGCTGAAAGGAAAATGGGGCACTTTTTTTGTAAATGTAATATCTGATCTATAAAGATATTTGTCATTCAGTAAATGTGGATAGTTTTATATCTGTGATTCGCTTTTCCTTTATGTGTTGAGTATTAGCCACTTATCAAGCATCAGTATTCATGTTTCAAAGAGGAACATGATTGTTCTCATGTTTAAGTAATTTTACTTTTTCATGGGAAAAGTGTTTATTATAAAGACTAATGAAGTCAGTTTTCCTGCACCACAAATTTCCATGGAAAGGTTTTTTTTAAAAATATTTCCTGTGTTGGTTTATTAAATAATTTTGAAGCTTCTATTATGTCAGATTCTGGTTTCACAAGAGTAAACAAAAATAGTAACAGTCTCTCATGGCATTCACATGATAGCATGTGATATACATACAATCAAAAAACTACTTAGTTGTAAATTCAGAGATGCTCTGAAAGAAAAATATGGACTGTTAAAAGAGAACCTGTGGGGAAAAAAAAAAGAGAACCTGTGAGGGCCAGGTTCTATTCCTCAGTACCACATACACCAAAAAAGCCAGAAGTGATGCTGTGGCTCAGGTGGTAGAGCACTAGCCTTGAGGAAAGCCCAAGGACAGTGCTCAGGCCCTGAATACAAGCCCGAGGACTAGCAAAAGAAAAGAAAGGGGGTGGGGGAAGGAGGAGAGAGGGAGAGTGTTATTTCTGATAACTTTCAAGTGGGGTGAAAGTGGGGACAAATGGATATGTTTTAGTACTTTGACCATTTTGTGTAATTTAGAAGAGAGACAAGAAAGTAGGAGGATTGGAATCTCATGACCTAGATTATTGTTCCTGGAAGTAGGGCCTAGACAGTAAAGAAGATGTGTGAGGACACGTAAAAAAGGAATAATTACATCAAGCTTTGTGAGATATTCAAATAAATGCATCAAATAAACACACAAATCTTCAAGGTCAGAACTTATTTCAGGTGCCAATAATATATTGATAGGACTTAATTACATAATAATTACATTATAAATATAATCTAGTACCTCTATAAGAATGTTTGAGAATACCTTTTTCAAGTACATAAAATTTTCTTTCATTTCTCAAAAATCTAGCTTATTGCCAGGCGCTGATGGCTCATGTCCATAATCCAGGAGGCTGAGATCTGAGACTCAAGGTTCAAAGCCAGCTTAGGCAGGAAAGATCATGAGACTCTTAGCTCCAGTTAACCACCAAAAAGCCAGAAATATAGGTGTAGCTCAAGTGGTAGAGCACTAGCCTTGAGTACAAAAACTCAGGGAGAGCTCCCAAGCTGAGTTCAAGCCCCAGGACCAGCACTAAAAAAAAAGCTTATATTAGTTGTTTAGAGAAAGATTTCATTGTTACATTTTCAAACTTCTTTACCATGTATTTACCATGTATTCCACTCACTCTCATCCCCCCTCTCTCACTCTCCCTTTCTCTTTTCCTAAAACAATTTCTTCAGATTACATTGTTCTAATTATGTAGTTGCAAACCTATGTATTTCTACCCCATTCAAACCTCTTTCCCACACAGTTAGCCCAGTTCACTCTAGTTCCCCAACAGAGCCTATTCTTTTACCCCATAGTCTGTTCCCCAATTCATCAAAAGCTTTCCTTGAGATTCTTAATGGTGTTTCCATAGCTACTTGCAGTGTATTACAGTTATTCACACTTTGTTCCTTCTCCCTTTTCTTAAGCTATTCCTTAAATTCATGTTGACTGTTTTTCCATATATATAAGATAAATGGTTATGAATATATAGGCATATACATTTCTTAAGAGTATATGCATGTATGTATATATGTATATGTTTTTTAGGTCTAGCTTCCACATATTAGTGAAAGTGTACAATATTTTGGAGTTTTTGTTACATTTTCTTGTGCTTGACGTCTTGCTCCTTCAATTGCTTGTCCAATATCATATCCTCCATTGCATCCATTTTTATATAAATGATGTTCATTTTTCTTTGTGATTATAGTGTATGTTCACCCCATTTTCTTCATCCACCAGCTATAGGTACCTCAGTCAATTCTATCATTTGGCTATTTGGACAGTGCTGCAATTAGCATAAATATCTGGCGACTTTCTGGTACTATATTGATTTGTTCTCCTTCAGCTATATGCCTAATAACAGTATGGTAGGGTCCTAAGGAAGGTTATAAAGGTTCAGTTTCAGTCTTCTATAGGTGAATACTGTTTTTCTAGGACCATTTATTGAAGAGGCTTATTTTTTTCCATTGTATATATTTTTTTATCTTTTGTCAGAAAATAGTTGACTGGCCAGGTGCTGATGGCTCACACCTGTAATCCTAGCTACTCAGGAGGCTGAGATCTTAGGATCATGGTTCAAAGCCAGCCAGGGAAGAAAAGTCTGCAAGACTCATATCTAATTAACCACTCAAAAAACTGGAAATGGTGCTGTGGTTCAAGTGGTAGAACACTAGCCTTGAGCTGGAGAGCTCAGGGACAGTACCCAGGCCCTGTGTTAAAACCCCATGACCAGAAAAAAAAAATGTGTTTTTATGTTGGTTCTTTCAATGAATAAGTACTGTTCTGTGGGTATACTGACAAAAGCAATGTACAAATTTAATGCATTACCATCAAAATCCCAGTATCATTCTGCACAGAATTACAGAAAATAATGTAAAAAGTTCGTGTGGAGGCATAAGACTCCAACAGAAAAGGCAATTCAAAGTAAAAAGAGCACTGTTGACGGTATCATAATACCAGAGTTTTGAACAGTCCTCTTGTTATTTTAATAGGCTTTCCATTGTAAGTTAGGAGTCTCCTCTTGTAGCTTTCAGCATTCTTTATAATGCATATTCAGTGTTTTTACTATAATATGTCTAGAAGTGTTTCTGTGACTTTGGAGTTCTGTAAACTTCTGTCAAACTGGTGCACTCTGGATGTCAGCAAAGTTTTATTCCATTATTTTGTTGAATAGGTTTGGTGCCTTTAGTTTTTACTTCTACCTTCTCTATCTCCATAATTCATGGATATGATCTGGTAGTATCCAAGAGATCTTGTAAGTCCTTGTTAATGTGTTCTGTGTGTCTGTTTTATCCTCAGTCTCTGATACCCTATTTTCAACTTTCTCTGTTCTGTTACTAGCCTTTTAATTGTCTTGTTTTTTTTTTTCCCTTTTCACTCTTACGAAAGTCCATCATTGTGGCATTACTGGTTTTTTACAGGATCCTTGTTTATGCATGAATTTTATGGTCTTTCATTGGGCTTGCACATCTAGGTCTAGGATTTTGCAGAGGTTTTAATCCTCCATATACTTTTTCACTTCATGGCTTCTTGTCACTACTTTAAGATGGAATGATGGCTGGGTTGATGTATAGATTAAGATCTGATTTTATTTTGTTGTTTTGCCAGTCCTGGGGCTTGTACTCAGGGCCTGGGCACTCTTCTTGGGCTTTCTCAAGGCTACAGCTCTACCATTTGAGCCACAGCACCACTTGCAGCTTTTTTTTTTTCTGTGTCTGTGGTACAGAGAAATCGAATCCAGGTCTTTGTGCATGTTACTCAAGCATTCTACCACTAGGCCAAACTGCCTTCCCTCTGCTGTTATTTTTAAGAGATAATAAGAGATTATTAAAGTATATGCTTATTTTTCCTTCCATTGTGTCAAGAATTTTCACCTTTTTATTTAAAGAAAGCACTTTGCAGTTTCATATCACAACCCATAAGCTTTGGTGTTGCTAAGTAAAGTATTATTTAAACATAGCACTACAAACATAGTTGTTACAGTATGACTAATAGCTAGGGATAGTGCATACAGCATGGATACACAGGACAAAGGAGTGATTCATGTCCTGTGTGGAAAAGATATGGGGAGATGGAGATGGCATGAGATTTCATCTTTATACTCAGAATAAAAATACAGTATAAAACTTATGAATTATTTATTTCTAATATTTCATATTTTTGGATCATAGTGGACTAAGTACATGAAACTGTAGAAAACTTCAAACCCTTGGAGTTTTTGGTTATCTAGATTTTTGAGGGTTTTTTTTTTTTTTTTTTTGCCAGTCTTGGGGTATGAACTCAGGAGCTGAGCACTGTCCTTGGACATATTTTGCTCAAGGCTAGTGCCCTGCCACTTGAGCCACAGCACCACTTCCAGCTTTTTCTGTGTATGTGGTACTGAGGAATTAAACCCAGGGCTTCGTGAGTGCTAGGCGAGCAATCTACCATTAGGCTGCGCTCCTGCCCCCTTTGTTTCTTTTTTTGCTCACTGGCTGGCATTCTACAACCTTTGCCTTACTTGCAGTTCTTTTTATTTCTTCTTTTGGTGGCCAGGGTAAAAGTTACTATAAATAGAGAGCCAAAAATAATAATTATCTAACAGTATAATAGCAATAGCCATATCAATGACAGTTTTTTCAACATAAGCATTTCTTTTTTGTAGTAAGTGTTCTTAGTTATACATGTGTCTTTGTATAATGTAATTATGTGTTTATCCAGAAATGTAACATAATTTTTATTTAATCTTTACAACTCTAGAAGGTTAAGCAGCATGCAGGGTTTGATTTTTCTTTCAAATATTTAACTATTCTCTCTCTCTCTCTCTCTCTCTCTCTCTCTCTCTCTCTCTCTCTCTCTCTCTCTCTCTCTCTTTCTCTCCCTCTCTCGTTTTATTTTGTTTGTTTTCCTCCCAGACAGTTCAGTTTGTTCAGGGAATTTTCGTTGAAAAATATGACCCGACGATAGAAGATTCTTACAGAAAGGTAAAATTTAAGCTATGTACATAAATATTTGGAAATAGTTCATTGTGGCTTTAAAACTTGATTTATAGAATTCCTTCCTAAAAATGTTTTAAGAAAACCAGGAGCCAGTGGCTCATGCCAATAATCTTAGCTACTCAGGAGGCTATCATCTGAGGATTGTGGTTCAAAGCCAGTCCTGGCACAAAAAGTCCATGAAACTCTTATCCCCAATTAACTACCAGAAAACTGGAAGTGGCACTGTGGTTCAAGTGCTGCCTTGCACTGAAGAGCTCAAGGACAGTGCCCAGGCCCAGAGTTAAAGCCCTACTACCAACAACAACAAAAAAAAACCTAAGTAGTCAAAGCTATCCATTGCTCCCTCTCTCCCCAAAATCTAATTTTCAGATATGAAAAGATTATATTGCTAAATAATCTGCTTTTAGAATTTATCTTTAGTAGCGTAACTTTTGTTAAGTTCATTGAGGTAGAGCTGGAGGCATGGTGCAAGTGGTAGAAGCCTTGTCTAGTTCAAATCGTTCAAACTCCAGTACCTAAATCTGTACAGTCAGTGCACTTGACAGAGCCGTTTTACTATTCAAGATGGAAATAGTTGTGTTGTAGATACAAGTGAAACTACTGACCTGACTCATTTCCTGTACATCCTCAATGACAGTTTTGCAGATTAGCATGCTTGCCCTATATCTAGTGGAATGATGAGTTTGTAGCACCACCAAGTGCTTCCTATCAGTTCCTTCCAGACACAGAAACAGAGTTGTAATAGCTTGAAGGATAAAGCATGTACTTTTAGAAGACAGTGTTGTTCTACTAAAATTTCCCCATAATAAATTAATGATTAAATCTTTAGCCATAAAGCAAGATCTCTTTATAGAATGCTGAAGGACTTTCTTAATTTCTTCTTTATTAAGTTTCCCACATAGTTAATTGATAATCTTATGCCAACCTTCTCTTCTTTTATAAAACAATGGGAAAAAGAAATTGAGTTGTATTCAGTTCACCTTTTACACCATTTTTCTAAAGTCTTGAGCGATGTGGATGTATAGTTACTTTAATGTTTCACCAGAAGTAAGAAATCTGGAGACTATTTTACTAACATTTTTAAAATAGTGAAACCTCCAATATATAATTCATTGGCAGAATTTCTTTTCCCTAAAATTCTTTTGTATGCACTTTAAGCCACTTAATACTTTGTTTTATGAAAAAATAATAGACAGTAAACCCTCAATATGAATGGGCATATGGTTTCAGGAAGACCTCTGAAAAGAAAAAACACATATTTAGGATGCATAGAATTCAGAACTCCACTGTGGATGCTAGGTGTATCTTTCTGTAACTTCTGCTAAAAAGAAAAATGGTTTTCTTTTCATTGTTGATACCGGATTTTGAACCACAGACTTGTGCTTGCTAGACAGTGTTCTGCTACTGGAGCCACATCTTGCTTTGTGGGAGGCAGATTTTCTCAAAATTAAGGGCAGAGAGACAGCAGATCATGTAGTGATTTAAACACAATTGATTATAATGCAGGAGGAAGAGCTTTTCCACATCAACGGAGCTGTATAATGACTACTGCCGAATTAAAGTTTTTCATTTTGAAATTTCTTTTGATTAAAAAAAAATTTACTACACTTAGAACTATGTGTAATAAACTCACAAGTAAGATGAGATCATTGAATCTGTTTTCAGTTTTTCTTAAATTCCAAAGTAAGACTATTTCTCTTCTAATAACAAATAAGAGAGTATCTACATTCAACATTAACCATCCTGGCATCTGTAACATTTAGGAAAATGTACTTGAGATCCCTTGGTATGTATTGTGGTACCAAGTTTAGTCTTCATTAACACGGCAAACTTTCAGCTGAAGAAAGGTTTCATAGTAGTTTTGGATAAAGACAGAAGTAAGACAGAATGACATATTGATGTTAATTTCCCTTTTTGGTTGTTGTTCTTTTTACCCCCACAGCAAGTTGAAGTAGATTGCCAACAGTGCATGCTGGAAATCCTGGATACAGCAGGAACAGTAAGATATTTTGTCATATCTTTTGATAGGTTTTTAACTTGTAAATAGATTTTGTCATTTGAATAATTCTGTGTAGAACTACTTATCCTCATTTTTTTGGTATTTTTTTTTTGCCAATCCTGGGCTTGAGCTCAGGGCCTGAGCACTGTCCTTTTCTCAAGACTAGAGCTCTACCACTTGAGCCTCAGAACCACTTTTGGCTTTTTCTTTTTTCTGTGTATGCGGTACCGAGGAATCGAATCTGGGTATTCGTGCATGTTAGGCAAGCACTCTACCATTAGGCCAAACTCCCGGCCCACTTATCCTCATTTTTAAAAATTCCTTTCATAGGGTATCAATGTATGTGAATTAATGCACCTTCTATCTGGCGAATATAATGTAACCTTTCTATTAATCACAATAAAAATATATGAAGAAAAAAATCCATGTCAACTGGATATCAGAAATGAATTTTAAAAATCTCACCCTGCCCAGGGCTGCCAATAGCAGAGAGTCCCTCGGGGCCAAAGCAGCTTAGCCTACAGTGTTCCCTGATTTAAGAAAAATCAAATGTCTAAATCCATATCTTCACCTTCCCTAAAAATGGAAGGATATGTAAGCCAATTTCTATTTTTGGTTGACCCACCGAAGTCAGCCAAAACCGAGCTCCAGTTTAAATGTTAACATTTCCTCCAACAAAAATGTGCTTCTATTGTTATCAAGTGTAGAGGAATGTAAAAATCTTAATAATGTTGAGAATTGCTTGTTTGAGAACTATCTCTGGTGAAGTACTTTTTGGAAATGAAGGCTTCTGTGCATTTGGATAGAATTCATTAAAATACTCTTTTCACCATGAGAAAAAAATTCCTTTCATATAGAGTTTCTCAAATTTACCTAGGTGTATTTAAATTTTCTAAATAAATACTTAATGCCCATGTATTATGATTTAATTGTATACCCAGTTTACCTTTAGAATGTATATTTTGCCTTTCTTCTCCTTGTATTGAATTAAGTAATGTTCTGAAAGAGTCTAAAAGTAAAGTTATTTTAAATTGATAATTTAATTAAGGTAAATATTTCTCTTTCTGAAACTATTCCCTCAGTAGTTAACTGATTCAATGAATCCAGCTTCCCATAGCTTTTCAGACACTATATATGTTTCTTCTCGGGGTGAGGCACTTCCTATTCCCTTTTGTCTGCATTACCTTTCCTCTGCATACCCATAGAGCTTCCTTTTTTACCTTCCTTACTACCTTCTTGTGAGCCTTCCTGTTTAAAATATTAATTTCTGCTTTTGCCCTCAAAAGAAACTTGCTGTCCTCTTCTTTAGTTTTCTCTGTAATATATATTACACCATCTGGCATACATTACACTTTTATTTTTGTGTACCTTATACACTCATCCATATACTTTAGCCTCTCATGTTTACCAACACATCACTAGTGCTGCAACAGTGAACGCGCTCTGTGAATAATCTTCAAGTGACTGAATCTGGCAGAGTGCCCTTAGAAGGGAGGTTGGGATTCTTAGTAAGAGGTAATACCAACCACAGCAGTTCTGTAAGAGGCTTCAGACTAGATTGTTCTTCAGACTAGATTTTTTAAACTCAGATTGGCTATATGTATTTACTTTGATAATACATAGCAGAGAGAATGTGGTAAGAGTAGTAGAGCTAGCTAGAATTTCTAACAGCTTATAAATGAAAAATCCAGAGAAACTGAAATTTTTTCATGCTTCACAGAAAACCCTGGTAGGATGATCAAAAGTTCGTCAGTAGTTCTAGGCACACCAAAGGCCAAACTTTGAGGCTAAGAAAATGGCTAAGGGGTAGCATAGCTGACTTCTTGGAATACAAATTAAGTGCATCAATCAAGGTGGAAGAATTAGAAATATTTCAGGTGTAGCAAACAGAATACAGGGAGTGATGATGGGAGGGAGTAAACCAAAAAAGCAAAAGACTGCACTAAAGCTTTTTGGTCTTAACTTTTATATTTAATGCTTCCAAAGATAAGAGGATTGAATAAAAGAACCAAGACATTACATTTTTAATATTCTTCTATATATGCCTTGTTAATACTACATGTACAATTCTGTTGCATATTATTTTCTTTTTTTTTTTTTTTTTGCCAGTCCTGGGCTTGAGCTCAGGGCCTGAGCACTATCCTTGGACTTTCTCAAGGCTAGAGCTCTACCACTTGAGCCTCAGCACCACTTCCGGCTTTTTTCTATGTATGTGGTACCGAGGAATCGAACCCAGGTCTTCATGCATGCTAGGCAAGCACTTTAACCACTAGGCCAAACTCCCGGCCCCTGCATATTATTTTCTATAGATATGTTTTAACTATACAGTTACATTATAATGCCATCAAATAAGAGTTGGTTTTGAAATCAAAACAGAAGTAATTTTTGTTCTATATGACTATATAGCACAGTGACTAAACGTTAACAGTTAGTGAATCTAATTGTTATATGATGATGATTCTTGTCTTACTCATCTTTTTCCAAAGGTTTCAAGTGGAGTGATAAAAGTACATGAACAAGCTCCAGGAGAGATTTTTGAGGCTGCCCAGTCTAGATGATTAGGTTATAATTCAGAAGGTTTCTGTTTGGCAGCAATTATTATAAATCATCCAAAAATTAATTAGGATCTGTATATAAAAAGGAAATTAGAGGGGCTGAGAGTTTAGCTAGTGGTAGAGTGCTTGCCTAGCATGCACAAAGACCTGGGTTTCATTCCTCGGCACCACATACATAGAAAAAGCTGCAAGTGGTGGTGTGGCTCAAGTGGCAGAGCTCTAGCCTTGAGAAACCCCAAGGGCAGTGCCCAGGCCCTGAGTTTAAGCCCCACGACTGGCCAAAAAAAAGGGGGGGGACGTTACATTGAGCTCAATATATAAAAGTAAATTGAGATAGTTCTGTATTCCTTCTAAGTCTAGTTTGTTATCATTGTTTCTAGTCACTCAAACATAAACATGAACATTCTCTAGAAAATTGCTAAAAATTACCTTTATTAATGTTTTATATTTTCGGACATGACTGTATGTTTAAAAGAAAGGTATCGAACCTCATTTGTGATTATTCTGTTTAAAATAATTTTGGTATATATTCAACATGTATATATTATGGCTTCTTTTTTTTTAACTATAGGAGCAATTTACAGCAATGAGAGATTTGTATATGAAGAATGGCCAAGGGTTTGCACTAGTATATTCTATTACAGCTCAGTCCACATTTAATGACCTACAGGACTTGAGGGAACAGATTTTGCGAGTTAAAGACACAGAAGATGTAAGTATGTTTTCCTCTCTCTAAGACATATTGCCATCTCTGTGGCCCAATAAAACATGCCTGCTTTTCTATTAGTTGAAGATGTATATAGAAGATATCTCTTACATTCCCAAAAGAACTTTTAACGTTCAAAATTAGCCTACAGATTATATGCTGAGATGTTGAGAAAATGACACATAGTACTCATTGTGGGTAAAAAATATGACAGAGAAGGGACAGGAGTCCTTCAAAGATGTAGGACTCTAGTTAAGCTTTGTCACACTGGAAATAGTGTCACATCAGGAACCATCATGTTATGCTCTTATTTTTTAAATTCTGTTGTTATAGAGTTTACTTAACATGTATTTTTTTCTTTTTAAATTAATTAACTGGATTGATTTTTTTAAATTTTGCTTTAGAAGTCTTGAACATTTTGGGGTCCAGGAGCATGACCTTGTGGTAGAGTGCTTGCCTAGCATGCACAAAGCCCTGGGTTCAATTCCTTGGTACCATATACACAGAAAAAGCCAGAAGTGGTGCTGTGGCCAAGTGATAGTGTTAGCCTTGAGAAAGCCCAAGGACAGTGCCCAGGCCCTGAGTAGAAGTCCCAGGACTGGCCAAAAAAAAAGAAAAAAATGTGACATTTTTGTTGTTGTTCCAGTATGGGGGCTTACAGGTAGGGCTGGGGAACTTTTTTTCATTCAAGATTAGAGCTGTCACTTGAGACACACCTTCACTTAAGATTTGTGCTGCTTAGAGAGATATGCCTCCTGGACTGGGCTGGCTTCTAATCAAAATCCTTAACTCTTAGCCTCTTGAGTAGCCTAGATTATAGGCAGGAGCCACCGACACTTGACTTGATTTGCTTTTTTGAGACAGGATATTGCTGTATTGCCCAGGCTGCCATCACCCTCTCCATTCTCTTGCCTCTACCTCCCAAGTGATGGGATTACAGATGAATGATGGCCTTAGAAATCTTATTTGATAATTGAATTTATCTAATGGTGTGCATCTTTGCCTCACCTCTGTAGAAATACAATGTATATATTTTACACTACCACGCCCTGACCCCTTCATTTTTATTTTTAATCTTCTTTTACTGTCTCACCTAAATAATTTTAAAGTCTAAATGTTACCCATAGAAGTAGAACTAGTAAGTACTAGCTTGGTCTTGTCACTCTTTTGAGGTGTTTATTATACTTGTGAGATAATACAATTAATCCACTTAGTCCCAGTGAGTATATTCTTCATGTTATAGGACATTCCTTTTCTTTCAGATCTTTCTACTTGGAATCTACTGGCTATTTGTAGTAGTCCATCCGAGAAATTTAGGATTATATTCTTTTTTCTTTTTCTTTTTTGCCAGTCCTGGGGCTTGAACTCAGGATCTGGGCATTGTCCTTGGATACTTTTTGCTTAAGGCTAGCACACTATCTCTTGAGCCACAGTACCACTTCCAGCTTTTTCTGAGTATGTGGCACTGAGGAATCGAACCCAGGGCTTCATACATACTAGGCAAGTACTCTACCACTAGGCTATGCTCCCAATCCCTAGGATTATATTCTTAAACTAATTTGGCATATGAATCTGGTAGGATCTCTTTCATATTCATTTTATTTTTCATATTCTCTCTAACCCCACACTCAGATACTCAGTCCTTATACATTAAGTGTTGATAAAGCTTACCATGTGACTAATAATTTCGTAGTAGTAATTCTTTATTAAGATAAGGCTAAAATTATGATGTTATAGTTTATTCTACTTTTTTTTCTCCTTCCCACAGGTCCCAATGATTTTGGTTGGCAATAAATGTGATCTGGAAGATGAGCGAGTAGTTGGCAAAGAACAGGGCCAGAATTTAGCAAGACAGTGGTGTAACTGTGCCTTTTTAGAATCTTCTGCAAAGTCAAAGATCAATGTTAATGAGGTACCTACAACTGCTGAGTTCACAGTTTTGGTTTTCTTTGAATTAGCCAGAATTTTTAATAAAATACTTGTAACTGTTATTCATAAATATATAAATAGATTGTAAAATCAAGAAGGAAAATGCAAAATTGCTATTATAATAAACCTTTTTTGAGTAGGAGGATGTTAGAACCTTCTTGACCATCTCAGAATTTGGTTTTGTGAGTCATGCCTTAGTTTTGCTGTTGCATTCTGGAAAGTTTAGTTAAAAACTCAATCTTTGGCCAGGAGTTTGGCCTAGTGGTAGAGTGCTTGCCTAGCATGCAAAAAGACCCGGGTTTGATTTCTCAGTACCACATACATATAAAAAAAGCTGAAAATGGTGGTGTGGCTCAAGTGGCTCTAGCCTTGAGAAAGCCCAGGCCCTGAGTTCAAGCTCAGGACTGGCAAAAAAAAAAAAAAAAGATTTTGTGTATATATGGTTTCAGTCCTAAAGGTACACACATGGGTTTTTTGTTGTTGCTGTTGTTGTTTTGGTTTTTTTGGTTTTTTTAGCTGTAAATCAAACACTCCTCTGTCTTAAGAAGCTAAATTGACTGGAGAGCTTATATAAGCTACATATCTCTGTGTGTAAAGAGCTATTATAAGAAATTAGTATAATTCCTAATTGCCCCAACTAATCAAGCAAAAACCTAAGATTCTTTGGCTTTTCTTTACCACAAGCCTTAAAAAAAATAATAACAACAACAGAGTGAGCCTTTTTTCCCCCTTTCTCTTGCCTAGGTGCTTGCCATTTGTATTGTCACAGGTACTCAGAATTTAGGTCATCTGAAACATAGATTTAGCGTGAGTGCATTAGGTGTTCAGAGGCCTGTGGTTTTGCCTGGAGTTTCTCTCTGACCTTTGGTTCTGTAAGTCACCTTTTCTTGACTGATGCATGCTTATAAACTATTATCTCTGTCTCTACCTTAAAATGTCCAACATCTGGCAGAAAATGATTCAGGAATGCCAAAACTGCTGGGGGCTGTGGTTAATCCTAGCCACTCAGAAAGCTGAGATCTGAGGATATCAAGCTTCAAAGCCAGCCCAGGCACAAAAGGACCTGAGACTCTTATCTCCAATTAACCTCTAGAAAATGGGAAGTGTGGCTTGGCTCTAGGGTAGGGTGGTAGCCTTGAGCTGAAGAGCCCAGGAACAGTGCCCAGGCTGAGTTCAAGCCCATGACCCACAAAAAAATCAAAACTTGTTTTTTTTAGATGAAATCATGTTTAGCAAGTAGATTAAAAACAAGAAATCCATAATTACATTTATTTAGCAGTTACTTACTAAGTACCTTCTGTTTGTCTGGTACTTTTTTAGACATCCTGGTAACATTCATCTGGACAGACATTGTTCCCACTCCTAAGTTTACATCTCGTTGGGGGAACAAGTCCTGTTGAGATCTTCTACAACAGTTATTTCTTATTTCAGTGTCAAGTAAATGAAAAAACATAGCCATCTAGCTTCAACTTTTTCTATTGACCAGTTTCCCAAAGGTTATTTTGAAAAATGTGACTATGATAAAATTTTGTTAATAGTTTTATTTTTTTGTATTTTTAAAGTCACTTTGCTGAAGGATATATTGTAATTGGTGATTTCACTTGACTAATAAAACAGTGGTGCTCTGTTGCTTTCTGTAGGATGATTGGCCTTAGGGATCTGGCTCCTTACTGTTTCTGTCCTCACATCTGAGTTCATTTGGTCAGCTGATTATAACTTGGACAGAGCCCAGTGGAAAGGAACTGTTCCTCCTCTTCTATCATTACATATTTATGGAAACCTATGAAACCTCCTTGGGGTTGCAGTTGCCAGTGTAGCAGAGTGCTACTTTGGTAAGGGTTTATAACAGCATGAAATAGCATTAGCCTTTTTAAGAACTTTAACATTTTTGGAGCCAGATGCTGGTGGCTCAACACTTTTAATCTTAGCTACCCAGAAGGCTAAGATATGAGAATTGCATTTCTGAGCTACCTGGGGCAGACAAATCCAAGAGACTATTATCTCTAATTAGCCAGCAAAAAGTCAGAAGTGGAGGAATGTCTTAAATAGTAGAGCACCAGCTGTGTGTAAAAAGGCCAAGTAGGAACATGAGGCCCCAAGTTCAGGCCCAAATACACATACCACACACACACACATATTATCTTTCTCTGTCTCTGTCTCTCTCTGCCTTTTTGAGAAACATGAATTTCATGCTAGAAATTCTTGACTATAATTTGAGGGTTTTTTTGTTTTTGCTGTTGTCGTAGTTGTTTTAAATCCTATAATCTAATAATCCAACTACTGGATTTCTTTGATAGCAATTTCTCGGAGAGCCTAAGCTGTCATGTAAATGTTTGTGTGATTTTCAAATACCCAAAGATAGAGGGAAAATTCTTTCAGCATTAGGTTCTCAGCTTTGGATTCAACTTTCATCCTCAAATTTGAAAATAAACAAGGGCACACTGCTTGTTCAGAATCCTCTGATTGCAATTTTTCTTAATTCTTATTTTTATTCTATATTCTTTGCTTATATTTTTCTTTAATTCTTATACATGACTTTTGCTATGTTTTAACAAGTAGCATATGTATAGCTGTACTAGAATCAAATCCATCTTACTCAATAATTAATTGTTCTTTACTCAGGCTCGAATAATAATTGGAATCAAGACATCCCAAATTAGGAATGGGAGAGGGATTGAGAAACTCTATTCTGTGTTCCCTTTAGATTTTTCTATAGTTCAGAGAGATGAGGAAGAACCTAGGCTGGGGACTTTCAGCATTTCTAACCAAATATTATAGTTGTGAACTTGCCCTCATCACTGAACCATCTGCTGCTGTGAGGTAGGCAATGTTTTCCAAAGAAATAATTTAGAATACTGCAAACTTCAGTTACCTGTATAATATGTGCCAGAAACTGGAGCATGGCATGAAGAAACTGAAATCTTAACTATGTATGTGCTTGATGAGTGAACTGTCCTGGTTTATCTTCTTATTACTTTTCATGTTGTAGCTTACACACTGAGCCTCCAGAACCAGTTCCTACATAGCATATACACATTAAGTTCTTGAAGCTTCACAGCTGTGACACAGCTTGGTCTTTGGAGTTGTTAACAACAGCTACCATTTTGTTAATGAATTTTGTGTTTTCAAATTATTTTTAGAAATGAGATAAGATAGTTATTAAGTTGTTTCAAGAAGATGAACATGAGAGGATTGGGTATCATGAGTGAGTTACTTAGAGCTTCAGGATAAATCAGTCCTTTTTTTTTCTTTATAACAATTTAGTCTTGAAGTCTTGAGGCCACTGGAAAAAAATAAATAAATTTTTAAAAGAAATTATCACCATCTTTAATTTGTTTACTGTGTTAAAGAAATGTAAGCCAGGGGCCAGGAGTTTGGCTTACTGGTAGAGTGCTTGCCTAGCATGCCCAAAGATCTGGGTTTGATTCCTTGGTACCACATACATAGAAAAAAGCCGAAAGTGGTGCTGAAGCTCAAATGGTAGAGCTCTAGCCTTGAGAAAAGTCCAAGGACAATACCCAGGCCCTGAGCTCAAGTCCAGGATTAGCAAAAAAAATGTAAGCCAATAGTATTTTAAATATTTTACATTTAAATTTACTCAAAAAAGCAATAAATACTTTCTGTTTAACTCTTCAACCACATTTACCAGTTATTAATATTTTGCCATATATTTGCAAAAATCATATCCCTTTATTCTTAAATATTTATGTATATCCTTGAATCAAAGACATCTTCCAAGAAAACCACAGCTATTAAAATTGGGAAAATTGGGCTACAGGTGTAGCTCTGTTTGATTCCCTTTGCCTAACATACATGAGATCTTGAGTTTAGTTTCCAGCATGGCAAAGTAATGACAAAAAAAATAAAATTAGGAAAATTGACTTGAGTAATAATTTTGTATTCTAGATCATGGAATATAAAAGTGAGTGAATGCATTTATAGAAAAGTACCAAATTCAGCTGATCTAGTTCATATTTTAACCTTTTGGCATACTTGGAGGTATAAAACTGTACAAGCACATCAGAATTAAAATAACTTGTTTTAGATGATTGGGAGGGAGGTAGAGAAAACAAGACAAAAACATGAGAAGGGGTATTAATATTCAAGAAGTAATATACCCACTACCTGACGAATGTAACTGTAATCCCTCTATACATTACCCTGACAATAAAATACAATAAAAAATAATAACCTGTTTGGGGGCCAAGGGCCAGTGGGTCACACCTGTAATCTCAGATGCTGAGATCTGAGGGTCATGTTTCAAACCAGCTCAGGCAGAAAAGTCTTAAGATTCTTACCTCCAGTTAACAAACAAAAAAGCTAAATGTGGTATAGAGTGCCAGCCTGAGCAAAATAGCTAAGGGATAGTACCCAGGCCCTAATTTCAAGCCTTAGTATTTGCACAGAAGCAAAAAAAAAACATGTTTGTTACACAAGTACCGTTGTGTCTCTGCCTTTTCATACAAAAGTGAATCCACAAGATTGATTAGCATATTACTTGTCTTAATAGACAAATAATTCTACTTACAGAAGAATTAAGGTAACCAAAAAGGAGAAAAATAATTTGTGTCTTTATGTGACACTTGAAAGAAAGACATTTCTTTTATATTTTTTTGTGTATAAACAGAACCTGAATCTATACATGAAACAAACTGTAACTCTACTAGTCTTTATTTCTCAGAAATGGCAATGCCCTAAAAGACATAATCGAAGAAACTGTTGCCTACTTTTAAAAGACTAAAGCCTACAGAGAAGATACAGTGTGTGAATCTGGATATTTCTGTCCCTTGGGGGGAATCTTGTTATCACAGTTCTGGGATAGTTTACAAAACTGAATTCCCACTATTGGTAATACAAAGTAACTTATCAGTACATAAGTATCTTGAGTGGGATAACTATACTGAGATCACATAAAAGAATATCCTGTTCTTGGAAGTACACACTGAACTATTAAGGAGTCTGTGATATATATGCCAAAAATAAATGTGTGAATGGTAAGAGAAAAATAGTAATGTAAAAGTGGCAAAATACTATTGATTGGTGGCTCTAAGAAGACTAGAAGTTCTCTGGTATTATTGTAATAATACCGTTACATTTTGTAATATTTTATCATTTGTAAGTTCACTACTTTTTTTTTCCTGTCTTTTTTTTTTTTTTTTGGTATTGGGAATTGAACCCAGGACCTTCCATTTATAAAGCAAATGCTTTGCCATTGAGCTGTACCCCAGCCCTCACTATTTCACTTTTCACTACTAACTCTGTTTTCAATTTACATTGAATGTCTAAAAATAGCCATTTTCTTTCTTTACCAGTTGGTTAACTCCTGCTTTATTTACCCTGAGCATTAGCAGGGGCTTCTACAAATCCTGACTTCAAAACAAATCAGCAAAATACAAATCTCAAAGCAGAATAATATTTAATAGAATCAAAATTGTTTTGTAGAACAAGATCTCAGATATTGGTTAAAATAAATGTTTTTCTTCTTTTTACCTAGATATTTTATGATCTGGTCAGACAGATAAATAGGAAAACACCAGTGGAAAAGAAGAAGCCTAAAAAGAAATCATGTCTGCTGCTCTAGACCTGAATCAGCAGCAGCTCTGAGCCCAGGTAAGGTACTAAAAGCTAAACAAATACTTTTCTCACCATCTTTTTTCCCCATTTTTCTTGTTCCTCATTTCATCTTTTGTAGGTATTTCTGTAGCTTGTACACATTAGTCTGTTTTATTTACCTCTTCTTCACAGGATTTAAGCTTTCTAAGGATGAGGACTGTATCTGATTTGCATACCATAGCATCTTGGCACTTATGACAGAGGAGTATGCAAAAAATAGGGCTACCAAGTGAAGGAGTAGTTCAGTGCTAAAGTACTTACCTAGACCTGAGTTTAGTGCCTAGTTTAGTACCACAAGAGAAATGGAGGTTGCTGCAATAAATTAGAATGCCTTCCTAGATGACTGCCAAACTTATGTTGAATTAAAACAGTTCTTTGAAAAAAAGAAACTACACATTTTTGATCCATTGTATCTAAATGAGCATCCTACTTATCAGTAGTGATAACTTCTCCCTAAATGTTCTAATACCATGAATTAGTTTGCTCCTCTTTGACTTAACATACACAAACCCCTGTAATGTAATGTATTACTATTATATATATGTATATGTATATATATATATTTTTTTTTTTCCCCTAGTCCTGGGTCTTGAACTCAAGGCCTGAGCACTTTTGCTCAAGGCTAGTGCTCTACCACTTGAGCCACAACACCATTTCTGGCTTTTTCTGTGTATGTGGTACCAGGAAATTGAACCCAGGGCTTTGTGCATGCTAGGCAAGCACTTTACCACTAGGCTACACTCCTAGCCTTGTAATGTATTATTTTATGGCTTCTTTCACTCAAAAGTATGTTTTGAGTATTGCATGTGACAAGTTCATTTTTATTCTCTGACAACAAATCATCATTGTATATCACTGAGACTATTAAAAGGACATTTATGTTCTTTCTTTGGGGGAGTTAATACATGTAATTCTGTACACGTTTTAGTATATATCTTTCTCTTGGCTACGTGTAATAGGCCAGCTCACTGGTACAATCACTCTGAACAACCTTTTTTTTTTTTTTTTTTTTTTTTTGCTAGTCCTGTCTTGAACTCAGGGCCTGAGTACTGTCCTTGGGCTTTTTCTCAAGGCTAGAGCTCTACCACTTGGGCCACAGAACCACTTCTGGCTTTTTTCTATGTATGTGGTACCAAGAAATTGATCCCGGGTCTTTATGCATGCTAGGCAAGCACTCTACCACTAGGCCAAACTCCCGGCCCCCTCTGAACAACTTTTTGAAAATGTCTACACGTACCAACAGTTTGAGTTCATATCCTCCCCAAAATGTGTATTACCAATCTTCTTGAATCTTTTTGTTTAACTTACGTTCATATATTATTATAGTTTTGGTACCTTGGTATATGGATTGATGACTTGTTAATAAATGTTTTATCTCTAGTTAAGTTCAGGTCCCATTTAGGATTTATTAAGTGAGCCCACTGGAGAGAAATTAATGATAATGTTTAAACTACCATTTCAGAAACAAGGCCCTGTAGGAATAATTATTTGCTTTCTTTTAATTACATGTTTGAATCCCTTGAAGTTTCTCCTTATTAGCTATAAATAATACCTTGAAATAGTATTTTCATGGAGTAAATTTATGATGTAGTTTGAGTAGATGATTGTTGCTAAACTTAATAGAGTTAAAAGGAAATTACCCAGTTGAGAACTGTTCACACCAAGTATTGTAGTCTCTTGGATCTATTTGGTCAATTACCTTTTCCAGATCTCTAGATTAATTAATGTATACTTTTTTGGAGATATGGATAAGTAAATATGTCTTTAAAACGTGAATTATTGTAACCCTTTTTTAAATGAAAGTAAATGAAGAATGGGCAGAAAGGAGAAAAGAGCATGAGAAGAGTTAGGGAAGACAGCTTCTAGCTAATTGGTTCGTTTAGGCTTTTGATTCAATAACTGTAATCATCAGTTTCAGAAGTGATTAGTGTTATGATTGCCAGTGTTTGTTTAGGAAATGGTACAATAGGATGTGAGGGCGATCTGGCTGCGACATCTGTCACCCCATTGATCGCCAGGGTTCATTCGGCTGATCTGGCTGGCTAGGTGGGTGTCAACCTTCCTCCCTCACCGCTCCATGTGCGTCCCTCCCGAAGCTGCACCGGTCTTAGGTCAAGGGTATACGAGTAGCTGCGCTCCCCTGCTAGAACTTCCTAACAAGCTCTCTCAAGGAAATGGTACAATAGAGGGAAAATGAAGACTAATTCTTAGACATTTTATTTACTCTTGCTGACTTGTCACCATTACCTTAAGCCCGCCTTAGTTTTAACTTCTTATTCTCAGAAAGCATGCTTTTTACTTAAATTTAAAGGAAAAAAGGACATCTCCTAACCTGTTATGATGTTAAAACAAAACAGAAGCCACACACAGTGGCTCACACCTGTAATCCTAGCTACTCAGGCGGCTGAGATCTGAGGATTGTGGCTCAAAGCCAGCCTGGACACTAAAGACCTTGAGATGTTTATCTCCAATTAACCACTAGAAAACTGCAAGTGCCACTGTGGCTCAAGGGGTAGGGTGGTATCCTTGAGCTGAATTGCTCAGGGACAGTGCCCAGGCCCAGGGGTAGGGCAGTAGCCTTGAGCTGAAGAGCTCAGGAACAACACCCAGGCCCAAAGTTCAAGCCCCACAACCGACAAAAATACATACATATAAATAAAAAACCTCAGCCATACATGAATTTTACCTTAAAGGAAAAGAATGTTATGCTAGATCTAGAAATGAGACTTTTATCCTGGTTGCACCAAATTATAGACTTATATGTAATTCAACTAAATACAGTCACCTGAGATAATGCCATATAATAGATGACTTACCAGTAAGAATGCTTTGCAGTACATTTTATTGTGGTTGTAGACTGAAATGCCTTGTTCCTACTTTTAAAAGAGCTGAGGCTAGGGGCCGGGAGTTTGGCCTAGTGGTAGAGTGCTTGCCTAGCATGCATGAAGACCCAGGTTCGATTCCTTGGTACCACATACATAGAAAAAAGCCGGAAGTGGTGCTGAGGCTCGAGTGGTAGAGCTCTAGCCTTGAGAAAGTCCAAGGACAGTGCTCAAGCCCAGGACTGGCAAAAAAAAAAAAAAAAAAAACCCAAAAAACAAAAACCACACACATAAAAGAGCTGAGGCTAGGTGTCATATCACCACTGTTCTTCCAGCTACTGGAGTGGCTAAAGCTGGAGGAACACTCAAGCCCCAAGCGTTTAAGGCCAGTCTGGGCAACATAGTAAGATGCAACTAAAAGCAGATTAGCAAAAGTACTGGACTCTTGAACACCACTTGTCTATCTGTAGCCTTTAAGGCAAAATTACATTAAAACATAGTAATCTCTTACATCACATTTTTTAAACCTATGAGAAACATTCATCAGTTTATTCCTTTAACCTAATTTGCTTCTGTTGAACAGTGACTTGCTGATTATTCTGCCCTTGAATATGAACACTATCTGTGTCATCTCTTGCCTTGGCCTGTACTAGAACTATAGTCCTAATACACACAGTCAAAATAATTCAAGAATTCCCCATGAAAAGTTTCTGGAGTAGGTATCATTTCCTTAGTGGAGTGGAACCTTTAAGAATAAGATGGCACAAACAGTGCATCTTTTTGTTCATTTGTGAAAGCTAGACCTAAAGTACAACTATAAACAGGGTTCAGTGCATTCACACACAGACAGACAGACTAAAACAGACAGGTGGTATCCAAAGGTATAACTCATCTGAGGACCTCATGTGCTTTTTTTTTTTTGCCAGTCTTGGGCTTGAGCTCAGGGCCTGAGCACTGTTCTTGGGTTTTCTCAAGGTTAGAGCTCTGCCACTTGAGCCTCAGCACCACTTCCGGCTTTTTTTTCTATGTATGTGGTACCGAGAAATTGAACCCGGTCTTTGTGCATGCCAGGCAAGCTCTCTACCACTAGGCCAAACTCCCGGCCCAAGGCCAAACTCCCGGCCTCATGTGCCCTCATGTGCTTTTTATCAAAGTGAATATTAAAAGTGAGAACATATGTTTTGGGGGTAGACAAAACAGGGCACAGGAATGAAAGGAAGAAGAGTGAGCAAGTGTCATTTTATTTGGGTTATATAATGTAAAAACTGAACTGTGTGACTTGAGGCTAGGGAATGGGAGAGTATGAAGGGGTGACATTGCCCATAACCTGATTTATGGAATTGCAACTACATCATCACCATCATCATCACCATTATCATCATCATCATAATGATGTAGTGTGATAGAAACAAATTACCACTTTTCAAACAGTGATATTTGCAACCAAAACTGCTAAGAGCAGTAAAACTGATAAGCTAAAGTTGATTAGTAATATTATTCCTGCCTGTGAACACAATCTCATATTTAAGCATTCAAAGGAAATTTCAAATAGCCCTTTTACTATAGGTATTTAATATAATTTCATTCTGTATTTATGATCAGTGAATATCAGTGTTTCTATATTATTGAATATCTGCTTGTTTAGTAGCATTGACATCAAGAGATACATTTGTAAGTGTAGCTGAATCTATTTAATGTTCTAGATTACAGGAATGAAGAACTGTTGCCTAATGGAAAAGTGCCAGCATTCCAGACTTCAAAAAACTAAATCCGAAGAGGCTTCTCCTGTTTTATATATTATGTGAAGAATTTAGATCTTATATTGGTTTGCACAAGTTCCCTGGAGAGAAAAAAAAATCGCTGTGTATAAATCTCTTGGAAAATAAGACAATAGTATTTCTCCTTTGCAATAGCAGTTATAACAGATGTGGAAATAAGTATACTTGACTCTAATACAATTATACAAAAGAGCATGGATGCATTTCAAATGTTAGATATTGCTACTATAATCAAATGATTTCATATTGACCTTTTTATCATGATCCTCCCTGTCAAGTACTAAAAAGTTGAACCATTATACTTTGTATCTGTAATGGTATAGATTACAAAATTTCCCCTCAAACTCATTGCAGCAAATAACTTTTTCAAGTCATTGACTTCATTTTATATTTAAAAATTATGAGATATCATCTGTCATATTCTAATTAAAATTGTTTGTGCATAATGCTTTGGAAAAAATGGGTCTTTTATAGGAAAAAACTGGGATAACTGATTTCTATGGCTTTCAAAGCTAAAATATATAATATACTAAACCAACTCTAATATTGCTTCTTGTGTTTTATGTCAGATTAAATTACAGCTTTTATGGATGATTAAATTTTAGTACATTTTCATTTGGTTTGTGTGTTTCTGTTATTGTTTATAGATTTAAAGCATTTATTTTATAATGACCACTTACTTGGTTTAAAATGCAATAGTAGCTCCTTTTCTGCCTGGAATTTGCAGAACACTTGGCTTTAAACTACATTAGGTGGTGATCTCTCTCCTAAGAACAGACCTTGCACTTCTCTTCTAGATATATTTATTCCTACTCTACAGGAAAGTACATCAGACAACATAGAATAGTTTTGTATATTCTCTAATCTTAAAGATTGTATCTTATTGGATAAAATACCCCACTGTGTATTATTTTTATATGTAAAAAAGATAAGTTTAAAACTGTATCAGGGTTTAACTTTTACTATTTTAAAATCTTCCACAGCTTGTAATTTCATTTAGGGAACGCTTTTTTCATGTTAACTTGTTGGGTATGGCTCTACCAGTGAAGTATTGTCTGAAATTTTTCAAATTTGCTTTATAACTCCATTGCAGAACTTAGGGGAAAGTGAAAGCTACATACATAAAAGGAACATGTTAGTTACTTTTACTTCAGCTATATATGAAATAGTACATTAAAATGAAAACAATGTTAAATTAGAATTTTAGCTGGCTATAGAGTGGTTTTACGTTTTCCTTCCAGTTTATGCATTTTTACAAGAGACGGGCATAGTTAGGACATGGACCCTGGGTGATGATGTGTTCTCTCTAAAGCGAGGCAGAACAAACAACTTGTTTACCAGTTCAGAGCTGGAGAAGGAAACAAGCAGGCTTAGGAAACCCTGTGCCTTGTCCCCGAATATCAAGGAGACCAGTCTTAGGAAGTCTCACTCCTGCTCAGGGATCTAGCTACTGTTCGGTTGCAATGAGGTATGAAGATGGATTCATGCCTCTCTGAATTACCAGGAGTGTGGTCAGCCCATATGTTGCTAACTTAAAATTTAATGTCAGCATTCAAGTGCAAGTTCTGAGCAGCTTGAAAACAATGTCAAAACTATTGTTCAAAAAATTGGAAATTGTATTCTTCTGAGTTTCAAATAAATTTAGTTACTTAATATTTCCCTTTTCCTGATCTAGTTATGAATGTCTGTGATTGAGGGGCAAGAAATACAATGATTTTCAAAAGTACTTAACGTATCAGGGCCAAATGGTTTAGGTCAGAAAGTTTTGTTGTTTGTTATTTTTAGTGGCCCATGCTGACTTCAGACTTCTTAGTTCAAGCAATCCCACTGACCTGGACTACAGATACATGCCACTGTGCCCATCTAAAAGGAGTACTTATTTTAAGGCCTTCTAAAGATCCACTTTAAACTTTAAACTGTCTTTAGACATAGAACAACGTGGACCAAGATCTCACAAACAAGTAAAGTTTCTAAATACTACTATATACATAGGTTATGGAGTTACTTGGAACATTAAATAAAACTAACATAAAGTTTCAGTCTGCTTGAGTGGAAGCCTAAACTCAGTGTCTTTTATTTTAGAATTTGGGGAAGAAAGATTATTTTTTTTAAAAAAATTGGATCCCTTTGCTACATTTTTCACTGTCTTGTTTGGGTTAACAGTGGAACTACCAAAAAATGCTTTGGGGGCACACATCAGGACCAGCTGAAATCAGAGATATTCATTGCTATTTCAAGGAAATATGATTTGCTGACTGGCCAGGAAGGTATCCTTTTAGAAAGTGAGAGAGGAAAAATTGGTTCTTAAATTGATCTGGTGTGAACTCCTTACTCCTGGCTCTAGTGTAGAAAGGGTTCCTGAAAACAAGGATGTATTTTTATAGCTGAGAACTCAAGTCTTTAGGATATTATATGAATCATGACAAACATCTGGGGACTGAGTATTGCTATATAAGTGGCATCATGGCTTGATGCCACAATTGATAGTTTGCTTTTTTTTAATTATTTTTTTCCATTGTAGAATGAACAGTGAATATATCATCTCTAGCCATAATCTCTTCTTCCACTAGGGGGCACTTCAGTATCAATTAATGCTTTTACAAGCCTTGCATTGTACATATTCAAGCCCTTCTATATTACACTATTCTTCAGAAAGGCATGCAGGCTTACCCTCAGAGTTTACAGTCTAATGAGCAGGGAGGATCTACAACTAAAATTTGTCAAGGATAGGTTGACTCTTAACTTACTGAGTGAACTGTGACCCCTTGAATAGTTCCCTTACTAATTTTATTAAGAATAGAAGTGCAAATGCTAGTGTCTTTCCACCTTCTCCTCCCAACGCTGAACTCATCTCCCTTTGGTACCTTATCTGCCATCATAACTGGCTACTCTTTATTCAGTAAAACAGCTCACTTTCTCTGAAGTTCCAATGTACTTGGAAAAGTTAATACTTAGGAAAAAAGACTGACCTTTAGATTTGTTACCAATTTCATTAAAGCAAGTAACTTGATTCTGGAGTGGCCTTTTTCTACATATGAATGCTAATGAAACATTCTTGCATTTTTTATATATCTAGCTCATTTTAAATACCTCTTGTTGTGGTTCATAGCACCTGGCACCATCCTTAAGCTCTTTCACTTAAGGTTAGCACTCTACCACTCTGAGCCCCAGTTTTCTAGAGGTTAATTGAAATAAGAGTCTTAAAGACTTTCTTTCTAGGGTTGGCTTTGAACTGTGACTCTCAGATCTCAGCCTCCTCAGTAGCTAGGATTACATGTGTAACTACTGGCACCCAGCTAATACTTTACCTCTTTATCCTTATAGGTACACATATGTTTGTTTGTTTACATTCCTTAATTTTACGGACTATGGAAAAAGTCACAAAATTAGGGTCTAACCTGGTATTTTCTTTTCTGAACAGTCCTCATAAGATGATGTTTAAAAGATGTAAGCCAGGTGCTAGTGCTTCATGCTACCCAGGAGGCTGAGGTCTGAGGATTGAGGTTCAAAGCCAGTCCAGCCAGAACAGTACCTGAGAATCATAGCTACAAGTACCACCACAAAACTGAAGTGGAGCGGTGGTTCAAAGTGCTAAGAGCACTCTCTTGAACAGAAGAGCTCAAGGACAGAGACCAGGCCCTGAGTTCAAGCCCCACAACCAAATAAATAAATTTAAAAAGGCATAAATTGTGTTCTTGGGAGCTGGCAGGATGGCTCTAGTAGTACATTGCTTGCCTAGCAAGCATGAGATCCTGAGTTCAAACTCCAGTAGTGCCAAAACAAAAACAACATAGTCTTCTAAATTATATGTGTGTTAAGACTTTTTTTGAGTCATGTACTTAATGTGCTAAATATGTGTTTAAAAAACAAAAAAACACTTATCTGGTGAGTTGCCTGTAGCTTATATTTGTAATCCTAGCTATTTAAAAGGCTGAAATCTGAAGATTGTGGTTTGAAGCCAGCTTAGACAGATAAATTCTTGAGATTTCCCCCTCTCCCCCCCCCCCCCCCCCCCCGTGAACCAATAAAAAGCCAGAAGTGGAGATATGGTTCAAATGGAAAAGTGTTAGCTGTGAGCAAATGCTAATTGAAATGTACAAGGCCTTGAGCTCAGTCCCCAGGTCATTCTCTCTCTCTCTCCCTCTCTCTCTCTGTCTCTCTCTCTGTCTCTGTCTGTCTGTCTGTCTGTCTGTCTGTCTGTCTCTCTCTCTCTCTCTCTCTCTCTCTCTCTCTCTTTCTCACACATGCTCACACACTCATATCACTTAAATCATCCACAAACTTAAAAGGGCAGAGTTATTCAAGTGTTTTTCCAGGAACTGGAAAAAGCCAGTCTTGCATAGGAGGAAATGAATGTGAGCTTTGAGGCAGTCCAGCTATTAACATTTATATTCTCTAAAAATGTAGTACAGATAATACATTGATTGTAGATTTCTCTTGACTGCAAATTCACCTTGGAGTTGTGGAATGTGCAGCTTCCTTAGTGCCCTGCGTTGCTTAAATAATCTTGTTGAGAATGGCTAGAGACTTTGAACTGGTGTCTAGTTCTGTTTTCTGGGAAGGCAACATGAAATTCTGCTGCAAATATTAACAGCTTTAAAAGGACATGGGAGAGGGAACACAATTCTTTGGGTTTGTTTAGGTTTGTTAAGTTCCTCTGCAGTTCCTGATCCATGATATGACATACATTTCCTGATAATTTTAAGAAGCAAGAGATTGGCTGTTACTTTTGAGGGGGAAAAAACTTTAAATAAACCTTCCTATTTTGAACAGTAGTGTGACTCCTTACTTTGAACTGTTGTTTTCATTATTTTTAAAAAGATTAACCATCCAAGTTCTTGTAATTAATATTGTATGAATCAGTCTTATGAGTCAGTCTACTGTATACCAGGTGCTGGTCTGTATGGTAGGACAGATACAACAAACAGTGAACAATGCAGATCAAAATCCTTTCCCCTGTACTTTTAATCTTAGCAAATGGCAACTGAGGGCCTGGAGTATGGTCTAGTGGTAGAGTGCTTGCCTAGTATGCACAAAGCCCTGAAAAGGCCAGAAAGTGTATGCCTAGATACTTGCCTGGGGCAAGGAGGACCATGCATTGGAAAGGTCAGTAAATGCCTTAGGTGGACAGGTGCCTAGGGTGTTAGGAGATTAACAAAGAGATCCATGTGACCAGGACAGAGTGAGCAAGATGGAGAAGAGTTGTAAATGACAGAAGTCCAGAAGTTGACTAGGGAGACATTTCCTTCTCCATCTGCTCGGGGATGTCCACGGGAAGGAGTTCAGCAAGAGATATAATAGGAACTCCCTGCACAAGGAAGTATTAGCTTGAGTTGCCTGGATAGGGGCAGACCTGAAGTCAGAATCATCACAAGCCTGAGTGGGAAATGATGACACTGGTGTTTATATTCTAGGCACATTGTGACAAGAATGTGATACAAATTGTTCATGGTTGACTCCAACACAGGGCCGGTCATTATGGTATGACAGGAAGACTATAAAGGCTATGATAAGAAGTTAGGAAGAGTGGGGTCCAAGTCAGGAGTTCAGTTTTCAGAATAGTAATTGTAAGAAGTTTGTCAGATTCTGGAGAATTCTGGCAGGAAGTTCAGAAGAGGTCTGAATAGGTGATGTACATTTATCACTTTAAAGCAGCACGAAGTAAGGCTGGGTAAGAGACTTACATGTAAAGAAGAGTGTAAGAAGATGGAGAGTTAAGGAAGGAAAGCATTGAAGTTCCTGGTGACCCTGATGGAATGTCAGGGGCAGGTCTAAACAATAAAGAAAGATTAGACCTCAGTTGTCCACTGCCTGTTAAAGTGTTGCATGTGCTATTGGATATGATCCATTGGGAAGGAGAACTGAGAAAGTCAGCAAGTGCAGTCTTTCAGAAGTAAAGCATCTCACTCAGGAACATGAGGGAAAACAGTCTGTAGACAGAGGAAGTGACCATTCACAAAGGACTAATAAAGTCCTCTAAACTTTCAACAAAAAAGCGTGATGCTGAGCACTGGTGGCTCACTTTTGTAATACTAGCTATTTAGGAGGCTGAGACCTGAAGGATGTTGGTTCCAAGTCAATCCAACAGAAAAGACATCTCAACTTGACAAGCAAAAAGCAGGGCTGGAGGCACAGATCAAGTGTAGAGCACCAGCCGAACAAGAGAGCAAGGCTCTGGTCTGTTCCAGAAGGTTTTAAAATGCTTTTTGGTCAGAAACTGGATTTTTTCCACAGGTTAGAGTAGGATAACTTTTACAGGCAGGTTTCAGGTATTAAAAAAAAGTGTGTGGGGGAGGCCAAGAGTTTGGCCTAGTGGTAAGAGTGCTTGCCTAGCATGCACGAAGACCTGGGTTCAATTCCTCAGTAACACATACATAGAAAAAGCTGGAAGTGGTGCTGTGGCTCAAGTGGTGGAATGCTAGCCTTGAGAAAAGCCCAAGGACAGTGCTCAGGCCCTGAGTTCAAGCCCCACAACTAGGTTAAAAAAGGGGGGGTGTGAAGCATGGGATAGTGGTAGAGTGCTTGCCTAGCATGTACGAAGACCCAGATTAGATTCCTCAGTACCATATACATAGGAAAAAAGACCAGAAGTGGCTCAAGTGGTAGAGTGCTAGCTTTGAGGAAAGCCCAAGGACAGTACCTACCCAGTCCCTGAGCTCATGCCCCAGGACAAGCAAAAACAAAAGCAAACAACAACAACAACAACAAAAAAAAAAAAAAAAAAAGGAGAGGAAACTGGGAATTTAACTCAATGGAAGAGCACTGGCCTGGAAGGTTCAAGGCCCTGAGTTCAGTCCTCAGCTCTGAAAAAAAAAGAGAGAGAGAGACCTGAACAAGATTATACAGTTTCAGTTGGGATTAGGCAATGTAGAGAGGAAGTAGGCTGGCATAAAATGAGTTTATTATAGCCTTTGCCTTTGCCTGAGGAGTCAGTCTAGGTAGAGCTAGGGGAACAGAGGCATGGCAGTCACGTAGGTGAAAATCGGTGAGGACACAAGTGCAGGAACGCTAGAACTGATTCCTCACGAGCTCTCTAATAGTCTTCCCACTCTTCATGCCACCATTTCCCCCTTTCTCTAACAAAGATCATCAATGAAGCATGTGTTTGGGACCAACCTTAGATGAGCGCTCAACTTACAAAGACACCAACACTTAACACTGGCTCTCAGAGGTGTTGGACAGGGTTTGAGAGGAACCTCTTACTCTTACTCCAGCTTTGCCTGACATGGTTCTGCTCCCTTCATGACACTTCATGAATATGAGATCATTTCCGTCCCTACTCCTTCCAAGTTGCCATCTATTCTCCATAAATGAGATAGCAGCTCCTCCTTCCACACCTCCTGAGAGATATTGGGGATCTGCTTCAGAGTACACATGCTTAGAGGACTGTTCCTTAATCCATACCTGTCTGGTACTTCCAGCTTTCCCACCAGGAGCTCATCATCACTTGTGATTGAGAAGGCTCTTCATGTAAACTTTGTCTAACCTGGCCCAGGCATCACTCGACTTCCCCTCCAGGATGGAGGGGAAGGAGCCAAGAAATCTTCCCAGTATGGAAAGGACATAGGATTACAAGAGCAGAGAGGGGCAGGCCCTACCTGTCTTCCTTGGGACAGAGATGCCCTTAATTGGGGAAATGGAATGATGACATTTGATCCCAGGTCACTGCCCATTAGAGTTCCAGAAGTTCACACCAGACTGTAGACTCAAAACCTCTGGTATGAAGTATGCTGCTTATATCCTGGGCTAGGAGTTGACCTATCTGACAGGTGCTTGGATCTCCAGGCCAGGAACTCCAACACCTGCTCCAATCTTGACCCAGTGCTCTATGATCACAAACAGGCTCCTTATGCCAGTCATGACTGTGGGAGTTGTACCTGGAGATGATCTGGGAGAGACACCTCCATTCTGGGAGCTGAGCCTACACAGAGGTCTCAGTGCCTTTCCATACATGTGCACATACTGCCATGTGTGCCACTGGTCACTCTGCCTGACAGGGAGACAATGCCCAGAGTGAGGCCAGATATCAGGCTGGAGGTAGAGAAGGCACTGTGACCCTGCCTTCCTCCACCCCTAGCCACAGTCAGTGAGGGAGGAGAGGCTGGAACTGACTAGGCAGGAAAAGAAGGAGTGGCATAAGCTCTGGTCAGTCAGTTCTGGGGCGGGCAGTGGCTATGGTCATCTGATTAGCCAGAGCAGCCCAATCAGGACAGCAGAGTTGGAACTAGCAGGAGGAATGAGGACTGCGGCTCCCTAGACAGCTTGCAGTAAAATAATTGTTGGCTGGGGAAACCCAAGAAGTGATCCAGGGTTATGGGGACCACAATCCCTAGTGGAGAGGGGCTGAGGATGCAGCTGCTCCGTGTTCTGAAAGTGGCTCAAGCTGTCTTCCTAGGAAATGGGCTGCGTGGGGTGGAGAGTTGGCCTTACGGTGCAGCTAAGGAGGCTTTGCTCTCCTAAAGCAAAAGCAAGAGATGGGGCAGCTCAGGGCTCACCCAGAGGTGTGGAGAGCACATTGAAGACTGTGCTCAGTCACACAAAAGCAAGAAAGCTCATTTGTTCATGGTCTGGAAGGGAGAAGAGGCAAGCATAGCACGGAGCAACTTGTACTGTGGTGTGGCTAGAGACCAGACCTCTAGGGAGGCCTTCACAAACCACTGGGGGAAGGTTTCTAAAACCAGTGTGAAGGAGTAGGGAACTGCATTTCTCAGGAAATAGCACCATACCATGAGAAACACAAACATGGAGAATTCATAACGTATCTTCCTTCAGGGGAAAGTCGGGGAGAAGAGTCCAGAAACAAGGCCAAAGCAGGTCAATAGGGGATCTACTTGTGCAGCACTGAAGCACACAGGAAGAGTTGAGAATGAAGTCACAGGAGCTGACAGATCCTTCGTCCCTTTGTGTCCTTGCAGACCTGAATAGCATTTCCTGGCAGCTGTAGGCTACTGCATCCTGTCAGGAGGAGGTGAGGAACTGAGCTGAGAGGGGGAAAAGGCAGGAAAGAGGATTCTGGCAGCAGGTGTGCAGGTTGGGGGAGGGACCAGCAACCAAAACCCCCATTCCCTCCTAGGAATTGCAGATTTCCTGCAAACCAGTACCTCCCACCCACCAGCAGCCTCCGATTGGGTGTCTGGACCACCACCCTTGGCAAGTGGTAAGGGCTGGAAGCAAAGTGGAGAGGAGCAGAGCTCAGAAGTGACGGGAGAGTTGTGTGGATAGCATCGATCCATGAGTGGCTCTGACCACTCTACCCAGACTTGACTAACTTGCAGGGTAAAGGAAAGCATAAAATGATAAGGGCCCTCATTAGAATATCTTCTGGGTTGCCACCTTGTTAGGAGTATAGAGGCGCTTTGGGGAAGCACTGGCAGAGCTGAAGGGGAAAAGGGGAACTCCAGGAGGGGACAACAAAGTAAGCATGAGGACTTCATAGCAGGCCACTGGCAGAATCGACTTTGTCACGAGGTGTGTGCATAGGAAGATGGGGCTGTTGGCTCCCAGGTGGCAAATGAGGGGGTGTGTCAGGACTAATGAGCAGAGAAGCATATAGAGAGGTAGAAACCTGGTCCTGACAAATTTGGAGAGGACTAGGAGAAAGGGCTTCCTACACACTGCTTATTCAGGATTGGCAGAGGAAGGAGAACGCAAGGGACCCCTATGGCCTGGGGCTTTCTAGACCACCAGCCTTCCCCCAGGCAGTGCCAGTCTGAGTTCTTGGCCCGATCCCAGGAGCAGACTTCACAAAGGAGGACAGCCACTGGCTCCCCTGGCCATGGAGGGGGGGAGTGGAAGAGGTGGCCAGTCTGGGACTCTCAACACCCAAGGTAAGAAGCAGAAAGCAGACTGAAACCGGATTCTTCTCAAAACCACCAGGACTTGCCTCAGGAATGGAAGCCCTGAGGCTGTTCATGGAGAGCTGGGGTGGGAGAGAATGGAAGTGTCTTCGGGCAGTAGGGAGCCCAGGCTACCTCGCTTCCTCACACAGATACATGGCGCCTCCACGGAAATGTTTGAACGTGCCATTTGGCAAATAGTAGCCCACAGAGCAGTATTTCTACAGTGCTCAAAAAACCCACATTCCCAATCCTTGTCACATTCTTATTGGATAAAGAAAGTCAGTAGCCACGGTGGCTCACGCCTATAATCCTAGCTACTCAGGAGGCTGAGATCTGAGGATCAAGGTTCAAAGTCAGCCTGGGCACAAAAGGACCTGAGACTCTTATCTCTAATTAACCTCTAGAAAACAGGAAGTGGGGCTTGGCTCAAGGGTAGGGCAGTAGCTGAAGAGCTCAGAGACAGTGCCCAGGCCAAGTTCAAGCCCCATGACCCACCAAAAAAAAGAAAGTAGATAGCTAGCTAGCTAGCTATGCAAGGCTTAGAACAAGCATTTATTTGCCTGGTTGGTTGGTTTTCTCAGTATGCCTAGGGCCAGCTGGAGGTGAGGAGGTGTGTGAGCTGTCTTGTGCTCTAGGCAGTATACTTGGCTATTGGGTGCATTGTGTCCTTGACCTCACAGCCACCCTGCAGGATCCCTTCATAGTTGAGAGAAAAAACGAGACACAGAGAGGTCAAGTGGGTAAACTTACATAGTAGCAAAGTCTATCATTTGACTCCGAATCCAGTGCTTATACTGTATCCCGACCTTGTGTGACTTGGGAAAGAGACAAGTCCCTCATTTCAAGCTCTTGGGAGCAGGTATGAAGGCAAAGCACCATGAAACCAGGCTTCCACCCTCAGGACCATTGTGTTCAAAGTAAACCCTGAGGGACTGGTGTTCAAGGGAAAGAGAGGTCCCAGATTTAAAAGAATGGAAAGAGGAAGAAGAGAGACTAGGCAGGCACCACCAGTTATGCCCAGCGAGCATTCTGAAAGGTCCAACTAGGGCTGGGAGCATCTATAGACTTACAGGGTTACAGAGACAGGTGGAACCTTGAACAGATGCCTGGGCCAATTAGGAGCCCCCTGTACCTGCCAGGGAAGTGGGCCAGGTGTGAGGTGGGCCTGCATGCTAGGGAAAGTATTAAATGAGCTTCCAACTCATTTGCATGTCCTAATTAACCATAAAATAAGCCCCAGAAGCAGAATTAAGCTGTCAGTTTCTCTCTGCTCACTTCCACTCTCTCCCTCCTTTTCCCTCCCCTCATGGCTTCCGGGCCCCCTGCATGCTTAGGTTGCTGACAATTCCATTCATCTTCACTTCGGATCAGACAAAGAAAGAGCCTCCATCCTTGTCTAGAGCCCAGAAGGGGGCAGAAAAAATTAAAAATTATAGGAGGGGAAATGAATTATAATCTTTCATCAGCAAAATGTAACTGAAAGATATTACAAAAAAAACAAACAACTTCAAAATCTGAGCAAAGCAGAGCTCTGGCTCAAATGCCAACCTTGAGTGGAAAAGATGCGCAAAAAATCCTTCACTGAACACTCAGCATTGCATTTACTATCCATGCAGGTGTGTGAGTTAAATAAGGAGGACAGCTTTAAGTCTTCATGTGGCTGTGGAGCAAATATAATTTGCCAGATAACATGAAAAGCACAAAATTGGAAAGCAGTGACACTTGTTTCAGTCCCAGGCCAGTACTGTGTGATCTTGGGCGAGTTGCTTGACTTCTCTGACCTGACCTATGTAAAGTAAGAGTAACAGCAATCACTTCCCGGGTGTAGTACAAAGGAAATAAGAACCCAAACTTGAAGGGGCCTGGCACCTGTGAATTATGTTGGCAGCATATATCATACTTCCTAGTAGTGTTATTCTGGCCCAGGTTAAGATGAATCTTCACTCTCTGGACTCTTGTGGGTAAAGTGATGACCAAGAATCTACTTAGTTCTTTTCCACTGCAGCTCCCAAGGCTAATGGTTGGGTTTGTTTCCATCCTGCACTTCCTAGTTCCTATCACAATGCTTGGCCCTAGAAGGAGTTCACTAAGTTTGGGTCAGTTGATCCACCAGTCCACAAAACAGATGAGCTGTTAGATGAGTGGTCAGGAGGTGACTTGACTTCCTACACTGTCATTCCACACCCTGCTGGCTACCTCTGAATGACTTGCCTGCCCTGTGGTCCCTCCTCTCAGGAAAGTGTGCATGCTACATGTCTGTCTGATCTGTGCATTTTGCTTGGCACCTGAGCAGCAAAGAGTTTCCATTGGCCTATCTGGAAAAGAATTCCTTCTAGGGTGGTGCTGAGTTTAACAGAATGACCTTAGTCATGCTTTGCCAAGCTTAGAATGACGCTTAAACCACCCCCGCTACCACTTGACTGCCTGGGAATTTGAGGGTGACCTTAACCCAGGCTAGTGTATCCTCACCCCCAACTGGAGCTGGAAGCCCCCTCCCCTCTGGATCCCTGTCCCCTGGGGATCCAGGCCGCAGGCAGAAGAGGCTGTCTTGTTATTTTTCTTCTCCAATTTGCTCCTAATGCCCCGGGGGCGGGAAGGCGTCTTGCCACTAATTGCAGCTGTCACACCCCATCAGGCTGAGCGGCTGTCCTCCGGAGGGGGGTTGAGGGAGAAGGGAGGGTGGCTTCCTGGGCGGGCTTGTTCTGAACAGGGACCCACATTGTCCTTTCCTGGCCAGAAGGCGGTCCTACCCGACCAGGCGAGCAGAGGTGGAATCTCCACGGGGCCCAGGCAGCAGAGAACCGCCTGCCTCTAGCCGTGGCCACGTGCCAGGCGCCCTGCTCCCCTACAGACCGCGGTGCACCCGCCCAGAGCGAAGGGGCAGCCCCACGAGGCTAGGACCTTTCCTGTGGGGGCATGAACTCACTCGAAACTTGGGCACTGAGTGATTTTCTTTTCTTTTCGCTCAGGGCTAGCGCTCTACCAAGTTGAGCCGCAGCCCCACTTCTGGCTTTTGGATGGGTAACTGAAGATGAGTCTCAGGGACTTTCCTGCCTCCTCCCCACCCGGTTGACTTCGAATCTCCATCCTCAGTTTTCAGCCTCCCAAGAAACTAGGATTCTAGGCGTGAGCCACTGGAGCGCAGTTCAGGATTTTTTTTTTTAATGAAGTGTTTCTTCTGCACTCGCCCTTGCCTTCCTGGGAAGTTTAAATCTAATGCCCTTGGAAAGTTAAATGCTGGAGACAGGGTGTTTGGATACGGGCCCTCAGAGCTACCGGAGGCGAGGGGTGGGGGTGTAAGGGGTAACGCTGACTGTCCAGCAGTCAGTCAGGCCTGTCCCACTTCCCGCCAAAGTAGGTGCTTAGACAGGGAGCAAGTCCAGGCTGGCGGACTGTGCCCCCTTTGCAAGCCACTTTGGGTGCGAACAGGCGCTTGGCTGTGCATCACCCCTCCCCTATATTTCCGGGGACACCCAGGAGCACCCAGGGCTTCCTTCACAGTCTTCCTAGATCAGCCCACGCCCCCGGACCCAGGCAAGGTCTGGAATCTTTAGGACACAGGAAGGGGCACGGGATTCCCTATTGCTCCGCCCATCCCGGAGGGCAGGACTTCCATCCCGGGGCCTGCAGCCTTGAACTTGCCAGGGATAAGTTTGGAGCGCTAGAAGCTGGCTATTTAGGGGCTTTCTTGGATCCTAGTGCCCTTCTCCGTACTGTCTGTTCACTGAGGTCTCTGAGGGCAGCAGACACACACACACACACACACACACACACACACACACACACACACACACACACACACACACACTCCAGGAGCTCTTACCATTTCCACGCCCCAGTCTTGTGTGTTCTGCTCAGCCCTGCCTGAACTCTGGCTTCTCCCTCCTTTTGGGAGAAAGGAACATGGATTTGGGCTCTGAAGACCATACCCATCTACCCTCCCTCCTCCCCAGGGGCCCGGTGTGGAGATGGGCCTTTTGGTTCAGCCAACATCAGGATTTAGACCCAAACAGCTGTGTTAATGTCAAAGCCGGCTGGTGAAGGTTCCAGGGCCTTGGAGCTACTAGGGGTTTCCCCTTGCCTGGACTCCCCAATGCTCGGGAAGGGGAACCGTCCGGAACCTTTGGAATGGCTCCTCTTCTTGACCTTCTGGGAACGTCCAGCTCGAGGCTCAGAGACCATGGGTGTCACCCAGCCTGGCTTCTCCTTGAGCAGCCGGTCACGATCAGGCCTCACACTACGCAAGAACTTCCTAAAGATGTTGGCTGTTAGGGCGAACTTGCGGCCCAGCTCCCGGGACTGGCCTTTGGCTGCTTTGGGCTCACCTGACCCCCCAGTCTCAGCCTTCTCCCCACTCTTCTCCACTTCTGGCAAGTCTAACCAGTTGCCCACCAGGTCTGCAAAGACATTGTCCCCTAATACCAGAGGCTGCCGATTCCTGCCCCGAGACATCAATGTGGAGGTCCAGTCATCCGGTTCCACTTTCTCTGACTCCTGCTGGGCACAGCTTTGGTGCTCAGGCAGCTGTGTCCTGGGCAGGGGGCCGAGATCGCTCACACAGTCACTCCTATGGCATGGAAACTTGGTGCTGCTGCCAAAGGAAGGACTGCTGGAGGAGGAACAGGCCGTGGGCCTGGCAGGGTGGCTGCCACCCACGCAGCGAGGGTGCCCAGGCTGGATCTGTGGACTTGCAGGGCAGCTGGGCGCAGGACTCCCTCCAGAGATCTCCAGCTGTTCTAGTGCTGTCTGTACCTGCAGGAGCTTCAGTTCTTGAAGAGCACCCATCATGCAGTTCATCTGGTCCTGCAAGCCATCACCCACCTCCTTCATGGACATCTGCAGGGGCAGAGGAGGCACAGGGCCAGTGAGCACAGGGGTGACAGGAAGGACCGCCCCTCACAGCCCCACCCCACCCCCCAAACACACACTCCTTGGTCATCCCTTGCCAGCCACCAACCCGTTTCTCTACAGCTCAGTACTGTTTAGGTCCAGGTGCAGTAAAGGAAATAACATGACAGCAAACAAAGCAAGGCACGTCCTTGGTTACACAGTTTTGGTGCTGGTACTGGACTTGAACTCAGTCTTGTGCTCTCACTTGGCTTTGTGTGTGTGTGTGTGTGTGTGTGTGTGTGTGTGTGTGCTCACTCTACCACTTGTGGCGCAGCTCAACTTCCTAAATTCAAACATCACATCTTTGTCTACTTTACCTTAAATGTGCTCTGAACACACTCTATAGTTGGGACAAAATCATCCAACACAAAGCCTACTTTGTAAGGAAGTAAGTGTTGAATGTATCTCATGTGTTAAGTATCACACTGAATGTGGAAGCTGCCTGTACTGAGATCTGAACTGAGCCTCAGACTCTTGCTTGACTTTTTTGCTCAAGGCTGGTGTCCTACCACTGGAGCTTTACCTCCACTTACATCTTTTTTCTACTGGCTAATTGAAGATAAAAGACTCAGATTCATCTTCCCAGGCTGGCTTCAAGCTTTGATCTTCAGATCTCAGCCTCCCGAGTAGCTAGGATTACAGGCATGAGCCACCAGCATTCAGCTTTATGGCTATGTTTTACCCCATGGTGAAGTCCAAATGTCATTAAGTTGAGAGCTATCTGTATGTATACAAATAAGTTATATATACATAACATTAAACTATACTTAACCTCTCCTTATGAGGTAATGACGATTATTATCTCCACTTGACAGAGAAAGAATCTAAGGCATAGAAGTTGCCCACGATTAGAGAATAGAAGACAGAACTGTGATCAGTTTGAGAATATACAAAGTTGTGGTGGCTATCTTTGTCCTTTTTTGTGTCTGTGTCCTCCCTCTCCTGATGGGTGGTGGGGATGTTGGTGGCAATAACGAATTGTGCATTTTGTCATTAATCTTTATGTAACAACCTGGGAGGTTGTTAGTATTCTTACTTTAACAAATGGTAAATTGTGGTAGAGGTGAAGTTAACCTACCTAAGGCCACACAGCTCATGGAGCTGGGGCTCAAACCAGGACTGTGTCATTCCACAGTGGAGCTGGATTTGAAGTCTATACTTCCCTCTACAGGGCACTAGAGAAGAATTTGGGGAACATTATGGAGGAGGGGGGGGTGAGGCCTTAATTCCTCTTTTATCTGACCTGGAATTAAAAAAAAAAAAAGAGGCCAGGCAAGTCCTGTTTGCTGTGGGCCCTTGCCTGGCTCTTCCTAGCTAGTCTGTTCTCCCCAAACACCTGTCTTCTCTCAGCTGCTCTCAGAATTGGCTCCAGTGTTCTTCCTGCCTTCTCTGCCCAACTGGCTCTTTCGCCCTGGGCATGTCAGAATGGGGGTATCCGAGCCAGTCCTCTCAACTCCTATGTGGGGGTATCTGAGACCCAAGTCTCAGGTGCCATCTGGAGGGGTCTGAGAGATTGACTTGGGCGAGGGCCTCATTTGGAGACTGGAGAGGAGAGTTTCCGTCTGATAACATTCACAAGGTTCCCCAGCCCCTGGGTCCAAGCTGCCCTTGGTCCTGCCAGCTCCTTTCCCAGCTCCTGATCAAGTTACTCATGGCAAGCCTCCTGTTCAGAGACCATCTGTTTCTTAAGCCCCTCAGAGACCAGAGGGATCATCTTACCTCCCAGGCTTGTCTTAATGCCCAGAGCTAAGCCCAGCCAGTGGGGGTAGGGAACTGGAGTGGGAGGGGACAGAGAGGCACTGGGACGGAGAAGTGGGTTAGCCGCTGACCCTCTCAGGCCTCTTGATCAAATCTCTTGTCAACCCAGACTCTGCCGAGAAGCGGGGAATCTAAGCCAGCATCTCAATGAGCCAGGAGCACCAAAGGACATCAAGGGTCAGGCTGCCTCTGACGGCCAGGAGGCCTTTACTAGGGCTCAGAGACACAGAACCCATGTGGTGGCTATACCTGTGGCTCTTGCCTTGACCTCTTTGTTTCTCCCTTTCTGACCCCTTCCTTTCAGGAATGCTCAGCAGCAGCTGTGAGTCCCAGTTCCTCCTAGCAAACCAGCTTCTTCCTCTGATTTCTCAATTTCTCTCCATTCTCCAGCCTTCTTTCTTGCCCCTGTGCCTGGAACTTCAGAGGAGACATTTTCAGCTTCTCCATTCAATCACCTCTGTTCTCCCTAACAATCGTGTACTGTGTGGAGATGTTGGCGTCTTTCCTTCCCTCTCCAGCTCAGAGAAGGCCTTCTGGCCATCAGCATGTGAGTGCTTTGGCCCATCAACCCAACACATACTTCCATCTCATCTCCTCACTCAGAGGCTCTTTATTGTTTAGACTCAAATCCAAACAACTTGGTTATGCAGTCAAGAACCACGAGTGGTCAGGCCGAAGCCAATCCCTGGCCCTCCCACTGGCCCACCATGCTCCTCACAGGGTCTTGTCTCTGTTCCTTAAGATGTGCATCCTGAAGTCCTGATGCTCATACACTTGACCCATATCACCTATGAGTTCTAAGTGCTCTTAAGCCCTTAGGAAATGTTAACTGATCATCTACTACTTGAGGGCAGAGACCAAGATCATCTACATATCACTACATCACCCCAGACCCTTTCTGGCACCTTGCACTTACTTTATAACCACAGGCTATGTATGAATGCCACTGAACCTTTGGATCACCATTCTGCACTGCTGGAGACCTTCTGTCTCTTGCTACACCAAGACAGTCAGAGACATGTCCCAAGGCCTCATTACATTGAGAGGCAAGGAATCTGAACTGGCAGACTTCCTTCCAGAAAGTGAAACATGGTCCAGGTCAGCGGCAGTGGGAGGAATAAAATGACCCCATTCAGTCTCTTCCAGTGTGGAAAAATCCATAAGATACAATGCTGACATTTTGTACAGTTTTCCAGTGAGAATGAATGTGTGGGTATGCATGAATTCATGGCTACCTACAAAACAGAGGCTCCATTTAAGTAAACAAGGGCTGAAATTGTACACATATTAATAATAATATTCAGTGCTGGTTAAGAATTTGGGTTCTGGAGACAAAACAAACAGTTCAAATTCCAGCTCCGAGATAGGATCTTTCTGTGTAGCCCAGGCTGTCCTTACACCAGAGGTCTTCCTGCTTTGGCCTCCCTATGCTGGGATTACAGGTGTAAGCCACCCTATTTGACTCAATTTCTCTGTTCTTTAAAATAGGAATCCTAGTTCCAGCTATTGTGCAGATTGTATGAGTTAATGTGTATTTATGAGGCACAAAGAAAGAAGCACCATAAGCCGATGAGCCAGAAGTAGCTAGAAATACTGTCTGTTGAGATTTTTTAGGTATGTTGAGGACATTTCTTCCCCAGCGAAGCTTCATATATAGAAATGATAGGATTGCCACATGCAAGTGGCTCACATCTGTAATCCTTGCTACTCAGGAGGCTGAGATCTGAGGATTGCAGTTTGAAATCAGGACAGATAGAGAAATCCTTGCGAGACATTTATTTCCAATTAACCTCTCAAAAACTGGAAGCGGTACTGTGGCTCAATTGGTACAACACTACCCTTGAGCACAAAGAGGCTCAGGTAGAGTGTCCAAGCCCTGAATTCAAGCCTATAACCTACAAAAGAAAGAAGGAGAGAAGGAAGAAAGGAAGGAAGGAAGGAAGGAAGGAAGGAAGGAAGGAAGGAAGGAAGGAGAGAGAGAGAAAGAGAGAGAGAGAGAGAGAGAGAGAGAGAGAGAGAGAGAGAGAGAGAGAGAGAGAGAGAGAGAGAGAAGGGAGGGAGGGACGGACGGACGGACGGAAAAGAAAAAAGAAAGGAAGGAAGGAAGGGGAAAGAAAGAAAGAAAGAAAGAAAGAAAGAAAGAAAGAAAGAAAGAAAGAAAGAGGAGGGGAGTGGAGGGAGCGATAGACTCCCCTGCACCACTATCTGGTCCAGTCAAAGGGATTCTACACTTAGGGGAAGGAGAGGGTGGAAGAAGCCTCTTCATCATCTTGTCCCTCTTACAAGACCCACAGTGACCCCAGACTGGACGAGGAGCTGGGCAGTTGTGAGAAGTATAAACACAGGAGGAGGAATCGAGATGGGAAGCTGAGATGATCAGGGGCAGTGGGAATTGGCGCATCCACTGAGTCTTGACTGCTACTGGAGCCAGCAGAACAGCTTTTCCCACCAACCCCAAGGGGATGATGTCACCCACGTAGAAAGAGCCAGAGGCCAACTGCTTCCTCACCCAGAGCGTGGGACCCTCTCAGATCCCTGGGCTTCTCTTGTCTTACGACCAAAGAGAGCAGAGGAAGCAGCGTAGGGTGAAAGTTAAGAAGTACAGGCAACTAAGACAGAGAAGGAAATGAGTACAATCACTAAATCTCCTGAAGAATGGACCCAAATCTCCAGGCTGGAAGTTGTTGAGTTCTTCTCTGGCTTCCAGTTTCTCAGAGCCTTTCATTCTCCCTCAAACAGAGACAAGATTCTTACCTAACTTGGTCCCAGGAGGAGCTGAGGAAGTCATAAAAAGGGTCTGACTGGTCTACATTCAATTAAGTGGAAATGGAAATGAATCTACCATCACTCTTCCCTTAACTTAGGGACTGTGTGTATGTGTGTGTGTGTGTATTCTGTGCACAGACAAAAGAGATATCCAGCATCAAATAATAAGCACATCCCAGTGAAGGGTGTAGGAATCCTTTGTGAGAAAGGCCCTGAAAGCTCCTTGCTGCCTCCCCTTTTCTTCAGTACTCCAGGACCTCCCGAGACTCAGTTTCATCTCGAACATAACCTTCATCTCTTTGGTGTGATATGCACCAACTCATTGCTGCCAGCGCCCTCCTGGTGTGGGGGGGGGGCAGAGGAAGCCCCCACAGTGTAGTCTAAAAGCCTCTGCAGTCCCAGCTGTTGAACTCAGCTATTTGCCATTGGACTGATCCATCAACCTTTGGTGACATGTGATCCCCTCCCCCTGCGTGCAGTGCATGCCAGGTCTTCTGCATTGCTAGAGCCCACCTCTGCTCTGGACAGCTGGCTAGATAAGTGGATGAGCCTCACCAGATAAGTTAGGAAGCAAGGGGTCCTCTCAGATCATCTGCTTCTTGAACCATCTTCTCCTCTACTGCTGCCCAAACACTCTCATAATTCTGTTATTATGTTCCCTATAGTTATTAACACATGATCTACACATTTATTTATTTATTGCCAGTCCTGGGGCTTGAACTCCTGACTTGGACACTGTTCTTGGGCCATTGTGTGCTTAAGGCTAGCGTGCTCCATTTGAGCCACAGCACTTCCACCCTTTTCTGAGTAGTTTATTGGAGATAAGTTTCATGGGCTTTCCTGCCCAGGCTAGCTCTGAACTGCAATTCTCAGATCTCAGCCTCCTGACCAGCTAGGATTATAGACATGAACCTCCGGCACTCAACTTACACTGCTATTTAGTATTTTATTTAATTCTACAATTTTTGCAGATAATTGTGTTTTATAAAGGAACTTGCATGAAGGACTCACCATCTGCAGATGTGTCGGTAAGTGTGCTTGTGACCTTGATGACTCCCAGAGGAATCACTGCTCTCAGACTTAAGATCCTGCGCCTTCTGAGTGGGAGAACTTCCAAGGCTGGCCCTTTCCTTTGGACCAATGGCTTTCCATGCTATTATAATCCTTGACCACTCAGCCTCATGGAGTGTTGTGAGAAGAAACTCGGCAGGTCAGCAGGAAGTACAAAGGGCAATTACCACCAGATGGGGAGGAAGAGCAGGAAACCATCTTCTGGGGGGGGCCTCTGAGACCTGATTGAGTGTCTTTCTTGCAAAGACAACTAAGAAAAGGGAACTGCCTGCATGGGGCAGAAGGGAAAGAAGCCCTTGGGAAACAGATCTCATCGTCCCAAGTTCTCGAGAGGGTGGTCTGGGGTCAGCACCCTCATCTCTGGCACTTGCTGGTCCCTTTGTGGTGTGGGAGGAGTGAGGATGGAAAAAGATGCCAGCATCCTCGGCTCCCTTCCCAAGCCCTGCCCTGGGCCCCTGACTGATCCTGCAGCTGTGCCCTCCATCTATCCATCTCACGCCCTCTCCCAGTTCAGCCGGAATCCTTTGACACAAGCTCAGTTTTGCCCATGGACTTGGCAGTGTGCCCCATCTCATTTCCCCGCCCCACCCCCATTACTCACAGGATCCCCATACAGTTTCTTTCAGCCCCTGGGGAAGTTAGGAGCAGGCCACTCAAGGCCGGAAATGGGAAAAGACTCCCATTTGCCAAGTGGCCCATTCTCCAGTTCAGTGAATAGGGATCTTTTCGGCTTTTGGCTGGAACTTTCAACAGGAAGGTAACATAGAAACAGGGCCAAGAGCTGCAGGAGGGAGGGGGATAAAGAAAGGAGGAAGTGAGTGATTTGGGACTATTTTCCCAACGGAACCATCTACTGGGGGGGTCACAAGCTCAGGCAAGAGGCAGACAGAGGAAGAGAAGAGCCCAATGTTATCTTCTCCTAGGGTTCACTGCTCTGCCTCTTCAGGGAGCAAGGGACTTCAAGAAATCACTTCCTTTTTTTGTCCTGATTGACACCTCATATTCTCTTGTCTTTTGTCTACAGTTTTTATTTCGCTGGTATATCCAATAGAGAGATATAGTTAGATATAGATGTATATGTAGACGTATGTTTGTGCGCATGCGTACCTGTGCTGGGCTTTGAACTCAGGGCTCAATGTCTTCAATTATTGTTTTTGCTAAGGTCAAGCCTGGTGCTCTGCCACTTGAGCTAAACCTCTGCTTCCAGCTTTGTGCAGGTTATCTGGAGATAAGAATCTCTGAAACTTTTCTTCCCTGGGGGTTGGCTTCAAACTGCAGTCCTCAGATCTCAGCCTCCTGAGTAGCTAAGATTACAGGCATGAGCCACCAGTGTCCAGCTTGTTTTGCAATACTGATATTTGAGTTCTGGGCTGCTGAATTCTTAGGTGAGTGAGTGAGCACTCTGCCATTTGAGCCATGCTTGTAGTCACTGCTTGGCTTCTAATAACCTTCTACTTCATGCTCCTGCCTCGGTTTCCTCCCACCCTCCACATCCACTCTATATTATCTACTAGGTTGCAGAGTATTTCTTTTTTAAAAAATATGTATAGATGGGGCTGGGAGTTTGGCCTAGTGGTAGAGTGCTTGCCTAGCATGCATGATGACCCAGGTTCAAGTCCTCGATACCACATACATAGAAAAGCTGGAAGTGGTGCAGTGGCTTAAGTGGTAGAGCTCTAGCCTTCAGAAAGCCCAAGGACAGTGGTCAGGCCCTGAGCTAAAAAAGCCCAGGACTGGCAAAAAATATGTATATATGTTTGTAATTGCAAAGACAATGCACAGAGAGGTTGCAGTTATATAAGCCAGGTAATGAGCACCCTTCTTTTTGAACAGTGTTACCCCTTCCCTCGCTCTCTTCCAGTGTTTCCCTCCCGTCCCCACCCCTAAGTTGTAGAGTTCATTTTCCATAGTGTCCAGTAAGTCCCGCTGCTGCATTTGCTCACCCTTTGTTGCAGAGTATTTCTGATGGTGCCAGAATGGGTCAGAATTTAGCCCAACATTGAAGCCCTTGAGAATTTTCTCCACAACTCTTTCAGCCTTGCTGCACATTTCTTAGGCTTTAGCCAAACTCAAGTTGGTCTTCAGACATCGCCCTACTTCTGCCTCTGTGCCTTCTGCTTGTGTTTCACTCTCTGTGTGCACTGCTGCCCTTCTCCTTTGCAATCCCTTTATGTCCCTCAAAGTCTTACTTACACTGGCTCTTTCAGGTCAGGAAGCTTTCCTGGCCCTTTCAGTTGATCACCCTCTCCTTCTCAAAACACTGAAGCTATGCTTTGTGTCCTTCTCATCCAGCATATATCTTCTATTTCTCTATTAGAGCTTTCTAGATATATTCTACATTGCTTAGAAGTAGAAGCTGTTGTTCAGAATGGCTTAATTTGGACCCAATCCTGATCCATAATCAGTTTTGTGACTTAAGCCAAGTCAACTAACCCCTCATTTTCTAATGAAACAGTGAAAGTACAATTTCTTATTGAACGGAAAATAGAATGACATATGTCTTGCATGTTAATGCTAACATCTACATCTAAATTTTAACGAAGAAATTGAAGGTTCCCTGAAGATAGAATCTGGGTCTGTTTTTTAAAAAATATTATTATTATTTGTATCTACAACTCTAGTGGCTGCTTAAGTGTCTTAAGCACAGAATGAACTCATTAAACATGTTCTGGGAATATGACTTACTCAAACCAGTCTGATCAATCTAACATAAAGATTGTATACTGGTGGCTCACACCTGTAATCCTAGTTACTCAGGAACCTGAGATCTGAGAATCACATTTTGAAGGCAACCCAGGCAGGAAAGTTTATGAGACACCAATTAACTACCCCACAGCCATCTACAATTAACTACAAAAAAAACCCCAAAACGAATGAAAGAAAAAGCTGAGGTAGAGTTGTAGCTCAAGTAGTGGAGTGCTAGCCTTGAGCACAAAAGCTCAGGTATAGCACACAGCCCTGAGTCCAAGCTGTAGTACAGGGAGGCACTTCACTTAGGTTGCCATTTACTAGCTTCCAAAATAGATGGTTTTAAACCACATTTTAAAGATAAGACACAGGAGAGATTAACTTATAACAAGGGTACACTGAACTAAAATTTGAGTTCAAGTGTGCTTGTCCCCAAATCCACACTTATTTCTCTCTCTCTCTCTCTCTCCCTCCCTGCCCTCTCTCTCTTTCTCTCTCTCCCTCCCTCCCCCCCTCTCTCTCTTTTCTGTATGTGTGTGTGAGAGAGGGGGGACATGCATTACTACTGGGGCTTGAACTTGGGGCTTCATTTTCTCATTTGATCTTTCCATTCTAGGGTGGTGCTCTACCACTTGAGCTACATCTTCACTTTCAGCTTTTTGCTGGATAATTGAAGATAAGCATTTCATGAACCTTTCTGCTTAGGCTGGCTTTGAACCATAGTCCTCAGATGAGATTAGAGACATGAGCCATCACATTCTTCTAACTGCCCCTAGATCTGACCCCAGATCCTACTCCCCTGATTTTAAACATGAAAGGAGATTCACAATGCAATCCTTTGAAAAAAGGATTTTGTCTCTTGCCTTAAGAAATTTGCAACTTTCTCCTAAAAATTGAAAACTGTTCTGTACTGTTGCTTCTTTTCTTCTCACTTTGCATTTAAGCCCTAATCTTTGCCTAAGTGTCAGGTCTTCCTGAATCTTGTAGCTACTAGAAACTGGAGAACTACCTTCTCAGAATACCAGGCTGCCTTAGGAAGACCTAAAAGAAATTACTTCTCCATGGTTCAGCTATGATGGATATTATAGAAGGCAGCCTTTTCCAACCTTCCCCTCTTCCAGGCAGCCTTCCAGGTTGAACTTCATAAGCCCTGAACTTAGCCTTCATGCATTCTATTTGTTCTACATTGTCCTGAACTCATAATGAATGCCTTGTGAGCATCTTACATCTGCTCCCCCAGTGTGTCTGTTGTCTCCCACCATTGGTTGGGAGCCCACAAGGGAGGGGTGAGGAACAGCTGGTCCCAAGGTCTGTGTTCAGGCTGGGCCTCACTTTGGTGGCTGGATGGGAAAGACATGTGCTCCCTGCTGAGTTGATGTAGCCCCATTCCCGCATCTTAATGAAGAAGTGTGTCAGCTGCTGCTCCTTCTCAAGACACTTTTTATCCATGAAACCTGACTCCCGCTCCCTTTGCAGGCAGGGAGACGAGGCCAGCACACTAGCCACCAGCTTAATTGAGTCAGGATCCCTGAACCCTCAGCCTCTCCCCAGTGCTCCCTTGTTACAATGCACATTTTCTGCTTCAGGAAGTTGGAAAACTCGTGCTACTTTTCATTTCCAGGAACAGACTCTTCTTGTCTCAATTTTCTGGGTCAATCCTAGAGCCAAGATGAAGGAGGAAAATACAGAACACCATGAAGAAAGATAATTTTCAAAACCCGTTAATGTGTTGTGTGTTGCAGCAAGTTTGCCTTATAGTGTCTGCAGGACGGATGCTTCTTGAAGGGAATTCAGTGAAATAAAGAATGTAGAACTTGACTAGTGTTACATGAGACCATTCCGGGGCACAAACCAACTTAGGGCAGAACAATGTGATACGCAGTCCTCCTGGGTAGTACTAAGGACTCTATCAGAGATGACAGCCCCCCCCCTTATTAAACCAACCGCATGTATTTCTCACCCTATTGAAGCCCTAGGTATAACATGTCAATACTCCTTTATCTAGCCATAGCCAAGCTACTCTGAACTCAGCCCTTGAAGTCTGTGTGCACTTGTGCACACATCAGTGTAGGTATAGACAATTAAACTCAAGGCCGAGATACTGTCCCTTAGCTTTTTCCTCTCAAGGCTGATGCTCTACCATTTTACCAACTCCTCCACTTCTGGTTTTTTGGTGGTTAATTGGAGATGAGAGTTTCATAACTTTCCTTCCTGGGCTGGCTCATCACTGGGATCCTCATATCCCACTCTCCTGAGTAGGTACAGGCATGAGCCACCAATGCTCAGCTTCAACAGTTTAGTCTTAAAAAAAAAAATTCAATGGATCGACCACGGGCTAACTCAGGCAGGGGTCCCTTCACTTTCATTGGATACTAAGGGGCTGAGATTTGATCCACTACATGAGCATTGGGCTGAGGTGTCAGGGAAGGAGAGACTCAGACAGCTCTGCCAGTCACTCTACTCCATCTCCTCGCTTTGGGTAAGCTGGCATTGGGGAGGGGGTGGAGCACCCTGAGGGAGGGTGCTGAGCTCCCATCTGAGTGCCATTCTGGGCCCAAGGCCAAGCATTTGGCTTCCTCTCCAAGAGAGTCAAAGGCTCAAGCTGCTCCAACAAAGGGCCAAATGAAAGCTGATGGGGATCTTGGTGACTCCGGCCTCTCCCCTTCCTCAAGGCCTTTGGCAGGAGAGGGTGCAAATCAAGATCCAGAGCTCGGCTTGGTGCAGATTCCCATTTGCCTTTTTAATTCTCCTGGCATCCGCAGCCTGTCTTCCTCCCATCCCACCTCCCACCTAGGGTGCTTTAAAAAATGCAAATCAGTAGGATTTTAAAAATCTAAGCCCATGCCAGGAACACCCACAAACCCTCCATTACGGCAGATCCTGATGTGGGCAGTGCGAGCCCATAGCAAGCACAAAGGGGAGGAGGATTTTATTAGATTTCTTCCTCAGTGTGGGCCTTGGACCTCAGACATTCTCTGTGCTGATCCTGGCCTTTAGACATATGAATGGGAAAAATGAGAGCTATTTGTGGGGGCTGAGGCCACCATCATAAACTGGCATGAGAGCCATGTGAAAAACAAGTATACAAAAGTTATCTGGGCCAGTAACTTTGCCATATCAGCACCGACAGGGCTTTAGGAGGAAGGGCCAAAGAAGTGATCACAAACCTGGGCCAGATAGACCATGGAGATGGACAGTCAGAAGAGTGTCCGGATGATTTTTTCCAGATGTATCTAGGAGAACACCTGCCTCCTCTCCAGGTTGGCTCTCCTCCACCAGGCCTTCCTCCAGTCCCCTCAAGTTGGCCCCTAACCCACTGCCTGAGTTCCTGCCCAAGCAGGAAGAGGGGAACCTATGCAGACAGAAATCGAGGAGGCTGTCATAGAATCTGGAGAGCCCCGAGCTGAAAATTTGTGGATCCAGGTCTGTCGATGCTTGCTTCCGTGCCCCTAACTCTAAGAAGTAATAAGAGGAGGAGAGCAAGGAAAGGAAAATGGAAGAGAGACAAACTAAAAGAGACCCCTAAAAGTGGAAGGCAAGAGTTCTGATTGAAAAAGAGAAACACAGAGCAGAGAAGGGGGCGGGGGATGCCTAAGTTGAAGGAATACTAAAGGTAGAAGAAGGGAAGGGGAGATGGAGGCGGGTGGAATCAGAAGTCAATCAACCTGGCCTACCTAATATAGCTTTAGCAGTCCTACTCTGCCATTTCACTTGGGTGATTCACTCTCCCACCTTGCCCGACTAAGCTCCTACTCCTCCCCAGCACCCCGGGCCTCCGCACGCTCCCCATGCACTCTTCCCCAAGCCCGGACCTGACATCTGGCTGGGCCTCCGCAACTCCCTCTCGCGATCTGCCAGGCGGCACCCCTCCTCCCCCGTCATTACAGCTGCCAGCCCCCCTCCCTGCTGGCAGACAAGCCCAGGCAGACAGCCGGCCAAGCCTGCCCCCGCAGCCGCGCCAGCTCTGCCAAGCCCGGGGAGCTGGGGGCCAGGGGCGGAGCTAGCTCTCCTCCAGGGAGCGGTCCCCGGTGACCTCCGGCCCCAGGCAGGGATGTGGCCCGCGCACCCTCCGGGCTCCGTGGGCTCGCGCGCTCCAGAAGCCCAGCACAGCCACCTCACCCGGGGACAGGCGTCCACTGCCCGGGGCCTGTCATTCCCTCGCCTTCGGTGTCCTGGCGCCTGAGCCTTATTTGCCTGTGTGCCTGTCCTTTCTGGCTTGGCGCTCGTGCCATTTTAGTCCGCTTGGTAAGTCTACCCGTCTGTCACTGGTCCTGCTCTCATCACAAACCTTTGCCCCAAGTTTCCGCGTGGCCCCTTCCTCGGAGCGCGGGCCCTGCCTTCTGCCTGTCAGTACGCGCCCTCTCCACGCCTTCCCGATCTCTATGCGCCCGGCTCGCGCCCCGGCCTCGCAGAGCCCGGATCGCCGTCGGGGCTCTGCAGCCCTCCCGGGCTCCCCGCGCCAGCTCGGCTCTTACCAGCTCCTGTTTGAGGCGACGCAAATAGCAGTCCATTTCTCTGCTGTCTTTCTTTCTTCATGCGCCCATTTAAAAGGCGCCGCTCTACTAGAGAGAGTCCCCCGGTGGGAAAGCCGACTTCTCTGAAAAACTCGTGTCCAGCGGATTTCCAGCTGCGCCCGCAGCGCCCAAGTCTCGCCCGCGCGCCAAGGCAGGACTCGGAGCCGCGGCGTTCCTGGCGGCTGGGACGCGCGGCCCGTGCGGGGGGCGGAGAGAAAAGTGCAACAGCCAATAAGAAGTCAGGGTGGATGTCTTCAGCCAATGAGAAGAGGGGGGCGGGCTCAACAGCCTGGCCGGGGGGGGGTGGGTGCGGGGGTGGCTGGCAACCAGTGTCTGCCCTAGCCAAAAGCTACTGGAAGACGGGGTGGGGGGGGAGAGGGGGGCTCCCGGGGGGCTCCCCTGGTCCTGGTCAGCGAGGCGCGGAGCATCAGGACCATAAGTTGGGCCAACGCGTTCAAGTAAAAGCAAGTGACTTATTTGGTTTCAAAGGCAAGCGCAGTTTTCTGGGTGAGGACTGGGGAGAAGGTCTCAGGTGAACGTGCCAAATTGTGCCCCCAATTCTGATCAGAGATCCTCCTCCTCCCAGAAGTCCTTCAGATGCTCTTTTCTTTCGGAAGCGGTCTCTTAAGTGTGATTCCTGGTGCCGGGGGGGGGGGGGGGGAAGCCGGGATCTGTCAGTTTACTTCTTTGATAGCAGACAATGGAGGGTCTGCTGAGCTGCCAAGGTTCAGTTATCAGGAGACAAGATGACAGCAAGGTCTCTGCTCAGTAACTTACCATGGGAGGAGAGGGGAACGGGGCAGACAGGTGAAAACGACCACCGTGATTTCAGAAAACTATTTTTTTAAACAATCTTCATTAGCATGCATTAGTTGTCCCGAGGAGGCTTTATTGCCCAGCGCCGATAGGGTCACACCTGTAAATCCTTGCTACTGAGGAGACTGAGCTCTGAGTATCACGGTTCAAAGCCAGCCCGGGTGGACAAATCCGAAAGAATAATATAGCTAAAAACAAACAAACAAAACAACAAATGCTGAAAGTGACTCAAATGTTAAGAGTGCCAGACTTAAGCGAAAATGTTAAGGGAGAGCACAAGGCCTTGAGTCCAAGCCTCAGTACCTGTACACAGAGAAAGAGGGGGGTGAGGAAAAGAGGGAGGGCGAGAAGGAGGGAGGGAAGCAAGCAAGCAAAGAAAGAAGGAAGGAAGGAAGGAAGGAAGGAGAGCGGATTCATTTTGACATGTACATAGGTGGATAGAATGTATCCATCACATCCCCTTTGGCTCTCTCTTACTACAGCCGCCTTCTTAAAACAACTTCGTGTTGCAAACAGAGTACTTGGACTATCTAGGAAGATGATTGTTCATGAAAACCTGCAACGAGGTAACGGATGAGAAGGGAGTGGAGAAACAGGTCAGGGTTCCCCAGAGCTCTGTCGTGTAACTGAGGAAGGACTGGAGAACAATCGGCTTCCCCTCCAGGGGCGCCACCCCGGGGCCTCCTGGGCTGCGTGCGGCCTGACCTTCGCGGGTAAGGACGGGGCGCAGGCAGGCAGGCCGCCTGCTTCTCCTGCTTCTCCTCGCCAAGCTCCCCACCGGCCACGCCAGCCTCCCCCACCCGCCCAGTGACTACCCGCCACTGGGGCGGTTCGCCAGGGGCAGCGTGGCCAGGCCCCAGAGTAATTAGGGCAATTAGCCATGTTTTGTTGCAAGGCAATTAACCAGGGAAAGTTTGCCCCCAGACAGGATTTTAGAACTGTGCGTGGGACCGAACCCTAAGGAGGCCACGGGTGCAGCCCCTGGAGAACAGGCGTTGCGCTCTGCACCCCTGGAGAACAGGCGTTGCGCTCACGGGATCTGGGTTAGCTCAGAGCACTTCTGAAAAGGGGGTGGGGTAGGGAGGAGGAGAGGCTGCCCCGGCTTGTCCAGCAGGCTTCTTTGCGGCCGCCCTCTCCTCTCTCCTTTCCTTCTTTGTCGGTGCTGCGTGCATGCGTGGGGACCCGCGGGAGACTAGAGCCGCGCGCGCGTGCGTCGAGGGCCCGCTAGGAAAGCAGGACATGAGTCTATCCAGCAGACCCGAGCAGCTTCCGCCCCTGGCTGCCTGGCTATCCGGAGGGAAAACTTCACAAAAGGTCCATTTCCGTGGAACCTTCGAGGTGGTCAGGAGTGGAAGTCACTCCCAAGGACAGACGGAGGTTTCCAGCCCACTGGAACAAGTCCCGGACTCCAATGACTCCGGGACTGGGACGGAAGGGAGGACTTCTCCGCCTGTGCTGGCCTCTATAACCACTGCCCTCTGGATCTCAGCTTCCTGAGGAGCTAGAGCCATAGCAGTCAAGTGTAAGCTCTGGGTTTCTCCTTTCCTGAGACTTCATGAGCTGGAATCTTTCTGGAAATTAAGAGGCTGGCTTATCATTCAAACGGTTAAAACAGGCAATAGCTCTGGGTGATTTGTCTTCTATACTGTTATACATGACCTTGCACAGTTGTTGTATTCCAACTCCTCCTCCTCCTTCTCCTCCTCCTTCCCCTCCTTCTCCTCTTCCTCCTCCTCCTCCTCCTCCTCCTCCTCCTCCTCCTCCTCCTCCTCCTCCTCCTCTTCCTCCTTCTCCTTTTCTTCTCTACAATATTGTGTTTGAATTCAGGGCTCGGAGTGTGTTAAGCATACTCCACCACTTGAGACACAAACTGAAGCCCTTTTAGTTTATTTTGTTAAGATCTTTCAGGTTGGGTCTCCATTCTGCTCTTGGTGGCTTCTGCGCTTGATGCTCTCAACTCTGCCTCCCACTTCTTCTATGCTTGATGCTCTCAACTCTGCCTCCCACTTATTTGGAGATTATACTATGCCTGACTCAAATCCTTTCCTTTCACTGGGCCTCAATTTCTCTTGCTTGTGGTTATATGTTAGCCTGTATTAAATAGTTCTTCTAAAATGTTGTCCTTTTCTTTATTCTTCTCCTCTCTCTCTTCATCCTCTATCTTTCTCCTTCTTCCTCCTTTTCTTCTGGCTTTCCCATTTCTCTCTCTCTCTCTTTCTCCCTCCCTCCCCTTCTCTCTCTTATTGCTATTATAACAGGCCAGTGGCTCATTATATAGTACAAATTGGCTTTGAACTTATGAACCTCTACCTTGGCTTACCTAACACTGCACCACTGTGCCTAGCCAAAAAAATATTATCTTCTGTTGAGCATCTGTGAAGTAGTCATGATAGGAAAACACTTATCCCATCTTACTGGTGAGAATACATTGTTAGCCATAGCAGGTCACATTCCATCTACTTTTTTCTTTCTTGCAGTATTGAGATTTGAACTCAGTTTCTTCTCTTTGCTAGGCAGGTGCTGAACCACTTGAGCTACATCTCCAGCCCCTCCATCCACTTTTAAGGTGGAGGAGATGGCAAGAAAGGGAATTTACAACTTATAATTTCAGTGCATAGCTCAACAGAGGCGTCTCAGACATGTCAGAGGTGCCTGTATTACTGTATGCTTCCTAATTCTAATGGTCAGCTTGATTGGATTGAGAAATTCCTAGGAGAGTACTGAAGCACACCTCTAGATTGTATTTGAGGGCCTTTTCAGAAAGAATGTATCAGGAGAGCCCAAACTTAATGACTGGATTGGTCCCTGGATAGATTCATGATATGGTGGCATTCGGAGGTGGTACAAGGTAAGAAATGGAGTTTACATGGAGACAGTAGGTCACTAGGGGCTCTGCTGCCTTGGGAGCCGAGTTTTTCCTGGTCTTTTCCTATCATCTCTGCTTCCTGTCCAAAATGAGATGAAGAAACTCCTCTGCCATACTCTCTTGCTGTTATGATGTTCTACCTACAGGCACAGAGCCAAGCGACCATGGGTAGAATCCTTTGAAACCATAAGCCAAAATAAATCCTCCCTTAAGTTGTTTTAGTTAAGGATTTGATCACAGCAATAAAAAAAAAATAACTAGTATAGAACTAGTACAGAACTAGTACAGAAGTCCTGCCATGATGCTGAAAAAGCCAATGTCTTCCTAGGTGCGCGTGTGCGTGTGCGTGTGTGTGTGTGTGAGAGAGAGAGAGAGAGAGAGAGACAGAGACAGAGAGACAGAGACAGACAGAGAGAGACAGAGAGAGAGTGCAAGCATGAGTGTGCACATGCATACATGTGCATGCATCTGTCTTCTTTTTCTGAGGTTGTATGTCTTTTGGAGCAGGGAAGGAGACAGGAGTAGAGACAGAGCTGCCATTTGCTATTTCTTCTTCTTTTAAGGGTTTAAGTGATAAAGAATAAAACCTGTTGCCATGGTTATATAAACATGGGTAAATATTCCCGGCCTGAAGATGGGGGGTTGGATGACATGATTCATTTTTGCTGAAGAGGAATCAGATGGCTCAGCCTCCCGTCCCCCGAAACTCAGCCTCCAGGGGAATGAGATTATCTCATTTGACAATAAGTAATAAAGAAACCTGGGTCTTGAGACTGGCTGTGAACACATTTCTCAAAGCCATCCAGAGCTGAAGGCACCTGAGCCTTCACTCTCAGCTGGGGTGATATGTGTATGGTGGGTGCTTTTCCTAAAAAAGGAGGTGTTGCTCCTTGAGGTATGTCCAAAGTTGTCACACACTTAGGACTTGCACTTAGTCTAGTCAAAACAGTGGCCCCGCTTTGGATGAGCTCAAAAAACAGAGGCAGATCCAAGCCTGTGGAAGAGCTCGGCTTTTGCACTAAACAATGGAAACTGGCCGTTCTCTTCACTTCCGCTACCATAGCTTCCACCTGGATTACCCACCCAGCATCCCCTGGCCAGGCCTGGGTAAGGTGGGAACCCAATTTCTCATCTCCCCCAGTGACAGAATTTCTGGAAGATACCATGGGCCATACATCATTGTAGAAGATTCAACATACTCCTTAGCACCCACCCAAGGGTAGGGCCCAGATCACCACTGCCCTCACTCCCCCTACCTCCTGCGACTGCCAGAGACCATTATCCCCACCCTTCCGCCCCTCCCCCATGCCTCCTGAGCATCCACAGGAAAGGCTGACCCTAGAGATAAACACATGCTTCGGGAATGTGTTCAGATAGCACTGCAGAATTGCCACTGTGCCTCTCCAGGGAGAAGACTTGCCTGACAAGCTGCATAGAGGTGTTCCAAACACTGTGTAGTGTTTGAACAAATAGGGCAAACTGGGAAGAGGAACTGAGACCTCACTGTCCTTAGAAAAGGCTAACTCCTGGGTTTCATGATATCTTCCTCTGCCCACCTGAGACAAGGAGTGCACTTTTCTGCCCATTATCAGTCGAACACTAGTCAGGGGTGGGGGAGCAGCAGAGTGGATGGAGTGGCCCTATGCTGAGGAAGCCATTCGGATCCAAAATATGGCCTCGATTATGTACGTACATACATACATATGTGCGTATGTATGTATATGTGTGTATTATGTGTATTTATGTGTGTTTGGGGGTTGAACTCAGATCCAGAGTTCTCTCAGTTTTTTCACTCAAAACTGGAAGTCTACCACTTCAGTCATACATCCACTCCTAGATTTTTGCTGGCTAATTGGACATTGCCGACTTTTCTACTTGGGCTAGCTTTGAGCTGTGATCCTCAGATTTCAGCCTTCTGAGTAGCTAGTTACATGGTCCAGCCACCAGTGCCTGGCTCCGTGTTTTCCTTCCTTCCTTCCTTTTCTTTTCTTTTCTTCTCCTTTCTTTCTTGCTCCTTTCCTTTCCTTTCCTTTCCTTTCCTTTCCTTTCCTTTCCTTTCCTTCCCTTCCCTTCCCTTCCCTTCCCTTCCCTTCCCTTCCCTTCCCTTATTAGAGGTAAGAGTGTCACAAAGTTTTCTGCCTAGGCTGGCTTTGAGCCATGACCTCAGATCTCAGCCTTCTGAGTAGCTAGGATTATAGGTATAAACCACCACTAGCATCTGGCCTTTAATTTTCTTTGTAATTCCTTAGAACTGGATAAAGAAGCTCTAGTCATAAGGCCTCACAAGCTTTAGGTATCTTTAAACAAAAAGTGTGATTGTCCCAGTTCATAGACAGAGCATCTGAAACCCAAGGAAGTTGCTCTGGGTGGGGGGGGGGGTAGAATAGAGTAGCCTGGTTTCCAGGAGTGTTTCCAGCACTCTTTGCACAGCTGTGATGTGTAAAAGGCAGGGGGGATGTGCCCCCAAGCTACCTGTCATTGAAATGAGCAAGTGCCTCTGAGGGACACAGTGGTGCAGGTGCACATCCACGGAGCTGCCATCACTTTCACCCACCGTGCTGACATAGAGCACCATTCTCCCAGCCTTAGCTTCCTCCTAGAGTCACCCAGACGAGGCTCTTAGCCATGCAGGGACTAACACTTTATGGAGAAGGACAGAGGAAGGGGTTAGAAGAAGAAACAGCAGGATAGTACTTTTGGGTGAATGCATGGGAATGGCTGTCTCATCTAAACATTCCAGTGGGAATATTGATACATTAGTAAGGAACATTTACTGGGTGGGGCTGGTGTTCGCCTTTATAGGGAAATGTTTGCAGCCATGATCTTGATACTCATGGTGTCATCATTACTCGGGGAGAAAATATTTCTATGTTATCAGTGTTTGTTGGAAAAGCAAATATGCTTTCAATTAGAAAGAATGTTTGAAGAAGTCAAGTGTGATAGTTCAAACCTATAATCCAAGCTCTTTGGAAGGTAGAGGTCAGGGTGAGAATCACAGTTTGAGACCAATCCTGGCCCCCCAAAAAGTTCACAAGACCCCATCTCAACCAATGACTGAGTATGACTATGTCCAGCCTCCTGGTGACACAGGAAAATGCAAATAAGAGGATTACAGTCCAAGCCAGCCCAGGCATAAAGTAGAAACCCTATCTCAAAAACAATGCAAAAAGAGGCTCAGGCAGAGGTCTCAAATATTAGAGCACCCGCCTAACATGCACAAAGCCCTGAATTCAAACTCCATTACCATTCAATACATACACATTCACTCATATACGTAAAAATACCTGAAATACATCAGGGTATAGCTGAGCGGAGAGAAATATAGATGGTATTTGTGCAAACTACTACCAGGTACCAGGAGATGGTAATTGTACTGACTTATACTCAAAAATTTCCTGGGGACATTCTGCAATGCCTGACTCCGTAGAGGCCCAGCAGTGGATTTCCTGTAATCTTACCACACCTGTAACTCAGAGCAAAAGCTCATATTACTTCACTACTGGCCTTGGCTACTGAAGGACTGGCAATCTGACAGAGTAAGGCTTGCTAGCAAAATGTAGGAGAAGGCTACATGCTCCTCCTGAAAACATGCCATGGGGAGAAAAAGAGGTCCCTTCTCAGGTTCAGTTTGCTTTGTATTTGTTCTCAACCAAGCTGCTCCTAAACCTCTTCTGGTATTTTGTAGGATAAGAGAACAGTGCTATGGCTGATCAAATGCCAGTCTGAATATCATGCTGACGGTATCCTTTGAATAACTGACTTTCATAAGTTTAGCAAAATGAATACCTGCAAGTTTCAACATTTTTTTTTGGTCAGTGGAGCTAAGAGGGGAAAGATGAAGAGGGGAAGAGTGAGCAAATATAGTCTTAATATTCAATGTATATGTGTGAAAATAGAAACCAAAAATGGGTGCCTTGGGAAAGATGGGGAGGAATGATAGAAGGAATGACATTGGTCAAGATGCATTGTACTTAATAAACTGACAAGTTGAATTGAAACTCTTTTGTAAGCTAGGTCCTGGTGGGTCATGACTGTACTTCCAGTTACTCAAAAGGCTGAGCTCTGAGGATCACTGTTCAAAGCCAGCCCAGTTAGGAAAGTTCTAATCTTTAATAAATCAGCAAAAAGCTAGAAGTAGAGGTGTGGTTCAAGTGGCAGAGTGCCCAAGAGAGAGATGCATTTCTTCGTACAAGTAATAAAAAGTAATTTTTAAGCTTTCTTATTATTATAAAAACGACATATAAAGGGGTTACAGTTATATGTCAAAGAATGAGTATATTTATTTTTAGACAATGTCACCCCTTCCCTCTTTCTCTCCTAGTTTTCCCTTTCATACCACCCACAAGTTGTATAGTTAATTCTCAACATAGTGTCTGGTCAGTACCACTGCTGCATTTGTTCACCTTTTCTCCCTCCATGTCTGTGCCTTTGCCTTCCCAAAGACAGATAAATGAACAAATAAGACTAAAGAAAAGAAAACAAAAACAACAAAGTAAAAAACAAAACCAAAAAACTCCCCCAAACCTTGCTTTTATTTCCTATAGTTCATGTTGATAAATATTATTTTATGTGATCAGAGGCACATAGGCATTGCACCTTTGTGTTCTTTGGTGTGTGGGTGCCTTGAGACCTATAATTTATCATGTCCCAGCGTATTTTAGATCTAGCTACTGCATACGAGAGGGAACATATGAAAGATAATATTTTTAAGATTAAAATATAAAACTAAAAATACATCATGGAGATTTCCACCTGGAGACACTGCAAGGAGCCCGTGCCTCTTCGGATTGCAGGCTGGGATAGCAGTGACAACCATCAGCCGTTGTGGGTTCTGAGAAAAAGCCTCAAGTTCTCAGCTAGGAAAGACAGTGAGACCAAGAAACAATGTCAGCACTTAACAAATGAAGACGCATATTGAAGAATCGAAGCTGAGCACTCAAAGGAGTGTGGGTTTTCCTAAGCCTCCTCCCCGCCCCACCCGCCACTTTTCCTCCAATATTGGGCAGGTTTTCTTTGCTGTGATTATTCCCCATGAATCATCATCCATACAAAGTGACAGAGGCAATGGGGAGTGAATAATGAAGCCTCCACATGGTCTTTTGTTTCTGCTGGGAGGATTTTGGAAATAACTTGCATTTTAATCTTTCTGACTTAGAATCATAGAATTATAGAGCCAAAAACAAAAAAAAAAGACCTGCTGTATATGGGGTTGAATGTCCTATACAGAGCAGGAAAATGCCTGACATGGACTATATAGAAGTCCTTCCTTGTGTCAGGCACTCATGTCTTGTTATCCAACCCTCTGTTCTGATGATGAGAGAGGAGAGATGAGGAGACGGTGACCAGAGGTGTGCTGAGCCATCAAGTGCACCTGGATCTGGTTCCAGAACTCAAACCATCTCAGTCATTCCACTCCTTCAATGTGGCTGTGAACAGTAATTTAATTCTGTTTGGATATCAGTTTTCTTTTTTGTGATCTCATTTGAAAAAAATTTTTTTTTGGTGCTAGTTCTTCACTCAAGACTGTTTTTCTACCATTTGAGTCATACCTTCATTTCTAGTATTTTGCTGGTTAATTGGAGTAAGAGTCTCATAGACTGTCTTCCCTAGGGTGGCTTTGAACTGTGCTTCAGATCTCAGTTTCCTGAGTAGCTGGAATTAAAGACTTCAGCCATTGGCACAGAGCTTTCTAATATATATATATATATGTATTATATATTTATATAACTATAAACTATTATATATGTGTGTAAAATTTATTTATAAATTATTATATAGTATATAAATATTTATACATGTCTATAAATTATTATATAAATAGAATGTATAATATAATCTTATATATCTATAGCAAATTATCTATCTATCTATCTATATATATATATATATTAACAACAGTATATTTCCTTCTTAACCAGCAATTTTCCATGTCAGGAAAATGGCACAAAGGTGTTAGTGTCTTGACCTAGGTCATCAGGGTGGCTGATGGTAGAATCAAATTCTTGCCTAAGGGAGACTGTTAAATGTTTTCAGGTATGCTGGAGATGGTGGCTTTGGGTATGGCAGATCAAAGACAAGTTCAGAAGCATATTTGTCGAGGTACCTCCAACCTATGTATCGATCTGCTATTTATCTTCTTCAGATCACAAGAATCAACCAACCTGTTATATCACATGTACACTCTCTAGGGGTGATTCTGGGGTGATTCTCCTGGTAATCTTCCCCATGAAAATTTTACCATCCTGGGTCTGATCTTTTGCTCAGCTTCTGTCTTGGTGCCTGTCAGTGGTGGCAAGTCTGCTCCTGTCTTCTCCTTTCACCCTTTGAGCCATCAGTCCAGGAGGACTGATCATTAACTGGTTTGCAGCCAGGGTATAAAGAATATGCTCCACAGGACATCAGTGGCTCACGCCTGTAATTCTAGTTACTTAGGAGGCTGAGATCTGAGAATCGTGGATCAAAACCAGCCAAGAAAGTCTGTAAAATTCTTATCTCTAATTAATTACCAGAAAACCAGAAATGGAGCTGTGGCTCAAAGTGGTAGAGTGCTAGTCTTGAGCAAAAAGAGCTCAGGGATAGTACCCAGGTGCCAAGTTAAAGCCACATGACCTACAAAAATAAAATAATAAAAAGTGCCCAAGAGGAGGTAGAGTATCACAGCTTTGTTCTGTGAACTAATTTGGAGATTACTTTGTTAGAATCCCCTTCCAACTGTCCTCCCTACTGAAGAAGAGATGGGAAAGGGATTTTTGTATCAATAAACACATCACCCGATGCACCTGAGGTGACAAGGGCCTTCTGCATGAGGCGTTGCTCTGTTCACGATCGTGCTGTGGATCCGTATGTGCTGTGTGTGAGGGTGTGTAGCTCAGACACTCTGAAATAAGCTCTCACCCACTGGTGAGTGGAAAATTAGTTTTGGCAGGTGAGGAACTGGGTGACAGGCGAGGAAGCCAGCAGGGTATCAGTGTCATCCTGCTGCTACTGCTGTTTGCTGGTGTTGCTAACAAGATCCCCCACCCCCCACCCTCCTCTGAATGGCAATTAGGTAGAGTGTAAATGACTTGGAAAGGCTTGAACACTTGGGTGCGGGTGTTGGAACAGTTCTGTGGTCTTGGAAGCTAGCCGTGGTTCTGTAGGTAGGCTCATACCAGGCCAGTTGGACAATGGTTTTTTTTTTGTTGTTTGTTTGTTTTTTTAGTACATGGAAGAAGAAATGGCACTTCAGAGACTAAATCCCAGGAAATTCTACCGTGTGGTATAAGGATGGTGGCAAGGTGTGCCAAGACTGGAAGGCAAGAGGCCTGGGTTCTTGGATACACTTTAGGTGGGGCCTACCTATAATCTCTTCTTCCACAGTTTCTGTAACTACAAAGCAGGACAAATAAACCCATGCTTATCTTGAAGTGAAAGTATGTAAAGGCCCTTTGAAATGTCAAGAGCAATCTTCTACATTCAATGCTTGAACTGCCCCAGGGGATCTGCTAAACTGCCGGGGAGGCGGCAGTCTGCTTCCGTGGCAGTTTCTACTGTCCTGTGCTCAGAGTCCTTAAGCATCTCACATTCATAAATCCCATTGCCTAGCTATAGTCAGCAAATAAGGCAAAGGGCAGGCGGCTGCTCTGCTTCCATCTGATTGTCTCATACTACCCTCTGCTCCTCTAAACCCCCACCCCAAAGAGTGATCTCACTGCCCTCCCTCCTCTGCTCTGGGCCTGTCAGTTCAATTTAACAAGGTTGCAGGAGCATTTGCTGTATCCATCTCGCTCAGAGGTCCCTCAGTGTCACCACTGAGGCTCAGATTAGACAGTGACAATTACTTCTTCCCTGTTCTCCCTTTCCTTTCTCTCCCTGGAGGAAAGAAGGAGGCAGACCAATCTTCTAGGACCTAAGAATAGATGGGGGAGGATCAAAAGAAGAAAACAGACTTGGAGGAAGCCCCTCTCCAAGCCTTACATGGCCTTGTTTAAGGCACAGCCACAGCCCAAGGGGTGGGGGCAGGAGAAAATGTAAGTAGAGCAGCCTCCTGAAAGCTCAGGGCTGCCTGAGGACAAAGGTCTGAGCTCTGTCCTAGAGGGAGCTCTGTTCATTGCTGGCTCTCAGAGATGAAGACTGTTCTCCCTTCTTGTGGGGAGCTGGGGTGGAAATAGCTAAATGCTTCATACACACCCCAATCACAAACCTTGATTTCTAGATTCATAACCTGGATTGTATGTGTGTGTGTGTGGGGGGGAGGCATAGTAATCTTTGGACCCAGGAGACAAGGACAGCAAGGCTAACACACATCCATCTCAGTGTCAGTGGCTCTGTAGCTGATAAGAAAGAAGCAGTAATAGGAGACCGGCCTCTGTGTGTGTGTGTGTGTGTGTGTGTGTGTGTGGCTGCAGAAGAATTCTTCAGTGTAGAAAGTTTAAAATTCCAGCAAAATGTCCTTTTTTTTTGGCCACTTACCTCACTGATTCCTTCTCCCTCTTTCTGGGAAATTGGTGCTTAGCACCCATTTATCAAGAGACAAGTCTCTTGAACAGTTCAGAGAAAAATGACAAAGGCTTTTTGATGGGGAGTGCTCAGTTACCATGTTGAAATCCTTATTGTCCATTTGTGTCACATCCTTCCATGGCCTGGCAACAGACAGGTGCACCCCTCCCTGGGCTCCTTCTAGAGTGTCCTCGCTGCCATTTGTCAGCTCACCCAGATATCCAGCAGACGCTCCATCCACAGGAGGCGAATATGATTAGCTGAAACCTATCCTGACAGTTCCAAAGAGAATCCTCTAAATGCATATTGTATTGAGTGTATCTCATCACAGCTGACAGGCTGCTTTATCAATTAAATTCCACATTCCCTGTCTTCAGAACCGCCACGAGCCTTCCTACCTAATAAATCATAGGCCCTTAGTTATTGTTAAATGTCCCATCAGTCTCTAATAAACTCCCTGCCAAAAAGGGCAGGTTATTTATTATGCTGCTTGGACAAAAATGAATCGGGGCCCCTTCCTCACAAGGAGAAGAGCAGCCATCTTCCCTAAAGATCAAGGCTTGGTGTTAAATGGGGGCAATCCATCAACTCAGATCCTGGGCAGAGGCAAGTCTGATGTGGGAGGGTAGGGGATTGTGTGGAATTATGCTCCCTAAAGCTGGTAGGAAAATCACCATAGTTAGAGGTGGCTGTACAGAATTCAAGGGCTTGGGCCTCTGCAACATTTCCCCCTCTCCTAATACCTGTCTTTAAAGGCACTGAAGAAACCAGCCCCAGGGGTACATAAAAGCAGTAGTCTTCATTTTGAGAGAGGCCAAGTAGTATTCAGGAGCCTGCTTCTGAAATACTCAGCTCAAAGAGCTGTGTGTGTGTGTGCACGCACATGAGAGCACACATGTGTGTATGTGTGCACACGAGTGCACATGTGCGTGCATGCATGTGTGACAGCACCGGGGCTTGCACTCAAGGCCTTATAATCTTGCTTGGCTCTTTTTTGCTCAAGTCTGGTCTTCTGCTCCTTAAGCCACACCTCCATTTCTGGCTTTTTGCTGGTTAATTGCAGGTATGAGTCTCACGGAGTTTTCCGGCTATGCTGGCTTTAAACCAATATCCTCAGATTTCAGCCTCCTGAGTGGCAAGCATTACAGATGTGAGCTACTAGAACCCAGTCTGGTTTTATAAATGTGGGGAAGGAGCTAGGAAGCATGCTTAGCTAGGGATTGCTGGGTAAGCAGCATGGGTAGGGCTAGCACTTGGAAATCAAGACCCAGGAGCTGTCAGGTATAAGAATGGTGTACAAACTGGGCATTGATGGCTCAAACCTATAGATCCAGTATCTCAGGAGGCTGAGATCTGAGGATCGTGGTTTGAAGCCAGCCCAGACAGCAAAGTTTGTGAGACTCTTATTTCCAATTAACTACCAAAAATGCTGAAAGTAGAGCTGTGGCTCAAGTGGTAGAGCATCAGTTTTAAGAGGAAAAAGCTAAGGGATAGTGCATAGGCCCCGAATTCAAGCTCCAGTACCAGTACACAAACACACACACACACACACACACACACACACACACACACACACACACACACACACCACACCACACACGAAATCCAATAAACAAACACAAAAGCAGTATGTAAAGTGGAACTTGTCATCACCTGCTGTGAGTCAGATCCTAGACTTAGGGACTAGCCTAGATTTGCAAGTCAAGATCTGAACTCCTCAGCTTTGCCATGAATCAGGCTCCCATCTCTATTCCCAACTGTGTTTCTCTTCACTGTTACATAACACTGTCCTCTTTGGAAGAGCATAACACACTCATTTTCTAATCCTTCTGGTGGCAAACAAGGCGTACCATCATGTGGGGCCAATACATCTCTGCAGCTTCATTTCCTGGTAACGGCTGCCATGCTGGCCCCCATTCCCACTGAAGAACTCACCTTCTTCAAGCTGTTAGGGGTTTTCATGCTTCCACGCCTCTACACAAACTGTTCCTTTACCAAGAATAGCTTTCTGAGCCGTGTCTGCCTGCTGACTCCTGCCACCCCCACGGCTTGAGGTGCTCCCTTGTTCAGTCCTGCAGAAAAAGCTCAGAGCATCAGCTGCCATCTCTCTCTGAGATGTAGGTTTTATCTTTGGGTGCCACCGCCTTGGCCAGAGTCTGGACTCTAGAGTGGGTCAAGAATGATCTTGTGTATGCAATTTATTCTCAGAACTCCATGTATACTTCAAATAAAGCATTTTAATGTAGAGTGAAGAAATGAAAGGATGTAGAGAAGAAAGCAATTTCCCTCCGTTTCTCAGAAGTTCTCATTCTCTCCCACATGACAGACACACTTTGAGCAATGAAGGCCCTGAAAAATTTTTGGACTGCATATAATTCTATACCAGCTTGTGCGACTTGCATATTTCATGCCTGATGATTTCCCCAGCTGGGCTGCCAAATCTTTTAGGATAAAAGAGGCTAGGTGGTTAGGCAGATCCAAGTCCAGCCCACTTTATGAGCTTAGCAACTCTGAGTAGATTCTTTATTCTTGCTTTGTGGAATTACCTGAGGGCAGTAACTCCTTTAGCATCTGACAGAGGCTCTTAGAATAAAACAATCTTGAGTCTAGCCTTCAACTCATCTCTCTTGCCTCCTCAAAGCTCGTTCCTCATTTGTACCCTAAGCTCTTTTAGAAGGTACAATGGACTCCTGCTCTCCACACTCTTCTCCTTTCCTATGTTAAGGTCAATGACTTCTATTTATTCTTTGAATCTTCTCTTAGCTCTTTGAATCTTCTCTTAGCTCTTAGTACTCTGGGAACTTGGGTAGACTTTTGTTGTCTTTAATGTTCTTTCCCCCTTCTTTTACAGTAATAGATTTCCTTATCAACCAGTGCTTAGCTGGGTATATGATTGCTAAAATAATATACAGATTTCTTGCAACTAGGAATGAATGTATGATGGTGAAATTCTTCTCCTTCTCCTGCCAGTCCTGGGGGCTTAAACTCAGGGCCTGAGCACTGTCCTTGGGCTTTTTCAAGGCTAGAGCTCTGCTACTCGAGCCACAGCATCACTCTGGCCTTTTCTATGTATGTGATACTGAGGAATGAAACCCAGGTCTTTGTGCATGCTAAGCAGGCACTCTGCCACTAGGCCAAACTCTAGGCCCCTGGTATGGTTAAATTCTGATCATTGAAATATGGCAGCTTTGGGGAAAGTATTTTCTTTCCCTTTGTGCCCATATTGAATTCAGGGCCTAAGTGATATCCCTGAGCTTCTTTTACTCAAGGCTAGTGCATTACCACTTGAGCCAGAACTCTACTTCCAATTTTCTTTTTTCCCTTTTTTTTTTTTTTGAAGAGTATTATGGATTTTGCTATTGCTCAGGCTGGCTTTGAATTGAGATACTCAGATTTCAGCCTCTTGAGTAGCTATGGTTACAGGTATGAGCCACCAGTGCTGGGTTGGGAACATTGTGTGTGTGTGTGTGTGTGTGTGTGTGTGTGTGTGTGTGTGTGTGTGTGTGTTGTTACTAGGACTTGAACTTGTCTGGCATTTTCTTTTTTTCTTTTTCTTTTTTGTGGGTCATGGGGCTTGAATTCGGTCTGGGCGCTGTCCCTGAGCTCTTCAGATCAAGTCTATCGCCCTGCCCTAGAGCCAAGTCCCACTTCTCCTTTTCTAGAGGTTATTTGGAGATAAGAGTCTCAGGTCCTTTTGTGCCTGGGCTGGCTTTGAAACTTGATCTTCAGATCTCATCCTCCTGAGTAGCTAGGATTACAGGCGTGAGCCTCCTCCGCAGGCTTATCTGGCATTTTCTCTCAAAGCTGGCATTTTACCTCTTGAGCAACACCTCCATTTCTGGCTTTTTTTCTGGTTAACTAGAGATGAGTCTTATGCATTTTTTTCTTCCTAGGTTGGATTGGAACTGTAGTCTCAGATCTTAGTCTCCTGAGTTGTTAAGATTATAGATATGAGCTACTAGCACTGGGCTGTGAGAACATTTTTTTTTTAAAGGTTGCTGGTATAATTACTTTTTTACTTTCTACTTTTACTTGTCCTCCTTCCTGCTGGCTGAAATAAATTCATGATGGCTGGAGTTCAAGCAACCATTTGAGTTGCAAGACAGAAGGTTGGGTGCCTGGAAACTTTTGAGTTGTTAGCCCTACCTCCATATATCTCCAAAGTGCAAACCTAGCTTCTATCCCGGAGAAGTAAGCTTCTGTCTTGAGGTCTTATTTACAATCAGACCTAATCCGGATACCTAAGCCTTTCTTGGCTCTCAATACCTGTATTAGCTTTTCCTCCAGGACATTAACAGCACTACACTGAAGAAGACCACCTGTCCTTATGCTTCTTTTTTTCTTGAAGTGAGGACCTCTCTTTATTTTATTCTATTTTAGGATCTCTATTTTAGGGAAAAAATGAATATGTTTTCAGATTGAATGCAAATAGCACTACCTACCTTTTCTCACACTTCCAGGGTGTGACACCTGACACCAGACCTTCATTTACATTGCTCCCTTTCCTCTGGGCTTACAAGTCTCCACCGAAAAATGACAGGGCTATTGTGAATTCCAGCATATATTTTAAATACAAATCTAGTTTTTCAGTTCACAGAAATCTTTCCCTCTTCTGTCCAGGTAGACAGGTAAACAAAAGCACTGAGGTGTTTCAGGTTGTAAAGATCAAGTTCCATTTTGGTCTGGCTGGAGGTTGATATGCTTTTATGATGGAGAAGAGGCTAAAGAAAGCCTAGAGGGAGATGTAATACTGTCAATTGCTACACATACATCTATCATATTTTACCTAGTTAGGACTTTTTGTTTTTGTGTTTCATTTTTACAGCATTAAAACTTATGGTCAATAATGTTACAATTTTTAACTTCTGAGTAAACAATTTTCTATTGACCTGTGGTTTTAGCTTGGGTAATGCAATTTATTACTACTGCTATATTTGTATCTGTAAAACATCCCGAGGAACAAATGCTCTAAGAGAACAGCTAAAACTGTAGCAGTTCTTTTCCTTATTTTTGAAAAGTGCTCTCTTGGGATGAGGGCTAGACTCTGACAATGATTGGGATGGGTGTACAGGAGTCACTGCTGGGTGTGTGGAGGTTCACTGATGCTTTGGCAGTGTTTATTAGGTGTACTAAATAAGCTGATGGTAGACTAGAGGATCGGGTCATGCAGCATGAAGTGGAAGACTGGGTGGGGAATAAAAAAAGGCATCAAAAGGGGGCAGAATCCAGAGCTTGACCCTAGCAAGCTAAGGTATCCATTTTAGAAAAGTCACTCTCAGCAGAGCACTGGTGGCCCATGCTTCTAAAGTCTAGCTAGTAAAGTAGCTGAGATCTGAGGATTGTGGTTCACAGTCAGCCCAAAGAGACAAATCTGAGAAACTCTGACCTCCAATTAATCAGAAGAAAGCCAGAAGTGGAGATATGGCTCAAGTGGTAGAGTGCCAGCCTTGAGCAGGAAAGCATGATGCCCTGAATTCAAGCCTCAGTGTCTCCACAAAAATCTCTGGCTGGGGATATGGCTCAGTGGTAGGGCATGTGCTTTGCAGGTACAAGGCTTCAGGTTCAATCCCCAGTTCCTATAACTAAAAGGGGAGGGGAAGAAGTCATTCAAACACCTCTGGGGTGCATGGTCAGAGCAAAGAAGAAATTCTCCACAGGGAGACTCTCAGGACTTCTCAGTAGGTTCACCACACGACCGAAAGTAGAGCAGATGGTATGGAGAGGGAAATGGAATTGATGAAGCATTACTTGCCCAATACATTGTTAGAAAGGGAAGGATAGATAATTGCCATTTGTGGACTTAGGTAGATGAAAGATTAAATACTAAGAGCAAGCCAGGAACTTTGGTGTTGCTCACCTCCCATTAGCCTCTCCTTTTTAGTTAAGAAGAGTGAACATTTTTTCAATGTCTTGTACATTTCCAAGCAAACAACATCTGTCCTTAGAGTTTCTCCTTCCAATGGGATTACCATGCCAAAGCCCCTCCTCCACTGGCTGGAATGCAGAACATTAGTATGTGTCGGGGTGGGAAGCAAAATGTCAGAGTTAAATTCTAAGGACAAATTTGGAGTTGGATGCAAAGTATCTTTAAATTTGGAATGGTCATCAAGACTTCCTTTATAGGAGCTCGTTCAACAAATACTGATCATTTATTGTATCAGACTCTGTCTCCCCTCCCACCCACACAGAACAACAGAGACCAAGACTGCAGTAAGTCCCTGTCCTCAGTGAGCAGAAGAGACAGACAATAAACACATATAATTATGTAATTTCAGGTAGTTATACGTCTCTTGAAGAAAAATAAAGAGGCATGGTGTGGTTTGTACATCTGGAATCCCAGCACTTGGGAGGCCGGCCTGGGCTATACAGCAAGACCTTGTTTCTAAGTAAATCAGTAAATACACAGCAAGGGAGCTGGTGGCTCACACCTGAAATCCTAGCTGCTCAGTAGGCTGAGATCTAGAATCACGGTTCAAAGCCAGCCCAGGGAGCAAAGCGTATGAGACTGTAATCTCCTAAAATTAACCGTCAGAAAGCCGGAAGTGGTTCAAAGCCATAGAGCCTTAGCCTTGAGCAAAAGTGTTCAGGAACAGCGCCCAGGCCCCGCGTTCAAGCCCCACCAACCCCAGAAAGTAAATAATAATAATAATAATAATAATAATAATAATAATAATAATAATAATTAAAAAAAAGACAACAACAGGGGGCTAGAGAGTGGTAGAAAGGTCAGGGATTTCCGGAAAGCCGTCTTTGGCTGAGATGGTCCACGTCGGGGATGGAGGGCGGGAGAGGAGCATCCGAAGGCACGTGCAGTTAGTGTGGAGGAGTCGGCGGCCGTGGGGGCTGCGGTGCAGCTCTGGGTCTGCCTGGGTTAGCGCTCCGGCCTGCCCGGGGGCCACGGGAGGAGGAGGACGGAGGGAGCGGGGGGTGGGGGGTTATGAGGCCAGGCCGCCGCGGAGCCGGGCGTCAGGCGAGCGACGAGAGGCCGCGTCACAGAGCGCGCGCGACGGTGGAGCCCGGCGGCGCGGCGCGGGGAGCGCAGAGGCTTTACCCGCCCGGGAGGTCGGGGAGGCGGGCGGCGCCCACCGCGCGCACGCGGCGCCCTCTGCAGGCCGCGGGCGGCGGTCCACCGGTATTTTCCTCCTCCCGTCTCTTTCAGATCGCGCTGTTGTGTCGGGGTGCTCCAGAGTCCCAGCCTCCGACTTCCGCCCCTTCCCTCGGCTCCCGGCGTGTCCGTGTCTCCGCGGGAAGACTGCCAATAAAGTTTTTCCTCTTCTCGCTCCCAGCAGGCCCGCCTCAACCCCCCCCCAAGTATCGCGAGATCTGGCGGCGCGGCTACCATGGCGGCGGCGTTTGAAGCTCCCGCGGCCTTAGCGACCGTAGAGACCGCGATGGCCACGGAGCGTGTAGCCGTGTCCCCGGAACCCACCCTCGGGTCTGCGCGGAGCCTGAGGACCGCTCACGACATCGGCGGGCCGCGGACCCGCACGGGGGACGTGCTGCTGGCAGAGCCGGCGGACTTCGAGTCGCTGCTGCTGTCGCGGCCGGTGCTGGAGGGGCTGCGGGCGGCGGGCTTCGAGAGGCCGTCGCCGGTGCAGCTCAAGGCCATCCCGCTGGGGCGCTGCGGGCTCGGTGAGGCCGGGGTCCCCGGAGGGGCCGGGAGGGCGCGGAGAAGGGGACGGATGAGGGCTGGCCGCCGGGCGGGCTGTCGAGGGCCCCAGCGTGCTCCAGGGTTGCGGGCTGGGCGCGGGGACTGTGAAGATCCGTCTGACCCTTCCCGGCTCTGAGAAGTTGGAGATCCGCGACCGAGATCCAGGGGCCCGGCACCCTTCTCAGGGTTAGCCTCTCGCGTGTTTGAGAGTTAGCAGTGAAGGCACCATCGACACGATCTCTGGAGACCCTGGTGGTTGATTGGTTAGCTACCCTTCAAGTAATGGCCGGTGATGTGTCTTTCTACTGCAGATTTAATTGTTCAAGCTAAGTCAGGCACTGGGAAAACCTGTGTATTCTCCACCATTGCTTTGGACTCTCTTATTCTTGAAAACTACAGTACTCAGGTGAGTGAGTGCTCAGAGGACCCTTGGGGACAGTGTGTTATGTGGACTTTGTCACTGGTGAGATGAAATACCAGTAGCTCTTCAGATGAAGTGAATTTGCAGAATGGAGCAAAATTGTAAGAAAAAAGCACTAGTAAAAAAAAATGATAAAAGTAGACATTAGCGTATTGACTGGTAGTATGGAAAGTCACCCAAGGACTCCCATTATTTTAAGTTTGGAATTTTCTAATACTGCATCTTAGATATGCATGGACCATATGTATCAGTTTGTAAAAACTATTACTTTTTTAAAAAGCATTTAGTTTACATTAGTTATATAATGGGGAAGGATTATTAGCAATCTAATTAGTAATGAAACTAAGTGAGGGGGATTTCATCGTTTGGGGATTTGATTTCATTGTTCCACTTCCACACATTCTACACTGTATTCCAGCCTCAATGCCCCTGGTACTCCCCCTTGTCCTTCCCACCAAAGGCTTCATTGTTCCATTTTCAAAGTTGCAAATAATCCATTTTGACAATATTCAACTTCATCCTTTCTGTCATCACTATCCTTTTTTTTTTTTGCCAGTCCTGGGTTTGAGCTCAGGGTCTGAGCACTGTCCTTGGACTTTCTCAAGAAGCTCTATCACTTGAGCCTCAGCACCACTTCTGGCTTTTTTCTATATATGTGGTACTGAGGAATCGAACCTGGGTCTTTGTGCATGCTAGGCAAGCACTCTACCACTAGGCCAAACTCCCTGCCCATCACTATCCATTTTTAAGGATTCTTTTATGCACTGTCTAGATTTCAGTCAGACTGTGTCTTGATTTATAATAATGTGCTTTGATATGGAATATAAACTAATGGCAGGTCACTTCTTAAAGGTCTGCAAATGCCTCATATTGTCTTCTCATTTTCTAGGTTGTTCTAGATTTTTGTTTTGGCCAGCCCTGGGGATTAAACTCAGGGCCTGAGCACTGTCCTTGAGTTTTCTCAAAACTAGTACTCTACCACTTGAGCCACAGCAACACTTCTGCCTTTTTCTATGTATGTGGTACTAAGAATCAATCTGGGTCTTCATGTGTGCTAGGCAAGCATTCTACCACTAGGCCAAACTCCTGGCCCCTGTTTAGATTTTTTTTTTTTTTTTTTTTTTTAGTGGCTCATTGGGCTTGAACTCTGGGCCTGGGTGCTGTCCCTGAGCTATTCAGCTCAAGGCTACCACCCTATCCCTTGAACCACAACTCCACTTCCCTTTTTCTTGTGGTTAATTAGAGATGAGTCTCAAGTTCTTTAGTGCCTGGGCTGGCTTTTAATCGGGACCATCAGATCTCAGCCTTCTGAGTAGCTAGGATTACAGGTGTGAGCCACTGTGCTTGCCTATTTTAGATTATTTTTAAGATTGCCTTGCCTAAATTAGTAGGAGATTTAAGTTTGGGGATTAGTTCTTCAACAAAGACTTGTTGAAACATACTACATAAATCATTGTAATAAACAGTGGAACTCTATGCGGGGTAAATCATTGTAATGAACTGGGCAAGGTGGCTCATGCCTCTAATTCTAGCTACTCTGGAGGCTGAGACCTGTGGGGATCAAGGTTCAAAGCCAGCCCAGGCACTAAAGGACCAAGACTCTTCTCTCTAACTAACCTCTAATAAATGGGAAGTGGGGCTTGGCTGAAGGGTAGGGCAGTACCCTTAAGTTGGAGAACTCAGGGACAATGCCCAGGCCCAGGGGTAGGGTGGTAGCCTTGAGCTGAAGAGCTCAGGGATGGCACCCAGGCCGAGTTCAAGCCTCATGACCCACAAAAACAAAACAAAAAAACAGTGGAACTCCAAGGATAAATTAGATAGATCCTCATAGTTTAAACTCTGGAGTTTAGTACCTATGTCAGACTATATATTTCTTTCTTTTCTTTTTTTTTTTTTTTTTTTTTGGTCCATTATGGGGCTTAAACTCAGGGCCTGGATACTGTTACTGAACCTCTTTGTACTCAAGACTAGCATTCTACCACTTGAGCCACAGTGCCACTTCTGGTTTTTTAGTGGTTAATTGGAGATAAGAGTCTCATATCGGACTTTATTTATTTATTTATTTATTTTTTGCCTGAGCTGGCTTCAAACTGTAACCCTCAGCATCAGTCATGTATATCTTTTGTGGTATCTTGAACAGTGGTTTTTAATCTTGGATATCCATGTCTAGAAAGTCTTTTCAGTCTTTATATTTAACAATTCTCAAGTGACATTGCTTGTAAGAAATCTTTCTTTCAAATCTCATAGGCACTTCTTAGATTAGGATATATTTTTTGCGCTTATGGTAATTTTGGCAGTAGGTCGAATGCCCTAAAATAGTTCCATAAATAAATTCATGTTTTTAGGTCTTTTGTATTATCAGTTGTGCCCATTTTTCTTTGTGTATGTGTATTTTATGTAACCATGTTTGAAAATTTGGAAAATTCAGAGAAATGAAAGTACCAGAAAACAAAATCTCAGTTACCCCAGAGATACTTTATCAGTCTTTTTTTGTTGTTGGTCATGGAACTTGAACTCAGGGCCTGGGTGCTGTCATTCAGCTTTTGCACTCAAGGCTAGTACTCTACCATTTTGAGCCTCTGTGCCCTTCTAATTTTCTGGTGGTTAATTGGAGATAAGAGTCTCAATGACGGCTGCACAGGGGCACAGGGCATGCTGTAGCTTACACCTGTAATCCTTGTTACTCTGGAGGCTGAGATCTGAGGATCAAGGTGCAAAGCCAGCCCAGCCATAAAAGAATCTGAGACTCTTATCTCTAATTAATCTCTAGAAAATGGGAATTGGGGCTTGACTCAAGGGTAGGGCAGTAACCTTGAGCCGTAGAGCTCAGGGACAACACCCAGACCCAGGGGTAGAGCAGTAGCCTTGTGCTGAAGAGCTCAGGAACAGCGTCCAGGCTGAGATCAAGCCCCATACCCCCCCCCCCCACACACAAAGTCTCACTGACTTTCTTGCCAGGGCTAGCTTCAAACCTTGATCCTCAAATCTTAGCTTTTTTTTTTTTTAAGCAGTATATTCTAATGTTTGAGAACCTGTAGTTTTTGTCTTCTAGTTTTGTCTTCAAGGCCTTTCATAATCTAGCCTGTATAAAAGTTAGTCCTCAGTCTTCTTTCCTTTCCTTATAAAATCTAGTCAAGTAGGCTTTTGCTGTCTTAAGGCCTCTGCATTTTTTTCTGTTTCCTCTTCCTAAAACATTTCCCCAGGTATATCACACAGGTAGCTACACTATACATTTAGGTGCTTTCTTGATTATTCCATTTAAAATGATTCCTCTTGTTACTTCATTGCCTACTGGATTTTCTTCATACGTTTTATTCTTCATAGATGTTTATTGTTTATAAGTCTAAGAATGGAAGTGCCCAGAAAATAAGGACTTAGTGTTATTAACTGATGACCCCTAGCAGCTTGTATGTTGCCCCACACAATCAACAACAATCAATCTGGCAATAAAGACTTGGCATTTAAGGGAGGAGGTGGGGAGGGAAAATGGGAGAATAACAAGAAAAGGGGTAACAATGTTCAAGAAGTAATGTACTCACTATTTTATGAATGTAACTGTAATCCTCCATACATTACCCTGATAATAAAAACAAAAACAACAACAACAAAAAAATCCTTGACATTTTAGCCAGGTAGCCCAAACAGAAAACTCTGTGAGACTCTTATCTCCAATTAACCAGCAGAGAATTAGAAGTGGCACTGTGGCTTAAAGTGGTAGAATGCTATCCTTGAGCAAAAAGACTCAGGAACAGTGCTCAGGCCCTGAGTATAAGTCCCACAATTGACAGACAAAGCTTGGCATTTTAAATGATTGTTTAAATGAAAAATCATATATCTCAAATTAATTGTGCCATTTATATCTGTGTGAATCTGCTATTCCTTTGACTTTTTAACTGTGTTTTCTATTTATATAGATTTTGATCTTGGCTCCTACAAGAGAAATTGCCGTACAGATACATTCTGTTATCACATCCATTGGAATAAAAATGGAAGGCTTAGAGTGTCATGTCTTTATTGGAGGGACTCCATTATCACAAGACAAAGCTAGACTTAAAAAGTGTCATATTGCTGTTGGCTCTCCTGGTAAGATATCAGTACATATTGGTAAATGTAACATTCTTAAGAAACAGAATACTGGGCCAGGAGTTTGGCTGAGTGGTAGAATGCTTGCCTAGCATGCACAAAGACCCTGGTTCAATTCCTTGAGCTCAAGCCCAAAACAGGCAAAAAAAAAAAAAAAAAAGAATACCATATTTTTGTATGTATTGGGGATTTGGACTCAAGAGATTGTACTTGCTTGGCTTGCTTGTTGGGCTGGCACTCTACCACTTGAGTCACTCTTTCAGTATGGCTTTTTACTAGTTATTTTGGAGATGAAATGTCTTGGACCTTTTTGTTTAGACTGGCTTTGAGCCACAGTCTCTGGATTACAGCCTTCTGAACAGATAGGATTATGGGCATGAAGCACAGATGCCTGGCTAACAACACTTTCAATATGACAATAAGGAAGGAGTAATTTTTTATAATTATTTTGAGTAAAAATGAACATTAGCCAGAGGTGGTGGCACGAGCCTATGATTTTAGCTGCTCGAGAGGCGGAGGGAAGATAAGAGGATTGAAGTGTGAGGCTAGCCTGAGCTAAAGCATGAAAAACTGTTTGAAAACCAAATAGTGAAACAAGATAGGGATGGAAAAGGGATGGGATTTGACACCAGTGGTAGATCACTTGTCTAGCCCTAACTTTAATTCTCAGTGTGGCCGAAAGAACAATAGAACAGTGACATACATAACTGGATTACCAACATAATTTATGAAGCTTTATCTGAGGATATATAAGAAAACCCATGGAAAGGCTCTGAGAAAAGTACAAATGTACAACTTTTAGGAAACTCTTCTAAGATTTTTTTGAATCATAATCTAGCATTCAATTTCTTAACACTCAAGTCTTTTGATGGGAATGGTATTTATTTTCCATACTGAAAACTGAATGAAAAAATAAGAATTTTAAAGTTTCATAATTTGTGGTTTAGTATACACATACATGAGAATTCACTCAGAAAATTCAACAATGTAGCCTGTGAAGGATAAGAATAAAATAGTAAAACGTTATTTAAGATTTGTACAGAATTGTCATAAATATTTTAGTGTTTTTTTTTTTTTTTCCTTTTCCTGGAATTTAGGCAGAATTAAACAGCTCATAGAACTTGACTATTTGAATCCAGGCAGTATACGTCTCTTTATTCTTGATGAAGCCGATAAGCTTTTAGAAGAAGGCAGCTTCCAGGAGCAAATAAAGTAAGAAAAATAATGTGACTATAAAATTATTCAAAAGCAAATATGTTTCACTTTTCCAGTTAGTGAATTATTTCCATGGCACATACTTTTTTTCTGTTTTGCAGTTGGATTTTTTCTTCCTTACCTGCCAGTAAACAGATGTTGGCGGTATCAGCTACTTATCCTGAGTTTTTGGCTAATGCTTTGACAAGATATATGAGAGATCCTACTTTTGTAAGATTGAATTCCAATAATCCAAGTCTCATAGGTAGGTAGAGGTTTAGGGTATTTACACTATTTGTTCATGGCATTCTGGAATTTTTACTTGCCTTATTGGCTGTTGTTTTTTTTAGTTGCTGTTAGAGTATAACACATGTCTGTTTTAACTTATGCCTATTTGTTTGTAGGTCTGAAGCAGTATTACAAAGTTGTCAGTTCATACCCTTTAGCCCATAAAATTTTTGAAGAAAAGGCTCTTCACTTACAGGAACTGTTCAGCAGAATTCCATTTAATCAAGCTTTAGTCTTTTCTAATTTGCACAGCAGGTAATAAAATTTGATAAAGTCATTTGGGGATCTTATAAAATAAGATAATACTAGTAAATGGTAAACCTTATTTTCTTTTAGAGCTCAACATTTGGCTGATATTCTTTCTTCTAAAGGCTTTCCTGCTGAATGCATATCAGGCAAGTTCATTACTTTAATATTTGTTTATTATACTGATTTAAGGCCTTTTGGGTCAGAGGAAGAAAGGTCATACATTATCTTGTGAATGTGAGAATGCATTGAGTTTTCAGAGAAAAGAAAATTTTGAGCTAAAGTTTCATTGGAATTTAGTATGCCTGTATTCTCTTCTTTTAAATTCTTTTGTTTTTTTGGTAAAGAATAATTAGTTACTGAAGAGCCTTAATTTTTTATTACAATATTTTTGAGCTTTATCTACAAAGAGTTCTATAAAACAAATTTTGTCTTGAGATACTTTATTTCTTTTCTTTCCTTTTTTTTTTTTTTTTTTGCCAGTCCTGGGGATTGAACACAGGGCCTGAGCACTGACCTTGGGCTTTCTTCGAGGTTGGTGCTCTACCACTTGAGCCACAGCACCAGTTCTGACTTTTCTATGTATGTGGTACCGAGGAATGGAATCCGGTCTTCATGCACGCTAAGCAAGCACTCTACCACTAGGCAATACTCCTGACAGGGAGCTACTTTGTTTCTTGACATACTCTGTTAAAATGCTGAGAAATAAGCTGGGTGTAGCAACATAAACACTGTGTTCTCAGCAGTCTGTAGGCTGAGACAGGAGGATCCTTGATTTGAACTCATCTGAACTATATAACAAAACTTAGATTCAAAAACCAAAACCAAGGGTGGGGAGTTTGGCCTAGTGGTAGAGTGCTTGCCTAGCATGAGCGAAGACCCAGGTTTGATTCCTCCTACATAGGAAAAAAAAGCCAGAAGTGGTGCTGTGACTCAAGTGGTAGAACACTAGCATTGAGAAAGCCTGAAGACAGTGCTCAGGTCCTGAGTTCAAGTCCAGGACTGAAAAACCAAAATTAACAAGGCACTGCCCCCTAACTATACAGGAGGCTGAGATTTGAAGATCTCTGAAGTCACCCCATGTAGGAAAAGTCCCTGAGGTTTTTATTACTGGTTAACCAGGAAAAAAGTTAGAAATGGAGTTGTGGCTCATGTGGTAGAACATTAGCCTTGAGCTAAGAGGCTAAGGGATAGCATTGCCCAGGCCCAGAGTTCAAGTCCCAGTAGTGTCACACACACACAGAAAAGATCCCCAAACAAAATCAAGCTTAGAAATGCTAAGTTTATTGGTTCTTTTTGTGGTTGCTGGGGCTAAAACTCAGTGCCTTGAGCATGCTAACCAAATGCTCTACCACTGAATTATGTTGCTAGCCTTTGAATTTTGACTGATTTATGTTCATGTAGAAGAAAAGTGACCCACTTCTTGTCACAAAGTTTATTACTGCTAGCCTAATGGGTATGCAAGACTTGATTAGTGAGATCCTTTTTAGTTTCATTTTCTGTCGCATCTTGTTTTTAACTTTTAATTTGAGCTTGTTTAATATGAGATATTGGAGAGACTCTTCTCTAATGGGCAAATATTTTGATTGTATCACATTCAGCACCAAGTTTATAAACAGGGATTGTTTGCTATATTTGATATGTTGTAATCTGCAGGCATAATCTGGTTACCATTTAAAAATTTTATACTTGTGGGCTGGGAGTTTGGCGTAGTGGTAGAGTGCTTGCCTAGCATGCACGAAGACCCAGGTTCGATTCCTTGGTACCATATACATAGGGGAAAAAAAAGCCAGAAGCGATGCTGTGGCTCAAGTGGTAGAGCAATAGCCTTGACAAAGCTCAAGGACAGTGCTCAGGCCCTGAGTTCAAGGCCCAGGACTGGCAAAAAAAAAATGTACTTCTAATTGCCTAAATTGTGTTTTAAAAATTCTCACTTCCCTAGATCTTACCCCAGATTTGTACAGGACAGAATTAACTGTGTGGTGTATTTAAAGTGTTAAGACTGGTACTTATGATTCCTGCTTTTTGTGGACCTGATAAATATGCATTAGCTAGTTGTTTTTATGGTTTTCTTGGGTCTTTTTAGGCAACATGAATCAGAATCAGCGTCTTGATGCCATGGCAAAGCTGAAGCAGTTTCATTGCAGAGTCCTCATTTCTACAGATTTGGTAATTTTCCTGTTCAATATGGGGGACTGTCTTGATCCATGTACTATTATCAGATGTATAGATTTCATTTACTGGGGAAAATCTTAAAAATGTTGATGTATTAACTTTTGTTTTTTAAATCAGTTATTAATAATGCCTTTTCTTTGTGCCTCTTCCTAAATATTCTCCTGTTCTTGATTGCTTTGGTTATACGAAAAGTATCTAGTGAGCATTGGTAGCCATGCAATAAGTTTTATCTTTTTCTTTTTAAGACTTCCCGTGGCATTGATGCTGAGAAAGTGAATCTGGTTGTCAATCTGGATGTACCGTTGGACTGGGAGACATACATGCATAGGATTGGTAGAGCTGGTCGTTTTGGTAATACAAAAAATTCTTTTCCCTTCTTTAGGGAAGGATCTATGTGGGTGGATTTGGAATGTAACTTATGTGAAAATGATTTACTGTTTGATACTTCCTCTGTGTTAGGCACATTGGGACTGACAGTGACCTACTGTTGCAGGGGAGAGGAAGAAAATATGATGATGAAAATTGCCCAGAAATGTAATATCAACCTTCTCCCTTTACCAGGTAAGTTTTTACTACATAACAATTAGAGTGATGGGCAAAATAAAAATAACAGTGAGTTTATAGTGCTTATGTTAGTCCTTGTGTGTGTGTGTGTGTGTGTGTAAAAACTGATTAAGTTTTTGTGACAGTCCTTTGAGATATGTACCATTGTTATCTATGCCATTTAGGCATAAATAGGTTATTAAAGGTGTTAGAGCTGGTAAGTTGCAGGTCAGGATCACAGTCTACTGGCATGTGAAAAACAGAAAATATTCTACTATATATTAGCTGCACTTAAAAAATGAATGATCTTGCAATTTTATTTTCTTTCTTTGATAAAAGGGATGATATTTTTCCTCTTCTAAGTTGCTATGAAGGTAATTCTTGCCATATCTTTGTCACCATGGGAAAGGATTTTTTTTTTTTTTTTTGCTAGTCCTAGGGCTTGAATCTAGGGCCTGGACTTGGGCTTTCTCAAGGCTAGAGGTCTACTACCTGAACCATAGCACCACTTCTGGATTGTTCTTTGTTTCTTTTCTTTGTTTCTTTTTTTTTCTATGGTACCGAGGAAACCTGGGCCTTGTGTTAGGCAAGCACTCTACTACCATTAGGCTGCACACTCCAGACTCCTGGTCCTATACTTTTTTTTTTTTTTTTTTGCCAATCCTGGGGCTTGAACTCAGGGCCTGGGCACTATCCTTGGACACTTTTCCTCAAGGCTAGTGCTCTGCCACTTGAGCCACGGAGCCATTTCTGGCTTTTTCTGTGTATGTGGTACTGAGGAATTGAACCCAGGGCTTCATGCATGCTTTCAGGGGCCAGGAGTTTGGCACTCGACCACTAGGCCAAACTCCTGACCCCAGAAAGCATTTTTAATTTGAATACAGCTTTCAAAATTTGAAGTGTTTTTCTTTTGATTTTAATGGCTTATTTGTAATGGTGTTTTTAAAGTTCTTCCTCTCTTTTTTTTTTTTTTTTTTTTAAATTGGTTGTAGGGTTTGAACTCTGGGTTTGGGTGCTGTCGCTGAGCTCTTCAGCTCAAGACTACCACCCTACCTCGTGAGCCACAGCACCACTTCTGGTTTTCTAATGGTTAATTGGAGATAAGAGTCTCATGGACTTTTGTGCCTGGGCTGGCTTTGAACCGTGATCCTCAGATCTCAGCCTTCTGATTAGCTAGGATTATAGATGTGAGCCACTGGCACTTGGTTAATGTTCCTTGTTGGAAAGAGTACATATTTGAAACTTAATCTCTTCAAAACAAAACAGAATCCTAAAAACTCTGGAATTGATGTGCGTTGTATGTGATAAATATATAAACTCAGAATCATATATATATATATATGTGTAAATTGAGAAATGTGTGTATTATATATATATAGTAGGTTCTTGACTTTGTAGGTTATGGTTTATGTAATTATTGAATAACCTGAATTATCAAATTTTGATTTTTCTTGTTTTACAAACAATTTACAAGTATTACTAAACACATATTTGGGAGTGTAGTGGATTCTAGGCAGTTCTGGCTTGATTATTTTATGATCTTTTGCAATTAAAAAAATTCTATAAACTTAATATCCTGATTTTCATGATGCTTCAGAGTAGATGATGTTTAGGTTCTGTATCAGTTCTATATCATTTCTTTCTACATATGTCAGTTGGTGATCTACTATGAGGAAGAATAAGTTGAACATTGGTAGAAGAGAGTTAAGAATCATATCGGATTTCAGTATATAGCATTTACTGATAAAAATAAGAGTTGCTCTTGGATGCTGGAAAATGCTGTATTTGGATCTTTATGTAATGTTAACAAAGCCCTGAAATCACGAGAGAATGATAGTGATGGTGTTACATCTGTAAAGGACTGAGAGCTTGTGTTCCAGCATCTTGTTAGGTGAATTCTGGGGTAGCACTAGGAAGAGAGTTGACCTGTGTGAGAGGTGTAGACACGTATTAGACTCATCTGAGTAGGAATCACGTTTCAGTGGTTAAATACTCATGGAACAAAATCAGCAGCAACAGGCAAGAGCTTTATAAAGCTGGTACTCAGTGTATCTTGTCTTCCTAAGATGAAAAACATTTGGACTTTTGAGAGGTTGAATTACCAGATTTCCTCCCCCCCCCTTCACTTGTAGAGGTTTTTTTCTCCACTGGGCATTGTTTTTTGTTTTGTTTTTTGGTAAGAATACAAGGATTACAATAGCTCAAAACCTCAATACATAAGGCCATATAGGATGAGGCTAAAAGAAAGGACCTCCAGAATATGGAAATAAGAGCTTTATAGTGTGTGATTGTTGTTCTTAATGTACTATGTTATTTCTCATCTCTTTTGTTACCCCTTGGTTATTCTCATATTGTTAAATCAGCTGACCTTGTTAGCTGGTATATTGTATATACGTTTATTTGTTTATTTGAAATAGGAAAGGGAAGGGGGGAAAAGATGAGGGGAGGGGTGGGGGAGGAAAGTGAACAAAAACATGAGTATCATTGTGTGTGAAGTAATGCACCTACTATTTTGTGAATATAACTGTAACCCCTTTTTAATTACAATAAAAAGAGAGAATACAAAGTGGCAGATTTACTAGGATACAGAGTTGCTGTTGTAATATTTCCAAGTTGATAGCTTTGGTGGGGGAGCACAGTGGACTTTTGAATACCTTGTTTTGTTGTCAAATAAAGTGGCAAATAAAGGAGAGGGGTTGGAGAGGAGGACAGAAAAGATGGAGAGTTCCTACATGGACTTGTCCATCACTCTTACAGGAAGCTTTCTTGAGGAAGGGAAGGAAGATACTGCTAGCAATATGTAATGGGTGAATATGTGATGGTGAGAATTTTAATCCTTTTTGTTCCTCTTACATAGATCCCATTCCTCCTGGTCTGATGGAAGAATGTTTGGATTGGGATGTGGAGGTAAAAGCTGCTATGCATACATGTGGTTTAGCAAATGTACCAAACCAACCACCCAAAAAGCAAACTCAGAAAGTAGAGAGGATCTTTCAAACTCCGAAAACTCATGGTAAGCACATCACTTCCTCTAGACATACTTCTGTATCCACACTATCAGTCAAATCAAAAAGTACCAAACAAAAACTTCCTGTGAAAAGCCACTCAGAGTGTAGAATCATAGAAAAGGCAGTGTCACCAAAAGAACCAGGGCATGGCATTCAATTGGAAGAACAAATGAAGAATTCTGTTCAGACTCCTGTTGAAAACTCCACCAGTAATCAGCATCAGGACAAAGAAGCTTTGCCTGGGTCACTTCCCAAAATTCCTTGTTTATCATCCTTTAAGATCCAACAGCCATGTACTTTGACTTTTGCCGAACTGGTAGAAGATTATGAACACTATATTAAAGAAGGGTTGGAGAAACCTGTGGAAATTATCAGGCACTACACGGGTCCTGGGGATCAGACTGTGAACCCTCAAAATGGTTTTGTGAGAAATAGAGTTTCTGAAGATAGAGTACAGATGTTGGCAAGTAGTAGCCAGTCTGGTGACTCGGAGAGTGACAGTGATTCCTACAGCTCCAGGACATCATCTCAGAGCAAAGGAAACAAATCCTACTTAGAAGGCTCTTCTGATACTCAGTTAAAAGACTCTGAATCTACTCCTGTGGATGGCCAAACCTCTTTGGATCAACCTTTGAATGGAAATGACATTCCTACTCCAGAAGAGTTACCTGAAATCCAGATAAAGGCAAGGCATAAAGAAGGCTCTAACCAGAGATCTAAGCAAAGCCGGAGAAACTTACCCAGGCGTTCTTCGTATCGGTTACAGACAGAGCCCCAGGAAGATGGTTGGTATGACTGTCATAGGGAAACACATCCGAGTTTTTCTGATACCTACCAGGATTATGAGGAGTACTGGAGAGCTTACTACAGGGCATGGCAAGAATATTATGCTGCTGCATCTCAGTCATACTATTGGAATGCCCAGAGACATCCAGGTTGGATGGCTGCCTACCATATGAATACTGTTTATCTACAAGAAATGATGCATGGTAACCAGTGATTCTAGGATTTATTTGGTGAGAGGAACACACAATTGTTAGTTGGATATCCCTTCCCCTTCACCTAGAGCATAGTAGCATATAGTGGCATATTTGAGGAACTTGAAAAGACTCAAGGCTTTCCACTGGGACACATCTATTTTTCAGATTATTTTGACTTGCTCCAGGTATATCACCTCTCTTTTTGAAAGAAACTTCATCAGATTCTCAAAAGACAGTTTTTGGGACAAACAACAAAAGGTCCCAAGATGCCATTTTCTGGAAGCTGTTCCCAAAAGAAACATTTAAAAAGATGACATATATACTACTACTTACTTAAATAAAACAGCTAAGATTTGAAAGTAATGTTAATGTACACTGTGGAATTCTTAACAGAAAGATTGGGGCTGTTTTTCTTCTTGGTACATTGTAGAGATTTGGATCATAGTAGATCTTTCAGGTTTAGTGAGTGAAGAATATTGAACTCAGGGCCTGGGCATTTTTGCTCAAAGCTACACTTGGAGCCACATTGCCACATCTGGTTTTCTGGTGGTTAATTAGAGATGAGAGTCTTATGGACTTTCTTGCCTGGGCTAGCTTTGAACTTCAATCCTCAGATCTCAGCCTCCTGAATAGCTAGGATTACAGGCATGAGCCATTTGTACCTTGCTAGCATACAGTCTTTAAACTTGGATTCCTCTCATTTGGAATTATCAGTGTATGTGTATCAGTACTGGGCAGGAATTGCTAAGTTAGAATGAAGTAACAACTGCAGATAGCAAATTCGTAATTGGGGTTGGAATGTCATTGAGTTGAGATTTTAATTACACATTTAAGATCCTGTCATTGCTATATAATTGAACTTACCTCTTTACCCTTTCTCCCACAATACTGCAAAGTTTACAGTTTGTTATTACTAGGGGATTTTAATTAGGATACTGTAAACATCTTAATTAGGAGATGAGGTTACTCAGTCTAGAAATTAATTGGATTCTTTCTTTAGGTTTGTCTTATTTTGTATTTGCATTTTTCTTTCTGTAGAAAAATAAGATAGAGGTGAGCATATGGTATAAAAAAGCAATTACTTTCATCTTCATAGTTACCAGAGAAGTTTCAGTTGTAACCTTAAGTAAGAGGCAGCTACAGGGCTAGGCACAGTGGTGCATGCCTGTAATTCTACCTACTCAGGAGGGACCATTCAAAGCAGGCCTGGGCAAAAGTGTGATTTCATCTGAAAAACTAAGCAGAACAATTTGGGGCATGGCTCAAGTGATAGAGCCTGTGTCTCACAAGCTAGAGACCAAGTTCAGTCCCCAAGTAACACCTTTCTCCAATCCAGATTAGAAGGCATTGGTCATTTACTTGTACATGACCTGTCTGAAAGTGGAAAAGACTTTTATGTTTGGAATTGTCAGCCTTGGCTTATGTTCACATAGTCTGTTATAGGAACCACAGTAGGGCTGTTCCATTTGAGGTCTTTGTTATGTCATGAAAACTTAGGTTCTTTTGTTATGTACTTTTAAATCTTATACCAGTCATCTGACCTCTTAGGACCCAATTTTATTGTGATTAAAAATGACCTGGACTAGAAAGATTTTTAGGGTTCTTTCTAGTTCTGTTATAAGGCTCTATTTTTCTGTGTGTGTGGTACTGGAGTTTGAACTCAAGGCCCTCAGGCTCGCTAGGCAGGTGCTTTATAAAACCCTTTTTGTTTAGTTAATTTTCAGGTAGGTTCTGTGTTTTTGTCTGGGGCTAACCTCAAACCACAATCATTCTGCCTGTGGTCTTTAACCTTGGCTTACTGATTTTGAGTAATAAATTCTTCACCCAGGCTGGCCTCAAAAGTGAGATCTTCTGGATCTCTGCCTCCCAACTAGCTATGATTATAGGCAAGAGCTCCTGTACTGCTTTTGTTTTAGGCTAGTCTCAAACTGGCTTCCCGAGTGCTAGACTACAGGCATTCATTGCTATGCTTGGCAAGAGAAAATACTTGGTAATTAGTAAAAAGAATCAAATTTATGAATATAGAAAACCTTTATAAACACAAGTTATTTGGGTGAGAGAGCTGATTATAAATTGGTTCGATAGCTAAATTTTCAAGTACTGTGCAATCAGTGTACTTTATTCATGTTTAACCTGAATTAGGCTTTCATTATTAGCCTAGATTCTTGAGAAATCCACATCTTTGGATAATTCTTAGAATACAAATTATCTTTTTAAGTAATTAAAAAACTTTCTAAATTTACTAAGCTTTAAAAAATGTGGTTTACAAGTAATTTTAGCCCTGAATACTAAAGATAATTAAACATGAATTATAGTTCTTATAGGCAAGTATATACAAGATAAGGGAGTACTTGAGCTGGATTTTTTTTCTCCCTGGAAAATGTATGTTAAACTTCAAATATACAATTATATTTTTGATAGCTAGTGAAATCATTACAAGGTTATTTCTTGTTTTGACAGTATTTTAAAATATTTTGTGCCTCCAAATAAGCACATAAATCCTACTGGACATTTTGTGCTTTTTGTGGGGTTGAACTTGGTCCTAAGCTTGGTAGGTAGGAGCTGAGTTTCACCTCCAGGAGCATACCTGGACCATGTTTCTGCCTATTTTAGATCTCCTGTGGTAGGTTGGATGACAGGTGTGTTCTACCATGCCCAGCTTCTTCCATTGAGATGGTGTCTTGTGCACTTTTCTACCTAGACTGGCTTGGAATTGTGATCCTTTTGATCTTGGCTTCCCATGTAGTTAGGCTAACAGGTTTATGCCTCTTGGTCCAACCAAGGGTTGAATGGGTTCTTGTGAATTTCTGCTGAGCCTGTCCTCGAACTGTAATCCTCCTATTTTCAGCCTCCAAGAAGCTAGGACTACAGACATGAGCCACCAGCAGCTGGGTTTTCATTTGGTGCTTTTTTTTTTTTTTAATGAATTAAAACAGGTATTTTATTGATCCTTAAAAAACATGGACAAAAACATGAGAATGGGTATCAATGTGGGAGAAGTAATGCACCCACTACCTGGCCAATGTAACTGTAACCCCTCTATACTTAACTCCGACAATAAAATTTTAAAAAAAATAAAAACCACCTGGCAGAAGAATATATACACTGCATACATATATGTATACATGTATATATGTGCAAGTACATATGTGTTTATATGTATTTTTATGTGTTTCTATTAATAAAAATAGATTTGAATTTGAAAAACAAAAGAGAAATGTCAAAAAAGATGTGTGCATGTCTCAGATGTGACATTATTTTGATGGCTTAGGCATATCCCATGAATGGATTTCTTTTGTTTGTACTAAGAAAGCATGCTACTGCGCATGGCAAAATAGTTATTCATGTTAAGCAAATTATTTTCCTTTTATAATTAATGAAACAAAAATGTGGGAACTGATAAAAATACAGTTACATATGACAGTCTATGGAATACTGGCATCTATAAATGATAATTTTTGTTTCTGATTTTAGGGTTTTATTATATAGTTCTTGATATATAAGTTTAAAACCACCATCTCCATTCCAAAAGAGAGTTAAATACATGAGTCTAAAAGGGAGAAAAAAATCAAACTGGAGTCATAGCATATCCATATGATCAAGGCTCTGAAAATGGGATTTTCACAAATTTCATTGGAAAATATCATAGAGGTTTTTCATAGGCAAGTCAAATGTAATAACTGAGACAAACTAAAGAATCCCTTAAATATCTGCTCAAGAAAATCAAGGTAGAGTGGCAGAGTAAGTCTGGGCAATTTGTTTATTCTGGAAGTCATATCTCATTGGACTCAGTGTCTTTCATGTGTAATTCTAGGTTTCTCATGCAGAAGGGGTGATGGAGAAGTTGGGTCTGACTTAAATAAAAATGGGCATAATCACATTGCTAATATAAATTTCTGCACGCAAACATTTTGGATTATATCTGTTCTTTTTTTTTTCTTTTTTTTATTGTAATTAGTAAAAGGGTTACATGATATTTGCCAGATAGAAGGTGCTTTTTAATGAAAAAGGAATTGCTCAATGCCTATCTAGTCCAGTTGATTTGAGTTAAGGATCTGTGGTGACACCTAGTGGCTGTCAAGGATGTGGGCATCAATGATGAAAGTAAACCTCAGCCAACTTGTAGGATTTAGGGCATTTGCCTTAATGTTCTATTTCTGTTACCATTTCCATTGATTGGTGATGGTGGAAAGATTGAAACAGTTCATGTCTTTGCTTATGTTGAGAAGAAAATTCCTACTTATCTCACTACCTAAATGAGAGTTGTTAATGGTCTATTTGTATGATGAAAAACCAGGAAGGAGAAGGGACTGATGTGCCATCATATAAGTGGTAGAACCTAAGTCTGACCCTCTTACTCAGTTACCAAACTTTCTACTCTATCCTACACAGCATTTGAGTGTCCTTTTTCATTTGAAACCTTGGTGTAGATGGAACAGTACTGTTAAATATCAGAATAATACAAGGTTAAGCTAGCTGCTGGTGGCTTATGCCTTCTATTCTAACTACTCAGGAGGCTGAGATTTGTGAATCACAATTCAAAGCCTGCCCTGGCAGAAGTCTGAAATTTGTATCTCCAATTAATCACCAAAAGAGCTAGCAGTAGAGGTTTGGCACAAGTGGTAGGGTGGCAGCCTTGACTGCAAAAGCTTATGGACAGTGCCCAGGACCTTTCCTCCTGCCCAACACAACACTGGGTTGAACTTCAAAAAATTAATCCAATAATTTAGATGGTAAGCATTTGTGGTTTGTGACTATAACTATGGTAAGGTCCCTCAGGAACTCGGAGTCACTGCATTGAGCTTAGATGAGGCTGTTATCTTTCTGAGTCTTCTCTAGCTAGGCAGAAAGTGTTCTGGTATATGGCAATACTTGTGGAAGAGAAGAACTGGCATTAAGGAAAACCATAGTCATTTTAGGGTTTGTGGCACGTTGTTTTAATCCAGATTGGATACATCAGGTACAGCAGTGGCACACGACTCAGTACTGTAAATGATATACATGTCTTAACATATGCACTACAGTTTCAAAAGAAGACGACAAGAAACTAAGTTATTTTCCCCCATAGAAAGTTTTCACATGTTTATCTTCCTGCAGTTTTGTACAGTATAGTTCTTCTTTGCCATTTTGATGTTGATAAGCAAAGCCCACTTACAATACGAAAATAGAAAAGAACACAATAATGTTTTACATGGTAACATTAATGGGAGAGTATGGCCTCTAAGGAAAACAATTGGAATGTCTGATTATAAAAAATATATCATCCCTCCCACCTCCCAGCTTGTAAAATAGTCCATTGGTCCAGGGAGTCCCCCAGGACATGGGTCAGTGCCCTACACTGGGTAGAGTGACATTAGCCAGTGTAGGTAAAGTAACCTGCTAAGATAAATGTTCCCACATCTGATGAGAAAACATAGAACATCCTGAATAGAAAACAAGACTTGTAAGGAACCCCTTTAAAAAGCTTGTTTCATTTTTCTGGTACTGGCTCTAATGATGCTCACTCATCATGATGCACTTGGGCTCCCAAGTGTTATGGGGTCATGACAGTGTTTTTCTTCAGCCACCATAAAGAATAATGAAAATTCATTAGGAAATCAGAGGGAAGACAAAGGTTTCTCAGGTTTCTGTGATGGTTACCATACCAACTACTACATCAGGGAGGCCAATACTGCTTTAAATTAAGCAGCATTGGGATCCTCTCTGCCTTATGGTTACCTAGTAATTGGAGTGAAGGAGCCTGGATAACTAGAATCCATTAATAACTTCAGATCTAGGGTTAGTTCAATTTCAATCTAACCCCTCCCACCCCACCCTGAAAACCCAAACAAAAACAGTTCCCAAATCTAGGTACATAATGCCTCCATGTACACTGTCCCCACCTGTATTCTAACAGGGAAATGACGGGATTCTGACCTGAAAAACAAAACTGAAGTCCTCAGTATATCCACATGCTGACTTCTTGTCAGTCAAGAACCATCATTAACTGCCTGCTTTCATTTCTGTTCCAATTCCATGATTGTAATGTCTTTAACCGTCCTTGGGAATACTTATTGATCTTTTAAAAGGGGTTCTGTACAATTAGTCCTGAGCTTGAATACTAGTTAGGAAAACGGGATGAGGGAGAAATAGAACAGTTTGCTTCTGGCACATCTTGATTATTCAGGGTGGGTTCTGAGTGGAATGTTTCTTCCTGATAATCACCACCTTTGAAATCTGGGTTTTAAAAATAAAAGCAAGCCTCAGAGCAGTGGAGCATGATGTAGAAGAACATTGCCAGGACACAATGTCTAAATCCTGGATTGAGTATTTCTGCCACTGACTTGCTGTGTGAACTTGGATGAGTTATTCTGCTTCTTTATGCCTGTTTCTTCTGTCTGAGTTGAGTTGAGTGATGTTACTTATCACCATCACAGTGTAGTAAGAATCAAAAGGAAAGATGTCCTAGTCTTTGCAAAGAGAAGACTGAAAAAAAAAAACCCAAAACAAAACTTGATCCTTTACTTGTTTACATTTTCCTGACAATTAATAGTCCATAGCTGGTTCTATCCAGGGAATAGTGATTTCTCAAGTACAATGTATATTTTAGCATAGTCAGGTGTTTTCCAAGGGCTGAGTCCAAGTAGTATTGACATTTCCAAAAGACTGTGTAATTATAGCATGGAATCTTTGATGGGTCTTCTCCCATACATTAATGCTGAGCCAATGGTATGGAAAAGCATTAAACTTGTAGCCAAGGGACTTGTGTTCTACTTTCAGCTCTGTCTTTAAATGATTGTGTGACCTTGAGCTAGTCAATTTCTCTGAGCCTCAACCTTCTAGAGGATAAAAATAATTTTGATCTTGAATTTGTTCTAGGTGTGATGTACTCAGTTGACATTGAATGTAGTTTTTATTTTTTCATTGACTAATGGTGAAGGAGCTTGAGTGGGAGCTGTAGTTTTGGAAACCTTCTATTAAGCTAAAAATGGTTCATGAATATTGAATCTCAAATCATCACATGAGAAATCTGTTGGTCCCCGGGTAACTTAGATAGCTTGATTTTATAGTTGCTAGTCAATGAGTTACATTTGTTAAACGGATTCAGCACACAAAGACCTTGAGATTACTTAAAAGTACCTTTTAGCTATGGCATGTGAACCATTGTCCAGGACCGGAAATGCTGAGTCCCTTATTTCTGGATTAGACTACAGTGAGGGGATGGAGGGAATGGCTTAATGTTCTTTTAGGAACTGGCATGATGTGGGCTTTGGAAATGAAATTAAAACCCTAAATGTTCAGTTCACTAGGGAAAATTTTAAAAATGGGAAGTGGGGACATAATTTTTAAAACATTTTCATAAAAACTAATATGTTCCATTGATACATTGTAAAGTGTTGTTTAGATCCTTGGTTGAACCAGTCATTCTAACCCTCTAATTTGTGTGTGTGTGTGTGTGTGTGTGTGTGTGTGTGTGTGTGTGTGTGTGTGTATGTACACGTGTGTATGTACATACATACGTGTATGTGTACCAGGACATGGACCCTGTTCCTTAACTTTTTTGCTCAAAGCTGGCACTTGACCAATTGAGACACAACTCTACTTCTAGCTTTTTTTCTGGCTAATTAGAGATGTCTCTCAGACTTTTCTGCCAGTGCTGGCATTGAATTGTGGTGATCCTCAGATCTTGGCCTCCTAAGTAGCTAGGATTACAGGTATGAATCACCAGTACCCAGCCAATGACCTGTTCTTAGATAAAACACAACCAGCTTGTATATGTTTGCAGCAGCAATTCCTCAGTATCCCTTATCCCATTCAGTTCTTAGGATGTAGTTCTTGCAGAGATAGTCCTAACTTTGTCCCACTACCCGTTCTTTCAAGAGAAATTCTTTTCTAGTCTTTCCCTCTAATTGGAGTCCAGATTGGATCATTGCCTGTCTTGATGAGATATATGATGTAAATGGATTTAAGCAGTTATTTGTGGAAGTGTTTGTGTGTCTGTGTGTGTACACATATTCTTCTGTAGTTGTGTTTAATGCTTTTCTGCTTTCTTAGTCAAAGGAATGTGGAAACCAGTCATTCCCATGATAAGAGAAAATCTTTTTTGAGGCCTGACCCAGCAAAAAGACTCAGTGGTCAGTGAGGAAATGCCTGAGGAAATTAAAAGCAAGCTCCCCCTCCACTGTCCTGCCTACCTTCAGATTAGGTGCCACTTTCAAGCCCTTTGACTTCTTCTGCTTATAGGGTCATTTGAGCTGGGGTCATAGGGAAGCGTGCTGATGGTGTATTTAGATTCTTGACTAGTGAAACCTACCTAGATAGCCGTGGTGGGCAGAAAAAGTCTTGGACTATAAATAAAAGCTTAACCATTAAGATACAGAAAAGATAAGAGGCTCTTCAGGAGCTCATGTGTCTCAGAGCAAGAGACTGAGACTGCAATAGGTAATAGGGTTTGGGAAGGGCAGGAAAGGGCTTATCACTAACCCTGAGGCCCACCTGCTCAGCTGTAAGTAGCCCCCCCCCCAAAAAAATGGTTAGGAAGATCTCAGAAACACTGTCCCTGGCTCCACGTGGATGTAAATACGTAAACAAATTCTATCCACATTTTCAAGCAGTACTCTTCACTCTCTTTCTTGCATGGAGGTGATCAGTTTCCCACTCATTTCAAACTCAGTTCTGAGATCAGGCCTCAAAGGGCATTTTTCAGCAGGTTAGAACCATCTGGAATCTTATGATTCTCCTTTGAAACATCCATCAAGGAGAAGCGCAGACTTAAACCTCCCATAGCCTCTGATTTGTGGGAATCTCAGGTAGAAGATAAGTCAGAGGGTTCCTGGTCTTACACTGTCCTCGTTGGAAGAAACTGCTCATAGGGCCTTTTGGCAGAGCTCTTCATTGGCTTTCTAGGAGACCTTGTGAGGTTTTATGGGGGCTGCAGCCTGGGTTCTTTGTACAGTGCACACCAGAGATGACTGCTGCTCAGAGTGCTGTTTTCCTTTTGCAAGATCCTGGCATGATAAATCTGTCTGTTCCTTGTCTTCCCAAGAAATGGAAACAGCGAATACCAGGCACAAGGAAATCATCTTTTCTCATAGGGTAGATTTCTCTTACCCATAAACTCTCGTTTTTACATTTCTTCTCTGCGTTTACATCCACGCAGACACAATTCCCAGGCGTGTAGTACTTGGCAGTGACAGAAAAGGCCTTAGAGCACATCTCCCGATCACTAGATCCACAAAGAGACAGATGGACACAGAAATAGCCAGGGGGAAGCAGAGAGGTACAATGACAAAGGAGACGGGGACAGACAAGCGTTTAAGGGTTGCTGTGTGATCTCTTGGCAGCTCTGTGTAGGTCAGCTGGGCACTGTAGGCCCAGGTTCAGTTGACCTCACTCACCTGTAGGGGGAATGAAGAGCTAACTCAGCAATAAACTGACTTTGAGCCTAAAAGCTTTTGCTATAAAAGGAGGAGAAAATAATAAAACAAAACCTCACAAAATGCATTGTTTTGGTTTAAAGTTGTTGGGTCCATGGAGAAAAACATTTCACAAAAAATCCGTTGGTGTTTTTTTTTCCACCTTTTCTCATGAATAAATATTATCCATTAAGATCCTTGAAAAAGGTGCTTGAATACACAGTGTTATATTTTCTTCCTGGTTTGCATGTGACGACTTCACCTCTGCACTGCTCTTGGTCTTGTCCTATATTTTCTTCTCTGGGGTCTCCAGAAACAATTGCTATTTGGTTGGAGGCTTTCCTTCTAGGCCCTGTCCCGACAGGCAGCCTAACCCCCCCCCTCGCTAACCCATACCCTACCCTCCCATCCCTTCCTGTGGCCCCACCCAGCAAGATGCACTATCACAGGGCCGTGTCCACACCAGCAGCAGGCTCCTCAGGTACCCTTTTGCTGCTGCTTTTTCCTTCCAGGCACAAGTCTCAGTGCTAGGGGTATAATGGGGCAGGCAGAAATAATGGGAAGAGGGGGAAGGAGTGGTCCCAGGGGCCACCAAACAACATGCCAGCCCCCTTCACTCCCCACTACCCCCTCTGGCCCTCTGTCCAATGGTGTTTACAAGGCAGAGACCTTGACAACGTTGCTGGCTATGGAAGGAATGTTCGTGTTGGGGCCTGGGCTGGCAGGGGGTGGTCGACTTTCCCCTTCTGGGGTTAGCACTGGGGGAGTGGGGATGCTGATGATGGCTGTGGTGATCTGGGATGTTTTGCAGTTTGGTCTCAGTCCGTCGTCTGCTTTCAAATTAAGGCTGGAGCGACTAAGATAGAAAAGAGTGAGTTGATAATGGCTTCTGCTTACTAGCATCTCAAAGCATCATTTATCCCCTTCCTTTATCTGCTCATGGGAGCTGGTAGGAGTCTCTGGTGACCCTCTACTTCTGCCTTTGGTAACCAGCTTGGAATGATCCCTTTGAGTTATTATTATTGAACTCCTGGCATTGCACAGTCATAAATAGGCTGGGGGTTTGGAATTTACAGTCTAAATTTTCCCTTCCGTTGTTTTGGACTTATTATTTGTGACATTTAACATTGGCTTTTCCTGAATTCTCTGTAACTTATTTGGCAATGATGGGAAGCAGCTTAAATAGAAACAGAGAATCTGAGAAGGAAAAGTCAGTCTGTGATCCAAAGTCACCCCTACGTAAGCTAAGCATTACAGGATTGTAAAAATTATTTCCTTAAAAATGATCAGACCTTTTTTAAAAAAAATTGGCATGGGGACAGTTCAGGTCATTTTGGGATTATCTTGGTGTATTTCCCCATAATACATCACTCTGGGGCCTTAGACTGCTCCATATCATCCCATAGCCTAAGAAGGATTTAGGGCCAAAATGTGAGCGGAATGTGGGAGAAGGAGGGGGGGTCTCATGCGTTAGATAAGTTTGGGGAAGGAGAATGGCTAGATGATTCTCCAGGTTCTCTTAAGGGCTAAGACTGTGGACTTCTGGGACTGAAGTGACTCAGGCCTTAGGGAGTGATGAGATGGAAGTCACCCACCTGGTAGTGAGGGACGGCTGCTCGCTGCCCTGGATGTGGATGGTGCTGAGCTCTTGCATGCTGCGCAGGCGGGTGGCTGGCAGGTTAGAATTGGGTAGATGTGTAGTTTTCTTACTGCGCCGGGAACAGCAGGTGGTAGTGAGGCCAGGATGGCTGGACAGCGAAGGGCTTCTTGTGGATGGGTAGTTCTGCATTGAGCTCTCCATGCAGTTTTGCTCAAACATCTGCTCATCAATGAACTCATGGTTCTGTAGGAGGCACAAGGAAAAGCTGTAGGAAAAGGTCGAAGGGACAAGGGGCATGAGCCCCAGACTCTATATGCCTGTCTCCACTCTGGGCCTTGAAGAAAGACCCTGCAGATGCCTGGATCACAAGTAAGCATTCGGGAGGAGTGATGCTGATGTCCCACAGAAAGAATCAATGTGGCCTCCCTAACCATCAGATTGAAGGGCCTATGCTTGCTTGCTAGGCAGGTGCCCTACCACTTAAGCCACTCGCCAGCCCTTTACGCATTGGTTATTTTAGAGATAAGTTCTTGCTTTATGCCTGAACTGGCTTCGACAGTGCCCCTTCTGTTTGTGCTTCCCCAGGTTGCTGGGGATGACAAGTGCATACCACTGAGTCCAGCTGCAGTGCTGTCCCCATAGTTGGGATAACAGGCACCAGCCACTGTCCCTAGCCATTGGTTGAGATAGAACCTCACTATTTTTTTTCTTTAAACTTATCTTTAAACTGTATTCTAGTCTCTCTCTCTCTCTCTCTCTCTCTCTCTCTCTCTCTCTCTCTCTCTCTCTCTCTCTCTCTCTCTCTCTCTCTCTCTCTCTCTCTCTCTCTCTCTCTCTCTCGCTCCCCCCCCTTTTTTGTTGTCAATCATGGGGCTTGAACTTAAGGCCTGAGCTTCTACCATATGAGCCACTTCTGTTTTTCTGGTAGTTAATTATAGATAAGAGTCTCATAGACTTTTCTGCCAGGGCTGGCTTTTAACTGTAATCCTCAGATCTCAGCCTCCTGAGTAGTTAGGATTACAGGTATGAGCCACCAGCTCCTGGCTTTCTGGCTGTTTCTTTTAGTATTTAATATTTTGTCTAATTATGGGATATGGATCCTTAACATATATAGAGGTACAGGATTCCTTATATCATCAAAAGGGAAAGCTAGCTGTCTCCTGACTGTAGGCCCTGAGGGTGGCATGTAGCATGACCCAGGCTAACTAAAAAGTGGCTGCTTGACTAAGGTGGCTGAATATCTATGGTGTTAAATGTCCTGGCCAAGGTGGTCAGAGCAGAGAGAGTCAGAGGAGAAATAGGGTAGGAAGGGAGTTCAAGACAGACCTCCTCCCACCCCCATCCCCCGCTGAAAGCCAATACCAGGAGTCCCTGAGAAGCTGGGCCAGAGAAGTGGCACATGGACACTCAATAGGAAGGTGACATGGGTACCATGTTCCATTTCCCCTCAGAGCCCTTAAAGAGGTCCAAAGAGGGAATCAAAGGCAGTTGGGTAGTTCAGCATAAAACCACTGAAGCCTGAGCTGGCACTGGGTATAACAGCAGAGAATAAGTTCCAAAGAATCAATAGCACATGCAGAGAACCAGACCAGGGGTTAAAAGGGGGAGACCCACAGACTCAGAAGACTTAGAGAAGAAAAACATCAATTGAATTTTTAAAAAGTTATACCTTGACGGTGGAGGTTCGTACAGATAACAGGGGATCATCCACAAGATAGGACAATCCCTACAGGACAACATGCCAACAGAAGATAAAAACACCATTGATTGTACATTCCAGCATTCCCAAGCCAGTTTTGACAGTCAGTCCATCCCAGCATTCCACCCGTTGAGTTCAACATTCCATCCCTTGTCCCCAGCATTCTGCCCCCCCCCAACATTCTACCCCTTGGTTCCAACAGGACCCCCTTGCTCAAAACCAACATTCGTTCCTTCCAACATTCTCCATCCATTCCAACATTCTACTCCAAGTACCACATTCCTCCCCAGCATTCCAGAGCTTCAATCTACACGCCCCCCCATAGTCCAACATTCTTCTCAAATTCATCATTCTACTTGAATGCCAGCATTCCATCTCAGTGCCCAAATTCCATTTCTTCAATGCCAACATTCCAGCCCTTCAGACCCCAATATTTTCACCCATAATTATTTCAATCTATACATTCCACCTGGCACATGCAACTAGAAAGGGCAGCAGGTTTGGGCCTGTTCCTTTGGCAAGCTCAACATCTTTGAGGGGTGTTCTGGACAGGAATATACAGTTCTTGATGATACATGTTGGAAACTGATTTGCAGAGCATCTTTCCCTTTTGAAGATCCTCACGACTCAACTGCCATTCATAGTGTCCATGTTTGGTTCAGATTAAGAGTCATTTTAGCATTAGAGATGCCAGGATATGGAATGTTGGGAATGACAGAATTCCTTATTACACTCATTCCTGACACTAAGCTCTGTGGGTAGGGAGTGTCTAGAAAGGAACAGGAACAATTTCACTTTAGTTTGTCTTCTCTGACTTCTTCCTACTACTCCCAGAACTTTTTGCCAAGGGTTCAGGACTAGCCCCTACTGCCCTTCCTTTCAAGCTGTTGGGGAGGCACAAGCATCATTCCCATTCCAGCTGGGGCACCATGACGACTCCTTTAACAACCAGCCTTTCATATCTGAACTTCCTGGGAATTGCAGAGTGATTGAGAGGGAGCGATAACTCCTGGCTAGAGAAATATATACTCTCTTCCTTCATTAGCTGCCTCCTGTTCCAAGAGCTATGTAACACAGAGGGACTCATAGACTGTATCACCTAGTCTCAGAAGTAGGACAGAAGTTGACACTGCTACTGTCTTGTATGGATTCAGCCTGCATGTTGAAGGATGATGCCCATCAGAACTGATGAATGGAGATGCATGGTAGCCCTCAGTAATCAAATAAGTTGAGGGGGCTGGTGCAGAGGGGATAGAGAAGTAGAAGGAATGGCTTCCTCTATGCTGCCACAGGACAGAATGGGCCTTCTACCATGGTGACCTGTCTTGCCCCTTAGGGTCTTCCTTCTGGGGGTTGACAGACTTCACTTGTGGACCAGGGTAAACAGATGAATACTGACTTAGGAAAAAAAAGTTATGGTCAGTGAAAAGACAGGCAGTATCAATGGGCTGAGACTCACAGTGGTCTTTTCCAGGCAATGCAGCAGGTGATGGTGCTGGCTCTCAATAAGAGAGGTGCTTTTGCCCATATGCTCCTCTTCTGGAGTGCCCTGGAGAGAGAAAGAAGAGAGGCTGAGTGTAAAGCTGGTATATCTCTTTCTGATGCCTTTGTTTCTCCATAGAAAAAGACTAGACAAATCTTCACAAGCCATATTTTAGAGTCACCCTTAAACTAAGATTAGTCTTAGGCTAGGAGCTTTGGCATCAGCTGGTTTAGGAGTAGTGATGAGAAACTTACCAGAGAGGAATGTAGATGGGGAAAGGTGAGGAGCATGCCCTCTTCTAGGTTCTAACTGGGGCCTTGGGATAGCAGTGCTGTTGTCCATGGACGGGAAATCAGCCCATGTTCCTCTTTAGCTTCCCCAGCTAGCCCCTACTGTAGCACCTACCGTCAGCTCCAGTGCCTCGTTGAGGAGCCCGTTGCGCTTGCTGTGCAGGTAGGCATTGGAACTTCCTGTTTTGGCCACTCGGATCCGGGCAAGGCGGGCTTTCTGTGATTGGCAGTGATAATAAGAGAATGAGAGAGACCAACATACAAGAAGAAAACAAGCTTGGCCAAGATCAATGACTGCAGGCGGCTCAGGCTGGCCTCTCAGGTGATGTCTGATGTAAGGTGAGGAGGCCTGGGACCTGCGATGCTGTATTCTCTTCATGCAATTTGACCATAGTCAGAGTTTCTAGAATTACAGGCATAAGCCATCATTGCCCATCAAGTGTACTTTTTCGTGTGTGTGTGTGTGTGTGTGTGTGTGTGTGTGTGTGTGTGTGTGAGAGAGAGAGAGAGAGAGAGAGAGAGAGAGAGAGAGAGAGAGAGAGAGAGAGAGATCTATAAATTCAGAGATGGCTACTTTAGATGGAGAGAATGAACCAGAGAACCCAAATGAACCAGAAAAAGGTTACCAAGCGAGTCCCACCACTCCTCTCTGAGTAAAGAACATTCCTGAAGGTCTAAGACAGCTTTCTCTGGGAATCTTGCTCCAGCGTTCTTTCCCTTGGATGGATCTTTATATTCAGGCACATTCCTTGTGGCTTGTTGATGTGCCTGTTATTGCTCTTGGTAAGTGCTAGGTGTTGAGAGCTGCATATGGAAATCCAATTGTGTCAAGCTCATTATAGCCTTATATAATTTGATTGTACCACTTAGAGCCAGACCTTTCTCACATCTGGGGCCTGTCTTCATTACTTTCCAGAGATGAAAGATTCTCCTGTTCTCCTTTGTGGCATTTCTTTTAATCTTATGGTACCTTGGGCTCTATTAAAGCAGCAGATTGTCATATCAAATATACCATATCACTTAATCATTTCCCACAAAGGATAAAGAGGTTTGAGATCGATTGACAGAATCATACCCAGCATATAAAAATTTGGTGGGCTTCCCTGGCTTCGTTTTAAGTTCCTGAGGGCCAGGGGCTGTGGCTTATGTTTTTTTTTTTTTTCTTCTGTCTCCAGCATCCAGCACAGGACTCTTGCACTGAGCAGGTACTCAAACAAAGCTCTTGACAGTCAAGAAAGGAAGCAAATCTGTTGGTTGGATGCCTGTGGTTTAAAAAGTCACTGTAATGGACTCTATCTTTGTGTTGATCAGCCAGCTTTATTCCTTCCATGGCCATCAGGCATTGTGGAATTAGGAGTGCTGAGAGGTCCATCCAAACCATTTCAAAGACAAAAAAGTATATGAGGAGAAGTGACTTAGCTAGGGTAAAGCAGGGGACCAGAAGCTTCAGCTTTGACTTTGAAGCCAAAGCTTCCATAATATTCTCCTGCTCCTTCCCTGACTTCCATTTGTATCATGCAAGTCTCTAAACTTAAATGGCAAAATCCAAGGGGACTGCATTTTCAATAAGCATGGAGATTCAGGGTTAGAGGAGGAATATGGAAGTAGAATGCTTTTTACCCTCTGAAGGGCAGGGCACTATTTATGACCAAAGTGCTTATTTTATTAGACCCTGAAATCCTTCCACAGTTGAGCTTGGAATGCAAGTGCCATTTGGACATGAGTACTTGGATCTCTTACTCTTAAAGAGTCAGAAGAAGGAGAATAGGGAGAAATGAAGAGGCCCAAAAACAAGACAGGCAGAATTACATTCTTTAGGCCTTAATCCAAGAGAAGTAAAAACATGTTTATGCTAAAGCCTGTATATCAGTGTTTACGGCCGCAAATAATAACTGAAATGTATAATCATTCCAGGTAATCTCAGTTAAACAAACTGGGAAGTCTGTCCTATGGACTAGTACTCAGCAATGAAAGCAAAAGAACTGTTGAGACACACAGCTGGGATGAATCTCTAGACATTATATGGAATTAAAAAAATAACTCCAAAGATTGAGTCTGGACTGTTTATTTATATGACATTTTTGGAGATGTAAATATTGTATGAATGGAGAACAGATAAATCATTGCCAGGGTTAAGGATTTTTGTGGGGTCACAGTAGGGATGTGTTTATAAAAGGGTAACCAGGTTAACTTGTGGTGTTAAGACTGGTCAGTCTCACAGTTATCAGACTGTGGTGGTCTTCATGAGCCTACCACTCTCTGTCTCTGCCTGTCTAGCATACACCTGTACAAGTAAAATGGGAAATTTGAATCAGATGGATGAGTTGTATCAGGATGCATACTTGAATAATGCCTTTACTATATAGTTTTTGTAAAATCTTATCACTGTGAAAAAAACTGGAAAAACTAGACAAGGGACCACTCTGCATTATTTCTTTCATAGCTGCATGTGAATTTAAATTGATCCCAAAGCCAGGTATTATAATTCAAGTTATTCAATCTATGGACTGTCATTTGAAGCCAGCCCGGGAAGAAAAGCTCATGAGCCTCATATCTCCAACTAATCAGCAAAAAACAAAGTAGAGTGGTAGCTCAAGTGGTAGAGCACTGAGCGCTGACTGAGTGAAAAAGGCAAGCTGGAGCACTGAGGGCCTAGAAGACTCTAGTACCTGTACACACAAATTATCTCAATAATTGTTGCTGTTGGTGTTTTGGGGCTTGAACTCAAGGTCTGGGCACTGTCCAGAAGCTTTATTTTTGCTCAAGGTTGGTGCTCTAACACATTGAGCCACAGCTCTCCTTCCACCTCACTGTGGTTAACCAGTGATGAGTCTCTAGGACTTTCCTGCCTGGGCTGGCTTTGAACCACAATCCTCATCTCAGTCTCCTGAGTAACTAGGATTAAAATAGACAATTAAAACAAAAAATATAGTGCTAGGGGTAGCACATTTGCCTTGCATGCACAAGTACAGAACACAAAACAAACTAAAAACCGCAAACTCCTGAATAATCTGAAGAACATGGGCCTCTCCTAGGAATGGTGATGGGCAGACACCCAACGCCGGATGTCACTCTCCCATGTGGATGAGAGCAAACCAGTCACCACAGGTAGGGACAATGAGCCTCTACATCCAAAGCCTGTGGACGGAGCTCCCTTTCTTGGCCATCGTCAGCCCCAGGTATGTAGTCTGGGCTATGGAGCAGCACAGCTTCCCTGATTCCTCCCTGTCCATCTCTCCTTTCCTAAGAATCCCCTTGGGCCTGCCTGCCTTCGCTCACCATTGTAGACTCTGCTGGAAGCAGGTATGACTTTCTTGTTTTGTTTTTGTATTCCTATCACAAGAAGCCCAAGGTGAAAGAGATCAAGTTGAGCACAGTCTCTAGGCTAGATGAAAACACTGTAAATATCAACTCTGATTTCAAAGGGAAACAGAAGAGAGACAGAGGAGGTGAGCAAGGAGACTCATCTCAAGCAGTTTTGAGAAAGGAATACTCCAAGTTATTCCCCCTGGATTTTAATTGCGCACAACAGCTTTGATGCGTTCCAGAAGGAAAGTCCACTGTGATGTTGTATGCAGGTGAGATGCTCTAAGAAGGAGATACAAGTTTAGGGAGGGAGATGAAGATGGACAGAGGAGCTACCTAAAGCACTGCTGTGGACAGCTTCCACCTTGTGAGCAGTGGAGTTCTTGTGAACCCAACTTGCACTGCCTGCACTCAGTCCAGGTTTAGGAGGTGGGGTGCAGAGTGCATGTGAGACCCTGGTTCTTTAGGGCCTCGGGTTTCTGGACTGGAATATGAGATCTCAACTTCTTCCATCCCTATTCTTTAGAATTTAGACACTGTTCACATTTGCCAGCTGGCTTGAACATGAGGAGATCAAACTTCCATTTCTTGGGTGTCTTGCAGTGCTTAGCGTTGGAGAAACCCAAATCTTGGGTAAAGAGATAGGAGACAGATGCTGGAAGTGGCAGGGAGAAATCCAGAGGAGAAATCTTAAGGCTGGCAACATTATAGGCCAGGCCAAAGTAAGTTCAGCACAGGCGCTGAGAGACAGGAGGGTGAGGAAGGAAGTGACCACAAGTGCACCTGACAGGTGATAAAAGAGGCTCAGGCACCAAGTGAGTTTGATATATGATTATATTTGACACCACGTATATGTCTTTCTACATTATTTTATGTAAATTATGCACTTCAGAGGTAGCTTTCATGGACTTAAGGCTTTATTATAGTTCATACACAGGGACCTGCTATCAAGGCAGGTGTAAGCAAATAATCAGCTGCAAGATGTGCCTCATAGTAGGTGCTCAGTAAATTTGTAGAATAAATGAATGAAAATATACAATATATGAAGACCCAAATTCTAAGCTTCTATAAACCAATCTCAAACAAGGTCTCTGACCCTTTGTACTCAGAGGCTCTGACTATACCTGGTGGAGGACAATATCTGTCAAGGGCTGCACAAATCAGCTCAGACAAGGAAGGAAATGGAGCACTCCCCTCATATCGCTTCCTTGATAGGAAGCCTATAGAAGCCATTTCTAGGAACCTTCTTTAGCTAGATGGCTTCACGACTGAATTAAGTGAGAGTTGGCTTAATTGATGGTTGAGGGCGTTTCACAAAGGAGCTTCTTCGAAGCCTACAACCTTGCAGAGGTCTCCCTGCTTCTGTGGGTCCAGGACTGACTACGTTTCCCCACTTGATTGCCTCTTGAAGGATACATTGGGCCCAACTTTAGAATCTCTCTCAGAACTGATGGTGGCGGTCCTGGGAGTCACCCATTGGGTTCTGTGGCTGCCTCCTCTGACAGTGGAGTGGACTCCATAGCTCAATGTGCCATTTGTTCTGGAACTCACTGGCCTCATGATGTTCTCCTTTCATAGTATTCATTTTTCTTTTTGACACATTTATTTTTGTCATTAGGTTTTGTATAGGCTGTTATAAAATATTAAAATGAGACTGTTTCCCAATAAGCTTTTGGCTTGGAGAAGGAGGAGCCAAGAGACTGCCTGCCCAGTGGCCATAGGGTGTGGAGGTAGGCTACCGACCAAGACAGGGCCCTAGAACATCCACAGGAGGATGATAACCAGCTCATAGGCATTGAGGGCAGGCTGCATTTTACAGTTGTCTAGGGCTAGAATCTAGGATGCTGGTGAGTCTTGGGTGTACCAGCTGCCTTCTCTTCCCAAGCTGGAGGATGTTTGTTTAGGATTTTCCAGATGACTCCAGGTCAGGCAACCTGCCTGTACCCCCTGCTCCTTCTACTGTCCCCACTGTTTCCTGTGTGGCTTACCTTTTGTGCCCTGCGTTTATCTGCTCTCTGATTCTGATGATAAATCCTGCTGAAGTTGGAAACAATCACAGGGACTGGCAGAGCGATGACCAGGACGCCACTGAGGGAGCAGATGGAGCCGAAGATCTTTCCTGCGATTGTCTTAGGCACCATGTCACCATAGCTAAAGGTCGGGGGAAGAGAGAGAGAGAGAGAGAGAGAGAGAGAGAGAGAGAGAGAGAGAGAGAGAGAGGCAGAAATAGAATGTGAGGAAGAGAGGAGTCATTTGGGAAACAAGTTGGGTTCCCAGCCAATGATGTACTTCATTTATTCATTTATCCATTCAATTCAATGATAGAGTACCTACTGTGTTCCAGGTTGCAGGGATATAATCTGAGAGTGAGCCAAGAGAAAAGATCCTTATGAGCAAACTTCTTATAAGAAGAAGATTATACACAAAGAAGTGAATATTTTAAACACAAGGCTTGTTTGTGCCTTAGGGTTGTATCTATAAAGGAAGGAAGGAAAGAAGGGAGGGGACAGCTGTGCCAGGCAGTGGGAGAGTGGCCAGGAAAGGTCTCACCCATATGCTAACATTTAAACTGATATCTGAAGGTGAAGGATGAAGACACACAAAGGTTTACTAGGCAGAAGGACCAGCAGTTTGGGGCCCCTGAGTCAACAGTAAGGAGCTTGGCTTGTTCTAGAGATTGTCAAAAGGCCAGCAGGACTTCTTGAGGGAGGCAAGAACTATACCAAAGAAGATTGAGGGGCAGGCATGGCAAGCATGCAGCATTCAGTGGGCCACAGGGAGCAGCATAGATTTCACTCCAAGTACAATGGTGAACATGAATGAGTTTGCTTATTTATTTATATTGCAAAGGTGATGAATAGTTACCTAGGTCAGGTAATGAGTATATTTCTTTTTGAACAGTGTCACCTCTTCCCACATCACACCTGCATTATTTCACCCTTTGTCCCACCATCTCTGTGCTTCCTCTTCCCCTCTGCCAAACAGATAAACTTACATACAAGACAAAAGGTACAGGATTCAAAAACAGGGACAAAGGAGAAAAGAAACACCACACACACACACACACACACACACACACACACACACACACACACACACAAAAGAAAAGAAAAGAAAAAGAATAACAAAAAGAACCCTCTTTCCATTTCTTGGAATTCATTTTGATAAACATTTTATATGAGCACATGCACATGGCTATTGAGCCTGCAGTGAACATGGTGGTTGTGTGGGTGGCTTTATGGTAAACCTTGTTTGTGTTCTATTAGATAAATGCACAGAGGTGGGATCGCTGGGTTATAGGATAGCTCTGCGTTTAGTTTTTTTGAACAAAATTCCAGTGTGGTTGAACAAGCTTACATTCCCACCAACAGTGCATTAGACTTTCCTTTTGGCTACATTTCTGCTAACATCTATTACTGTTTTCTTGATAATTGGGGTGGGGCAGAAACTTAACATTGTTTTGATTTGCATTTCTTTCATGGCCAGAGGTGTTGAACATTTCTTCATGTGTCTATTGGCCATTTTTCCTTTTGAGAAGTCTCTCTTTAAGTCCTTAGCCCATTTGTTAATTGGATATTTGTAACTTTTAGAGTTTGTTTTTGGGGGGTTTAATTTTTTGAGCTCTAAGTATATTTCAGACATGAGGCTCTTGTCTGATGAATAGCTAGTAAAAATCTTTCCATTCTGTGCATTTCCTATTTATCTTCCTAGCTACGTCCTTTGCCATGCAGAAAACTCTTCAGTTTGCTAAAGATCCAGAATCACAACAAATCATGGATGAGTTTTTAATTTAAATACCTTTTTTTTGGGTACCAGTACTGGGCCTTGAACTCAGAGCCAGGAGGCTCTTTCTTAGCTTTTTCTTTCTTTCTTTCTTTTTTTCTTCAAAGCAGGCATTTTACCACTTGAGCCACACCTCCACTTTTAGCTTTCTGCTGGCTAATTGTAGATAAAGGTTTCATGGACTTTCCTGCCAAGGCTGGCTTTGAACTTATTTCCTGAGTCTCCTGAGTATGTAGGATTATAGGAATGAGCCCCTTATGTCTGCATATAGATAGATTTTTAAGCAGAGCAGCAAAAGGATCTCATTTATGATAATGAAAATAATAAAAAAATGAACTCACTTTCTAGTCACATGGAGATTTATAATTTGCAAAGCTTTTCTTTTACAGATTTGCCTCACATAAGCCCCAGGAGACTTGAACATTTTATATTCATATTACAGACAAGTGGAGTGAGGTCCCAAGAATTACACCAATTAAACTTACTCCTCTTGCATTTACCTAGTTGTTACCACCCATTCTGTCTCAGAGACTGTGTGCTCTGAAACCCAGTACCTTCAGCCAAAAAGTCACTTGGAGATGCTGCCAGCCCCTCTCTGCTTAGAAAACTCTTTTAAGTACTTCACACTCTGGCAGCTGCCCCGCTGGGATCAGCATGGCCTGGCTCCTGCTCAGCCTGGGCACGCTGGCCAGAGCTTCTTTTCTCCAATCAATACGATGTTCTCAACAGCGGTTAAGTGTTTAGCATCCTCTTTGTTGAGATAATTTAAAGGCCTTATTAAGCAAAGAGCTGCGATAACTCCTCTGGCCAAAGCCAAGAACTCCATCTCCTTGCCCCTGTATCCTCATTGTGTTCTGAGCAGAAACACTTAGCATCACCAGCAACGGTTGTAGCTGGGAAAGTGAGGCTCACAGACATTTGTCCTGTGGGAACCCAGGTGTTCTTGGTCTCCAGAAGGAAACAGATCAACTATGCCACAAGTCTGAGGTTCTCATTTGAATGCCTGAGGGCTTATAGAGGATCTGGCAGGTATTGACAAATGTTGCATGAATGAATAAGCAATCTCCTATAAGCCCTGCAAACCCCAGGAAGCCTAAGACTTTCGTGTTACCTTCCTCACCCTCAGTCTTTGTGCCTGACTACTTTCTCAAACTATTTCACACATGCATTATCAACAGGGGTTGCTAGGCTTCTTCTGGCTCTTTGAAACTATGACACTCTGGAAAGACTTTCTGGGAAGAGGTTTGAGAGACTCTTCTCTGAGATGTTTCAGGTTCAAGACCCACCAAATCTGCCATTAAATAAACAACTATATCTTCTTGGAGGATTGTTACCTTGGGCCCAGTTTTCTTGAATTTCAGTTTCCTTGACTAAAAAATGAAGGTAGCTGATGGCTCATTCATGTGATCTTAGCTACTCAGGAAGCTGAGATCTGAGTATATTGGTTTGAAGTCAGCATGGACAGAAAAGTCCACGAGATTCTGATCTCAAATACAGTATCAAAAAGCCCAAAGTAAAGATGGCTCTAGTGGTAGAGCATTAGGCTTGAACAAAAATATCTCAGGGACAGTGCTCAGACCCTAAATTCAAGCCTTAGGACACACACATATGGTAGAAAGAATAACATCTATTATAAGTTTATTGTGAAATATGTAGCCCATAAACAATAATCACACTTTCTTTTATGTTGAGCAGATCATCTTCCCCACGAGTGGGTATCACTCACTCTCTCCCTTCCTCCCATTCTCTCTCTCTGTCTTTTGTGTCCATACTGGGGCTTAAACTCAGGAATTGGTGCTGTCCTTTAGCTTTTCCACTCAAGGCTAGCAAGAGTTCACAGCTCAACTTCTGGCTTTTTGGTTGTTCATTGGAGTTAAGAGTCTTGTGGACTCTTTTTTACCTGGGTTGGCTTTGAGTTGTGATTCTCAGATCTCAGCCTCCTGAGTAGTTAGAATCACAGGCATGAGCTACCAGTATCCAGGCCCTCCTCAATTAAAAAAAATTCAGATTTATCTCATATTGTTACAGTATCTCGCTTTGTTACCTGGTATATCAGATATATTTGTATTTGGTTATTTGAAATTGGATAGGGAAGGGGGGAAAACAAGATGAGGGGTGGGGGTGGGGGGGAGGGAAATAGGGATCAAGACATGTGAAAAGGTATCAATGTATGGGAATTAATGTACCTCCTATCTGGCAAATATCATGTAACCCTTCTATTAATTACAATAAAAATATGAAAAAAATTCAGATTTTTGGGCTGGGAGTTTGGCCTAGTGGTAGAGTGCTTGCCTAGCATGCATGAAGACCCAGGTTCAACTCCTCAGTACCCCATACATAGAAAAAAAAGCCAGACGTGGTGCTGAGGCTCAAATGGTAGAGCTCTAGCCTTGAGAAAGTCCAAGGACAGTGCTCAGGCCCTGAGCCCAAGCCTAGGACTGGCAAAAAAAAAATCAGACTTTTAAAGCAATCTTTCTATTGTCCTTAACATCTTAGGGTTCTCAAATGTAGCATTCCTGACCCTGGTCTTTTGCACCCTCCCACATTTCATCCTCACCTATGGCTAGAGGACAAGAGAGAAAACAGAACAATTCCATTTCCAGGCACTTCTGCTTTTTCCATGGGAGAGGAAGGTGCCTCATCTGGGAAAGGTTGGGACACACAGACACTGCGGGGGTATGTGCAATTGGGGCTGCAGACACACTGCCCAATGTCTCCAACAAATGGTTAATAACAATAGGCAATACCAATGGTTACAGATGGAAAACAGTTATATATATATGTTATATATGTATATATATATTTGTATGTGTGTGCATATGTGCATGTGTATTGTTCTGGAGCTTGAACACAGGGCCAGGGACTGCTAGCTTCCTAGCTCAAAGCTAGTGTTCTACCACTTGAGCCACAGCTACATTTCCAGGTTTTTGGTGATTAATTGGAGATAAGAGGCTCATGGACTTTTCTGCCTGGGTTGGTTTCACACTGCAATCCCGCAATCCTCAGATCTCAACCTCAGGCATGAGCCACTGGTGCACACACAGAGAGACACACACATATGTAAAGGTGAAAAATAACTGAGTAATCACAGACCAATAGGCTTGACATATCTGCCATCACATTACTGGCAGAATTCAAAGAAAGAATATTAAGCAGGCAGCTTGTGAACACATAGAAAATAAGCCCTGTTGGTTTGCTATGCCTATGTCTTGCCAAATTAACCTTATTTTTTGTTTTGACAGTGAGTTGGGTCAGGGCTGCTACAGATCTATTGAATCATAACTCAGCAGGATGGGTTCTTATCCTCATCCTTTGTATCTTTAACGAGCTTGGGTTGGTGGTATGGACAGTGGTGTGGCTAATGAGAGTGAAGAGATTGTTTCTTGTCTTTTGGAACTTCCTCAAGAGTCGGCTGTGACAGCTAAGGAAGTTAGCCAACAGTTTAGATCTCCTAGTAGACAATCTCCTTTAGTGAAAGAATAATCTATCAGTGACATAAAGTATGGATCTAAATAAAGTTAGGTATCCACAGGTATGTTTCAGAATTTCTTGGTCACTTGTATAAAGCCAGAAGGAGGCAGCATGGCCTAATAATTGAGAGAAGAGACTAGAGTCAGATCAGGGTTTGAACTCTAGCTCCATATTACTTGCTAACTAGTTAGGTGACCCTTAATGATTTAACCTGAGCTGTTACCACATAAAAATGGGTTTTATAGCCCTGGTGTTGTGATAAATAATTCAGGAAAAACATTATAATTCAGTGTTTGGGTAACTGTAAATTCTCTATAAATAGCTGAGGATTGGGACTAATTACTTGGTGTGTTAATACTCTTTCCCATTTAGGAGCTCTGTCCTTCTCCCACCATTATGTCATAAACTCTGAGGCACCATAGTCACACAAATCTTGTCTTCCATCTCTAATGCTATGAATTATAGCAATTCCTAGAGCATCTGACCCAACTTGGGTTAATGAATTGTTTCTTTGGGTTTATTATTTTTTCAATAATTGTACTGATAATTTTTTTGTTGTTACAGTACTGGAGTTTAAACTTGGTCTTGCACTTTTGTTGTTGTTGTTATACTGGGACTGGGACTTGAACTAAGAGCCTCCTCGCACTTCTTGCTTAACCTTTTTCCTGAAGGCTGGCATCCTACTACTTGAGCAATAGCTCCATTCCTGGCTTTTAATTGGAGATAACAGTCTTATGGACTTCCCACCCTGACTGGTTTCAAACTGCGATCCTCAGATATGAGCCTCCAGAGTAGCTAGGATAGAAGGTATAAACAACCAGTGCCTAGCATTGATGTGCTAGGCTGGTACTCTACCACACCTCTTGTGCCATTAGCTTTGAGATGCCATTTTATAATCCCCTCAGACCTAACCATTTATAAAGAGTTCATTTCCTTAATTTTCAGTGTATTTACATAGTTGTGCTTCTGCCATTAGAGACTACTTTCAAGTGAATATTTTTTCAGTGTTAAGAGTACTTGAAGCTAGGGCCTTGCAGACTATACAAGTTCCTAATTTTAGGTCTTCCCCTTCCTTTTTCCCCCTTCCTCTCCCCTGATTTTTCTTTACTTATTCTGGGAATTCAACCCAGGGCTTGATAGAGTTGCATCAGCCCTAGAACATTTTAAAAACCCTGCAAAGAAGCTCTACATTTGCAGGCAGTCAGTGAATATTCTACATCCATCCATCAATCCTGGCAACCACAATTCTGTCTTTATAGATTTCTCTGTTTTCAAATGTACCAGACACTACGTTGAAAATGAGCTATACAACTTGTGGGGGAGGGGAGTCCTGAGGGGAAAAATATTGGGAAAAAAGGAAGTGACACTGTTAATCTACTCGGGGCTGGGAGTTTGGCCTAGTGGTAGTGTGCTTGCATAACATGCACGATTTCTCAGGTACCACAGGTTCGATTCCTTGGTATCACATACATAGAAAAAAGCTGGAAGTGGTGCTGTGGCTCAAGTGGTAGCCTCTAGCCTTGACAAAGTCCAAGGACAGTGCTCAGGCCCTGCATTCAAGGCCCAGGATGGGCAAAAAAAAAAAAAAGAAATGTACTCATTATCTGACTTATGTAATTTGTAATTGTAACCCCTCCATACATCATCTTTACAAAAAATATTAACTAAATAAAAAAGAATGATCTGTTTTGGCATTTCATTAATGAGTCATATTGTGCTATGTGGCCTTTTGAGTTTGACTTACTTTTTTCAGCATACTGTTTTAAGGGCCATTCGTATTGTAGGATATATAAGTACTTTATTATTTTTATGCCTCAATAATATTCAAAGTGTGGATATGTGTGGATATATAACATTCTGTGAATTCACTCTAATTCATTTGTCAGTTGATAGACATCTGAGTCACTTCTACTGTTTACCTATTGTAAATACTGCTCTGAACATAGTTGTAGTTTTTTCATATACAAGTTTTTTGTGTATACAATTTTTATGTGGACATAATGTTTTACTTCTCTGGAAGTTATATGGCAACAATGTTTAATGGCTCGAGGCACTGCTCTACCATTTTCCCACAGGTTACATTTTTATCTTCTCATCAGGAATGACTTAGGGAATCTATTTTCTCCTTATCTAAGACAATACAAAGACAATGCAGATTATGGCTTCTTGTTTTGATTATAGTTACAGTACTGGTTGTGAAGTGGAATTTCAATATGTGTGTGTGTGTGTGTGTGTGTGTGTGTGTGTGTGTGTGTGTGTGTGGTTTAAACTCAAAGCTTGGGCACTATCTCTTAGTTTTTTGCTAAAGGCTGATGCTCTATTACACAGCCCTACTTCTGGCTTTTTCTTTTTTCATTTGGTGGTTAGTTGGAGATAAGTGTCTCCTGGACCTTCCAGATGGCTTCCAACTGTAATTCTCCAGTCCTGGCCACCTGAGTATTTACGATGACAGGCATAAGCCATCAGTGCCTAGCAATCAGTGTGGTCTTCACTTGTTTTTTTTTTTTTTCCTAATGTCCAATAATGCTGAATACCTATTTCCCCTCTCTGGCTTAGACTTTTGGGACCAGATCAATCTCTTTTAAAGAAGTGCTGTACTACATAAAGCTTTGGAACAACCTATGCTCTCAGCAATGAGAAACAGCAGATTGCAATTAGAGGAAGAAGGCTGACAGGTAGAAAGAGATGAGAGACAGGGAGGTGAGTGATGAGCTCCTGTCCTATGTCTTGCCGAGGGCCAGCTTTCCTCCTGACTTTCCTGCGGCTTAGTTGTTCCAGCCTTCCTTCAACTTGGCTTACTAACGCAATAATGATGATCAAGGATCTGATGATAATGATTTCTGATGATGGTGATGACAGGAGGCTGCTACTGATGACTGTTTTAAAGTGCATTTCTGAATGATGGAGCGCTACTATGAAGTGGAGTCAAAAGGATTTAAAAAAAAAACAGGTTGCAATCATGAGTGAAACCAACCAGATTAATTTTAACAAAGATAAATGATACCACCAGCATTTTGATTCAAATAATCAATGACTTGCTGATGGGAGAGACCTGGCTTGGAAAGAATGTAGATTAAAAATCACTGGGAAGTTTAACTGCAATATTGGTCACTCGTGTTCATAGCTCAAAACCTGATGCCATCTTGGGCTGTACTGACAGGAAAACAGTGTTCAGAAAAGGGAGCATGTGGTCATTTCGTGCTCCTGGCTGCTGGGTGGAGGTCCAGGTGTTATATGCCCTTCAGGAGACTGGCTAACTGAATCCTACCCAGAAAAAAATGTCCAGATGATGTATGACCTAAAAACCCTCTCAAAGGAGACAACAGAAGGGTCAGAAGCATTTGATCTATGGAAGAGAGGACAGGAATGGGAATGGAAAGGTGACTGTAACAATGCACCAGAGGCTATGCTGAGAAAGTTATCTGCATCAGTGGGCTTCACAGTAGCTAGCCCTTCCAGAAAGGACTTTCCTTCTTGAGGAACAAAGAACATTCCAAGTAGTAAAAGGCAACATATTAGGGTTAGACTGGGATTTTGTTTCTACTTTTCCCCCTTCTGCTCTGTCCTTCACTTTTCCAAACCTCTTAGGTGGAGGAAGAAAGAGAAGAAAAGTGTGTGAGGGGGCCAGGGAGTAGATGGCATTGGGAGAGAGATCTGAGGTGTTAGCTGGAACTCACCCACTCCTCTCCTTGCCCTAATTCCATAGCCTCCATTCCAACTATATTGTAGCAGTCCAAAGCTGGTTGCCAGGTATCACTGGTTCATGCCTATAATTCTAGCTACTCAGGAGGCTGAGATCTGAGGATAACAGTTCAAAGTCAGCCTGGGCAAGGAAATCTAGGGAAATTTTTTTTTTTGCCAGTCCCAGGGACCTGAACTCAGGGTGCCTGAGCACTGTCCTTGGGCTTTCTCAAGGTTAGAGCTCTACCACTTGAGCCACAGCACCACTTCTGGCTTTTTCTGTGTATGTGGTACTAAGGAATCAAACCCAGGTCTTTGTGCATGCTAGTCAAGCACTCTACTAGGCCAAACTCCTAGCTCCAGTCTAGGGAATTTTTAACTTTAATTAATCACCAAGAAGTCAGAAGTGAAGGGGCCGGGAGTTTGGCCTAGTGGTTAAAGTGCTTGCCTAGCATGCATGAAGACCCAGGTTCGATTCCTCGGTACCACATACATAGAAAAAAAGCCAGAAGTGGTGCTGAGGCTCAAGTGGTAGAGCTTTAGCCTTGAGAAAATCCAAGGACAGTGCTCAGGCCCTGAGCTCAAGCCCAGGACTGGCAAAAAAAAAAAAAAAAAAAAAGAAGTGAAGCTGCAACAAAAGTTGTAGAGTAAGAAATAAAACTAAGAAACAGTGTGTAGGCCTTGAGTTCATATCCCAGTGTGCACGCATGTGCACACACACACACACACACACACACACACACACATTTCCCCCCACCCTCTCCTATGTGGGCCTTGGGTGAGAGACTCCTGGCTCTGTCACTTGCTAGCTGTATGACTATGGGGATGTTATTAACCTTCTCTGCCCTTAGGTCCCTGGAATTAATTTTTTAAAGGCTCCATTTCACAGGACTATTATGATAGAGTAAATGAACTACCCTTTGTAAAAGTGCTTGGCCTGGCACACAGTAGGAGCTTTTAAAGTGTTTATTAAATAAGCTGTAGCAACAGACTGCACTTCTTCAAAATCCTCTTAAAGTCTTTTTACTCCTATTTTTGTTTCTTTTTAATTCACAAAGAAGCATGTTCATTTATTTATTTAGTCACTCAGTGACAGTAATGGGGCTTGAACTCCGGGTACTTCCCTTTAGTTTCTTTTCTCTCAAAGTTGATCCCCTACCACTTGAGCTATAGCTCCACTTTCAGCATTTTGTGTGGTTCACTGGAGATAAGAGTTCTCATGGACTTTCCTGCCCCAGCTGGCTTTGAACCTCGCTCCTCTGATCTTAACCTCCAAAGTACAGATGTGAGCCACAGGCTTCTAGCCACGAAACATATTCTTAGAATGCAAATGAAAATGCATGAAAATTTCCTGCTTAAAGCTACTCAACAATTGTGTGTGAAGTATTTGTGTTAGTGGGTAGCCCTGTCTTACAGTGGTACAGCACCAGCCTTGAGCAGAAAAGCTAAGGGACAGTACCCAGTCCCTTAGTTCAAGCTCTAGAACTGGTATGCATGCATGTGCATGAACACACACACACAGTAAAAGTAATAGCTTAGATAAAACTTAAACCCAGGGGGCTGGGAGTTTGGCCTACTGGTAGAGTGCTTGCCTAGCATGCACGAAGACCTGGGTTCTATTCCTCGGTACCACATACATAGAAAAAGCCAGAAGTGGTGCAGTGGCTCAGGGTAGAACACTAGCCTTGAGGAAAGCCAAAAGACAGTGCTTAGGCCCTGAGCTCAAGCCCAGGACTGGCAAAAAAAAATTAAACCCAGAACCTGTTCTTCTTTTAGTGCTCCTCCACTCACAAATAAGGATTTGCATCCTGGCTCCATTCTGGCCTTGTGGGTGAGGATAATAAGGGGCAATAGGAGTCCTTTTGGAGGTGTCAATCCAGGGCAAGGTAAATGGTGTTACTTGCCACAGACCTAAGACTCCTGCCAGAAGCTAGCGTGCTACTGTGGAGCAGTGTGCACCGTGCAGGTGTGGATGGAGGTCTCGGTGCTCTGCCTTCCTCTCTCTCTCCCAGTTTAGCCTCGGTAATCCACAGTGATGTCTGGGCTGAGGCAAGAGCAGGGAAGCTTACCCCATAATACTGAAGTCTAATTAATTTGTATTAGGGCTTAGGGATAATTAAACTTTTTATCTGAACTTAAGCTGCACAAACCACCCGCCTTGTACAGTTAATTGCTGCCTTCATTTCCTCCTCCAGGTGCCAGGAGATAAGTGCATGCCAAGCTCCTATCCACTTCTGTCTGCCTTTCAGGCAGAGCCAGAGCCTTGGGCAGGGGGATTCTGCTGGTTACTGGTGGCCAGGGCACTGTCCATTTAGGGCCCCACTACAGGGAGTTCTGTCAGAAGTCACATCCCAAACAAGGAGGGTGTCTCAGTCTGACCACCACACCCAATCTGTACCCTTGAAGCTCCCTTGAATTTGACTTCCTCAGTCCATGGTATTGAGGCTGGGGGCTGGGGACAGAAGCTGTCATGGTTGGTGAGGTCAAGATAAGGAAAGTTCTGGCAGCAGCTGGGCCACCCTGGTGCATTCCAGGGGCACAGACTGTGGTGCCTCCTGCCTTGACCAGGGCCAAAGGACAATGGCCCATACCCCTACTCTTCCCTGTCCTTCCAGAGGACACTGAAACACCAGCCTGGGCTGTTGAGTAATCTCTAAACAAATGTCTGGGTAGCCTCTTTCCATGTCCAAATAGCCTCTCACAGAGACGCACTGCTAAAATGTGCACACGTGTGCGTGTGTGTGTGTGTGTGTGTTTGTGTGTGTGTGTGTGTGTGTGTGTGTGCGTGCATGTGCAAGGGCACGGGCACATACGAACGAGAACACATGCACATGCATGTATGTATGTCCTGTGATATTTGTATGCATGTGTACATGCATATAGGTGTGCTGGCATAAATAAGCACATATGTGCATGCAGTTCTGCATGAGTGCACACACATGTACACATATAAAAATGAGCATGAGTGGGCGTGAATGACACATGTGTGTGCATGTGCCTGTGTGTGTGTGTGTGTGCCTCTGTGTGTGTGTGTGTGTGTGTGTGTGTGTGTGTATGTGCATGGTTGAGCTCTCATTCTGTTAGCTATTGAGTATAATCACTTCATTTGTCCTTCCCAAGAATCTCTAAGTAGTGAATTTGTTATTGTCCTCATTTTACAACTGAGGAAATTGGGGCATAGAGAGTCTCAGAACTGTACTCGTGGTTACTTGGCTAGCTGGCTGCAGAATTGGGACAAGGGCCAGGCCTGTTTGATTCTGAAGTCCCAAGATACAACTATCAGTTACTTTGGTCCAAACCTGTGATCCCTTAAGTCAATGTGATGGGTGGTAGATCAGTTAGAAAAACCTTACAGGAGACCAGATCTAAGCACCAGCATAATTCAACAAGCAACTTTGTTCCACTGTTGGCTCCAGAGCGGGAAGTGATCAGAATGCTTCCTATACTCCTTAGTGGGACACAGAGTATGCTTTTGTCCCTGAGGGCAGGAGCTTGGTTGGGCTCACCTGCAAAGGGAGCCTGGAGACAAAAGTCTGGGTTGCATTTTGGAGCTTTGAAGAATCTTCTGAGGACCCCACCTGAGGTGGACCCAGAGCAAGAGATAAGGCCAGAGCACTGCGATTTAAGGCAATTCTGCAATAGCATTTAAAGAAAGTTGCCTGGATATAGGTCATTCAGCACAGAGCAGTTAGGTAACATGCTTAGGATCATCAGCATACCAAAGCCAATATTCCAAGCATGTGTCATTCATTATATACCCCACTGTGGAGGGGAAGGGAGAAATGAACCAAAGGATTGGCTTATCCATAGGATCTAACACAATCTCCTGATAGCACAGTGACTGTCAAAGGAGGGGGGGGGCAAAGCCCTGCAGGGAGGGTCTCAGGTACCAAGGGAGATGGTTGGGTTTTTGCCCACAGAAGCTGCTAAAGCAGGGGCTGCCATTACTGTGTCAGCCCCACAGAGTCACAGCCAGTCAGAACTGCAGGCTCCTGGCAAAAGCTCAGTGTCATTCTTGGTCTATTCCTTATCTTGCCACCCTCAAGGGCACTTGTGCTGAGTGACAAAGCCAATATTCTGAACCAGTGGCTCTCAAATGTTAGTATGCATTAGAATTGCCTGGAAGGCTTATTAGTAAAACCGATTACTGGGCTCCAACTTCAGACTTCTGATTCTGCCAATCTGAAGTGACGCTTGAAAATCTGCTAAGTTCCTAGGTGACAATAATGTTGCAGATGGTCATGTAGCTCTAAATCCTGTTCTTCCTATGTCACAGATGTGTAGACTCAGAATGCTAGAGGAAAGGGCCTGTAGGAAATTTCTGCAGATATGAGGAAACTGAGACAATATCCAACACTGGACTTGCCCAGTGAGGCAGAGCGATGCCCTAAGCATCATGTTTGTCACTCAGGTGCATGCATGTGTGCACATGCACACACACACACACACCCCTGTATGGGCCTACCCTGTCCTTCTGGACTGCTTTGTTTATCTTGTGCCTGTCCTTTGTGAGTTGCTAGGGATATAGAGACAGATAGGCAAAGCCTCTGCCATCAAAGATTTAATGATGTTACACAGGAGACAGACAAATTAATCACGATGGCAGTCTAGGATCCCGGCTCCATGAGAAGAATGTGCACAGGCGCTGTGTGAGCACAAGGCAGGGGCTCTACGAGCTGGAGGAGGACAGAACGTCTGTGAGAGGCAATGACACCAGCTGATTCTGAGCTGTGAGCAAAGTGTTAGTGAAAGGAGAGGTGGGAAATAGGGCTGGAGAGGTGGTCACCTGAAATCCTCCTGGGTGAATCCGAGGAATTGGATTGTAAATAATGGGAGTCAAAGAAGGATTTCCCAGGGGAGAGGAAAGACCACTTTGAAAGCTGGCTGGATGGGGATGAAGGTGAGTTGTTTAGTAGGCTACTGCATCTGTCCAAGAAGAAAACGATGAGGAATGAGCTAAGACAAGGACAGTAAGAATAAGAAGAAGCACTGATATGGAATATGTACTAATTAGGAAGCAAAAACTGCTGTGCATGAGAAGGGGCTCATTGTGGGGGTAGAGGAAAGGAATCCTGGTGGGGTTGGAGGCGTGGCTCAGTTGGTAGAGTGCTAGCCAATGAGCAAACACATTAAGTACTGAGTTTGAGTTCCTGCCTTGGCCAAAAAGAATAGTTCTGGGCTGGTGCTCAGGCCTAGGAGATGGGGTATCACTTCTCTTTCTCCTGCTGTCCACTCTTTTGTCATACTGTGTTTGTTCATCTGTGTTCTCAAAGGTGAATAGATTATTGGCATGTTAGCTCATGTGACAAACTAAATCACATGTGAAGTGGGGGAAATCTACTTCACTTCCAATACAAAGGATAAAAGTATGAGGAAAAAATCACAGCTGAGAGGGATGAGCAGGAAGCAGAGTGGGGAAGGCTATTGCTCTGAGCCATATGCCAACACAGACTTGTAAATTGTCTTTGGGCTGATAGCTCAGAGAATCTCAGACTTAAGGTAGGCCCCGAAAGTGGTCCCAGATAGCAGTACAGCTTGATTTATAAACAGTTTTTAAATTCCGCTTAGAGACAAAATACTTTAATTTTGGCCTCCATAGACTGTGGTGCATCTAAGTGTGTGTGTGTGTGTGTGTGTGTGTGTGTGTGTGTGTGTGTGTGTGTGTGCACGCACATGCATGCATGTGCACTGATACTAGGGATTGCACTCAGGGACTGGGTACTCTTTCTTGGTCCCTTTTCTTGATTCCGGTACTCTACCAGTATCTGATTGTTTGCTGGTTAATAAGACTCTCACAGACTTTTTCTACCTAGCTTTGAACCTAGCTTCCTTACTGGTATGAGCCAGCTGTACCCAGAATGAGGTTCCCTTGACTAAAAAAATCCCCCAAAGCCATAAGGAAGCAAGCATACATGTGGGAATCAACAAGAAAAATAACTAACCTTTCAAGAACTCCAGAGATGAGAGATATGGCATAGTTACATATGAAGTATTTTCTGAAAATAAAGTAAAAGTGTGCAGGAGCAGAACACAATCAGGAGCCACAAGACAGATGTAGTAAAAAGAATCATTCAGAGATTTTAGAACTGAAAAAAAGTTAGACACTTTTAGACCCTAGTACTGCAAAAAGAAAAGAAAGGGCCTGGGAGCATACCCTAGTGGTAGAGTACTTGCCTAGCATGCACAAAGCCCTGGGTTCGATTCCCCAGTACCACATACACAGAAAAAACCAGAAGTGGCACTCTGGCTCAAGTGGCAGAGTATTAGCCTTGAGCAAAAAGTGTCCAAGGACAGTGCTTAGGCCCTGAGTTTTGCCAGGACTGGCAAAAAAAAAAAAAAAAAAAAAAGGAAAGAAAAGAAACAAAGCTAAATCCAAAATTAGAGCATTAATGCTTCCTAGTGACTGGTTATTCTGGAAAGTTCCAGCTTCTGCAGGAAACCTTCTTTTCCCAACCTAGTCTTTGAGGATCCCCTGATTGTCACTTAGTGCCCAAGATCCTTGAACTTGAGTCTATTCCTATCATGTTTAGGAGGGTGGTAGAGACCAGTGTGGTACATGCATCAGCCATGCCACCAAAAGAGGTGATCACTGTAGCAAAATGTCTCACTGTCTCCCATGGAGACAGTCCCTTTAGCTCACAGCATTCCCAGGAAAAGCACATTGACATGGACCAGCAGAGGCAGGGTGAGCAGACGGCAGACCAATGGAAAACTTGACAGAGATAGAATAGTAAGTAGCAGCCAGCCACCTGCAGATAGAAACTAGGAAAGAGATGTAATCAGGCAATCAAGTTTGCTACTGGTCTCCCATCCATGGGAAGATATTCAGATGAAAATTAGGAGTTGATTATTTATGGTGATGCTTCCTAAATACCCAGTCAGTTGTTCCTGGCCCCCTGGATGTATTTGTTTAGAATGGAGTCTTCAGGGACATTTGTGCACTTGAGGGAAGAAGTATAAGGCGGATAGGCCCAGCCCTGGCCTGGGGACAAACCTCATCAGAGATGGAGAGGGCAAATGCCCTGACCTGGGGTGGCATCCCAAGGGAGGTGGGCTGAGCCCCACTGGCATGTTCCATAGCCCCAGTCCAATCTCTTTTGGGAACTATGCCTTGTTCACTCCATTCTCTCCCACCTCATTACATTTCCGTACTCCTGGGAGTCTAGGTTGACATGAAGCCATGAGAAACAGCACGTGTCTGGTCAAACCACAGCTCCCTCTGAGACCCTGTCCCACAGGCCTGCTCCATCTGCTCCTCTTCCTCCATATGTGCATCACAGCAGCTCTTCTCCCTGGGGGCTCTTCCCAGCCTTCTGCCACCCTGGGCTGGCAAGCATTTCCCAGAGATAGATTTGTTTCTTCAACTCTCCAGTGGAGCAAGAGGCCTGGGAAGCTGGAGGAGTGCCACGGTGGGCACTGACAGCAGAAGGGAGAAGCATAATGTGGCTAAGGTCAGATTCCAGGGGTACTCCAGGAGGTAAAGTCCATAAAGGTTGGGGATGGAGACATGGCTCAGTTGGTAGAGGGATAGCCAATGAATGAAAGCATAAACTACAGAGTTGGAGTCTGAGTCTCGACAAGGAAAAGGAAAAACAAAGGAAAGAAAAGTCAGTGGAGAAAAAATACATGAAGGGGAACGAGGAAGAGAAGAAGGAAGAAAAGGAGGAAGAGGAGCAGGAGGAAGAGGAAGGGGAGGAGGAGGAGGAGGAGGAGGAGGAGGAGGAAAGAAAGAGAGAAGAATTAAGGAAGGGAGGGAGGCAGGCAAGGAAAGAAGGGAAGTCTATGGAGGTGACAGGGAGCCAGGGCACAGAAGCTGGTGTAAATACGCAGTCACCCAGCATTTGTTCATGCATACCTTAGAAGTCCTGTCTTGCTTTTGCTAGAAGGTGATTCTTTTGGGTCCCCAGTAAGAGATAAGATAGGCAGGAGGCAGAAGTGGACAAAACAGCAGGCTTGTCAGGAGAGACAGAGGGCCCAGCTAGACAAGGCGTCGAGTGATTGGCTACTTCACCCTCTATAGAACTACTTTCATGCCATTTCTCCAACTGCTTTTTCCACATCTTTTCTGCTCTGTGTTGCCAGGATTGCCCTCTGCTATCTTGGGGGGGGGGTCTCACTCTCTCTCTTTGCCCATCTCAGTCTTCTGAGGGTCAGTTCTTTGTCCACTTAGCCATCCCTTTCTCTGTCTCAGACTCTCACAAGATCTTGTAAGGATCTTACCAGCTGGCAAGTCCAGCCCCAAAAGGAGTCCTCGACATGGGGGCCCAGCCCCTGCCCTCCCCTTCTACTGGGCTCACAGGCACAGACTTGCAGTTGAAAGGACTGTGCTAAAGCCTATGTTTTTTCCTACATCCAGCTAAGAGACCTCAGACAAGTACAAGAATCCTAGGCCTCAGTTTACCAATGTGAAAAATAAAGAGCAATGAGCTACCTTGTGGCTGCTAAGAAAATCAGGTCTGTCCTAGTACCTTGCAAACTGCGAGGGGATGATGCCAAGTTATTCTACTGCATGAAACAACCTGGCTCTTGGTGGGTCATTGTCAGCATGCTTGTGACTTGTACCTGAGAGGTCCTGTTTTGCCTCTGGAACTCTAAGGTCTATCTGTGCCTGTGCCAACATCCACAAGCACGTGCAGTTCCTCATTCGTGTGGCAGGTAATTTATTCTCTAAGCTGGGTACAATGTGGTGTCCTAGGAAGACTGCAGGCTCTGGGGTAAAGATGCCCTGCTTCTCTCTCTAGATGTGTGCCTCCAGAGCACTCATGTAACTTCAACACCTCCATCCTTCACCTAGCTACCTGGGGTCATGCCTCCTAATGAACGGCGATGCACATTCACAGACCCTACAGCTCGGCAGTGATAGGGAGTTTTCCCCCCTTCCCACCTCGCCTTCCTCCCCACCCCATTTTCTGTCCTTTTTTGGATGCTGGTATTGGGACTTGACTTCAGTGGCTGAGCCCTGTCCCTTACCTTTGCCCCTCAAGGCTGATGCTCTACTACTTGAGTCACAGCTCCACTTGGGACACTTTTGGGTAGTTCATTTGAGATAAGAATCACAGACTTTCGTGCCTAGGCTGATTCTGATCTGGGATCCTCAGATCTTAGCCTTCTGCCTGTGCTCTGTCTTTCTAGCTAGTTGATGTAAGCTCAGGAGAGGCACATCCCAAGTTGAATGCCATATTCCCAAAGAGGGGAGATGTCTATTCTGTTGGTTCAGTTTTCTTTCATGCTGGGCGCAATCAGCTATTTGAAAGACACTTTTGGGGGTGGTGGGCTAAGTCCATATTTCTAACACAGCCTTCCCCATCAGCTTGTGACTGAACTAAATTTCTGTGTTCCAAAGATAGTTAACTCTTACCTGTAACTTCATCTCAGGCACTTAAATCCTGCTTCATAGCCTGGGGCCAATTTAATGTTTCTACCGAGCTGTGAAAAACTCAGAAGAATCCTATCACATCTTACAAACTTGCAGCCCCGGGCTCAAGCTTCTGGGCTAGGTTTGATTCAGCTTGGTAAATTCAATCCGATCTTGTTATTCTCTCTCTCCTCCCCCCCCCCCCCACCCCTGCCACACACTCCCCCATCCCCCACACACAAATACTTCTTTTGTTTCTTTAAGGTAGAAATGAGATCATGGGCTGGACTCCAGCTTGGCCCATCCCACTGAGGCTGGGTAGGTCAGGAGACATTCCTGCAGTCTTCAGGGAACTAGCCCCTGTACCAGGCTGCCAGGGACCTCCTTGGCCTTTGACTTTCATTTCTGGTTCTCTAGACTTTTTCTTCTCTTCTGTCTTGGGCTCCCTGGTGATGATGAGGGGCTCTGTGTTTGACATTCTAGCCCAGTACCCTCTTCCATTTCCCTTGTTTCCCAATGTAAACAGAGGCTTTGTCCCTCTAATCTGCTTCTCCAGTCCCATTACTCTCTGTTCCATATTTTTAGAGGCTCTGGAGGCCCCTGTGTACTTTGCACATAGGAAAAACATTCTAGTGAAGATTCTGTCTGCATATGTAGCTTTTCATTCCTGTCGGGTTCATCTTGCTAGCTAGATTCTAGCTTCTGGAGAGAAGAGCTCTGTGTTATGCTCTTTTTAGTCTCTTTACAATAGAGATGAAATAGGACTGGCCTCAACAAACACTGAACACTGAACGAGCTGTTCAGGCCTGGACTCCCCTTGAAGAAGTTTGGCTGTCTTTTACATTACCCATTTCTTGGCATTTAAATTTTTGCCCCACCCAAGTCTCTCCCTGTCACCCCAGTGACAACCTTGTTTGCATGGTAATCAGAGCCTCTCCCGTTCCTGGCAGCATGTGCTCCCAGTTGGTTAATACTGAATTTAATTTAGGTTCTAATGCAGGTGAGAGAGAAGGATGTGGGCTTGAGTATTACTGCTGGGCGGGGGGAGAGGGTGTCATCTCTCTGCTATCCCTCAGCCTCATGTTCCCACACACATATTACATTGGGAAAGAGCCACTTTGCTCAGAACTCTGCTTCTACTAGCATCTCTGCCTCCCTACTTTCTATTATCTACTATGTCTGGACCAGACCTGTTTGCAGGGCACAGGGAAGGAGAAAGCATGGTCAGTCTCAGGGATCTACATGGCTTTCTCTACAGCTTAATGGTGGCCTTGGGAAACACAACTGCCCCTTTCCTCTAAAGGTAGGTGATTAGGTGGGTGGTTTTGCTTTGCCACTGGGGAGAATATAAATTAGCCGAAACCTGCAATCCAGCTATTCAGGAAGTAGAGGTAAGAGGACTGAGGTTGGAGGCCCCACCTCAAAAACATGTCAGATAGTGGTAGCTCATGCTTGTAATCCTAGCTACTCTAGAAGCTGAGATCTGAGCCATCCCAGGCAGAAAAGTCTGTGAGATCAGCAGCAATTGACCAGCAGAAAGCCAGAAGTGGCTAAGTAGCTCCAGTGGTAGAACACCAGCATTGAGCCAACAGCCAAATAAGAGAGTTCAAGGCTCCGGTTTCAAGCCCTAGTAATGACACAAACAAAGCAACAACAAAACCAAACAGAAACAAAAAGGCCTGGGCAAATTGCTGAAATGGTAGCTCTCTTATGAGGCCCTGGGTTCAATATCCAGTATTACAAGAAGATTTCCCAGTCAGCACAAACACTTATTATGAGAGAGCCACTGGTTGTAAGATTTTGTATTATATCATTTAAGTCTCTCAAATATACGGAAGATGGGTTCAATGATTATCCTGATTTTGAAGATTAAGGAAATAAGATGCAGAGATATTAAGTAATAATCTCTAAGCTGAACAGCTGGAATTGGAGGGCAGCTGACCTGCCCCAGGACCAAAGCTACCTTTCTTCAGTGAGGGAGGAATGCTGCATCCAGAACAAGGAGTGTAGTTAATCTCAGATTCCAATCTTCCCTCTTAACACCTTGTTCCACCTCTGCTCAGGCCCCTCAGTGACCTCGTATATATGCATGTCTGACAGGCATTTGAGGCCTGGGAGACCCACTGGCTGGCTGCAGGGTGATGGTGGATCAAATAAAGAACCCAGGCTATGTTGGCTACAGAACAGGATTGGAGAGAGTGGAGGAGAGGGCGGCTTAGGGCTGACAGGCAGGACTTATTTATGTGCTTTCTTTTTGTCAAAGGGCTCCTTTCAAATGACTCAATAGTCTATTAATCTCAATAGAACATCAACCCCAATGAGGTGAGGCGGGGGGAAGAGAGTAAGAAAATCTGCACGAAGAGAATGCATTCATCTCAGCCCAGTCCACTAGAAAGGGGGATGTGGGGATACAGGAGCAAAAAGCTCCTTTAGAGCCTGCCAAAGATCTGTGGGTGAGCTGGGTCCAACCTGTTCTTTGTCTTTACTCCTGCACTAAGTGCAGTCTCAGTCTGCCCTCTCTGTCCCCCAGAGGGGATGTCCTTATTGACCAGCACAGCCAGGCCACCAGATATGCTATATGCTTTAATGCACCTCCAAAATGATGGTGTGAAAATGAATGATAAATACCATGAAGTCCAAACAAATCCCAAAGAGCTCCTTTTAAGGAGTTTGACTTCACAGAGACTTTAAACTTTAAGGACAACCAGACTGTCCTTTAGATGAGTGAAGAGAGTAAGAGGGTGGATATGAGGGCTGGGTGTGGAGAGAAAGGTAGAGGTATGGGAAGGAGAGTATAGGTATGGAAAGGAGGATGGAAGATGTGGAGAGGAGATAGGATATAGAGAGGAGGTATGGGGATGGAGAGGAAGGCTGGATATAGAAAGAAAGAATGAGTGTAGAGGAGGTAGGTGTGAACAGGAGCGATGAGGTGTATAAATAAGGGCAGTGGTTGGACAGCTGTACTCTGACCTTTGTTGGCTTAGGAGAACTATGAGAAGTGAGCATTCCCTGATACTCAGAAAAAAAAAAGGGCAGTGACAGACCCCTGAAAAGAAAAGTAACTGCAGATTGTGTTCATGTTTCATAAAGTTAGAGGTTGGAGGCCAAAACATTCTGGGGAGATTGTCGGATCATTTCTTGGTTGCAGCAAGAGAATAAGGAAAGATGGAAGGAAAAGGATGGAAGGAAAGAGGAAAGGGAGAGAGAGAAAAGGAAAATGAGTAGCTCCCATCAGGCTGTCTTCAGTCTGGCCTTCCTCTGAAGTGTTTCTACTAGAATCATCTAGTGCCTCCTGGTAGACACCTTCTTCTTTGGAGCCTTCTGCTCTGATGTGGGTTTCCAGCTTCTGGGGTACTCACCTGCCCCATGTAAGCTCCAATTTGGGGAGGGATGCCAAGACCAGGATCACTCAAGGGGTCATCTCCTTCAGTAGTGACCCTCTGCTGAGTGGAACTCGCTCTGTCTGACGTGCCATTTCCATCTCAGGACATTCCTTTATACAGGGAAGATCTGCCCTATGTGTGCAGCCCTCACAGTTCAACTCTCCATCTGTCTTTGAACATCAGCATATGTTCTTCATGGACACTTTAAATAGCTTTTCTGATCTTCTTTCCTATTTCTAGGCACAGTGTGATAGAAACACTATGGGATTTGAGCTTAGAGAAATCTTGATTTGATTCCTGTCTTAACCTTAGGGACCACTTAACTTGGGTAAAATTCCCAACATTCATTTCCTCTTTTGTATAATGGAGTCTTTTTATCTACTCATCCATCACCCTCATTGTGCAGGAGAAGCTAGAGAAGGGTCATCCACTTTTCAGTACCACAGAGCTAAGCAAGTTGGAAAGTCTCTTTGCCGAGGATAATTTAAAAAGCTGGATGAAATGTACACTCTCTTAAAATCGGTGAAGTGCAATAATAGTCATGGCACCAGAATCTCTGAGGAAATGAGAACCCCCAGGGATACACCCAGTTCAGAACACCTCCCTTGCCTTTTGAAAAAGAACTGGTATAGAGGTAACAGTGACAAACATGAGCTGTGGTTTCCTACAGATTCCCCCATGCCTATCCAAGGTAGGAAGCACATTTCATAGCATTCTCTGAACTATTGCATTGAATTTGTAGCTTGAATTTGGATTAAGATGGTTCTGGACTGTACCAACTCGTAAGTATCTGACAAAAGTAATTAAGATCCTCTGTGTAAGAAGACTATTTATTGGAAGCTACAGATCACTTATTAAAATAATTTTTAAATACACTGGCCAGCACAGAGTCAATGGTAACCAAACACATAAGGAAAGAAGACACTACAAGTGAGAGCCAGAAGAAGTTACAATAAAAAGAGGCCCATAAGCTGAGTACCAGTGGCTGACAACTGGAATCCTAGCTACTAAGGAGGCTAAGATCTGAGGGTCTTGCTTTGAAGCCAGCCTGGCTAGAAAGTCCATGAAACTCTTATTTTCAATAAACTATCAGAAAAAGCCAGAAATGGCACTGTGGTTCAAGTGGTAAAGCACTAGCCTTGGGCACAAAGAGGTGCAGAGACAATGCCCAGGCCCCGAGTTCAAGCCCCAGGTCCAGCACAAAAGGGGAAAAAAAGATGCATGAAGAGTTGCAATATAGGCATTATTAAACACTGATAACTATGCTTATAACTCAATGGAATGAAAGTCAAGCTTGGAAATTTTGTTAGGGAATGGAAGCTAGAAAGTAGTCTGCCAATTTTTTTCATATATTTTTATTGTAATTAATAGAAGGGTTACATTATATTCACCAGATAGAAGGTGCCTTACTTCACTAACATTGATACCCTTTCTCATGTCTTGGTCCCCATTTCCTTCCCCCACCCCCACCTCTCATCTTGTTTCCCCTCCCTTCCCTATCCTATTTCAAATAACCAAATAAACATATATACAATATATCAGATAACAAGGTAAAATACTGTAACAATATGAGATAACCAAGGAACAGCAAAAGAGATGAGAGATAACATAGTACATTAAGGAAAACAATCACTCATTATCTGTAACTGCCAACTTTTGGTAAGAATTTAAGTGGACATTCTAGAAAGTACAACCAAAATTATTAATGGATGGGGTTTGTTGTTAATGAAACTCAGCTGAAGAGAAAATTAGTGCACTATAGAAGAAGGAACAATCCAGAAAGTACATGTGCCTTGTACAACGCTTGGAGTTTAGAAGAACTCAAGAAATGCTTTTATTTCATTTTTCAGATAAATGTATTTTTTTCAGAATGTTTTTGATTCATTAGTCCTGATATCAATCATGCCATTACTTTAGTTTTTCAGTAAATTACACTTGGTTTATTCTTACAGACAGGAACATGTTTATTTCTTGAGATCAATGAATGCAAAAGCTGCCTCTCCTAAAGCTTACATCTCTTAGTCCACTGTCTACTGGACTCTAAACCCATTCCCTGTCTGTTACATTCCCTGTCTTGCTCCAATAAAAGGGGCCAGTTAAGTTCCAAAATATGATCTGCCTCTTGATTCTGATACCAAAGCAATGCTCCATGAAGATGAGGGCTGACTTGAGAAAGAACGACAACAAATGCCCTAAGGTTCAGGGCAAACAGTGAACACATGTAAACTCCTGTCAGAGCCTAGCATCTCAACTCATTTTGATGAGCAGATTTGATGAGCAGGAGTGCCTATACATTGCCATGAATGGTTTCAATAAGATCATGGGGTCAATAGAAGACTAAGCATTTTGTAAGAAGTTATAGTTGGGTGTTTGGGGCTCAGACCTGTAATCCTAGCTACTTAGGAGGCTGAGATCTGAGGACTCTGGTTCACATCTGCCTGGGCAGAAAAATCTATAAGACTTATGTCCAATAAATCATTCAGAAAAAACCAGAAGTGGATCTGTGGCTCATGTGGTTGAGTATTAGCAAAAGAATCACAGGGACAATGCCTAGATACGGAGTTCAAACCCCAGGGCTGGCACCAAAAAAAAAAAAAAAAGTCATAGGGGAGGAGGGGAGAAGTAGCACTTGTACACTATAATCCTTAGCTACCCAAGGACTTTGAGAATCACAGGTGGGCTTCACTGGAAATGTTGTTTTTTGAAGCACTGGAGCAAGAGAGACAGGGGTGCTCTGAAAAACTCCATCCTCTTCTCTAATCTGAGACCCCTGGCCAGAACTAGGGCCAAAATCCTGTCTCCCTTCATAGGCCTTAAACATAAGGGAGACGTATGAGACTTGTCTCTAAGAAAGAGTTGAGTTTGAGCAAGAATGATGGAAGAGTTGTGCAGGGTATAAAGGTAGGAGCTGGGCTGTTTGAGAAGGGAGAGTAGGGAGGCCTGAGAGCTGGTTTTGTGCAGATGTTGAAGAGAAGGGGTTGGCTGAGTCCAAGAGAACTACAGAATACAGTATCCTGGCCAGTTCTATTTCTACAGCCTCAAATTGTTGTTGTTGTTTGCAGACTTAGATTTTTAAAATTTTTGGTGCTGGTCCTGGGGCTTGAATTTAGGGCATAGGCACTGTGTCTGAGCTTTTTTCCTCAAGGTTAGAATTCTAACACTTGAGTCACAGCTCCACTTTTGGCTTTTTTTTGTGATAAACTAGAGAAAAGAGTCTCACAGACTTTCCTGCCAGCGCTGATTTTTACACCATGACCTTCATATTTCAGCCTCCTGAGTAGCTAGGATTACAAGGGTGAGTCATTGGCATCTGGCTAGACTTGGAAATTTTCTCATTTATTCTATTGTGTGTGTGTGTGTATCTGTGCATTTGCATACATGCATATATACTGACTTCATATGATCATGGGTTGAATTCTAGGCACTTAAATGGACCAAGATAGGATCTCCAGGGAGTTTGGCCTCCTGGTAGAGTGCTTGACTAGCAAGCACGAATACCCGAGTTTGATTCATCCATACCACATACATAGAAAAAAAGCCGGAAATGGTGCTGTGGCTCAAGTGGTAGAGCTCTAGCCTTGGAAGCCCAAGGACAGTGCCCAGGCCCTGAGTTCAAGGCCCAGGACTGGCAAAAAAAAAGATAAGGTCTCCAGTGTAACCTTGGGATATGTGCACCTGCTGGGGGGCAGGGGCAGACATTTCTGATGGATCTTTGCTGTGCTCAGCCTGCTTTACAACTCTTTCTTTTCACCAACTGGCATGTTGGCTGGCCCAATGACTTTTCACAGTTCCCTCTTAGGGATTTTTAAGCATGAAGCTTCTTTCTGGTTCAACAACACCAGGCTTGACAGGTTATGACTTAGGTCAAAGAGAGGTGACTTGTTCTGGCTCTAATTTGCTCTCTTTCTGCCTATAGCCAAGGAGCAGGAGATGATCAAGAAAGGGAGAATGTGAAGAGCCTCTTGAACAGATCTGTGGTTTCACCTTGAATCAACAGGGAGTAAGGTTATGGTCTTCATTTCTATGGATTTAGAATCATATAGGGTGCCTGTATCCAGTGACTGTTTTGTATTTTTCACTGGGAAAGATGGCAAGTACTTCATGCCAGGACAAATCACCCTGAGGAGAGAGGCTGCTGGTGGTCTTGGGACCCATGGGTTTTCTTACTCCACAGTTGTTTTTCCAAGGGCTGTACCCAAAGGCCTATGCTGAGCATAGGCCAACACACCTTGACCTCTCCAATCTCCAGTTCTGGCAGCAGAGGCATCAGGTAGCTGAGAACAATTCCCACTCTTCTCAGTGAGAATCTATAGCCAATTAGCGCTATAGCCTAGGGAAGATGAAAATGCCTTTCCTCCAGCCTTGGAGCCAAAGCAAATCCATTGTTTCTTGTAGACATCTCTGTGAAGGCTACAGATGAGGAATAAGCCCCCAGGAACTGAGGAGCTGGCTCATGGCTGTCAGCTCAAGGCTTCAATAACAGAAAAGGCAAAGGAACAGTCCACTTAGTATCTTAAAATAAATGTAAAACTTGGCCCTATCTTTTCTAGTCTGTTTCTCTTCTTCCCGCCCCCTCCCCCGCCTCTCTCTCTGTAAAGAGCAAGGGTTATCTCTGGGGTTTAACAAATTGGGGTCTTTTTCTGTGAAGGGCTGTGGCAGCTGTAAGAGGAAACAAGCCAGAAATGGAAGGCTAAAATAATTGGTCTCAGGTAGTATACTGCTTCTAGCCCCTGCCCGTCATCCTCTTCCAGCTGTGGAACATTACATAGGCAGATACACAGTGGCTCCGGTGTCATTATGGTCAATATTCCATTTCTTTGGATTTTTTCTGTGTAAGGCCATCGAGTTAGGGGAAAGGGGCCCTGGGCAGTGTGATTCTTCTGAAATGTGAGTGTCAGCTTGGGTGCCTGTCAGCATTTCACTGTCCTCACCTGCTCAGCAGGTTGGGTGAGCCCTGTATTACTTCTCCATGGGAAGAGAAGAGGGCACGTGTTTATTGAGAGGGAATATGTGCTGGGTCCTATATACACTGTCCCAGGAGACAGCTGTAGGGAAACAGTCAAATGGCATAGGAGAAGCTGAGAAATTCAGACAACAGAAAATACTGGACAAACATGAAGACCACCCCCTTTTTTCCCCCTTTTCTTTTGGTGGGTCATGGGGCTTGGATTCGGCCTGCGCGCCGTCCCTGAGCTCTTCAGCTCAAGGGTACTGCCATACCCTTGAGCCACACCACTACTTCCACTTTTCTAGTGGTTAATTGGACATAAGAATCTCACAGGCTTTAGTACCCAGGATAGCTTTGAATGGCGATCCTCAGATCTCAGCTTCCTGAGTAGCGAGGATTACAGGCATGAGCCACTGTGCCCGTCTAAGATGACTTAAAACAAAACAAAACAAAACAAAACATATAAAAAACCTCTGCTCTTCATTGTGCTCAAGGCTAGTGCTTTACCATTTGAGCCACAGTGTCACTTCCAGATTTTTCTGGGAAGTTTATTGGAGATAAGTTTCACAGACTTTCCTGCCATGGCTGGCTTTGAACTATGATCCTCAGAGCTCAGCCTCCTGAATAGCTAGGTGCAATAGGTAGTAGTACAAGGCATTAACTACTGGCACCTGGCAAGATGACAGATTTTTACTGCTTGCTACCCAAACCTGGGAAACCTTAATAGTGTCTGTCTCAAGAAATTTGGTGAACATGTGAGCCATCCGTTGTCTGAGGTGTGTCCTCCTCTTTCACCTGATTATGGGGCTGGCTAGGGGAAGGAGATGGATGGGTGGTGGGAGGAGAGTGAGTCCATGCACAAGGTTTGAGCATGCATTTCTGAGCCCCTGGGTAAATGTCACTCACTGAATTGCAGAGTTTAATATGTTCTCAGGGTCCCTGACTCTGTTTGCGCCTCTGTTCTTTTCCATTGGCACCTGCAGCCAGACTCGGCTGTAGAAGACTAAGGCTTAATTATTTTCAAAACTCTATTGGCTCCATTAAGGTCTGACTAATGTTCTATTTTAATTTCCCCTGGAGAAATGTTACTCACTGGGAATAGGTGAGTAACATTAGCATTTTTCTTTGAGCATTTGAGACCTAAAGAACTTAAGTTCAGACATGTCTTTTCCTTCTTCCCTATCTGCTTGCTTCTTTGGCCCAGCACAGAAGTGATTTCAAGCCTCAGAGGCTTTCCAAAGTGGTGACTAAGAACAGGTGAGAATATTCTTGGTTCTTTTTTGCAGCAGTACACGGGGCAAGTGTCTCATCTAAAAAACCGGGTCATACTGGAAGTGAAACCTACATCAGAGGCCGAAAGTAAGGACGGTCAGGATGATGCTCAGAATGTGCTGTCAAGTTCTGGTCAGTGTTCAGGGAGTATTGGATGTGGCTGGGAAGGGAAGGAAGACCCTTTGAGCTGCTCTTCATTATCAGAGCCTGGCTAGTTCCCAGGCTCTGCTGGTGGATGTACTTTTCACATCCCTAAGGCCCTCTTTGTTGAGTGGCTTCTGTGTGCCACACCCTGCACTGGGCATTAGGTACCATGTGGAAATGAGAGGGACTAGGCTCCTGGGCACATATTCTGAGTCACAGTGTGATCATCAAATCCACAATATGGCTTTTCTCTGGGGGCTGGCAGGGGTAGAATTCCCAACACAAAATAGGCAATAAGAAAACTCAAAGCTGAGAGTTTTGTGAGTGCTTACTGCATGCCAGCCACCGTTTAAGCACCTTCTTCACTTGGACCTTTTCCACTTGAGTCTACACAAGGGCCCTTTTCCACACAGGCATCTGAGACAATGCCCTTGATCTCACAGGAAGAAGATTTGCTCATGCCAGTCTCTGTCAAACACAGTGAATGTGTCAGCCCTTGGGTTTCTCTTGCGTGGCTTTGAGGGGGAATTCAGAAAGATGTCCTGTCAACCTCCTGTACCCCACCAAGATGGGGGCAAACTGTCTGGCATCTGTGAGAGGCAGGGCCACTGTCTCAGGCTTAAGGTCAAAGGGGTAGATAGGAGCGGGATGCCTCATGCTGAAGAGAAACTTGGAGTTTTCTCTCCCTAGCAGAAGAGCTCACTGGGGGCCAGCAGGGTTGAAGAGTAGGGAGGGGGCTTGCAGCATTTCACAAGGGCCAGTAGGTTACCCTGGGAACCCCATCAGGGATGCAAAGCTAGCAAATTTGAGGCCGTCCCTACCAGACTCCAGTGACTCAAATTAATGCATGATCCAATTTAATTTCCCTTTAGGAAATTACGCATTCTTGAAAAATACATGAAGAATCAAGAAAAGAGCCATGGCAACGAGAAGTCTTTTCACCAGAGCCCATGCTGAACTCGTCTGGTCTTCCAGGTCAGAGCCTCCTGACCCTGTCTCACCGCAGCCCATGGTTCACAGTGTCTTGAACATTGGGCTCAGCAGAGGTGGCCGTCAGTAGGCAGAGGTGAATGGCTCAAGGATTAGGTTGTCTTAGGTTTAGTCATAGTGGGACTAAGGGATCCATATCTACCGTGACATTGTGTGCTAGTTCTCTAGTTGGGTCAGGGGTGCTGAACAGGCTCAGATGACCCTGACTAGAACCTTCAAGCTGCCAATCAGGGCCCATCCAGAGCTGCCCTAATTCCTCTCCCATATATGAACAAGGCATTCAGTCACTTGCCTGAAGTAACTGTAGTATTAGTGTTCACTCTTTGTCAGGTGCTGTTCTCAGTGCTTTCTACATGCATCTCTGCATCTCTGTCTGTTGAGTGTCCCTTTCCCACCAACAGAAAACATGATCTCACTACTGAGCTTTTACACAGTATGCAAATGCACCTGCCCCTTTGTACAAAGAACAGTTATGTTCTGAGCCCAGGTCTCCAGATAAAAGGTAAGGAACAGAAATGCGTCTGCTCTTAGCTTACACTCCATGACAGGCATTTAGTTTTCTGACCTGAGTGGATATGTATTCACTGGTGCTACATGCCAGGCAGTATGTTAGATATGGGGTCAGGGGAGCCAAAGTATGGATTGATGAGAACTAGTGTGTACCCCAGGACCGTGCAGACTGAAGGAGCCCAGCACAGAAACTGGTAAATTGCCAAGCATCATGGAAGCTTCATAATAGAGGTAGCAACAGACTGCAGTAGGGCCTAGAAGAATTGGTCCTCAAGTTTGCTGGAGCTTCCTAGGCTTTCCTAGATCTCATTCTGTGTTAAGAAGAGAGAAAAGCATGAGCGGAGCACCTGTGGCTCATGCTTGTAATTCCAGCCACTCACATGGCTGAGAATCACAGTTCAAAACTAGCCTGGGCAGAAATGTCTATGAGTTTCTAATTAATCACCAAAACTAACCAGAGATGGAAGTGTGGTTCAAGTGGCAGAATGCCAGTTTCGAGTGGAAAAGCTAGGGAATGGGGTCCAGGCCTTCAAACCATAGTACCACAGTGTGTGCACACTCACGCACACAGGGGAAAACAGCATCTTCTAGGAAAGTGCATGGAAATAAGGCTTAGGTAGTCTTGAGGACTTGAGCTGTGTCTGACTTGACCTGGTAGAAGCTCTGCATACAGCAGGTGCTCGCTAGACACATGCTGTTCTAGGGATTAGCTGAGCAATGAGTAATTGAGGTGCCTCTGTTATCTTCTTATTTTCTTATCCTTCAGATTAATCTGGTTTTAACAAATGTTCAAAGCAGAGAACTTATTACTGCAGAAACTCCAATTGCTGGGATAAAGATCTGCTTTATGAGCCTGCAAGTTATTGCCAGAAAACTAATGCTAACATCACATCCCGTCTCTTGATGTCTGGCTGGAAGGGAGAAACAGGCCCTGCTACCAAGATGGCGACTGACTTTCTCTTGATTAATGTCTATCTTCACAGCTTTTGGCTTCATTGTATAGGGCATATGCTTATTCATTTTCTCTGCCTGAGCCTCCAAGCTGTGTCTGCTCAGGTATACAAGGGAGGCTCAGTGCCCCAGTATCTTTAGGTCCAAGTTATACCTCTTTATCTACTTATATTTGCACCACAACTCCTGGGAAAGCACTTTGTGACTAGAACACAATGTGATGGACAGACATGGTCAGTTTAGCTTCTTCCTTTCCCAGAGAGGAACAGTCGGCTTTCATTCGTTGGGGTGAGATTTTAGGCGGCAGAGGGTATGTCTGAATCTCCAAGTCCTTAATGATGAAGTCTGGAGACAACCTATGAGGATAAGGCATCCTGCTATCTTTGACTCTTTGTAAGTTTCATTTCAAACAGCATCGCCATGTTCCCTCGTCCCTATTAACTCCTCTTCCTTTTCTTCCCACCTTCCTGTTCCTTCCACTTCCTATTTGGGTCCAGCCATTTCCATCCATGGAATAATCACTTCTTCTAAACTTCAGTATGACAACTTCAAATCCTCATCCCATCTAGGCCTCCACTTTTGAATTTCCAGGTTTGCCTTTGCATGGCCTTAATGTCAGATGGGTTCCATCACCTGTCCCCTCAGATGCTGGTAGACCACCTTGGCCTTCCTTTGGCAAGAATCTTATTAGGTTAGTTTAGCCAGAATATTCCTTGCCACTCTGCGTTTTTCTTCATAATTTTTTCATCCATGTCTCCCTTGCTCTTAGGACATAATTTCTCTCTCTCTTCTTGTTTTCCAGTTGAGTCCAGTTCTATACTAAACTTCTTTTCCCACCCCACTGCAGTAGTTCTTAATAAAATCTGGATTTAACTGTGGTCCAACTCAGCTTTTGCTTCCTATTGTTCATAAGTCGTTCCTCAGAGGGGATAAAAACAGAAGAAAGGATCAAATCTTTGGGGTTTCCTGGATATTCCCCCACAAAAGCTTTCTCCCTAGGAAGCTGATCAACACAGTCTCTCCCACAGAAGCTATCCCCAGGGCTCTGGGGAGAAATATGAGGATGAGCTGAGCTGAGATGGCTGGGGCCATCATGGGAATAGTAATGGTTGAGCCTTGTGCCAGACATTACAAGCTTTTCATAAATTCTTTCCTGTAAGGACCAACCTCACAGCTGCATCAGGAGGCAAGTGTTATCCACACTCCTGTCTTAATAGACAAGGTAGTTGAGGCCCCGAGAGTTTAAATGCTGATTCCAGCCACGTAATCTCCAGGTGGGGTTGGGAGGTAAAGTGACACAGCTAGCTGCACAGCCTGGCCACAACCAGCTTCCCTGGGAAAGGTGCAGAGTCCCTTTTTCCCTGAAATCTTGAGACCCCCTCCACTCTCCTGGCCTCCTTCGCCCTCAGGGTCCCTGTCTCATTCATGAAGGGAGAAGAACTGTCCAGTTGCAAAGCTGGAATACTCTCAGCTACCTGAGATGAAACAGATGATGACGTGAAGCTGACTTTCCCTTGTCCCCAAGCCTAGTGGCTAGAAGACAGAGGGGGACTGGTGTTGGTCTTAGGGACGTTAGTGAGAGGGTCTTCATCAGCATTAAGACCCACCTGCCTCCTTGCCTAGAACTGGGGTATAACAGGGAAACTCTCTCTGATCATCCATGTGCTAGTCTTTCCAATGCAATATGCTACATATTACTATCAGCCATTGCATGGCTGAGGAAAAAGAGACTGAAAGTGAAAGGCAAATTACTTGCTCCAATTCATAGGACTGCTGATGTGGAAACACAGAGCCCAAATGAATGACTGCAAAGCTTGGCTTCCTCCCTCCTCACCTGTCTTCCACAAGAAAATGAGAACCACACATCACAGCAACAAGCACTCACACCTACAGACATGTACAGAGAAGCCCTCATCTCTGAGACATGTTTGTGCATGGCAGTCATTTGTGCACAGCTCCAGCTCTCTCACCCCGTGCCTGGGTTTACACACACACACACACACACACAAATCAAGGCCTTTTCTAACTTTTGAATGCTTTGAACACTAGCACTAGTCAGTAAGCATAAGGGAAGATATCCAACCTCACTATGTGTTGAAACATGTGACGGAATGCAGCAAGTTCACGCTATCATTTTAGCTAACAAAAATTAGGGGAAAATGAGAACACAGGCTTGGTAAGAAAGCATTGAAATAGGTCTCTTCACATACTGCCAATTGGCACAGCTCTTTTGCAAAGACAACTTGGCACTATTTATTAAGGGGTTGAAAGTACCCAACATCCAAATGGCCTAATAACTTCACCCAGTGTCATTCGGATGAAAATGCAGATCATCTCTGCTTTGTTTATTGTAACTCAAACTCAGTCCCAAACCAAATGACTTTCACTAGCTTGTAATCCTAGCTATTCAGGAGGTTGAGATCTGAGAATCATGGTTCAAAACCAGCCTGAGAGGGAAATATATGAGACTCTTATCTCCAATCAACTACTGAAAAAGCTGGAAGTGGAGCTGTAGCTCAAGTCCTAGCCTTGAGCACACAAGCTCTGAGACAGTGCCCAGGCTCTGAGTTCAAGTCCCAGAACTGACACATACACACACATAAATGATGCAAAGGTAAAACCATGACAAACAAAAATTATGTTAACTGATTGGGTCTGGGGTGGACTATGGTTAATGTTTTCCTCCTTATCTCCTCCCTCCTCCTTCCCTCTCCCCCTCCTCCTCCTCCTTCTCATTTTGCTGATACTGGAGTTTGAATTCAGAGCCTAGGCACTATTCCTTAGCTTGTTTACTCAAGACTGGCATTCTACCACTTCTAGATTTTTTTTATGGTTATTTGGAGACGAGTCTCATGGAGCTTTCCTGCCCTGGCTGTCAATCTCCTGAGTAGCTAGGCTTATAGGAATGAGCTACCAGCACTCAGCATCTTCTGTATATATGCATAAAAGAACAGCAAGCTTCCAAGTGTAATGAAACTAACCTTTATAACAAGAGTTAGGAGCAGTTTGCAGCACAGCATGAGTGACAAGAAGCCGTGAACTTATACATAGAATCATGTGCTGTGATGGAGTGAAATCTACAACACCCAGTATCTATGTCATCAAGGGTATGCAAAACAACCAGTTCACATATGTGATTGGAGCATTCGTAAAGAGTGTGATTAGTTTGACTTTTATACCATAAACCTGTATTTTAGTTTTTTTTCTTTGTTGATAGTTCTTCGGCATCTGCTATGCCTATTGAGCCTGTTTTGCCCAACTCCAGGTGTGTGCTGTTCCTAAAGGCACGTGTGCTTTTGTGTGCACATGTGTGTGTGCGCACACATGACTCACACACCAAACACATTATTATGACGCAACTGTTTTGCCAGCGTGTGTTTGGAGCTGGGTTTCACGAACCTCTCTTTTGGGCTGGTGGGTTCTGGATTGCAAGGCTGCTGCAGATGAGGTGGTGATAGGATTAGATTTGGGGGGAGGTTACACTCTGCATGGAAGGAGAAGAGGACCATGGCTGGGAGGACAGAAAAGGAGATGGCTGTGCCAGGCCTCAGGTTCTCTCCCTCCTTGAGAACAAATTCCCACTGGCTTTGGCCAAATGTCCACTGAAGTGCAACGTGGCCAACATCAGATCAGAGGCTCAGAGCAGTTGGGCACCAGATGGAGAGGGCTGGAGAGGCCCTGTGACTGAAGGCTGGGCAGAGGCTGTGGAAAAATTACCTAGAATTTTGCCAAGGAGCAAGATTTCCCTTTCTGAGCAACTCCTTGGCTTTTTTCCCCCTTTGTCAGTTTACCAATTATGCAATTGCCAGACTTCTTGACAGTCCCTAAGAACCAGAGTTATGAGTCTCAGGGGAACAGAGGCTAGTGAGGGGACTGCTGTCTACCGTTCTCTTAGATGAGTTCCTCTTGCATTTGAACATGACCAGGACTGCTTGCTTTGACGAACGCTCACAGATTCCCTACATGTGGTCATATGTGTGTGCATATAGCCTCTCCCATGCTTGCACAAACACACACATATGCTCAGACATGTGTGCATGTGCGCACGCTTGGACACACACACACACACACTCTCTCTCTCTCTCTCTCTCTCTCTCTCTCTCTCTCTCTCTCTCTCTCTCTCTCTCTCTCTCCCAGAGGGATGCATGGCCTCCCTCCCAAGCCATGACTGTGAACTGCTTCAGCTCTTGTATTATTTGCTCAAATTTCTGTCAGGATGTAGAAGGAAGAATTTACAATGCCCCTTGTCACCTCAGAGGAAGAATGAGGAATAAAGGTACAGTGCAGCTGGAATTCAGATTAGATACATGAGAAAGGGGGGGAGGGGAAGGAAGAAAGAAAAGGAAAAAAAAAAACCAACCGGGGAAGAAAGCTCATTAATGTCTCTGCTCCCCTCCTCATTAAGGAAGAGTTCGCTCATAAATATTCACAGAATTCTAAAGTAAGATCGAGGTGAAAGTTAAGTTAATGTGGAACAATTAAGACTGCTCAGCAGCCTGGCTGGGCTTTCGTCTCCCCAAAGCCCAGAGATCTGGAACACGTCTGTTCTTCCAGAAGGTGGACTGGTAGGGGGGCAAAGTTTTGTCCCAACCACCTCGTGCTGAGATGTCCAGTGAGTGCAGCTGATAGGCCCAGCTTTGACTCCTTAGGCTGGGGTGGTACTGAAGAGCCTCCACAATTTTATCCGGTCTTCTCTTCCAGCACTATCTACCATCTTATGATCATGAGGAGATCATAACCAGAGAGGATGTATCATTTGTCCAAAGTGACCAGTCCAGCGATGCCTCCATTTGAGGGCTTTCTGCTATTCACCTGGTCCTCTTTGGAGAGGACCAGGAGAGCTCTCACCTCCCATAGCTCTTCCTTGGGCTTTGGCTCCTACCTAGCCCTGTTTTGAAGGCTTCCCAGCTCTCTGATGCTGCACACAGCAGCTGGATCAATTTCCGTAAATGCAGGTTTAATTGTGGCCCTCCCTCCAAAAAACATCCACTGGCTCCCCATTGCCTGTGAATGAGAAGTACAGTCCTTATGCTCGGTGGCCCAAATCCTCCTTTACAACCTCAATTACCATTATTCTTCATTCATTCCCCCAAAGTTCCAGCCAAATGGAATGCAGAGCTCTTCCAAGCAAGTGCTATACTCTACCTGCCGCCAAGCAAGGTTTGTTCTTACAGCTACTTACTTCCTGGAATACCTTCCTCTGCCCGCTCTACCTGTCAAAATTCTGTCCATCTTTTCCAGCGCTGTTCCATTAAGCTAATCCTGTTTCCTACAACCTGATGCAATCTCCCTCCTGATGCTAGATTTTTCTTATGTCTCGGCATACAGCTAAAAACAATATTCATTATGATAGTGGTTATGACTTAATAACTGCCGTGTGTGTGTGTGTGTGTGTGTGTGTGTGTGTGTGTGTGTATACACTCATGTGCCAGTACTGAGGCTTGAACTCAGGGCCTGGCCCGTCCTTTGATTTTGTGCTCAAGACTTGTTCTGTCACTCAAACCACAGCTCCATTTTTGTCTTTTTTTGCTGGTTACTCTGGGATAAGAGTCTCAGATTTTTTCTGCTTGAGCTGGCTTTGACTCATAGTCCTCAGATTTCAGCCTCCTAAGAAGCTAGGGTTACAAGGTGTGAGCCACTGGCAACTGGCTTAATGACAACCTCTTAAGTGCCTGTTGTTTATGAATATGTTAGGTCTTGAAAGGTAGACACTATTATCTCATGTAATAGTTTGTACACTGAGGATCTAAAAGGCTAAACACTCAACTAAATCTGATTCTAAAGTTTTTTTTTCTACTTTGGTAGATTGTTTTTCTCTTCATTTTAGAACACAGTTTCCTGGGTTGAACTATGGCCTCTCAAAGGTATATAAAAAGTCTTTACTCCTTATAGATGTGCTTTTGTTGACAGTAGAGTCTTGTGGATAGAATCAAGTTAAGATAAGGACATATCAGAAGAGACTGGATATGAACCCAATGAGTGGCATCCTTAAGCAAAGGAAAAAATGGAATGTGGAAATATAACAATTAAATTCCCTCTCCCTGTATATCTAATAAAATAGTCAACATATACTACTAAAAGTAGTAAAAACAAGAAAGAAAAGTCAAGAAAAAGGTAAACAAAGACCCAGAGGGAGGAATGGCCATGTGAAGACACAGGCAGAGATATGAGTGGTGCAGCCAGGGAGAGGCAGACTCTCTGTGAGGCTCCTGGCACTGGGACTCATGCCTGTAATTCTAACTATTCAGGAGGCTGAGGCCTGATGATTAGGATTTGATGCCAGCTGGGGCAGGAAAGTTTGTGAAACTTAATCTCCAAGTGACCACCAGTAAACCAGAAGTAGAGCTCAAAGTGGCAGAAAAGCTCAGGCACAGCACCCAGGTCCTGAGTTCAGTCCCCATTACTGATATAACACACAAAAAACACAAACGAAGACAGAACTCAGATAACACCCTGATTTTAGATTTTCAGTTCCCTGTCTCTGTGAGAGGATTCATTTCTGGAGTTTCAAGCCCTCAAATTTGCAGTACTTTGCTTCAGTACCCTAGGAAATGAATACATTTGTAAATCTAGGACATGATTTTACCTTTCTAGTCACTTTTTTTCAGAGACTGACACATTATTTTCACATGGTAGGTGCTCAGTAAGTGCCCGCATGATGGAACACGTTCATTCTCTGCCTGAAGAAGTCTCAGGGACAGCAAATAGCCCAGAGAGATCTATTACTTTACAGAGAGCTGACAGGAAAGTGGGGCCCTGGACAGGAGCCCTGGGTCTTGACAGCTAGGTACCTCCAAAGGGTAGCTGATGTGGCCTTGACTGCAGGAATGAAGTGAGTACAATCCAGAGGCTTAGAATGTACCAGAGAGGGTCTCTGCCTTCCCTAGGTCTGTGATGCTGCTGGAGGAATGCTTGGTTAACTGTGTGCTCAGGAAAGCCCAGGATCACACTAGACTAGAACCCAGTTCTAGCATTCATCTTGGATCACAGTGAAATCTGTGGATTTGCTTTTTTTTTCTTTTCCCATGGGATTTGGGTTTTCTAGGAGGTGGGCTGAAGGCTGTGACACACAGGACTCCTTCTGGGTGGGGCAGGAGCAGGGGCATAGCCTGCTTATAAGCAGTCCAGAGATAGGGACCCTGCTGTGGTTCCCTGCTAGTATGGAAGGATGGTGCAAGGAGGGGGTGTGTGTCACGAGTGTGCTCATACTACAGAAGTCAGCAAGTGGGGTTCACTCTTCCAGCTGTGATGGAGCTCTGAGATCTCATCCTAAGTAAGGCCTTGTCACTCTGGTCTTAGACAAGGAGCTATGGATTATTTCCTACTCCTCTCTTGTTGTGGGGACTCAAGTAGTGTGTGTGTGTGGGGGGGGTTGTTGAACACTATATCGTCTTTATTCTAAAGATTTTCATATTTTGATATTTCTGAAAAACATACCATAACCTAAAATTAAGGTATAATTTTTGTCATATAAGCAATTAAAATTATGTAAAGTACATATAAGATGAAATTTATTATTTCTGAAATTTATTATCACTGGTCTGTGACATTATTTACATTGCGATGCATCTATCACCCCACCATCTATCTATCTCTTGACTCTTAATTTTACTCCAACTGAAATTCTATATTCACTGAATTATACCTACCTGCCTGTTCTTTTCTTTTATTCTAGCCCCTCGTATTTACAATTACCATTCTACTTTTGTTTTTAAAAAATGAAGTTGATCATTGTAGGTACCTCATGTAAGTGGAATCATATTAAGTTTTGCTCTTCGTGACTGGCTTCGTTCACGTGGTACAATGCCTTCAAGGTTCATCCATGTGCTAGAAGCTCTTTCTCCTGCAAGGCTGAGTCATACTCCATCCTAAGAATACATTTCGCTCATTTACTCACCATCCACGGCACTCGAGCTGCTCCTACGTTTTGACTGTTGTGAGTAATGCTGCCGTGAACACAGGTGAATAAACAGCTGTTCATTCTCCTTATAGGTAAAGACCCAGAAGTAGAATTGCTGTGTCCTGTGGGAAATCTCTGTTTAATATTTTGTGGAATAGCATTCTTTTTGTAATCAGAAATGGGGGTGTAGTAAAACAAAGGAAAGGAAAATTAATATCTTTTGAGCACATACCTATGTCTAAGAATTTTATGTCACATATCTACACTTTGCAACAAGCCCCTTGAGCAAGGTATCATTTCTGTGTTTTGGATGAAGTGATTGAGACACAGTCCCTGGCCAAGGCCCTGTGGTCTATGTGAAGGCAAAATCTGAGCCAGGCAAGCCAGATGGTGATGAGGTCCAGGCTTGGATACAATAGTTGCCTGAACTGTGGATGGAATCACAGAAATGGGAGGGAGCTTTACTGCTAGGTGATCTCCCTGTTTCTTTCCCATTACTGCCCAAGGGGATTGCTAAGACAGTGGTGTCCTTCCTTAAAAGCTCCTGTGGCATCTTTAGGTGGTGGGCAGGGTGGTGGAGGGGCTCTTCTATCCCTTGAGAGCGTTTTGGAAGACTCTCTAATTCTGTTACCTTTTGAGTCTTATCTAAACTCATTTTCTTTCTAGTTGAATACCTGCTATTAGCTACGAGGAGTCTAAGATCCTGGTTTGAAGCCAGCCTGTGTACGAAAGACCATGAGACTCTCTCCAATGAACTAGCAAAAAGCTGGGCTGGAGTTGTGGTTCAAACGATAAAGCTTCTGCTGAACCAACAAGAAAACCCAGTGAGCAAGAGTTCCTACCCCAGGACTGACCAGAAACAGTAAAACAACAAAAGATTTCTCATTAAAAAAATGTGCTATAGTAGTTAAAAGCCTTTCTTGTCCCTCTTCTCCCTCCTTTGAACCACTGTGCTCCTCAACAGAATATAGCCGGATAGTTGCGTCACAGCTGTGCAGATCAGCTCTCCATTCTAAGGCAACCAAGGGGGAGCTCTTTCTAAAGAGCAGACAACTCGACAACTCTCTATCTTTTCTCCTATTTTAAGTCCTGCTTCTCTTTAATATACTTTACCTCTTCCAATCTGAAGAGCATGCTCCTTGATGCAAAGAGCAAAGGAAAAACAGGGTCCGAACAACACATTTCATCGTGGGGTGCATTGTGCCCTGCAAAGCATTTTTGTGAAGCCCTGCTAACGCGGTCCTCCATGCAGCCCAGAGAGGGAGGAGGGCAGTGCTGTTGCAGCTCAGCAAGGCGATGACTTCCACATGCTCCCTTGGCTAGTGAGCAGCCCAGGCAAAGCTGAGAGATGAGCCCAGGCTGGGGACCCGGGAGGTGGAAATTCTGACCACCCCATCCGCAGGCACCTGGAGATACGAATAGGGCTCTTGGGCGCACCTGAGATGTTCATGAACTTAAAAAAAGAAAGAAAGAAAAGGCTGCTCTTGTAAATAGACAAAAGTCCAGACTGGAAAAGCCCCTCAGGGAAGACTATGGAAGATGTTGGCTTTTTAGGAAAAGTAGAGGCTTGGAACAAATGCAGAGGTAAACTGCAAGCATTTTTAGTTAAGTTATTAGTGCTTCTATGCCCTTTGTAAGGCCAAGGAGAAAAGGGAGGGAGGGAGCCAAGGAGAGAAAGAAGGAAGGAGGAAGAGAAAAAGGGCACAACGGGAGGGCGTGAGAAAGGAAGAAGGGAGTAAGGGAAGAAGGGAATAGGGGAGGGAGGAGGAAAAGAAGGCCAAACCATCATAAATAACACACTAAGGAGAATTAATAGATAGCAAGGCCTGGTGCTGGTGGTTCATACCTATAATCCTAGGTACTCAGGAGGCTGAGAGCTGAAGATGGGGATTCAAAGCCAGCCTGGGCAGGAAAGTCCATGAGAATCTTAGGTCCAATTAACCACCAGAAAACAGGAAATGGAGCTGTGGCTCAAAGTGACAAGTGCTAGCCTTGAGCAGAAAAGCTTAGGGATAGGGCCCAGGCCCTGAATTCAGTCACAACAACAACAACATGCAAGTGCAAGACAGGCGAAGTCTGCAGCTCTCCTAACCTGCAGGAAAGCTTCAGGAGACAGGCCAGCTGGGGAAAAAGGCCCTGTCTGAAGCATGGCAGCAAACATGAAGTCATGTTTTAGCCAGGTTCCTGAGACAGAAAGCCACCTGCCTCCCTGACCCTCTGAATGCCAGATGCCTAAGGTTTTGGATTACCTTAGTGTTTACCAACTTACCTCCTTCCCTCCCTCACTCCCTTCTTTTGAACTCAGGGCCTGAGCACTATCCTTGAGCTTTCTCAAGGCTAGCACTTTATCACTAGAGCCAAGCACCACTTCCAGCTTTTGCTGTATATGTGGAACTGAGGAATCAAACCAGGACTTTGTGCATGCTACGTAAGCACTCTACCACTAGGCAACACTCCCAGCACCTCCATTCTTTTCTTGCTCTGGTGATTTTGTGAGATCCATATAGCATCTGCATTATAAAATTCTTCCAGATGCTGTTATATGCCTGAGGCACTGAGTCTAGGGTCCATACTTCAGGAAGCAGTGGACTATATTGGTGGCTACTTGAATGCTTGTGGTAGTCTTAAATACCGTAGAATTTTTGGATTCTTAGGTCTAGACTTAAGAATCCCCGCCCCCAGTCCTGAAGTCTATGATTTTTTTCCTCATGTCCAGCACACTGACTGGACAGTCATATTCAACTTTGAATATGCTTTTCAGACAGCACTGCCTTTCTTCAGTCTGTATTCTACGTTAACCATACCTCTACTTCTAATTTTTTTTTGGCAGTTAATTGGAGAGTAAAGTCTCATGAACTTTCCTACCTGGTCTAGCTTCAAACCTTGATCCTCAAATCACAGTCTCCTGAGTACCTAGGATTACAGGTGTGCGCCACCGCTGACCCAGTCTCTTGTTTTATTACACTCAGAGTTGTGCACAGATAATTTGTATGCTTTTGTTTTTGCTGTTCCCCTACACCAAAGTGAAATCATCATAAACATTCTTCTACTTGGTTGTAGTTTTATTCTTTCTAAATTTTTGTTTTGACCAGTACTACTACTACTACTACTACTACTACTGTTTGTGTACCTGCATTTTCTCAGGAGAGATCTAGTAAGTGAATCTCCTGGGTGTCCTATCTACCTGCAGTGGCAACAGCAGATACTTATCAAGAATCAAAACTGGAATCTTGGCTAATTTACAGGATAAACATCAACGTAGTTGTTTGGATTTTCATTTGGATTGCTTGGTAATAGTCCATCCGCTGAGATGCCAGCTTTATTTTTTCTTCAGTGAATTGTCTATTACATCCTTAGTTCTCATTTCTATGGTGCCTTAGAGGTTTTATTATTGATTTGTACCAGATCTTTATATGTTAAAGATATTAACCATTTTCCCAATATTTGCTGAAAAAAATATTTTTCCCAGTTGGTTTTAAAAAATCTAGGTTCATTAGAGGTTTCTGAGGTAGCCACATTGATTTTTTTTTACATGTCCCATTTTCTTCCTTGTTGAAATTAGATGTGATTTCTTTATTGCTATAATTTCATTTTTAGAGGCTCTCATTCCTCATGAGCCTTGTTTTCCTTGCAAGTATGCAGCCATGAGACCATCATAACTCTGCTTTCAGACTTCAGGCCCAGGTGATCATCTGTTCTCATCCACTTGCTCTCCCTGCCTTCCCTTCTGTCTGCTCTCAACACCTGCCAGGCACACAGGAAACTCAGGACCCAGCTTTCAGCTTAGGCCCAGGGCTTTCCCTTTTTCCATTGTGACTTCTTGACTCAGAAGGCACTGTCCTTGGACACTTTTTGTTCAAGGCTAGTGCTCTGCCACTGGAACCACAGTGCCACCTCCAGCTTCTTCTGTGTATGTGGCACTGAGGAATTGAACCCAGGGCTTTATGCATGTTAGGTAACTAAATACCTTCTATCACTAGGCTACACTCCCAGCCCCTGGCTTTACTTTCAATAATCCATCAGGCTGGTCCTAGAATGAGTTATAGTTTTCAGCTCGGGAAGCTAAGGTGCAGAGTGGTTCACAGCAGAGCTCAGAGGCATCTGCAGATGGGTATGTTATAAAGAGAACAGAATTGCAACTGGAATCAAACTGAGGCAGGAAATGGGAAGGCAGCTGGTGCCGGCTTAGAGGCTGAGCCCAAGTGAGCACCCTACCCTGTTCATTTGGCCAAGCTCACCTTGCACAGGAGTTGTAACTACTGCCAGGGCTCACAGGAAACTGTGCAGACCACGCCTGGCCAACATTGCAAGTGAAGCTTTGAGAGTCCTGAGTCCAGTGAGGGCAGGAAACAGGTAGTAATAGGGCCAAGAGAGCCACTGAGTGAATGCTAAGTTCAAGCCTACTGCTTCCCATGTATTATCTACTGACTTGTGCAACAATGCAAGGAGGATTATTATTATACACATTATTTAACATTTAGTTCATTTTATATTGTTTTGGGGGCACAGAACTAAAATTTTGAACTCAGAGCTTACCACTTGCTAGTTAGACATTCTACCACTTGAACCACAGTCCCAGCCCTTTATTTTTTTCCCCAGATATTATCTTGTATATTTGCCAGGGAACTGGCCTGAACCATAATCCTTTAACCTATACTTCTCTGCTTAGCTGTGATTATAGATGTGTGCTGCCACACTTGGCCCTATTATACCCATTCTATATATGAAGAAAGAGACAGAGAGTGGCAGAGATAATTTTATTCAAAGGTCTGTACATTGTCTCCACTTTCCTCTGCTGTTCCCTAGGTGAGGGAGTTTGGTTCTCTCTAGCTACTCTCATCTCTCTCCCTTCCCTTCCTGCCCCTCTCTCTGTGCTCTGGGAAACCTTGAGGTTTGGCTAGAACTGTGGGAAAGAAGAACTGGGGTCTGTGGAAAGAAGAACTGAGATCTAATAGGGGACCCTGACACCCTGAAATAGAATACAAGAAGAGACTGCCGATTCAAATGTGTTTGGTTCCATCTTTTCCCCACTGATGAAACTTGAGACTTGTGGATTTCCAGAAGAGGGGGTGAGCAGTTGCCCTCAGCTCAGGGGCAGCATCTCAGCACCTGCGGCTGCCTCCCCTCCCCCAAGCAGCACCCCACAGGCGCATCTGGGCACAGGTGCATCTCTCCCAGAGATCATGGTTCCATCTATATTTGCTGGCCTTCGGAGCTGGTGAGATCTGACAAAGGCTTTGTCCTTCTCTACTGGTGCTTGGCATCCACACAATCTCCCCCATGGCTTTGTGAACAAAGATAGGACCAGCCTTTACTTCTGCCTGCCTGTGGCCATCTCATAATTGTTTCATTTGATGAGTTTCTGTCTCCGGTTTTGGCTTGCCACTTCTATTGTTTGAATAGTTTGAATTGTTTGTTTAGAGTGCACTTATACTACTCAACTCTGTCTCCCATGAGTCACCACTATGAGGCTTCTGCCATAGACAGCCTAGTCTCTTAGCTGTCCCTCCCAACCACAAATGCCACCAGTGAGCCTTGAGTGCTGTTGGCTGCTGTGTCACAAGACTCTCTGGCTCTGGGGGCATTTCTCTTGAGAAGATCTAGGAGACCCCAGAGCCACTGAGGTGACATTCTGTGCAGACCTATCTTCTTATACTTTGGCAATGCTTGGGGACCTGCTATGTGCACAAGCCAGAGATCCTCCTCCTTCTCCTCTTCCTCTTCTTCCTCCTCCTCTTCCTCCTCTTCTTCTTCTTCCTCCTCCTCCTCCTCCTCCTCTTCTTCTTTTTCTTCTTCTTCTTTTTCTTCTTCTTTCGCCTCCTCCTCCTCCTCCCCCTCCTCCGGCTTGAACTTAGGGCCCAGATGCTGTCCCTGCGCTTTTGTTCAATAACAGTGCTCTAGAAAGAACAGCGCTGTAGGAATATCAATTCCAAACTTTAGACTCTATTACAGAGCTCTAGTAACCAAAACATCTTGATACTGGCACAAAAATAGGCCTAAGAACCAATGGAATAGAACTGAAGACCAGACCTATGGCTACCTAATCTTTGATAAAGGGAACAAAAAAAATAGGATGGAAGAAAGACAGCCTCTTCAACAAGTGGTGATGGCAGAACTGGTGAAGCACCTGCAGAAAACTATGTCACCCTGCACCAGGATTAATTCAAAATGGATCAAAGACCTGGAGATAAGAGCAGATACACTGAAAACTTCACAAGAAGGAATAGGAAATATACTAGTTCTTCTTGGCATAGGCCAAAACTTTCTTTTTTTCTTTTTTTTTCTTAAAGAATTTATTAACATTGACAAAACTTTAATAAGGACCAAGAAACACAACAAATCAGAGAAAGTCTGGATAAGTGGGACTGAATTAAACTGCAGAGCTTCTGTATGGCAAAGGACATAGCAAATTAACTAGAAAGCCTACAGAGTGGGAGAAGATCTTCACTAACCATACAACAGACATGGGCCTCATATCTAAAATATATCTATAACAAAAAAATTGAATCTCTCTAAAACAAATCTTCAAAGAAACAATCATCCCTTTAAAAGGTGTGCTAAAGACTTAGAGACTTCTCTGAAGAGGAAATAAGAATGGCCTATAGACACATGAAGAAATGCTCCAGATCTCTGGCCATAAAATAATTGTAAAACAAAACAACTCTGAGATTCCACCTCACTCCAGTTAGAATGGCCATGATCAAGAAATCTAATGACAACAGATACTGGCGGGAATGTGGCCAGGAGGGGTTGATACTGCACTGTTGGTGGGAGTGTAAACTTATTCAACCACTATGGAAAGCAGTATGGTGGTTCCTCAAAAGTCTAAACAGAGCTCCCCTATGACCCAGCAATTCTACTCCTTGTCATTTACCCAAATGGGTCCAGAAACATACACATACTAAAGCCACTAGCACAGCTATGCTTGTTGCAGCACTATTTACCATGGTGAAGATATGGAACTAACCCAGATGCCCCTCAGTAGATGACTGGATCAAGATGATGTGGTACACAATGGAATTCTATACTACCATAAGAAGGACATCACTCCATTTGCAAGGAAATGGAAAGACTTGGAAAAAAAGATTAAGTCAAGTAAGCCAGACCCAAAGGAACATAGGCTCAATGGTTTCCCTCATTTGTAATAATTAGTACAAACCTTGGACTCTCCTAGCAGAGGATTACAGTAGCTTAAGACCTAGGTACATAAGGTCATATAGGATGAGAGTAAATGAAAGGTCTAGGATATGGAAACAAGAGCTTTATCTTGTGTGATTGTTGTTCTTAATGTTCTATCTCTTCTCTTTTTTTTCCCTTATGGTTAATCTCATATTGTTACTGTATCTGACTTTGTTATCTGGTATATGGTATATAGGTTTATTTGTTTATTTGAAATAGGAAAGGGAAGTGGGGGAAACAAGATGATTGGGAGGGGGTGAAGGGAAGGAAATAGGGACAAAAACATGAGAAGGGGTATCAATCTTTGAGAAGTAATGCACCTACTACCTGATGAATGTAACTGTAACCCCTCTATACATTGTTCTGACAGTAAAAACAAGAAAAAGAAAAAAATAACAGTGTTCTACCACTTGAGCCACAGTTTCTGCTTCAAGCTTTTTTGGTAACTTTTTGGTGATAAAAATCTCATATACTTTTTTGCCTGTGTTAGCTTTGCATATGACCCTCAGATCTCAGTCTTTTGAGTAGCTAGGATTATAGGTTTGAACTATCATTGCCTGGCTTATTTTCTTTCAGAAATTAAAATCCAGACATTTCTTCCTCTTTTTATAAAGCCACCAATGCCATCATAAGAGTCTCATTGTTACAACAGCTTCTAACTCTAATTACCTACCAAAAATTCTACTTTCAATACCAGCAGCATAAAAATTTGGGGGTTAAGTTTCTAACACTTGATCTTTTGTGTAAGTACACTCAAGCCATAGCACCTGGAACATGGGGTGTGGAGAGAAACCACCAGACCCTGTTAAGCTGTCTGTCACTCATCTCAATATGTAACTTTGCTCTATATGATTACCATAGAGTGTGACATATTTATCACACTAGCCATCACTGGGCTCCTGTTCTGTGCAGACTTAGAACCAAGACATTACTTCCCCTTGTCTTTGAATTTCAAGATCTGAGCAGCCTTCTGGGATCTTGCTTACACCTAACTTAGAGCCCTTTTGATCCTGATGCTAGGTATACTAAATAGGCAGAACCACTTTCTTGGTCTTCCCCCCTCCTCTCCTTCTACTCTCCCCCCCCTTTTTTTCTTTCCCCTTCTTTTTTTTTTTTGCCAGGTTGGGCTTGAGCTCAGGGCCTGAGCACTGTCCTTGGACTTTCTCAAGGCTAGAGCTCTACCACTTGAGCCTCAGCACCACTTCCAGCTTTTTTCTATGTATGTGGTACCGAGGAATTGAACCCGGGCCTTAGTGCATGCTAGGCAAGCACTCTACCACTAAGCTAAACTCCCGGCCCTTTTTCCCCTTAATTTTTAAAAAAAAGTTTTAGCCAGGATTATTTTAGTATTACAGAGTTTAAATAGGAAGAAATAGAAAGAGAATAGAAATACTTCCTACTCCTTATGCAGGAGTTAAAGACTAAATTTTCATCTTTAAAAAAGTGTTTTTTTTTTCCTGGAGATTTTTCTAAGTCTCAGAAAAGTTTGCAAGGAGGAATTCATCAACACAGTCATTTTTAATAAACATGAATGAAATTCTTCACTTGTTTCGTACACATTTTACCCATATATGTCTCCATTCTATCCCTTCTTGGGATAGAAGCTGGAATCTTTCAGTTCCACTGCCTTTCCCTAAAGGGTATGACAGCTGGCACTCTTCCCAAGAGCAGGACAGGACAAAGATGACTGAGGAGGGGACTGACTGTAGGTCCTGCTCTTTTACAAGACTCACCACTGTTTCATCTGAAAATGCAGAGCTTCATTTTAGGTGCAGTGTCTGTGTGTCATCAACATACCCCTTCTGTTCCCCAGAATGCAGTGGCAGGTGACAAATGTGGCACTGAAGATAAGACCAAAAAGGGGGCTAGTCCTAATGGAATAAATATATCTTTGGTAAATTTCCCTCACCCAGATGTCTTTATAACTAGAAACAAGGCATTCAGTTCCCCATGGTCGCTGTGTCGCCCGATGGGCTTTCATATTTCTATAGAGCTGTCTCTTTCTGCATCCAGCTCACCACCACCATCTTACTGGGTCTAGGAGGTAATTAAAGTTTCAGGAGGCAGGTGGGAAGCAAGAGGAAAGATAGTAGGATTACGTGTTAAGTAGCAATGCCCAACTGGCTTTGGTCCCTGGTTCTAGGTGACGGCTGAGCATCTGTATTCACTTGTTTTTAGGGAGGTCCAGAAGAGCTGGAGGCTTTGCTTTTGCCAGTTTTGACACCTCTCTGCTTTGCACATTAACAGACTCACGGCTTGACACCATGTCTAATCCATCCACTGCTCTGCAGAGGTGTCAAGAAAACTTGCAGGAGATACTAAGGGCCCAATTATAGTGCCCAGTTTACACTTGGATCTTGACAGATGCTGGAAACCTTTAAGACTCTGGGATGATTAGTGCAGACCTTTCCTTTGCTTGCAAGCAACCTGGAACCCTTGTGCTTGTTTTGTCGGCATCCAATGTATCCTTAATGAATGACCTTTCTCAACATGGCCCATAGGGGCAGTCAAAAGCTCAGTGACAAGGAGCCCGAGGCCCAGGAAGGTAAGGTGACTTGCTTGAAATTATACTTCAAACTGTTAGCAAGCCTGTGGTTACTCAGGAATCAGGATTTTTAAAAAGAAATTCAGGCAAGTCAGTGCAAGAGCAGTAAGCCAGTCTGATTTTGTTGGATGAGAAAAACAAATTAAGGGAAATGCTGTTCCAAATCACAGCAGTGCTGAATTCTGGCACATGAAAGGCCAGGAAGTCTAAAATAGGGCCTCTTTCCTCCCCCTTACTCTCTGTCTCTCTCTCTCTCTCTCTCTCTCTCTGTCTTTCTCTTTTTCTCCCTCCTAAATAATTTTTTGTTATTTTAGGTAGTTGTAAAAAGGGATTGCCATTCACCAAAACAATTTATGAATCAATATCACCCCTTTCAATATTCTCACCTGTCCCTCAAATCCATCCCTTCCCCTCACTTTCCTTAAACTTTTTAGGATATATGTTGGTTTTTTTGCCATTAATATCATTAGTTTTTTTATCAATTTATTTTTCTGGGTGTATCTTCAAAACTATGAGGTTGATAAGTTTAGGATGGTACATAGGGAAGATGGGAAGTTATAAACCCTGAAAAAGAATAAACTAATCTAACTAAAGAAGCTGAAAAAAAGGAGTAGAGAAGGCCCAATAAGAAATGATGTCATAGATAAGGGGTGGGGGTGGGGGGAGGGAAATGGGGACCAAGACATGTGAAAGGGTATCAATGTATGGGAATTAATGCACCATCTATCTGGCAAATATCATGTAACCCTTCTATTAATTACAATAAAAATATATGAAAAAAAAAAGAAATGTCATCACCAGGTGCTGGCGGCTCTTGCCTGTAATCCTAGCTACTCAGGAGGCTGATATCTGAGGACTGTAGTTGGAAGCTAGCCTAGGCAGAAAGTATCTCCAATTAACTAGAAAAAAGCCACAGGTGGAATTGTGGCTCATGTGGTAGGGTGTAAGCCTTGAATGAAAAAATGAAGAGACAGTGCTCACACCCTGAATTCAGGACCCAGTTCTGGCACAAACGAACAAATAGATAAAAATAGAAGTAGTATCACACAGGACTAATTTGAGGAGGGAGGTGGATTGTCTAGGGTCTGGACAGAGTGTACAAAGTGCACGGGTGAGGCAAGCTGGAATGAAGGGCTCCGAGTCAGATCAGAAGATCATTCAGATGAGTCCAATTCCATTTACCAACTGTACCATTTCAGATGGGACCAAGTCAAGGACTTGACTCATAGAGACTTATCTCATCCATCTTTTTTTTTTTTCTGTTCCTCTAATCATCCTCAAGTTGGGAAAGAGGATGAGGTCCAGGAAATGAAAGTAGCTACTACTGCTCATTGGAATTTGAGAACAAATTTCCTGCAAAATGAGGGTGTCTTTAAATAACAGAACAGAGGCCAAGTCTAGATTGGGGCTCAAAATCATATTTACTGCCACTTCTTGTGAAAATAGAGCTTGAAAAAAATGAAAACTCAAGGCATTCCAGACTTACAGATCCTTTTCAGTTATGCATACTCATCTCAGCTCTTTCTGGCTAAATTGTAATCCTCAGGCTCTCTTCTCTCTACTTACTGGAACCAAGAAACATATAATATAAGGCTTAGAAAGTTAGAGATCAAGCTTTCATCCAAAGTGGAACTCCTCTACCTCAATCCCAACAGCTCACCTGATCTTTGAACACTGCAATAATAAAAACTATTGCAATTACTTTTCTATGTGTTCAGACTGTCAAAGACACCAGTGTGAGAAAGTCAGAACTGAACTCAAATTGGTCTTCCTCTAACTTACACACTTGGATCTTCTGAGGCTACAGATGTTTATTATATGTTTTATGTGACAGTTCTACAAATAGAAGACAGTAGAAGTCCATTCCTCAAATTCTCCAGCAAGGGGCTGAGAATGTGACTTAGTGGTAGAGTAGCTGCCTAGCATGTGGGAAACTCTGGGTTTGATTCCTCAGTAACACATAAACAGAAAAAGCTGGAAGTGGTGTGGTGGCTCAAGTGGTAGAACAAAAGAAGTTCAGGGATAGTGCCCAGTTCCTGAGTTCAAGCCTCAGGACTGGCAAAAATGTAAAATTCTCCAGGAAGACATTATTCAGTCTATAAATTTCATTCTTAAAAGTAAGCATTGTTAGCTTATACCTATAATCTTAGCTACACAGGAGGCTGACAGCTGAGTCTCATGGTTCAAAGCCAGCCCAGGCAGGAAAGTCCGTGGGACTCTTATCTTCAACTTACCAGTTGGTTTTTTCATATATTTTTATTGTAATTAATAGAAGGGTTACATTATATTCACCAGATAGAAGATGCATTACTTCACAAACATTGATACCTTTCCTCATGTCTTGGTCCCCATTTCCCTTCCCCCACTCCACCCCTCAGCTTGTTTTCCCCCTTCCCTATCCTATTTCAAATAACCGAATAAACATATATATATATATAATATATCAGATAACAATTACCAGTTGTTGTTTTTTAAGCTAGCCGTCAAGTGGTAGAACCTTGAGTGAAAAAGCCAACGGACAGTGCCTAGGCCCTGAATTCAAGCCCCAGTACTGGAACACACACACACACACACACACACACACACACACACACACACACACACACACACACATACACACACACACACACCCTTCTATCCTGAGGACAGGGATGAAGGCATGGCTTAGTGATAGAACATCTGCATAGCCCTGATGAGGGTCCTTAGAATGAAAATGAAGCTGAAGGCTGATTCTATGAGAAACTTCAAGCTGATCATTTTCTGAGTGACTGTAGGGATAGAGGTGTGCTGAGGGGCATCTGGGAAGGAGCTGGCCATACCTAATGAGGGTTTGACTCCTGACCTTTAGAAAGGACATCACATCTTTGTGCTGACTCCTGCGGGGAGCCTCTGCTGCTTGGTATTGGTTGTGTAGGCTGGGGAGGGAGCCGTCTCAGTTGTTGTTGATTTTACCACCAAATATTCAGAAAATCAGTGTCTGTGTCATTTTATGTAAATCCAGATCCATCTGTCACTGTCTATTGCACCTCCAGACTCTGCAAAATCTTTTTTGAATACATTGCTGTTGTGTTTTATTTTTTTTCTCCAACAGCATGCTGTATCATCTTTAGAAATGTCTGGGCTATGGAAAGTCTGGCATAATTGTGTGGCTTTAGGCCCTAAATGCTGTTGAGGTTTAGGTGGCTGGATGTTGAACAAAGGACTTGGGGTCATCTTAGAGATATGATGAGTCAATAGAAGTCCTGAAGGACCTGCTTCCCCTCATAGCCTCTGCCATCCCCCAGTTCCTGTGCTGCCTCTGGGCTGCACTGGTAACTTGAATCCCTGTCCTCCTTGGAGCTTACCCCCTTTTCTTTCTCTGCCCTAGTGACTGCATGATGGTTTTGTAATGATTCCTCATATTTCAATAGTCCAGTGGTCTTCCTTCCTGCTAATTGGTTTGCCCATTTGGCCTTGATTCTAACTCAGAGCTTTTTTCAACAGGTAAGAACTCAACACAAATTATCTTCGGAAGTGTCCAGGATGGATTGTGATTTCCAGTCTGCATTCTGTGGACTCAAGTTTCCACTGGTTGCTTTGTGCTGTTTCCCCAATCCTTCTAGATTTGGCTCCTGTGAGATTGGGATTTTTCTGCTTGGACTCTCAAAATACTTCAAGGGCAGAGGTCATGTCACATGACAGACCCAGTGTGTAGGCAAACGCTGAGCCCTACCATTTTCTTGTTGGTATAGGAGTGACTAAATTAAAAATACTTTCTGTATATAGCACTGTTCATACACAATATCCCCATCAGCCTTGAGGGATTGTGCTACCAGATGGGAAAACCAAGGCTCATAGGGATTGGATAAATTTCTCAAGATCCCACTCATGATATATATTTGGCAGTACTTGGGTTTGAACTCAGGGCTTTGCGCTTGCTGTGCAAGTACTTTATGACTTGAGCCAGGCCTCTAGCCCTTTTTCGCTTTTAGTTATTTTTTAGGTGGCATCTTGAATTTTTGCCCAAGTTAGCTTCAGACAGAGACCCTCCTCCTTAAGTCTTCCTGTGTAGCTGGGACCACAGACATATACCACCACTTCCAACAAATTCTGTTGAAATGGGTTCTTTTCCCACTTTTGCTCAGACTAGTCACCTTTCTCCTTCTCATGTCTGTCTCCCAAGGAGCTGGGATTATGGGAGTACTGTACCTTGCTTTTAGAACTCTGATTCTAAGACCTGTGCATTTTATGCACAGGTTCTTACTTCTCTTTGAGTTCATGACATTATTCTCCCCAAAGAGTAGCTTGTGCCCTTGACTCACCCTTGATAGCTTTGCAGCTTAAAGCAATATACTAGCTTTGAGTGAGTAAAGCTAAGAGACAATGCCAAGGCCTATGTTCAAGTTCCAGCAACTGGTACCTATGAGTGTGTGCATGTGCACACACACACACACACACACACACACACACACACACACACACACAAAGATGAGCATCTCCAATGAGAATTCCTTGTCTGTTCGTACACCTTTTGCACTGGCACAAAAGGAAATGAATGCTTGAATAAAAATAAGGTGCAGAGACTGCCTTGCCCCCATTAGATCTCTGCTGCCAGCTACTGAGAGATCCACCAATGTGACTTGATACTTATGAAGGGCCATATGAATGTCATATGAAGTGCTATTAGCAGCCTAATTTGCAGGTGAGGGAACTGAGCACCAGAGAAGTTAAGTGGCTTGTCGAGGTTGGTACAGCTAGGACATGGCAGAGCCTGGGTTTGATTCCGGGAGTCTGACTGTCAGTTGAGGATTATACCGTCTAAGCCACGGGCCTCGTCAGGACTCTGAGGTGTGCTGATGCAGCACAGGACCCTGAAGATCTGTCACAACTGTTCGAGAATGCCAATGAAAAGCCTTAGATGCCCTTAGCAATTGCGCTGTGCTCAATTTAGATGCAGAATAAGTCATTCTCATGCTTAAATGTGAAGTTCTATACTTAGATCCATTATGTTTTTAAAAACAAACTTTTTTTTTCTTTTCTTTTTAAGGTGCGGGTACTATGGTTTGTATTCAGGGTCTGAGTGCTGCCCCATTTTTTTTTTCTCTCAAGTCTAGCATTCTACCATTTGAGCCACAGTTCTATTTCTGGCTCCCTTCTCCACAACCTGGGAAAATAAGAGGCTCACATTCTTTTTGTTTTTGTGGGTCATGGGGCTTGAACTCTTCAGCTCAAGGCTACCACCCCACCCTTGAACCAAGTTATACTTCCCTTTTTCTGGAGGTTAATTGCAGATAAGAGTCTTTTGTGCCCAAGCTGGCTTTGAACCTTGATCCCCACAGATCTCAGCCTCCTGAGTAGCTAGGATTACAGGCGTGAGCCACCTCGCCCGGTGAGGCTCACATTCTTTCCTGCACAGGCTGGCTTCAAATTGTGATTTCAGGTCTTAGCTTCCTCGGTAACTAGGATTATAGGCCTGAGCCACCTGTGTCCAACTTGAAAAATTACTTTAAAATAGTTTTGTGTTTATAGAATAACTGTGAAGAGAGCCCATATGAATCCATATGAGCTTATATGAGCCCATATGAACCCATCATACCACTTTAGATTTACAAAGTAGTCCATTTTCATTAATGACATTTAATTATCAAAAGCACAGGTTGTATTCAGATTTTCTTAAATTTTTAAATTAATTAATAAATTGCGCAGGTCCTGGGCTTGAACTCAGGGTTGCCTCTCACTTCCACTTAGCTTTTTGCTCAAAAGGCTGGTGCTCTATCACTTAAGTCATACCTCCACTACCAACTTTTTTTGGGTGGGTAATTAGATAGGAATATTTCAGGGCTTCAAAGTGTAATCCTTAGACCTTATTGTCCTGAGTAGCTAGGATTACAGGCATGAGTCCCCAATGCCTGGTTCTTTAGTTTTTAACCTAGAATTTTATCTAGGAACCTGTTACCATTAGTTTTTGTGTTTCAGCTTCTCTGGACTGGGAGAATATCTTAGATTTACCTTGATTTTTAGGACTTGGATAGTTTTGACAAAAGATGGTCAAGGATTTTGTAGAAGGTCCTTTGAAGGGTGCTTGTGTGATGTTTTTCTCCTAATGAGACTGAGCTTGGGGAAGGAAGACCACAGTGGGACCAGCCTCATGATGTCATTTCAAGGTTACATACTATCACCATGACAAGTTTCATGGCCTTGGTCATCTGGCTAAGGATCCCTACTGGAAAGCTAGACTTCTTCCACTTTCTAGAAGGAAGTACTAGGTACAGCTCACATCTATGGTGGAGAAACTGTCTCTGTCCCTTAAGGGAATATTGACATAAATTACCTAGACAGTATATTTCACCTAGGGCAAATCTACCATTTTGCTGGTGAGGATTTGTCTGAATCCAGTGCCATATCAGCCAGGGAATTCACCAGCCCAAGGTATGAGGTGTAATACTTTGTATACAAACATGGCTTCTGTTTTTATGTCACACACAAACATGCTAGACAAAGTTAACCAATGAGGGCAGCTCTCAGACCACTGTTCAAAGATGCTCAGTACCTGGCTCTTTTGGAAAGCAGGACTGAAGTCATAATTTTGGTCCAGATCACATTTCTCCATTTTCCTATCATGTGATATGGAATGACCTTATTTTTTTATTTCTTATTGTAATTAATAAAAGGGTTACATGATATTTGCCAGATAGAAGGTGCATTACCTTATTAACTTAAAAAAACCCCAAACATATCAGGGGCCACGAGTTTGGCCTAGTGGTAGAGTGCTTGCCTAGCATGCATGAAGGCCCGGGTTCTATTCCTCAGTACCATACACACAGAAGAAAAAAAAAGCCAGAAGTGGTGCTATGGCTCAAGTGGTAGAGTTCTAGCCTTGAGAAAGCCCAAGGACAGTGCTCAGGCCCCGAGCTCAAGCCCAGGACTGGCAAAAAACAAAAACAAACAAAAACAAAAACAAAAAAATGGGCCGGGAGTTTGGCCTAGTGGTAGAATGCTTGCCTAGCATGCATGAAGACCGGGTTCGATTCCTTGATACCCCACATACACAGCAAAAGGCCAGAAGTGGTGTTGAGGTTCAAGTGGTAGACTGTTAGCCTTGAGAAAGTCCAAGGACAGTGCTCAAGCCCTGAGCTCAAGCCCATGACTGTCAAAAAAAAAACAAAAAACAAAAAAACACATCAGGGATGGAAGTTTGGCCTAGTGGTAGAGTGCTTGCCTAGCATGCACGAAGATCTGGGTTGGATTCCTCAGTACCACATACATAGAAAAAGCCAGAAGTGGTGCTGTGGCTCAAGTGGTAGAGCTCTAGTCTTGAGAAAGCCCAAGGACAGTGGTCAAGCCCTGGGTTCAGGCCCCAGGACTGGCAAAAATAAAATCAAACTCTGTGCCAACTCTACTTAAAAAAAACAACACACAGAGGAATCATTTCAACCTTGCAAAGTTTATTTTTAGTGATTCCTGCCAGCTCCCGGGTATCTATTTTTCTTCTATTTGGTGACACAATCTATTTGCCATTCTATCTTTCAAGAATATTGTCAGTTCAATATCTGTCTCACTAGTCTAGAACTTCTGGAAACTTGCATTTTTGAAAAAGAAAGACATTTCCTGGATTTGGGCATCTCCTCTGTTCTTATGGTTTTGCAACAATGGCCAGCAATATTTCAGGTAGTGCAAAGGAGTGTGTGTGTGTTGGCACTGGGACTTGAACCCAGGGCCTCATTCTCTCATTTTTTTCCCCCAGTCCTAGGCTTTGAACTAAGCCCCTGAGCACTGTCCCTGCGCTTTCTTAAGGCTAGAGCTCTACCACTTGAGCCACAGCACCACTTCTGGCTTCCCCACCCCCTCTATGTATGTGCTACCGAGGAATTGAACTTGGATCTTCATGCATGCTAGGCAAGCACTCTACCACTAGACCAAATTCCCAGCCCTCTCACTTTTCTCTTTAAGCTCAAGGCTGGCATTCTACCACTTGAGCCACACCTTCACTTCTGTTTTGTTTTTTTTGTTTTTTTGTTTTTTTGTGGTTAATTGGAGTCTCATGTTTGGGCTGGCTTCTAACTGCAATCTTCAGATCTCAGAATGCTGATTAGACAGGGTTGAATGGTCCTATAAATTCATTCCTGAGACATCAGAGTATCTGGGTCTGGAATGTTGAACTTATTTCTGAATGAAAGGTTTGCATTTCCTGATATGTCCATTCAAAATCTGTTCCCTTTGGTGAAAAAGACGAAGACAATGCAAACAGGTGCTTCTGTTTCTGTCTCTTCTTTGGAGACAGAGTTCTTTTTGAAGGTGGGTGGGGGGTGCCTTCCCTAACCCCCAGCACTATCCTAACTCCTTTTTGTTCAGCGGTTTTTGAAAGAAGCTATCATTACATCATTTTCCCCAAGAGGCAACCTTTTACCTTTTGTAATTTTCCTCCTTCAGACATTACTTAAAAGTAACAAAACACCTAAAGCTAACCATTTTTTAAGTCTTCTTTTTAAGTCAAAAGAAGAAAGCAGAGTAGCATGCAAGCAAGCAATAAAGAAAACAATGCTGGCAAATACAGATAAAATAAATGTAGTAGGCACTAGGGTCCAAATACTTACCATGCATTACCTCATTTAATCTACCCCTCTGGGAATAGGTATCCTCCCTGCTTTACAGATGAGGACACCGGGGCTTGCTGATGTTAGAGCTAGACGAAGTTGCAAAGCTGAGATTCAAATCAAGTGACTCACTTAGCAATCATAACTACAAAAATATTAAAAGTGACTTGGTGGTTGCTGTTTAGAACACTTCTTTTTTTAATGACTTATTTTAAGATGTCTTAGTCTATTTGAGCCACTATAACATGCCATAAATGAAGCAGCCTATAAACAAGGAATATTTGTTTTTTTTCAGGCAGGGAGGCTGGGAAATCCAAGACAGAAATGTTGGTGAGGGCCCACTCCTCATAGATCCCATCTGTTTACTGTGTCTTGATGCAGTGGGTATGCCTCTGGGCTGTTTCTGTAATGGTCTTTCTCTGATGGCCTAAGAACCTGGTAGGGATTCACCTTTGGTTTTTGTTTGTTTCTTTCTTTTTGAGACAAACTCTTACTATATATCCCAGGAAGGTTCTGATTTGCTCATCTTGTGGTCTCAGCCTCTTCAGTGCTGGGGTTATAGATTAAGATGCCTCTTATTACAATAGCATTGGAGATGATGCTTTAGCATATACATTTCAGAAGAACAGAAATACTGGACTTCTTGCAGAATGTGGTGTCTTCTCTCTCTCTTTTTTAAACAGAAAATGTTTTTTGTGTTGGATATCAAATTTAGTGCCTCATGTAAATTAGTCAAATGCACTGGCAACATCAACCATGTTTTAGAACTTCTTAACACACCTATGTCCCCTAAAATCACACACACACACACACACACACACACACACACACACACACACACACACCATTAAAGAAGTGTGGATATCTGTGTGTCGTGTGTGTCTGTGTTTGTACTTCTGGGAGTCAGGGTCTATAGTGTTCATTAAAGTCTCAAATAACTTATTATTTTCATATAATGATTTATGTCACTTCTTTCAATTTCTCTCTTTCTTTCTCTAATAAGGATGGCTTGTGACTATGACACAGGCAATTTTTTTTTTTTACCATTCTCCCCACCTTAGACATGTTCTCTTGAGCCATTGGCATTGCCTGGGTTGCATACTCTTCTGTATTCTCTAGATTTTCCTTTCATAAGGTCTCAGGCTTATGCTTGAAGATGCCAGCTGGGCCCTGCTCTGGCCACCAGTAATGCCTGGCTGGCATGGCCCCTTCTCCTCCAGGTTCTCAGGCATGTGCTTTTTGTTCATCGCACAAATAATCCATCAGCAACAACAGCCACACGCTGTTCCAGGCAGGGGTGACCCCGCAGTGAACATAATGACAACATCCTTGCCCTGAGGGACCCAGTATTCTTCGTATCAACAAGTCATGCTTTCTTTTCTTTCTTACTTTTTTTTTTTTGAAAAAGTAAGACTTTTTTGAAAAGTCAAGACTCAGTTCACCTATTTGTCTATTCTGCCTTAGAAGGGATAAAATTATTCGTGGGGGAAGTAAAAAATTTATCAGCTCTTCTGCTTTTAGCAGAATAATATCTATAGCCTTCTAATTAGTCAGAGGCCTTATCCACTCCTTTCTGCCCTGTGCTATCAGGCCATCCTTCCTGGGTCCCTTCTGATGATAATTTGCAACATATTCTTCCTCAAACTCCTTCTCTGAGCCACCCTTTGGATTCACAGGTTCACATATGTGTGGATAGCTTCCAGGAATATGATTTTCTCTCCCTGTGGCAGGTAGCACTTCCTTGCTCTACATGCCAGCAGGTAACAGATACCACAACATTGTCAGTTCGCTTGTTTCCCCCTCTTTTTATTACTAGGTAGATAGCAAGAATGTATCTGTTCCTGACATTCCACCTGCAACTTCCTGAGCCTTCCTGGAAGTTTCTTCAATTTGGTTTCCATGAAGCTCTGGGCAAGTTAAAGATTTCAAGTGCTTTCCATTATACAGCAGGGATAATAATACTTATTGAGTGGTGTTGGCTGATCCATGATAAGTAGCTAAAGTGAGCTGTGAAGTAGGGCCACCTTCTAAAGACATAACCCTGTAGGATCTCTGCTCATTCTGCTCTGATACACCTGTTCCCCACCGTGGCCCTCCAGCCTTTTCTGAGCATTTTTACCCACACTGCTTACTTTCACATTTAAACTGTATTCCACAATCTTCTTGTTGAGGTATCCTTAGAAGAAATGAAAGAATTTAAGACCATATCCTAAAATGACCAATGTGGCAGGAGGCTGTATTAAGCTGCCCTGGAAATTTAGGCTCTGGTGGCTAAAAGGGAAATCTTCACCCAGATAATGTCATTCCCAACATTTGCTGATTCTCAGTCCCTGCCTATAGGCTGGGACAAGCTGGGATTTTGCCACATGGAGACATATCTTGTAAGGAAGGGGGCAGCTGGGAAGCAAAACATCCAAGAGGCCAGATGGCATCAGATGGGGCCTAGTCAGGAAGATGTCCAGGTGTTGTAAATTCAGGACTGCTCCCGAGAAGCTAGCATTCCCAGGGCACATGATGCTCCCAGAAGACCTGCCAGGAGTACCCCTGGAGAGGATGAATCGGCACCGGGTTCTAAACAGGCCTCTGCTGTCCAAGTCTCCATCGAGTCTGGGTGACCCTTGCCGTCCAAATGAATGCCTGCCCTTGCATCCAGCTGCTCCACTTTAGTGTCCCTGTGAGGACTTGTGGAGGCAGGAGCTACTCTCGATAGATGCTGGAGCCAAGAACAGGAAATGGTACCACCGTCCATGGGAACCAAAGAGTCAATGCCATTTAGAGACTTCCGGGCTGCAAGAGACCTCACCGTCTGGAAGGATGGGAAAGGATTTCACATTTCAGTTTAGACTAGGGGTACTAAAGCAAAAGCAGAAAATAATGCCCAATGTTGGGAGCCGAGTGTGGGATCAGACTGACCTTGGACCTGCACTACTGATTAGAACTAAGTACACAAGGAGATAAGCTGTTATCATGATGACTTTGGGCTATGTCAATCGCTTCTTGTTTAACCGATCTGAGACTTGATTACCGCTTTGTACGAATGTAACCCCTGATAGTTCCCTGGTTACATAAGATTGGAGCTAAAAAAATAAACGGGGCTACAGTCTTAAGCTTACGGCTTTCTTGGGCTGCTGACTTAGGCTGTAGACCTCCTGACCCCATCTGTCTCTTGAGTTTTTCTTTTCTAGTCCTCACCCCCTAAATCAGGAATCCCGATTCATTGCCGGCTGGCTCTGGCAGCCCAAGAGGGTTTTAACTTTGTACAGCGGCCGCTGGGGCTTCACTGGGGCTGCGAGGCATAGTCAGTGAAGGCAGCACCCCTGCACACAACACCCCTCCACCAAGGTGAGTTGCTCCCATCCCCCCCATCTGCAGGATGGCATTCTATAGCAGGTGCACATGCACTGCTGAATGTGTGCAGTGAGAACAGGAGGAGCCAAGGGCCCTGATGGACAAAAGAAAATGTAACAGAAACCATAGGCCCAGAGATTCTGATCAACGAGACAAAAGCCCAGCTCTCCCATCCCACTCTCTGCCTCATCTGCCTTTGGTCCTTGATTTGTGAGGGTCCCTGGCTCAGTCATAAAGCAAAGAACGGTAGTATGTACAGTGTCTTGGCAGCAGGGATGAGGCATCTTGGGCATCTTTAGCATCCTCAAAGGCACGAGATCCATGCTTTGCTGAATGAATTGTCTAGGCTGGCTCACCTGGGAGCCTCTTCATCGCTTTCATTGTCCCTTACCATCTGAGTTATGGATTTGTACATAGTGCTATAGAAACTTGAGCAAAGTGCAGAAAAATGCTAGTGGAAAGACATACTGTCAAAGACTGCAGGAGAGGACTACAATGGTAACTCCTTCAAACTTCAATCAGACTTTAATTGTAAAGTTTCACTTTAAACTTTAATTCCTTGCCAAGAAGTTGAAATGTCCAGAATGGGGGAAGTAGGAGAGAGAGGAAAGAGTGGGTAAATATAGTCATAATACTCAATGTACATATGCAAAAGTGGAACCAATTTTTATTGATTTATTTTTTGTCGGTCATGGGTCTTGAACTCTGGGCCTGAGTGCTGCCCCTGACCTCTTTAGCTCAAGGCTAGCACTCTACCACTTGAGCCGCAGTACCACTTCTGGTTTTCTGGTGGTTAATTGGAGGTAAGAGTCTCACCAACATTGGTGCTGGGGATGGCTTTGAACTAGGACCCTCAGATCTTGGTCTCTTGAGTAGCTAGGATTACAGGTGTGAGCCACAGGCATACCACCCAGAATCAAGTTTCTTGAGGGTGAGGTTGGGAGAGATGGGGGACAACCATAGATGGGGGTGACAGTGATCAAGATGTATTCTACCTACCAAACTGGTATGTTGCATTGAAAACCCTTGGTAAAAATCACTGAAAGATAATGCTTTTAAAGAAAAAATATTTTAAAAGAATATGCATTGGGCTCATAAAGTGACATATTGAATTGAAATAACTTTGTACAACTACTTAAAGATAGCAACAAAAAATATGTAAATTTAAAAAATGCTAGCCGAGGGCTGCAGAGGGCGCTGTGGAATCAGAACAGCCCATGGAGTTTGGGGGGGAGGGGTCCCACAACAAAGGTCCTTGAAGCTCCTGCCAGGGGATCTGGGTGCAGCATAGCCAGGATGGTCCCAATAGACTCCAGTCCCAGGGAGGTCCCACCACAAGGATTTCCTGGCCTGGAAAATGTGGACACGGAGAGGGTTGTGTTCTCTCAGCTTTTCTTCGTGAGTGGTGAGAGAAGCTTTCCACTAGAGCCAGATGGTTTGGGCCCCAATCTCTGTAGAAAATGGGGCAGACTCAGGAGCCCACAAGGGGAGTGAAAAATAAAGCCCATCTGTTTCTGCTATGCTTTGGGAGCCTGGGTGGCCTCTGGGAACAGAGGAGCTGTGGTCCCTGTGCCTGGATAGACATCTTGCCTTGTTTTGGCCTAGGAGCCAATAAGACACTCTCTACCCTGCATTTCACGGTTCTCTGATCAAGGACAAAGGCAGTAGATGGGCCAAAATAAAACTGCTGAAGATACAATAACTGTTTAGCAAAGCCCAGGCTTCCTGAACTTGAATCTTGGCAACATATTATTTTATTATTCAGAGATATGATAGTTCTCCTTCTTTAAGACTGGGAGGCCTGAAACTGCAGGCAGTGGAGACATGATAGCTGTTATGTTTGTTCCTACGTGCTCTGTAGCAATGTACCAGAATCAGTATGCAGTACTACTTCTGCATCACTAGTCCTAGGGTTTAGGGCCATTATTCGGTAAAGTAAAAATTAGTTGAATTCAAGCCCAGTGCTGTGGCTCACTGGCTGAGATCTGGCAATCACAGTTCGAAGCTAGCAGAAAGGTTCATGAGACTCTTATTTCCAATTAACCACCAAAAATTTGGAAGGGATCTATTTCACTCAAAATAGCTAAGGGACAGCACTGAGGCCCTGAGTGGTACATGGTCTGAATGATATCAAGAATGATTTTGTCTTGCATGATATCAAGGGAGATAGCATGAGATGTCGCCATGCTACTCAGCCTACAGTTTAATACTTATCAGTCATTTATTTCTGGAAGTTTTCACTTAATATTTGTAGACCAAAGGTGACTATTATTAAAATCACAGGAAGTAAAATCTCAGGTAAGAGAGATCCAGGGCCTTTCAGACTATATAGCACTTATCTTGGCATTAATGGTGTCTAGGAATGGAGAAGTCTCCTGCTTTCTGTCTAGGACTATGACAGCAAATACGGCTTCTTCTTCTCCTTTTCCAATTCACAATATCCCACCTGAGAGGCCTGGTGAGTATGTTGTAGAGATAGGCAGGCGCAGGGTAACGAGCAGGAGGCCCAGGTCTGGGTTAGAAGTGACTCCCTAAGGGGAGCATGGGCTTTGTTTATCCCTTCTTTCACTTACTCATTGATTCACTCAACCACTTAAGGTATAAAATAATCTATTATGTCAGGCATGTCAAGAGGTTGGTAAGAAAGTGAAGCAAAGGCAAGCTGGACACAGATTGGGTCTGTCCTCCTTGGGTTTACCATTTTCTTGAAGACTTCTCCAGGAGGGATGCTTACTTTTTTAGGAGGTGGGGGTCTCCTCCTCCTCCTCCTCCTCCTCCTTTCTTTGTGCCAGTACCAGGGCTCAAACTGAGAGTCTGGTGTGGTCCCTGAGGTATTTAGCACTCTACTGCTTGAGACATGGCTCCACTTCTGCATCTTTCGGTAGTTAGTTGGAGACAGGGTCTCATGGGCTTTTGCATACTGGGCTGGTTTTGAACCTGGATCCTTAGATCTCATCCTACTGAATAGTTAGGATTCTAGGAGCAAGCCACTGGTATCGGCTCCTTTATTCTGGATAACTAATGCTACCTCAAAATCATCCCTCTACCATCAAATTTTAAGAATGTGTCTTGCTTGGAGGCCAGGCACTCACTTCTTTTTCTCAGTCTCCATCATTTCTCAAGTTTCTGGTCACTGAAAACAGCGTCATTTAATCTCACTTCATTGCAAGCCCTGCCATAACCTTAGGTGATCATAGCATCCAAGTGGACCAGTCTAACAGCAGCTTTCCCTCAGCTCCTGAACGATCTCTCCCTGTCCCAGGAAGCACTGCATTCTCCATCTAGCTTTTTCAGGTGTGAGCTCTTGTCCTTAGGCTTCACGTCAAGTGAAAGCTTGGTCTCTGTTGTTCCAGAGAAAGTGGTGGCCACCAATCTTTTGTGCTCACCCCACAGGACCCATAGCATACATCCCCCCATGCCCCACCCTACGTGCTTCTCATGGCCTCTCCATCTCCTAATAAAAGGCAGCCTTCCTGCTGAGCACCCAGCCTCACACCTCCTCTCACCCCTCAAGCCCTGCTTGGCAGTAATGTGGTTATCTGACATCTTGGGAAGACTCTCCATCTCTACGGCTCTCTCCCAGGCTTCTGCTCCTTGAAGACAAATACTCTTCTTTGAACCTCCTAGGGTCATTGCTGTGGCCTCCCTTTCCTTTGTCGTCAGGCTTCATAAGCACAGCGTTCATGCACTCCCTTACTTTCTAATCATAGTGGCACCCCCACCATCTGTAGTGAAATGTGTCCATCATGGTTGCCAATGGCCCCAATGGCCTCTGCTGCTCAAGCCAGCAGGTGCCTCTCAGTCTTTGAAGTCTTTGCCTGGGCTCCTGGCAGCATCTGATACTTTTGAGAACTCCCTTGCTCACCCTCCCTTTAAAAACACAACCAATGATCCCTTAGCGTCTGGGAAATAATCCTCTTCTGGTTTGCTCTTGCCTTTCTGATCACGGCTTCGATTTCTCCTGACTCCTCCATCTGAAATGTAAAGGCTGGCATGGCCCAGCACTTTTCTCCTTGAATTCCACCACTCCCGGTGACATGTGGATGATGCCCATCTTCAGTCTAGATCCTTCTTGGACACTAGAATCTCTGCTCAGTGTAACACCTCCAACCCAGCACAACCCATACAGGGCTCATTGTCTTCATCCCTATTTCTCTTCTGTTCTTAAACTCCCTGAGTCCATGGAGTCATCCCTGTTAGTTTAACACCTGTTGCTCCCACTTCTGCACACATCCACTCTAGGTAGGCTTACAATAGTCCCGACAGGTGGCTTTATTCTCATGCCACTGTCAGCAACTAAGAAAGGGAGAAATAGATGAAATGATTTACCTGATGACAAGTGGCTAGTTTGTACCTAAAACTCCCTTAAAGGCCACGCTAACTAAAGGCTTGGCTACCAACCTATGATGATGCTGGGGAGGGGGGAGGTGTGTGTGTGTGTGTGTGTGTGTGTGTGTGTGTGTGTGTGTGTAGATTAGTGGAAGGAAGTGAGATCACTGGGGCTATGTCTTTGAAGAGGCTATTGGAACCTGGGCCCTTCCTTTGCTCTTTGCATCCTGGTTGTGAGACGTTTTACCATACATATCCCATCATGAAGTTACATTTTTCTATAGACCCTCAAACAATGGCCAAACAGTTATGGACTGAAGTCTCCAAAGACATGAGACAACAATAAACTTCTTTTCTTGGTTGTTGATCTCGGGTATTCTTTTTTTTTCTGCTTTCTTTTCTTTTCCTTTCTTTTTCTCTCTCATTTTCTTTCTTTCCTTTTTTTTCTCCTTCCTTCTTTCCTTCCCACCCCCTTCTCTCTCTTTCCTTCTTTTTTTTTTGTGCTAGTATTGAACTTAAGGCCTTGAACTTGGCTTCTTTACTCAAGGACAGTGCTCTACCACTTGAGCTATATATAGATCTACCTCTAGCATTTTGCTAGTAAATTGGAGATAAGAGTCTTGCAGAGTTTTATTTTTTTGGTCTGGGCTGGCTTTGAACCACACTTCTCAGACCTCAGTCTTCTGGGAGCTCCATCAGTGCTTAACCATCTTAAGCATTTTTATCACAGTGATGGAATGCTGACTCATCTGGGATTTGAACTTACGGAGTCCAGCACCAGAGTTTGTGCTTGTCCTTCCTGATGCTAATGCTTACAAGTAACAAAGACTGTGAAATCCATCTCCTTAACAACACCTTCAGCATCCTTGTCCCCCTGAAGTCTACATCTGAATGTGATGGCCTGTCTCCCTATAATTCATTCCTCTAAGACTCCCTAAATAATTCAGGATAAAAATCAGACTTAAGTGGGTGAGAAAAATCCCACTTTTTTTTTTAACTTCTTTTGCCTCACTCTTGCTTTTTACCTATGAGGACACCAGAATTATGGTGACCACATAATTTGTCATCCTAACTGGGATTGTCTAAGCATAAACAAGAGTCAATTTATAATCGAGCTGGGACAATGAATATAAACAAGGACAGTTCTAGGAGACAGAGTCAGTCTAACTGCCATCTCCCCACACTGAAATATTCGCTGTCCTCCAAACACACTATGGTCTTTCACCCTTGGGCCTCTGAACACAGTTTCCTCTGCTAGAAAAAGCCCATGCATCCTCTTTCAGGGTCTCTTTCTTGGTAGCACACTCCCATGTTACCTAAGATGGCTTTTCCCTGTACTCCTAGGAAACTTCCTGATGTCACTGGTGATAGAGGAATGGTGGCTCCACAGGGTGGGCTGTACTGGGTGACAAAACAACCCAAGGGTAAGCATAATGCATTGGAGCCCTAAGGCATTCCTCCAAGGGTGGGATCTCAGCTTATTTCCCATCCATATGTGGTCACTAAGCCTTTCTGTATCTCCCTTTGTTTCTCATGAAGAATAGAGAGCTCATTCAGGCAGGGAATCACCATTCATTAGCATTCATTAGCGGGGCTTATTGAGCATTTACTTTCCCCTTACCAGGCCTTACCTCCTATGCATAACCCATGTGCTGTGTCATAGTGGTGCTGTGAGGCTTTACTATCATTTTAATTTTACAATTGGGAAATTGAGTCTCAGAGAAACTGCTTATCTAAAGTAGTCACTGCTGGTCTCAGTCTCGAGTCTGGACTGTGGAGGAAAGAATGACAGGGAGATGGGACTGGGAGTTTGGCCTAGTGGTAGAGTGCTTGCCTAGCATGCACAAAGACCCGGGTTCAATTCCTTGGTACCAGATACATAGAAAAAAAGCTAGAAATGATGCTGAGGATCAAGTGGTAGAGCTCTAACCTTGAGAAAAAGAACACAAGGATAATGGTCGGGCCCTGAGTCCATGCCCAGGACTGGTAAAAAAAAAAAAAAAAAAGAAGAAGAAGATGAAGAAAAGAAGAGAGAAAAAAAGAATGACGGGGAGATGAAAGAGAGACAAGGCTGAAACACATGTTGGAACTGCAACACGTGTGGTACCTGTGTTTTCCCATTTGGTTTCTCTCCTTAGATTGTGATGGCTTGGGCACAAATATGGCACTTCTTGCTGTCTATCTTCAGCTTAAGCACTATATCTGGCCTAGTTCTAGTACCTGGTTGCGGAAGGAAGGAAGAAGGTGCTCACAGCTGACGACTGGAGAAGGTGTGCTCATACCTGACCCAAACAGAATGCCATGGGAAGAGATGTTATTGAGAGGCAAGTTCTGAAGTGGGGCTGGTGCCCCACAACAGGGAGGGTTTCTCCCACAGAATTAAGGATTTTATGCCACGGGGATAAAAAGAGGAGACACTTCTGTATCACCTTTCCTCCTAAAATTGAGTCTGATGGCAGCCAGGTGCTTGTGGCTTATGCCTGTAATCAAAGCTGCTCAGGAGGCTGAAATGTGAGGAGTCCAGTTTGAAGTCAGCCTAGTGAGCCAACGCAGAGAGATTCTTATCTCCAATTAACCTCTACAGGCCAGAAGTGGAGGTATATGGATTAAGCAGTAGAGTACTTGCCTCCCAAGCACAAGGTCCTAAGTTTAAACCTCCATACCGCCAAACGACCAAAACCAACCACACCAAAACTCTAAAGGGTAGAATAAAAGGAAGTGGACATATATATGTATACGCTTGTGTTTTACAGCAATTTGGGTGTTTTGGTCCCCCCCCCCTTTTTTTTTCAGGATAAAGATGGTGAGAGGAAAAGAAACTTCCTCCAAACCAGTTCCACGAAGAACAGCTGCAGGATGGGCAGCCCAGGGGCTCAGCTAAGTGTTCTCAGTAACGAGCAACAATGCGTGTACGCGCATATGCCTGCTCGTGTGTCACATATGCCTACTAGCGTGTGGGCTGATCCAGGTGGGGTTGGCCTAGCAGTCCCATTCCTAAGGCTAAATAGCAGCAAATTAACAAAAAATATTCCTACCAGGCCTCACAGTGCTAAAGAGTAAATATAATTATGCTTAATCAATACAGGCCCTTCAGCACTGGCTAATAATGGCTGTCCTGGACTTAATTGTTGGCAGCAGTTAGGGAGGGAGGGTGCGGGAACAGAGCACTCCAGCTTCCCTCTTGCAGGGCAGGGTGCCTGCAGCTGGTAGGATCACAGGGTTAGTGAAAGGGAAAGATGGAAGCAAGGAGAAACTCATGAAACTTGCCCCAGATTGATGGATACGTTGGAATCACATGGCTGATTCTTGTGCTGGCTGAGAAGGCCAAGCCCAGGCCTTTTGAATCTCACAGGCCCCTCTATAGGCCTCTGGTGAGAGAAACACAGGGGTCTTGTGGCTTCTCTGCACCCTCTTATAGTTCCTGTTTGTGTCATGAGTCTCTGCTTTGCCTGGGGCACTGAGGGGAGCAGGTGGCAGATTGAAGTGCACACCTTGCCCTTCCATAGTGCCTCACATCCTTGAAGAGGGATTTCTCTGATACACGGGAAGCACATGAGGAGGGAGAGGGGCGGGGAAGGGAGGGGAGGGAGAGGGCAGGGAGAGGACAGGGAAGGGCAGCATCCTATGGTTTCTGCAGCTGCAGATTACCACCTGAGATTCAATACATGAGATCACAGCTTCGGTTAATTATGCCAGAACTGGGGCTTGAACTCTGGACCTGAGCACTTTCCTTAGCTATTTTTTGCTCAAGCATGGTACTCTATCACTTGAGCCACAGCTACACTTTTGGCGGCTTTTTGGAGGTTAATTGGAGCTGAACATCTCAGGCTTTCCTGTGAGGGCTAGCTTTGAACCACAGCACTCAAAATTCAGCCTCCTGAATAGCTAAGATTACAGGAGTGAGCCATCAGTGCCAGGCTCCAAGTATCTTTTGAGGAGTGTGGCTATGGATGAGAATCTAGGGACAAACCACCTATTATAGTCTCAAAAGTTCCATGTACATACTGCAGGCTAGGTGGGCTAACCTAGTCCTTCCTTGGGTCTAAGTCCTTTCCTGCCCTCCTCTAAGTGGGTGCTGATTTCTGCCCTGAGGTGGCTCTTAGGTATTTACAGAGCTGCAAAGAAAAAATGGCTCACCTATATATGTTAAAACCAAACCCCAAAGCCTAGCAACTCGGTGTTCTACTCCTCAGGCACTGCTGGGCCTGTGTCCTTCAGAAATCCCGACTCTGCCCCTCCTTAGCTCTAAGGCCTTGGGAAGTGACATCACGTGTCCATACTTCTATCTCTGTCTGTAGAACATGGATGGTTAGAGCTCCAACCTTGTGGGGCTGACTGTGAGAAGGGAGCAAGGGAGGTAGAGGTCAGTGTAAAAGAACACCAGATACATGGGACACAGTCTATAGGAAGTGTTAGCTACCTTATCCAAAGTTGCTGCTGGAGCTCCTCTCCCAGGTTCACCTCCTTTCCCCCTTTCCCATCTCTAGGCAGTCCTCCATGTCCCATCCTTCTATTCCTCCCGCCCTGCCCCTTCTCCACCTCTGCCCCTGACATGAAGCTCTCTCTGCAGTTCTCTCCTCCTATTCCACACAGAGACCACGGGAAGGCTGGCCGGGCATCTGCTTCTGCTGCTTGTTTTCCATGCCCAGAGTGGGGTGAGCCATTCTGGAGACTGAAGGGTACTGATTGGTCTGCACACTGGCAACTCTTCTGAAGTGAGTGCTTGTCACAATGTCACCAAAATGTCCTCAGTGTCTCTTGGTGCTTGCCTCCCATTCTTATGAGGAGCAGAGGACAGAAGCCAGATCTGTGCTGTAGCCAGAGCATCCCAGGGCCAGGCTCAGGGCCGACCAGGCTCTTTCCACAAGTCTTACGGAACCTCATCTCTTTGCTAGGGTAACTTGTGTCCCTAGGCTTAGTCAAGTGCCTCCACTATATGGGTAGCCACCTGTATGGATCCAGGCCAAGCTCAGGGAACAGTCCTACATCTAAGAAGTGGTCGAGAGGAGTTCAAGGTCAACTTTTTAGAAGTTGAGCCTCAATTCCACTGTGTCCCACCTTGTGTTTCTTGGATAAGAAGGCTCTGAATCTTCATGGCTGCCACTGGGGAGGGTGGGGAAGTACCTTTTCTAATTCACAAAAAGATGCTTTCAGCCTGGCAAGGTCCTAGAGTTCTTCTGCTCATTGATTTTCTCTGAAACTTGGTGGCCCGGTTCCCTGCTTGGTCTAGTTTCTTCTGTGATTATGACTCTTCCTATCCTTCCTTCAGGCACACAATTTCCTCCTTTATGTTCCAGTCTCTTGGTGATGGTCTCCCTGATCTAAGCTAGCATCCCCATCATGAACCTCCAATACCTTCTGGAACCCCTACCCCTTTGCTAGCTCCTGATTTTATCATGGCAAATGAGAAGCTTCTTGCTAAGAAATCTCATCAGACATCTTGTTACTCTTCCCTGTTTTGTAGGGCACTTTTAAATCCTGTTCTCTGCTCTGCAGAGCTTCAAGGTGATTATCCTCTAGCAACCTCTACTCAAGAATTTCATCTTTCCAGGCCCTGTCCAAACCAGCCCTACCTCTATAGATTTCAAATCTCCTGGTACCCATGGTTTGCCTGTTCCTGCTTCCTGATTAGAGAAGCCCAAATTGCCTACATGCTAAGAATAGCATCATCAATGACTAAACAACTTGACAGTCCAAACCTTCACCCCTGGCCTCAGCCTGCCTGAGACACATCTCCTAAGTCCCTGTTCTCTCTGGAATTGTTACTTCCACTGGAGCATGGCTACAGTCCACCCCCTTCCTTTATAAACGAAAAGACCCAATGGAAGTTTACCTTTGATCATGGTGTTGTTATCATAGCCATTCCTGGAAGCCTAAAACTATAGACCCCAAGTCATAGCCTGGGCACAAGGGGACTCCTGGAGAGACCCCGAAGCTAAGAGGATCCTCAAGTAATGCTCATGTTACTGGCTTAGTCATTGGGGCCACTGAACCAGGTGATTGTCTCATATTTGTCCTCTGTTAAAAGGGAATCCCAGGGAGCAATTCAGGGATTAGGACAGTGACTGGTGACATTTTTGGGGACAGAAGAAAGATGGCAAGCCACAACCTACTCCCCAAAGCTGGTTAAGCAAGGTACAGCTACAATTGCTAAGGTGGATCTGGATATCTTCTCACAGGGAGAGAAACACTGTGCCGAATGGAATCTCCATAATGGTGACTTGCATTTAGTAGGTTCAGCTTCAACCCGAGATGAGTTATAGGTCTTCTGTTTACATTACTGTTAAGTCGCTGTGCTGTCTAATCGTGTATCATTCCCCTGGACCTTGTAACCCCATCCTATCATTCCTAACCATCCTTCAGAACTCATCTTGGAGGTTCAGGAACATGGGTCAAGTGGTAGAGTGCTTGCTTAGCACACACCAGGCTTTAGGTTCAAGCCCCAGGACTGTATACTCCTCCCTCCCCGCAACAAACAACAAATATACAAACAAACAAACAAACAAAAAAAACTATTTCTCAGAAGTTCTGCCTAGGTTGCTAGCCATCTTTGTAATCTTCTGATTTCTACCACAGCACCTGGCATTTGCTTATTGAGTAAATGAGTACAACAGGGTTCTTTCTGGCTAAAACGAAAGCTTCTTGAGTCCAAGGATCATATTATCTCCTGAAATCCAGTACTAATGCCGAGCACAGAATAAGAATAAGAAATGTCATTGCTTCTACTCATCCAAGTTCAATGAAAACCCCATGTGTCTCACCAGCGACTCCTCCTGGTGGATTTAATCACTCCACCTCTGCATTGAATACTCTGTAAACACACCCACATAATGGCACTTAGCCCATTGTTATTGCAGCCATTTGTTTACATATCTGTCTCCAACACTAGATATGCCCTCCCTGGGGACTGAGCCTGCTCTTCCTTCTTCCTTGTACTCTCTACATCAGGGCTTAGCAGGGTATCTGGCATGGTGCAGGTGCTCAGAGCCTACGTGCAGAGCAAAGTGAGCAGAAAGCTAACAGATCACCAGCTTTGTGGTTGGCTTTCTATAACCACTTTTTGTCCCTTCCCTTAAGCTTAAAGGACGCATCAGTCTCCATTGATCCCCCTCTCTGGATAAGTGAAAACTTGTAGAGATCACAGAATACATAGGTTTCAGACTCAGGCATCTATTAGAAAGTCTGATGAGTATTCCTTGTCTCCTCATTCTAACTATCCCTTGCTCAATGTCAGTCAGGTACTTATGATGTCTAAGACCCTATACCAGGTAGGAAATAATTTTCTGGCAGGAGAGCCTGAGTGATTAGTTAGTGATTGTCATGATTTAGAAGAAGGCTGGTAGGGAAAAGATGGGGGGCTGGACAAGCCAGGAAAATCTAGAACAATACATTGTGGATGCTGGGAACACAGACTGGACAGAGGCCTGTTCAGGATCCTGCCTGTAGGCTAGGAATCCTTTCTAGGAGCCAGTAGAGTCCAAGCCCAAGCCGTGCATGCTCAGGAATGGGTGTTGTCTGCATGTGCCTGTCTCAGAAAGCTTCCAGCTTGCTGTTACGCTCTGTCTTCAGCACCTCACTTAAGGGGCAATCACTGAAATAATATATAGACTGTAGGACTCTTGCCTGGGAAGAAGACTGAAATCAAATCCACAGTTGAGACAGAGGGGAGCGCAGCTGTATTGGGTTAATCATGAACATACCAAGCATATGGCGGTGCACCCTCAGACCAACAGGCAAGGGTGTGTTTTTTGGATGCAATTAGTCCCTGTGCATGCATAAAAAATGAGGCAGCACATCTGAAAGAAAAATAAAATTGCTTAAGTCGTAACCTCACCCCAGAGTAATTACCATCACTGAGTCTCGCTGTTTGGTTTAAACAACATTTAATCATCCACTGTGCTACAGGTGGATTCATTGCTTGGTGCCTTTCTTTTCAGCTTCATGCTACTGGGAGTTCCCTCCATGCTCCCTGCGTCCTCTCCTAATCCCAGTGCTGAGCTGGATGTTGCTTAATTAGGGTCCTCCAGGGTCATTTGATGAGCAGAGCATTGTTCTTAGAATAATAAGAGGGGCCAGGAGTTTGGCCTAGTGGTAGAGTGCTTGACTAGCATACACGAATACCCAGGTTCAATTCCTTGATATCACATACATAGAAAAAAAGCTGGAAGTGGCTCTGAGGCTCAAGTGGTAGAGCTCTAGCCTTGAGAAAGTCCAAGGACAGTGCTCAGACCCTGAGCACAAGCCCAGGACTGGCAAAATAAATAAATAAGCAAGTAAGTAAATAAATAAATAGAATAGTAAGATGGCGGGCCTGGCACATTACTTGCATTATGTTGAAAGCTTCATATGATAGGAGGTAGGTAATAATATGAATCCCACTTTTCAGTTGGGGAAAATAAGGCTTAGGGAATTCAGTAAGTTATACAAGATTACCCAGACAATCAGCAGCATACTTCCCATCATGCTTTGCAGAGCTGGAAATGGGACTTGAGGCTCAAATTTCCACAATTAACACTTTGGGCAAGTCATTTCATCTTCCCTCTCTGGTAAAGTGTGATAACAAAACTTCCCTTCAGGGTTGTTCTGACATGAGGATTAAGTGAAATCTTGTATGTGAAAGGGCCAGGCAGGGAGCAGACCCTCTGGCAAGGTCTAATGGCAGAAGTGCATAGCAAGCAGGAATCCAGCTCTGGAACCAGAACCATTTGGGAATGAAACCCTTCTTGATTCTCTGATCAAACCCTTCCTTCCTTGCACCGTCAACACCTGTGAAGGGCATGCCCACTCCATTGAATTACATCACCTTGCCCTGGCATTCTATTAGGTCATTTTTGCTTTCTATTTCCCCTAATACTTATCACTTATGATGGTGATTAATTTTGATCAATTTGGTCGGATTGGGAGATGTCTAGGACATTAGTAGAGCATACCTGCAGTGTGTTTGTAACAATTAGATTATGAGGGCTTGGACCTCACCAATGGTTTAATCCACTGATGAGTTAAAAATATGAATAGATTATTAGGAGGTGGTGGAACTGTGGAAGGCACTTGGTTGAAGGAACCGAGTTGCTGGGGGGATGAACTTTGAACCCAGTCCCTTCCTGTTGCTTTCTTTGCTTCCTGGCTGTCAGGAATTATGAGCTCTGACTCACAATTCCCTTCCACCATGATGCTCTGCCTCACCACAGGCTCAGAAACAATGGATTCAGCGATCACAAACTAAAACTCTGAAACCAGGAGCCAAATAAACTTTTTACCCATCAAATTGTTTCTTTCTAAAACACCACCTATTCACATAATATTCATTGCAATTCTTTTGTTTATACCCTGGTGCTCCCCACCATTGCTAAGCTCCATGACAAAAAGGATGGTTATCTGCCTCACTTACCACTGTATTCCCAGCACCAAAAACAGCTGGTACCAAAGGCATTTTGTTGGTACCCAGTAAATACTTATGAACGAATGAGTGAAAAATTAACCTTAGCAAGTCTGCTTCCTCCTCTGTAAGATACCATTTCCTAGTCAGGCACCTCTGGCTAGGAAATTACACTTGTAATCCTAGCTGCTCAGGAGGCTGAGATCTAAGGATCATCATTTAAAGCCAATCTAGATAATCTGTGAGATTCTTATCTCCAATTAACCAGAAAAAAAAATCCAGAAGTAGACCTATGGTTCAATTAAGTGGTAGAGTATCTTCCTCCCTCCCTTCCTTCCTTCTTTCCCTCCCCCCTCCCTTCCTTTCTTCCTACTCTTTTTTTTTTGGTGAGAACTACAAAGATGACTTCTAAAGTGCTTTTATATAATGTGTGATACTTGGTATTTGTTCCATACATGATGATTAGGAGAGAAGACTTCATTTTTCTTTCACCATTTTAATTTCAAGGGTCAAGACAATCATGGGTGTAGAAACTTGCCAAGTATCTGTTAAATAGGTTTTTGTTTGAAGGCTCTTTGAATGTGAAAAAGTACAAATCTGTTCAACCCCGAGGCTCTGAGAATTAGCTACCAAAGATTGGTTTATGGCTTATAAAGGGCCACCACTGAGTGTATTGATACTTATAGCTTTGTCAGTTACCAAGATTAGTGTACCAGGCAGTGGGAATGAGAGGCAGGGAAACCAGATAAGCCCTGTTAAATTTGAATTTTACATAAATACAATTAAAATTTATTTTATATATTATTATGTATGTGTATGCCTTTACTAAGGCTTGAATTTAGAGCCTGGGCACTGCCCTTTAGTTTTTCCTTTCAAGACCAGTAATCTACCACTTGAGCCACTTCCAGCCTTTCAGTTGTTAATTGGAGATAACAGTTTCATGGGCTTTCCAGCTCATGCTGGCTTAGAGCCATGATCCCCAGATCTCATTTTCCTAAATAGCTAGGATTACAGGCGTGAACCATCAGTGCCACGCTCATTTTTTTTTTAAGTATAAGTATGTTCTCCATAAGATTTGGGACTTATTTAAACACTAAAAATACTTAATGTTCTGTATTTTTAGTTACTAAATTTAACATTTTGGTTGGGGGGTTGGGGAGGTAGTGTATATCATAAGGCACCTTAAGAAGTCAGGGGTACTGATAAGCTCTCCTGAGCTCAGCTGTCTGTGTGCCCAGGTATGTTTAGACATTGCTGAGTTCCAAGGCAGGGTGAGAATCAGGAAAAGCAGAGTGGGATGTGTTGGTGGTCCAGAGGAGGGTCTGTGTGTGTGTGGAAAGGTGGGCACTGGTTGTCATGGACAGGAGCTGGAGGTTTGGGGAATGGGGGCTAAGTGCGGATACAGGGGGGCTGTGACAGCGATGGCCTTGCTCTTAGCTAATATTAAAAATTCTCCCACATAGTGAGTCCAAGCCAGCCTGGATTACCTAACAAAACTCTATCTCATAAAACAAACAAAATCCCCCCCAACCCTCCCACATGTGCAAATACCATTATTGATCTCAGAGTGGTAATCCCATCGCTTGAGAAGGGAAGGGACCAAGTCCTGGATTTACCAGAGGTTCTTCCTGTGTGCCCCAGCTGGTTCCATGCAGAGCTGAGGCTCAACCCCAGATCTGCAGATGAAGTCTCTTGTTCAAATCTGCTGGAATAAAGCCGTTCTGCCTAACCCAAACCTAGTGAAGCACTTGGAGGATGAACACACCTTTCTAGGGGGAGTTCTTTTCCCTGGCATTGTGTTGTGACACACTTAGGTTCTTGTGGCTCTGTGCCCTGGTAAGACCTACAGTCTGTTTCCTTACCAGTTGTGCCCAGTCTCCAGCCAGGCTTAGCTGTTCTCATCAGCCTGGGGTTCATTAGTGATACCCTTAGTTCATGGGGGATGTTAGGCCAAGCCAAGGCTGGGCTGAAATCTCTGAAGGTAGCCCAGTTCTTCTCCCCATTCTCCTTATTGCTCCAAACTCTCCCGTCTCCTTCCTGCAAATTTGAGATCTTGGTGCCTATTACCCAAACACTGGCTAATCTCATCCCTGTAGGAGGCCCGGCAGGCTGTTCCAGCAAGTGAAACCCAGGAGTGCTGTTAATCATCAGATTGTAATTACTTTTCGCACCTTGGTTATATCTTGATGGTCCTTCTAGAATAGAGTGTGTATCTTATGCTAATGATCCAGTCCTGGGCTGGAGAGAGAGAGGCTGAGATAGGATCTTCCTTGGCAAGGAGCTTCTGGGAATTTCCCCCAAACGGTAGGAGGAAGCTTTGAGAACTACAGCCTTGCAAGTTGGGCAAGAGTTGATATCCTTCTGTCCATTCAGGCCTGGAGAACCTCTTGCCTTCAAAATTTCCTTCCTTTCTTCCTTCCTCCTTGCCTCCCTCCCTCTTTCCCTTTCTTTCTTCCTTCCTTCTTTTTTTTCTTTCTTGTTGGTTGTGGGACTTGAACTCAGAGCCTGGGCACTGTCCCTGAACTCTTGCTCAAGGCTAGTACTCTACTGCTTTAAACTACAACTCTACTTCTGGCCGATCTCTACTTCTTGCGGTTAACTGGAGATAAAGAACTTCACAGATTTTCTTGCCTGAGCTAACTTTGAATTATGATTCTTAGATCTCAGTGTCCTGAGTATCTAGGATTACAGATATGAGTCACTAGCAACCAGCTACCTTAACCATTTCCTATAATCCCTTGCTGTCTCCTTTACCCCAGCTCAATTAGGGTGAAGGAGAGGCTTAGTGAGGTGCTGTCAGCAGGAATGTAGAAGAACTCAGAGCGAGGAAAGGAAATGGTATTAACACCTAGGCACAGCAAATCTGGGGAAAAGGACTTTCAGGGGAACTGGGCCTTTGGCTATAGACAGCCTGGAGTGACCTGCAGAGAGGCAGCAGAGGGAATACCCCTGCCCTGCCTCACTGGTCTCTGGCCTCTAAGTGCTCATCAGGTGTCCTTATGGGTGACACGCTGATGGGAGCCAGGTGGAGAGTATGGTAGCAGTGAATTGGAGGGGGGCCCTCTGCTGACTGTCTGGAAATCTTTCTTCATGACCAGGTAAGGGATGGATTCACACTGTGCATGTGCTTCCAGTGGGATGGGAGAGGAACCACACTATAGGTGCTTCTGTCTCGAATGTCAGCTACTTACTGCAAGGGCACTGATGCTGTGTGAGCAGCTGTTTTCAGAGGTTCCAGAGGCACCTTAGAGACCCATTGGGACTTACCCCTGTGTGAGCAAGGGTCAAGTCACACACCCTTTCTGGGTGGGTGTTCTCATCTCTAAAGTAGCATGGCTGATATTGACTGCACAGGGCTATTGAGAGAATAACATACAGAAGTGTGCAATAAGAAAGCTTTCCCATAGCAGCTGGATGGTACCTGACCTGGGTTTGCTGATTCTGCCTTCCTCAGCCTTCTCAGCCCTTCAACCTCACCCCTGAGGTTGGTTCCAGGAAGCAGGTTGCCAGCCCCACCTGCAATGGCGGGACTTCTAGCACCCAGCTAGTCCCAGCTTCTTGCAAGTGTGCTTATGAGTAGCTGGCTCTATGCCTCAAATGACTGTGATGCTGGGTGCCAAGAGAACACGGAAGGGGGTAGGGGAAGGAGGGGGGCTGCCCTGCAGAATTCTGTTGCCTGCACCCCAAGCAGGCAGCTGGACAGGGCAGAAAGGGAGAGGAGGCCTACAGAGCCTGGGGAAAGCAACAGCTGCCTATCCACCTTGTTAACCAGAGCACAAGCAAGGCAGTGATGAGGCAGGGTGTCTCATGTTTATTCATGTAGGGTGATACACTGGTTCTCTCTGCTGGCCACACTCCCTGGGGGCATACTTTGTGCCTGTCTCTCCTCCTTTCACTTTCCCTGCTTCCACTGAGCTTTTGTGTGAGCTTGAGCTTTGGCACCTTCTGGCATTGACTCATTTTCAGATGGTAAATGAACATCTGTATAATGGCTTACAGTTTACAAAGCACTTTCCTCATCCATTACTTTGGGGAAGCCTCGCAGCAGCCCTGTATGGTGTCTGTGATCATCATCCCGATTTTACAGATGTTCTGGGTGCATAACCCCTCTGGAAAAGGTAATAAGTCCACAGGCCCCGGCCCTGGGTGGAGTTCCAGCAGGTGAATGGTCCTGGCTGAGAGCAACAGCATGCTTTTCTGTATCTTCTTCACAGGGTCTGTGCATGCATAAGGTTGGGTTTTACTGACTGCAGTGGTGGGAACAGCAGGGAAAGTGTTCTTGTGGGCTGATGGAGGGGGTTTCTCTGGGGTGAGCTGTCATCTTCTTCTTCTCCCAGCTGAGCTCTGGGACCTGCTTTGCCAGTAGAACAGAGAGAAGTAAACACTCATCCTGGTTGGTAGGGTGGACTGTTGCAACTCTAGTGAGCAGCATGTTAACTGCCTGTCTCTGTCTCTGTCTCTGTCTCTGTCTCTGTCTCTGTCTCTGTCTCTGTCTCTCTCTCTCTCTCTCTCTCTCTCTCTCTCTCTCTCTCTCTCTCTCTCTTTCTGTCTCTCTGTCTCTCCCTCCTCATATTTTCTTTTCTTTTCCTCAGCAAATCTTAATGCTAATGGCATCTGTTTGGCCTGTGGCCCTAGGGTCTGCAAATTTCCTTCTCTGCTGCTTTGCTTGTTTGTTTTTGTGTCCCTACCGCCTCCCAGTAGTGAGGATTACAAGCCTCTTTGTTGTTCTTCTTGGGGTACCGAGAGTACTCGGATGCATGCTCTCCTTTAGGCTAACTTCTCCAGCGACCATTGAACTCATCCTCAAATCACCTGTGAACTGTAGTTCACAGACTGCTGCTTGTTGATGAGGTTGGGGATGGAAGCATGAGGGAGCAGCTCTCCCCATTCCCATGCCTTTGGGGGTATGCTCTGCACTCTCCAGGCCAGTGCCCCAAGAACATGCAAGGATAACCTCAAGGACATGACCTCACCAGTGCTACTTTGATGTGGCTGTAGCTGGAAGGGACACACATCCAACTGTCTCAGGCACCACTAACAGTGGTTATCAGAACAGTATCTGGCATATGGTTATACTTTAAAACATTTGTGAAAAAATGAATTTATTTAGCATCTACTTAGTGCCACTGCTCTAATAGATAATTTTCCCATGCTGTTTCATTTAAGTTACAAAAAGTCCTAATAAATAGTGATCAATGACTCCTTAGTTTTTTTTTTAACAGATAAGGAAACAGAGGCTTGGAGAGAATAAATGGTCTAAACCAAGCCACACAACAAATCACTGTGACTATTTCCATACAACCAATAAAAGCTGAGACTTGTCCCCAGGTTTGTCTGACTGGCTTTTCAAGGCATAGGTGCTTGGCTAATAGTTAAGTTGTTAATGAAAGGCAGATTGGGGACAGCTGTCCCTGGAAATAGACATCCCCAAATTGTAGGCCCATGTCCCTTGGGGAGGAGGTGTCCCAAGATCAGGAGAGAAATTTAGAGCACATCTATAACTCCCCATCTTTCCCATCACATCCCTTGCTTGGGATTTAGCCCCATGCATGCTGCTAATGCATGGTCTACACACTGGAGCTCTCTCTGCAGTCCTATGTGCCTCTGAGCTGCAGCTGTGAAATCGTAATGACAGATCCAGTTTAGTCTCAGGATGAGCTTGTGTGTATGTCTAGCTCAGCAGGGGGAATGACCCCTGTTCTGTCCTTGCCCCATAGCAAGAGAGCTTTCTTCTCTCATCTGGGTAGTTGTTGAAAGCCAACTCATCCATTGAGCCTTCCTGAGCGAACCAGAATGCTGGCTGTCATCTGATCATAGGTTCTTCAGTCCAGAGAAAGGAAGCATTAAGCCCACACCTTAACCAGTAGCTCTCCCTGTTCTACTGGATTATTTTACTTCGCATTTTATGCCAATACTGGGGCCTGAACTCAAAGCCTAGGCACTGTCCTTTAGCTTTTTCAGCCAAGGCTGGTGCTTTACCACTTGAGCTGCACCTGAACTTCTGGCTTCTTGGTGATTAATTGAAGATAAAAGTCTCATAGACTTTCCTCCCTGGGCTGGCTTTTAAGTGTGATCTTCAGATCTCAGTTTCCTGAATAGCTAGGATTACAGTCATGTGCCACTAATGCACAGCCTATGGGGTTTTGAAGGGGCATCTCTGTGAATCTAGTTAGTGTCTGAGAAGAAATTCACCTGTGAGTCCAATTGCTTTCTGGAACCAATCTCAGACAAACTCACCAGTTGGTACATGGTGGCTAGCTGAGGTGGCTTTAGAAAAGTGCAATGAGTAACAGAGTTAGTAGTGGGTGGGGGAAGGGTTGGAGGACTTAGTCTATGCCTCATTTTCAATGCAACTCTGCTCCAGCTTCGAGTCAGAGAAGGCATATGGAGATACTTCATCTAAAAACTTTGAGTCTCCCTGATTTTATACATAGGATCCTTTGCCTTTTTTTTTCTTTTGGCCGATCCTGGGGTTTGAACTTGGCCACTGTTCCTTAGCCTTTCATATTTTTGCTCAAGGCTGGTGCTCCACTGCTTGAGCCCCATGTCTACTTCTGGCTTTTCAATTTGGAGATGAGTCTCATGAACTTTTGTCCCCCCCACACCATGGCATTGAACTGTGATCCTCAGAGCTCAGCCTGATGAGTAGCTAGGATTTAAATGTGTGAGCCACTGGTGCCCAGTTCGAAGCATTTTGCAGATAGAAAATGGGGTGCTAAGACTCATCTCAGGTGCATGGCAGGATCTACTTAGTGTTCCTGGAGGGGGGTGGGAGCCAGGCTGGGGTAGGGAGCAAAACACCTCCCTCTGTCTCTCCTACCTCTTGTCCGAAGGCAGCATTTCCAGGCTGGCAGAACAGTCTGGGGTGCAGGACAGGCTCTGCAGGGAAGAGGGGCCTGCAGGGCAGGGCAGACACCGGTGACAAGAGCAATTCATTTCCCAGGCACAGATTAGACGGCCACTGAGAAATTCTTCCCCCTGCCATCCATCAGTGGACCGCCTCCAGCAGCCTCCTTGGACTTAGGAAATCTGTCTTGACGGCAGTGCTCTGCTACTTTATTTGAGTCCCTGTGGTGCAAATCTGCCAAAGGAACCCCCCCTCAAACCAATAGAAGAAATCAACCCACACATCATCCACAGGGTTGCTACTTGAAGAGACGGAGCTGCCTCTGCAGCTTGGAAGCTGTAGGACTCCTTGGAGGACCCGGAGTCTTTCCTTCCTTGTGGCTTCACGGAAGAGCAATGGCTTTCACCTGAGCTCTGCCATAGCTTTTGGGAAGCAGCCAGAATGCCCAGATACTAGAGACCAAAGGGATTCTCCTGGCCTTCCCTGACAACAGCACACTGACTGAAAGTAAAACATCAACAGAAGGTTGGCTAACTTTGTTTTCCTACAAAGGGCCCAACAGTAAATACATACAAAGGGCTTGTAGACTGTACAGACATTGTCACACAACTCAGCTCTGCCACTGGAGAGAAAAGGGCACTATATACAACACCCATAGGCAGGAGCTAATCATGTTCGAATAAAATGTTATATCAACCAGGGGACTGGCCCCTGGCTGAATGCCACTGCCCAGTCCCTTGGGAACTTGGTGCTCTTATCTCTTCACAAGATCTATCGATGAATAATGATACATTTTGCAATGGAACAAAGCTAAGCAACACAATCCACTGGAGTTAACCTTAAATTTGAACATGGTAAACGTGTAAATTATGTTTCTAAGTCTTAGGAACAGAGAGACAGGCTCAGCTGGGGACATGGGCGACTAGGTTTTGAAATGTCCCTACTCACTGTTGGAGAGAACATTCAATTGTGACCAGGGTCTGGCTAACCTTGACAGATAAAGGAGGTTGAGATACAAGGACACCTGTGCCTTACCAGATGGGCAATGGATGATTGTTCCCATCTAGGCCCCTTGGCAGTGGGCATTTTGGATTTTCTCTTCCATTTGCTCATTTTGATTAGAGTAGGCACTATACTAATCACAGCAAAGAGAAACAAGGAGGCGAGAAGGAAAATACATGCATTGTGTTGTTACAATGGGCTGGGAAGAGCTAGATGCTTTATATGCTTCGCACATTCTATTTCATAAATTCTACAAAACCCACTGTGTAATGTGGGCATGATTATCCTTACTTTATAATCAAAGACATCACATCTCAGAAAGAATACGTGAGGCACTCAAGGTCACCAAGATTGACTAATTACAAGTTCATTCTCCCAGCAAATATTTCTTTTTCACCAATTATCTGTCAGACAGTGAGTACTCTATTTGTTTGGAAGCTCGTTTGCTTGAGCTCATGGTCTAGATAAGGGGAGATGCAAATTTGCATTAATAATTAACGTGGCTTTATAGAGGGAAGTTTGGGAGGAATTGGGAAGGCTTTACCAAATGGGAGCATTTTATTCTGTGTCCTGAAAGATGAATGGGTCTCCTGGCAGAACAAGTTGGGGAGGCTAATTCCAAGGAGCGGTACCATCACACTCCGGCACACGGAGGCATTAAGTTAGCATTGTGCTTTCCTAAGCAGTTGTTCATTTGCTTTGGCAGGACAACATGGACAAATGGAGAACCATGAGGTGAAGAGGCAGATAGCCTGAGACTCTCAGGGAGGTCATGATGAAGATTTTGGACTTGATCCTGCATGCAGTGCAGGACACATAAAAGGGCTTTAAACTGTGTTTCAGAGATAAACAAGGGAGGCTGAATTAGATAGTGTATGAGGCTAGATGCAGGGAGATCATATGAAAAGTGGCTGAAATGATTTTGAGGAGGAAGGATAAGGAAGATCCCCTTAAAAAGTGGTAGGGAGCTGGGTGCTGGAGGCTCACACCAATAATCCTGGCTACTCAGGAGGCTGAGATCTAAGGATTGGGTAAAAGCCAGCCTGGGTAGGAAAGTCTGTGAGACACTTTTCTCCAGTAAACTGGAAGTGGCCCTGTGGCGCAAGTGGTAGAGTGCTGGCCTTGAACACAGAGAAGCTCAGGGACAGTACCCAGGCCCTGAGTTCAAGCTCCAAAACTAGGAAAAAAGTGGCAGTAAGCAAAGGAAGGGGAGATGAATTCAAGTGATACTGAGGGAATTAGCGGGATTTGGTGAAGGCAGAAATGAGGGGTGAGATGAGGAGGAAAGAATGGAGTTTAGGATGCCTTGATGAGAGGTGACGAGTGACCAGGGAAGCTGTGCTGGAGATGAGAGGGGAATGGGTTTTTAGCGCGATGAGGATGAGTTCCAGTCTGGTCACGCTGAGGATGGCCATTGTGTATGCATGGGAGAGTAGATATGATGGATGGCAGATGTCTCACACGGTCTTCACTGAAAAGAGATGGAAATGGCACATCTTTTGTAATGGAAAGGAAGCTTCTGAGGTTGCCTTCTACATTCTGAGGCTAGCCTCTACCTTGCTCTGAGGGAGAGACTTGGATGGGAGGCCACAGGTGAAGAGCTCCCTTCCTTAAGAACCTAAGATGGTATAAGAATGTTCAATTCTCTCCCTCTTTCCTTCCTTCCTTCCTTCCTTCCTTCCTTCCTTCCTTCCTTCCTTCCTTCCTTCCTTCCTTCCTTCCTACCTTCCACCCTCCCTCCCTTCTCTCCCTTCCCCCTTCCTCCTCTTCTCTTCTCTCCCTTCCCCTCTCCTCTTCTCTCCTTTCCTATAAGTTGGCATCTTTAATAAAACCAGATAAAAATGATGTACGCAAAAAGAGAACCCTTCATAGTAGAGATTCTGGCAAGTCTAATCCACCCCAATTATGTCGCTCTTGTTAAAAACAGTTCCAGAGTCCTTTTTTGGTGTTTCCTTAAATAGGTCTACTTATATGTATTCAGTTGTGAAAATTCTTTACTTTTTGGGTGCAACTTATGTTTTAAACAAAATCTCTCTGACCATGTTTTTAGCTTTAAATTTCTTAGTAGAGTTTATGTTTTAGGTTTGAGATGCACAGTAAAATTACGATTTTATTTTTTGTTTCTCTGATTTTATTTGTTTAAACACATACACATAATATGGCTAAGAAGATGAACAGTGTTATTTGTGGTCAAAAACAAGGTGTGAAGCCAGGTGCTAGTGGCTCTTGCCTATACGCCTACCTGAATAGGAGGCTGAGGTCTGAGGGCTGGGATTTGATGCTAGCTGAGCAGAAAACTGTGAGACTCTTGTTTCCAATGAACCAGCAAAAAGCTGGCTTCAAGAGGCAGAGTACCGGCCTTGAATGAAAAAGCAAAGCAAGGTATATATGTGTGTGTGTGTGTGTGTGTGTGTGTGTGTGTGTGTGTGTGTGTGTGTGTGTGTGTACAGATATATACAATGGAATTCTACATAGCCAACAGACAAGATAAAATAATGATATTCGCTGGCAAGTGGATGAAGATAGAGAGAATCATGTTGAGTGAGATAAATCAAGACCAAGGGAATAAAAGACACATGGTCTCCTTGATATGTGGATATTAGATCCAAACAGTAAAGAGCAATGACTCAATATTTGGATACCCAAGGTTATGGACATGGTCTTGGAGATATAAACATAGATATAAAAATCTATGATGGGCTAATACTCTATAGACATAATGTTTTATTACATATATTAATATGTATCTATGACATAGAAATCCTCAGCTTAATTTTAATTATGTTCTAAAACCTAAGTGCCAGCCATTGTATATAGAGATTCCCTTCTTGAATACTTGTTTGTTAAACATGACATTTGAAATATGATGTAAAAATCAATGTTAATAAATTCTTTAATAAAAAAAAGCAAAGCAAGAACACGAGGCCCTGAATTGAAGTTCCAGTACTGGCACAAACACAAAACAAAATAAAACAAATGAAAAGCAAGGAGCGGGAAGGCTGACTTTCCTATTTGATTTTTAATTCAGATCTGATGTCCATTTCCAGAGAGGCATTCTACATCTAAACAGCATGCCCCAACCACTGGATAACAAATGCAGCCTACCAAGGAGGGCCTTTGAAAGGCACTGCAAGTTTTTAACCATACACACGTAGGAAGGGATCCTATGTGTGCTAATTAAAAAGACTGCTTTTAAGTCACTTAGTCATGAGTGCAACCTTGGCTACAGTATCCAACTTCTCCGAGCTTCTGCTGTTTCATCTATAGATAACAAGACTTGCTCGGTGAGTTGCTACAGGTAAAATTTACTTAGAAAGATGGCTGTTCCATAGAAGGTCCTTGATTGATCATAGGTCATTTGTAATTTTTCTAACATGGAGACCGTTTCCTGAGTGGAAAACCTAATGTTTTAAGGCATGGTAGTATTTCTGGTCCTATTTCTGTCATCACGTAAGGACCCCTTGGCTTTTTCCTCAAGGCTACCACTGTCTCACTTGAGTCACACAGCTCCATTTCTAGCTTTTTGGTGGTTAATTAGAGATAAGTCTCATAGACTTTCCAGCCATGATCCTCAGATCTCAGCCACCTGAACAGTTAGAAATACAGGGATGAGTGACCAGTAGTTGGATTAACATGCAAGTATTTTTTTGTTTTGGTTGATTATGGGACTTGAATTTAAGGTGTGGGTGTTGTCCTTGAGCTTTTTCTGCTCAAGGTTAGGGCTTCACCGTTTTGAGCTATAGCTCCACGTTCAGTTTTCTGGTGATTAGCTGAAGATAAGAGTCTCACGGACTTTCTTGCTCAGGCTGGCTTTGAACTGTGGTAGTCAGATTGCAGTGTCCTGAGTAGCCAGGATTACAGGTGTGAGCCACTGGCCTACACTGAATCTTAATAGGCTCCATTTTAGGAGCTGAATGGCTTCTATCAGGATTCAATCCTGGATAAGATTCAAAGATCGACATGTTTTAATTTTATGAATGTGTGGGTACCCCAATCCTGGATTGTAACTAGGGTGGGACAATGGAGTTGGAAGGGAAACTGGGTTAGGATCATTTTAGAGCATCCCTTTTCCCTAAGGGAACACTTCTCACTGACATTCCCATATAGTGAGGGTGGAGAGGAACTGGGGATGAAGTATGTCACCCCAATGGGAGCTGCTTTGCTCCAAATGAGTAGATATTATTTTTTCTCTATGTTAGAGAACTCAGGGTCTCATGGTTACTTGCTATATGGGCACTCTACCACTTATGTTATGATTCCAAACCAGTTTTTAGTGGTAATTTTGAAATGTGATCTTGCTTTCTGCCTGGGTGTGTAGCTCAGCTATGATCTACCACCCTTAAGCATTTTTTTTTGTTGTTGGTTTTCTTCCCCTGGAATCATAGCTGCATACCACTATGTCAAACTTCCCTGTGTGAGATGGAGTCTCATAGTTTTTTGTGTGTATTTGTTTGGTTTTGTTTTTGTTTTTCCCCAAGGGCGGCTTGGGACCTTGATCCTTCAAATCTCAGCCTACCATGTAGCTTGGATAACAACTATGCACCACTGGCCCCAACTATGGGTTGAGAAGAGATTTTGTGAACTTTCCACGGGAACTCACTCTTCCAGTGAGCTAGATTACAGGTGTAAGTCATTAGCGCCTGGCCGCTTCAGTGTTTCTGCATGAGATGTATTTCTTCTCTCTATGATGGAAAAGCTTTAAAAACCTGAAGTACAGTTTTCTTTTTCCAGGAAAACCATAGCAGATGTCTTGACTTTTGGGTTCTCTGAGGAACCCCTCTGAACACAGTAGGAAGCCTAGCACTACATAATCCAGGGTGTTCGAACAGGCAAGAACATAACTTATGGTGTCTGACAGACCTCAGTTCTAGCTCCAGCTACACCAACTGGGTGACCTTGCAGAAGGTGCTGAAAGACACAACCTCTCGGAAGCAGGGATGATGCTACTTCATTGAGTTGTTCTCTGATTTAGACAAAATAAAGCTCATGAAGCACTTACCAGAGCACCTGACAGACAAAACACTCTGTGAGTGGTTGTTATTATTGTTTTAAGCAGCTGTCTATAATAGCTACCATTTATTAATACATTTACTATTTGCCAAACACTGCTGAAGTATGCGTATATTTTATTTGAATCTCACAAAAGCCATTTGAAGCATCGTCCCCATTATATTGGTGAAGAGACTGAGGCCAGCACAATCAAACTCTTTTTTTTTAAATTTTATTTTGAGTAGCTGCATAAAGGGATTTCAATTAGATAAGCTCAATTTTTTTTTCTGTGTCATACAAATAGAAAGTGGCAAGTTGGGATTTGAACCAGGAAGCCTTGTTACCAATTCCTATGCTCTCAGGCCTTGTGTTGTATCTCCTGCCTATGTCACCCAGCCCACGCCAAGCCTGCTCTCTGTGAGCACACCGGTACCACCTAACTGAAGTCACAGCATCTTTCCTCCTCCTTATCAGAACTTTCCTCTCAACAAGTTTTCTTTGAAGACCTCAAGTCTTTGAAAATGCATCTGTGAGAAACAGCAATATATCAGCACTTAGAATCACTGCCTGTAATCCAAGCTATTTAGAAGGCTGAAATATGAGGGTCTCATTTCAGAGCCAGTCTGGGCAGGACCATGAGATGTTTATCTTCAATTCCCACCCAAAAGTGGGAAGAGAAGCTCTGGTTCAAGAAATAGAGTGCCATTCTTGAATAAAAATCCTAATGGACAGCACCCAGGGTTTGAGTTCAAATTCCAGTACTGACACGTACACATACACATGCGTGTGTGCCCAGGTGCGTGCACACACACACACACACACACACACACACACACACACACACGCATGCGCGCGCACGCGCGCCCATAGATTTGAGCTCTATCCCTCAGCCTGAGACTCCCAAGAATCCTACACAGAGATTTCCTGATGGACTCCACATTTGTTCACCAGCTTGAACTCTCTCCTTTGTCACTGTGTCACCTCACCCATTTCCATCCCCACACTGGTACTGGAAATGAGCTGGCAACATTACATCATATGGTTCATTATTATAGATGGGAAACAGAAATAAGAGTGAACACCAAAAGAAGACAAGGATCAGTGAGTAATGAGCAGCAGATCTGGGAGCAGAGCTCCAATCATGCTAATCCACGTCACGTCTTGGATTCACAGATCTCTCGTTTTCCAGTCCATAGTCAAAGTGATTGCCCTTGTGGGAGCCTGTGTGCAAATAGCATTGACCCAGTTGGACAACAGATAGAGACATCCCAGAAGAGTCAGAGATCAAGGTTCCAAACAGCCTGGTTTTCTACGTACTCACTCAAGAAGAAAGAGAGGAACGAAGCCACCATGTCTGAAATCCTGAGCCAGGAAAGCTCATGTGCACCATCTCAGATAATAATAATAATAATAGTAGTAATACTGCTACTATTACTACAAGAATCACCATTGGTTTGCTTTTATAGATGAAAATAATGGAACTTGTAGAAGTTAGCATTCAGCCAGCTGGTGGTGGGTCCAGGCTTGGGATTCACATATAGCAAAGTCTATAGTATGTACATGTGTGTTTCTTCCAAAAGAATGAATACACACACACACACACACACACACACACACACACACACACACACACACTCAGAGCCAGTGACTTAAATGAAGTATTTACATCAAATAAATGTCAAAGATAAGTGCATCCTGTGTCTTTTGAGGGAGTGAATGGGAAGCAAAGGGACTAATTGGGATACATACTGGCAGAATAATAATCAGCAAAATTTACAGAGTGCTTTCTTTGTAGCAAGCATTCTTCTTAAGTATTTTCCATCCATTAGCTCATCTATAACTCACACTGGTCCCATAAAACAAGTATACATGTTTTTCCTATTTTAAAGATGGGAAAATTAATGCACAGAGAAGATAAACAACTCACCTAGTAAATGATTGTGCTAGTTATTTACCTACTGCTGCAGCTCCAGCCACTTCCTTTCCTAAGCCAGCACTCTGGATTCTCTTGATGAGTGGCTTCTATCAGTCTGGCTAACAGCAGGCATCAGGAGATTGCAAAGCCGAAGGGAGAGGGCTTTTTCTCCATTGTTTCTTGTTCCTGTTCCTGTTTCTGTGGCTCTCACAGTAACTCTTGGCTCTAACTACAGATTTAGGGCATGCCAGAATAAGCCCTCTGTGTTCCTTTGAGGCACCAGCAGCAGCCAAGGTACCCTTCTCCTGGGTCTGAGCATCAGCTTCTCTTCCTCCTCCTCCTCCTCCTCCTCCTCCTCCTCCTCTTCCTCCTCCTCTTCCTCCTCCTTCTCCTCCTCCTCCTCTTTCTGTTCCTTCTCCTCCTCCTTCTCCTCCTCCTTCTCCTCCTCTTCCTCCTCCTCCTCCTCCTCTTGTTCTCCCAGCTTTGGTGGTTTTCTCAGGCATCTATTATCTTTGGGTGACTTCAGTGCTCCTGTTTTGTTCTTCCAGTCTTGCCACAGTTGTAGAACCAACTCCTGGTGTGGAATCTCCTTTATTTGAAATACCTAGGGTGGCTTCTTCTGCTCTGACTCTACCCTATTAAGTGTTAAGCTTCTTTCCAGGATATGTTTTCTAGTTAGTAGTATTTCAGTATTTCAGTAGCTGTTGGAATTAGCCCCAGCAGGCCAGGTCACAGCAGTCAATTTTAATTAGTAATGAGCTTTTCACAAACAGATATTTGTAGTTTCTTAGTAGATTGTGGGTTCTGCTGTGAAGATGCCCAGATCTGAAATCCTGATTGAAGGGCTCTGGGCTTGATGAACTGCAGTCTGACTTCAGCTCCTACGATGCTCAGCTCCAGACTTAACCCTCAGAAACAACTCATCCTGAATTAGGAGATCTGAGAATCACTTTGACATTGAAGGATATATTAGGGATGCTTAAGACTTATGGTTTTAATGAGAGGGTCTGCTGATACCTGTACCATTTGAGGGGGTATATGTTTGCCAGTATTAGGGCTTGAACTCAAAACATAGGCACTCTCCTTTAGCTTTTAAACTCAAGGCTGGCACTTTACCACTTGAGCCACCGCTTCACTTCTGGCTTTTTGGTGGTTAATTGTAGATAAGAATCTCATAGACTTTCCTGCCTCAGCTGGCTTCAAACTGTGGTCCTCAGCCCTTAACTTTCTGATTAGTTAGTCTTGCAGGTATGAGCCCTTGAGGCCTGGCATGCCCATACCATTTGAAGACATGACCACCATGTTTCAAAAAGAGTGCTGCCTAGAAAGCAATTGCTATAGTATTAATCTAAGTATCTGGGTGAGCCCTTGGTACAAGATTTGGAGTGGCAGAGGTGAACACTTGTGAATATGATGTGCTAGTGAGTCTCTTGTCTATGAGGGCACATGAAATTGTGGTGAGTGAAAGAAAGACATAAAAAGATGAGAAAGGTGGCTTTCATCCAACCACTCATTTCTCCATCCAATCACTGTAAAATTATTCATTCATTTAGTGAACATCTATTGAGCTATTCTCCTGGAAAAATCCTTGTGGGATGGGAGGCAGAGATTAGTCAGACATGGACCCTGTCCCAAAGGAATCTAACCTGCAGCAGTGGAGTGTCCCTCAGGGACACACTTATCTGCCTGTGCAGAGGAAGATAACAAGAGGTAAAGTCAACCTTTAGCTGGAGCAATTTTGGAACTTTATGATTGAAGCAGCAATTGAAATGATGAGGGAATTGTAAGGCATATGTGGGGCACATTGAGAAATTCAGTGGGCTGAAGTGAAGGGTTTGTGAAGAGAAGTAATGGGAGGTGTGATGGGAAAGAGAGCTGAGCCTATATTGAGAACAGCCTTGAGTTGCAACTTTGCTCCGTAGGTAGTTGGAAGTAACTGGATGTTTTCATGCAGGATATGAAATTATGAGAATTATCTGTTAGAAGAGTATTCTAGAAGAAGTGTAAAAACATACTGTGATAGGATGGCATTAACACATTGTGATGATGGTCCAGGCCATGGAGGAATAATGAAGGAGAAAGTGATGGACGACCTCATAGTGTTACAGCATTTCACCTTGTTATCTGATATATATATATATATATATATATATATATATATATACATGCTCATTTGAAATAGGATAGGGAAGGGAGGAAAACAAGATGAGGGGCGGGGATGGGGGAAGGGAAATGGAGACCAAGACATGAGAAAGGGTATCAATGTTTGTGAAGGAATGCACCTTCTATCTGGTGAATATAATGTAACTCTTCTCTTAATTACAATAAAAAATATGGAAAAAAAGAAAGTGACAGACAAGACAGGGAAATGCAGATGAGGGTGGGGAGCTTAGAGCCAAATACAAAGATAACGGGGCCATGTGCTGGCGGTTGCTGCCTGTAATCTACCTACTCAGGATGCTGAGCTATGAGTATTGTGGTTCAAAGTTAGAATAGGTATGAAATCTGTGAGGCTCTTTATCTCCAATTAACCAGAAAGAAAAAAAAAAGCCAGATGTGGAGCTGTAGCTCAAGTGGTAGAGTGTCAGCCTTGAGTGAAAAAGCTAAGGGAGAATTCCCTGGCCCTGAATTTATGCCCTAGCACCAGCATACAAGAGAAAACAAAAGAAAACAAAAACTAGAACAAACAAAAATATAGGAAGAAGAAAGAAAAAGGCTGTAGATTGCCAGAGTGTGCCCAGCAGAAGTCCTGTGAGAGGAGCAAATGCCAAGAAAAGGGCTGTGAGGTTACATCAATTTGTCATTTCCTCTTCTAGGATTGCAAATTAGCTTACTGAGAAAGAAAAGCCCTTCACTGAAGAAACTTGTTTACTTTTGCTAAGTGCAATGTTTTCTGAATTTACATGACCTGTGAACCTTATCATTCTCCTTCTATGGATTGGTTTCTACATGGCAGCCTGGAAGTGGCAGGTAAGGAAGGCTTGCACAATGTCATGGACAGGAACCTAGGACAGAAAATAGGAGACCACGGGACGTTGCTGCTTCTTACAGGTGGTAAAAAATTTATATATATATATATATATTTGTTTATGGCAGTGGAGGAAACATCAAGGTGCACCAATGAAAGCGATAGTGAGACATAATGAGAAATAAGGAATCTTAGTTTCAGATAATTAACAACATATTCCAAGAGTTTTGTGCAAGAGTTCTTACAGAAAAAAAGATCACAAGAGAGAAAATGATTAGTAACTCTCCTCCAGGCTCTTTATGCCAGCCTTTCTACTCCTATGTTCCCAGAAAGAAGACTCACCAGGGCAAGTGCCCTGGAAGAACCCTGGCTAGCCTGAAGTTTTCTCTCCACTCACAAATGTACTCCCTCAACACATCCCAGCTGGACACTCACCCTGAGCCAGGTACACTGTCTGGCATTGCTACTTTTGGTTCTGTAGCCTTGATTTTGTTTTGGCTTCTGGTCTCCTGGATTTCAAGCAGTTGCTTTTGTTTCTGAGACTCTGAAGATTAGCTTCCCACTAGCCTCTGGCTGCTGTTTACTTCAAGCTCATGCCCGTAGGAAGTCTCATGTTAGAACTCTGAAGCTGGGGCAAGTGCAGAGGGTCATGCCTGTAATCCCAGCAACTTGGAAGGCAGAGATAGGGAAGATTTTGCTTTGAAGGTAATTTGGGGAAGTGGAGGAGTTAATGAGACTACATTTCAACATAAAAACAAATGGGGTATGATGCTATGTGCCTATGATCCTAGCTATAGTTATGAGGATCACTGTCAACCCTGGCCAAAAGTCAGGAGACCCTACTGAAAGAGAACTAAAACTGGAAAGGCCTAGAGGTGTGGTTCAAGTGCAAGTGCAAGACCCTGAGTTGAAACCCAGTGTCACCACCACCAAGAAAAGATATGCAAAGTGTGTGTGTAAAAGCTAGGTGTGCCTCCTCTGAAGGCACAGTGCTGGGCAGGAGTGGGGCAACAATGCTATCTGTAGGACTACCTGCCTTGCAGCAAATATACAAGCCAGGCAGTATGACAGGTGGCATGGAGTACATACAAAATGATAGATGACAGGAATCCTGGCTGAGGACTTCTGAGGGAGAGAGCCTTAAACCAAATAGTTCCACTTGGGGTCAGGGGATTTGGGGCAGAAGAAAGTCTGACTTAGAATTTCTATTTTATGAATAAGACAGTGCTTGCTTTTGCCGCAGATATTGCATGAGGAGAGAAGAGCTGCTCAAACCATGTGGGAAGAACAGGGTAAGTATATTTTAATGGACAGCTGCAACCCCAGTCCAGGGCGCTTGCTCAGGCTCCGGGCATCTGACTAGAGGGTCTCTCTCGAGCAGATGCTTATTATAGATTTGTTCAGAGCACTTAACATGCCTTCCTTTTCCCAGCTGCTAAATGCCCATTTCCAAGTTATTGAAATTCACCGGGAAGCATGGTTAAATATGGAATATAGATTAGCCAGTCCCCCTTGTCACCGAAGCAAAGCTGCCTGCTTGGCAGCCTCTGGCACTCAAGACTCAAGAACTATGTGGTACTAGCAGAGGGGAATACAGAATGACAGGGCAGGGGTGGAGATGGAGGGTAGGTTTAATTTGGGGCTGCTAATGAATCTGATTGTAGCCAACACTCGATTATACCCAGGTGAATTACATACTGGGTGAGCTGCCTGTAGAAAACATTAAATCCTGGGAGATTTCTCCCACTGCTTTACATACTAGAAAAGATTCCAAGCACTTGACCCAGCCATTAATTGGTGTGCATTCACAGATGGGCAGCTCATTTCCATACTGGTTGAAGCAAAACATAAATTTGGAAGGCAACCATGCCATAAGATATGTACAATATCTATATTTCCTACCACACATTTGAAGTCAAACAACACTAGCTTTCTGATTATCCACCGTTTTGAATTAATCACCCCACTGCTCTCCCTGGTTAGCAGAAGCCAATGAGAAGCAACCCCAGCCCAGGAGACTGCTCTAACAGACAAGCAAATGTGTACAGTCAAATTGTCCATCTTTCCAAATAGCCACATTGGAGCTAGGCACCGATGGCAGCTCATGCTTCTAACCCAGCTACTCAAGAGGCTGGAAATCTGAGGATCTTGTTTAAAGCCAGCCCAGGTAGGGAAGCCTGTGAGATTCATCTCCAATTAACCAATAAAAAGCTGGAAATGGAGCTGTAGCTGAAGTGGTAGAGTGTTAACCTTAAGTGAACAAGAGAAAGGACAGTGCCCAGGCCCCGAGTTCAAACCCCAGTACAAAACGAAGCAAAAAAAAAAAAAATAGCCACCTTGCGATGGCTGCCTTGCTGGAGACATTTTTGGAAGTTTTCTGTGTCTTTGGATCTTCCTGTTTGTTCTTTCAAGTGTCTATGGTCTTCCAGAGGTGGGCCGAGGTAGGATTGATTTCATGACAGTGCAAAGCATTCTGGGGCCAAGTGTAGTAGGTCAAGTGTGATGTCTTAGTTCTTACATATTTTCCCACCATCTTATATTTTTTTCCCCAAGAAAATAGGGTGGGATGAACTTTGTAACTGTGAGTACTACCTAGGAAATGGATGAGTTCATCTGTCCCTGAACAAAATGAACAAGAGAGTCTTCCCCTGATACTCTTCCTCTAAACACAGCTCTCAGCCTGGCTTCCATTGACAGTTCTAAGGGCATAACTAAGCCCCATATCTCCCAGGACCTCTCCATTGTGAAGCTAAGATATGGTATCACAGACCTAGCCCTGGCTAGCATCCCCTGCCACCAAATCAATTCCCATCTGCTCCTAGGGCCACTGATTGGCTTGTGCCAGCAAAGGCAAATTCACATGAATATCAATGTCCAAGGTAATAGGGAGTTTGAAACCATGGCAACAGCCTTTAGCAAATGAATTAAATATCCCAACAAGACATTCTGGTTCCAGAGGGGCAATCTGGGCTGCAGTGGCCTGGGGCTGGACACTGTTCCATGGAAGGGTGGGATGCAATTCAAGGAGCTGATGATGGCTAGAATGGGTCAAGAGCACCTCTCAGAGCCGATCAGCCTTCTTCTTGGAGCTGGAAGATCAATGCATCAGTTAAATAATAAATCAAATGGTTTTACTTGTAGTCAGAGGGAGGGCTTTCAGGTGAGAGAAAGCAGGCAGTGTCCTAAAAGCCACATGCTTAGAAAGTCTGTTAACTTGTCAAGTAAGAAACATCCTCCATCCATTCAAATCTTTAGGAATGCAGGTGAGCTTCCCTCAAGACCCTCTAACATTTCCATAAATCATTCTCTTTCTCTTAAAATATCTGGCTTGTAGTGCTACTCTGGGATTGATTATTTTATCATTCTATGCAAATGAAAGAATAAGAGATTTCGTGGGTTTTGGGGTTTTTTTTTTTTTTGGTTGGTTTTTGGGCTTGAACTCTTGGCCTGGGTGCTGTCCCTGAGCTCTTCAGCACAAAGTTATCACTCCACCACTTGAGCCACAGCTCTACTTATAGTTTTTTGGTAGTTAATTGGAGATAACGGTCTCAGGGACTTTCATGCCTGAGCTGACTTTGAACCGCAATCCTCAGATCTCAGTCTCCTGAGTAGCTAGGATTACAGGCATGAGCCACTGGCGCCCAACTAAGAATAAGATTTCTAAGATGGGTTAGACAGCCAGATCCCTAGTGCATGGGGCTGTACTAGGGGAGATTCTCCCTGGCAACCACAGCCCTTTCTTCCTTCCAGGGAGCCAAAACCTTGCAGGACTGTGGTCCCTTGAGATTTTCTCTTGACATCAGGGAAAAGAGAATTCTGAGACTATCCCTTAGCTTCTTCTCCCCCAGGGATGCTCCCCAACCTGCTCTGACAATTTCATTGTGTTCATTTTCCTGGACACGGGCTCTCTAGATTCAGAGAAACTAGAATTCCATTCTTTCCTCTAAGGAAAACCATTAGACCTGCACTTAGCAACCACCAGGAGGGTATTTTTAGCTCTCTGGCAGAAGTGTAATGTACAAAATGTAATAATCTCGGCCTTGAAGTTCCTCACAGCCTCATTCAACATGAAATTGTGGCTGATGGATGTTCTTGGAGGCTGCAGAAAAACTAGGGCCAGTAAGATCGTCTGCTATTGGCCTTCTCTGCTCAGGAAGTAGGTGCCAGAGATGGCAGTGAGACTTGAAACACAGATTTAGGAAATCCACTATTAAACTGACCAGGAAGCTAGCAAATAAATGTCCATTTCTCCCTTACATGAAGTTTATATACATTCATGGGCAAAATCCACAAGGCTGGAATTTCAGAATGCAACACGTGCTTGGATCTCTTCCTCTAACTTACGTGCCCATGGGCAAGTCCTTTCACCTGTCTGCCTCACCTGTAAAATAATCCTTTTCAACACAGTACATCCTATAATTTCAAATACTGTCTGGAATGGAAACAAGATAAGCCCATGGGTTTTGGTGGGCAGAGGTCCAAAGCAACCAAATGGCACAGATTTCTTGACTGCTTATAAAATATTCAATGCTGCTAGGTAGTGTTCTGGGCCTAGCTCCTATGAGGTGGGTTCACTTCCTAGGTCTTCTTCAGGCAAATTTTCATTCTTGTGAAGCAACCCTCATGATCACCTCTGCTCCTAAGCTGCCTGGCTTGACTTCAGTGGGTGGGAGCCCAGGAATTATGAGTGGATTTTAATTCCAGCCCAAGCAAAATAAGATGAAGCAGGTTCAATCTCCTTTATAGCACTTACTTGGCTTATTCTGAGGCCAAAGAAAAGTGGCTTTTGAACTAGTTCCCCTCTTCAGACCACCTAAATGGGAGAGAAAGAGTAATTTTGTTCTTTATTTTCTGCCCAAGACAAAGAAGGCAGGAGGGGAGAAAGAATACCCACAGGAAACGTCCAGGAAGAAGAGGGAAGGCAGAACTGTAGTGGAAGCTGGAGCTGTGCCCTGCCCAGAAGTGGGGGTTAGGGACGGGGGTGGATTGGGACTTCCTTAAAGATGTCAAATTCAATTCCTTGAGATCATCTTTCTGTCTCTAAGTAGGTGGGATCCATACCAATAGGACTGACTGTTTCTGTCTTCTGAACCACCATTATAAGTTCATGCATTCACTCAGAAAAGTACTTTATATACCAGCCACTGTGTTAAGTCCTTTGACAGGGGAGGGGATGCAAAGACTTAAGATAGATTCTGTCTGCAAGCAACTTATGGCTTAGGGACACTGTCTATTCCACAGAAAGAAGTATCTTTGCCAATTTAAAAAGGCTCATTTAGTCAGTTGCCCATGCCTCATACTCGTAACCAAGGCTGACCCTTGAGCAAAAGAAGCTCAAGGACAGTGCCTAGGACTTTAGTTCAAGCCTTAGGACCGGCAGAAAAGAGAAAAAATAAAGGGGGGGGGGAGAAGAAAAGGAAACCTCTCAAACCCTCACAAACAAATAACAATAGTAATAATAATTATAATTATAATTATAATAAACTCATGTATTTGGAGAATTCATGTTGAGAACCTCATTAAGTACCAGGTACTGTAGTAGGGGCTCAGAGGTTTTTGTGTAAGTTATCTACACAGGGTTTGGAACGAGGTTTCTCTAGGTCTTCAGTTCTTTTTTTGGTCAGTTTTTGTACTGTCCTTGAGCTCTTTTGCTCAGGGTTCATGATCTACCACTTGAGACACAGCTCCACTTCTGGTTTTCTTGTGGTTAACTGGAGATGAGTCTCACAGACTTTCCTGCCCAGGTTGACTTGATTCTCAATCCTCAGATCTCAGCCTCTGGAGTGGCTAAGATTACAGGTATGAGCCACTGGAGCTGGGCTTGGTCTTCAATTCTTATATCCCCAAATGCTTGAAACTCTCTCAAGCTAGTTTCCACCACACTTTCAGTTCTTGAGAAAGGGTGTGGAGTCTGGGGATAGAAAGGCAGGCAAGCGATAGGTTGAGTTTCTTGGATGTGCAAGTAGAAGGACTATTTGCTCCTGACATGATCGTAAGGCCAAGAGGGACTAGGCAGGGCTGACTGGGCTGGAGGCGCATGAAGAAAGTGTGGTGTGTGAGGCTGGGACAAATCTGGTTTCTACTGAAATAGGGACAATGGATCTAGCCAACGCCATCTTGGCCATGCGATGAATTACAGAGTATTGGGGTTAACTGCTACTATCTTGTCTTCATGGTGGAGGCAGGGAAGCCCCACCTTCCACATGATGGGTGTGCCTGAATTCCTAGGGACAGGGATGGGGACTTGGACAATAGGTTACTGGACTTGCCAGTCTTGGGTCATGAACTCTCAAGCTCTCTGTGACCCTGCCTCCTGACCTGACTCTATTTAGGTGCAGCCCAGCTCAGGTGCCATTACGCCATGCCCCCTGTTCCCATGTCTCCTGGCTCTCCTCCAGTCCCCATGATGTCCTACTTCAGCTCTCCACTGGAGATGATCTGGTCTATTAGTATTATTTTTCTGCTCTTTCTTTCCTCTCCTGCTCTCCTGGCTCAGTTTTCTGACAGTGTTAAGTGTATTCACCAAGCTGCAGGTCTTTGTGACAAGATTTGACCGACCTCTCAAAATGTGACTTCTGTGTTTCTCATACTGTACAACACTATCTTGTGTATCAATAATCCATAGCCATTGCTTCAGTTCTCTGTGCCAAGAGAGTGGTATGATAATGACGAATCTTATAGTTTATTTCCAAACCCACCAAGCCCACGGTGGTAGATCACCAGCCTTCTGTGTGTAGTAGAGACAGAGGGAGAGACAGTCCTTGATCTTTCTGTTGAGGGAAGTTCATTTCAGAAAGCACATCGTCTGGTTGCTAGTACAGACAGCCTCAGACTTTAAATTTGCTGTGGGATTCCACTAGCAAAATGTGGATTCGCCAAACCTCAGAAAGCAAAAGAAAGGGCTACGGATAGGCAAAAATAATTACCAGTGTTTCTCAGGGGCTCTACTAGGCACCAGCCATCCTCACACACCTATGCGCTTCATATGTGAACTCAGCTAATCTTTGCACGAAATGTCCTGTGGAGGCAGTATGCTATTATTTCCATGTTTCTCAATCAGGAAACTGAAGGATAGAAAGGCCTGGCGACCTGCCCCAGGTCACACACACACACGGCTGGGAGAAGGAAGCTGAGGTGTGCTTGGGATCCCAGTGGCTGTCTGAGTCTCACTGTTGTCTTGCCTCTGGCTTACTGGAAAGGGAAGTCAGTACTTATCTCCACGGGCTCATTGCTGCTGCCAACTTTCAGACGAGCAGGCAGAGAAGCATGGATGTGAACCTCTTCCTCTCTCATCGCTGAATCCCATTTCCCAGAGTGTGAAATGCACTTTCCCTCCTGCCAGCCACAATATGGCCTTATTATGCCTAATAAGACACGGGTTTCTAGTCAGCACAAACTCAGTGACTGCTGAGCGAAGGGGAGACATGGGGACTCTGCTCCTACCCCAGCCTCCTTCCATTAGGGCTGGCTCCTGGGGCTGTGTCTCAGCACACAGGCTAGGGCAGGCTCACATGTGAACACTATTCCGCCCCCCACCCCATCCCTGGCTTCTCTGCTGTTCTCTTTGCTCTGGGAGGGTGGGGGTCGGGGAGGAAAAGAAGAAGGTAAGCAGTGGAGTGAAGCACTCCCACTGTCCTATACTGTACTCTGACCTGTAGCACAGCACGCTGCTGAAGCCAACAGATGTGGGAGGCTAAGGGAAAGGGCAACCTCATTAGTACAACTAATGGGATGCTGTACACACTCTCCCTACATTCCTGCCTCCTAGAGTGGAGCTGAGGTAAGGGGGACAGAGTATACAGTCAACTCTACCATGCTGGGGCAATATGGTGGTTAATTTTTTTGGTGTCAGCTTGACCGGGCTATGGGGTACCCAGATAACCAGTCAAACATTACTGTGGATGTGCCTGTGAGGATATTTCTGGATAGGATTAATATCTGGATCAGTAGATTGAGTCAAGCAGATTGCTTTCCCTTATGCATGTGGTCTTCATCTATTTAGTTAATGGTCCAAATAGAACCAAGAGGCTGACTCCTCCTGCAAATCAGAGTGATTTCTGCCTACTTGGATGCTTTGAGCTGGGTCATTGATCTTTTTCTAGCCTTTGGATTCTACCTGATTTCTTAGCTCTTCTTGGGTCTTGAGCCTGTTGGCTGCTTTAGGACTGGAACTGCACAACGGCTCTTCCATTGTAGCACCTCACTGACTGCAAATATGTCCCACTCCTGCAAGTAAGACTGAGATTTCTAAGCATAACATTCCTTCCCCACCCCACTCCTTCTCTCTCCTTCTCTACTCTTATTGATTCCATTTCTCTGGATATCCCTGAAAAACTATCACAAATATTCAGATAAAGACTAGCTTGGAGCTGGGTGAGCTAGGCTTCTACATGTAGCTGAGGGGTCTGAGTCAATACATTTACATGTTTGCCTCCCAGCTTTCGAAAATTACTTTTAAAATGGTCCTTGAAATACAGCCTTGAGCAGAAAACTCAGCATGAAAGTATTTCTTGGGGTTAATATTTGTGGCCTGATTTTCAAAGCTTGAAATGGAAATCCATGCTCAGAGCTCTTCATTCTTTTCCAGCCCTGCCTGGATTACAGGGTTGAGGAGACCCACATGGCCTGAAAACATTAAACATGTCTCATTTCATCTGCTCAGTGGGTGCTCACTTGGGTTTCTACATGTAAGCAGGGTTTAGGGAAAGGCCTTGGTTGAATTTAGAGGGTCCCTCTTGACCAGCTCTCATGCCAGCATGGAGTTTCTGAAGTTCCTCAGGGAACTATACCACCAAGGAAAGCATCTCTACCAGCTTCCTTATGTATCTGTTTCAGTGTTGGCTCACCCAGAAAATATCAAATCCTTGAATTCTAAGGAGTCAGTGTTTGTTTCTGTGATGAATACTCAGCCAAGTGACTCTAGAGGCAGGGCGGTAAGGAAGGTGGTGGGGAAGTTTGGTGTCATTCCCAGCTTCAACACTTCTTTTGAGAGTTTGGACAAGTGAGTAACTCCGTGAATCTCTATTTCCTTGCCTGAGCAATTGAAAGATTGTGATGGTAATCACTCTTCAGGGCTATTGGAAGATTAAATAAAATTACATGGATTGAGGATGTAGTTTGGTGGTACAACAATTGCTTAGCAGGCACAAGGCTTTTGATACTGTCTGTCTGTCTGTCTGTCTGTCTGTCTGTCTGTCTGTCTGTCTGTCTGTGTTTCTATCACCTACCATTATCTGCAAAGAGAAAGTTGTAGGTCCATAGTAGCACTATATATTTAATTGTTATTTGGTGTTCATAGGTCAATGGAACAGTCTACCCACCTTTATCTTGCTTATATGGCCAACACAGGCTAGAACTTGCCTGGTATTCTAAAAATTACGCATATGATAATAATACAGTAATAAATTTAATTTGGGGAGATGCTAAGCATTCTGATTTCAGACTTCTCTCTCTGGCAGGATGCCAAATGTAACCTAGACTCAGCTGCAGATCTTTCAGACCTGCTCTTGCTGGCCGAGGACTTAGAAATTGAATTGTGAAGATCCATTGACTGTCATAGCAGTGGAAGCCAGCAACTCTTAAGGCAAGTGCAACGGAGAACACAGAGTCTAAAGGGGACTGTTGCCAGCCGGGATAGACTTATCTGTGATGCCTTTGGCTGGATGAGGGCCGTGTGGTCCCACACATGCAGCTGGTATCTCAGGTGGACGAGAGATGCTCCACTCCTCTGGGGCATGGACTAAAAGAGAGGCATTCTGAATGACAACAAAGAACATTTTGAAGTTTCCTGCTGGGACTCCTTTGCTAGGGCCATAGAAGTGTGGTTTAGGAGCACAATGTCTTCAGTAATAAAGGAGGAAGAGGAAAAAATAATCCGGAGAGAAATCAACTTATGGTTCATTTAAACCTTATTGAAATTTCTACTGTGGAAACATTTAAATATCATAGTTACTGCGGAATGCCTTCACTCCTGTGATTCCCTGGTGGATACTTTCTTGCACATTTAGTTGAGGAGCAGAACAATAAAGCTGCTTGGAAATTGCTTTCCCACTGCTAGGTAATTACAACAGGTTTTGATTCCAAACATAAAGAATGAACTGGGTTTTTTTTTTTCTTTAATAAAGGAAGTTCTTGGTGGGTCTCGGCCCTCTTCACCCCAGCCTCAATCTGTGTGAGCCCTTTGCTCCCACGTCCCCTGTCACATTCCCCAGCACAACCTCCTATTTCCTGCCTTTCCTCCAAAAAGCAGCTGGAAGCAGCTCTCAGGCCTTGACTGCCAGCTTCTGTGTCTCCCAGCCCAGGAGCCCTGTGTGTCACTGTTTAGAGAAAGGGACAGCCTCCTTCAGGTCTGTGTCAGGAACATTAAATATTTAGCCTGACTCCATCCAAGCCATCAAACATACTCAGTCTCCCTTTCCGTCCCCAAATGACACCTTTCCCCACCTCTAGCTCTCCTTTTTTTTTTAAGAAAAAAAAAAAAAACCTAATAAGCCATTCAGGATTAAGTCAGTGTTTATTCTGCTCTGTCTGAGCCACAAGCCAGGAACAGGAGCTTGCTGAGTCTTCTATGTTTTTGAGTTCACAGTACATCTGGCAGCCAAATGAGCACTGCCCAGAGTCAAATGGGCACAAGTCATGTGCTTGGTGGGCACAGGTTCTCACCAGATGTTCCTAGCTCACTTTGCTCTTGCATCTGATTTCTCAAGTTTAAGTATGACCACCTTCTTCTATCACCGGACATATTTCTTTCTTCTCTAAGCCCCTCTGCCTCTGGGTAACTTGTGGAGGGAGACTGATTGTCTCTGGGTGAGGCCAGCTCTGATGTCACCAGGAAAGAGATGCCATGACAGCAGCCTGTCTATGTCACATGTCTGGGAGTCCTAGACAGCCTCTGGGGCAGAGGAAAAAGCAGTGGCTGCTGAGTAGCATATCATTCTGCATATCTGAATGCATTCTTCCCTTTGTGCCTGTTTCCCTCTCTGTAAAGTAAGGTGGGCTAGAGAGATTTACAACACTCTTAAGTCATAATACTATTCCCTTCCTAGCCTGAAATTTCCATAATATCCACTTCAATCTATTATCTTTGTTTTGCCTTACCCATACCCCCATGTCCTTCTCTGGTATAAACACAGAGGGTGAGAGCCAGGCAAAAGTTCTGTGCTTGGCTTATAGTCAGCTGACTCTGAAGGACAACTATGGTTTATCACGTTTAATTTATATTATTTAATTGATTGATGGTGCCAGTACTTGGGCTTGAACTCAGGGCCTAGGTGCTGTCCCTTAGCTTTTTCCCTCAAGGCTGGCACTCAACGACTTGAGGCATACCTCCACTTGCTTTTTTTTTTTTTCTGGATAAAAGGAGAGGGGCATCTCACAAACTTCCCTTCCCAGGCTGGCTTTAACCTATAATCCTCATTTCTCAGACTCCTGAGGAGCTAAGATTATATGCTTGAGCCACTAGTACCTGGCTTAATGACCGAGTTTCTTACTGGGAGAGGAAGAATGAGGAATGCGAGGGTGTCTTGGCATAATGAGGAAGCTGCAGAGGAAGGCAGGTGTGTGGCCTCTCTAGGACAGCCTGGCCCACTGCAATTGGTTTCTGGCTCTGTTCTTCAAGGAAGCCACTTAACCTCTCTCAACTCTGGCTTTCCTAACCTGCTTGAGATGATACTTTCCATGCCTTTGGCTTAGGAGACACAGTGAGAAAGTACAAGCATGATCTTTGGGGGAAAAGGGGCAGCAGCAATGGAGAAATGGAGGCTAGGGCTGCTCTGCATAAGCCAAGAAGCATTGACTAGCACTCTACCCTGGTGTAAGGGTTCCTGGGTCCAGTTAGGATGCCCACTCCAGTCCCAGCAGATCTCAAACTCAGTGTCAGAAAAGGGAGATGATATACTGGTTTCTCCCTGCCCCAGAACCCCTGAGAAGAGAACCCTGGCAGAGAGCTGACAACCAAGAGGGCCAAGAGGCCAGGAAGGCTCTCTGTGGTCTCCTCCTGACCTAGGTGCCCTGGGAGGGAAGTAAGTCTGTTTCTGAGGTGTGGCCAGCTCAGCGGAGGACCAGGGTGTGGGGGATGGGGGGAGAGCAGCGGCTGTGGTGGGGGCGGACAAAGGGAGAAGACAAAGATTATTTTAAACCTGTATTAATCACTGCTCCAAACAGGGACTGGGGGTGGGCGCTGCAGCTGTCACAGGGAGGCTGGGTGAGGGTGGTGGAAGAGAGTCCAGCAGGGAGGGGCCCGGAACCCTTTACTTTCCCTCCGGGGCATTGGCACAGCCCAGCTGTGAGCCTGGGGCTATTACTGAGTCTCTGTGGTTGGCTCAGAACTGAAAGTGAAGAAAAATCTAAGTATGGCTCCAGTTTTTGGGGGGATCAACTTGTCTTTTTGCCACCAAGTCCACTTCCTGGATAGCCTACCTTCCATAGTGCCAAGAATAAACTGAACAATAGGTTGAATCCTGGGTCTTTTCTGAAGGGCTAATAATGTTTTCCCATAATCCACCTGCCCCTCCCCCCGCAAACTGGGTTTTTCCTTGGCCTAATGTATTACTGGTTTGTGTGAACTTTAGATTTCACCACATTGTTAACACCAAGTTCTTGTCTAACAGTGATTGCCTTGTGATTCTTTTCTTGGTAGACACCGGGGTTTGAACCCTGGATATTATTTATATATGTTAGGTAAATATTTTTCTACTGAGCTACATGCCCAGCCCAAAGTGATTGTCGTCTGAACCTTTAACTAGATGCCAGGTACTAAGCTAATATTTTCATACAAGATTTCACTGATTATTTACAACCACTTTGCAAATTTCTTCCAGATGAAACTGAAGCCCAGAAAAGTTAGATAACTTGCTCAAGCTCTGTCTTGATACACAGCATATGCTCGGGACTTCTGATGCGTTCACAAGTTCCTGCTTGTTCACCAGACAAATCCTCTCTCTCCTTGTTGCCCTCTTCTTTTCTAGGGCTCAGATCAGATGCCATTTATTAGGAAGTCTCCCCATTTGGAATTGAACAAACATGTTTCAGCAAAGTGTTTTAATTTTTAGTACTATTTCAGTAAGTCTTATTATTTTCAACTTTTAAATAAGAGAACAGAGGCTTAGAGAAATGAAGCAAAGTATCTATAGTCACACAGCTACTGAATGAGAGAAAAGACCTAATGCCCTAATGACCCCAAATCCAGTGTTCTTCAAAACACAGCCATCTACATAAGACTTCCTTCCTTTATGTACCCATCATCTTTTATCTGAGCCTTTATTTAGGCTTATCAGATTCTGCTTGTCTAATATCTGTAAGAGGATATTAGAATTCCCCATAATATCTACAATATTGACTTCTTATGACATGCATAAGACATTGCAGACACTTACTCTCTTTGATTTTCGCAACAATAAGATAGGCATTGCTCTGTCCACCTTTATAAATGAGAAGCTAATTTTTCAAGACATTCAGAATTAGATCTGATTAATGCAGTCTTAACATCTCTGTGGAATTCTGAGGTAGACCTCTTTCAAATCCAAGCTTTTCCCACTACATAGACTACCTCTCCAATATCTGTATCGTTGCTTCATCTATTCCAGAACAAATGAGGCCCCACCAGCAAGTGTGCATGCATGGTGTGCGAGTGGGTGGGGGGAGTGAGAGGGGAGGAGAGGTTGAGTAAAAAAGAAGGGTGGATGTGGAAAGGTCTTGTAGTTTACACTGAAACTTAAAAGGATTCTGAATATACAATTGCTTCATTACAATAATGAAAGAAAAAACAAATCTCACAAGAACAAGGGGAGTGGCTTAAGTGTTAGAGTACCTGGCTGGCAAGTACAAGACTCTAAGTTCAAACAACAAAACAAAACATCTCAGAAGTAAGATGTATCTAGCTCAGTGATAAAACACAGGCTTTGTGTGTGTAAAGCCCTGAGTTCCATCACCAGCACCACACTCACACACAAATACAAAGAAACCAAACAATCCACACACAGAAAAACAAGTCTCAACGTGTAACCAAAATAAATACAGTGAAATTGAGCAGATGTATGACAAATAGTTTAAAAATTAAGTTGGTGGAAAGTTAAGGTTGGGCTTAAGTTGTTCATGTAAAAAATCAGGTAGGAGTTTTCAGTCGATCACTAACTATACGCTACCCACTAAGTAGTCACTTAGAAAAGAGACAGAGCAATGTATACATGTGAATGCTTGGACTGCTCATGGGGTCCAGATCGAGGTCAACAACGTTCCATTGCCTTTCCTGTAGGCAGGTCAGACCAAATTTGCAGTGTTCACTTACTTCGGTCTATTGTATTTGGGGGAAGTTATTGAAAAATACGTGTACAAAAATCAGTGATGGTCACTCCAGTTAGAAGGGCCATGATCAAGAAATCTAATAACAATAAATGCTAGCAGGGATGTGGCCAGGAGGGATCACTACTACACTGTTGGTGCGAGTGCAAACTGGTTCAACCACTATGGAAAGCAGTATGGCAGTTCCTCAAAAGACTAAACATAGAGCTCTCCTATGACCCAGCAATTCCCCTACTTGGCATTTACCCAATCGTCCAGAAACAAGGACATACTAAATCTACTAGCACAACGATGTTCATTGCAGCGCTATTTACCATAGCAAAGATATGGAACCAACCTAAGTGCCCCTCAGTTGATGAGTGGATCAACAAGATGTGGTATTTATACACAATGGAATTCTATGCTGCTGTCAGAAAGAATGACATCGCCCCATTTGTAAGGAAATGGAAAGACTTAGGAAAAATCCTATTAAATGAGGTAAGCCAGACTCAAAGGAACATAGGCTCAGTGGTTTCCCTCATTTGTCACAAAAGGGAAACCTTGGGCTCTCTGAGCACAGATTTACAATAGAACAAAGCCTAGACACATAAGGCCATATAGTATGAAGCTAAATGAAAGGACCTCCAGGATATAGAAACAAAAGCCATATAATGAGTGATTGTTATCCTTAATGTACTATGTTATCCCTTTTGCTGTCCTTTGGTTATCTCATATTGTTACAGTATTTTACCTTGTTATCTGATATATTGTATATATGTGTATTTAGTTATTTGAAATAGGCTAGGGAAGGGGGGAAAACAAGATGAGGGGTGGGGGGGAAGGGAAATGGGGACCAAGACATGAGAAAGGGTATCAATGTTATTGAAGTAATGCACCTTCTATCTGGTGAATATAATGTAACCCTTCTCTTAATTACAATAAAAATATATGGGAAAAAATAAAATCAGTGATGGTACCTGGATTGAAAACAATAAAAAATAGGAGGAATAAGCAATGAAGCTGGGGATACTTAAATTGGAGAAGAGAAGACTTAGAAGTATGAAGGCTGTCTTTAAACATTTGAAGCATGGATGTGCTATGAAAGAGGTATTAGGGGCTTTTGTATGGCTCTAGACTTCAGGCACAGCTCTCTTCACTTTATTGGGAGGCCAATTTCAGTTCAGAACCTTGCAAAGGCTTCCTCGTGAGATAACAGTAAAATTGTTACACTTACTAAGCACTTACAAAGCATCAGGCTGGGTGATAAGCACTTTCCTCCTATTATCCTCCTGACTTTTCACAACACCCTGACAAAGGTACTTTCTTCACTGTCATTTTAACAAAAGGGAAAACTGAGCCTTAAAGAGGTAAGTAAACATAAGCACAAGATGGGGTCTGCTGTGACCCCAACACAATCATAGTCTCCATCACTAAGCCTTCTTCATCATGGTAGTGAGTTTTCTACCATGAGCAGCATTCAAGAGCTATGTAACACTGCCTGTTCTTGGTGCTATGACAAAAATCCCTACTGCAAGGAGAAGGTGCTTGCCTCATGCACACACGACTCCTGAAGATAAGCTTTGTGGGTAAGAGAATGCCAAGGATAGGGAAGCAAAAAGTCTCCTGATCATATTTATTTGGGAACAAAATTGTTTTTTTTTTTAATTTTATTTTTTGGCAGAGGAGTGGTGGGGAATCAGAGGAGAAAGCTAATGACAAACATTGTCCAGCTGTAGAAAGATGCCTTTCCTATTCAAGTTGGCTTGTGACAGCACAAAGAATAACTGGGAATTTTTTTTTTTTGCCTATCATGGGGCTTAAACTCAGAAACTGGGTGATGTCCCTGAGCTGCTTTAATTGAAAAATAGCAATCTATCACTTGAGCCATAGCACCACTTCTGACCTTTTCTGTTTATGTGGTACTGAGGAATTGAACTAAGGGCTTTATGCATGCTAGGCAAGCTCTCTACCACTAAGCCACACTCTTAACCCTGGGTATAATAATTTTGCTTTCTCTGATTTCAATTACCCACAGTAAAATGACAGTCTGAAAACGTTAAAGGAAATAATTCTACAAATAACTGAACATCTTTCTGAATCAGATCCTGAAAGCACATGCTATTCTACTCCATCCTGTCCACAATGTGAATCATGCTAGACTCCAGTATCCATTCTCTATAGACTACCAGCCCATTAGTCAGAGCCATTTCTGTTATCAGACTCACTTGGTATCACAGTGTTTATATATCAGAAGCTTACACTTTACTCAAAGTGCAAAAGTACTAATACTGGCAATTGAAATATGTCAAAGAATAGCTTTTTAAAGTGCACCCTTGAAGAATAAAAAAGGTGGAAGATCTCTAATAAGGAACCAAATAAAAATGCTGAGGTTGCTAAGATCAATGGTAAGAACAAAATTTCTGTGAAATTATAAAAATGGAAAAATATATTTATGCTATTTTTGCTGTTTCATCTAAAAAACTGCAAAAGCTACAGCCACAGAGCTTCATGATGATGGAAACACACTGCATTTGTATGTGTATACACATATAGGGAAAAAAAACCAGCAATCGTGTGTGTGTGTGTGTGTGTGTGTGTGTGTGTGTGTGTGTGTGTGTGTGTGTGTGTGTGTGTACCAGTCTTGAGGTTTGAACTTGGGGCCTGGATGTTGTCCCTGACCTTTTATTTTGCTCAGGGCTATGCTCTACCATTTGAGCCAAAGCTTCACTTGTAGCTTTTTTTTTTTGGTAGTTAAAGATGAGAGTCTCACAGGATTTCGTGCGTGCGCTTGGCTTTGAATCATAATCCTCAGATCTCAGCCTTCTAAGTAACTTTAGGACTGTGAGCCACTGGCACTCAACAATAATTACAATCTTACAAGGGAACATTTCTCTGGCAAGGTGGGAAATGGGAAGGGATAGGAGACGTAATTTTTATAGAGCTGGAAACAAGAATGACAATACAATGTTATGGTCGTTGTACTACAATGAAGGAAGGGGAAAAGGAAGGCAGGAAAGGAACCCCCATCTGGGGTTCCAGCTAGACCTGCTCAGTGTCTAAAAAGGACTTAATGATGCTTCTAAACTACCAAAACTGAGTTTCATCAACTAAACTAATGATAACTTCCCAAAACTAAAGTTTCAATGGAACATTTCTTGGTTTTTCTATTTTGGTTTAGTTAGAGTCAACATTTGGTGGTTGGTAGAAAGGAAGAGCTAATAAGGTGTACAACTAGCTGAATGGAAGCAGATAAAACAAGTTTTAGAAAGCTGTCTGACAGGCTGTCTGTAGAAGAGAAAGATGAGCAGGATGTAAGGATGAGAAGGAATTGTCCTGGATCATCAGGGAAAAATCATACTCAGTGGAAGAAGCACTATTATTTGGTTGCACTCCTGGGGGACCTCTCAAACAGGACACTGGAAAGTTGGCATGAAGTCTTTTTTTTTTTTTTTGTATTGGGGCTTGAACTTGGGGCCTGGGTGCTGTCTCTGAGCTCTTTGGCTTATGGCTAGCACTTGACCACGTTGAGTCCCAAGGCGCCATTTTCTGGTTTTCTGGTAGTTAATTGGAGTTGAGTCTCACAGACTTTCTTGCCTGGGATGGCTTTGAGCCACCTTCCTCAGATCTCAGCCTCCTGAGTATCTAGGACTATAGGCATGAGCCACCCACTGGTGCCTAGCTTTCCATGAAGTCTTAAAGAGTAACCGCATCTCTAAGGCCTGGCTGCAGCGCCAGCCTTGGAGGAAGGGGGAAAAGCCCCTGATGTGATCAAGGCTGTAGGTCACCAGACAAGACAACACAGTGAGCCTAGGGGCTGGATTATTTTCAGAACTCTCTGAAGGGAAGGCAGAGGAACATTATGGCAAGAAGAAATGACAGGCTGTGCTCAAATCACAGGCAAGGGTCATAGATGGAGACTCATCTGTGCAGTGGGAGAGAAGAAGTTGAACACCACATTGAAAACCTGGCATGGGAAATTTCTAGAGAATTTCTCCCCAAAGGCCAGAAGCTAAGAAGAGAAACCAGAATGGAGCTGTTAGTCAGGAAAGGAAAGACAGAACTAAAAGGGGAAGAAAAACAGAGAGGCTGTGAAAGAAAAAGGTGTGGAAGGGCAAAGATGACAGGGACAAATGCCACACGGAGGCAGTTGTAAAAAAATATAGACATCAAGAGGGAGGCTTGGATCCAAGAGAAACCAAAGCTGGGGGTATAGGAAGCTCTGGAAGGGCTCCAGAGAGCAGGGAAGAAAGGAGCAGGAGCACAGGCAGACCGAAGAAGAGAGCTGGGACTGGGGAGGCAGGGGCTGCAGGAGTGGGCAGGAGCCCCTCAGTCCTCCGCAGGCTGGTGGTGTGCTGTCACTCACGTAGCCACACAGGACTCTGGTGGTATCTGTGAGGACAGCAGGAGGAGGCCTTATCACTGGGACTCCCTTTAGGCCAGCGCCATGCTTTTGTCTAGCAACATGGCTGCTGGGAGAAGCTTTAAGTACCATGCTTTATAGACTTCTGCCCTTCCCTGTATTAGCCACAAAGCACATTGGTCACCTCCATGAATAGATGAATGGGGAGAGGCCTGCTTGAAAAGGGTTGGTAGACTGCCTAGACTTGCTAGCAGGTCAGCCCTACATATGAATGGATGGATCCTAGCCCTGCTCATCCAAGGAGGCAGATGGGAGGGTTCTGAGCCCCACTGTCCTGCTGCTGGCACGCCAAGCCTAGGGGCCATCCACACGTGTTCATGAGCCACTGGCTCTGTGCCAGCCAGGTGTGTCACAGGTGATCGTAGGCTGGTGCTCTATCAATTGTGTCAGGCACTCCTATCGAAAACTGAAGAAGATAAAGGGGAAAGAGGGGGGAGGAAAGGCCTGGAGAGGTCAAGGTAGGTTCGTGGACGTAGAAACATTTAAGGGGACTAACTGGCAATGGTGATATTTGCGGGTGAGCATTTTGGGAAATGAAGCTGAGGTAGGCTGTCCTAGAACACTGAGGGACACCAGACAGAGTGGCTAGCACCACAAGGAGGAGTTATAGGCAGCAGAAACCATACCATTACAGGCACCATACCATTAGGAGATGGTGAACAGGTGAAGACTTAAGGGCATTGTCTCTGGACGAAATCAGCAGGGCTTTAAGCAGGGAATACATATTCCAATTTAAGTTTGCTGAGGACTACATTGGCTGTGGTAGAGAGCAGGCAAGGGGCTAAGGTGGAAACTAGTTAAGACTTCGAATAATACAGAGGTCATGGTGACTCACATCAACATGGCTGGAATGAGAATGGGAGCGTGTGATCAGATTCCGTGTGTGCAATGAAGGAAGCAATGGCAGGATTTCAGACCCTAGTGTTTCGTGTTGTACTACATAATAGGCTTTTTCCTGGACAGTGTGCCTCTATCCAACAAGTCAGTCCTGAGACTGCTAGTAGAGGCCTCTGGCAGCAATTCATACTTCATTTAGAGCTCAGAGCCAAGTGCTAGTGGCTCAGGCCTGTAATCCTAGCTACCCCGGGGGCTGAGAGGCTGAGGATTGCAGTTCAAAGCGAACTCAGGCAGGAAAGTTCACGAGACTCTTATTTCCAATTAACCACCAGAAAGCCAGAAGTGGCACCATGGCGCAATGTAGTAGAACATGAGCCTTGAGTGAAAGAGCTCAGGGACAGCACCCTGAGTTCCAGCCCCATGACAACCACCACCACCACCATCAATAATGACAAAGAGCTCAGGATTTGTCTGCTCATAAACCACCCTGAAGGCATCCATGGGTCAGGGCCCTATTCTGGGCACAAGGGAAGTAGCTAAGAATGAGATGTGCCAGGCCCAGTTTCTTTGCAGAGACGAGAACACCACTGGGTCAGTGGTATGACTATTGATATAGGACATGTCCTGCATATGTCAGTGTGAGAATGAACACCCCTACTTTGGACATTCTGAGTTTTAGGAGTATATGGCTCAGGAGGAAGGCATGATGGGAGGTAAGCCTGGGCCCCCATCTCTCACACAGACTGTAAGCAGTTTTCTTGCTCAGCTCCATCCCCACAAGCCATCCTTCACACTCTAGCTAGAGTGAGCTTTTCAAACATAAACCAAGTCAATGACCCTACTTCCTTGAGCCATCCAGTAGCTTTCTGTGATACCTCCCATCCATTCCATATCTTTCTGTGGCTTATCTGCGGTCTGGTCACCGGTTCCTCCCAACTTCAGGGCCTTTCTACCCTATTTGCCCATTCTTCCATGGCTTAAGTCCCTCACTCCTGCTTCAAACATACTAGCTCATCTCATTCCTTCTTGGGGATCTTGCTGTACACAGAGCTCCATTTCCATCTGGCATCTTCTTCTCTGGATCTCTCTGCACAGTTACCTTCTTCACGTCATGTCCTCAGTCATTTTCTCAGAGGCCTTGCCTCATGACCCCACCTAAAGTTGTCTTGCTTCAGCCTATCCTGGTCCATCTTTTTTGTATCACTTTACTCAAAGTTTCCAGAGTCATTTGCCAATGTGTTTGTGTGTTTATGTGCCTCTTCCGCTCCCAAGTTAGGAACTCTGGCTTATGACAGGAATAGCACCTGGCACTTAGTAATGAAATATGGATGGATTCTCTTTATGGATCTTGATGATAAAATCATGGGCAATTGCTAGATTGGCTGTGAGCAGGGCCCTAGGGCAGCTTCACACTGGGCTCCCTGAAAAGGTTCCTTTTGTAAGGCTTACAAGGTCACCAGGTTAGGAACCACTAGCCTTGACTGTGGAGTCAGAGAAGCAACTCTGGCTGTGAGAATGTGGTAAGACAGGGCTCCAGTCTTGCTCCCATCTGACCTCTCTGAGTTTTTTTTTCCCAAAGAAATTCCTCCTTAGCTCAAGTTAGAGCAGTGAAAGGGAGAAGAAAGAAGAAGAGGAAGGAGAGAAGGAGGGAGAAAGAGGAAGAAGAATGAGGATGGAAAGGAGGATGAGAAGAGAAGGAAGAGGAGGAAGGGAAAGAAGGAAAAGGGAGAAGGATGAAGGGGGACAGGGAGGAGGGACAGGACAAAGGAGAAGGGAGGGAATGAAGAAAATAAGGATAGAAGAGGAAGAGGGAGAAAGAAGAATAAGGGAGAAGGGGAAATGAGGAATGAAAGAGGAGAAAGAGAAAAGATGAGGAGGAGAGGAGGGGAAGAGAGGAGGAGGAGAGAGGAGGGAGGATTTTGCCCCGGGCAGGCTGTAGACCAGACCTCCCTAGGCGTTTATCTGCCTTGACTCAGAAGGCCCTCGGGTCACAGCACACTCATGGGTTCCTCATGGAACCAAAAAAATAACTAACTAGAAGGTGGAGGAAAGAGTAATAAAAATTAAATTAAAAAGAATTTTTTAAGTTGGAAGAACAAATTATTTGGAGACGAAGCAAAAATATCTGTGACATACCGAGCGGTGTTTTAATGACAGCCGTGTGGGAGGAGAGTTTAGTCATATTTTTCATTTTCTCTTCCCTGGGGAGCTGCGTTCTAGTGATGAGGCCTTGATATCAAACTGGCATGTTCCCTAAAGCATCGCCTTCTTGGGTTATTCAGCCGGATGAGTCAGGGGGCTGTGGAATAACCCTCTTCCTATGCTCAGGATGTCCTCATTCCCAGGGGACAGACCCCCCCCCCCAGGCGGGAGGAGGAGGGAGGGCAGGAAGCTCAGTGGAACTGTGCCAGCACCTCCCCAGGGCCCCTGCAAACTCCTGGGGATGAGCTGATGACAAGTCCGGATCTGGGGCCACATCCAATGGAGAAAAAGATTTCTTCGAAGAAAGCTTGGCCAAATGCCAAGGAAGCTGCAGCACAGGAAGCAGCTCTTCTGCCCCGCCCTCGGGCAAAAGTACTTCCAGGACTACAGACAAAAATAATGAGGATGAAACAGATTGCCAGTCACCTAACTACTCAGGAGACACATCTGAGGATCACAGTTCGATGCCAGTTAGGGTAGAAAAGTCTGTGAGTCTCCTAATTTCCAATTAGCTAGAAAAAAATCTGCAAGTGAAGGTGTGGCTCAAGTGGTAGAGCACCAATCTGGAGCTGAAAAAATGAAAGGGATAACATCTAGGCCCTCTGTGAATTCAAGCCCCAGTGCAGCCACAAAATAAAATACAATACAACAATGAAGATGATTTTAAATGATAGTACTCACGATAGGACACACTCCACACATGGCAATCCATTTCATTTCACAACAACCCCGGGGAATAAATGTAACCAGCCCAACAGTAGTAAGGGGAAAAGCAGCTCCAAAGTAGTGACTCTTCTTTTCTTCTTTTTTTTTGCGGGGGGGGGGAGGTTAGTTAGTTGTGGGGCTTGAACTCTGGGCATGGGCGCTGTCTCTGAGCTCTTCAGCTCAAGGCTACTGCCCTATCCCTAGAGCCAAGTGCCACTTCCAGTTTTCGAGTGGCTAATTGGATATGAGTCTGGTGCAGACTTTAGTGCCTGGGCTATCTTTGAATGGTGATCCTCAGATCTCAGCCTCCTGAGTAGCTAGGATTACAGGTGTGAGCCAATGTGCCTGGCAGAAGTAGTGACTTTTCTCTAAAACATGTGATGGGTACAAATGAGGAATTGGAACCCAGGTCTGCCAGATTTCAGACACCTGCCATCCTAGTGGGTGGTGATGGAGACTATTTGTCTGCTGATCTGGAGATGGTGAAAACCAAGGGGCAACCCATCCTACTCTAGCCAGCCAGCCTTCCTTCCTCCCTCCCTCCCTCTCCCCCTCCCTCTCCTTCCTCTTTTCCTCTTTGGGGCTTGAACTCAGGGCCTTGGGCTCTCTCTTACATTTTTTTGATCAAGGCAATACCTCAACTTTGAGCTTTTTGATGGTTAATTGGAGATAAGAGTCTCAAGAACTTTCCTGCCCAGGCTGGTATTTCTTGAAGTTGAATGACAATTCAATAGTTCTACCACAATGAAGCCCCCCCTTACCTGGCCCGGTCCTGCCTGACCCTTGGTGGCTTCCACCAAAGGGGATCTTCCCTTTGCCCTTCATGTTTTGCTCTGTCTCCTCACCCTAGAGACTGCTCTTGGCAGAGCTCTTGGACCTCGGTCCCAAATGTTCCCTCATACTTTGTACCTGGTTTGGGGGTTTCCTTTTGCTGTCCCCGAGGAGTGTGAGTCTGGGTGCAAGTGCTTTACTATGGGGTAGTCAGGCACTCAGTTCTGCCTGTGTTGATGGGGTGGGTGGGCGTGGGGTGCCTATGCGAATGGAGGGCCATCTGGGAGAATGGAGGGAGGAGATGTGGTTGAGTATATGAGTGTTGCCTATGTGGAACTGAACAGAGCTGTGCACATGGGCCTGGGAGGAGGACTGAGACAAATCAAAGGTAGACAGACCCACAGGGAGCTGTGGCAAAAGTAGAGAAAATGGCTAGATTATTTGTGGCCATCACAAGAGAAGACAGAAATAAATCCATTATCTGAATTCCATAAAAAATATGAACAGGTCAGCCATGGAGGAGACAATATTTTTATTTCTAACTATGCCTTAGGTTAACAAATTTTTCAGGACAATAGAAATCCTCCAATTTCAAATATAACCCTCCTTCCTTGAAACACCATCTTTCTTGCTGTCCAAATTCCTCCCTGGTCCGTGGGTATCCTCACCAGAGCAGCTAGACACTGGAAGGCCTGTGTTTGTAATCTAGCTTCTCCTTATCTATAGTCCTCAACTCTACCACCTTTCAAAAAGGGATCATGATGATATGCCTTAGTGATTCTTGGGGAGGATAAATTAATATTTGAGAGATTAACCAATGTTAATCTATGCTATCTTCTTGATTAGCAAATGAAAGGCTCCCTTCCTTCCTTCCTTTCTTCCCCTCCCCCCTTCCTCCCTCCCTCATTTCCCCCTCCCTCCCTCCTTTCTTCCTTTCCTTCCTTCCTTCCTTCTTCCTCCTCTCTTTTTTTGTGAGGTATGAACTCAGGGCCTGGGTACTGGCCCTGAGCTGTTTTGTTCAAGGATAGTACTCTACAACCTGAGCTAGAGCTACACTTCTAGCTTTTTGGTGGCTAACTGGAGATAAAAGTCTGCTCTGTCTGGCTTTAAACTTCATCCTGCAGATCTCAGCCTCCTGAATAGCTAGGATTACAGACATAAGCCATTGAAAGAGCCATTAGAATGGCTTTTTTCTTTCTATCTCTTTGTTACCGTGTCCTTGCTTACCTTGATTAAGCCCATAGGTGGGAATGAAAATCCCCCAAGCTAGACATGCTAGCTCACACCTGTAACCAAAACTACTTAGGAAGCTGAGAACAGGAGGATAAGAGTTTGAGGCCAGCTTAGGCAAAAGAGTTTATCAGACCCCTTCTCAACCAATAACTGGTCACAGTGGTTCTCATCTGTTATCTTAGCTATGAGGGAGACTGTATTTGGGAGGAATTATAGTCGTAGGCCAGTCTGGGCAAAAAAGTTCATAAGACTCCATCTCTGTAGGAAAAAAACAGCATGATACCACCCCCAGCTATGTCGAGAAACAAAACGGAAGAATCACAATCCAGACAAATGTCCTGGCAAAGTGAGACCCCATCTCAAAATAACTAAGTGCCAAAAAGGGTTGGAGGCATGCATGGCTCAACAGTAGAGTGCCTGCTTGATCAGCATGTGGTTCTGAGTTCAAATCCTAGTACTATACCCTTGCCCCAAAAGAAAAAACCCAACCTCTGGGTTTAGGACAAGATTTTTATTCCTTGTATGGTGAATGAAAACAGAAGCCCTGTAGACAGTGTGTTTCTCGCTGTCATTTACTAAGTGTGGCACCTTAACTAAAGACCAAATTCAGGCTGCCCTAAAGAGGCTGAGTCCTAGGGATGGGTGATGGCATAGGCAAAGGGGAAAGAGCAGCCACCACAGCATCTGGGAAGCTTTGAGGAAGAGGCTTAGGTCACTGGCAGCTGAGGGCAGGGAGCAGAAGTAGGACAGTGACACCCTCCTAACAGTACAGCTGCCTGCAGCCTCAACCAGGCACCTCAGATCAGCCACATCTCTTTACTCTATAGGGACTAATTCTTGCCTGGGTACAGCCCTATGTCAGTTATTCTTTTCCTGGTCGTACTTGTGCCAGGACAAGATGGTACAATCCTATCCTGTCCCCTAGTAATGGTGGCAGATCTCCCAGAATTAGGGCCCAGAGTTCCATTCATACCCCAGAGGAATTTGAGCCAGTTGCTCAATGGGAAAGCTCCCCCCCTCCCTTCCTCCCTCCCTCCCTCCCTTTGCTTTCTCAATTTAGAGGTTTGAGCTGAGGGCCTTGGGATCCCTGGGCTTGCTTGCTCTGATAACATTCTGCAATTTAACGCATGCTTTTCAGCCTGGTTTTATGTTGGATCATTTTGGAAATAGAGTCTTATGGACTTTTCTGCTCTAGCTGACCTCAAGTCAGGTTCCTCTAGATCTCAGCCTCCTAAGTAGCTAGGATTATAGATGTGAGTTACTGGCACCTGCTCCATCACTTTATTTTCTTATGTCTAATTGTTTGTTTATGACTGTGTCAACAAGAGACTCTGTGAAGCCCTGAGTGCCTCAGTTGTAGAGTGGCACAGGCATGCTGTTCAGGGTGGTTTTTGTCAGGACTATCTGTGCAATGCCCAGGGTGTAGACTGTGGTAAGAACCCAGGAGAGCTGCCTGACCACCTGGTTGCATGTGTGTGTGTGGTTCTGGGCTGTGGTTCCCCGGGGCTGGGAAGGAGAGGGCTCCACCTGAGTTCCTGGGGACGCTGTACCTGAAGGAGACTCAACCTACATGGCCCAAAGCAGAGAAAGATCAGGCCACTGCCATGTGACCTGTCACTCCTTGTCTTTCCCAAGACCTGCACATGACACCGTAACAAGTGAAAGTTTCTATTGACGTTGTCTGATTAATTTGTTTGATTCATTTCTCTCTTTTTTTTTTTAAAAGAAATGACTCTCCTTATACTGGTCAGGCTGACTGTGATCAAACTCCTAAGTTGAAGCAATCCTCCAGCTTCATCTTCCCAAGTAGCTGGGACTATAGGCATGTGTCACTACACCTCACCATACATGTCATTTTGCCACTTACGGTTTTGGCTATTGCAGTAAAGTTATCAACTTAGGGAATCTCAGTAACTCACCTGAGTTCATTTCCTCCTCATCTGGCAAATGGGAGACAAAAATCTATATTTGTATTTTCTTGGCAAAACAGTGAATGCTCAAAAGATACTGGCTGAATGGATGGATAAGTGAATGTAGGACGGTTATTAAGATTAAATGAGACGGCAGAAGTATTTATCACAGCGATGTCAAATATTAAACTTACAGTGTAAGATAGTTATTATTGTTCATTATTTTTCAGGAGTAAAATTCTTATGGCATCAGACTGACTCCTTGAGCTAATATATCATCCAGTAATTAAGGCTAAATAGTGACAGACCCCAAAGAATCCGGTCAGTGGCCTGCAGAGTCCGAAGGTTGATATGTTTCATTCCATTCCCACTTACTCTAACAAGTTTCTCATGTGCCCAGAATTGGTGAGATCTTAGGCAAGGTGCAGAGGCTTTCGTCAGCCATCCTCCTGAAGGACTTACTTTCTAGTTAGAGAGGCAACATCAACTCTTATTAGCGTGAGTGCCTCCTGGCTGACCTGCTTGCGGAGGCCAGGGTAAAACTTCCATTTATTTCTTCAACAAATATACTTGCTGTGCATAGCAGGTCCCTAGCTAGGCACTGGGGACTCCGAGATAACTACAGTGAATTTCATGAGCTGCTCTCACACGAGAGACTGAAATCTCCCCGAAAATGGGTCAGGACAAGAAACACAAAAGCAGAGCACCGAGCTCAGAGCACTGCCTGTCCAAAGGACTGGGATGTTCATTCCCAATACCTCCAAGGAAAGGGCTTGGAGGAAGATCTCCCTCTTTCTGGGGATGTGAGTACCCGCCCCCCCAAACCACACCTACTCTCACTTTCCAAAAGCTGGAGACCTAGGCTGTTCATGAGATAACCCAAGTCTCCAAGGCAACATTTCTCACCATGGTCCCCAGGCATTGTGGGCCTTCAAAGAATCAATACTGATCAGAATCAAAAGGAGACTTCAGGATCACCCCAGGAGAACCAGAGCCTCATTCTGCAGAAAGACGGAGGCAAGGAGAAATCGAGAACCCCAAATGAATCCATCTGAGTGACCAAACTAAGTATGATCCACAGCCCCGCTGCCTGCCCAGTGTTATAGTTACTAGAACACAGAAATGTGAGAGGTGTGGATTCAGACTCCTCCAAAGCCTCCAGGAATCATGAGGGTATAGCAGGTAAGTAAGGTGAAATGGGTCCCTGCTCTCAGTACCCAGTCAGTGGGCCTAGGAAAGGGCCCACATTGACAGGGGGACCAGCCAATCCCAAAGTAAGCCCAGGTCTTAGGGGTATGTTGTACTGAAAGTCAGATGAGAATCTAGCATGTGGGGATTTGAGGGATGGAAAAGACAGGTACAAATGGCTCCTTGTGGCGCCTTGTGAATGAGATGTATTACATGTCAAACAACGAATATAGAGCCGGGACATACTAGGTGTTCAGGAAACCATAGGATCATATTCTCTTTTGCCCCTTCTCAGCATAATGGAGAGAATCAAGGTGCTTTGCCCATATAGGTACTCAATAAATATTAACTACATGTCACATATTTACTGATATGTAGACATATGGGTACATATTCCACACACAGAAATGTGTTTATGTATACATGTAACTTCCTACACATAAGTACAAAGTGTAGGAACTCACAAAATTAGATCCAAACTGGAGGTCAGTGTCTCATGCTTATAATCTCAGCTACTTAGGAGACTGAGATCTGAGGATCTCAGCACAAGGCCAGCCTAGGCAGAAAAGCCTATGAAACTTTTATCTCCAGCAAAAGGCTGGGAAGAAGAGGTGTGGGTCAGGTGGTAAACCCTAGCCTTGAGTGAAAAACTAAGGGAGAACATGAGTCCTTGAGTTCAAGCCCTAATACTAACATATACATAAGAAAGAAAGAGAAAAAGGCAGGAAGGAAGAAAAGAAGGAAGGAAGGAAGAAAGGCAGGCAGGCAGGCAGGCAGGCATGGATTTCTTATCTATCTTATAACTTGCTTGTTAAGCAACAGGACATTAGCAACTTCTGCTGTATTTGGTCAGAACTTTGATGTTGAGAATTACCTTGGATTGAACTGTTCACCTAGTATTGCCAATATTGCTGCCAGGCCAGTTGGGCCTCTTCCCCATGAGGGCCACGAGGTCCCGTGACTCCTCAGATGCTGCTGCTTCTCACATATACTATTCATTTGCCTCTGCTTTGTCCTTTGATACTCTTTTCATTCTGTATTTGGAAGAACTTAGGGCCGTCAGGAGGCCAGACCCTCCATTTCTCCTTTGCTTATCTCTCTAGAATGCTCCAGGTTGAGGGAGCACAATGCAGGCAGCAGCTTGTGCAACAGAAACCAGCAGAAGGACATGCAATTGTCCCACGAATGCAGGCAAGCAAACCATTTATTGGCCCTGATGGTTTTGTGTGTCTTTGGAGGGCTGAGTGGGAGCACTCAGCAAATCCTCAGGCTGTCTGGCCATTAACCTTAATTCCCAGGCTCCCAAGTCCTGTTGGGTTGTCCCCTCCCAAATGTGGAGGCTCTCCACAGGACCAATGCTCTAGGTCCCTGGGCCAAATACTTAATTGCCACTGGCTCTGCGCTGTTGGAGCAATACTTCAGGGACCAAATTAACTCTCCCACAATCCACTGGGTATCCACATTGCTGCTCTGTGCCCTTTTCCAATGTCTGCCTGCCACCCACTTCCACAGACCGGAAAGTGCAGACTTAGGGGTGGGTGTAGGAGCTGTCTAGGGGCAATTTCTATGGTTGCTATAAATCAGCTTTGTTGTTCTCTTCCCTCTTGCTGTCTTTGTATCTGTTTTCTTTTAATCCCCTTTATAGGCACCCCCACCCCCACCACAGCTCCATGTAGGGTGTGTCTAATTGAGGAATGTTAAACCTCTCCACATCAGGCTGGAAGTCAGCTTCTTTCCAAGCAAAGCCATGTACCGGGATGTGCCCGGTGTGGAAGCTAAATATAGAAAGGGCTCCCTCCTCCCCCAGCCTCCCTTGTCCTCTGTGGGCACAGGCACCGGCAAGAATCAATGCAGTGCTTGGCGGCGGCAGACTTCGTGACAGCCACCCCTGCTTAGAGACCCTTATCTGCACCTGCCACCGATTGGCTCCGATAGAGCCCTGACACACTAAGGACAGGAAGTCACCATGGCGACCTTGAGCAGTGGAGAGAGCTGGAGGGGACCGAAGGACGGCTGTGTGGGCTCAGGACATGTATGAGCCATCCTTCTCAGGACCCCCCCCTCACCACGGTCTTGTCCCTTTGCCTTGGTCCTTCCAGGCCGCTGGTGGGAGATGGGGGGAGGGCTGATGATGATGGGGGAAGAAGGCTGTGTTATTCACGCCGGAAGCCCATGGCATTCTCTGGGAACTCTTCTGTGTGCCTCCCCAGAACACCAAGAATGGATGAATCAGTCCCTGCTCATCAGAGCCTTTCATGCTAAACCAGCCCAAACGACTGATTTAGAAACTGCGTGGTCTTGTTCTTTGAGTGGATTTCTGAGACACACACTCCAGAGCAGACCTAGGTCTTCATTATCCACACACACACACACACACACACACACACACACACACACACACACCCTTTGATTAAGCATCTGTGACCACACAGAGCGGTGTGTGGGGTGCTCTATCCAAAGAGGCACAGAGCAGGATGCGCTGAGAGGAGATGCAGCCCCACCATAGTCAGGCAGTGGGGAAAGAATCAAAACAGTGAATCCATTTGTACCAACATCGTAGTGGATCGGCACAACCCCGTAAGTAACTGCTATGATTTGAGCTGAAATCTGAGAGCAGAGGGGTGCAGTGCCTTTCACAAGGACTTCCATGATGGCTGGACACACATGAGATTTCTAGTTTCAACACTGGTGTTTCCTAAACACTTGGCCGTATACCTGTGGCATCCGAACAAGTGGGGGACATTTGATTTCCTTTGTCAGGACCGGGGTTTGTACTAAGGGTCTTGGATAGTGATACAAGGCTTACTTATTTAGCTGATGCTCTACCATCACTTGAGCCAAGCTTCCAGCCTTTCCTTTTCTGGTTATTGTTTTTGGAGATGGAGTCATACAGACTTTCAACCATGCTCCTCTGGATCTCAGCCTCTTATGTAGCTGGGATTACAGGTGTGAGCTACTGGAATCTTAAATGCAGATTCCTGGGCCTCTGTGGGATCTAGAGTTCTGCTTCAAGAGGTAAAAGTAGTTGTTATATCAGTCCTCAGGTGACTACACTGGGCCAATCGTAAGAGTCATTCATGAAACTTTTAATACTCTAGCAGTCTTGGCAAGCTGGCGGTCTAGTGATTAGCAAACCCAGCAGACCTGAGCCACCTGGTCAGTTCAAAGGAGCACTAATGCTCCCTCCTGTATGACTTATAAAGCAGCAGCCCCCATGCTGGAGCCTGGGCTACTGACTTTGGTAAGTTCCTTGTATAGCCAAGCATGGTAGAGCACATCTGTAATCCTAGCACTCAATAGGCTGAGGCAGAGAACTGTAAGTTGGAAGTTACCACTAGGCTACAGGGCAAGACTCTGTGTAAAAAAGGAAGAAATAATAGAAAAGAGAAGGAAAATTCTTGGGTAATTCTAATGTGTTGCTAAAGTGGGGGTGGGGTGGGAACTTTTAGGCCCTGAGATGTGTATGTGTGTGCGCACGTGTGTGTGCGCGTGCACGTACGGGCACATGCACACGCATGTGCCTAGGCACTATCCCTGAGCTCCCTTTGCTCACAGATAGCACTCTATCACTTGATCCCAGCTTTTTTTTTGGGGGGGAGGGTAATTTAATTGGAGATCAGAGTCTCATGGACTGGCTTCAAACTGCGATCCTCAGATCTCATCTTCCTGAGTAGCTGGGAATATAGGCACGAGTTACCGGTGCCTGGACAGGCTCTGTATTTTATAGAAGAGGATCCACAGTTCTAACAGCAGATATCTGTCAGCAGTCACTGCTCACAGAAGAAACAGGAGGTGAATCCACTGTTTCACCCTTAACTCAAAGCTCTCTCCACTACTAAGCTCTATGTTCTTGGGGCTGTGATTCCAGAAGGAATCATTTTCCTTTCCTGGTCTACAGGTTATGCACTCTAGGGGGTGTAGAGAGACACATGGAATCCCTATTCTAGAGTGCTTATGGGATACATAAAGATGCCATCAGTCCTCTTGATCCTAAGCTTCTGAGATCAATAACCCTGACAATGAACACACCTGAGCATTTGTGCTGCTCTTCTTGCTGGGGAGCAGCACATCTGGCAACACAAATCTGTATTGGATGCCATTTACACTAGCACAATGTTCAGATCATGCCAGACAGAAGGCTTTCATCCTGTTAGCTCTCTTGCCATTTTGTGTCAGCATCAATTGAACATTCACTTGTGTCATGTGACACTTAGCAGATCACTGTTTTATTTAAACACAAACACACACACACACACACACGCACACACACACACACACGCACACGCACATGCACACGCGTGCGCGATCCCTCCCCTCCCCAACTGAATGCCTATCTTATCAAACCATACCATACCAGTACATTGGCTTTTGAATGTTACCCTGGCTTTGACCTTCCTCAGGGCACTGGAGATTTGTTTTTACACATCCCCTTTCCTCTCTACCTTGGACTCAGATGTCCCACCATCCCAGTACTTGGAGACTGAGGATCAGGTTGTGCTTAGCATTCATTCCTTCTTGATTCTAGCTTTTTCGTGTAGAGACGGAAGGAGTTTCATCAGCGCATGAGTCTTCCTAGACCCAGAGTGACTAAGGCCATTGGGAAAGTCACAAAGGGTATTAGAGAATCAGCTTACCCAATTAACTATCAGGCTTCTGGGCTTCCAAAGCTTCTCTCTCCTGCATCCAATCAGCCAGAGCATTTATGGCTCCTATCCATGATGCCTTTTTCCTCCCTAAGTTCTGTGACTAAAACACCCCCTCCCACTGCTGGCTATCAGCTTGGTGGGTGACACCTCTAGCCTCCCACCTGCTATCCTCTCCTTTTCCCCACACTGGGCTCCTGTCATCTATGGGGTGCAGTCATCTATTGGGGCAGTGCCACACTTCGTGGGACTCAAGTGCTCAATTAAGACTGATGAAGCAATCTCCCTGAGACAGCAGGCTGGAAGGTGCTTAGGGAGACCAGATACTGTATTCAGAAGTTGGAGAACAGAGTGTCTAGAGTGTCTCCCAGTTGGGTCATCTGATGCCCTGGTGTTCATATCCATGTGCCACCTAGTCTTGTTGACTTGCATCAAAATAAGCTGAATATAGGCAGAAATGTTGGGATCTCACTTCTGAGCTTAATTTTAAAAGGCTGTGCCACCTATCTTGGATTGGGGGTTCTCTTTTTCCCCCCTCTCTCTGTCTCTTTCCTCTCTTGGATCAGTTACCCTGGGATCAGCTGCTAGAGGCAGGCCACATGGAAAGGGACTGAAACTAGCCAACAATCATGTGAGTCAAACCTTCAGATGACGACAGCCCTGGCTGACATTTTGACTGCAGCCACAGGAGAGTTCTTGAGCCAGAGGCATCCAAATAAGCTCTACTTGTATATATCCTTGACCCACAGAAACTTCACGACAGTTAACGTTTGTGGTTTAAGTAGCCAAGTTTTAAAGGTACCTTGTTGTATGACAATAGATGACTGATTGGTATACTGATTGTTACACAGTACTGATTGGTTCACATGTGCTGTGGGAAGAACCAAGGATAGGTGCTACCTCGGGGCCTTAGGACAGGCCAGTGGACTCAGAGGAGGTGCTGTGGTCCCTGCCCTTTACAGGCTTGCTCAGAAGCACAGTCCTGGTGAAAATAAGAAGCTTATTGGTGTTCTGTCCCCATTAAATCCTACTCCAATCCCAGCTTCTCTGCCCACCTTTCTAACCATTCAGGTACTCACTGGATCTCATCTTTACATTCTCCTGAACACATCACTTGTCTTAGTATTTTGAAATTCATTTATTTCTTCCTCTAATACTTGGAGATGAGGGAACAAAAGAGTAACTGTTAGGTAGACAGGAATAAAAAGTGATGGACAAGCTGAGTGCTAGGGGCTCATGCCTATAATCCTAGCTGCTCAGGAGGCTGACATTTAGGGATTTCAGGTTGAAGCCAGTCCAGGCAGAAAACTCTATCCTCCAATCAAGTACCTCAGCCCTGTCCTCCCTCCCCCCCATAAATGTTGGAAGTAGAACTGTGGTTCAGGTAGCAGAACGCCAGCCTTGAGGAAAAAAAGCTCAGAGACAGTGTCCAGGCCCTGAGTCCAAACCCCAGGACAGATATTTACACACACAAAAATGCTATGGTCAGAACATGTAGCAGATAATATGTTGCATATCATAATGATTCTTGTTCTCACTGTGCCTCAGGCTCTAGTTCAAACACCATTCTTCCCATAATGTCCTAGGTTCCTGCTCAACCAATAAAAAGAGGCAGGATGGTACATGTTCAAGCCATCAAGTAATCAGTACAAAGTCCAAGGGACTCCCATATCTATGGGAGGAGTCTTGTACTATAATAGGACTTCATTGTATTCCTTGGGGGCCTGCTCTTCTGAGCATTCCCCCTACTTTCACTTTAAAATAAACTTACTCTGCTTTGAATGTGTCCCTGTTTTTTTTAATTTTTTAATGGGCAGGGAAAACAAATCTGTATCCCTAGATTGCATCAGAGAGTTCTTCCTATAGACCTAGGACTGCTCATAGGACATAGTTCTTCCTTTCAGATGTGGAAAGGTATTTTTTCCCTCACCTACATGTGTATACTTTGAGAGAGGACACTGTCTCTGCACGGTAGATCTCCTCACAATACCCAGGCCGAGTCAGATTCTATAGACTTGGGAATTGTGGAAGGGAAAATGGAGAATTGCCTATCAGAGACATTTATAATTACACAAAGTAACTGGAGAATGAGTAGCTGAGATTTTTTTCTTTTACTGACATCTATTTACCACCTACTGTTTGTCTAGAAAGAAGGTGGGCACTTTTCCCACACATTAGGTGATTTAATCTTCACAAATATTTGTTTGCGAGGCACATAAAGTTCCCATGTCACTAGTTAGTAAATCAAGGCTCAGAGAGATAACTTGTTTGAGTTGCAGAATCAAAATACGAGCCACTGCTGATAGAATATTATGAATTGACTCACTAAATCCTTCTCCAGCAAGCTAAGGTAACCCATCTAAGTTTACACTTACAAGCTAGGAAGTGGCAGAACCAGAAAAAGAGCCTGGGAACCTGACAGACACTGTGGTTTATAAGGATGTGAAGGTCTCCTGCTGTCTTAACCCACCCAACACAGTTCTTCCCATGTACAAGTGATTTCCTAATATCACCCTAATTTCCCTTGAGTCATTTTTATTTATTTATTTTTAATTAAAGAATTTATTTACATTGATTTTTACATCATTTTTCAAATGTCATGTTTAACAAATAAGTATTCAAGAAGGGAATCTCTATAAACAATCACTGACACATAGATTATAGAACATAATTAAAATTAACCTGAGGCTTACTTAATTCAACACCCTCCTTTTATTTTTGCCTCAGAAGTAAAGACATTCGAACTCTGCTAGGATCTTACATAAACACATTCATTGCCTTTCTTAATTGTTTGCAGGTCCAGTTATTAGGGAGATGTATGTAAAGAAAAGGAGAGAAGATATTACTACTACTACTGCTACTACTACTACTAATAACTAGTGACAAGGAGTTTTCATCACTGAGGCTTAAGTTTTGGGTTAAAATGAATCTAAACCCCCAGTCCTATGTCTTTTTTTGACAGCTGGGTAATGTGAGTTGGCAAGAAATGAGGTATCAGGTGGGAATTTAAGATTCAGAAGGCAAACTCCTCAGTTCTGAATTAACTTCCTTTTTTCTGTGGACACAGAAGGTCTATGTTTCTCTCCTCTCCTTCCCAGCCCCACACATGCTCTTTGATGCAAGTCAACATTCCTGCCCCACAATAGGTGTGATTGCTTCCCACTACGTTGTCATAGCAACACCCATTGCAGTCTGGAGGGTGGGGAGGTGGCAGCGGAAACAAATGAGTGGCCAATCAGGCTTTCCAGGAAAGTCTCAATCGTGACACACTGTTCACTGTTAACCGCCAGTGCTGTGTACAAAGATTAGTTGTAGGAGGACTCTGTTTATGGGGGCACAGTGATAGCCCCCATCTCCAACTGACCAAGAGACAGACAGACATTTTGTCAGTGTTAACATGAATTTGCTGACTGGTAGATTGTTGGTTAGTGGGAGAAGGGAGATAAACATCATCGATGGTCACTCACATGGAAAACATAAGACCCTTGAAAGCTGAAATAGTCACATGACTCATATGAATGACACATGGGGCTAATTCTTTCCTGTGTCAAGATAAGCCAAAGATCACAGAACCTAGAACAGCCATGGTCATGTGGTTCCTCTCCTGTCCCCCAGGCTTGAAACAGAAAGGTTCCATTGTCCAGATATCAATTAGGAAGGCTTGGCTCTTGTGAAAGATGCATTAGGCTTTCTAGGTTTTGTCCTGAGCAGCTGTGTGGTCCCTCTATTCAAAACAATGCTGCCTGTTCTTTCCTTTAGGACATGGGGGTGGGGGTCATTACAGCACATCCCTCACAGTCTTGTGACACCTGGCCATCAATCCTCTACACTGCCAGGATGGCACCACTGCACCCATCCCCATCTCCTTGTCTCCAGGTCTATGTTCTAGGGGGAAAATGGCAGGAATAAACTTCCAGTGGCCCGAGAACCAATCATGGCTCTTTGTTGTAAGACATTTCCCAACTCCTGTTTCTAACAGGTACTGAAAAGCTGTTTTTTTTTTGCTGAGAATCACTGACTCCTTGGTGTGGCCCATGAACTGACTGGAAACAGGATAAGAGTTAGGCATCACGGACTCCTCTGTTTTATACTGTCCTGTGTCCTTAGCCACTCTCTTCTGTTGTGGCCATCTTAGAAGCTAGGAAGGACTGGATCACTAGATAAACACATAAAACTGTAACAAGATTCCACTGGAGACAGTGGACTGTTAGACCACCTTTGATGCCACCTCTGACCACCTCTGAATGTGCCTGTGACTTGGGACTATTTAAACCATGTCCTCAATTCTCCCTATTTAACCTAAAGCAAATGTTTATATTGCTGCCTGAACATGGCTGAGGTGCCACCATCCCATGGCTGCCCCATGATAAATTCCCTCTTTGCCCTTCAATAAGTCCATTTGTCAATATGTCTATTTGGTGAATGGCTGGACCTAACATATGGGCCTGAGGTATGATAATTCCAGTGTTGTTTTTCTTTCTAGACAGTCACCATTGCAGTCCTCTCTGGAAATCAGGAAGTTGACAGCTTGGCACTCTATGTCTGTCTGTCTGTCTGTCTGTCTATCTATCTATGATGGTACTGTGGCTTAAACATAGGGCCTGAGTGCTGTCCCTTAGCTTTTGACTGCAGGCTGGTGCTCTACCACTTGTACCACAGCTCTATTCATTTCATTGATTATTTGGACATTTTGCCTAGGTTGGACTTTGAACTACAACACAGCCTCATCCTTAGATGACCTCTGAGCACAAGTGGACATGTCTCAGGCTCAGATTCTGAAGTTTCCTGCTTGTTCTTGTCCCAACACCCAGTGCCTGAAACTAAGCCCCTGAAGCTTTCTGATCAGGAGTAGGGAAACCAGCCAGCCAGAACAGGCCACTGAGGTTGACGAGAGTAATTAATCCTAAAGGTTACCAGTGTCTCTCCTGCTGGGGAGCAGGAATCCAATTATCCACAGTGACAACACCTCAGTTCCCAGGAGACACTCGTCTGCAGGGTGGCCTGACATCTGTCCACTCAAAACCCTCCTGACAAGTAACCCCCACTGTTGACCTCCCCCAGTGCCTAGCTAGGCTCAGACCTCAGCTGACCAGGCCATTATGTAGATCACAGGACAAAGGAAGGCTGGACCATGATGGTTTTCAAGGCCTCCTGAGAACAGCCTGCTTCCCCTGTAGGAACAGAGACAGGAGAACTGTTCATTTTTTCCTCCAGACCTGGATGATATATCAAAAGCAGGAGGGAAAGTAAAGCAATGAGAGACTCCAAATGAGTTTATTTGGTCATTAAATAAATATGCAAAGTTATGCAGATATGGAAATAGGCATATAATTTTCAATCAATTGTTCCTGCATCATGTGAAACAGACCTATGGTTCTGGATAAGGGGACTACTGGGAGAGAATTCTGGCTCTCTCTCCTCTACCATTCCAAAGATTGTAGGGTAGGGAGCAGAAGGGCTGGGAGGGAGTATGACATGCCAGATGACTTTCCCCCCCTCTTTCTATGTAGCTCTGGCTCAGACCAGGATAGGCTCCCACTTGTCCAGAATTTCTACTCTGGACAAAAGTGAAGAGGAAGCCAAGTCTTTTGCATGGCTGCCGCCAGGGAAAGAAATTTGACTTTTGTAATGCAAATTGGCTTCCTGGCTTGAAAGTACATGATTAAAATGATATGTTTCAATGTGGGAGCCAGACAGCAGATTTGGTATTAGAAAGCAGCAGCTGCTGCTTACGCACAGAAGTGTCTGCAAGGTGCTTGGAGGAGTAGGTAATGGAGTCTTTGCTGGGGCCCAGAGACCCAGGATTTTCTAGTCAGCATAGACCATTTAGGTGGGATTATATAAACCGAAACACCATCTGTGTATTGGATAACAAAGGCTGAATATTCTCCTTTCCTACCAAGGTAAATCCTTTAAGGCTCAGACTGACCATCCATTCATTCATTCAACTTTGCTGAGTACCAATTTCATTTATGTTCCAGGCACAGGAAAACAAGACAGGCAAGGTTCTTGATGTCAAGATGCCGATAATTTAGTGGGGACTTCTGACTATGGTCAAACACGGACTTACAGCATACAAAATATTTTGTGAAAGAATTATTTTCAAGGGGGGCTGGGAGTTTGGCCTAGTGGTTAAAGTGCTTGCCTAGCATGCACGAAGACCCGGATTCGATTCCTCAGTACCACATACATAGAAAAAAAACCAGAAGTGGTGCTGAGGCTCAAGTGGTAGAGCTCTAGCCTTGAGAAAGTCCAAGGACAGTGCTCAGGCCTTGAGCCCAAGCCCAGGACTGGCAAAAAAAAAAAAAAAGAATTATTTTCAAGGAATTAGGAGTTTGGCCTAATGGTGGAGTGCTTGCCTAGCATGCCTGAAGACCTGCATTTGATTCCTCTGTATCACATACATAGAAAAAGTCAGAAGTAGTGTTGTAGCTCAAATGGTAGAGCTTGAACCTTGAGAAAGCCCAAGGATAGTTAGTACTCAGGCCATGAGTTCAAGCCCCAGGACTGGCAAAAAAAGAATTATTTTCAAGTGTTGGATGATAATGGGCAGTATAGTATTACTATCCTTGGAAGCAGAGACTCAAACAAGGAATAGACCCTATAATTTTCCAATCTTACTGCTTTGACCCAGGCTGGGCCAGCACTGGGAAGGGAAACTCAAACAGAGTTTAGAATTCTTGGAGTTCAAGAAGACTGAGGTAGCTAGAATCATCTGGGAATAATACCAGAAAATATTCTGAAATGCTGAAAAGCACTTCTTACATCTTGGGCTAAATACTGACCTGTACACATGAGGAATAAACATCCAGGAACCTGGAGGAAAAAAAAAAAAACCACTACATGGGAGTGGGCCAATTTACAGAGCTTAAGTAGGGGGCTGGGAAGTTCATGTTCCTGTGGGTTAGGGTGGATAAACCTTACAATAAGTATTCAAAACATCAGCTGGAGTTCATAAATTTGTCAGCTAAGTACTAGTACTAAATCAGTCCTAAACAAAAGGCCAGGATCTACTGAACAGATCCCATTTATGTATGCCAGAACAAAGTCCAGTATTCTTTAAAAAATAATAAACTAGTACTCAAAGAAGTAAAATCCACTTCCCAGTACATTTAATAAATATAATACCAACTTATGCAAAAAAGAAAAAAAATGGCCAATTACCAGGAGAAAAATTAATTCCTAGGAAATGACCCAGGAAGGATGGAAATGATACAATTATCATACAAGAATGTTAAAACTACCATAACAAACATAATATAATGCTCAACAATGTAGAAGAAAATATGAAGAGGTAAAAATGGAATGTTGAAAAATGAGCCCTAATAAAGCTTCAAGAAATAAAAAACAATATGGTAACTGAAATGGACAAACAAGATAAGTGAGACTGATAGCAGATCGGACATATTTAAAGAAATGATCAGCAAATTGGAAAAGAAAAAAAATACAAACTAACAGCAATAAGGAATACCAAAAATAAGCTGGTGTGATCTCTCAAGCATGTAATCTTAGCCACTTGGAAGACAGTGACTGCGGGAATCAAGGTTTGAGTCTAGCCTGAGCATAAACATTCAAGACATTCCTTTCTCGACCAATGAGGGGATGAGGTGGAACTCACCTGTTGTTTGGCTATATGGGAAGCACAATGGCTGTGCCCAGTGGCACTTTCCTATCACCTCCAGCAAGACATGAGGTGGCACAAGTAGCAAAGTATGCCCAGACATAGAGCAAGACACTACCTCAAAAATAACGAATGCAAATTGGGGCCAGGTGTTTGGCCTACTGGTAAAGTGCTTTCCTAGCATGCATGAAGACAGACCCAGGTTTGAATCCTCAGTACCACATACACAGAAAAAGCTGGAAGTGGTAGGAAGGCTCAATGTGGTAGATCTCTAGCTTTGAGAAAGCCCAAGGACAGTGGTCAGGCCCTGAGTTCATGTCCCAGGACTGGCAAAAAAAAAAAAAAAAAGCAAAAATGGGTCTAGAGGTTTGGCTCAAGTGGTAGAGCTCTGCCTTGTGAGCACAAGGCCCTAAATTCAATCCTCAGTATTGCCAATATTGCATCAGAGCCCTGTAGACAATACAAGTAATCTAAATATATGTCACTGCAATCCCTTCTCAAAAAAGAGGCACAGAAAATAAATATTTGAAAAAGTGGTTTAAAAAGATAAGAATTGGTAAAAGCTATATTATAAGCCTACTGATTCAAGAAACTTATTGAATTCTCAGTAGGGCAACCAATTACTGGAAACCAGTAATAAAAAAGAAAACCTTGAGAGCAGCTAGTAGAAAAAGGACATTATATAGAAAGGAACAAAAGCAAGGTGGCAGACTTCATGTCATAAATTATGCAAACCAGAAGACAATGAAGCTTGCAAGCACCAAAAGGGAATACTGTCAACTTAGAATTCTATTACCAGAAAAAAAATCCATTCAAAAATGAAAGCAGAAAAAAATACTTTCTCAGATTAAAGTTGAGATAATTTGTCATCACCAGACTAGCCTAAGAGAAAGAGAAATGTTTAAAGAAGTTCTTCCATGATAAAAGAAATGATACCAGGATGGAAACTTGAATCTGCCCAATGGACAAAAGAAGGATAGAAGAGCATTATGAACAAACCAAAATACATTGTGTGTGTGTGTGTGTGTGTGTGTGTGTGTGTGTGTGTGTGTGTGTGTGTGTGTGTGTCTATTCTGGGCTTGAATTCAGGGCCTTGGTACTGTCTCTGAGTTTCTTTAGCTCAAGGCTAGCACTCTATCATTTGAGCCATGGCACCACTTTGGTCTTTTCAGAGTGGTAAGAGTCCTATGGACTTTCCTGCCTGGACTGGCTTCAAACCACAATCCTCAGATCTCAACCTCCTGAATATCTAGGATTACAGGCATGAGCTAACAGTACCCAGCTTTGAAACACATTTTTATTCATATCTGAAAATTTCTTTCTTTATCTCTCTCTCTCTTTCTTCTTCTTTTTTTTTATTTTGTTGGTAATGGGGCTTGAATTCAGGGCCTGGGCACTGTTCCTGTGCTCTCCAGCTCAAGGCTAGCATTCTACCACTTTGAGCCACAGCTCTATTTCTGATTTTCTGGTGGTTAATTGGATATATGAGTCTCCTGAACTTTCTTGCCCAGGCTGGCTTCGAACTGCAAACCTCAGATCTCAGCCTCCTGAGTAGCTAGGATTTATAGGCATGAACTACTAGTGTCAGGCCTGCCTGAAATTTCTTTTTAAAAGTTACTAGAGCAAAAAAATCTGCTGTATTCTGTAAAGAAAAATAAACCTTCACATTTCTATTTCCCCTTACAAAGGCCTTCAGGACATAAGATCTTATAGAATCTTTTTAAGAATGGGGAAGGGCAGGGAAGGTAGAATGATCTCTCAAAAGAATGGAAAGAAGGCCAGCAGTACTAAAGCCTTGAAGTCATAGGGACATGTTCAGAGATGGGAAAGATTTCATTGTGTATGTCCTGGAAGTCCGATGTAAAAATATTAGCTTTTGTTCTATCACAAAGCAAAGGAGACAGAAAACAGAATACCTAGTTTAAAATTATATATGAAGTAAATTAGTTTAAACCTTGGACTCTCCTAGCAGAGGTTCACAATAGGGCAAAACCTAGCTACGTAAGGCCATATAGGATGAGGCTAAAAGAATAGACCTCCAGAATGTAGAAATGAGCCATTTAATATGTGACTGTTGTTCTTAATGTACTCTGTTATTTCTCATCTCTTTTGTTGTCCCTTGGTTATCTCATATTGTTACATACAGTATCTTACCTTGTTATCTGATAGATTGTATATATATATATATATATTTATCTGTTTATTTGAAATAGGATAGGGAAGGGGAGAAAATAAGATGAGGGGAGGTGGTTGGGGAGGGAAATGGGGACAAAAACATGAGAAGAGGTAGCAATGATTGTTAAGTAATGCACCTTCTATCTGGCGAATATAATGTAACCCTTCTATTAATTACAATAAAAAAGAAATTGTATTCCTACATTAAAAAAGATTATATATGAAGTAATACAATACTATTTGAAGATAGACTTTGATATATTATTTATAACATGTTAAACCACAGAGTAATGACTAAAATACAAAATAAAGAGATATGGCTAATATACTGGCCACAAGGTTAAATGAAATGCTTAATACAAAACAAAGCAAAGAAGAAGATAGAACCAAAATATATATGGGATAATTAGAAGATAAACAACATGAAAGTATACCTAAGATACACTATATCAATAACTGTATTCAATATAGTCTAAAAATTCTATTAAAAAGAATATATATTAGATTAAAAGAATTAAAGCCAAAGTAACCAGAAACAAGTAAGAAAGATCAATGAAATAAAAAAAACCAGAAAAACAGAGAAATTCAATAAACTTAAAAGCTTTTCTTAAAAAAGGAGAAGAAATTAAAAAGCTGCTAGAATGATGAAGACAAAAATATTAGACATGGAAGACTATGGATTTAATACACTTCAAAAAGATAAGCATATATCAAATGCAACTTCATTCATGTCAACAAATTGGAAAATTCAGATGAAGTGGAGAAATTTCTGGAAAGTTATTAAATTCAAAACTACCAAAACTCAGATGAACAGATAAGCTTTATAGCCACAAAATAAATCATATTGCTACATAAAAACCTATTCACCAACCAAATATCAGGTACAAATGACTTCACTAATAAATTCTCCCAGAAATTCAGGGAAGAAATCATATCAATTCCATGCAAATTCTTCAAGGTGATTCACCATATTCATGGACTGAAAAAGAAAACCAATAGGTCTTTAATAAAAAAACTTTTAATAAAATGTAATATCTATTTATAACTAAAAAAGTCCTTTCTATTAGGAAGTGTTCTCAACTGGCAACAAAGGGCATCATAATTAAAAACTAACCAGTAATATCTCCTTTCCTCATTTCTATTCACCAATTCATTTAAACATGTACTGAAAATCTTGGCCAATATGATAAGGAAAGAAAAAAAGAAAAGCAAATAGTTTGGAAATTTGTTTCTTTCTAGGCTCCCTGTACAACTATGTAAAAGTCTCCTCTCCCAGGGGAGTTGCAATGGCTACTTGACAAGGATTGGAGCTACTATTTTACACACAGTAACTAGAATAGTTTCTGGCACCTGCTACATGCTCATTGTTCCCTATTGTTATCAACTGAAATGATGCCAAGATAGTGACTATGTTGAGAGTTGGGGGGGGGTATCTAGCCTATTAGAGTGGGAGTTATAAGAAAGAGCTCCCTCTTATCTCTGAGGCAATGGATGCTCACTCACATGAGAATGGGAAGGGCCACTACCGGACAGGACATAAAGGAACCCTCACATTTGCATTTCTCCTTAGGGAGAGCTTTGGCTGGGGCGAGAAGTGTGGTTTAAGTGGTAGAGCAACTGTCTAGCAGGTAGAAGGCCCTAAGTTCAAATATTCTTAATACAAAACAAACAAATCAAAACAAAAACAAGGAAAAGATCTTTGTAACACCAAATCTGAAATCCTTTCATGACCTTGGAAAAGGATATAGCAGGTCAATGACCCCTTAAAGTACTGGGAAGAAGCAGGGGACTCATTTCCTGAGAATTTAGTGATATGGCGTGAGATAGGTTAGAAGAGGGGGGCCTGGAAATTTGTCATGAAGACTTAAGATTTTATCTAAGTGCTTCATTTTGTCTCTTATTAAAGAGATACCCCCCTCCTCTTAGTCTAGATTAGATGGTGTCACTAAGCAATCTGGGAAAATTTATACATTATCAAATACAAAAATCACCAATTTAGAGTTTTAGTCAAACCTGTGCTGGAGTCTCTTCACCAACAGTCTTACCTAAGGATTAACCCAACAGAACCCAATGCCATTTCCCTACTGAAATGGCATCTTTGGGCTCAGTGTCGACATGAGTGCCAGTCTCTTGAAGGAGCTGGTAGATAATGAGAATAATGACGGCTATGTTAGGATCCCACCATGATCTCCCTTCTCTACTACCAACTTTTCATGATAAGCAGATGTCAAAGGACAGCTCTGCTGGCGAGGCCACAGGACCAGCATCCATTTGATGCTCTAGGAACAGGAAGTTGGGTTTGGGGACGGGGCAGGGGTACATATTCTACAGGAACCCTCCAGCCAGTTGCCAGAATACAGCTTTCACTTTCTGCTGATGTCTAGGCTGGAAATGTCACTCAGGACCTGGATTTGCAACTGATAGGGCAGAAATGGACCCCCTCAGAGGGCAGGGGCAGCAGCCCTACAGGCCAGATGTGCCTTCAAATCCTGACCCATGGAGAAGAGGTCGTCTTCCTACAGCCCGACCTCACACATTCCTCCAGCATCTCTGGGAAATAATCACACTCCCCGCACGGAAGAAACACAGTCAACAGAGTCTGGTTTCCTAGATACGCCAGAGGCTTCTAAAAATAGCCAGGCAATGACAAAGCAAATTGGCATATGGACTGCAAATAATTCCAGTACCAGCTTGCTTGGCAGGCTCGAGCCTCCTGGTGCTGGGCGCTGCCTCCTCTTCCCTCCCTGTTTCTCAAATCATTTCTCTTTACTGAACAGTCGAGGCCAGGAGTGAGCTGGAGGGGCAATCAGAGCCCAAGGAGGGCTGTCTGGGGGGGGGGCAATCTACCTTGATGAAGCCATGTCACTTCTCACCTACCCACCACATCCTCTGCCACTCCAAGCTCATGTCAATATCCACACCTGGTCCAGCTACCTGAAGGCTCAATGTGCCAACAAGCCCAGGCATCAAACTCCTTTCCCATTTCTCACCACAGTGGGACTGCCTTGACTTTGCTATTCTCCTCTCCATGGACAGTTAATAATATCTTATTTTGACCCAAGCCTACTTCAGAAGGGACACTTCAAGAACTCTCTCTCTCTCCCTCTCTCTCCTTCTCTCCCTCTCTCCCTTCCTCCATCCTCCTTCCATTCTCTATGCCCTGCATGATTCCATGTACTGACAGGCCTATGGCCTGAAAAGGGGATGGGGAAATGATTGACAGGATTAAAGCTCCTGCTGCATGCCAGCCACTCTGCTAAGTGATGCTCACAAGCTGTCTCATTTATTTCTCAGTCAACCTCTATCATGGCCCCAACAAAGTAGAGATTCTTATCCCTTAGCGTCTTGTTCTGTTACTCTTGCTATCTGTTAGTTCTGCAAACCAACTGAGAACAGCTCAGAGGTGCTGAGTAAGATATGCATGGTTGCAGCTGAGAAATGAGATGGCCTGGCACTGGTGGCTCATGCCTATACTTCTAGTTACTCAGGAGGCTGAGATCTAAGGAGGGTAGTGCAAAGCCAGCCTAGGCAGACAAGTCTGTGAGACTCTTATCTCCAATTAACCAGGAAAAGGTTGGAAGTACAACTGTGGCTCAAGTGGTAGAGTGCTATCCTTGAATGAATAAAACCACGCAAAAGTGAGATGCTAGGGTCAAGCCCTAATATCAGCAAAGGAAGTGGGGGGGGGGTGTAGGGGTGGACTTTGTTTTCACAGCCTGGGACATGAAGGTCCTGGACCCTTCCATTAAACCACAGCACCCCTCTAGCTGCTTACTCTTTAGTGTAGCTGGCGTTCAGGTCAGGCAGTTACTGATCCCCGTGCGATGCAGTAAGAGGATATGGCCGGGATGACCATTTGCAGAGGTAAAGACAGAGTATGGGGAAGATGAGGAGTGAGAGGGGCACAATGGTGGGAGGCTGAGACTACCCCTAGGGTACAGGGAAGAGAGCTGATCAGAAAGGTCTAGAATCAAGAGGTAGCAGACAAGCGGGCCCAGACTCTCTCTCTTGCTAGTGCCTCCCCTTGGCTGAGCTAGCCTGAATGCCTGGTATCGAGGAAGCACTGGAGAAGCCGCCAAGGACACTGAGAGACCAGAGGAACAAACAGAATGACCAGAGCCTGGAAGAAGTAAGGTATGCAGACAGATCAGAATAAACTCATCTTTGACGTTCAGAGCTTTTGAACTAGAGACAAATTCAGTCAGGGAAGGAAAAGGGACCAGAATGAGGAGAGGGACCATAAGCTTAGTCTGGATCCTTTAGTCTTGCATATTATTTCAAAAGTAATTTTGAAATCATCAAACTACCTAGGCCAGGTGCTGGTGGCTCAGCCCTGTAATCCCAGCGACTCAAGTGGTTGAGATCTCAAGAGCTCAGTTTGAAGTCAGCCATGGAAGAAGATTCTATGAGATTTTCACCAGTGAACCACCCCAAAGTGGAAAGGGAGCCATGGCTGAAGTGGTACAACACCAGTTTTGAGTGAAAAAGCCAAGTGTGAGCTTGAAGCCCTGAGCTCAAGCTCCAGTACATACACACAGACAGACATCATGGGACTGTAGCATGTCCTATTAAATCTGCAGTCACATCTTCTTTATGTTTGCACCCCCTGAGCTGAGCACAGCACATGATGACATGTACTACCTGTAGTTGAGGGAAACATCTTTCAACTCTTTTCTTTCCGGTTGCTCTTGAGAATACCAACTTCTGCTCACAGCAGGAAGCAGCGATCCTAACACAAATCCACCACGGAGGTGGGAAATAGGAGAGCTTACCAATAGGGAGTTATCTTTAATTCATAGAATGTGTATACCATGCCAGGGCCTCACAGGCACTATCTCTGTTAATGTTCACTTCGGCACAATGGGACAGACCATGCAACCATTCTCATCCTACAGGTGGGGAAATGGAGGCAGGCAGCGATTGCTGAGCCAGCCTCTCATCCTGCCTCATCTGGTTTCCAGCTAGCTCCAGCTTGGGAGGCAGTAGCAGAAGAGTAGAAGGCAGAGGAGAAGAGACCAGGATCTCTCTCTCTTCCTCCTGCCTCCAGACAGGATCACGTATTATCAGACTTCTCTGGGGGATGCTGGTCCTGTCATGCAGCCTCCCCACATCTTAATGGTCTCCAGGAGCTCAACCCACCTTCAATTTGGCTTCTCCTTCCATCACCTGGTCACCAATTCTCTGCATCGTTTCACTCCAGAGACCACTATATAGCTGAGTGGGGCACTGGTAGCTCACACCTTTAATCCTAGCTACTCAGGAGGCCAAGAGCTGAAGTTCATAGTTCCAAACCAACCTAGGCAGGAAAGTCCATGAGACTTTTATCTCCAATTACCCAACTGGTAAACTGGTGCTGTGACTCCAAGTGACAGAGTGTTAGCCTGGAGCAAAAGAGCTCAGGGACTATTCTTAGGTCTTTAATTCAAGCCCCATGACCTACAAAAGAAAAAAAAATAGCAACAACAAAAACAACAAAAAACCCTTTACTTTCCTCATTCAGACTTGAATTTTGATAGAGCCATATGCAGATCACTGTCCAGGCCTCCACTGTGGTCCATGACAGAGCCAGAGCTGAGTAAGTGTTCTTTACCACTTCACTACGTTTTTTTTTTGTTTTTTTTTGTCAGTGTGGGCACTGAGTTCAGGGACTGAGCACTGTCCTTGGGCCTCCTCAAGGCTAGAGCTGTACCACTTGAGCCACAGCATCACTTTTGGCTTTTTTCTATATATGTGGTACCGAGGAATCGAACCCGGGTCTTCATACATGCTAGGCAAGCACTCTACCACTAGGCCAAACTCCTGGTCCCCACTTCACCACTTTCATCTGCTGCATCTCAAGTTAGGTAGTACTAAAGCCCCACCTTCTCATTTTACTGAAATCCAGAGAAGATCAGTGATGCACTGAAGGCAACTCAGTCAATGGCTAGTTTATAAGCCCGACTGTTCCTAGTGATGATTGTTCCTTTTTGTACCATCATTTCTCTCATTGCTCCCTGGTGTGTGTGTGTGTGTGTGTGTGTGTGTGTGTGTGTGTGTGTGTGTGCCTGTGCATTTGTGTATGTGTGTGTATACACTGGATTTGGAACCTAGGGCCTTGAACATGCTAGGCAAGCGCTCTGCCTCTGAGCTACATGCCTAGCCCCCTCTCCCTGGCTTTTGGTAGAAATCTCAGCTAATTTTCACTGCTAACTTTCCCTCTACTAACTCTCTCTCTTTGTCTAGGAGCAGAAAGAAACATCCTGGCCTCTCCTTGCCGGAGCTGTTAGGGAGATCAGCAGGATAGGCTGGGCTCCTAACTCCTGAAGAGAGCACCTGCATGTCTAAACAGGAGGCCTGGCAGTGGTGGTGCTAACAGAGAAAAGCCTCTGGTCAAGCAATGATTTGAAAAAAAATCTAGTTCCTGCCACAGCAGGAAGTGTTCTCTTCTGGGAGTAGCTGGAAATCTCACTCAGAGGTTTTCCTGTCTCCAGCTATGTGTTGTTCAGAAGCCAGGACATTCTTCCAGGCTGTCTTGATTTTTCCGAGATGGTCACTTGGAAGGTGCTGCCATTTATGAACCTACCTACACCACAGCACCATCTCTAATTCATGAGTAGGGCAGTGGTGGCAGGAGGGAAAGAGGCATTGAGAGTAGCTGCCTGGAATCTCTGCCTTAAACTTAAAAGTAAAATTGAGATTCAAGCCAGATCCTGTGCAGATTTCAGTTAGAACATTAAGAGAGTAGATACAGTACAGTTAGAAGCACAAGGATTTTTCCTACCCACCAGATCATTGTGTGCTGACAGCATTGTTGAAAACATAGCAGTGGTCATTCCTGTCTATCCACCCATCATCCATCTATCCATCCATCCATTCATCCAGTAAATGCCAAGTCTACTTCATTATTAGATTGAGTGCTTCTAGCCAAGTTGTCCAAGTGGTAGTGGCTCACGCTGTAATTATAACTACTCAGAAGGCTAGGATCTGAGGGTCACAGTTTGAAAACAGCCCAGACAGAAAAGTTCTTGAGGTTGTTATCTCCAATTAACTAGTGGAAGTGGAAGTGTGACTCAAGTGTTAGAGTGCCAGCCTTGAGAGAAAAAAAAGATCGAGTACTTCTATATCAGAGAGTTTAGGTTCAAATTACACTGCTTCTCCTTACTGGCTGTGGAACTTTGGAAAAGATACCAAACTACTCTGTGCCAATAGCTCCCTTTAAGTGGGGCTTAATCAATTTATCTTATAGGTAGTTAGAAATAATGAAATTAATATATATATATATGTAAGGTCTTGGAAAAATACCTGGACTACAGAGCATATCTGAGACCTTGCTAGATTTAGTTTGGCTTTAAAATCAGATCTGAAGTTGATTTCTGTATCTTAGTAGCTGGGCAGCTCTAGGGAAGGTGCTTGATCACTCTGAGTCATGGTTTCTTTACCTTCAGAAGAGAAGCATTCTCTGCTTTATAAGATAGTTGTCAGTATTCAATGAGATGGCAACATAAGCTATCCAATAAATGCTTACTGAGTTTGTTTTTCTGCAATGGCTTTGTCCTTCAGGCCAACGCCTAGGGATAAGCCAGGCTCAGGCTCTGGCCTGGTCCTGTCCTAGCACTGTTCTCAACTTGTGACCACCTCTCAACACATCCCCTGATACTCTGCAGTTCAGCCATCACAACTCAAGCCTCTCTGGACCTCTGGCATGCCAAATGGTGCCGACACAGCTCACTAGAGCAGGGGAGTCTGGTGAGTTCCAGGCACATGGCAGACTACCTGCCTGCTTTGCCCCACTGGTATTGACACCCATCTGCAGGTGGGGCTGCAGCCAGAGGGCTGAGACACTGCCAACGGTCACATCCTTAGTTTGCTCTGTGTCCTATCTGTCCACAGTAACATCCTCTGCTTCTCTGGTTGGTTTCAAGCATTATCCCACTGGAACCCCGAGCTTCAGATCTTGCTTGTTCCTCATCTGTGTCTAGCCAGGAGTTCAGATAGGAATCCATCCCAGGTTGCCTAGAAGAATGGCCTGTGACTTTGTTTGTCTTTCCTTAGGGTTCTGACCTCAGGTCCTGGAATTCCTGAGAAACCTCTTGAAAATTCATTTCTTAATTTTTATTTTACTATCTTTAAGCAGTTTTACAAAGGGATTTCAGTTTAACACTTGGTGAATACAATGCATCTTGATCATCTTCCATTGTCCCCCCTCCATCTCTCCCAACCTTGCCCATCCCTTTGGCAGCTCATTCCTATATTCAAAGAGACTGCCTGTATGTTCTGTGACAATGGTAAAGTCAGCAGGGTTCTCAGATATCTTCAGCAGCTCTTTTAATAGAGAGTAATGAAAGGTTGGGACACAGGTATGTGGGGACCTCCATACTGAGAGGTAAATGATCTTTTTCAAGAAATGTGCAGGTGTATGTGTGTATGTGTGCCAATCCTGGGGCTTGAACTCAGGGCCTGGTAACTGACCCTGAGCATTTGTGCTCAAGGTCAACCCTCTACCATTTGAGCCACAGTTCCACTTTCAGCTTTTTTGGGGGTGCTCAATTGGAGATAAGAATCTCACAGACTTTCTTGCCCCAGCTGTCTTCAAACCATGATCTTCAGATTTCAGTGTCCTGAGTAGCTAGGATTAAAGTGTGAGCTGCCAGCACCCCACTCAGCTATATAGTGGTCTCTAAGTGAAACTTGACCGCAGAGAATTGGTGACCAGGTGATGGAAGGGGGAGAAGCCAAATTGGAGGTGGGTTGAGCTCCTGGACACCATTAAGATGTAGGGAGGCTGCATGACAGGACCAGCATCCCCCAGAGAAGTCTGAAATGTATGATCCTGTCTAGAGGCAGAAAGAAGAGCGAGAGAGATCCTGGTCTCTCCTCCTTCTGCCTTCTAGTCTTCTGCTACTGCCTCCCAAGCTGGATCTAGCTGGAAACCAGCTAGGATTGCAGGTATGAACCACTGATGCCTGGTGAGGAACACTGCTTCGGGGGCCTTGGGCAGATGCCAAATGTGCGCACTGGCAAGGGCCACTAGCGTATCCCTCATCTGGCTGTTCTTTGCACATGTGCAGTCACAAGCAGATGACTGTTATCGGTGTCACCACAGATAACTGTGCATCATGCTTCCCCACCTATCTATACCCATCCCACAAATCCTTGCTATGACCCTATGTGCCAGGCACTGAGTGCCATGCTGTGGAAGTAGGAGTGATGACATAATTTCATCTCTCTTAAGAGCCCATAACCTGGAAGGGAAGACTATTATATACAAACAAATTAATTGTGGTAGTGTTTACTAAGTGCTTCAATAGAGTGGTAAACACCATGCTTGGGGACCATGGAAAATTTGGGGGTAACACTAGACTCTGTAGAAAACTCAGGAGGGGCTAAGGCTGGGACTGCATAGATTGTCCAAGAGCACTTCTTGTGAGCACTAGTTTTCTTTTGTGATTATTAACATGTGCACAAAAGGTTAAGCCACGGGCTGGAAGCCTCAGCCCAGGGACTACTCAGAGACACAGCAGGGTAAAGCCACCAAGCTGAGCAGCCAAAGGCCCCTTGTGCTTAAAAAATTCCTCTACATCAGGACTTTGTTAGCCCGCAGGCCAGGAAAGTAAGCTCCTGGGTGGCCTTGGTCTGGGAGTGGCAGAGGCTGGAGGTCTTCGGCTTTAAGCTACTTAAGAATATGATGCAGTTAAGAAATGGCAACCTGAGCATGGGTACTGCTGGATCACACCTTTAATCCTAGCTTCTCAGGAGGAGGCTGTGATATGAAGCCAACCCAGGTAGAAAAGTCTGTGAGACTAATGAACCACCACAAAGTAGGAAAAGGAAGTATGGGTCAAGTGGTAGAGGGCTAGCTTTGAGCAAAATTGCTAAGGGACGGTGCTCAGGCTCTGAGCCCCAGTTTAAAAAAAAAAACAGACAAGAGAAAAAAACAAACAGAAAAAAAGAGAATAAAAGAGAAAAGAAAGAAAGAAAAAAAATAACAGCCTGACCTGACCTGACCTATCTTTCCTTTAAACCCGGGCTCTTTGATTCTTTAATTTCCTTGGAAGAGAAAATGTTCAGCTTGTACCCATGACCCTAGGATGGGGTGGGGGGAAAGGGGACAAGAGCCTTTTCTTTGTGACTCCTGTTATATGCTCCCTGTGTGTCTGCGAAGGACCACTTCTAAAACCAATCTGCTGAGCTCAGCCAATGGCTCCATATCTTTGGCAGCTTCACATTCCAGGGCCCAGCGTTAGAGGTCAGCTGTTGCTTCAGCCCCTCCTGAAATGCTTCCATGACCTCTGTGGTCAACTAACGGGCAGGAATCCACACATAGCAAGGACAGAGCTGCCGAGGGCCCTCTCTGAACCAGGGCTATTGGCCATGCCTTTATTTATGGCACAGGCTGCACCAGCATTCAGAACCCCACCCCCACCCTGGAGTGGGTACCCATATGTGTTGGGTACTGTGAAATGTACTGATCAAGAGCAATGGCAAACATGGTCATTCACTGGCATCACTGACAAGGTTCTCTGGAGGATGAGGTCACCTCTGGATCAGGCAGCTGAGTCATGTTCTGGATGTTGTGAGGAGGGAGACAGGAGAGCCCCACTTGACCTGGAGATGAGATGGCTTCACAGAGGCCAGCAGAGCCCAGAAATCCCAGCCAGGCTATGTGTTCCCTGCCTGGACTGGTACTCAGCAGGCAAGGATACCAGAGTCCTTCCCCCCTCCCTCTTATAATTCCAGAGTTTGAACCCAGAGCCTCACCTACCAATACTCCATCACTGAAGCTATTCTCTCAACACTTTTTTTTGTTTTTTTGTTAATTTTTTTTATTGTAATTAGTAAAAGGGTTACATGATATTTGCCAGATAGAAGGTGCATTAATTCACATACATTGATACCCTTTCACATGTCTTGGTACCCATTTCCCTCCCCCCCCACACCCCCCACCCGTCTTGGTTTTCCCCCCTTCCCTATCAAATTTCAAATATCCAAATACAAATAAATTCAATCTATCAGATAACAAAGTGAGATACTATACCAATATGAGATAACCAAGAGACAGCAAGGGAGATGAGAGACAACATAGTACATTAAGGACAACAATCATTCATTATATGGCTCTTGTTTCAATATCCTGGAGGTCCTTTCAATTAGCTTCACATTATATGGCCTTATGTATCAAGATTTTGCTCTATTGCAGATCTCTGCTAGTAGAGCCCAAGGTTTCTACTGATTATGATGAATGAGGGAAACCATTGAGCCTAAGTTCCTTTGAGTCTGGCTTACTTCGCTTAATATGATTTTTTCTAAGTCCTTCCATTTCCTAACAAATGGGGCGATGTCGTTCTTTCTGACAGCAGCATAGAATTCCATTGTGTACAAATACCACAACTTGTTGATCCACTCATCAACTGAGGGACATCTATGCTTATTAACAACCTCCCCCACAATACTGTAAGTTCCATGAAAGTAGGACCTAAGTCCTTCCTCCTAGAATAGGACAGAATAAATGTAACTGTATACTGAATGAATGAGCAGCTGAATGATGAAATGAATGAGGGCCATCAAAACTGCCATCCTACTTTCATAGCCAGAATTTCCACATCTGCTTTCTTCCCCTTCCCATCTCCCTAATTTTCTAATGCTAAGTTAGAGAGAAATAGTATAATCAGGCTGCATAAAATACCAGATGTTTACAGAGAAAAATACAAGCCTGATGCCTGTAGCTCACACCTTTAATCTTAGTTACTTAGGAGGCTGAAATCTGAAAATCAAGGTTTGGAGCCAGCACAGGCAGAAAAGAGTGTGAGGTTCATATATCCAACTAATGAGCAAAAAGCTGGAAGTGGAACTGAAGTTCAAATAGTAGAGCACTAGCCTTGAGTGAAAAAGCTAAGGGAGAGTGCCCTGGTTCTGAGTTCAAACCCTGTACTGGTACAAAGAAGAAGGAGAAGTTGAGAAGGAAAAGAACTGACTACATGTAAAGCTAAGAAATGGCTTTACTTAGTGTCAACTGGCCTGGACTTAGTCCCTTAAACATACTCAGTCAGTTCCTATCATAATGTAATTGTTGCAATTTGCAGGACAGAAAACTGTGGTTCAGAATAGCGAGTCACATATGGTCCCAGCCCAAGCGGCTTGGTTTCATAACCCATACCTCTAAGTACTTTGTTTTATAGCCTCCCAGCTTCTTTTCTTTCTCCAACTCTTGTATCTTCCCATTGCTTCTTGGTTGTGGGTACTCCAGCTAAAGGCGTCCTCTCCCCCCGCAACCCCCCCTCTCCAGTACTTGGGCTTAAACTCAGGAACTGGACATTGTTTCTTAACTATTTTGTTCAAGGCTGATACTCTACCCTCTTGAAATTCAACTCTACTTCTGGCTTCTTGGTTAATTGGAGATATGAGTCTCATGGATTTTTCTGCCTGAGATTAACTTTGAATTGTGATCCTCAGATCTGAGCATTCTGAGTAGCTAGGATTACACAGGCATGAGCCACTAGTACTCAGCCCAAAGGCATCCTATGTATCCTAGGTATCAGTTCAACAGATAAGTATTGGGGGTTTCAAATGGGCCAGGCACTGTTGGATGGTGATTGTTCTGAGAAGGTCTTTTCCATCTTGGCACACGAACACTCCCATAGGAAGTTAGTTCCATTCCTTATTTATTTAGGTCACAGTATGAAGTACTCTGCTTATATAGCTTCAGGCTCTACTACTGGAATTGGAGTACAATCTGGCCTAAACATCATTTGGAAAGGGGACCAGCTCTCCCATGTGGAGTAAAGGGGAGGCTTCCAGAGATTTTTTTTGGTGTGTGTGGGGGTCAGTTGTAAGGCCTGAACAGCCTGGGTGCTGTCCCTGAGCTCTTTCACTCAAGGCTAGTGCTCTACCACTTTGAGCCACAGCTCTCAGTTTTCATTTTCTGGTTAATTGGGAGACAAGAGTCTCATGGACTTTTCTGCTTGGGCTGGCTTCGAACCTTAGTTCTCTGCCTACTGAGAAGCTAGGCTTACAGGTGTGAGCCACAAACACTTAGTTTCCAGAGGTATTTTATTAGGCATCATTCCTCTATCTCATCCTCTTTCCCAGTCTTCCTTCTTCTTTTCCTCCTTCCTTCCCACTGATTACAAAATGCTTTATATATACTATTTTCATTTACATGCCTAGCTTACCATTTATTCCTAATTGTTGTGCAGTCTGAAATAATTATACACACCATTAAGGATAAATCAGGGTAACTATGCAGATTTTTAGTTAACTTCTATACCAAATGACTTGAGTGTGATTTATCAAAACACTTTGTGGTTCCCAATTCACTCAGTGGAGTTGTAGGGAAAACTGCAGTGCCACCCTGTTCCTGCTTTATAATTTTTCATATGAACAATACAAGAGAGGCAGTAGTAGGAATAGCTACAATTTATTGAGCAATTATATGTGCTTCACACTGTTATGCAGTTGTGTACATTGCATAGTTTGAACCTTATGACGTTCCTATCATTAAAAATGAGGCAGATGAGTTAGGGAGCTGGAGTTTCACGCCTGAAATCCAAACTTCTCAGGAGGCTAACTTCTGAGGATTGCAGTCTGCAGTTTGAACCCAGTTTGGGCAAGAAAGTCCATGATACTCTTATCTCCAATTAACCACCAATCAGCTGGAAGTGGAGTTGTGGCTCAAGTGGTAGAGCACCAGCCTTGAGTGGAACTAAAAGACAGCACCCAGATCCTAAGTGAAAGTCCAGTACTGAAGGTCAGGCGCCCACACATGAAGTATGTGAAACACAATGTTTAAGGAACACATTTAAGTAATCCACCTGCTGACTGTTAGGTCAAGGGCTGAAATCTAAGTATGTGAGTGCTAACATCCTGCTGCTTCACAGGGTTCTGACCCACAGAGGGCACAAGATGTCCCCTGGGGGACATGGAGAGCCATCTAGTTCACTCTTTTCAACATTCTCCAGAGAAGAAAATCACTCTAGAAGGATGTGATTTCCCTAGCCAGGCTTAAACAGACCTATGCAATGCCTCATCCGATGCCCTGGTTTGAGGTTGCTTCTGGATGAGGGAAGGGCTTCTGGATGCGTGCTCAGCCCTTGGGAGGGGATGCAGAAGTACACACCTGGCTGATCATCAACACATAATGACCAAGAGCAGTGCTTTGTTCCACTTCTTTATGCTGGCTTGCTTTGTGCCACCTCCTTCTGGAAGATGCCTGGTATCTTTCTCTTCTGTCGTGTGTGTGTGTGTGTGTGTGTGTGTGTGTGTGTGTGTGTGTGTGTGTGTGTGTGTGTGGTGTATGTGTGTGTTGGTTATGGGGCTTGAACTCTGGGTTAGGCCCAATTCTCTAGCCTTTTCACTCAAGGGTGGCACTCTACCACTTGAGCCACAACTCCATTTCCTGCTTTTTGGTGGCTAATTAGAGATACTGGAGCTAGCCGGGGCTAGCTTTGAACTGGGAACTCCAGATCTCAGTTTTCTGAGTAGCCAGGATGACAGGCATGAACCAGCTGCACCTAGCTGTCCTGTCTTTTTTTTTTTTTTAAACTTGCATTTCCCTATAGTTCTTCAATTATTTTCCCTCCAAATTCAACAATAAGCATTTGTTGAGTATTTACTGATAATTTTATTAGGCATTTTATCTCCATTTTCCCACTTATTCTTCACTGTAGTTCTATGATAGAAATGATCATTTCCCAGCTAAAACCCATCAGATCGCCTGTGGGTAAAGGATGTACCCAAAGTCACAGAGTGGGTGATGTCACCGTGGGATCCAGGGCCCAGGTCACCTGATCTCAGAATTCTCAGCTTGATCTTTCTGACAGATCTCTCAGTGTTACTTACTGGCCAATACATCTTTGAGAAGCAGCCAAAGCAAGCATCCAAGGCTTTTGAGCCCCAAAAGTCAAAGTGGCTCCAGAGCTCACTAAAAGTTTTGGTGCTTCCAACAATATGAAGACTAGAGGGACTGGACCAGGTTCTAAGGAGTGTCTGGGCAGAGCCTACAGGTTCTGATGCTGGTTCCACATCTGTGAAGCAGGAAATGGACTTCTCAGGCCACAAGTGTTCTCCCATGCTTGTTTATTATTAGACTTAGCAACAGGCAGGGAAGATGAGCAGATCAGGCTACTTCACTTAGAGCTGGGAGACAGCCCAGTTCTCTTCTCTTCTCCCTTCCCCTCCCTTTCCTTCTCTGCCTTTTCTCCCCACTCTCCCCCTCCTCTTCCGTCTTCTAGCTATCTTCCAGATCTACCAACGGGCCTTTCTTGTTTCCTCCCATCGGTAGTTATCAATGCTTTCCAAGGGCTCACAGAATGAGGTGCTCTCATCAGGGCCGTGGAGACCCACAGACTGAGCAGCGGTAGAGAGTTCACTCAACTCCAGAAACTGCTGTCTATTCTCATACAAGGCTTGAATTCTAGACCCTGGTGCTCCCATGCCAGGCAGAGGAGCCATTGCTTGAAATCCATAATGGGAAATCCTTTCCTGAACAGAAAGAGCCATTCAGTCCAGAAGGGCAGGGTCAGGAGTATGACTGGCGGCCAGTGTCCTGAGCACTGACACCATCACAGAAGAAAGGGCAGGTTTTTCAAGTCCTTAGAGGCAGAAGAGGGAGCCCAAGGTAGACTCCCAAGGATGAAAGGTGAATGCAAGTTTTGACATATGATGGCCTCTAAGGCCCCAGGGAATAGGCTCTAGTCTCTTTTCTGACCTCACCTCCTAGATGTCCTGGGCCTGCTCCCTCTGGAAGGTTCTTCCTCCCAGTGCATGGAATGGCTTATTTATTCTCTTTCCTGAGATTGTTGTTCCGTGTGTGTGTGTGTGTGTGTGTGTGTGTGTGTGTGTGTGTGTATTTTTGCTTTGGTTGTGCTATGGTTCGAACTCAGTGCCTCATGCTAGCTATGCAAGGGCTCTGCCATTTGAGCTTCTTTTAGTCTTCTTTACCCAGCACTACTACTCTACGAGGTTTTTCCAGCTTATATATCTCTGGGTTATCATCACATTGGGAAGCCCTGGGGTAAGGACTTCATTCCTCTCCACACAGAATTATTATCAGGTCAAGTCTGCCATGGAGGAGCTCAATAGATGTCTGTGAAATGAACAAGTAGCACAGTGGGAAAGAGGCCATCATGCAGTAAAGAGGACATGTACCCCCCGTGAGCTCAGCTCTCCAAGAAGACCCCTCTCCAAAGCATGTCTCTCCCTGTGCTCCAGAAACATGAATCCCGGTCCAGGACTGCTGTCTAGCCTTATAGAGAGAGAAGGAAGCAGTAATGAAGCTTGGCTAAGGCAGGGCCAGGGTCTTGGTACCCACTCCTGGGTGGCTCCAGAAGGCATTTTGATTGGTTAGGAGACAACTTCCCACTTGAAATGTATTTGCATAAGCAGAGGCTAAGCTGAGTTTCCATCGTTTTGGTTACTCCTGGACCCACAGAGACCCTTCTGAATGAAGAAGCTTCCCAAGGTAGTGAATACTCAGAAGAGAAGATGAGCAGAGATGAAAAGTGACCCAGGACAGCAGGAAAACCCTGAGAAATCACTTTTGATAAAAGCCCTTCCTGGGAGCAGTTGCTGAAGGCTAGGACAGCCCCTGGTACCCACTTCCCACCCTGTGAGCCTGATGCCAGGAGGGGAAATCTCTGCTCCGAAGACGTGACTGCTTCAAGCAAGAGGTAACCAGCCTGTGATGGCATCAGGGTTAACAGAGCCTCCCATAAACTTGGAATCTGGATGGCTCTGGCAGCTGCAGTAAAATCTAAACAGTCTTTCCTGTGGATTTTTCTGATTAATGCAAATTTGTTTTGCTTTGCAAATTGGAAATCAGTTGCAAGCACCTGGTGTAATAATTCCAGCAGAGAGCTGAGAACCCTTAGGGGAAACCAAGGATTCTCACACCAGCCCCCAGCCTCACTGAGCTCACCCACCCCATCCCACCTCCGTCCCTGGGAGGCCCAACCACCACCTCTGTCCTTGCTTTGGTTTCCCCCACCTCTCAGTAAACTGCTCCCCGTGGAGGATGCCAGGCAGTCTTTCTGCACCCCAAGTGGTTCCCACTAGTGAATCCCATCAGCATCCTTCCTCATAGATGGAGGTGACAGGGACAATCACGGAAGCCATTCAAGTCCTTTGTCAGAAGCCCACCGGGGGGCATCATTATCGTTAGAGGACTGCTTCATTTTTCAGCAGGGAAACAGCCAGCTGAGCCTGGGAGGAGGTGTGGGTCCTGGTTAAGAAGGTTCCTCTCTTCCATGAGCTCCTCCCACTCAGCAGGAGATAGGGGAATTACTGGTAGGGATGGCAGGTGACAGGTGACCTCCGCAGGGACTCCATAACTGAGAGTCCCATCCTGCCTAGGCCTCAACCTCCCAAAGCTGAGTTCTGGAAGCCAATAGTGGGGCGGGGGGAAGGACGGATGGGGGAGAAGAAGAGGAGCACTTGGCTACCTGTCCCCTCCCCGACCAGAGGGAATTACATTGTTCATTCAGCTCCCAGGCAAGTGGGGAGGGAAGTTATGAACAGCCGCTTGCTTCCCCTTCCTCTGCAACGCAATTTAAACGCCAGGAGACAGAAATGCTCTGGAAATCCAAATTAAAATGTAGTCCTGCAGAAACCGTGCACCCAATTAAAGTAACCCAAGGCCTATTGTCCTTCTGCTAAATTTAGAAAACGCTCAGGTGTGTCTGAGCACAGATATTTTTAATACAGATTTAATCATATTTTGGGTTTGGAGAAGAAGCTAATTAGGTAGGCAGATATAGAAAGGCTGCCGGAATGAGGGACAAAGAGGAATGATTTGATGTAATTCACTGTTTTGGGTTCCTTTTTTATTTTTTCTCTCCAAAGCAGTTAAGTTGTGTTGGGCTTGGGTTTTGTACTCATAGCAAAGTGACTTGAAAATGGAGGTGAGTCCCGTGCTGGTACTCAGATGGCTGAGACAGTTTGAAGCCAGCCTGGATAGAAAAGTCCCTGAGATATTAATCTCCAATTAACCACCAAAAAGCTGGAAATGGAATCATGGCTTAAGTAGTAAAGTGCCAGCTTTGAGTGGAAAAGCCAAGCATGAGACTCTGAGTTCAAACCCCAGTACTGGCATGCGCATGCATGCACATACAAAAGGAAAGGAAGGAAGAAAGAGAGAAAGAAACAGAAAACAGAAGTGGTAACACACAAGAAAGCTCCATTTAGCTGTCAGTGAACTCTGGCACTGCAGGGGACACAGAAACAGTTGCATACCCACCCTCCCAGTTTGTTGCACTAAGTCACTGGGGCCCAGGGCTGCAGGCTTTCCCTGGGGCTAGAGCATTCCCACAGGTGCTCTGCAGAAAGGTACAGTAGTGTCCACTGAATGGTGGCAGGCTGGGTAACCAGGTTAATGGCTGACCCAGTGAAGCACCAAACAAGCCCCGCTGGGGTGTGGGCAAGGATTTCCATCTGCTACCCTTCCTAACCTTGGGCACTGGCTCACCCCTAGTTTTCAGCTTTCCCCCAATTCCTCTCAGTGAGACAGAAAATAGAAGCCCTGGTTTTTATTCAGCTGAGTTGTCATGTAATTGACCTCATGACTCAAAAGCCTCCTTAAGCCTTGATTTCTGCCCCTACAGCCTGGTGATTCTGGTCCTTCCTTTTAATATAAGGAAGTCTTGTCATGTCAAGACTCAGTGTGGGCTTTCTGGAGCAGCAGAGGCCAGGGGCCATGGAAAGGTTCATACCCAGGCAGCGTAGCTCTGGGGCTAATAAAGATCCTGACACTGAAAGTATGTGCTATTTGAACCAATGTATTGGCTTTTTAGGGGCTTTTAATCAGCCTCTGTCCTGTCTGTGAAATAAAGTTCAGCTCCCCAGTAAAAAAAAGAGGACTTAAGTAATTACTCAGGTCCCTTGTTCATGTTCAAGAAGGAGGAATACAGGAAGGATAGACTGGAAACTGGCTGTCTGTAGGGGTGAGTGGAGTAGAGATGGAAAATAAGGAGTACTGAGAACAGGGAAGGGACACAGGGAAGTTAGGGGCTTCTTTGAGGACCCTTTTTGGTATGACCTTGACTCTCATAGCCTTTATTATGTTTTACATAGCTTTAACATTACCCAAAGGAAAAAAAAAACACAAACCGAGGGATATGGAGGAAGCCTCCATCTCTGCTTCAAGAGAAAAAATAAAAAAAAACCCTCAGCTCCCTGTGAGAGCAAATACTCTTGTCTTTCGGGAACATAAAGGAAAAGGACAGCCCGCTGTTTTCCTCATGTGGGAGGAAAGCAGAGATTCTGGAGCCTGGCTTCAAATTCTAGCTATCCCATTCACAGGCTGTGTGTCTGTGAACAAGTGGCTTAACTTCTCTGGGCTTCAGTTTCCTTGTCTGTCTGTCTATCTGTCTGTCTGTCTATCTATCTATCTATCTATCTATCTATCTATCTATCTATCTATCTATTTGTCTGTCTGTCTATCTATCTCTGTCTACAGATAGACCAATAGATTACAGGGTGTGTGTGTGTGTGTGTATGTATGTGTAAATCCTCCCTTATCTTCTCCCTGGAGTTTTGTACTAATTGCTTGACAGCTTGTGTGTGTGCTTTTTTCATTGGCTGAGTATCTTGATGGACCTTGTGCTATGTCTGCCATTTTTTTTATTCTATCTACCTAATTGAGAGGCCTCCTTCTTTACCTTTATTCCCTATTTGCATCAGCCCACCTGAACTTAAGCATATGTATGCACACGTACATACATTTGCATGTGTGATACTAGCTTTAGAGAAGGGATGAGAGGAAGATTTGATAAGTGCTGTGTGTTAGACATTTTACAGCCATCACTCCTTTTTATTCCATTTACCATCACAGTGCTATCAGGCTGCTCCTCCAGCACAGATGAGGAAACGGAGTCATAGAAGAATAATCTAATTGCTTGGTGTTGGTTGGTAGAAAGAGAGCAAGTAGAGCAACTGACAGTAATAGGGTTGGAGGAGCTTTATGTTGGTTTCCCCTTCTATGACAAGAGGCAGCTGCCTTGACCACCCAAGGCTAAGGAGTTCAATCCTAGAAAACATAGTTGATTCTCATTTATCTTTGTCACTGGAGTGATGAAATTCATCCAAAATTCCTTTCTGTTTTTCTCTGAAGTTTATGATTCATTTTATGGTTTTTAGAGGCAGATTTACCCTCTTGATTATATATTTCTGAAGGCAGCTACTAAGATGGAGTCTAATGCTCTATGCCCACATGCCCCTGGTTGTGTGGGAAGCTGGCTAGAATTTAGTAAGTCAGGAACTACCCTCTCAGGGGCACAGAGAACCAACAATGCCAATGGTTGAGTGGGAGGGAGACCAGGCTGGGAAGAGAGGTCAAGGCTGCCCTAGGTGGGGTGGGTGGGAGGAGTCTCCAGAACTGGCCAGTGTAGACTGCGATGGGATCAGGATGAGAAGCTCCACCTGTCCCCACATCCACCCCCCTCTTCCTGAAGAGAGAGGGCTGGACAGCTGTAATGACATCATGTTAGTCTAGGGCTCCTGGCCCAAACAGGCCCCTCACTCTCCCGGTGGACACTGTCTTTGTCTTGGAGAGAGCTATAAACAGCTACCATCCCCAGGAACCAGAGTTTCTTAGCCTATAGTTTACCCCTGCTGAAAGGAAGGATAGTTTGGAAGCGATGCTGGGGCCTAGGAGGCTATTTTCCTGGCTTAGCTCTCCCAGCATGAAGTACAGGCTCCAGTAGCAGGGCCCACCAAGGGAGATGACCTCAGCCCATTTCCACTTCCCAGCTTGTTCTTTCTCTGGTTTGAAGGAACATGAAGTCAAGGGCAAGGGCTGATCAGCCCAAGCTCAGGTGTCAACTCATCTTCCTGCCAACCTATCAGGGAAGAAAGATGAGAAAAACCAGAGAAAGGAGGTTCTATGCTTTTAGCCTCAGTCAAGAAGGCCTGGGCAGCCCAGGTTAATGTGACTATTTAAAGTTACTGTAGGGGCTTATAAATTAATCCAAGACCAACATCCTGACTGACTTCTGTATGTTATAGAAAGGCTAGTATCATTCTTAGAAAAAGGAGGATGTGAGTCTACTGTATGTGTACATGATAAAGATAGCAATGGTGCAGGTAAGGAATTGATGGCGTGCATAGCCTCCGGAGTCTGAGTCTTTATCCTGTTTCAGGCGTCTACCAGCTTGGGTGAATTTAGACAAATGTTCCAACCCATAGGATTTCAGTTTCCTCGTGCATGAAGTGGAGACACTGATAGTACCTAATGTATGTGACTACGGTGATTACGAAACAATTCAACACATACACAGTCGTCGTGCCTTTTTCTAAGATTTTGCTTTCCAAGGTTTTAGTTACCAGTGAAACCATGGCCAGCCATGGTCCAAAATTATTAAATGGGAGAATTCCAGTTATAATTCATAAGTTTTAAATTGTTTGCCATTATGGAGTAACATGATAAAAATCTGTGCCATCTTTGGATGAGCATAGTGTTTCTATGGTCTATATGCCCTACACTCACTCAGAAGGCTTCTCCATGATCAGATCTGCTGCTAAGGTACAGCAGGGCTGGGTCCTCACTGTGCTCAAGCATTAGCCTAACACTGCATGATAACACCTAAGTCAACTGCTTTCCTTCATGCCATTAAATGGCAATAGCATGTCTTCACATTATCACAGGAAGAAGGGGAGGGGAGTATAGTATGGTAAAATATTAGAGCAATCACATTCACGTATCTTTCATCACAGTATATTATTTGTAGTTATTCTATATTATTATTATTTATGGTTGTTTATCTCTTCCTATGGCTAATCTATAAATTGAGCTTTATCATACATATGTATATATAGGGGAAAACATTATATATATATATATATATATATATATACATATATCTCCACTCTAGTTCTTAGAATGTATCCTCACTCCAAGCGCTACTGCAGAGCACTTGAGCTCAAAGACTGTTAGCTATACTTAGCAACTTGTTTGTTTATGCAGCTCAATTTGATGATATATGACTTCTTTACTTGACTCTAAAAGGGGGCATGAAGGGTCCAGTGGAGGTTGTCAGATTATAACCAAATGTAACTATCTATTTGTCTGTCCATCTGTCTACTCAAGATCACCAAATATGCATGGAAACCCAAGACCTATATTTTCAGTTCCCCAAAGATCTCATGCCCTGGCACTGATGGCTTTTGCCTGTAATCCTAGCTATTCAGGAGCCTGAGTTCTAAAGATCTTGGTTCAAAGCCGGATTGGGCAGGAAAGTCCATGAGACTCTTATCCAATTAACCACCAGAAAACTGGAAGTGAAGCACTGGAACAAAGTGATAGAATGCTGTCCTTGGACAAAAAATGCTTAGGGACAGCTCCCAGGTCCTGAATTTAAGCCTCATGACTGACACACACAAAAGAAAAAAAGAGCTCATGAATTTAGATGCATCTAAATTCATGAGAATGATTCATAGAAATGCCATCAATAGAACTCATGTCATTGGGGCTTTTATTCATTGAGCTGTTTTTACAAGGTCTTTCTAATACTTCACCAACCAAACCTTTTTATACTGGCCCAGCCAGACCACCACATGTTCTCAAACTTGATTGCAGGAAGCTTGCTGAAGTCATTTTGGAACCTGCTCTTGTAGCTTTTGGATTATTTGTGCAGCTACTTGCTTCCTTTACTCCCAGATAATTGAATTGCCTGTTTTCACTCATTAATGTAGAGAGATAGCTACATAAATGAAATCATTTTAATATCTTATTCTTGTTTGGTGGTAATTGCTCTGAGAGAGGGGGTGGGGGAAACCATGTCCCTGTCCCTTGGGAGATGCAAATCTTCAGTATTTTGATGATATTCTTAGTGATCAACATAATAATGAGATATTAAATAATGAAAATGACATACCAATGAGGATAATGATGAAGATGGTGGCATACTCTATATTTGGCACCAGACATATGTGTGCCATGAACTATGCTAAATCCTTATGGGCACCAGCTGATCCAATTTTGGCATGAACCTGGAATAGGATTGCGTGTGTGTGTGTGTGTGTGTGTGTGTGTGTGTGTGTGTGTGTGTGTTACATTGATAGACAAGCCTTCCCCATTGAGGTTTGTAGGAGAGAAATGCAAGGCCCCCCGTCCTCACTGTGGCTCCAAGGTGTGTGAGCACCCTCCTGACAGCCACATGGGGGACACAACATTCCCGATCTACTTTTCAATTACCCACATCCACATGCCCCCATGTCCTCATCTCAACAAATGTGTTAGGGGAAAATAAACTCTGCAAGACTGACTGATAAAAATAGCACGATGTGCAGCCCAGGCCTACTCAGTCTAATTCATGCAGAAAACATGGAAACATTTTATCCTGATAAATTGTGCTTTTTGTGGTTCCTCTGGATTTGCTGATTTTACACACACATACACACATTCACACTCACACTCGCAGATTACCCTGTATTTGTAGCACTGTTTATAGTTTGGCAAGAAGATAGGAATGGGAGAGCCCTAGCTGACGATTAGTGGCTCTTGGGGAACATTTGCCTTATGGTGGAGATGGGGTTGGGAGGCTGGTCCCAGCTCAGCCTTACCCAGCTTATTAATATTTTCCAAGTTCAAAAGATGTGCCAGGCACAGGGGAGCAGAAAGTTCCCAGGTGAAAATGAAGGTTCAGTAGAACAAGAGGAACCTGAACACACAAAGGTGATCGAGGTGCTAAACAGATGGTCAGGTAGGCTTCCTCGAGAAGAAGGCTAACTTTTAAAGTGTAACATTAGTGCCCAAGGGAGAAGGGGAGGAATAGAATTCTAGGTACAGAGATCAACAAGAGCAAAGGTGTTGGCCACAAAGAAATGGAAGATGGACAGCAAGTCATTGGGTTTCACCAGGGCACACAGTGCGGCAAGGAGCGCTGAGACCAGGGTGATAAGTATTGATCAAGGAAAGCTTTTGCCTTGGCTTCCCTGTGTGTAGGTTGGCTCTGTCAAGCACTCACCATCCCACCACTGTGCGTGCGTGTGTGTGTGTGTGTGTGTGTGTGTGTGTGTGTGTGTGTGTGTGATCTGCAAATCCAAAGGAACCGCAAAAGGCACAATTTATCAGGATGAGATGTTTCCATGTTTTCTGCATAGTATTAGCTAAGAGCTCTGTGGCACTGTCATTCCTACATATCACTACCTCTCCAGTGCCCACCACAGCTCCTGCTATATAGGAGTTACTCAGTAAACACTGAACAGAGAGCTGGCTGATGAATGGTTTTTGCAATCATTCATTGTGAGACGGTTGGATGGGCAAGACCTGAGACTGGAAGACCAGTTAGAAGGCTAGTGAACAACTATGCCAGAAAGAAGACAAGGGTCCGAATTAGAAGGCAGTAGTGAATGCAAATATATTTAGAAGGTAGAGTCAGCAGGCAGATGGCAATGGATCTTGCGTGGGGAGATGGTAACACTGTCTAGATCAGTCATTTTCTGAAATGAGGAAGAAGGGGGAAGGAGCAGATTTTAGGGTGAGGAGGGCAAGGAAGAAAGGGGACAGAAATGATAAGGTAGAATGAGGGCATCATAAGCATGATGAGTTTGAGTCTGAGTTCCCAGAGGCTCAGGACATTCTCTTCCTGGAAGCAGACACAATGGCTCTAGCCATCCAAGCATCCATACCCTCCCTGCACTGATCAGCATTCACAATGTCCCTCCTGCAATGCCTAGCCTGGGTGCTTTTCCATTTGCTGGCCATGCTGGGTCATCAGACTCCCTGGGAGACAGGCAGTGAAGGCCTGGCCGCAGCAATTGCTGCTTCTACTAGGAGAAAGGATGTCTGTCATACCAATAGAATCTGAACTGCCATGTACACAGGCTGCTCTCTTGCATGGGTACTTGTGAGCCCTCCTGGCTCACCCAACTAGAAGACTGTGCCTTGGGGCTGCAGCCTAACTTGGCAGTATGGCTATCAAGAGACACCACCAGGGCCAGGCTTCTTGGCCACTGGGTCTCCATTTCTGGGAATGTATAAGGAGAAGGAGCCAGGCCTCTGCCTTGGTCAGCTCCAGTTTAGAAATGACCTAATAGCCTCTTCCTCTGCATCATGAGTGGGCCTGAATATGCTGACAAAGTTGCTAAGTGGATGACTGAACTTAGCACTCTCCGCTTCCCCCAGCCCCCTTAGCTGAGAAAGTCTTCCTAAAGTATCACACTGTTAAGGCCTGAAGTGGCTTCTGGCCACTTGCAACCAATATTCAGATGCCCCAACTTAGCTTCTCAAGATTTCAACCTGCCATCTAGCCAAACAGGTCTCTTCTCTGACCCAAGTCCTCATAAAAACACAGAACTACTGACTGCTGATGATAGAAAGCACCTGGCAAATCACCAAACGCATCCCCATTTTGTACACAAGGACATGAAGATTGGGGAGGTAAAAGACTTGCCTGAGGCCAGGGTCTGAGCTGAATCTGAAACATGTTCCCCATCTATTTCTCCATCCATGCACTCATTTAACTTCCTGCCAGTCACAACCCCATGTTCATGTGAGAACACGGGTCTTGCGTTTAGTCATGTATTTAACAAATGTGTATTAAGCGCTTTGGATGTGCAAGGCTAGGCACCAGGAACAAAACAGTAAGTGCGTGTATTCTTGAATAAGTGGGGAGCTAGATAACTATTAGGAAATGTATGTATACCAGGTCTAAGCCTTATGGTTCATGCCTATAATCTCAGACATGTGAAAGGCAGAGATGGGAGGCAGTTCAAGGCCATCTTAGGAAGAACAAAACCTAACAAGACTCTATCTCAAAACCCAAGCTGGTCTGTGTCTCACATCTATAATCCTAGCTACTAGAGAGTCTAAGAGTGGAAGATCCGATCCAGGCCAGCCTGGGCAAACAAATTCTAAAGATTCTATCTAAAAATTAACCAGCAACCCTCCTTCCACCCCCTTACAACAATAACAACAAACAAGCAAAAAACAGAGCTAGACATGTGGCTTAATTGGTAGAGAAGCAGTTTAGTATACATGAGCCACTGAATTGAAAGCCCAGTACTGAAGAATAAAGAAGGAAGCAGGTGGAAGAGGTAGATAGATCTCTGTTAGAGGTCAATCCTGGGCAAAAATGTGAGATACTGTCTAACAAATAAGCGAAAAAAAGATAAAGGTATGGCTCAAATACTAGAGCACCTGTTTAGCAAGCACAAGTCCCCGAGTTCAAATTCTAGCACCACACCATGCACAAAGCAAAAAGAAAAAAGCCAGAAACGTCATAGATTGATCAGTACTGGTGGAAAATAATGCAAGAAGGGTACAGACAGAGAGTGAGTAATAAAGAGGCAAATCTTATCTAGGCTGCTGAGAGAGATCTTTTTAATGTGTTTCTAAGCAGCCATTTGCAAGAAGCAGCCTTTGTAAGGGTTCTTTGTGAGGGGCATGCTGAGTGGGTTAGAGGAATAGGAGAAGGCTGGCGGGACAGGACAGTGAGGAAGTGTCCCCACTTGCAAAGGGACTTTTGGTTCTTACTCTAAGGAAGATGAAGCACAATTGATGTCCTAATCAAATAAGGGATATGGACTGATGCCCACAGCAAGTCTAAGGAAGCGATAGAGGATAAGGACAGCGCTGGACACAGTGATATGCTTGGTGAGTGAGACCAGGGAAGTTTCTCCAACTAAGTTCTCAAAGCAGAATGGCTCATGTCCAGATATAGAAGAGTGTGTGCATGGCTACATGTGCATGTGTGTGTGTGTGTGTGTGTGTGTGTGTGTGTGTGTGTGTGTGTGTGCACAGTGTGCTGGTACTGGCGCTCAATCTGAACTCAGGCCTTGACACTGTCCTTTGGCTTTTTCACTCAAAGGTGTCAGTGTAGCACTTGAGGCACATTGCTACTTCTGGCCTTTCTGCTGGTTAATTGGAGATAGGAGTCTCACAGGCTTTTTAAATGATTACTTTAAAATTTTTTTTAAAATTTAAACATTTTAATTTAATCTTATTTTTTTGCCCAGGTTGGCTTTAAACCACAATTCTCAAATCTCAACATCCTGAGTGGCTAGGATTATTGGCCTAAACCACCAGCATCCAGCTATGTGTGTTTATTTAATAGGAAGAAAGATGGAAGAGAACAATAGTTAAGAGTAACATGTAACCTTTGCTGAAAATATGGTCTGGGCCAAGAACGGTGCTATTTACTCTATAGGTAGTAAGTCATTTAATATTCTGTTCTCCCACTTTATAAAGGAAGAGGTTGGGACCTAGAGAGGTTAAGTAACTCGCTGTACCCAAGGTTGCACAGAGACGCTGGTATGTCCCCTTTCTGAAGTGTGTTGCTCTGTTAAGGATGCACAGCTGGAGCAGGTCAGAGGCACTGTGTGAGGAGAAGGAAAAGGAAGGTTCCATAGTCTGAGAGTAGGCTGCCAATCCCCCTGCAAGTCCAACACTCCTCCCATTCAGATTGCCTCAGCCATTATCTTGATGCCTTCTAGGGATGCATACTCAAGTGTGCGGTCAGAACAGCAGGCTAGGCGGACTCACTCAGACCTACTCAAAATGAATCAGAATCTGTATTCAGCAAGGTCCTGATGGAGACATATTATAGACCACAGGAATACTTGCAAAGTCTTCTCCCTCTTTTTCCTTCTCCTCTTCTCCCTCTTCTTCTCCTCCGTTTTATTCCCTTTTTTTCTTTTTCGTTGGTTCTGGGCTTTGAAGTCTGGGCCTGGATGCTGTCCCTAAGCTCCTTTTGCTCAAGACTAACACTCACTCTATCACTTGAACTACAGCACCACTTCCTGCTTTTTCTGTGATTAAATGGAGATAAGAGTCTTATGGCCTTTCCTTCCCAGGGTGGCTTCAGTCCATGATCCTTACTTAGATCTGAGCCTCCTGAGTAGCGAGGATTGTAGGCATGCACCATCAGTGCCTGGCTTCTTCTTCATCTTCTTCCTTGCTAGTACTGAGACTTGGACTCAGAGCATGGGCACTATTCCTTGGCTTCTTTGCTCGGTTGGTGCTCTGCCACTTGAGCCAAAATTCCACTTCTGGCTTTTTGGGTGGTTAATTGGAGATAAAAGTCTCACAGACTTTTCCACCTGCACTGTCTTTGAACAGAACTCTTTCTTCAGAACTCCATCTCCGGAGAAGCTAGGGTTATAGGGGAGAGCCACTAGTACCTGGTCAAAGCCATATTCTTGATATGAGGCAAAGCATCCTCAAGGCCCTTATCTGACTTTCTACCTTCCACAGGGTCACAACCATGATTATTTCTTTCTGAGTGGTTTTGAACCTTACTTTATAGCATTTACTATTGAGTTACTGTGGTTTTCTGGCCTGCCATCCATAAAAATCATTAGAGGAGGTCCTCACCAGCCATTGCACCCCAACACAGTGACATCAGAACTGCGGGGGGTGAGGCTCAGGTGTTTGCATCTTCTTTTGTCCAGGGCTCAATCTACTTATATAACCAGATATTTCCATCATCAAGTACAACTCTGACTAATGTGTCCCACCTTCCCTCTGCACACAAATACTCCCAAGAGCAGGGGATATGTTTGCCTTGCTTTTTGCTGCTTTCTGGCAACTCTCATCACAAATTCAATGCTTTTAGACTTCCCAAAGGGAAGCTGGAAGGCAGGAAGGAAAGGAGGAGGCAGGAACTGGTGCTCTACCCAGCAATGGTCTATCTGCCTCCAGTTCTAGTTCCAGCTCTTTCAGGGGTTAAAAAACAGAGCAGAGCTCAGTGGAGCACAGCTGCTGCCCAACTTCACACATAAAACCTGACAAGTGTCTTCTGCTTCTTCTCACTGACTCCGCCCAGGAAAGCTGATGGCCTGGCCTGGCAGGGGGTTCACCTCAGGTTTCCCAGAGGGAGTGGTTGACATCCAGTGCAGTGCAGGAGGGTCTGGGACCACTGCCCCCTCCCAGGCTGCAGTGTTCGCCTTGCTCTTTGCCTCTTAGCACTGGAGTTGAGCGGACCTTCTGGGAAATATAACCTGGGAGAGTCCAGACTCAAGCCCCCAACCTGCAACCCAGAGATGTGGGGGGAGGCCTGGCTCCACATCTACTCTGGTTTTTATCACAGCAATAAATCAGGGCCTTGTTTTACCCCAGAGTACACATTACTTTTCCTCTCTCGCCAAAGCAAACTTTCTCCCATCCCTTCTGGAGAGGTTCATTTAATAGCGTGTGAAATGAAATGTCAACAAGAATTAAAACAAATGGCACCGTAATCCCCAGTGGATGACAGGCAGCCAGGGGCAGGCCTGCTCCAACAGTCCAGGGCTCTGGGACCAGGAGGACTCAGCAACCCTGGCTCCAGAAGGGGGACCCCTAAATGCCCCGTCTCCCTGCTTGTGGCTGGAATACAGCCTTTTAAGTTTTGACAGAAAGGTAGAAACTGCCTTTGACATAGGAAACAGCTTTCTCTGATATACAATCAGCAAGGACAAGTGTTCCTCAGGGCAGGCCCTATCCACCAAGGGCATGCGAACCAAGGGCCAGTCTTGCCCAGCTGCCAAAAAGCATCAGATCACCTTTGGCAGTATAGTTGATGCCTTTTACAGGCCTTGCAATCTGCCAGTTTATCCTGACATGGAAGCTTGGAGTATGAGAAAGACCTCTGCCCACCTGTCCCCATGGGCAAGAGCCCATGATAACAGCCAGTGCACTCTACTACATCCTATACTAAGAACAGTGTTTTTCCTTTGAATCATCCAGTCATTCACCTATGTATTGTCTATTAGACACCAAAACATGCTTCTACATACAAATTTCTGCTCCAGAGGTGCTTATATTTGTATGTGGTGAAAAAGGAAGATCATGAGGAAATAAAAGACAAAGCTGGGTCACTTGTGGCTCATGCCTATAATTATAGCTACTCAGGAGACTGAGATCTGTGGTTCATAGTTCTAAGCCAGCCTGAGCAGGAAAGTCCATAAAACTATTACTTGAAATTAACCAGCAAAATGTCATAAGTGGAACTGTGGTTTAAGTGGTAGATCTCCATTCTTGAGAGAAAAACCTAAGGGATAGTTCCTCACTAAGTTACTGAGTGGAAGCTCTAGTACCCATCCATGCCCCCACAACAACAAATTCAAAACATATGGAGAATTAAATGCTGTGGCTGACTGTAGGGACCATTTCAGAGCTCCACCATGGCACGAAATCATGCTTATTTTGAGTCTACACAGGCAGGACTTTGCTGTCTCCAGTTTACCTTCAAAGCTGATAGAACAGCCAATGGGAAGCAAGAGTTAAGGGGCTTTGGGCTCTGTGTTCTTTGGGGTAGGATTCTGGGATATGCGATGCAGTTTCATAGTGGTACCCACAGCCTGAGCCCTCCATCCCCACAGCCCCCCACCCTTCCTCACACCTAAGGCTTAGACTTATCCAAGTCCTGGCCTTGACTCTATTTTTAGGAGATCTCAAACTAAGACTCAGGGTGGGATGTGTTAGGGGGAAATGAAGCAAGAAAGTAGGGTTCCATTTTGAACCATAGCATTTCTATTCACTAGGCAGGGAACCACTGAGTGACAGAACATGGGCTTGTCTGTTTATTTTGTGACCCCATAGTTTGTAAGCCCTGACCTCTTGCTTGGGACCCAGCTGAAGAACCAATGCTAGAGTCGTGGTGGTAGGAGGGGGCAGGTGTGCTGCTGGGAGAATGGACTGCTGGAATGCCCAGAAGGGGAAGTGAGTGTTAGGCAAAGGTGGGCTTCATCAGGCTGGCCATTTTATGGAAGAATGGAATGAGGAGGAAACTGACAGCCTGACTTCCAAGGAATGCTGGCTGAACCCTGGTCAACAAAAACAGCTTGCAAACAAGGTATAGGTATTCTGTCCACCTTCAAGTGGCCCAGAGGTCATCCCCAACACCTTCTCCATTATGGAACACTAGTTATCTCCTCATCAGGCTGCAAATGGTTCCAGCTGAAAGAAGCCTAGACAGTGGCTCATGAAATATCCTCATCGTGCAAGTTAAGATACTTTGGCCCACAGAAGGTATGTGGCTTATTCAAAGTCACCCAGTATAAGAGGTACAGAACTGATGAAGCCAGAACCCAAGTCTTCTGATATTTCCTCAGGGGTTGAGGTGGTTATTTATCTCCCTCCCTCCCCTTTAAAAATATTTTATTATCTTTAAATAGTTTTTTTTATCTTTTATTATCTTTAAATAGGCAAAACAGTTGCCATTTAACAAATCATGCATCTTGATCACTGTAACCATTTCAATACTCTCATCCAGCCTTCCTAACCCCCATCCCTCATTTTTCTTAGTTTTGTAGAATGTGCATTGAATTTTTAACTGTATTCTACTCCCCTCTTCATTCATCTACCTCACCCCTCATGACTCTACTACTCATTTCAAGTACCCATTTTCTGGTGTTCATTTTGTTGAACTCTGACTTTGTCTTTCTAAAAAGTTATACTATTTGAGTTCCCCTTGAATCTATCATAGTTCAGTTAATATATTTATATACACTTGCAAATCACCTAATATATTTACTTATTAGTTTATATGCTAATTCTTGCTTCCGCATATGAGAGAGACCTGAGATGCATTCAGATTTTCTCTCCATCTCCTCTACCCAGTGAAGAGGGCAAGGCAGGCTTTATTTACCTCAATTTGCAGTAGAAGAAACTGAGGCTCAGGAAGGTCACGCCGCCAGGAATGACATGTAGAGGACCCAAATCTAGATACTGATTCCAAGTTTCGTACTCTTTGCAATTACTCTAAGCTAAACCCAGCCTCACAGTGATTACCTTTCATTAGCTGCTGAAAAGCCTCTGCTTTGGTGAGTTTCATAAAGGACTAAATCTGTCAGGAAAACAGAGAGACAGGGCCCTCATCCATCTTCTCGACAACTATTTATTAGACTTATTATTATGTAAATACAAAAGAGGAGGGGAAAGCTACATTAAAAAATCCAATCAAGCAGGCTGGAGGTGGGGGTAGTAGCTCCAAACGGGAAGTAGAAAGAAGCTGGGTCCCTGTGTCTTTTGAGGAGACCCACCAGGGGAAGGAAAGCTGGCTGCATGGGACCTGGAGTGGGGAAGGAGAGGGCAGAGACCACCAGAGCCCACTTTGCCAGCTAGGGACATTCAACTTAGAAATCTATCATTGTCATTCCTCTCCAAACTAATCAAAGGTTAGAATGCAATTTGAAAGGCAAATGGTGCTCTTGACTGCAATTCTGGGGAGAAGGTTAGCTGGGCCCCTGAGGAGGCCCTTCCTGAAAGGCTGAGACTCCCCTGTTCTATCCTGTTGGAGATAGAGCTGGTTCTGCTCTAGGCACAGGATCCCCCAGCATCCTCTTCTAGGCACCCCACCCTGCCACTTGAGTGGCCTCTGAGGGCATGTACATGACTGCCCTATAACAGACCCAGCTCTCTGTTGCCACAACGTGAGTGTCTTGGTCTCTGTGCATCCCCCATGGTGCCTGGCACATACTAGGAACTTAGTAAATGTTTCTTCTTGAACATGCAAATACATTTCCTGGAGGTGATCATACTCGGAGGAGAGGAAAGAGGAAATAAATATGGGCATTTCAGCCATTACCCTTACAGGGGCTTCAGACAAGCTATCTTCTGGCAGTGAAGTTAGCAAGCAACCCTCCCCCCTCCAATCAGCTCTCAGCATGCCTTGCTGCCACTGACCTGTGTGCTGGCCTCTGCCACTTAACCCGCCATGGGTCCAAGATGCCAGAGTTTTGCCCAACATAAAGTAGGTCCTCTATAGCTACTAGTGGAAGGAAGTCAGATGGGAGGCTAAGTCCTGATCCTCAACTGCCTACCCAAATATCAGCTCAGGAGGAGGCAAAGGGCAGAGCATCTCCTACCCTTTGGGAAGATGGCTTGGTAGGCTACTTGCCTCTATGTGTGTGTGGGGGGGGAAAGGGGGTACTGGGGTTTGAACTCAGGGCCTGGGTACCCTCTCTTAGTTTTTCCCTCAAGGATACTATTCTACCACTTGAGTCATAGCTCCACTTCTAGCTTTTGGGGCATTAGTAATTGGAAAAAAGAGTCTCATTAACTTTCCTGCTGGGGCTGACTTTGAACTGCAAAGCCAGCCTTAGATCTTAGCCTCCTAAACAGCTAGCTTGCATGACAGGTTTTCCCTTTTTTTTTTGGTACCCTTGTGTACATGTGGCAGGTTGGTGCATTTCACCTGGAAACGATTCTAGGGGAGACCACAGAGGGACAGAAGGCAGACTAGTACTGGATTCTTGCAACAAACTTGGTTGCCTGGGTCAGCCTTTGCGGGCATAGTCCATTCACCCTTCCATGGTTACTTCCTAGAACACTGCCAGTTCTACACATCATGCACAGATGTGCACGAATGATTTACCTATTACTCCTCACAGCAGTCTCAGAAGGCCTGAATTCTCATTACCCATTTCACAGATGAGCTCAGTGTGGCTCAAAGATTAGTTTGGCAGCTATTCTGTCTGACTTATGGCAACCATTTGAATGGAAATAATTAACTCACATCTTGGGCAGGTCTCAATCTTATTCCTTCCCACTTTGCAGAGCTCTGAGCTTCTTTGGGCCATACATTCATTTCTGAGCTTGAGGCAGCCATATCTGCCAGGGAAGAACCTTGAATGAAGTCCTGAGCCATAATCAGAGCCAGGCAACTATGCCTGCTAAGACATTGCCTTAGTCCAGTGCCTGAAAGCTGCACACTGTAGATCCGCTCAGCTGCTGCTGTATTACCCTGAAGCCAGCCTCTTTCTACTCTGTACAAGTGGCATAAGGAGCATGGGTTTTTGGCTCCAGATGAACTGAGCTCTGGTTGGCCCTGGCTACACCATGTTACTTGATAGTTCTGTGACCTTGAATAGCGTTGGCTTTCTCGGGAAAGAAATGAGAACACGCTACTCCTTCACTGAGGTTTATAAGGATCAAATGTGCTCAGATATGTTTATACATGTGTGTGAGGGGTGTTTCAGGTTGTCAGAAAAAGCTCCATAGTTTCTGCGCAGGCTGGTGCTCAGGTGGAGAGAAGGGAGAAAGGATTCAAGACAAAAACAGAACACAGTAGAGAGCTTGTGCTGAGGGAAAGGCCAGGAGCAGAGCTGGGACTCAGCGAGGGTACTTATTGAGTAAACACGATGGGAGAGATGTGGCCTGAGCCATCTATGTCTTCACTAGGAACATGTAGCCAAGCTCTGCGGCGCAAAAGCCCAGGGCCCCCAGTCCTCAAGCCTTCCATATCCTTCCCAAACTTCCAGACTTCTCTGTATCTATTTTCTTTTTAACCTCAGTGGACTAAGCCCACACATCTTCCTTGCAGGGCTCCTCGAGAGATGGTCGGATTATTAATAAATACCAAGATGTGAGAACTCTGAAGGTTATGTTGTTCCTTGTGTTTGCAAAGGGCTTGTTCACATCCTGCTACAGCTTTTCCTTGTCCCCACCCCCAGCCTGCACAGGCCCTACTGGATGAGTGTGCCAAAGAGACAGTTATTTGCTTTCTGTAGATTCATGCATACTCTCACTCAACCCACCAGCCCTAACAAACAGGCAGAAGAAAGGGGAGGGTCAAGAACTCTGCTAAACTCTGTAGATCCCATGTCAGGGCTGGACAAGACCAGCCCTGCTCTGTCCTTTTCAGTTTGTAATTGTATTGAGTATTCTTTTACAACCCTTTATGAGTGTCCTTTAAAAGGAATCTTCTACACAGCATATCTTCTATACATGCTCTTAAAAATCCATTTATCTAAAAGTGGGATCTAGGGGCTCATGTTTATAATCCTAGCTACTCAGGAAGCTGAGATCTGAGGATCATGGTTTGAAGCCAGCCTAGGCAGAGACTGTTATCTCTAATAAACTTCTCAAGTGGTAGAACACTGGCCTTGAGCAAAAGGAGCTTAGGGACAGCTTAGAGACAGAGTCCAAACCCCAGGACAGGCCAGAAAATTGATTTATCTCCTCTATGGCTTTTATTTTTTGAAGGTCCTAGGGTTTGAACTCAAGGCCTAAAGCTTGCTAGATAGGCACTCTACTACTTGGACCACACCCCTAGCTCATTTGTTTCAGTTATTTGGAGATAAGGTCTTGTTTTCTTGCCTAGGCAAACCTAGACCACAATCTTTCTATCTATGCCTCTATGATAGGCTGAAATGATGAGAGCTTATTGGCTGAGGTGGAATCTTGCTAACGTTTCACCTGGAATTAGCCTCAAATTAATCTTTCCAATCTTTTCCTTCTAAGTATCTGGGGTCAGAGGTATGAGCCATCTCACTGGGCCTTTCTTTAGTTATTTACAATGCTTTCTGATAGGTAAGGACTTTCTAGTGTCATTTCTTGTTTTCTGTTTAAGGATAGATACCTTTCTCTCTGGAGGATGATTAGTCTGTGTTCTAGGTAGGTAAGGTTAGTTGCTCAATTTCTATTTGGTAGATAACCAATTAGTGATTACTAAGTACCAAGCATAATTCTAGGTGTTATGAGCATAGCAGTGAATAAAACCTTCTAGAGCTTATCTTCCAGCAGAGAGACAAGTAACATATAAATCAAGCATTTACACAATACTTTCAAACTTCAAAACCTGCTTTTTCATACATTATCTCGTTTCACTTCAATCCTATGACAACTATCTATTATTTCCACGTTTTAGATGAAGAAATTCAGACTCAGAGAGGTTAAATGACTTGCCCTAAGTCATAGAACTAGTACTCTGTGAGGCCCAGACACAAACCCCAGTTTGCTGACTGATACCTGAGCCAATATGTTCTTGAGGCAATGCCTTGCCGGGACATTGGCCAATCAGAAGAGCCAATAAGAGGGCCCTCATGGGGTATTTCCTTTTTCTATGGGGCCTCCAAAAGGATGCTGAGGTTGGAGGAACTCTGGATATTTTCAGAATGGCTAGGCCATATGGTAGACCAGATGTCTAAGATTTAAAAGGGTTGTAAAATCTTGAATAGGGATAATGATTATTATTTTATTCTATTTTTGTTGTTTATTTGCTTATTTTTGCTTTGCATTGTGACCTTTGTCTTGGGTACAGTGACAAATCTCTGGTTGGAATCATATGTGGATAAGAGGCCAGAGAAGCACAGAGGACAGGAATCCTGTTCAGCCACCTCTCATTCCTTCAGTAAGTGCCCAGTGAGTTTTTACTGTGCCTTGGGTTAAAAGGTAACCAAGGCAGCCCTATGTGCTCTGGGGAAAAATAGCAATAGGGCTGGCCATGCCTCTGTCTTGTTGATGGCCTTGTCTGAGCTCCTTGAGCTCCTTGTTTGTTCATCCTCTACAGGAAGCTCTATTTCGAGGTACTGGGCATAGGGCTCCCCTGGCAGAGATGAGTGTTGTTCCCATCTGTAAATGGCTCCAGCTCCTGGAAAAGCAGCCACAGACGAGTGCTTAGCAGCAAATAGATCACTCCCCACAGAGCCTGTGCTTCACAGGGTAGAAAGCCAGCCTCCTAGGGCGAGCAGGCACAGGGAGGCAGCAGCCTCAGGAGGTGCTATGCTAAGGAGGTGCCCTGGATGCTGGACCTTAAAGGCAGGATTTATGTCTTCTCTTCCCCACAGCTGGTTCCAATAATTTGTTTCACTCTTCCATGCTCCCACTCACCCAGACTAGAGAGATTTTTATCCTAGGACATTTCCCCAGAGAAGCTTAAATACTCTTACTAACTGAAGGTGTGTGGCCCTTACTACATTCTCTCCTCAGCAGCACACTCTATGCTTTCCCTGTCCCCATTCTCTGGTGGATGGATAGAAGGCTGGGCTGAGGTATCCTGACAGCTGACTGGGCAAACAGCACACACAGAGACAGGGGAATGGTGGAGACATGAAAGAGAAGGGAAGGAAGAAAAAGGAACAGAGAAAAGGGAGCATATAAATGGAGAAGATAAGGGAAGTAGAAGGGCTTGCTATTATGAGATCCTGTCTACAGGACCTAATGTCATCTTTCATGTGGGTAGAAAATCACAACAAGCATTTGGGGTCACTTTGGATATACAGCCTTGTAAAGGGTACACAAAGACAAGACACAGCCTGAATCCCGAAGTGGGTAGGGACCAATCAGGCTGCTGGGTTAGTTATACAGTAGGTTTCAAAGGGATGTAAATCTAGCACTTACTGGACGTGGTAAAGATGATGATGTTTTCACTTACATCAGGGTGAGGTTGGGCCTCTTTGAGTCTCAGTTTTCCTTCTAAGGAATGGGAGATAATATTGGGACTCCCAAGAAGATGGACAGTGTGCATGAAAATGCACAGTCAATGCCAGAACTTGACAGAAATGCAGGAAACAGGGACCACTAGGGGTTGGCACAGAAGCAGCTTGGAGGGGTATAGAAGTTCTGCAGGCAAAGGACTGGGGCTTGTTGGGGGGTGTGAATAGTCAAATCTATAAGGGGAAAAGAAGTGAAGAGAGAAAGTGCATGGCCAGACACCTGAATATACACACACACACACTCATACACTCATACACACACACACACACGGTTTGGAGGTAGCAATGGAAACCCTATTTGTGGGACAACTGAACATACACTTCCCAGTTTTATTTATTTCTTTGCTATTCTCATTTCCTTTTCCCCGTACTCATAGCCAGGTAATTCCCCTCCCAGTCAGGCTCCAGTCTCCTCTACCTTTTTGTTTTACTAATGTACCATGTCTGCTTTTTCGCATTCCCCACCTCTGAGAAGCTTTGTTTGATTCCCAGGGATGGATGTTCCCAGATACCTCATGTCAGTATTTTCCAAATAGTTTTACTGTGACCAAAAATAGGAAATATATTTTACATTTTACATGTCACTCTTTTTTTGTACCAGTCAATCAATTTATAAAATGGAAACAATTTGTTGAAATCACATTTTTCTCTTCTTCTGGGTATGATACCTCCTATGAATCTTCTATTCTGCTCTACTTCATTGTTTTTTAATGTTGGTCATGACCTACTAAGTTAATTTCATGACCCACTAATGCGCTGGTGACCCACTGCTTGACAACAGCGCCTCTCCTCACCCTGCTGTCACATTTACTGCCTGCCTTGGACAGCTGGGCAAGTGTAGGTGTCCTTCTGGGTCCCCACTGGATGGTGAATTCTTCAGCATTCATGCACCTTCCTTGGCTCCTTCCTGACCCATCTCCACCCCCATCTTTACTGTTGTTCAGCAGGTCCTTTCACCATGTTAAATGGACTCGAGTATGAGTGGCTCATACTTTTAACCCTAGCTACTTAGGAGGCTGAGAGCTGAAGATCAAGGTTCAAAGTCAGCCAAGAGACTCTTATTTCCAACTAACTAGCAAAAAGGCTGACGTAGACATGTGGCTCAAGCAGTAGTACCAAACTTGAACAAAAAAGCCAAGGGAGAACAAGAAGCCCTGAGTCTGAGTTCTAGTACGGGCATAAAATAAACCAATAAATTTTTTAAAAACTGCTGAATGGGTTAATTATTTGAGGTTTTTTTTCCCCCCAGTCCTGGGGCTTGTACTCAGGGCCTGAGCACTGTCCTTGGACTTTCTCAAGGCTAGAGCTCTACTACTTGAGCTACATCACCACTTCTGGATTTTTCTATGTATGTGGTACTGAGGAATTGAACCCAGGTCTTCATACATGCTAGGCAAACATTCTACCACCAGGCCAAATTCACGGCCCCTGAATGGATTAATTATTGAGTCCACTGAAGAATGGAATCATCTGGCAAACTAAGAGTGGGAAAAGACTAGAAGGCCTTAATCAGGTAATATGAGGGTGGCAGGGGATAGACATCCTTGGGAAGGAGAGACCTGGAATGGGGGGGGGGGGTCAATGACTAAATGACAAAGACCTTAAGTATCCAGGATGTCCAGTGACATTTGTTCTGCAGATTATCCCAGCTTAGAGACCAGCAATAAGAACAGCCTGCATTTAGTGAATACCTACTGTGCACAGGCACAATACATACATGCATTATTTGCGACCACAGGCCCAAGGTCACAGCTGGTGAGGGGCCCAGCTAGCACGGGAGTCAGATGGTCCGAGTCCACACTCTGTAGCCCCTGTGCTACCTTGCTCTATGTCAGCTCTCACTGCCACCTCCTGGCATCTGTTTGTGGAATAACACAGTCCACAAGCCCCCAATTTCTTTAGAATTGGGAACTCTTATCACTAAACTGTGTGTGTGTGTGTGTGTGTGTGTGTGTGTGTGTGTGTGTGTGTGTGTTGTATTGGGAAGATTTGCATGGGTAGGCTAAGGGTTGTTATTATGTTAAATTCCTTAAGTGTGGAACTCTCTAAGGGTTGAGGACACTTCATTCATTCATTAATTCATTCATTCACTTAACAGGCATGTATGAAGCATCTCCTCTGTGCTAGGTACTGGCCAAGGTGCTGAAGATATTAAATAGCATGCACAATCTCCCTGTTCCATGGAGGGCAGGCAGTTCACCTGCTGGGGGAAGGGGGGAACAGACAATGTCAAATACATACCCCTCCAGGAAGCAGCAAGTGCTGACAAGGAAACCAGAGCAGGCTGGGCTTGGGCTCCTGTGGTCACAGGGGAGATGTCTCTGGAAGGTGACATCTGAACAGAGGCCAGAGGACAGCTTCAAAAACCAAGTTTACAGGCTGGGAGGCTGAATGAACTACAGCCCAAGTGTTAATGAGATGTAGTTAATGAGCAGAGTCTGCCAGAGAGACCCTAGATTAGGGCCCAGAAACAGCATAAAAGCCAGGAGGCAAGAATGGTCTCGATAAAATCACTGACAAAATATGGCAGGGTAGAGGCTGCAGTCAGTGAGGTATATACTAAGGGATGTAGTTTGGTCCATTCACAGGACCACTTTAGAAAGTCTCTAGAGTCAGCCTTGTGGTTGAAGAAGAACTTTCCTTAGCTTGGACTAGAGAAATACCATTCTGTAGTGTTTGGACACAGTTCTGGCCATGTGCTGGAGTCGCTGCTCTTAAGAGGCCTCACTGCCCAGTCCCAAAGCAGCATGGCAGGGCTGAGTGGAGACCTCTTCCACAGTAGTATATCCAGGCCTCATCTTTCCCGAAGGATCCAAAAGGCTGGCACAGCTCTGTTGGCTGAGAGCTCTGACAGTGGTCCACTGTTTAGACGTCCATCTTGAGCCAGAGTTGGTAGCTTAGGACATCTCAATAAAGGGAGATAGCTACTGGGGCTGAGCTGCCATTTTTCTGCCTCCCTTCTCCACTCATCCACTCATTTCCAAGCAGCAGGGTCTCTCTCTCTCTCTCTCTCTCTCTCTCTCTCTCTCTCTCTCTCTCTCTCTCTCTCTCTCTCTCTTTCCTCTCTCTCTCTCTCTCTCTCTCTCTCTCTCTCTCTCTCTCTCTCTCTCTCTTTCTCTCTCTCTCTCTCTCTTTCTTCTTCTCTTTTGGTCTCTCCTAGTCACATGACCAACACAAAGTGTTAAATGTGAAAGAACCTAGAAATGTCCACACATGCTTTAGATACTGATATAGGGACCCAGTGCTTCCTAGCCATTCGAAAAGCCAGAGGGAAAGACTAAGAGCCTCTGATTTCTTTCACAGTTCTTACTCTTACAGAAGATTCTCCCACCAAATTGTTCACCAGGCAGAGGAAAACATGTTACTACCAAGAGCATTTTACTGAGCTCTTGCTATCTTCTCATCATCATTCTAAATGCTATACATGAACCAACTTATTACTAAACCTTTCTACACAGAGAGTTTAGTAACCTATTTAATGTCACTCCGCTGGTTGTACATCAATAACCACTATTTCCTCCTGGGAGGGGCAAGACAGTCATTAAGATGGAAGTTTTTGCTCCCACCCGGCCCACCAAACGAGGGGGAGGAGAACAAGGAAAAGGTGGGCAAAGATGAGAAGAATACTATTAAAAAGAATTACTGGGGTACTGCAAGTTAAGTCAGGAGTGAGAGGTGTTCACAGAGCTTTACATGGGGGACCCAGAAAATGAATGTCTAACTTGCACTCCAGAAATATAAAAGAGAAGTGATGTGCAAGCAAGCAGTTCAGTCAACAAAGGGATGTAGATTTCCTGGTTTCCTGTGAAGCAGAGGGAGACCTCAGAGGCAGATCCTGGCAGACAGCCTGCCTACAAGCCTGTCAGCCCCAGAAGTGGAGTGTCTTGCCCAAGGCTTAGGATTGAAAAAAGAGTCAAGTGCTCTTGCTTTAAGGAAGTTATGGATGTTTCTTAGTGAGCATAGGGGAAGGAGCTTTCCAAAGAACTCCCCAAAGGGCCCCTCAAGGGAGAAGGAGCCAGCATCATCCATCTACCAAGTCAAGAAAGCTTGACAGTAATCATGACACTGTCACACAAGTGAGAATATCCACATCCTGCACCCTGCTCTCCTCTCCTCCCCAGGTGACCATGGCTAGCAACTGGGAGAAGAGCTGGACAGGCTCTCTATCTCTCTATGCTACCCCCTTCACCTTAGAGACCACTCGCTGGGTGCATCTCACTCTCAGGTTCCCTCCCCACCCAAGGAGACACAGTGGGCTAAGGAACCAGGGAGTGAGAATTCCGTTCCTCTCCCTGCTGGCTCATCATGATGGTTGTGTCCTTTTTCTGGAAGATGGTATCCCCTTCAGGAAGCCATCTATCAAACTCCCTTCTCTTAGTTCTATTACTTTATTCTTCCCTTATATCTAGATCCTGGAGCCTCACTTATGTAAATGGCCCTTTTACAAATCTCCCTTAAGTATCCAGCCGTTGTGAGTTACTGGCTTACTGCTGGGACTGCAACTGATGTAGAGGGAAGGAGAAGAAGAGGCACTTATGCCACTCTAACCCATTTCCATCTGTGGCTTGCACGGAAGTAGACTCAACCTTGGGGAACCAAATTGGACATACTGAACTAAGACTAAGCATGTTCCCCCGGAGTGGGCCTGAGGCACCCTGAGACTTGGCCCAGATTTTGTCCAGGGAAGAATTGGTTCTTCTGAAGCAAATTCACAGGGCAGTAGTCGGTGAACGTAAAGCTGCACTGGAGACAATGCCAGGGAGTCCTACTTGCTCACTGACTGGAGCAGCATCAGGATCGTGGCCTAGGAGTCTGATTCCACGTAAGTGTTTTGTTTCCTGTGGGGCTGACCAGTACAGAAGGATGGATCTTTTTCACTATCTGTCTATGCCCAGGGGACTCCAAATGTCTGCAGTAGACTTCATTGAGCAGTCCAGCCCTCTCCTCTAGGTTTCTAGTTGAAGTCTCTCATTCCTTAGCTTCTCTTGTGAAGACATTAGTCCATGTTCTCGGACTCAGTGCACTCATGTATAACATTTGTAACATGACTCCACCTTCTCTTCTCTCATGACTTAATAGCTCCAGCTCTGCCTTTAATGATAACTTAGATGCTGGTGTTAGGCCCCTGTTGTCCTTAGATTCTGCCCAAGATCTTTACAAGTGATCTAAATACGAACTTTTCACAACTCCAGGTCTTTCTCTCCACACCTCTGTCCTTCTGCCTCTACACTTCTATTATCTTTTTTCAAGTCCACCCTAAGGACCATCTTCTCCGTGTGTGTGTGTGTGTGTGTGTGTATCCTCTAGTTAATTACCCCTTCCTCCTCATTTCTGTTCATCTTGACTACATTTCCATTACTGCTCTCACACTGAAACCTAATGATCAGCACACACATATCTGTATTTAATGATTTTCATATCTTCAGTGTCCAGTCTGAGGCCCTGAGCCATGAGGACTCAATGAAGTGTTTTTAGAATATATTAATAAATGAATCAAGGAGATAACCAGTTCCTTTAACTTTGCAATCAACAGCCAACACACTCTGTATGGACAGTACTAGTCCAGTTCCTGAGCCCCACGTATAAGGGGACAACTCCTGCCCCCATGATTTCCACAATTGGGTTGGGGAAACAAAGGTAACTGACAGCTGCGACAACCAGCACTTATGATATTGCCTTTTGTTTATTCTATTATGTGTCAGAAACCATTCAAAGTGAGTGACCATGGGTAACTGACCACCATCCTGTGACCAAGTTGTTTCTGATGTACACAGGGGGAAACTGAGCCTACAAGGATCCACCTGGAAACTGGCTCACTAAGTCCCACCAGGGCTTCAAACTTGCCGGGCAATTTGCAAATATTACAGGAGTGGAGACAGGAAAGAAATGTGGCAGGATGGGTCAGATGGTCTTAAGGGAGGGGCAAGATGGGAAATGAGCCATGACCTCCAGCCCTCACTTCTTCTCCCTCATCCCCTGGGTGTCTGGAGCCCTGGAGAGACCACTGCATGGGAGATGACTTTGCCAGGGCACAGACGTCATAAATGCTCCTGCCAGGCGCCTCCCCGGTTCCGGAGCCCGAGGGAGTAGGAGCCCACGGCAGCGGCTGATTAATTTCCACTGACAAGAGGTTGCGTCTTCGGCAAGCACGGTATTAAATAGCTCCTTTTGATCATAATTAAGTTTCTCTCAGGCTGATGCTATAAATAGCCATGCCCTATTGATTGGAGGGTCTGGGCTGTGAGCTCAGCACCCTCCGGGAGCCTTTCCAGGCCTGGCCTGGGCTCTTGAGTTCCACTTTTCTTTCCCTGTCTAATAGCATCCCTGGTTTCAAGGGCAGGTGCAGGCTTGAACTCCAGGCTTGGAGTCAGTTCCTTTCTTCACACTCACCCATTCTAGGGTTTGCTCACCAGGGTTCATGGATTCTCCAGGGAAAACCAGAACACTGGCCTTCTTGCTCCTCAAACATCCTTCCCTCCCAATGGTGTCCACCATTTTATCAACAAGGGAATCTAGGCCCAGACACATTGAGATGATGTTTAAAGTCTCTGGAGAAGAAACTAACTCACAGCTATGGTTGTTTCTTCTTTTTTTTATCCCTCTTTCTTTAAATAAATGTATTGTCAATAATGTTTTGTTGTACTCAGTGTTATTTCTACCAGAGGAAGGGTCAGGTACCTGTAGGTCCTAGGGTCATCACCAAAAGTGGGGGAACAACCTACAACAAGGCATGCTGATTTTGATTCCCCAACACAGTGTGTGTGTGTGGGGGGGGTGCTTGAACTCAGAGATTCACACTGTCCTTCAGCTTTTTCTCTCAAGGCTGCTGTTTTACCACTTAAGCCACATCTCCTCTTTAAGTTTTGCTGACTAATTGAAGAATCTCAGAGTTGGCTTTAAAGTGGGATCCTCTGATCTCAGCCTCCTAAATAACAAGGATTATATGTGTGAGTCGCCAGTGCCTGGCACTGACATATTTTTATACAGCTCAAAATCAACATATTTTTATACTGTAGAAAGCAACATGATTCTTTTTCTACACTACTCCCCAATTCTCAGGAGTTCTCCCTACCCCAATGACTATCAAACACACAAGCTTCTGCTCAGCCCACATTTCTTGGTAGGCTAGTGATTTCTTGGTGCTTGGTTTTATGTCTCTTGGTCCACACTAGGGTGGTGGGAGGAACAAAGTGATGTGGAATGGTGGAGAGGCAGAGTCTGCTCTGAAGCCACCAGGCTTTATACCAATCCTACTCAGTACCTAGGCCCTGAGTTCAAGCCCTAATACCAAAATACACACACACACACACACACACACACACACACACACACACACACACACACACCCCAACTAGTGTGATATGGTCTTGGGCACAGGTAGCTTAGTATTAATTTATTCCATCTATAAAATAAGTGGGTGGTTGGACCCAGGTGGCTCATGACTAGTCCAGCTACTCAGGAGGCTATGTTCTGAGAATCACAGTTTGAAACTAGCCCAGACAGGTAAGTCTATGAGACATTTTAACCACCAAAAAGCAGAAATGAAAGTGTGGCTTAGGTAGGAGAGTGACAGTATTGAATGAAAAAAGTAAGGGACAGTGCCTAGGCCCTGAGTTCATGCCCTAGTACCAGCAGAGGAGCAGGGACTGGGGAACAGGAAGTGACTAGAGCCGAGGGAGGAAACAGACATTAAGAAGAATCAGAATGGATAGAATGAAACCCACAGTATTTAGCCTAGGCTCTCTGTGGTCCCCAAATTCCACCACTCTCTGCAAACTTGGGCTCCTCAGCTTTGGCTCTCTCTCGGTGTTCCTGTTGCTTCCCATTATCCTCCTCTCTAGAGCTGGTACAACCCTCCATTTGGTACTGGCAGACAGCATAGCACAACACCCCTCCATCTTCACCCAGGAGTCCCTAACATCCACCAGGCAAAGGTGGGGGGCTTTGATTGTCTTCCTCAGCGTGAAGCTGATCTGTTTTTTGGGGGAGTGGCAGTGGGAATAGAAAAGCTCCAGATTAGTTAATACATTGAGACTGCCAGGGGCCATATGTCGTATTCTCCGGCTCTGCCATTATGCATCTTGCTTGTAATTGTTTTAGAATGACACTTACTATGTTCTATTTTATCACCCAATGACAGATCCATACAAGAGAAGGGAAACACATCATACTTATGCACACTCACAGGGCAAGCCAGACTGCAGAATGGTTAAGCAGAGTAATTGTTTTGAAATTCTAAGAGCTGGACTCTGTCCACTTGCTTGAATAGAAAATGTGTTACATCCGTGATTATTGCCTCTGCCTATCAAAGTGGATAGCCCGTGCTTCCAAAAAGCACTTTCCCACGCTCACCAGCTCCTGCTAAACTCTCTATAAACCCCTCAGCCTTCTCTGTTGTAATTACTCAAGGATGAAGATTTCCTTCCAGGAATGAAAAAGCAACCATAAACACAGACGCAAACTTTAGAGTTATTCCCTAGTGTTTAAATGCTCTTCTTCAAGCACCATAAGGCAGGAGCAACTCTTACCCCTAATCCTACCACCTGGTCTTCCAGATGTTTCTCTTGCCTCAGGCGCTACTTCAATAGGCAGGGGTCTCTCTCAGGGGACCCACAGATTGAAATCTTCCAGAGGCTCCAGCATGCTAAGCTGAGGATGCCTTAGCTAGGATTATGCCTTCGCCAGAATCTGATGTTTCATGTGAGCCAGTTGATTCTCAGCAGGTACTATGTGAATGCTGATCTGCAGGAGAACGCTAGCTGAGCAACTTTCCATAGAGGTTTGAGGTACAAGGAATGCTTAGCAAACAGAAAGCCCTATCAACAGCTCCCTTTCCCATGTGCAGCAGTTCTCTCCACTGGGGCTCAGTATTGGTGCCTGTTTCCCTAAGAGAGCTGGCTTCACAGCAGATTCTAAACCAGTGACCTGTTAAGTGTTAGAGCATGAAATCTGCACACAGAGAAACATTTCAAGAGACAAAGATCCGTTTCCATTAAGACGATTAAACATCAGAGCACTTTTCATGGCCCCACTTAGCAGTCATAAAGGACAGCCTGCAGCCCTCTCCAAATAGTCAGACCCTGGGATAGGGGACACTATATGAGCCAAAGACCAGCAGAGACTGGACACCCCTACTCTCTTCCCCACATCAGGGTACAGCTCTCCAGAGCTGAGCCCTAAAGTTAGGACATGGGAAGCTGTGATGTGGGGACGGGGGCAGGGCCCTAAAGGACCACCCATGCTGCATGGGGAGAAAGGCTTGGCTGACTTTATTAAGTACTTCAAATCCGTGAGACCCGTTCTCCTAACTCTCCTCTCCTATTAAGATGGGAATGAGTGTAAGTCCCTTGGGATGGAGAGAAAGAACAGAACAGACTGTTTCCTGAGAGCTTTCCACAGGGCTCATCTTTCACATTCTTAATGGGGAGCCTGGGGCCTTAGTGGTAGGTGAGGTATGGGAGTGATAGAGGAGCCCGGCCCACACGCCAGTTGACCACTCTAGGAAAGCTTCTACTTTCCTGAAGTAGTACTTACTCTCTCCCTGACAGCTCAGAGGCAGTGTTGACTACATGCATGCCCTGGGAGGAGGGACAAAAGTCTCTGCCCAGTGAGCTGGGCTGCAGATCGGCCTACTTTGCTTTTCTCTGGCTCAGCCATGAGGGGCCGGAGGCCAGGATTCTGGCTGGCCACTGAGGGCCTGTCCACCTGTGCTCATTAGAAATGCAGTGGGCGTCCTCAGCTGTCCCTCTGAAAGCATACGTGGGTGCCAGCAAGGCCACTGTTCTGGAAGCAGCTCCATCACCTTCCATCAGACCTGGATGGCAAAGTGTTTTCTGATCTTCACGGAATATATCCAGTTTCCTGACCAACTCTTTCCTGATAAATTTTCCTCTTTGATCCAGGCAGTGCCAAGCCAAGGGAAAGGTGGAAGCTGGTATGACAGTTCTTTCATTTGTTCCCTGGCCTCTAAAGGCCAGAGTTGATCTCTACTTCATTCAAGGGCCAGGTTGCTCTGCAAAGGTTCATCCCATATCTGTCAGCTGCTGACGTTTACCAAGGTCCTTCCTTTTCTACCTCTCTTCCCATATACTTTCTAAATGTGCTGACCATGTACATTGTGGGATGAGAATGGGATAGGCATCTGGTAATACTGATGAATGGAAATAGGTGTGTGTGTGTGTGTGTGTGTGTGTGTGTGTGTGTGTGTGTGTGTGTGTGTGTGTCCGTCCAGTATTGGGGTTTGAACTCAAGGCCTCAGTACTGTCCCTGTGCTCCAAGCTGGCCAAGCCCTAAAGCCACAGATTCACTTCTGGCTTTTGGGTCATTTATTGAAGATGATCTCATAGACGTTCCTTCCCTGGGCTCACTTCAAACTGCTATCCTCAAATCTCAGCCTCCTGATTACAGGTGTGAGCCACTGGTGTGAGCCACTGGTGCTCAGCTTGGAAATGAGTATTTTAAGGAAAGCCAGAAAGCATTTGAAGACATAAGGCTTTACTTGTCAGTGATTTGGTGTTCAATCCCACTGCAGTTGCTACCTGGCTGGTTCTGGAGCTGTCATCTCAGCTTGTCATATATACAAGGGACTCAATAAGATCCCACCAGGCTGTGTGAGTAATGCTCACAGAGCCCATTCCTTGGGTGGCTCTAGTCCCACTTCTGTTCTTCCCACAGCTTCTGCCCTACGTTTCCCTGGCCCGTGTTGCTGGCACACCATCTGGTATTCCTGGGTGAGCCAAGAGTTATTTACCAGTAACAGCTTTGTTCATCTGGCCAATGCCACCCATGTATTGGGACAGCCAAGCCCCAGTGGTGCCAGGCCCTGGCCTAGGCACTTAATAAATGTCATTATTTTGAGTTCTCATTTGCCCAAAGAAGAAACTGAAGTCCCCAGGTAGACTTCTGCTTTGGCCACATTGTGAGAAAGTGGCAGAACTGTTGTCAGCACCATCATGTCTTTTCTCTTATCAGCCCATCCTCACCATGATGACCTTCTGAGAGCAGCTAGAGCCCAGTCCAAATCTGGGATGTGTGTTATGACACAGGGCAGTCACAATTTCAGGACTGAAAAAAACCACGACACTTTCTCTTTGGCTTGGGACAAGATGAAGTTGATGCAGCAGAGAGAATGTTTTCTCTGCTTATTCACTGTTGTTTCTAATCCAAAGATGGCCACACTTAGGAGATTTCCTATGGCTCTTGTCCCTCAGTGCAAACAACCTGGATTTTTAACAAGGCTGAATTACATGTGAACCCATACCCTGTCCATCCTTCCCTGATATTTCCCACTGTAACTCGTGGTTAAAGACCTTGTGGTAAACTGGCCACCACTGTTTCCCATGCACATGCTGTCTTCCACATGCTGTGTGATGTGGTGCTGCAGCTCGCCTTTACACAGGGTGGAATTTCTTTTTCTACTCTTTGGATCTGGACTGGGCTGCTTGACTCCCTTTGGCCATTAGGATATTTGCAATTTCCACATAAACAGAGGCTTGAAAAGAGTTTATGCATTAGTGATGGACCTTAAAGTGAGCAATAGAAGTCCTGTGACCACCATTGTTTGAAGGTCCTGGGCTGTTCTGCCAGACAGTAAGTCTAGAGCCAAGTCATCTATCTGGGATGGTCTACGGGAGCTTGAAACAGCTGCCAGATTTGTGAGTGAGACCATCCCAAGCCATCTAGCTCCAGCTAAGCCACAGATGACCCTGGAGAACAGTTGAGCCACTGGACCATGACAGATGCCCAGTCCACTCAACTTACAGAATCATGAAAAGTAATGTTTATGCCTAAGCCATTAGGTTCTAGGTGTGGTTTGTTGTATATTGAAAACCTAAATGATATGGACCACACAAAGAAACTTAGGAAGGTGCTAGAAAGTAGGTCCTAGGGCTGGGAGGTGGCCTAGTGGTAGAGTGCTTGCCTAGCATTCATGAAGTCCTGGGCTCTATTCCTCAGTACCATATACAGAAAAAAAAAAGCCAGAAGTGCTACTGTAGTTCAAGTGGTAGAGCCTTGAGAAAGCCCAAGGACAGTGCTTAGGCCCTGAGTTCAAGCCCCAGAACTGGTAAGAAGAAGGAGGAGGAGGAGGAGGAGGAGGAGGAGGAGGAGGAAGAAGAAGAAGAGGAGGAGGAGGAGGAAGAAGAAGAAGAAGAAGAGGAGGAGGAAGAAGAAGAGGAGAAGGAGAAGGAGGAGAAGGAGAAGGAGGAGGAGGAAGAGAAGGAGAAGGAGGAGGAGGAGGAGGAAGAGAAGGAGGAGGAGGAAGAGGAGGAGAAGGAGGAGGAGGAGGAAGAGGAGGAGAAGGAGAAGGAGGAGGAAGAGGAGGAGAAGGAGAAGGAGGAGAAGGAGAAGGAGGAGAAGGAGGAGAAGGAGGAGAAGGAGGAGAAGGAAAAGGTACTAATGGGGAATCATGTGGCTAAAGAGCCTATTGGGGGGGCTGTGGAGGCAGAATGCCTGAGCACAGTACCACAAGTAGCTGTGTGACTTTTGACAAGTTCCTGAGTATCTCTGTGTTTTGGTTTTCTCATCTGCAGAGATGATTAATGATGCCTACAGGATAGGGCTGTTGTGAAATGAGTTCATAAATACAGAGAACTGAGAAAATTGCCTGGTCTCCCATATGACTGTTTTCCTATCCCTGCTCTTCAAGCCAACACCCCTAGCAAAGCCCTAATTCTCCAAGAGTTCTTTTATGGAAGACACATCAGATCTTCAGTTCTATTTGAAGTCTGGGCTAAAGTAGGGATATGACCTCAGGGATGTGGAGCTCAGGAGAGTTTCCTGCAGATAGCATTGTTGGACACAAAGAAGATCTTAGTAAGCTTTGGGATAGGCTCCTGGGGCTAATAGAAGCCCAGGCAAGTAGCACCGCCCTTCTATTACTGTAACAATGCATATGTAGGGGCTTCTTATCTTTTGAAGGATTTTCCACCAAAGCAGAAGCTCAGCTCCTCCTACAATCATTTTGCTATTTTCCTTAAGGTAAAGGTGTTCAGCGGGAATTTACCCCCCTCAAAAGGAAGAGGGTAATCTGGGTGTAGTAGAATATGCCTATAATCCCAGTACTTAGGAGGCTGAGGCATAGGGACTGGGAATTCAGAGGACAGTCTGGGCTAAATACTGAGACCTCATTTCAAAAATAAATAGGAGATAGGGTTATCCCATATCTCATTTCTAACCTGCCCACTAGTCACGGTATCTCAGTTGTCCTCTGGTTATAACTCTATTGAGGTTCACCAGAAGGATGGAAACAGGCACTTACAGCCCAATATGGCTGCCTGGGCTCCCAGCCAGGACCCAGCAAGAAGGGGAGAGGGGCCAAAACTCCTCCTGGGCTATAGGACTAGGTACTCTGCCCTGAATATCTTCCTAGCCTAGCACACAGTGCTGGGCCAAAGCAGATTTTTACAGCAGATGGCCCAGCTGGGACCCTGAGCCGCAGGTGTATGGGGTGACACCAAGGCCAGCTGAAACCCAGGATAGGAAATCCAGAGGGATGTGGTATACAATTCAGCCAGGATGGGCTATGGGCATGGAGACAGACACAGATGCCCTTAGTTCAAGTGACCAGGTGAAGTCATTTCCTCACTTAAGCTACCTGGCCACTCCCAGGTCAAAAGGCAAGGCTAAAAGGCAGAGCCAGATGAGTACACTGGGGAATACAGCTCTGAAGGGAAATGCCATCAAAACTGAGCAGGGAAGGGGGCACAAATGAAAAGGGGCTCTTCTTGGAACAGAATTGATGGTGATACTTTTGAAGTTCCTGCTGTTAATAGAAATTAGACACTGGAATAGCATGAAGATAGGACTGACTCTGTCTCTTGCAAAGTCAGAAAAAAAAAAATCAGCATTGTCCTCACCAGTGAGGAGTCCTGTGATTCCAGGCTGGGTTGCCTCCCTTGTCTTACTCCCCAACCTCCTTCCACTCCCAAGAAGCCTTCTATAGGTATCACTCCAGTTCACCTGTGTTATTTCTATAGATGGTGACCTACCTGGCTACCGGTTCATTCATCATTCTATAGGGGCTGTATACACGGTTAGCGTGACAGGAATGTTTGTTAAACAAATAAAGAAAATGTGCAACAACAGACTCAAACTGGTACCTACAGCTGGAGGTTCTGCTGATCCCGGTTCAGCCCCTCCCCATTACTATTTTTTAGTTAACAAGATGATAAACCCAAGAAGTGTGATGGTTCTCTGTTTAGGAGAGAATCATCAATTGGCAATTCCATCTGTGTTCTTCTGGTACTCTCGGATGAAACAGCAAGGGTAAGTGTGAGGTTTATCTGAAAATCAGACAGCTCATACCTGAATCAGGACAGGCCTCTGGTGTGGGAGGAAGGGTCATCTCTCAGCTTCCACCCTAGAACCAGCAGATGTTCACATGTGCATGTACACATATGCATGCACTTAGCTCGATGAGAACAGTTCACATCTGAGCAGGGATTCCCTTACTTTGTGCCACAAAATGTATCACCTTGAACCTGCCACACCAACCCATCCTGCTGTTGGGAGTTTTACCTTTCAACATGTTTGGAGGCATTTGTGAGTGCTTCTCACTCCATCTGAAGAGAAGTGGTAGGACCGTGACGAGGGAGGGAGTGATTGGCTGGGACATGTCCTCTGAGCCCTTCCATAGGCCATACACTCTTCAGAGAGCTGGGGTTCACTACCAGAGTCTCTAATATTGAAGAGCAAGGGCTTCCTGTACAAGATGGAGCTTCTGAATGGAGGTCAGCAGGGAGAGGGCCCTTCTCTGCCCCCAGAAGTAGTCACTGACCTGATTGTTTTTACCACAGCTCCCCTTCCCTGTCACCCACCCTGCCACCTGCTCTCCAGTTCTCATCTCCTCTGTGCATCGGGAAGAAAGCCAGTGAGATGATCACAGCTCGGAGGGAGCCCACACACTCACCCTCTCCCCAGTACTCTGTGATCATTTAATGCTTGGTTTCATTCAAATAACTCAAGGTAATGAAAGCAGTGCTGCCCACATGGATGCTAATAGCAACCTATAGATTCCCTGAACTCCTATGGGGGAACTCATGTAATAAAATAATGCAGGCAGAGAAGGGAAGGGCCATTTGCAGACCACTGGGATAGTAGTGGAAGAAAAATCAGTTGGGGTCGTGGTAAGACATGAAGAAGGTGGATGGGACCACAAAAGTGGGTTGGTTGGGGACGTTGGAAGGATTGATGACTCTCCAGAACCCTCAGCACTTAATAATCTGTGCTGCATAGGTCAGTGGCTGTTCATCTCAAAGAGCCTGGTGAGAACATGGGAAGACAGCTCACCTGGAAGACATCTGCTCCCCAGTAGACCCAGCTGCTGTGAGTCTATGACAGGATAATATCCCAGGGTGTTCCTGGTTCCAAATCACAGAATGATTTCCCTGGTCAAACTTAACTCTGCCTTCCTGGACTCTTTCCTAAGAAAGCATTTTGGGTCCTGGAAGACCTTATCATGGAGTATAGAGGAGTAGATTTCAAGTCTACAAAGAGAAGGTCTAGAGTCAGACACCAGTGACTCATGGCTATAATCCTAGCTACTCAGGAAGCTGAGATCCAAGGACTATGGCTTGAAGCCAGTCCAGGTAGAACAGTCCATGAGACTCTTATCTCCAACTGAGCACTAAAGAAGTCAGAAGTTGAGCTGTGGCTTATGTGGTAGAGTGCTAGCAAAATGAAGTTCTGTGACAGTTCCCAAGCCCTGAGTTCAGGAGAGAGAGAGAGAGAGAGAGAGAGAGAGAGAGAGAGAGAGAGAGAGAGAGAGAGAGAGAGAGAGAGAGAGAGAGAGAGAGAGAGAGAGGCAGGAAAGAGAGAGAGAGACTGAGAGACTGTACATTGCTTCTCTCCAGCAGTAGAATGGACTGCATCAAATAGGAAAGCTCATGAGGCTTAAACATCTGTCTGATCTCATCCTTTAGGAGCCTATTGGACCCAGGGTTAAAGTCTGACACGTTTTCACCCAACCTACCAGAAATGCCCAGGTAGCTAGAGTCACAATTCTCTGCTTTCTCCAAAGCCCTGGGTCATAGTCCTCAACTGTATCCTGATAACCTACCTGGAGGCTTCTGGAAATCCCCAAATGAGATTTTCTTGGCCTTTCTGCATACTCGCATTTCTGACGGCCACTTTGGTCAAGGACTGTTTAACTTCTGCCACTTTGTAGAAGAAATAAAACTGGGAAGGTTGCCAGTGCCCTACTCACTTACAGGCTGGTCCTCTAGGCTGGCTTATCCAGGCTACTGGGATGCTGACCTGCTTTCCTTGATGAAGGAGAGACTTAGCACTGCCTGCTCCTGCACCCATGCCTCTTTCAGCTGAGCCTCAGCTCTTAGACTCACGTGTTTCTGGCTAGAAGGTGGAAACTCACTTACCGCCCCCCCCCCCCAGTCCTTTAAGGAAGAAGGACATGATCTGTTGGCCCAGTGGTATTTTGAGGGTCACACAGAACCTCGATACAGCTTCAGGAGTGTCCAGCATACACCAGTCAGCTTGGCATATAGCACTGAATTCTCAGTGTGGACTCACTGCTCTGCTTCTCAGTTGCAAGGCTGACCTTAGATGGAAATATTCAGAAAATCTAACACAGTGTTGTGGTGGGGAGGAGGGGAGTGGGCATGGAACTTCCTAATCTCCCTCTAAGCCCTGTCCAAACTAAGCTTGCCAGCCTGGCTGCAAATAATGTTTCATTAATCAACACAATCCCCTTTGCTTGTGTGAGACATGCTTCTGCTGAAGTAGGAAGACAGGGGCATGTTGGTAGAACTCCTAGCAACCTCTGAAGGCAAAAGAGGAATGGGATGAGGAAAAGTGGAAAGAGAAACCCTACAGGATCACACAAGGTGTATGCCCTTCTGATCAGAAGTGGCACAAAAAATGTGGAGTGTCTCTTATAGTCACAGCCAGTGGAAGGGAGTGAGGAAGAAAGATCACTCCTGGCCACTGGGATTTAAGCAGGGTGCAAGGTAGGGCTATGGTTCCCCACTCCCATAACATGGGTGATATTTTCCAAAAGGCTCATTTACTCTCCTACTGTCTTTCAGAAACAAAGGTGGTCTCAGAACATTGCAAAGGGCCTGTGCTAAGTAGTATGTAGGACTGAAGTTCATCAGAATCCCATGAGAGAGAATACAGCCTGCCTCCCACCCCCAACCAGGGCTGTTCCTCTCCATCTTGAGCCAAGGACTGGCCTGCCAGCTCTCTGCTAGCTGGGCTTTGGGGGGAGGGGACAGTTATAAGGCTAAATGATTTCCAAGGACCATAGTGGATGGGAGGATGGGAGGAATACCACTAACTCCCCACCTGCATTGACACCTGGAGAGCTGGAAAATGTTATTACAAAAGGTATTTACAGAGCTGGGAGCGTGGCCTAGTGGTGGAGTGCTTGCCTAGCATGCATGAAGCCTTAGGATCGATTCCTCAGTACCACATACACAGAAAAGGCCAGAAGTGGCACTGTGGCTACAGTGGTAGAGCTCTAGCCTTGAGAATGCCCAAGGATGGTGCCCAGGCCCTGAGTTCATGCCCCGGGACCGGCAAAAAATAATGTATTTACATAGCATGCATTTCCTTTCTCCTATACATTTTTTGGGGAAGGGACACAAACTCTACTGACATATATTACGTTTAAAGTTCCTACCTCCTTTCTTCTCAACAGTGTGTGCTTACCCATTGGTGAACTCTGCTCTTACCTATCTCCTGCATCCAGGTCTTGTTGGTTCAGATCAGCCCTGCTGATCTATTGTGTGTCCATTAGCTCTGACTCCCAGATTCAGACCTTTACTTGGTCATATTCTGGGCGTACCCCTTCTCTTCATAATCAGGCACGCTGGGAGGCAATGGTATTTGCATCTTCTTCTCTGCCCACAACTGAAAGTGTAGGCAGCCTCCCAAATCTCCTTGGGTAGAAACTGGGAGTTGAGTGACACAAGAGTGGATACTGCTCAACTCTGTGCTAGTGGGAATCTCAGCCTCTTCATGGACTAAGGTCAGTCCTGAGCAGTCTTCCTTTCTTGAGCTAAAGAAAACAAAACCAAGCCTGGCAACAGTATCCCTCATATAGTTACTGGGGAGATTAAATTCATATAAATCTTTAATACTTAACACCTACCTGGTCTATTTATTGAGGCTTAAACACCTTAGCAACTACTGTTGTTAGTAAGGATAATGAGAAGTTTCTCAGGGTCAAGGTGAACCTGTTTCATCAGAAATGGCAGAGCCTGGGGCCAGGAGTTTGGTCTAGTGGTAGACTGCTTGCCTAGCATGCATGAAGACCCGGGTTCGATTCCTCGGTACCACATACATAGAAAAAAGCCAGAAGTGGTGCTGAGGATCAAGTGGTAGAGTTTTAGCCTTAAGAAATTCCAAGGACAGCGCTCAGGCCCTGAGCTCAAGCCCAGGACTGGCAAAAAGAAAAAAAAAAAGAAAAAGAAAATGGCAGAGCCTGCTTCTCCATTAATGGATGATGAGCCTAAACTGCCTGACTCCTAGCCAACTGCAGAGGGCATTCTCCCTTGGGAGAGCTAGAGTGAGTGATTCTTGTCCCTTTGTACCTTGGTGCAAACCCTTTCCAGGCATCACCAGCCTAAGGGCCTCCACATGCTTCCTCATCTTTGCCTTTAATCCTTTCTTCATAGGTTTTTCTTCAAAATTTCATTCTCATTTTATACAAGTACTTATTGTATGTAGCACCAAAGAATTCATTCCACAGATTCATCCTCAGTCCCAGCACAATGTGTGGTACATGGCAGTCCCACAATATTTGCTGAGAAAATGATCAAATGATCCACCATGATCTTTCAAGGGTCAGTTGAAATGTTCCTTCCATGGAGCCTTCCTTGATAATGGCTACCCCCATCTTCTCTTCACATTCTCCTATTCTAACACATGCCTCTTCCCTAACAGAGCCCAGACATCTTTGATACTGGACTTAAGGTCCAGTGAACTCTAACAGCATCAAAGGACCTCAGTCTGAATCTAGCAATGCTATGACACTCTGGGAGCTTGAGCACAAAGTCTCCACTTTTTACATGCAGAATGGGACACTAACACCAACTTACTGGGACTTAGTCCACATCTCTGTTCTTTCTGTGCAGCTCTTTCTGTGCATCAACTAGGACTGGGTCTTGCTTCCTGTGATGCATGTTTACTGAATTATTGAGCCACTACTTTCCCTAGCTATTCTCCAAGGGTCTAAGACAGGAGTCCCCTAGAAGAGAGTAGGTTAGAGGATAGTACTAGGTTAGAGGATAGGGTAGTAACAAGGAGGAATGTAAATGGCATTTGGCTCCTAGGACAAGAAGGGAGCAAGTGGGAGCAGAAGTGCCATAAGTCCCTGGAAGTTCTGTCCAAGGATCAGACACTGCAAAGACAAGGCAGAGCCACCCACAAAGTCTGAGCCACAAAGCAAGATTCAGTATCACCAGGCAGAGACAGTGCTTGGTCTGTGAGTGGTTAGATTCTATCTCCTGTCTACTTGCAAATCTAAAGTTCCCTTCATTATTTATTTTTCTACAAAGCCTACAAGAAGATTCTGCTTTCTTGGGTGGATGCTGTTTAATTATCAAGAGACTAAAAATACAATCTTGTTTTATTCACAAAAACAATCTTCCCAGCAGAAACACCATGTGAAAAGCAGCTTCCATCCTGGTGTCAGTGGCTTATGTTTATAATTTTAGCAAGTCAGAGGGCTGAGATCCGAGGCTCTTTGTTTGCAGCCAGCCCAGGCAAAAAAATTAGTTCTTTGGTAGTTATTGCCAATTAATCACCAAAAAACTGAAAGGGGAGCTGTGGATCAAATGGTAGAGTGCCGGCCACAAGTGAAAATGCTCAGAGAAATTACCCAGGTCCTGAATTTCAAGCCTCAGTAGCAACACACACACACACACACACACACACACACACACACACACACACAATGAAAGGAAGAAAGAGAGGGAAAGGAAGAGAGAGAAAAGGAAGGAAGGAAGGAAGAAGGAAGGGAGGGAAAGAAAGAAAGGGAACTTGCACAAATGGAGAAGAGAGATGAAGTACAAACTTCAGCAAAGCTATATGCAGGTGGCACCAACTCACAAGGTGCAGGAGAGAGTCCCCAAGGGTCTCATCTCTGCCCTGCTTTCATTTTTCCCTTGAATCATACCATCCATTTTCCTCCTTCAACTGATTTTGGAAACTGCCTCTTAAGCCCTGTTTTCCCTGCTGAGCCCCACAGCCATCTTTCCATCTGTGTGCTGGCCATGTGGAGGATACCTGGGGTTAACTACAAACAACCTAAGTCTGCAGCCAAGCTCATGGTCCCTACTTTCCCTCCTGACCTCCTCCAACTCATTCCTCCTCTGTATCTGTCATCAGCCAGCCTTGTGATGCCAGAGTTCCTTTTGACTTCTCCTGGACATCTTTCTACCTTATTCTATTCTTTTCTTTTCCTTCCTACCCTATGGCAACTGTCCCAGGCCAGGTCTTCTTTATCTCTTACCTGAGTCAATCTTCCTGCTTGACTGTCCTCTTTTTAAAGCATTCTTACTAGTATTCATCCTCAAGATAGCTCCCCAATTCATCTCCCCAATTAATGTGCCATGGAACACGGTTAGCAGTTCATAATGAATTCCTTCACTTGATATTTTATGTCCTCTTCATCTCTAGCAAATCTTTTGTTTCTACTTACCTTAATCCATTTCCCTCTCCATATACCCTAAACAGTAGCAAACTAGCTAAATATTAGTTAAGCTTCCCAAATATCCTATCCTTTTGCAATTTACCTGGATTTCCTGTTTCTATGCTTTAAAATCCTACGTGCAGTCATTGGTCTAGCTAAAATGTCACCTTTTCCATAAAGGTAATCATTCATTCATCACCAAATATTTATTTAGCATTTATTCTGTAAGAAACATGCTGATTATTTCCACATATCCACCACCCCCTTCTCTTGAACACTCTTGTGCACATACTGAATCCCTTGCTATATTGCAAACTTTGTAGGACCAATATCTTATTTATTTTTATATTATCAACACTGCCTAATAATGTCCCTCGTAAATACTGGGAGTTCAATAATGTTTGTTGAATCGAATGAAGATCTATGCTGTCCACAGTTGTGATTTTGGTTAGTTTAATTCTCCGAGGGCTTTTTTTTTCCTGCTTAAGTATGCATGTCCAGAAAGAAGTAAAAATAAACTAATGATACTTTTCAGCAGCTCCAAGCCTATAATTATAGTTAACTCTCAGTTATCCATGTCATTTGAAAAACAGCATCAAAAAGAATCTTACACCAGAGGAAAAAATCAAAACAAAACAAAAAACTATCACATTATTTTCATCCATCTTCGACAGTCTTGTGTGACTTCTAAGTGAGTTGTTTTTATTGTTGTTGTTTTGTTTTTAGTTCTGTTTGGCTGACCTGCTATATTTGTGTTTGTAGTCTATCAAAAACTGCTAGGGAGAGAGGTGAGGTGAACTACACTTTTGGGGAAAAGCATAGAAAGTAAGAAATAAAACTCTGCTCCATATCACTTCAAAGGCAGGACCCTGGATGAGCACAAATGTCACAGACATTCAAAGTGAGGAATGAATGCAGCAAGGTAGGATGGCTTCTTTATGATAACTGCCAACAGTAGAGACTTCCAGCCCCCTGAATATCCCACTACAGGGTAAGGACTGTGGTTTTGGTTTGGTGACAGTACTTGAACTCAGGGCCTGCGCAATGGCCCTTAGCTTTACCTGCTCAAGGATGCTTATTCTACCACAGGAGCCACATTTTTTTTGGTGGTTAATGGGAAATAAGGGTATCATAAACTCTCCTGCCTACACTGGCTTTGAACCATGATCCTCCAATCTCAGTCTCCTGAGTTGTGAGGATTATGGGCATAAGCCACCAGCACTTGTTTTTGTTTAAGGAAGATGACAAAATTAGCACTGGGAGAATTGAAGTCTGGGATAGAGGCAGGGCTGTGCTTCCAGGCTTGTGGCCCTGGGAACCCCTGCATGCAAATCAAGGAAAGTGAAATTTGTAATTTTGAAATGGTATCCAGATAATGTAGTGGAGGGAGAACCCTTTGCTACTTCTGAGGCAAACAAATATCACATGTGGTGAGTCAGCAGCTGCATTAGTTGGGGAAAATTGATGCACATTTCATGTGTCAGGGAGCTGAATCCCAGAGAATAGAGCAAGCCTCCCAGGAAATGGTTTCTTTATATAGTTCTATCCATTTATTGTTTGATTGGACTTTCTGTATATTAAATTCAAGCTGTTCTGCCACTCACGGGTATTATGATGCGTTGGCTTGGTGGGAAATAATGAAGGTGATGGGATTTTATAGTGTCACATTACAAAGGAGGTGTACCCAACCTCATCCATCTCTCCATCAACTAGCTTGTGTGTGAGCTGGCACTTATATTAAAATGATTTTTTTTCTGATTTAGTTTAATGACACTCCTTTGAGTCCTGACACACTGAATATGATTACATGAGCGAAATGTAATCTTCTTCCATCTAGTCATGGTCAGCAAAGGCTGAACTCTCTTCTCTCCTCAGTCTTACCTTCCCACACACCGATCTGTGGCACAGACCTAGGCTGAGGCGAGAGAGAAGAGGCCAGTGTCTAGCCTGAGAAAAGTTGGCTAGGTGAGTGGGAGGCGAACTCCTGGAGCCAGGAAAAGTTGTGCCTTTGGTAGAGAACTTGAGAGGCCTAAAACTATATGGTACTACTTTCCTTCTTGTCCTAAATAGGTCCTTCTCAGAAGTTTGTTTGAAGTTAGTACTATGCATATGTTCCAAAATGAATTGCTAGGGGAAAGTCTCTACTTTCCAGAAAAGAAATGCCAAGAGTTAGACATTACTAGAAGATGGACACCACATGTAAGATGAATAATCAGTAGAGCGATGGCTTTCTGGAAATGGTTGGCTGTGTGCAGGGTCACCTGCCCAAAGACAAGGCAGGAGGAGTGCTCTGCCTTATCATGTCCAGAGGCACAAGAGGTACTGTGCCTTCCTAGTTACCAGCTATCATGGAAATTAGACCAGCCTCCTGAATGGCCTGAGAAAGCCACTTTCTCTTGGATGAGGGAAATAAAAACACTTGAGCAGTGATTCAGGGGCTCTTCCCCCTGCTAGAGAGAGGGAGGGCCTGCTGCTTTTTATTTACACTATTTTGAGGCAGAATAATTGCGGCTCCTCAAGAGTCGTGTTTGTGTTTATGGTGTGTTTAAAGAGGGAAACAAACAAAACCTCAATCCCTGAGAGGTTGAGATGGATTTGGAGCTATGGCATGAGTACCACCCTGGAAATCCCTGTTCTAAAATTTCAGTGATTTGAGAGGACCAATCCAATGTGATGCTTCCAGTTCCCTGGGTATGAATCAACTTTTCCCTCTTCTGCACCTCTGAAGCCTATGTTCCACCCTTGTTGAAGCAGCTCTCAGTCTGAGAGTAGCCTCTGTCTGTATCTGAGTCAAGACTGTTCTTAAGGCTGTGGCACATGCACAACACCTTGTCTAGTGCTCTGTAACTATATCCTGAGTTGAAAGGAGAGTTCTATACAAGTCTAGACGCGCCCTGCTCACAGCATGCCTACTCTGAGATGCTTGCTGAGAAAGCTTCCTTGGCCTCAACTTTCATACATATGCAGAACTCCTGATTTCTCCAATCTCTACTGCCCCTACTTTCCATTCTAGCCACCATCACCTGCTCCGATTCTCATGATGGCCTCTCCCCAGCAATGGAGCACTAACCTGTACCTATTCCCCTACTACTCAAGATGCTTTGAAAAATAAGCTTAGCAGCTCAAAACACCTGCAGTGGATTCTCATACCAGGCAGAGTAAAAGGCAAAGTCCATATCCTGGTCATGAAGCGCCTGCATGAACCATTTCTCTACTACCTACCTCTCTGGTCTTGTTTCTGATACTTTATTTCCTTCTCTCATGTAGCTCAACCATTTGGGTCTTCTCTCTGGTCCAAATATAGCACAAAGGCCCCTCCTGCCTAGAATGCCATTCCCCATGCTATCCACATCCCTCCAGGTCTCTGCTCACTATCAACTTATTTGAGAGGCCCTTCTTTATCTCCTAATATAAAACAACAACTTCCCCCTTGCTCCACATCCCCTCCCCACTCAGAACTCCCTATCCCCTGTCACATCATATTTTGTTTTTCTCTCATACTTGGTATTATCCATTTATTTATCTATTTACTGTTCCTGTTTGCTAGAATATAAAGTATACAAGACCGTTCTCTTCACTGCTATATTCCCAATGCGTAGTGAACATGCAATAAACATTTATGAAATAAACAATTTTTGAGTATGAAGCTTACCTACGGCTCCCTTTTTGCTCTACCTTGGAGTCTGGAGGAGAGTCTGGCCACGCAGCCCCAAATAGTACAAAAGTTTGATACAAACATCCCTAGCAAGAAGCCCCTTACCCTTCCCCCCTCCACCCTGCTTGACAGCCTGATGTGACAGCAGAGGTAACATCTGGATAGCACTGTCATATGGCCAGCAGGTGATTGTCAAGTGGGAAGGTTGGAGCTGGACAAAACTATTTGGTTGAACAAATAGGTCCCGAGGCTATCTATCTATCTGTCTATATGGCGCTGTGCTAGACACCTATCTTACAAGGGCCTGCCCTAGACGATTGCACATCCCAGGAAGAAAGATACACAAGCATCTGGAATTCATAAAATGTGGCAAAGACAAGATGGAAGGATACACAACTGTAATGGGATGCAAGAAGAGGGCCCCCAGCTCCTGGAAGCTCAGGAAGGTCTCTGAGGGGAGATGATGTGGGCTCAAGCTGGGAAAATGATTCAAGTCCATAAGACTGGGCATAAGAGAAAGGTCATCTCTAGAAGGATGTATTCAAGTTCAAAGGAAGGGAAACGAGTCCCATTTGATCCATTATGTCTGCTCCTTATACTGGACTGCTGGACATCTATTGTGTTGTGTTTCATGCCTGGCACATAGTAGGCATTGACGGAATGAGCATTTCTTTGTTGGGATGCAAATCTGCACTCTCTCTGGGGAATTTCAGCATCAGAGAATGGTCAGTTAAGAAATACCAATCAAGGAAAGACTTTGAAGTAATTTGTTCTATGAAGCATCTTGCAATCAGTCCCCTGAGCAGGGACCCACTCTCATCCAACTGCTATCAGTAGCTGGTGTCCAGGCTGAGGGAGGCACTGGAAGGTGGGCTGGTAATAGGAGAGGAAGACACACATGAAACTCTGGAACTTCAAGGGTTAACAAAAACAGATCTGAGAGTAGCTCCTTTCCTGTCCTGATCAAGGACTCCCAGACCACAATCTTCCTATCTTCATCTCCCAGGCTTGCTCTCTCAGCCTCCTGGAGCCTCAGGCAGGCCCCTTTCCAGGACTGTGTTTTAAAGGGAAATGCAAATCACCTGGAGGCTGCTTCATGCTTGGAAGAAGTAAAAATCGATTCTGTTTTCGTTAAAGTGATTTTTGGACACTGTCAAAAGCTCTCTCATCTCTGAGCATGGGGTGACAGATAGGCTGCCGATCTCAATTATATAACTGAGCCAACCAGTGGCAGCAGGCCACCTCATCAGGACAGAAGCAGATCAGCTCCTCTCCTGAGCCCAATTCCTTGCCCCTGAGGCATCCAAGAGCATCCCATCCCAGGCAGGTCTGCATCCATGATGGATGCTTGCTCATGAGGCTTTCCTTTCCATGCTCCCCCTGCCCCAATCCCCAGTCCCTACTGAGCTGTCCCAAGGTCTGCATCAGATCCTTTGTGATGTCAAACAAATTTAAGAATTGGAAACTGCTTCCACAAAAAAGTTTATACCATTTAATGCACTCCCAAACCAGTTACGTTGGTCTTATTTAATATTGTTCTATGTTATCTCTTCCTTCCATTAACTGAGGTAATTGGGGATTTATTTTATTTATAGCATCAATTATGAGCACTGAAATTAGTCCTGGAATGGTGCATTTGGGAACCCAAGTGTCCGGGGAGCACAAAGGAAGGTTGGGCGCAGCTCAGGGGGTCTTCCCCATCAGCATAGGAGGCTGAAAGGAATGCTGTCTTCAAGACTTGGTGGCAGTCTGATTTGTCATTATTCTTGTGTGCTTAAGGTATTTTCAATTATTAAATAAACGATGATAATTGGCTTCAAGAGATCCCTCCCTAGAGGTCACCTCATAATTTATGAGTGAGATGCCTGGGAAAGCAGACAGAGCTGGCAACAGGAGGAGCAAATGCCTTCTCTCACCCTGGGCCTCCTCTCAGCCTGTCAGACTCTGCAAAGGAGCTGAAGACTGGCTTTCTCCAGATTGAAGAACAAGAGCTTGGGGAAGGAGAAAGGCAGGCAGGGGTCAGAGACAGGAAAAAGGAGGTGTCTGTTATGAACTGTTGGAAGAAACTGGACTATGGGTGGGTGTTGGTTCTCCGTATTCCATAACCAGTTGGGACTCAAATGGTAGTATAGAGTAAGGAAAAGATAGGCTTGAGTATGGTTATCACAGAACTAGGCTGGAGAGAGAGAGATGATTGTCCAGGGAAGAGCCAATGAAGGCCTCCAGGAGGGATAAGAAGATGCCAGTAAAGAAGGACCAGGGCTAGGACAGGGCAGCAGGGCCAGGGTGACAGTGTAGGCCCTACAGGCTCAATCTTTGATTCTACCCTTCCTCCCCCAAGAGACCACAGGTAGGTCTAGAAAGGACTGAGAACAGTATCAGGCCAGGCAAATGGAGAGGGTGCCCCATCTTCACTGACCCATCCATTAAAAAGCTTTTTGTCAAGCATCTGCTATGTATAGTCAAGTAAATGATGCCAACTTTTGACTCAAGTCAAAGCAGCCTGATTTTGCCCTGAGCTACACTAGCCAGGGTGGAGCCTTCTTTCTAGCAATTTATCTGAGTTTAAGGATGATACAACTAACGGTCCTTTCTTGTTCATTTGGTTCTCTTCCCAAAAGTCAGACACTTTTCATCATACATGCGAAATAAGAAAGAAATTCCATCATCAGTTGCAGGCCGAGGAAGTCCACAGGGCCCAAAGTCAGAGGAATCACACTTCTCCCCATACAAGCATCCTCCTCTTCCTCTTTGCAGTCACTCCTTGGCAGTCTTCTGCTTCCTCACCCCCATGCTAACAAAGGAGATATGAGGCTAAACCAATTCACCTCCCCATATTGCATCTGCTCCTTGATCTACAGGATGCATGCCAAAGGAGATCAGCAGCTTCCTCTGAGGCAGCAAAATTCTGGGTGCTTCTCTTGAAGCAACCATTAATTCCTAAGGCAGCCTTACAAAGGGTATAGAAGAAATGCTTGATTTATAGAGTCTCTGTGTGCCTTGCACAGTGCCTGGCATACAGTACTCACTGGGTGGTTGTATTCTGGACTAGCAATATGACTAGAATAGATTATAACACTCTAAGGAGATCTAAAAAAGTAATAACCCTGAAGTTCTGATTTCTACCTAGGGGCTCTAATGGAGGAAGGAGCAATAGGAGCAATGGAATGAGAGAACAGGCCCTGAAAGCAGCCAGTGTGGAGTGTCAAACTCATCTCTGCCCCTTATCAGCTATATGACAATGGAAAATTTACTTAACATCTCTGAGCCTCACCTTCTGTATTTATATCTAAGGCTATAAAAACTTTTCCTACCTACTAGGCTTCTGTGAAGGCCTAGAGATAATATATGCAAAGTACTTAGTACACTGCTGACACGTAGTAGATACCCATATGCTGTTATACTACTAATAAAAAGTAATAGGCCGCCGGCCAGTGAAGTTTCCATTGGTCTCCTCTGGAACAATCCCATTTTAACTCGGACACCCATCAATCTGCCCCATGTTTATTCCTCTCCAGGTCTCTCCCTCTGCTATCCTGAATACCCTAAGAGGCACTTGAGTTCTGGATAGTCACCCACGCCAGGAGTGCACTGGATGTTGGGAAAGGGTGACTGCTCATGGATAAAGTCCTCTTCACAAGGGTGAAAGGCTGATCAGGGTCGGCCTCGAAAGGACAAAGGTCCTGCCAACTAGCCTATTATTTCTAAATATCTCAGTATGGATAAAGCTCACATCTACAACTTGAGGACAAAGTCAAATAACCATTCTTACCTACTCTGGGTGAGCAGCTGTTTGAAGAAGTGTGTGTGTGTGTGTGTGTGTGTGTGTGTGTGTGTGTGTGTGTGTGGCATAGGAGGAAAAGGCAAGAGAGTGTCCATTACTCAGTCAGAGATAAAGGAAATGATCAAACTGATCAAATATGGTATTCTCAAATGGACGGGGACACCCCTTCTGCTCTTCCTCTTGCTGTTCCCTTCCCCTCCCATCACAGGATGACAAAGCTTAAAAGGGCTTCTCACTAGTAAGCACCCGCACAGCCACTCACACAGCCCTATGGAAAAACGGACACCACTATCACCACGGGATTTCAGCCAGAAAAAATCAAATCACCAGGATGCCACCACCTGAATTGTCGAAGACCAAATAAAAAGCTTCATGAACTCTCCATCAGCAATATAATGCTTCCTGGCCTAAGCAAACAGAGAGCCCGCATATGAATTGTGGAGGGATTTTGCATTAGCCTTAGTGGCTTCCAACAGCTAAAGCAGAAACTCCTATGAAATCTATGTTTCCATAAACTGGCTTTTTATTGGCTCTAATCCTGTTAGGGTGAACACCATAATCTCCTTTCTGAGCCCCTTCCCTTGATGGAAAGCTGTACAGTCCAGCACCATAAATACATTTTTGTGACCTCAATGGAGAAGATAACTCAGAGAGCTGGAGGAGGCAGAGTCACGGAGACCTTCCTCAGCACCTGTCCCTCTCCTGATCATATTGCTGCTTCTGTTTGATCACGCAATCCATTCATTCAGACCATCAATCTCATAGGCATGAAGGGAGGTCAAGCTATCCATCACTGACTCAATCTGAGAAATCAAAACTGCTGTTTTCTTACTGAGGGGCGGTGAAGAGAATGAAAATTGAGGTGCCTTGATTGGAAGAAAATCTGAGTTCGCCTAGTGTCACTTAGAGAAAGTCCGATCAGAGCCACTGAACCTTGAGCCTCTGTGGTAGCAGAGGAGAAAAGTTAGGCAAGAGAAGAAGCAGCTTACATATATCCACATATACTATGAGAAGAAACACAGGAAGGCTCCAGAGAAGTAGTCTTGATGTTTCCATACACCATTCACCAAACTTCTCACAGCCCTCTTCCTCCACACCCACTGCCAGGACCTCTCCTGGACAGCCCATAGAAGCACAGAAGTACAGAAGAATGCAGTCACCATCACACACACACACACACACACAATGCATGGCTGTAAAAAAAAAAACAGTGACTTAATTTCCTACTTTTTATTTAAAAAAAAATCTACACATGCCCACCCCATAATCAATTCTGAGCAAGTCACCCACCCTCAAACAAACCACTCAGGTGCTTTCTGCTTCTGATGACGTCACTCTCCTGCTTCCCACGACCTGGAGGAAGGCCACTCTTCTTGCCAAATCAATCCCCACTCATGTCTCCGCACAATGCTTCGTGATCCGCCCCTCCTCCCCCGCCCTCCAGGTGCAGTGCTGCACGGGTGTACTCACTTACCCCAGTGTGGTCATGGTGACAATGGTGTACCAAAAAGAAGCCGGGATGCTCGTGAACTTGCTGGCGGAGGAACCCTTCTCCGCATAAAACATCACGGTGGCGAAGATGATGATGGCCATGGTGAGGGAGAAGAGCAGGAAGCCGAGTTCCGAGGCACAGCTCTTGAGGGTGTAGCCCAGGATGCGCAGGCCCTGGGAGTGGCGCGAGAACTTGAAGATCCTGAAGACGCGGAAGACCCGGAGCGTGACGAAGGCTCCGGACACGTCTTCGTTGTTGGCCATGACCAGGCCGATGTAATAGGGCATGATGGCCACCACGTCGATGATGCTCATGACGCTGCGGATGAAGCGGTAGCGGCTGGGCGCGGCGAAGAGCCGGAGCAGGTACTCCACGGTGAAGATCATGACGCACGCCGTGTCCAGGCAGAAGAAGGCCACGGAGTAGCGCTCCCCGCAGGGCAGTTCTTTGCTCCCCGGGACCGTGCCGCAGGGCACCGTCTCCACCACGTTGGTGATGACCGAGACGGCGATGAAGAAGCCAGTCACGTAGTAGAAGACCAGAGCCAGGGTGCTGGTGTGGGGGTTCTCGAAGGCGCGCCACATGGTCTGGCGGAAGCTGAGCGAGGGCATGGACTCCTGGTTGTTCTCCGAGTCGTTGTCGTCCATGAGGCGCTCGGCGTTCTCCCGCTTGCGGTCTTTGTACTCCTCGTAGCAGCAGTCTCCGATGATCTCGGGGAGGATGCCGTAGAAGGCCAGCTCGTCGTCGTAGGCCGAGATGCACTCGTAGCGCGGGTAATGCAGCTTGCCGGTGCGGTAGAAGTTGAGGACGCAGCGGAACACTTCCGGGTCCCGGTCGAAGAAGTATTCTTTGGTGTCCTCGTTGAAGAAGAACTCCTTCTCCGTGCTGCCCAGCAGCGTGTCCGGATAGCGCTCCAGCGTGGTCCTCCACGTCTGGAACCGTCGTCCGCTCACGTTGAGCACGATCAGCTCGTCCTGCCGTTTGTTCTTATCCGCCGGCGCTAAGGGCATCGGGCAGTTGGCCACGGGCATCCATCCGATGGCCGCAGCCCTGGCAAAGGGCAGCCAGGCTGCAACTCCCGCCGCCATGGTGACTCCAGTTCTTGCTCACTTTTGGACACCAGCTTGGAGTGTCTTCGGCGGCAGCCCCTGGGGACAGGAGAGAGCAGAGCAAGGACTGAGTCCCTCTGGAGTCAGCGGGGATATAAGGGGGTGGGGGTCACTGGTGAGGGACGGCCCGAGTCTCCAAGGCCAAGTCATAGACCCCCGAAACCACCACGCAGTGGAGACTGGGACGCCCTTCCTTCTTTCTTAGCTGGGAGAGAGAGCAGCACGCAGGGGCTGGGACCAGGCCGGGCGGGGGTGGGAAGGGCTGGGAGGGGCTGGGCTCACCGGATGTTGCTGACGGCCTGACCAATCAGGTTCCAAGAAGGCTCTGGAGTATTTGGAGGGAAAGCCTCTCTCATAGGAAGGTGTGGGAAGAAGAGGGTAATAATCAGCTCTGAAAGGTTATGGCGTTTATCACGAATTTAAATTGGGAGAGGGTAAATGAGTTCTCATTAAATGAATTTAAAAGTGGGATAAACATGCTAATTTTTATTTCCCTCTTCATCCACCAGGGTAATCAGGGGTGGGGGTGTGAATGAGGGAGAGCGGGTAGATACATCCTTTCCATTCCTTCCCCTAGAGGAGGATTGTAGGGCGGCCGCTTTTCTGGAAATGTCTCTGCAGCTAGAGTGACCGTTGATGCCAGTTCCCACGGAGAAGGCTTTCTCTGGCAGAGTTGCTAGGCTTTGGGATACTTCTTCACCCCATTCCTTGTCCTAACAACCCACGATCCAATCAGCGCTTCTCCGGCATGATGTCCTTCATGGGAAAGGTTAGGGGGGCCGGGTAGGGTCTCTCACTCACAAGGACTTCTTGGATTCTTGGGTCCATATGCATTCCACACATTGTCTATCCCCCATCCTCCCAGGAACTTGATCCACATTCGTTGCCTTCCCTTGATTCTCAGCCTCTCATCTCCATCTGCCCAGCACCCAGAGTTCCCTCTAGTTATATAACAATATTTCTTCCCATGCCAACCTCTCTCACCTGGCCCCTACCACACCCTTTGAAATCCTTCCCGAGCTGGGTCACCCTGTCCCTTCATCCACATTTCTCCATCACCTGCATAGATGGAAAGGACAGTGGTGTGGAGAACTATATTTGGCTTTGGGAAACAGATTTACCTTCCCAAATCTGGCTTTTTCAAGACGATAGTGAAATGACTCTGCAATCCCCAAATGTATACCATCTGTGGGAAGACATGTGGTGACACAGAAACACGTAACAGTGATGGGAAATTGTTTGGGGTTGGCACACTCGTCTCCATAATCCTAAACTCATCACACAGAACAACTCCTAACTCAGAATTATTTGGATCCTGTTGGCATTCACGTGGTTTGACTCTGTGTTTAAATAAATGAGGCAGAGGAGAGTCTTGGAAGTTGTTTTCTTTTTATTTTTTTCCTTTTTTTCTCTGCCTGTTATACAAAGTCTTGGAACACTGCTTCACCTGCCCCTGACTTCCAGATCCTCTGGTTTCTCTCGGTCCTCAGCTGCCACAGGACTTTTCCACCGGGATGACTCTGAAACTAGACAGTTTCTGATTGTGTTTTACCTCATAGCCTATAAAATAAAATCCAAACTTCTTAGCCAAAAATCTCAGCATCTCCACAAATGGATCCTGGCTTAACCTTCTAGATGAGAGTCCATGTGCCAAGCCTAGCCTCCAGCAACAAGAGCAGAGACTGGCTTGTGAACAGACCCTGCTTGTCTGTCTCTCTGGGCTATCCTGCTTGTGTTGGCCCTCTCACTCTTCCTATTGAATCCTGTTCATTCCCTCTGTGATATGCCTCTTCTCCCACTGTGAGACTTTCTTCTTCTGCTAGGCTCTCAGCACCTTGCTTACCTTTCTGCTCTAGCAACCACCATGCTGTAAAAACTATTCCAGATACTTTGAGCATGTTTCTTTAACAACTGTGGCTGACAATAGTGAACTCTATGCTCTAAAGGTCTCTACAAGGCATCTCACTCCATCTCATAGCAAGCGGAGCTAGGCACTGGTGGCTCATGCCTGCAATGCTAGCTATTCGGGAGGCTGAGGTCTGAGGATCATGGTTGGAAGCCAGCCTGGAAAGGAAATTCTAAGACTATCTCCTATAAACTACTCAGAAAAAGCATTAAATAGCATTGTGGCTCAAGTGGTAGAGGGCTAGCCTTGAGCAGAAAGAGGCTCAGGGACAGAGCCCAGGTCCTGAGTTCAAGCCCCAGGACTGGCAGAACAAACAAACAAACAAATAAACAAAAAAAACCTTCTAGGCTTAGGGATGCAAAGCAGCCTCTAAAACTATAAGCTTTCTGGTTCAGGCATGGATTCCACTCCAAGTGGTTTACTGAGTGTTGAGGTTGATCACAACATTATGTGTTTCCAGGACCATTTCCATGAACCTCACCCGAATCCTTGCAAGGATAGATGCCACTGTAGTCTTCATTTTGCAGATGAGGAAGATGAAAAAAAATAGTTTTAATGAGTATGAAAAGATCAACAAACAGGCAGGAAGATGTAAACCCAGGCAGTCTTAGCATGGAGTCAAGAGTGCTGCCAGGCCGCTCTCTGCCTCTGCCCATTCCTCACTAAGCTCTTTAAGTAAAAAGACCACAGGGCCTCAAATTCTCCACCACAGCTTAGTGGGTAGCATAGTGCGGTGTTCAAGCTAGAAATCCTGTTTTACTGATGTTATTTCTGTTCCATTGATTCTACTCTATCCTTTGCTAATACATCTCAGGGGCTGTCAGGGTTGAGACTTCTCTCTTCAAACAGACAATGAGCTCTTTAAGACAGAGATGAATCCATAGCTTCAGTCAAGTGTTTACAAGGAGCTTTTTGCCTCAGTTTCTCTACCTACATACTAAGAGGAATTTTCACAAGTTCCTCTGCTCCCTAGTAAAGGAAGGTTGATTCAGCCATACATATGACAATGGCATTTCCTATCAGTGTCACCATTCAGAGAATAGAAAAACGGTGTGGGCCTGATGAGCTCTTGATTACTGGAACTGTAGAAAGACTGGGGTCACTCATCCATGGCAATGGGTCATCTATACACCACTGGCAGGAGGATGCAGAATCATCTCCTGCATTTTGTATCTTTCTGCAAGAAATTCACTCTTATCATGAACCTTGCTCTCTTTGGATTAGGAGGCTTTCCAATCCCCTAACAATGCATAGCTAGGCTGCCAAAGGACCAAAAGCACTGCAACCAAACCCACGAGCTAAACACTGGTCACAGATGACTAACTCTGACTCACTTAATGTTTACTGAGCACTGATAATGTTCTGGACACTGTCCTAGGCACTTTTTTTTTGTGCCAGTCCTAGGGCTTCAACTCAGGGCCTGAGCACTGACCTTGAACACTTTTGTTCAAAGCTACTGCTCTCCCACTTGAGCCACAAGTGTATGTGGTACCAAGGAATCAAACCCAGGGCTTCATGCATGCTAGGCAAGCATTCTACCACTAAGCCATATTCGTGACCCTGTCCTAGGCACTTTTACATAAAATTTTTACTTTATTTCCACAAAAACCCTCTGACCTTTCTTCTATAGGTTATGGGTTATAGATTAGGAATCAGAAAGTTTTTTTTCCCAATTGCAAAGTCCCCTGGGTATAGGTGTTAATAGTTTTCAGTCATTAATCAGCTCATGGCCAAATGGCTTTCCTGACCTAGGTGCAGTTAAATACTGACATTCCCCACACAAGAGGCAGGATACAGAGATACAGAGACTTTCTCCCCATCATCCCCAGGCAGCAGAGAACAAGGGCTTGGTAAACCTTGTATTCCAGTTTCAGTTGTATCCTGAACTTGGAAAAAAGTGATTGGCTGTGTAGGCCATAGCATTCTCATCTGGAAAATGAAAGAATGGGAAAAAGAGGAACAGAGGGTCCTTTGGTTCAAATAATCCCTAACTCCACTGGCTCCAAGATACTGAAGCAATAGCTCAGGCCTCACAGAGACTGCTGCATGACAGCTGCCCATGTAAAGCGGGAAGTAGAGCATCTGGGCTTGTTGCTGTGGGGATGCAATTAGCCTGAGCCTCATCTCAGCAGAGGGAGTTCTGGGAATTCCTGATGAGGCATGTGCCCAGAACAGGGCACACAACCTGCGTCACTTGGAACCCAGAGCAATGTGAGGCTTGGTCTACTCACCAAACTACTGGTTATCCTCCAAGATAGTAAAGGGAGACAAGACACAGATCCTAGGCCTTGGACCTTTGACCCTTCCTGGCTTTATCCCATCATAGAATCTAGAGACACAAAGGTTGGAGGCTGGAGGGGGGTGCGGAAATCAAATGGCAAAGTGTCAGGAATATCTAAAAGGTATCCTGTGGAACCCTGCCTGGCCAGACAATGCCTTTCTTTCCCTTGCATTTTCACAGTTTGGGTTCACCTGATTCCTGAGCTCCAGTGTGAGGCACCTGCCAGGCTAAGCCCCATCCCCTTACCATGTCCTCTTTCCCAAGGGCCACAGGTATCTTACAAGCTGGTTTCAGATAGTTGAGAGTTCAGGAGCAGGCATAAACAATCCTCACTCTATCTTAACTCTGCTCCGAAGGCCAAACCTTTACTCCATGAATTAATTCAGGACAACTTTCCTAAAGACAGACAAGCAAGTACAAGGCTCTTTCTACAGCTGGAACATGGCCCAAATCTGTTCTCTTGATAAAAGTTACCAATAAGGGAACAATTAATTCTTTGTACATTTAGAGCATTTACTTTCTGTGTACATGTTTGTGCATGTGTACATACATGTGCATGCATACATACATGAGCATGTACACATATTTTAGAAAATGTTGACAAGTATCCCACACCAGATACTATACCCTAGACCATGCCAGCCATACCCGCTATACAACACCCAGGCATGTTTTGGCTCAAACTGGGTTTCTCCATGGCTCACACTGCAGTGCTCACTCTGATAGCACCAATACTTCCTGGCGGCCCCATTTCCAACCAATGGTACCGCGCATACCTCAAATGCCAAGGTTTTACTAGGACGTGGATGCTTCACAAATGAAAACTCTGAAGCTATTTTTTTTTTTGGTAGAAGTGTATGATAGTGAGAAAGATTTGTCAGGGAGGGGGGCTGAGGAAGAGATTTAAAACAGGTAAGTTCAGAAAATGACAAAAGTGAAAAATCTTGGGAAGAGGACCATGTTCCTCTTGCTTAAAAAAGAAAAATCAGCCACTCCATTGAACAGCTTCTGTTTTGAAAGTAGAAGACCAAAATATGGACACAATGGATCCGACAGAGTGAACAGACAGATAGCCTTCCTGGGATTTGACACCTAATCTTCAAAGCTACAAAACTGTCACCTCATCAAAGTCTGCCCTTCAATGACCTCAGTGTGGAGTTTCTGGAAACTTATTTTCCATAATCTTAAATCAATACCTTGGTCCAGAGTGAGGCCTGTCTGGGGACAGGGGAAAGTGAACAAGATGTATATGGAAGATGTTTTTCCCAGGTCCAAATGACTTGGTTAGTAAGGTATAATAGGGTGAACCAAACTGGTGATTTGGGGGGCACAAGCCCGGGGCACAATCCCAGGACACAGGCATCCTCTCCACAATGCTACTTCTAGGTTGGACAGGGCAGTTTCCTGAACTCTCAAAGTCTTTCTCTTTTTCCTTATTTCTCTCCAGCCTCCTCAACACAAAAAGAAACATGCCATGGATCTCTCTTCCTCTGGGGGTCCTTTGTATACTTGCTTCCTTGTTGCATTCAAGTGGAGACAAGGAAAAGTAAACACATCATTTCCTTTCCATGTGCCCACATGTGTCCTCGCGGGGAATGTGCACATGCATTGAATTGAATTCGTGCGTGTCCCTTCTACAGCGATTCAACATCTAGGCTCTCTCGAAGTAACAGTAAACGAGGTATGTGCATTTAAGCAGCACCTACATTAATGCGAAATACAGCCACGTACATCCAGTGTTATAAACGGATCTTACAAACCTATGCCCCCAGGAGAAAGTTCAGGCACGCCAAGCCTTCTCTCTGCCTCAAGATTCGAGGTCTGGAACCTCAGCCTGTTGCCCACTTACCGGATCTGCTTGGGATAAAAGCAGAGCATCTTGGTCCTGACTCAAATGCCTGCATTAAACAAGTCCAGGAATAGAGTTGACTCCAGGTAACTTTATTGCCCAGACCCACCGGCCCCTCATCCCCAGTGTAAGCACCTGCCGAAAGCGGTCTCTGGAACCTTGTCCCCCAGGGCCCCGACGGGCCCTGTCACTTAGAGAGCTAGCCCAGCGCTCCCATACTCAATGCAGGGCCCCCAGCCCCTGGAAGGCACACCGCAGGCTCGCCGGCCCGAGAACTTTGAGAAGCGCTTCCAGCTTTCACTCTCAGCCATTTCTCTCCTTCTCCACTCACAAAGAGCACAGACCCAACAAGCCTTCGCCACCTGCCGCCAGATCCCGGGGCGCTGCTTCCAGCACCCCTGATGGAAGACAGGCCAATGGAAAGAGGGCAGAGGTTCACACCCCCACCCCCAAACCTCACAGCTCCTCACTGCCCAGAGGTGGCTCCACAGCCCAGGGAACCGACGCCCCCAGGCCGGCTGCCTGCTCCCCCCCTCCAGGCATCGGCCCCACCCCCAATCCTTCCGGCGCCCCAGCGCCCACCCACCCGGGTGCGGGAGTGGGAGGGTGTCGCGTGGGCAGCTGGAGCAACAGGCGTGGGAGCCGCGCTCCTCGCACTTGCTAGCTCCAGAAGGCTTCGGTCGCGTCCCTCTTACCTGCGGCGGAGCGAGCCCCAGGCCCCGTGCCCCGCGCCCCGCGCCCCGCGCGCGAGGAAGCAGCGGCCGGCCGGGAGCCGGGGGAGGAGGGGGTGCGCCGAGGCTCCGAGCGCCCAGCCTCGCGGGGAAGCGCCTAGCCGCCGCCGCCGCTCGGGCGGCTCCTTCTCGCCCGCGAAGTCTCGCTCGCTCCCTCTCTCGCTCGGTCGGTTCGTGCGTCCGTCGGTCCTCGGGGCCCACCCTCCCCCGCCGCCACTGCCGCTGCCGCCGTGGCTCCAGCCCCGGCTCGCTCGGCTGCGCGTCCCTTCGCCGCCTCGCCGCTCTGCTCCCGGGCTCGCGGGCTCCCTCGCCGGCTCGATCGCTGCCCCCGCTGTTGGCGGCGCGGAACGGATCTCAGCCGGACCGGCCGCGGGGTTGCCTCTCCGAGGTCCCTTCTCCCGGGGAGGCGGCGGGGGCGCGGCGCGGGCGGGGCGGAGAGGGGAGTCCGGGGGAGGCGGCGAGGCTGCGCCCTCGGCTCCCTACCGAACCCCGCCGGCCAAGCGGCCCCAGGCCGGGCCGGAGCGCGGCGAGCTTCCAGGCAGAGGAGGGAGAGAGGAGGAGGACCGGGAGCCTCGCGGCGGGAGGGTGCCCGGGGCGAGGGCGTGCGAGGGGGAGTGACTCCGCGCGGGGGTGTGTGTGAGTGTGACTGTGTGTGTGTGTGTGTGTGTGTGTGAGAGAGAGAGAGAGAGAGAGAGAGAGAGAGAGAGAGAGAGAGAGAGAGAGAGAGAGAAAGAGGGGCGCGCGCGTGAGCGGGAGGGGTGCTGGGGTGGGGAGGGGGGCGGGGAGACAGCCTGGTGCGTCTCCTGGAATCCTAGGGTGTGCCTGGGGGGTGGAGGAGTGTGCCGACGCGGGTGTGAGCGCGCGTGCCGGCGAGGGTGGGCACGGTGGGGAGCGTGGCAAGGTGAGCTTGGCGTGGGGTGGGGGAGGAGCCGAGAGTAAGGCGTGAGCGTGGTTCGGGGGCGTGTGTGACAGGAGACTCGGGCGAGGTGGCCGGCAGCGCCGGCGTGTGCACGCGTGGGGCGTCTGCGCCGAGCTGAGTGTCTTTTTCTCACTCCCTGTCCACGCGGGCAGCAGCACCTGCTTGAGGCAGAGCGGCCACTTGGCCAGGTGGAACCGATCACCGCGCGAGCTTGATGGCTGACCCCCGGACTGTCACCGGCGTTGGGGAGGCTGGAGAGGGCCCTGGAGGCACAGATTGCCTGTACCCCGAGTCAGAGCGGCTCCCCTGCTGGAGCCTGGGGACACGTTCGGAAGGTCAGGGGGAGCTCTCTTTCCCGCACCACTACGACCCAGCACCTAGAATCAAGAATCTGGACTTGGGGCGAGAAGTCTCACAGCGGAACCGGTCCCCACCCTCCCAGAGCCGACCCTGATCCTGGGTCTCCACTCCCGGAGACCTCGGATCCCCACCTCTGAGTGCCCAGGACCGGGAGTGCGAGAGAGGCTGGCGTGCGTCCCCGGGGGCAGAGTGTGCAGCCCACGGGCTCACCCTCAGGGCCATGGCACACAGAGGACGCAGCCCTCGCCCAGGAGCTGACTCGAGCCGGATTTCTCAGTGTCTCTCTGGCCTGGGTGCTGGGATTCCCAGGATCGGCCTGCCGCTCAGAAGGCACACGGCTTGGTGCCTTGGCAGAGACCAGGAATGCTTGGCTTGGAAGATCCCAATTCTTAAGTGTTGAGAGTGTGCTGAGACTTTGAGGAAGGGAAACGCAAAGTGTGCAACAAGGGTGAGGATGAGCTAGTCAAAGGGAGTTCTAGACTCTCTTCTGGCAAAAGACTTTTCTGAATTCAGAGTGGGTCACCTGGCTTCTGACAATTCCTAGCCCTGATTCAGGATAAGGAGTAAGGGTTCCTGATTGTGGTCCCAGCCCCTGTGCGTCTCTGGTAGCTTGGAGCCCACGCTCTCACGCTGTTTAACCCCCCCTTAAGTGTTAGTGTCGGCCTGCAAGGTGCACAACTGGCCCTTCAAGAGGGGGGTGTGGGCCCAATTAGCATTTGCCAGGAGTCCCAAAGTGTTATAGCATTTGCATGCTTATTTGCATATAGTAATAATGATCAACAACACTGCCACTCCCTGGCAGACCAAGGAAGAATTCAGGCAAGGCCCAGGCACTGATCTTCCCTTCTCCTCCATTCAGGGGAAGCTTCTCTGACCTTTTGGAGAAGGTGCCTCGGTCTGTGGGTGGACAGGTCCCAGGAAGAATACTTCCCTTTGGTCTTTGACTCCATCTTGGGACAGTGGAAACCAGGTATTTTATTTCTGCCCAGGTTTGAACTCCTGTGTGTCCCTACCACTGCTTTGAGGCTTTGGGGGTACCTCAGAAACTGGGTCTGCCCCAAAGCTTAGATGTTTCAGGGAACAGTTAGCTGGGGCTAGCCATACACCCTGGAGTGGTCAACTAGTGGAGCAAGTAATCTTTGTGGACCCTGTAATCTCTGTCTTCATTGGGGAGGTGGGTGGATTTATTCAGATATTTCTTCCCTTTTCACTCCCATTCATTCCATGCTCATATGCCAGGGTCTAAGTGAAATAGTTTTTCATCTACGAAGTCTAGAGAAAACTATAAGACTTCTAGTCTAGGCCAGTAGGAGTTTTGTTGGCAGCACTCCCCATAGCCAGGTGACCTGGAAAATAGAGACCAAGTCAGGGAGAGCAGATCCCTGGCCTGGGGGTAGTTGGATGACTCTTGTAACAGGCACCTCCAGGGACCACTAGCCCACCATTGCTTTCCAGCACTACCCTGTGTCTGCCCCCCCCCCACCCCCTGCCTGTGGCCTGGCCTGGCCGGGATTTTCACTTGCTTTTCCCCCATGACACGGCCGCTTTTCCTTTAACTCTCGGTTTCTATTTAAAAAGCTAATTTGGGAGCTTGTCGATGCTCCCAATTCAGACATTTTAAATAGGAACTGAAAAGTCAGGAGCTGCCAGGGCACTAGATTTCCTCGTCTTGCCAATGGCACAGCTGAGGCATTGGTTCAGTCACTGAACTGGCCCCGGCTGTGTGTGTGTGTGTGTGTGTGTGTGTGTGTGTGTGTGTGTGTGTGTGTGTGTGTGTGTGTGCACATGCATATGCCAGGTGATGTGTGTCTGTGCCACTGCTTCCTAGGCAAGGATGCGCTGTGCAAGCTTAGTCTTTGAAGCTTGCCTGAGTGACCCAAAAAGTGGCTCCTACCCTTCTTTACAGTGGATCTCCTGCTTCAGTAATCTGCCTCATGTTGGGGAAGGAATTTTGGAGGTGGGTCTGTTTCTCTAAGGGTTGTAGGCTTCATACTTCCAAGTAGAAAAAAAAAATGAAGTACAAATTTTATGTATCAGACTGCCTGGCTTTAAATATGCCTAGTTGTGTGACCTTGGACAAGCTATTTCACCTCTCTCTACTGTGATCTCCTCATCTGTAAAATGTCAGTAAATGACACTAGCTGTCTCATAGGGTTGTGAAAAGTAAATAAATTAGCATAAAGCACTTGGTGCTGTGTTTGGAGCGCAGGAATACAATAGTATTGTTATTGTTCGAGATAGGAGTGGTACAAGCAGAAGGTGCAGAGAAATAAGGCTAGGGAGAAAGAACTGCCAGACTGAGTACAAGTATGTACACACACACACACACACACACACCAATAACTATGCTAAGCAGTAGCCCACAATTAGTTGAGCTCACCTTGTTGGGATAGCTTTTTTTTATCGAGCTACAGAAAGGGGAAAGTTTCTGGTAACGGAATAAGAGGAAGGATCTCAAGGTGGGGATGAAGAAGGGGCTGGCCATATCTGAAGCCCTCGAGTTTCCTCAGAGGATCAATAAATTCTAGGACCTCAGTGTTCACATAGTCCCAGCATTTCTGATTACATAGAGCAAGGCTTTCTGCAAGTGGAGCAGAGGTAGTTAGCAGAGGTGGTTAGCAGAGGTGGCTCCTTCTTCTCCTTGGTCTTGGGGTCCTCCTACTTTGAGCCTGCCACCGCTTTCTATTCACATCACACTACTGAATGTTGAGAGTGTTTGCTTAGATGTAGAGTCCATCTCTTCTCAGTCCATGAACATATAAGAATGAGAGGTCACCCCTCATTGTGACCCTAGGACACTATGATCAGGAAGATGACTGTATACAAAGGTTGTCCAAGAGATCCAAAGGGAACTTATCAGTCCTGGCTTGTACCAGGCTTCAAATGCCAGCCTACAGCTGGAGGGCCACTCACTGATGGCTGTTTGCTAGACCTTCAATAATCCTTCCCGGTAGACAGGCATACCCACTATTTATAGATGGCAAGGAGAAGGTGGTTGGCAGGAACACTAGTGGGATGGGAGGCTGGGTGATTTGTGTGCGGCTCTCAACTCTTCCTTTTGCCACATTCTAGGACTAGCTTTGTTTGCTTATTGACTCACCAACGCAATAATGGCTTTATAGCTGGGTCCTCTCCAAACCCAGTAAGGCAAAAATTTACCCAACTCTCAACTTGAGCTCTGAAGCACAAAAGCACTGAGAATCACAGATGTACAATGCTAGAAGGAATCTTGGCATTTATGAGCTCTGTCTGTTTACTGAAAGGAGATTGAAACACACATTCTCTCATTAAAACACTCCCACAATGGCTGGAGACTAGATTTTCTAGCTGCATAATTAAGAGAAGCCTCCTTGTTGCATATGATTGCATTATTGGGGTGAGTTTTATATATGACAGAAATGGTGTGGAGTCTAAAAGAGCTCCCGAGTCCCCAAGTTTCTCTCATTACTCTGATGAATACCAGAAATTACCCACACTATATTTTTATTGTCTTACATCTCTGTCTTGTTATAGCATGAAGACTATCTCTGAATGGAATAGTTACTTGATGCTAATCTAAATTATTTCATCAGTTCTTGCAGATGAGAAAGGAATAGGTAGCTCAAAGGCTACAGAAATGGGATACCACAGAAAAGTGAGCAAAGACAATGGAGAAATATCTAGAGAAAAATTTCTCACATTTCCCAAGGTGCAATATGAACAATAATCCCATAAAAAGAATTCAAGCCAGCTGTTTAAACTTCTTGATATACAAACACTGTTTGTATAACTGTGCCTGTGCTTTTAAAAGATCGTTTCAGACATGTGCATACTCACTATGACATCAGCCAACGTTTTTATTTATTATTCTATGTGAGGAAAGTTATCTGCATTTTCTCACCCATCATGTGTGATGTGGGTTAGTGCCACATAGGTTAGAACCTATTTTGCAGGGGAGGCAGCTGAAATACAGTGAAATAAACTAAATAAAATGTTTTTCCCAAAGCAACACAGCTGGTAAGTGACAAAGCCAAAATTACAAATCAGGTCTATCCAGAACTTCTGTTCACACTACTAAGCCACTAATGGTCTCAGATTTGTGATATGGTTTTCATAGTTTTATACCTCATAACCAGGTCTTGGCACTTCCTTAGCCATACCCAGAGTGTGTGTGTGTGTGTGTGTGTGTGTGTGTGTGTGTGTGTGTGTGTGTGTGTAGTTATAGTTGCAGTTGTTGTACCATACCCTGGCTCATCCCAAGGAGGTAATGTTCTGTGGATGGGATTGACGTCTTGTCCGAGTGGGAAGAAAGGAGGCCCCTGAAAAACTAATGTAGTTGAGAAGAGCGCATTGGCCTGGTCTCTGCAGGCAGCATCGACTGAGGCTCACTTTGAAGATCCAAAAGGTTTTTCTATCCCTCAGCCCTGGAGGAGGGGCTTTGGGCTCTTTTTATCTCCTATCAGCCCCAAATCAAACGCTCTCATCCTTTCTGTGTCCTCTTTCTCTGTCCTCATGCCAGTGCTTAAGATCAAACAGAGATTGACCAGTTGTCAAATTTATCTTATAATCTCAGTTACACATAAGCAAACTATGGGAGTGAAGATTAAAATAAACTCGCCATGCAATTACTGAGCATCTGCAAGGTGCCCAACAGTGAGCTAGTAGTCAATGACTGACACTTGGCTCTTGCCTTAAATAGCTTGAAGGCCAGAAACAGGCAGACAACTAAGATAACACAGGTGGGAAGAACCCTGACTAAGGTGCCCTGGGGGCACTGTGGAAGCCCAAAATGGGAGAGGATTAGTTTTTTCCAGGGTGTGGGGAGGAAATTATGAATATTTTACATGGAAACCTTGTGCTGGATAGGTAAGGCTGAGTAGAAGTTTGCAAGGAAGACAGTGGGAAACAGAAAGTGGTGGAGGGTATTTCTAGCAAAGAGTGCAACATTGTACAAAGGTGTGAAGATGAGAAAGGATCGGATGTTGTCAGATGACAGATAGAAGCCCTGTGCCCTAGAAAGATGAATGTAGTAGAAGGAATGGAAATGAGAGAGAAACGGTGTGATGGGGCCAACACTTTAGCAGAAACTGCCCCACAAAGAAGGTGATGAGAGGGAGCATAGAGGTGATTGTGCAAAGATGGAGAGGCAGGTTGGTGACTAGACGCCAGGGTGAGCTCACAAAAGGGTCCTTAGTATCTGAGTGAGGACCCTCCATCCATGGATGGAATAAACTCTGCCAGGGCAAGTGACAGATAGGAAAGAAAAGAGGACCAAGAGCAGAAATCCAGGAAACATTAACACACAAGCAAAAGGAACCACTGGGGAAAAAAACCAAGTCATTGTACTTCAGAGATGAATGCTCAGCCTCTACTTCACCTTCTCCAAATTGCCTCAACTGGACCCGGCAACTCTGATGGCTTCTCATTTTCAATACCTGGACTAAGCATATCAACCAATGAGATGCTCACCAGGCCACCACTAGCTTTCCAAATGGAGCTAGGCTACAGTATGTGAGGATCGCTCCTTCAGGAAGGGACCAGAAGTGTCTGACATAGGTGGAGACACAGCCTGGACAACTGAACAACCTGGGCTGAGACACAGCAAGAAAATCCTGATCTTCCACAAGGTTCAGGGTCCTCAGCATTTATTATCACCTACCTTACGTTGGAATAGGTGAGAAAGTCATCACCACCTGGTTTTGAGACTCTTTGCGAAGATTTCACTCCAAAGACAATTCAGAGATGTGTTCTGCTCCCTCTGTCCTAGACACGCTAAGGCCTTTCCACCCCAACCCTGTAGAGGTAGAACACATGAGAGGCCAGAATAGTAGAAAGGGACTCTCCTGAAGTTGCTCCCTGTACCTAAGTGGTCACTTTCCTCCCCATTCTGCTAAGTTACAAGGGGTTGTTGGACTTGTCTACAAAACCTTTATTTTAGAGATTGTCAGGTCAAGCTTGAGTTTAAGATGCCAGTTCAGGCATAAGCTCAAGGTGAGCCTGGGCCATACAGCTGGTTTAAAGATGGTATAGACTAATAAGACTATCTGAAAAAAAAAACACCCAAAAGTTTTCATTATATATTTTTTTTGCCAGTCCTGGGCTTGAGCTCAGGACCTGAGCATTCTCGTTGGGCTTTCTCAAGGCTAGAGCTCTACCACTTGAGCCACAGTACCACTTCTGGCTTTTTTCTATGTGTGTGATACTGAGGAATCAAACCCAGGTCTTCATGCATGCTAAGCAAACACTCTACCACTAGAACAAACTCCTGGCACTCATGACATTTTTTTTAAAGTTTTCTTTCTCTTCTATTTGGATTGAATTGTTTGAATTCAGGACCTCATATGTACTTCATGATTTACCATTTGAACCACACATCTAACCCTTTTGATTTTTAGTTTAGGTTTTGTTTTTGTTTTTCAGAGAGGATTTTGTGCTAACATTTTTCTGGTCTGTCTTTGATCCTCCTGTCTCCATCTCCCAAGGAGCTGGGATGATAGGCAAATGATACCATGCCTAAGAAATCTTTGTTATGAAAGGTATCTAACATACATAAAAGGTAAAAGGATTGTAGCAAAGGATTGTGTAGTCACTATTGTGAATACTCCAGCAATTGTACCCTTGTTGCAATCAACAAATGTCATCTCTCTAGGGGATCTCTTTTCTCTCTCTTCTCACAATGCTAAAAACTTGTCCACTACCTGCATGTGCTTTTGAAGTGGTCCCTCATTAGGCAAGTATCTGAGCCTTCTGAATTATCAAGCTACTCTTGATCCTCAATTGGGAAGGGGCCAACATAAAGTGCCTGACAGTGGTGTCCCAGTGAGAGCTTTTCACTCCCAGCAAAGCTGCTGGCTGCAGGTTGTCATAAAGAGGCACACTGAGAAGCAAGAATTGTAGCTATGAGGTCAACAAGACTCCTTATTTTATTTGATTTATAAGCAACATAAATTTATTTCTCATAGTTCCCAAAGCTGGAAGTCTCAGATCAGTGTTCCAGCATATGGAACTACTTGTTTTTCACATGCATTGCTTCATTTGGCTTCCATAAAATCTTATTTACTCCCATTTTATATATAAGGAAATTTAGGCCTAAGGTAACACAACAAGAATTACCTCGGAGTAGAGACTGTCTGATTAAACTTAGTTTTTCTTTGTTGTAGACACAACTGTATTATATCTTTCTAGGATTCCTGGAAGTTTGATTTGACCATGTGACTAAGCTCTAGCCAAAGCAACATAGGCCAGTCTGCTAAACTATGCAAGGCTATGCTTCATACTCTCTTTCTTTTTCCATCTACTAGCTGAAAGGAGATTAAAGAAGAGCAGAGCTATGAGAAGAAATAAGCCTGGGTTCCCACATGACTGTGTGGAGCAGAGACCTCTCCTAATCTGTGCACTGTGAAATGAGCAAGAAAAAAAAACTTTTATGCGAAATTGCTGAAATATGGTTGACATGTGTTAAAGTATCAACATTGAGCAATAATAGGATTTAAACAATGTAGTGGCATAGGATTTAAACCCTGAATCTTAACTATGCCAGTGTTCAGTCTTCCTCTATGCCACCAGCTCCTCTTGGCTTGACAAATAAGCAATGCTTTAATAGTCTCCCAAATACTTAGCATTTTCTAGGAATAACTTTAGGGACCATATAGATTTGTGTTTGCTAGTAGGATAGCTCCTTGTCATGTGGGGACGTTTAAATTAGATTTTCCTTCTTTTTTTTTTTTTTGCCAGTCCTGGGCTTGAGCTCAGGACCTGAGCACTGTCCTTGGACTTTCTCAAGGGTAGAGCTCTACCACTTGAGCCTCAGCACCACTTCCAGCTTTTTTCTATGTATGTGGTACCGAGGAATTGAATCTGGGTCTTCATGCATGCTAGGCAAGCACTTTAACCACTAGGCCAAACTCCCGGCCCCTTAAATTAGATTTTATTAATTAAAATAAAACTGAAGTGGTCACATTTCAAGTATTCAATAGGCACATATAGCTAGTTCATTGTGACTACATTGAACTGTAAAGAAACAAGACTGCGGGCTGGGAGTTTGGCCTAGTGGTTAAAGTGCTTGCCTAGCATGCACGAAGACCCGGGTTCGATTCCTTGGTACCACATACATACAAAAAAAAAAAGCCGGAAGTGGTGCTGAGGCTCAAGTGGTAGAGCTCTAGCCTTGAGAAAGTCCAAGGACAGTGCTCAGGCCCTGAGCTCAAGCCCAGGACTGGCAAAAAAAAAAAAAAAGAAACAAGACTGCCATTACCACAGACACTTCAGTGCTGTCTTTGGTAGATCAGAATTCCCAATGCCCCCTTCCCAGTTAACCACAGAAGAGTATGGAGAAGTTGGGGTTACTGCTCACAAGACGACAGTGGAGGTGGCTTAGCCAACCCAACAGACTGTCACAGTATTATGCCCTCACATCTGACTCAAACCTTGGGTCTTTATTCTTACCTTTACTAGAACTCTCTGGCTGTAGTCTGGGGTAGCCCTTGATTTTTATTATTTAGTTATTCTTATCACCTTTAGGTAGATAGACAAAAGTGTTTTAATCCAAAATGTTCATTTGTGAGCATCATGCACCTTGATCAAAATGACTCCCTGGAGTCACATGAGCCCTGTCTGCTGTAAGCACCTGTGTAGGAACTGGGAATCAAATATCGAGAACCTGGAAGTATCTCCAAGAATGGGATGAGGGAGGCATGAAATGTCTCCCTATTTTCTACAACAGCAACCAAAACCACGTTTTAAAACACAACCCTCTAGTTGTGTTGCCTCTTGAATAAAATTTTTCTACAAATCCCTGTTGTCATTCGAGTTTAGCCCACCTACCACGTGATGTTAGCCAATCCTTGCTGACTTCCACTTTTCTACTTTCTACCCTGTGAACCATGATTCTGGTGTCCTTGAGCTGTTGAAAGACCACAGCTCTTGGACCCCTGCTCTAGTTTCCTTTTGCTACAGCATTTGCTCAAGCCAGGACCCCTAGCCTTCCATATCTCTGTTTGGCTGACACCTACCTGTAGGACTTAGCTTGCAAACATTTCTTCCTCACCCACTCCCAGCTATGTGACTCATCAGCATCCCCAGCCATTCTGAGGAAACAGCATAGGTTTTCAGGGCAAGAATTAAAAGCAGAGACTATGTTGAGGAGAATTTATTCAAGATTCACCCTTCTGAATCTACTAAATTATAAGTCTTGGTCTCTTCCTTCAATACACACACACACACACACACACACACACACACACACACACCCCACACACTTCCCACCATCTACTTTATTTCTCTGTGTAGTCACTGGGGAGGCAAACAGCTCTGTAAATCTTTTGCTAACTGCAATGCCCAGAGAATCTGCTCACTTGACCCCAACAAACTGCTTAGAAATATAGAAACAAGTGCCTTTAATGCATAGACCACGTATACTGCTATCTCTTGTCCAGTAGGATAGGGTGTGCTGGTTACAATACAAACCACTGCCAGGATGGACTCTGGGTCTTCCTTTCAGTGGGTTGTTTTAAAGGGGATCAGAGCAGATCGAGGCAGTGACTCCAACGCTTGCAGCAACATCATGATAAATTGCCAAGACGGCTCTTCTATGGCTCATAACTAGTAAATCAAATCTATTGAACAATACATTTACTGCAAATTTAAGAAGTTGTTCTTCCATTTTTTAAGTGCATGTGTTAAATCATACTCAGAGTCATAAAGAATGGAGACAGCTGCCTCAATGTGAGGGAAAATAAAACAACAAAAGCTAACTACATGCTTAAAGAAGTTAGAGCATTCCTTTTTCTTTGTTGATGGGAGATTGAAGATCCTTTCTGTTGGATCCATGGGGCTTCCCCCCCACCCCCACCCAGCTCCCCCAGACAGTCTGGAATCCCCAAAGTGATGCATTTCTGACTTTTTAACTAATGCCTGAGTCAGTTTTGCAAATAGAGATTCAGTGTTAACAGGCTCTTCTTCACTCTAGATACCTAATTTGGACAAAAAAGAAACATACAACAGCTTTCTTAGGGAATAACAGTGCTAGAGGGATGTTAGGGGTGCATTGGGGGCCATTCTTTTCAAGGAAGGATCTTTGTACTTCCTACTTCATCTTATCTATACACTTACAAAGGGGAATGTCAGTCCCATCCCAAGGTGCTGTTGCCTAGAACATGTGACCTGGGTTTGTCTTATCGGCATGTACCACCCTCTGTATTAGCAGGGAACCTGGCATACAATGAATATTTTACTTGAACTGTTAGGTCTCTGTTGAACTAACTCAACAGTTCAGTTGTTCATTTAACTGTATATTTTTTTGGTATTTTTTTCTTTTTTGGTACTGGTAATGGAATTCAAGACATTGCAGTTGTTAGGCAAGTGCTTTGTCTCTGATTTGCATTCCAACATTTCCATTGTTCATTTAACATATGATTATTGAATGTCCACTAATATCTGTGCAGGGTATATAGAGATGAGCAGGATAGATAAAAGACACTGCCTTCTTGGAGCAGAGCTCATAGTTTAAAGAGAAATCTGAAAGATGCTGGTGGCTCATGCCTGTAATCCTAGCTAGTTAGGAGGCTGAGATTTGAGGACGGTCATTTAAGGCCAGCATGAGCAAGAAAGTCCATGAGAGTTATCTCTAATTAACCACCAAAAAACTGCAAGTAGAGCTGTGGCTTACCTGGTAGAATACCAGCCTTGAGCAATAAAAGCTAAGGGACAATGACATCGCCCTATTTGTTAGGAAATGGAAAGACTTAGAAAAAATCATATTAAGTGAAGTAAGCCAGACTCAAAGGAACATAGGCTCAATGGTTTCCCTCATTTGTCATAATCAGTAGAAACCTTGGTCTCTCCTAGCAGAGATTTGCAATAGAGCAAAACCTAGATACATAAGGCCATATAGTATGATGCTAAATGAAAGGACCTCTAGGATATAGAAACAAAAGCCATATAATGAGTGATTGTTGTCCTTAATGTACTATGTTATCTCTCATCTCTTTTGCTGTCCCTTGGTTATCTCATATTATTACAGTATTTCACTTTGTTATCTGATATATTGGATATATTTATATTTGGTTATTTGAAATTGGATAGGGAAGGGGGAAAACAAGATGAGGGTGGAGGTTGGGGGGAGGGAAATGGGGACCAAGACTTGAGAAAGGGTATCAATGTATGTGAATTAATGCACCTTCTATCTGGCGAATATAATGTAACCCTTCTATTAATTGCAATAAAAAATATATGAAAAAAAGCTAAGGGACAATGCCAAAATCCTGACTTTCAGCCCCAACACCTACACACACACACACACACACACACACAACTACCACCACCTCCACCACCACCACCATCAACATAAGTAAAGAGAAATTCAAGCAGTGACTTGGCACTTGGCCCTAGTGTTGAGGTTTATTAAAAACCTCATTGGAGGGTCAGTAAAAGACTGAGGGGTGAACAGACATTAGGTTTCTAAATTCCCAAAACAAGCCCACAAGGCAGATCTGTTATGATTGCATAACAGAGGAGTCAGAAGCTAGCATTACCCAATTGTAGAAGGGGTGGAGCTAGTATGTGTGATTGGGGGCATGTATGGCCTCTAATGGCAGTTGGTGGTCCAGTCAGAATGGTCAGGAAAGCTGCTGCCTTGGAAGCAATGTCTAAACTGAGACAAGACAGGAGGCAGAAATTGGCCAAACCAGTGAGGGAATAGTATGAATACCAAGCAGGACACAGGTTAGAGTCCAGCAGGGTAGAGGCTGTACAGCTCCGGGTGGTAACACATGGCATGCTGTATGCGTCACCAGGGTAGGTATATGATGCAGTATAATTTGGATTTGAAAAATCCTACTCCAATCCAGCAGTGTGGAGGATGGATTTCAGGAGGACCAGCCTGGAAGCAGGGGGACCAATTAGTAGGCACTTTCAGCATTCTAGGAGAGAACAGATGAGGGCCTCAACTAGGGCAGTGGTACAAGGGATAGACAGAGGATGCCCAAGAGAAATTCATGGGAGAAAAAAGCAGTTATGACTCTGAATGGCACAAGGAGGGCTCAGGCCAGGCTGTGCCAACTGATAATGCCAATGATAATGAAATGGTGAGGTGGTCTGAGTGTAGTTATAGCCCTTCCCAGAGAGAGGTGGTTCAGAGTTCCCTTTCAGGGTTCTCTCCAGTGAGACTTGTTTATGCCAAGCTGGGGAAAGCTGTCAATTGGGGACATTGAAGACCAGAGAGCAAACCAGACCTTCAGAAACAGGCTGGGATTAGTCTAAACCAAGCTCAAGAATTCCTCTGGCTCTAGGGGAAAGAATTATGAAAATAAAGCTCAACAAATTCAGAATAGTGGGCCATACTTTCTAGAAGCTTATAGAGCTTTTGATAATTTGCCAGGTGGCCTGTACAGTCCTCTTCTTTCCTTCCTTTTTTTCTCTCTTTCCTTCTTTCCTTCTTTCTTTCTTTCCTTCTTTCCTTCTTTCCTTCCTTCCTTCCTTCCTTCCTTCCTTCCTTCCTTTCCTTTCCTTTTATCTTTCTCTCTCTTTTCTTTTTCCTCTTCTGTTTGCATATGCTTGTGCTAGGGCTTGAACTTAGTACCTCGAACTCACACTTGCCTTTTTCTCTCAAGGTTGGTATGTTACCACTTGAGCCATACCTCCACTTCTGCATTTTCACTGGCTAATTAGAAGTAAGATTCCCACAGACTTTTCTGGCTGGCTTTGAATAGTGATCCTCAGATCTCAAACTCTTGAGTAGGTAGGTTAGAGGCCACCGGTGCTAGCCTTATAGGTTTCTGAATATGTTCTGGAAGCAGGAAGGAACTGATTCCTCTCAAAAAGCCTATCAATCTTTGGAATCTTCTCTGTCCGACTTAACCTGACAAAGTATGGTGGCAAACAAGTGACAAGAGGAACTAAAGCCTGATAGTTTCACTATCAGGAAATTATTAGTAACAGCAGTGATACTGACAATTTTTGTCTGGCATTACCATGTGCCACACATAGTGCTAAAAGTTCCTCTGCATTCTTATTTGTTCAATCTTACAACACTCCTATGCAATCTGTACCATCATTCGCATTTAGGACATGAAAAAGCCGAGGTACAGAAAAGCTCCACAGTGTTTTCAAGATTATTCAGCAGGGCTGGGAATATTTAGCATTATATGAAACTGGAGTCTGACTTCAGAGCTCCCGCTCTTCAGTTCTACACTAGAAAGACATTATAGAAGGCAGACTAGTTTCCAGACCATTATGAATACACACTGGAAATTAAGAGACCAGCACCTGCTCATTGTCTGGCTCAGCCAAAGAGGGGTCTTGTTCCTTCCTAGTTTAGAGCTCTACAGATTACCCCCAAATATGAATGAGTGGAGGTAGAATTGCTGGATAGAGCATCTGGAGTATCCTTTTTCTCCCTAGCCTTTGGAACTCTGCTTCTCCCAGATGCTCGGATTGCTGCTGTCTGGAGCCTAATCTCCTTTCTGGTGGTTTTGGTTGCTATGGTAATTGAATTCATTTAAAGTTGTCTCCAAGCTAGTCTGTCTACCTCTTCCTGCCTGAGCCTAGAAGGGCACAAGCCATGGACTGAGGGCAAGAAGGAGGAGGGATTGATGCCCTGGGAAACCTGTGCATGTTTCCTGATCTAGAGGTTCTCCTCAGCAGAAAGCAGAAGAGAGGACCATAGAGAGATGTTTATTTCAAGTCTCTATTTTCTTTGCTATCTTAACTCTTTCTGAATAGAGGCTCTGGAATTAAACAGATTGCACCGCAAGGACTGGCAACAATGGGAGGACACCGAGAGCATGTTGCATTCCTCAGTAAATTCTATTACTCATTCAGCAAATACTTACTGAGAACTGACTGTACCTTGACTGCAGCCTGCCTCTGGATGCAGGGAGGTATCTCTCTGGCAGACAACTAAACATCCAGAGCCTCAGGAAATACCCTCAGTGGCACATTTCCACGTAACTAGTCCTGTGAGAATGCAAAGTGACCAGCCAGGGACAGATTCTTAACAGTCTAGGGATTGTGGAAAAAACTCCCTGTTCTTCCCTTCTCTAAAGGGAGATTCATTACATAACCCAGAGCAGCAGAGTGTGTGGAAGATGATCAGATGGTCTCAAGACCGAACCTCCACGGAAAGGGACCTATGTGTGAGTGGGATTTGAGAGGGCAACTCATTCTCTCCATTGTACTAATGTAGGAGAAGCTTTCCTTCGTAATATTGATGGCAAAGGGAAGCAGGTCCAGAGAGCTCGTTTCCTGATGATATGCAAGAATAACAGAAGCTTTTCCTGACTCCCACCACTTTGGGAGCTAAGGGGGTGAGGATAGAAAGATTATAGTAGATTATAGATGGCTGCACGTTTGCATGTCTCAGCCTCTTAGTAATAGCTGGAAAAAGCAAACCAAAATAATTCGGATTACAGGCATAAGCCACCAGTGCTTGGCAATAGCAATGTACTTTGAGAAGCTCAAAGCTAGGAGGAGAAGGGAGCATGCCTGAGAAGAGTACATGTAAGCAGCACATGTTGAGTTGCTTTAGTAAAGCAAAGTCAAGGGCAATGGCAAATGGCCACAGGTATGACAAGTGGTAGCATGTTTAATGAAGAGAAAGCGGAATGAGGAGGCTAACAAGCAATAAGCAGGCAAGAAAGATGATATGGAAAGTCCAGTTTATGTTTTATCTTACAGATCAGGAAGGACTTTCATGAGAAAAGAAAAATTAACCCTGTGTATTAGCCAAACAATACAGGGAACAATGAGAAAAGTGGGTGGAAATAAAAGATAATGGGGCCTGAACTTGGTGATGGAGCTAGCAGTGGAGAAAGACTCAGCCAAGCATTCAGAGCAGAGGAGACTATATGGTTGCTGGCAACTAACTAGCTGTCGGGAGTGAGGGAGGAAGGAGGAAGCGTACTTAAGAGTGTAGAACTCTCAGCAGGAAGGACTCGGTGGCTCATGCCTATAGTCCTAGCTACTCAGGAGGCTGAGATCTGTGGATCACAGTTCAAAATTAGCCCAGGCACTAAACAACGTGAGACTCTTATCTCCAATTAATCACTAGAAAAGGAGAAGTGGAGCTGTGGCTCAAGGGGTAGGGTGGTAGCCTTGAGCTGAAGAGATCAGGGACAGAACCCAGGCCCAGAGTTCAAGCCCCATGCACCTCCCCCCCCCACAAAGAGTGGAAAAATCTCTGGGCAGTTGAGATGCAAAAAGATGTGAAACCAGACATCCATGTGGGAGAGATGTATTTGGGACAGGTGAATAAGGCGTCTGGTATTCTCAAGGATAAGCATGTAATAGGTTGAAGTGCATTTCTAGAATTTGGGAGGGAAGATGAATGTGAAACCATCACAAAATCCAGATGATAGCTGAAGGGGTGGGGAGAGACTACATTCCCCAAGCGGAAGGCACAAGGTCACCTCTCTCAGGACAAACCCAGTTTTCCTCAGGGGAAAACAGTAGAGAGGACCCTGCAGAGATGTTCTTGCCAAGTCTCTATCTTTTCTGCTGCCTTAACTCTTTCTGTATAGAGACTCTGGAATTAAACAGATTGGAAAAGCAAGGACTGGCAACAATGGCAATGTCTCTTTTTATTACTCATATGCCACCCTTCCTGACTGTGATCCCTCCCAATTCTCCACTGTCCCTGGGTCATCATTGCCTTCCTAGCCACCACGAAATATCTGAAGCCATATGCAAGGAGAATGCAAAACAATTCCTGCCTCAGTGGTCAGAAGTGGGACAGCAGTGTCTATGGAGAGTCTGTGGACTGTGGAAGAAGACAAGTCAGCATGCAGATGATATGGGCTTTGAAAAAGACACTTCTAAGGGAAAGATGGTCTAGAATGTGGCTTTTAAACATGAGCATGCATCAGAACCACGAGATCCCATCCATCCTCTACTTTTCAGCTCACCAGGAAGGGCCCACGGCTTTGTCTCGCAAAACAGGTTCCCAATGTTAAATTACACTGTTGATCTGGGGAGCACAATTCACCAGACCATTGGTCTAGAGTACAGTATCTGCAGCTCAGAAGGTTCAGGCATCAATTTTATCCCTTCCTTATATTGTGGCCCAAGTTTGACATAATGAGAAGAGACAGCTAGGGTTTGGTTTAGGAGCAGAGGTAGAGAAAAATGTGGCACACTTAAGAAGTCTTTAGGCAGGATAACATATACAGGGCCCAGTGCATGTACACATGACCCTTGATTAAAGGCTAGTATACTCAGGGGAGGAATCCAAAGGCATAACTCTGAACAACCAATACCAGGGGAGTGCACAGGGATGGAGGGAAGATGGATGAGTAAATGAAGAAATTGGATTTAATGCACACTATGTAAGAAAATGAATTATGTAACTTATGTGTAAGGATGAGAAGGGGCAGTGAGGGAGAAGGAAAGAAGGGGTGTCATCAACTAAATAGCATTATATTCATAACCTGATTTATGGACTTGTAACCCCTTTGTATAACTATGAAAAAAATTATTAAAAATAAAAGTAAAAAGAAAGCTTTTTGGACTGAGAATAGATACCATCAAGCCAAGGGTGGGAGGAAAAATGCTTCAGGGTTGGCATTATATTGACAGGTCATGGAAATCTGATGGCACAAGAAGAGTAGCTTTGATTATGGCCCATGACTGAAGATAGAGAAAGGAGAAGACAGTGGTGAGCTAGGCAAATAGACTGGCATTCAGTTGGAGATAGCCTTGGGGCTCTGTTTGAAGTTTTTGTTGTAAGTCTAGTCTTCCTCCAGGAGAATGTCAGCTGTCTTCCCCAGACATCTCATCTAACTTTGTAGGGTCATTGCTAGCCTCTGGGCCACAGCCTTCACTAGCAAAATGGGGGCAGCTTCCTCATGGGTCATCTTACACAGGGTTTGCTCTGAGGACAGAGGGTCCAATACATTTTTGCATCTAAGATACTCGATTAGACACTGTGCCACTACTGCATGAACGCTCCTGACCTCAATGCTAGACATCCTTCTGTGGGTGATGCTCCCTGCTAGGGAGGCACTGAACTTGAGCCTTATTTCCTATCAGCGCAATGAGTCCATAAAGAAAATCCAATTCATCGGTGTCCAAGAGCACATTACCAAGATAGACGAGACACCATGGGCAGTATTTAATTATGAGCAGGCAGAGCAAATAGGAGGAACGCAATAAAAATGCTAATCAGAGAGGGGAGAAAAACAAGGCTTCATCTTCTTCTAGAATAAATGGAAGTCCATCTCTTCTCCCTCCCTTTTTAGCCTTCAAATGAGTATCACAGGCCTCTTTCCAAGTGTGGCTTGTTGACCAGTGAACCTGGCCTCGCCCCTTTCCTGCACTTACTCAGTGGTAGAGGCTGGCCTTCCTGTGCAAACTTCCAATACAGACTGGGAGAGCGAGCAGAGAACCTGGGAACTGAATGAAGTTGTTCGTTACAGCTTAATCCCATGTCCCAGGAAGTAGTTTAGGGAGGAGTAACTCCCTCTCAGTAGCATACAGAGAATTTTCACAAAGAGATATAGAGGGCAGAGGAATTGCCCCTTTACTAGTCTGAATTCTCAGTGCTAGGTAGAATCTCTGGCATATCCATGAATCAAATTCCAAGCCACTCAGGACAAGCTTGGGGACACAGCCAGGAGTTCCCACGCCGCACATTCTCAGTTCCATTCAATTTGGTTGCACCTGACTTTGAAGTGTGGTCAAGGATTTTTCAGGCTATTCCTGTCTCCCACTCAGCTTGGCCAGTTCCTTTCAGTCAGTCTGTCTTTCCTTGTTAGCTTGCTCAATTTGCACACTGCTGGGGATGACAGCTTACTTTTTCTTGTTTGTCTCTCTTGTCTCAGGAGAGTTCTAAGCATTATTTTCATTTTGGGATCCTTGGCACCTGACTTAACCCAGGTACAATGTGAACCTGGTCAACTGTTCAGTCACTAGAGGCTTTCTGGAAGCAGAGACATTTAAGGTGACTTTAGATCATCTAAAAACACCTTTTGTAACATTAATTATGCCATTTTTTCTCCTCAGCTCTTACTCTCTCCCATCCCAGATCTTTTAGCAAAATTATTCATAGGTAGCAAAATGAACTTCTGTGGAGGCATGGTATGGTTATTATAATAACAAGATAAAGTGTAATGTATACCATTTTGTACAATGTGCTGGTCCAGGCATTGTTTAGCGGGTTGACTTTGGATCGTTAATACCTCCCCTGTATGTATATAGTGCCTACTATTATAATGAAAAGGTTGACCAGATGATCCCCAGCAACTCATATGCTATGACTCTTCCTGAGCTCACCGAAGCCTGTGTTGAGGGGAAGGAGTGCATAAGAAAATGTCAGGAGTAGGACATTCTGGAAAAGGAGAAAAAGAACTAAATAGTTCTTAAACTGGCAAATATTCTTTGGGAAATCCAATTATGTTGTGTCCCACCAATAATAATATTCATAACATTTATACTTACCTTTTTCCAATTTTTTTATAACAATAATGTGAAGGGGAAAGTTACTGTCCTTTCCCCTTAGAATAGAGAAACTAAGGCAGATCCAAAGCAGGCTGCTTATCCTAAGTCCCATGGTGAAAATAATTACCTCCACCTTGAGGTAGATCCAAGACTCAGGTCCTGGTACCTGGTTAACTCTGCAATTTCACTTAGAAAACAATCCTGGTTGGGAACAATTTGAAGTCCCTATGGCCTCCAGAGCCTGTAATTAGATGGCCTCCTGGGTGTTTTATTTCCACAGAATGAATTTAACTGGTGGTTTCAGTGACTCAGTACCCATCGATCTGACAGCTAGTCCTGCTGTGGTCTTTGACTCAGCTGTGGTGGGACTTCTGCTGGGCTTCAATGGCTATGCTGGGCTCCCTTGATTTTTCTTTGGATATAGTGGTGCGAGTATTGGTAGAGAAGATTATGGCAGTGCTCTTCTAAGAAAACTGAGTCTTCTAACCAGTGGCCAGGGTGGCAGAATAGTCTCTTTGCTTTGGACGAGTTCAAGCAGAGGTTAATCATTCCTTTTAGAGGCTTCATCACTTGTACCTTACCAGCAATGCCCTCTCGTTTCCCTGAGCCTACCTGTTTTGCTCTCTTGGGTCCTTCCTTTTAGGGACTCCAGCACTGTTCAAATTACCCTCACATAGGGGTAGATTCCACAACTTCTACTCCAGGTTATTTCTATTTTGACAACTTTTCCCCACCTTTACCCTACGTATGCAAAAAGGTAGAAGCCCATCTAAGCTGTTTGCCTAGAAAAACCTTGCTGTTCCAGCCTTTCTTGGGGCCTATTTGCACATCAGTTAAAAATGCCCCTAGGCTCCCTTTTCTTGCAGGTATGAATAAGAACACAGTCATTTGGGGTCCCTCGAGGGAAGTCTCTGTCTGAAAACAGACGTGATTACTATTTCCATCACCTTTATAATCCTTTAATCACACATTTGCTGCAGGGAGCCTGGCCAGGGTAAGTCCATTTATTCAAACAGCAGGAAAAAAAGGAGGCTTGGTGCTATATGCCAACCATGCTCAATGCAAATGTAGGAATTGCTGCTTTTTGTGAGGGGGGAAAAAAGAATTGAGGCATTTATGCCCAAACAGCTCACATTCAAGCTTCTGGAACTTGAACTCATGTTATGAAGATTTTGACAAAGACATAGTACCCTCCCCAGCTAGTGGGGATACTGGCCTGAGCTACCTGCCCTGTCATTGGGTTGGAAGGGCAGGTTTCCAAACAACAAAGACTCTTTCCTGCTCCTTACTTTTGAACTGAAAGTAAGAATCCAGAAGGCTATCTTTCTGGGAATGACTAGTTTAAGGGAGGTTGCAATTAGTTGTTTGGAATTAGCCCCTAATAGATACAGGACTGATTTTTCTTTGGAGGTAGTGGTGTGAGTATAGGAATAGAAGATTCTGGCAGTGCTCTTCTAAGGAAACTGAGGCTTCTAACCAGTGGCCAGGGTGGCAGAACACTGTCTTTGGTTTAGATGATTCCAAGCAGAGGCTAATCATTCCTTTTAGAGGCTTTATCAACTTGTACCTAAGAAATGCACTCCGGATTTGAATGGAGCATTATTGTTCACTTTTGCTGTTTCACACATCACTCCAAGACTCAGCAACATACAAGAGTAAGTGATTATCTAGCTCACAGATCTATGGCTTGTTGGCTGCTGTTCTTGTTCAATCTCTGTACGAGATATCTAGCAGCCTCCTTGTGGGACCACCTGAAAACACACGATGCCTTCAAAAAACAGAGGCTCAGTAATGTCACAGGGTCACATGACCAAAGACAAAGCTAGGGGATGGAGAAAGATACTATTTTTTTTAATGCAAAGAACATCTGCATCCTAAACAATGAGTTTTGATGGAGAATGAAGGTTAATGATACAGCCTGCAACAGTCAGAAAGACATCAGAAGTGCAGTGTCTCCCCTGCAGAGGTCTCCCTGCCTCTCACCACTCCTTTGCCAGGATGGTTGGAATGTAGGGCACTAAGAGCAGACTTAGTCAGACTTCCTTAGTCTCTTTTTTTCTCCTTATCTTTCCTGCAGCGGCAAGTGCATGGACACACAAGCAATGGAAAAACAAAGTCAAAGCCAAATAATTGTTCCAATTTTGTGAGTAGTTAGGTCCTTAGGAGTTAGTTTTCATGCTTGAAATTTCCCTAGGAAATAAAAAGCAGCCAGAGGAATGCACAATAGAGAAAGAGAGAGACAGGGAGGGGGGAGGGCGGGAGGGAGGGAGGGAGAGAAAAAGAGAGAGAGAGACAGAGAGAGACAGAGAGACAGAGAGAGAGACAGAGAGACAGAGAGAGAGACAGAGACACAGAGACAGAGGCACAAAGACATAGAGACAGAGGGAATCACTACAGATGCTAGGTCATGAGACCCACTTTTCTGCCAGATGGGAAGTGTGAACCAGAAAGATGAGTAATGCAGCACCTAACATCAACCAGAGGCCAAGTGCACAAAAATGAGATCTTGTAAGTTTTCTGAATAGAGATGTCACAGAGTTTTGATGAAAGAGCTTGGCCTTGCCTGGTCCCTGGACTCTTCAAGCTAATAAGTCCCAAACAAAACAGTGGGAATGGTTAAGAACCAGGCTAAGAAGACAGTAGCTCTAGTAGTTTTCCAAAACTCTATGTATGAAGCTTTCCCTTCGCAGCCCTGTAGCCTTTTCTATGCCCTAAATTAAATAAACCCTTGCTGTTTTGTTCCCTGCCATAAAGCATATTTTTTCACAATGTCTCATTTACTAGACGTTATCTAAAGAAAACTAAATTGGGATTTTGTTCAGCTGCTGCTGATTCGTCCCTATTACTCTAACTCATTTTCAGTGGCATTTCAACACTTTGGTAATGAATTAGCCCTACCACAAAGAAAAGAAGTTTAAATTAATTTTAAGCAAGGGATACTATTGGTCTAGGCGACTTCCCTCCCACTGTGTTAACATCAATGTCTTGTCTCTTAAATGCCGATAAACAAGTGTAACACTCTAACAAGCCACAAATTGGCTTATTGACACCTCTGTCAGCTGCTTCTCAAATCCCTGCTTCAGAGGCATAAGGTGGTTATAGAAAATGGGGGTTCTGATGAAATACTGGAAGGAAGAGATGGTGTTGTCATCTGGATTCTCTTGCTGTTCTTTTTTTGTTTTTTTCTGTGTGATTTACATCTAATTTTCAGTATTGGGTTTCTCTGCCCTGAGAGTTACTGGGAGATATAGAGCCTATTCTTTTGTTCTGTCATCCCCAGCTTTCTCAAGGATATGATTCCATTGGCTGTCACACTGGATAAACTTCACCATGATAGCAAATCAGATTAGGACAAAATTGCTGGCATCTCTTTAACTGGCTTTAGCACCTGTGTTGCTGGGATGGGAGGATCTTGGGCAGAGGCAAACAGATAATATCCAGTATAATGCACCAAAGTGGGCAGCCAGCCTACTAGGCCACAGAATGACTGAACAGCTCTTTTTATGGTAGGGCAAGGTAAAAACACTGGCCTTAAACCATGGCATGAGAATCTTTGCTGGACCATCATGAAAAGTTCTGCCAGAATGTAGCTAGTTACAACTGAGTCTAATGGTCTCAGCTACAATAGCCAACTCTAGTGGCATGTGGGACATGGTCAGGGCCAAGTGGACTCTCCTGCTAGACCCCTCCTTGAGATCCCAGGAACAACACAGACAGCAACCTGGGGGACACAGGCTTAGGTGTTCCCAAAGACAGAGTGATAGATGGGACAATTTATTCTTTTGATGTAGGGATTTCAGAATTTTCTGGTATTCAGAAGTCACTATTTTTTTCAAGTTCACATTGTTATGAATTTATATAGGAAATCACTTCTCAAAAAATGCTTCCACAAGCATAGCAGTGTTATCAGGGATCAACAATAGGAAAAGGATATGAAAATAACATTGCAGGGTGCTGACTGCTGAGGAGATAGCTTTCTGAGCCTTGGTCAAGCCCGCCCCTCAGGCAGCAAGGCTGGGGAAGGTGTCCTGCCCGTGCTCTTTTAGCTTTTCTTAGAGACATAAAGCCTCAAAGAGACAGGAAATTGCATTAAGTATTTGGGAATGTATCTGTGCACATGTGTCAGGTATTGATGCAGAGGAAGTTGGCATGGAGGGGGATAAGAGGAGAAAAGAACTGAGAATGAACACATTTAACAGATTCAAAATGGTTCTTTTTTTCTTTTTAAAAACATATGTTTATTTTCCTCAAGTAGTTTCACAGAGATGTTTCAATTTAATGTGTCAGGTTGTGTGTCTTGATGTATCTTGATTGATGTCACCTCTTTCATGGTTCTCTCTCACGCTCCCAAACCATTCACTCTCTCTTCCTCTCTCCATTTGTTTTTCCCCAATCACTTTGAGTTATTCCATCACCCCATTCTGATTACACACATGCCAGCTTTCTGGTATTCATTTTGTTAAAATGTAGGTACATTAGTTGTTCAGATGAGTTATGCCATTGGAATCCTCTCCTGATATACCATACTTTTGTCAGTATGTAAATGCATATATACATATCACTCTATGTACATTTGTAATTTTAGATCTCTCTCTATATATATTTGAATTCAGATATATTTATAATTTAGATCCACCTGAGAAAAACATGAGAGAAAACATGTATTTCTTGCCTCCATGAATCTTACTTCACTTAGTGTGATCTTTTTCCAGTTCTATTCATTTTCTTGCAAACGACATTATTTTTCCTGATGGATGAGTTAAATTCCAATAGAGTAGTCCAGCCTTGATTTATTTATTCATTGTCAAGAATCTGGGATCTGGCTGTTTTCATAACTTGGCTATGGTGACTAGTTCAGCAATCATCTTGTGTGTCAGCAAAGCTTTGATAGCAGTTACTTCTGGTATTTTCCTTTGCAGGTTCTTTCTCAGCATGGAAAAATGCCAATGATTCCTCACTTTTCTCATCTGCCTTCATTTACTCCATAGGTAATCTCATCTAGTTTCCTGGCTCTAATATCTGAGGTTCCTGCTTCTCTGTGTTATTCAGTTTTTCATCAGTAGGGCAAATACCTAAGAGGAAAGAACTTAGAGGAGAAAGGATTCATTTTTTGCTCAATTTCAGTAATTTGAGTTTACAATGGTGGAGCAATGTAGTTCATATCATGATGTCCAAGGGGACGGTGGGAGTGACTGGGGGTCTGGGGCGGGGGAGAGAATGCCTCTGTGTATGAACTGGTTACTGGGTCTTGAACTCAGGGCATAGGTGCTACCTCTTAGCTTTTTTTGCTCAAGGTTGGCACTCTACTATTTGATCAACAGCTCATTTCCAGTGTTTTGGTGGTTAATCGGAGGTAGGAGACTCACAGGATTTCCTGCCTAAGCTGGCTTTGAACTGAGATCCTCAGATCTCATTCTTCTAAGTAGCAGGATTACAGATATGAGTCATTGGTGCTTGACTTAGAAAGGGAATAACTGCTCAATGTACATTCTCTTTTGTTCTGCTTTGTATCCCACCTGAACTCAGAACCGATGGGTTGGTGCTACCCACTTTCAGATCACCTTCCTGTAATTAATCCTCTCTGGAAAAATCCTTACAGATACACCAAGATGTGCTTTACTAATCTCCTAAGCACATAACCTTCCAATCAAGTTGCCAATCAAGATTAGTCATTACAATTTCTTTCCCTGAACTCTTGCCTCTCATCTCCATTAAATATCTACTGAAGATCTCAAACTCAACATGTTCCCAAACTACCTCTTGCGTTTTCCTTCTGAACCTTCTTACTCTACAGCCTTTCCATATCGCCAAGATACTCAAGTTTAAAATTCCCATGTTCCTTTGCTGCTTCTTTCACACTTCATTAACCCCACCAACAAATCTGATTGTTTCCACCTTCAAAATATACCCAAAATCCAACGTGTCTCCCTATATCAGTCCTTGTTATCTTGGTCCAAGTCTCTTAGCTCAATCTCACTTGATCTTCCTTGTCCCATCCTTACAACAGCTTGTACCTTCTAGTTTTCATCCATCAGAGTGCTCCTGCCAAGTTTATGTTGTCTATATCATTCATCTGATCAAATCCCTCCCTTGAAGAAAAGCCAAAATCCTAAATGGCTTCCCATATCATATAAGACCTGTCCCCATTGTCTCATCCCCTCAACACTTTTTAGGATCTTTGCTAAGGTCTTTCCTGACTACCTCATGTAATGCAGTTCCCTCAACCCCTAGGGAGTGCCCATTACTCCCTATCTCCAGATACCCATTTCTTCCTTTTCTGAATTCATCACTGTCATATATTATATATTATTTGTCTGCCTTCTCTTCTAGGCCATAAGTTCTATTAGGGAAGAATATTTGGTGGGGGTATGAACTTGTTTGCTGTTATACCCTGGCATAAAGTAATAGGTAGATAATAGCTATTAACAAAAGCAGAAGGGGCCTTACTAACCTAAAACCTAGCTGCCACCCAGAGCATCAAGTAGACAGTGGTGTTCTGGAAACATCTAGAAGAGATTTCTATTCTGTCTTCTCATAGCTGCCCTTCAGTCTAGAATATTCTTTTCTCTTCTTCAACTCATCCTTGAGGGAATCAATTTAAATATTACTTCTTAAAAGAACTAAATTAGATTCCTCTGTTTCATGCTTCTCTTGTCCTTGGTATTTCTTTCTGCAATACTTTCCATAGTCAGGATTTCATAATAAATCATTCATAGTTGTTGCTTAATGTCTGTTCTCCCCCATTAGACTGTAAATGTCACCAAACAAGGATGGCTGTAGTTTTTTTCTCCTCTGGGTCCCCAAACATAGCACATGGCTGAGCACGTGTGTGTGTGTGTGTGTGTGTGTGTGTGTGTGTGTGTGTGTATGTGTGTGTGTGTGTGTGTGTGGTGTGTGTGTGTGTTTGTGTGTGTTACCTTAGTTGACAGCTGAGGGAACATGGGGTTGAAAATGTTCAAAGGAAGTGTAAAGACAGAACAAGGCCTCTTCATGGTGCCACAGGGCAGCTCCACAAAGAGTTCTGGAATATGTAAATGAGAGATGGGAATCCTTCCAAGGATAGCCTGGCCTTGGCTAGGCTTATGACTCACTTTGAGTCATGAGGTAGCCAGGCTCTGAGTTTGGCCTCTTATCTTTTCTCAAAGGTGCCACCCCCTTGACAAGGATTGGGTTCAGTTTACAAAATACCCCATGTCTATCTAAACAACATTGAGATTCCACCTCATTCCAGTTAGAATTGCCATTTATCAAGAAAACTAATAATAACACATGTTGGTGGGGATGTAGCTAAAAGGGAATGCTACTGCACTGGTGGTGGAAATGCAAACTTGTTCAACCACTCTGGAAAGCAATGTAGAGGCTCCTCAAAAGCCTGAACATATAGTTCCTTGTGACCCAGCAATTACACTCCTGGTCATTTACCGAAATGACCATAAAGAAGGCCACACTAAAGCTATCAGCACAACCATGTTCAGTGCAGCATTATTTACCATAGACAAGACATGGAATCAACCCAAATGCCCCTCAGTGGATGGATGAATGGATAAAGAAAATGTGGTGTATATATGGAATGGAATCCTATGTTTCCATCAGAAAGAATGACATTTTCCCATTCATATGGAAATGGAAAGACTTGGAAAAAATATTAAATGAAGTAAGCCAGACCCAAAGAAACATAGGCTCCATGTTTTCCCTCATTTGTAATAATTAGTATATGTCTAGGATAGTCCTAGCAGAGGATCACATTAGCTCAATAGCTATGTACATATCACCATATAAAATTATGCTAATTGAAATTAACTTTAAGATATGGAAACAAACGGGATATTTTTGTTTTTGTTTACTTAATAGGCAGTTATTCCTTTTTCTTCCACACCCTCTTTGGTTCCCCCCATCACAGTTTTTGATTTTCAGTGTCCTTTGTATTGTACATAACTTTACCTGATTTGGGGATGGGAAGAGGAATCGCAGAGACAAAAGACAAAGGGTGAACTAATGCAACAGTGATACTCACAAGACATTTTACAACTTGGGAAGGAGGGGAGCCAGCGGGGAGGTAAAGCAGGAGAAAACAAGGGAGGAGGTAACACTGTTCAAAAAGAAATGCACTCATTACCTTACTTGAGTAATTGTAACCCCACTGTATATCACCTTTATAATAAAGAAAAAACTTGAAAATCAATCCTATGTCTTCCCCTAATCAGGATCCACCTATATTTTTAAAAACTGCATCTATAGATGTATAGATATTTTTTGTTATGATTTCCTAAACAATATAGTGTCACAGCGACATTTGCACCAAGTTAAGTATTATTTGTAACCTAGAGATGACTTAAAGCCATACGAAAGCCAAATAAAATGCTATTTTATATAAAGAACTTGTGCACCCATAGGCTTGGATGTCCTAGAGGGACCTGGCACTCCTCCCCAGCAGGTACTGAAGAACAACTGAACTTTTATTTTCACCTTCTCTGCCCTCTGCATGTCAGTCCCTTTGCTATTTGCTGTAGATGTAAGACTTAGGCCCTTAAAATTCATACATTTGAGGGGATGTGATTAAGTCATTAGAGCAAAACTCTTGCGTTATTAGGACTCCAGGAAACTTGTCTGTTTCTTCTGCCATATGGGGACACAGTAAATAGATGGTTGTATATGAACCAGGAAATGGGTCAGATCTGTCGAGACCTTCATCTTGACCTTCCCAGCCTCCAGAATGGTAAGAAATAAATATCTGTATCTTATAAGCTATCTAGCCTCTGGTATTCTGTGGTAGCAGCATGAAAAGACTAAGATGACATTCCTCAACACTCCAGACATCTGGCTGTGAGGCTTTTCTTCTGGTCATAGCACTTGATAAAACCCCTGACCTTCTTCAAGTCTTCTTCATAGGGACAGATACCACTGATCTGTTATTCAATATACTGCCTGCCTCTGCTCTGTGCCTGAGTTTCTTTTGCTGCTTTACATTTTTTCCTACTATACTTATACCACCTTATAACATTCTACAGAGTATACACATTTATGACATTTATCATTCATTGTCTTTTCTAGCTAGGATCTTAACTTTAAAATTGGAGACCAATTTTATTCCCTTTTGTTCCCAAACACCTATATCAGTGCCTGGCACAGAACAGGCACCCAAGAAATATCTGTGGAATTGAATTGTTCAAATATGAAAGCCCTCATAGTAGCTAGTAGCTGAAAGTCTTTGAGCACTAGCTGTGCCAGGCATAGTTCCAAGCTTTGCAGATGTATTAATTCATTTAACAGAGAGTAAGTACTAAGCTGCAACAGCTCTCACCCCCTTAAATCTGTGAAGTGCTTCTCTGTGTGATTTTTCAGCCTCACAGTGCTTGTTCATTTGGGACTGGTGGAGGGAGGAGGGATGGGATGACAGGAAGAAGGTATGTACAATTTGAAGCAGCTGATTCAGTAAGCCAGTTGCCTTTATAATACAAGTGACAAAAATATACTTTAAAATATTTCACTCTACTAGTTAGGTTGGGATGGGATGGGGATGGTAAACAACCTAGAATAAGAAAGTATTACAGGTGGCTTGAATAAAAATGAGGTCCCCAAATGTAACATTCGTAGTATCGAAAAACAGAAACACAAAGGGCAAGAGTGTTGACAAAACACAATTGATTTTTTCTTTCTATGATGCTAAGAGATAAAAAAGATATGTACACTCACACTAGAACATGACTTTAAAACTCATATGCAAGTTGAATTGCCTTGGTCTCTCTAGCCCACGGATATAAGTGCTCTTCTTTTCATGGCTCTCACTCACGTAGTGGCTCCCTGTCTCTGCACACCTGCGGCATTGCTAATCCTTGGTGTAGTTGAAGACCCTTAGTGCTGCTCTATCTTCTCTTGAGTGGAGTAAGGTAGGGAGAATCCTACCCTAATTCATTTGGTCATCTGGAGACTGCTATCTCTATAGACGTAAGTTGTCCACGTGGAGAGTCCCTGGCCACATATGGCTTTGGGGCACTTGAAAGGCAGTCAATTCAAATAGAGACATGCCAAAGTGTAAGATACTCACTGGATTTCAAAGAAAGTCTGTGTTCTGCCAGATGCTGGTAGTCCATGTTTGTAGTCTTAGTTATTTAAGGAGGCTGAGATATGAACATCACAGTGAGAAGCCAGCCCAGGAAGAAAAGCCCATGGGATACTTATCTCCAATTAGCCAGCAAAAAGCATGAAGTAGAAGTGTGGCTCAAGGGTAAAGTGTCAGTCTTGAGTGGAAAAGCCAAGTGAGAGCATGATGCTTTGAGTTCAAGTCCCAATCCCAGCTCAAAGAAAAAAAAAGAAGAAAAGAAAGACAGAATCTAAAGGATGTAGCTATCAGAGTATGTGCTTTCTCATATTAATTATATGTTGGCATTAATACATTGATAATAAGTTAAATTATTACATCTGCTATTTGCTTGTTTTACTTTTTCACATGGGGCCAATGTAAAGTTCCATCTATGGCTCACATTTATGGCTGGACACACTGTCATTCATGTTGCCTCTCTGATAGGACTCTGCTAGGCCATCTCCACACAGCTAGATGCCACAGCCATTTCTGCTGGGCAGGATCTCTGCTTCCCAGCAAAGCCAGCATTGTCTCCCAGGCACAATCTGCATGGAAAGTCTACCGCCAAATCCTTAGGGTCTTCAAGGTCTCACATTGGCTCTGTGCCCTGTGGCAACATAGGAGAGAACATTCTCTTTCTCACACATCATCCTGCTAAAAGCAGAGAAAGCTGCTTATGCTACCAGTCTCTTAGAGCATACTGAAAGTGTCTTCTCCTCCCAATTTATTGCCAGCTCCAGAGGAAAATATGGGGGTGGTTCAGGGTCAAGGTATTCCCTCTTTTTTCTGTTTATTGTATATATTGTTTATGAAAATCCTTTATTTAGCTTCACTGTGATATAATAATATATAATATATAATATAATGCATCCATTTAAGAGTATAGTTTAGTAAATCCTGAGAAATGACAAATCTGTGGAATGCTGTTTTAAATCAAGATCAAAACATGGTATACATACATAAGAATGCCACAATAAAATTTAATAAAATTTTTGTTTTAAAAAGGAGGAATTATGGAAAGCTAATAAAGGGAGTAAGTTTTACTGAAGTATATCATATACATGTACTGAAATGCCACAACAAAACCCTTTATGCAATGAATATATGCTATTTTTTTTGGCCAGCCCTGGGGATTGAACTGGACCTGAGCACTGTCCCTGAGCTCCTTTTGCTCAAGGCTAGTACTCTGTCACTTGCGCCCCAGTGCCATTTCCAGCTTTTTCTGCATATGTAGTACCAAGGAATCGAACCCAGGTCTTCGTGTATGCTAGGCAAACACTCTACCACAAAGTCACACTCTCAGCCCTCAATAAACATTTTTTTCCTAGTCAAGGCTGGTGCTCTGCTGCTAAAGCCACAGCTCTTCTGGCCTTTTGGAGGTTAGAGATAAGAGTCTTACAAATTTTCCTGCTGGCTGGCTTTGAACTGCCATCTTCAGATCTCAGCTATTTTTTTTTTTTTTGCCAGTCCTGGGCTTGAGCTCAGGGCTTGAACTCTGTCCTTGGCCTTTCTCAAGGCTAGAGCTCTACCACTTGAGCCTCAGCACCACTTCTGGCTTTTTTCTCTATATGTGGTACCAAGGAATCAAACCCGGGTCTCTGTGCATGCTAGGCAAGCAGTCTACCACTAGGCCAAACTCCCAGCCCCAATATATGCTATTTTAAAAAAGATTCAAACCGAGTCATTTGCCACTGTCTCATATCTGTGATCCTAGCTACTTGAGAGGCTGAGATTGGGACAATAGTGGTTGGAGAGCAGTCCTGGGAAGAAAACATTCATGAGGCATCTTCTCAACAAAGAGCTCAAGAGCACAGGCCTGTTATCCTTGTTATTGAGAAGTGGAACATAGGTAGATATGCTGAGGTATAGATCTAGGTAGAGAGTGAAAACCCTTCTGAAAAGTAACCAACAAAACTCAGGATTAAAGGAGTGGCTCACGGGGCCGGAGCGAGCGGGGCCAGAAAGAGAAAGGGGCCAAAAAATAAAAAATAAAAAAAAAATAAAGGAGTGGCTCAGCAGTAAAAGTACCTATCTATAGCAAGCATGAGAACTTGAGTTCAAGTCCCAGACCAGCTATAAGGTTCTCTTCAGAAGGTGACTTTCTTATAACTTAACCAGGTGCCACATGTCAGGCCTGCTTCTCTATCCCTGTAGAATGTCTCAGCCAGGAGATCTCAATCTTTGTTTGATCAGGGCAGTAGCTCTATTGGTTCCCTAGGCTATCCTAATCCTGGCCCACCACTAGCCCCTGCCATGTACAAATGAAAGGATTTTTTCTTCTTTTGAAGTGTGCTTCTGTAATGAAATATAAAGTAACTCGAACACATTGATCAAACCTCATCTTAAAGCTCAATATGAAGAGGTTTCAAGGAGAGTGAGAGTGAGAGGGAGCGAGCGAGCAAGAGAGAGAAAGAGAGAACTGAGTATCATTGAATGAGTGGAAAAACTAGTTAGCAACTGAGGAACAGCAGGAATATGCATAATCTGGTCCCTGTAGGCATCTTTAGTCTTAGTTCATCTTATCTTGCTATATTTTATCCTTCTTATTACTTACTGGATCTTATTCCAGTTCTTCAAGACCTTTGTTTGCAGACTACTCCAACTGGTTGGGAAACTCTTTGACTTCTGTGCATATCTCACTTTTTTTTTTTATTCTTCAAACCTCAGCTTAAAGGAATCACCTCACAGGATTTCTCAGGCTATCCAATCTAAAATAAATCCTTCATTCGGTTCATTTTCTTTATAGCATACATCCTGCTTTCTTATATATAAATTCACTGGTTTGGGTGTTTAGTATCTGCTGTATTTGACTATGAACTTCATGGAAGTAGAAATGGTTCTATATTACTTTTGCACTATTTGTTCACACTCCTCCTTCTTTTCCTGCACTTCATGGTTTTGTTGCAAGGGGCCTATTTTTCTTTACCTCTGTGTCTTTCAACTTGGCCCTGTGACTTGCTTTGACTAATACTTGTCATTGGAAGAAAAGTACACTACATCTGATCTGAGACTTCACACCCACTTAGATGATTTGACTTGATTTCTTTTAAGCCAGTTCTGGGGCTCGAACTCAGGGGCTGAGCACTGTTCTTGGGCTTTCTCAAGTAGTGGTAGAGCCTAGGTCTACCACTTGAGCCACAGCACCACTTCCAGCTTTTTCTATGTAAGTGGTACCAAGGAATCAAACCTGGATCTTTGTGCATGCGAGGCAAGCACCCTTACTACTAGGCCAAACTCCTGGCCTGGCTTGATTTCTTGACTGCTTTCTGTCTGCCATGAGAAAAATTTCCCCATGTAACTGTTGTTTCTCCTTCCTACGGTCATGGTGAAGATTTGAATCCAGTCCTGGAGAAGCATCATCCCTGCAACCAGTAGCTTTGTGAGCCAGAAAAACAAACATTTAATGTCGACATATACTGTTCATTTTGGGGGTAATTTTGTAGGTGACATTATTATAGCAAGAGCTGACTACTAAATGAACTTACTATGTGAAAGTCACTCTGTAAATACTTATTTAATAAATACTAAAAAAATCCCCTCTGTTTTGTTTAGAGAAAAGCCAAAGGTAGAGAGGATAAATAGTGTCACAGGACTTTGGAAGTTCATACCAAGGAAGGAAAGAAGTAAAGGACTAAGATATTTGAAGAAATTAGGTCCCCATGATTCTTCAGCACCAATCTCAGGAAAGAACTTTCTGTCTTACAGAGGAACTTGGAATTTGGTCCCCAAAGCAAACTTGTATTTAAAATCTCCAATTCCAACTGGGCACTGTAATCCTACCTACTCAAGAGGCTTAGATTGGAGGATCAAGATTTGAAGCTAGGTGAGGCAGGAAAGTCCATAAGACTCTTGTCTCCAATTAAGCAGCAAAAAACTAGATGCTTTAAGTGATAGAATGCCAGTCTTGAGGGAAGAAGTTAGGGTTCCAGCGTTGGCACACACAAACAAAAAAAACCTCCCACCTCAATGTAGAATATTGGGGAATGTAGAATACTGACCAGAGGCACATAGATATGGAGAATTAAGTATAGACTCTTCAAAACACAGGACCATAAAACCAAAATAGAAATCTAATCCAACAGAGAAGGGCAAACTGCCTGCAGACAGCAGTTTAGGGATAGTGCATAGAATATTTTTCCACTTTTTTTGTCCCCGTGCCCTTTTCGCTACTCTATGTTGAGTTTAATGAAGTTTGATGAGGGGAAAGAGGCAGGGGCATATGTGGGAAGATATGTCAGTTCAAATAAGCATCAGAACTGAGGAACCAAGGAACAGTACCTTGTTTCCCTCTCATTATGTCCTGATGGGGAGAGGAGCATGCTCTAAGGACTGTGGCAGGAGTCTCCTTTGGTCTGAGTCTTTAGGAATTGTTTCTTTGAAACAAGATAAATCACTAAGTTCTCTTTTAAAACTCAGTTACATCACTTTTTACCTGAATATGCTCAAGGATTTCGGGGAGCAAATCTGTCTGAACCCATCCTATTCTGGCTACCCCAACCACATCCCACAGCACACAAGATAGGTTTGGAGCATGCAATCAGAGACATCCATCTCTTTCAGAGGCTCCTGTGAGCTACATGGTACCAGGTGGGGCTGTGGGGAGAATTGGTAGCTGCCGCAGTTGCAGCAGTTTTCCAGAGCAGCAAATCAAAGTGGCTGGCTGCTCACAGGTACACAGTTGGCCTTGTCAAAAGATCCCAAGAAAGGCTGTAGATAAGGAAATAAAAAACCCAACATTCTATCACTTTCTCAGGATCTTCTTGAGAGCTTGAAGTCCCCAGAGACCTAAAGCACTTGAGAGTTAAGTTCTTCCTGTTTCTTTCCCTCCCCTATGAATTCTTCTTCTTCTACTTCATTCTTCTTGTGAGAAGACTGGAAAGGGAATATGTCAGTGGGGGAACCACAATTTTTAGCAAGTGTTCTCTTTTAGCCAGCTTGCTCTGGAGATAGTTCTGATGTCCCTAAAATTCCACCCACTGTGAGACAAGTGGTTTCCTGGCCAGTTGGGACCTGGCTTAGGAACTACAGCAGCGGAATCTAGAATGGGCCAAAGAACTAGAACTATAGCTAATCCTTGGGCAGACCTTGGGAGACAACCATATACTTGGCGCTGCCACATATGGTAAGATAGAGTCCACTTAGGGACTGGGTTTTTTGGTTCTCAGTCCCAGTGAGTGTGTCATACCCTGCTAGGAGCAGAACTACTGGGAGACCCAAGTGAGGCTTCACTAACTGGTCTGACTAGACAGTTCCCAGAACTCAAAGTGAAGTTCAAGCACTGGTGTCTACACTACTACCAAGTCTCTCTGCTTGGATGTCCAGCCTGCCTTGAAGTCCACTGTTGTCTTTGGAGCTTAGGAGCATGATGACGGTTAAGAGGGGCAGCCAGGTCTGTGAGGGGTCCTGTTCTTCTCTGTAGTGATAGGGAATGAGGAATGAGACATAGATAGGGTAAGCTGGGAAGCCCTGGGTAGGTAGTAGTGATCTGGGCTTCTGGAAGCTCTCACTTTGGCTTCATTTAGTTTCTGTTAAGTTGCCTGGCTGGTCATGTAGACATCTATCTTCACATACTTTATTAAGGAGATGAGGAGTATCCAGAACCCTGAGCAGGTTCTCCTCACCCCCTCCCCTCCCCAGCTTTTCCTCCCCACTAACTGGGACTACTGCTATAGGCAGAAGATGCCTTATCCTGAATGCTAGTGTCATTATATTCTATGTAGAGGTCAAATTCTTGGTGGCACTCAGCTTTTGGTATTCAAAAAAAAAAAACTGAAACAGAACAGGCTGGAGGTGGAAAAACACCACAGCTTAATACATTTTGAAGGACAGTGAAAAAAGACCTTGGCCCCAAATCAGATTGTTCCTGCTCTAAAATTAAAGGCGACTTAAGCCTTAGCATTCGAGAAGAGCGGCAGATAATGGTTGTGAGAGTAGGGAAAGCGATTGCTTTTCTTTTCACCTCATGGTTGGGAGCAGACCTTTCCAAGATTTCTCTGGACAGGATTATTTACTGTCTTAAAAAAAACTGTGCACTTTGCATGAAGATTTGCAAATGCCAGGCATACGGCATGCCGGTGCCCAACCAACCCTCTTGTGGTTAGCCTTGAAATGAGATCATTTCACAGTAAGAAGGAGGTCAGGTTGCAAAGAGGAAAATTCATTTGGCCGCATCAATATATAGGTTGCAGTGAAATCATAGAACAAAATTTTGTTGTCCTGCCACAGCAGCAAGCCCTGGACACATATCTGAACTCCAGACATATCTCCTACAAGTAAGTCATCCCTATGTGATTGTTTCATTCACCTTGCCAGCCACTCCTTACCGCAGACTTGTGAACAAAATGCCATTTCCCAATGCAGGTGAATCATAAGAAACGTCCTAAACTTTTCTAAATTACCCTCTATTTTTTTCAGCCAATGTAAAATCATGTAGATGCCAAGGCAGCTGGCAGAGGGGAGTCTTGTCCATCCTTTCGCTTCTAGTTTTATTCCAGCGGCATTTTTAAGGGCATCCAGGGAAGACCAGAAGCACACATAGCCAAAATGCACTTGGAACCTTATTCTAGAATCAAATAGATACTATATGATTTGAGAGTGGTACAAGATAGTGGGAAGTGCAAGTTAGTGGGAATCTGATTGAGTCATGGCATGAGGCCCCTGGGGCAGGAAAAGGGCTTCAAGGATGAGACCTGTTCAGACGAGTCAATAAATAGGTACAGTTTAGGGATTGCTTTTGCTCTAGCTTTCTGTTACTATAACAAAATGCCAAGACAGTCTACATAAAAGAGAAGAGCTTGGCTTTAGCTTTTCGGTTTTGGAGGTTTCAGTGCAGGGTGCGTTGACCTCATTGTTTTGGGGGCCTGCTTTGGTGGAAGCTTGTAGTGAATGAAGCTTATCACTTCAGAGCTACCAGGAAGAAGAGGAAGAGGAAGAGAAAGAGATGGATTCACAACAGTCCTTTCAAGGGAACAATCCCAATGACCAGAAAACGTAACACTTGGCCAATTTTTTCTTTATTTTCCTTTTTTTTTGAAGAGATAATCTTTTTTTTTTTTTTTGCCAGTCCTGGGCTTGAGCTCAGGGCCTGAGCACTGTCCTTGGACTTTCTCAAGGCTAGAGCTCTACCAGTTGAGCCTCAGCACCACTTCTGGCTTTTTTCTATATATGTGGTACCGAGGAATCGAACCTGGGTCTTCATGCATGCTAGGCAAGCACTTTAACCACTAGGCCAAACTCCCGGCCCGAGATAATCTTTAGAATAAGAAAAAAGTACCAATTATACATCTGACAAAAGATTAAGAACCAGAATATACAGAAGAGCTATATAAAATAAACATATAAGCTTCCAAAGAAGTAACACCCCAATTAATACACAGGCAAGTGAATTAAATAGACAACTCAAGATGCACAGATTACACATAAATACATGAAGAAATGCTCAACTTCTGTCAGAAAAAGAATATAAATCAAAATGACATTGAAGTCTCCTTTCCATTCAAAATGGCCATCAACAAATACTAGTGAGGAGATTGGGGAAAATGACACTGTTGGTGTGAATGTAAACTGGTGAAACCATTACGAAATCAGTATGGTGGCTCATAGAAAATCTAAGAAGAAAATTCCCATATGATCCAGTGATACAACCCTTGAACATACTTCGAAGAAATCGAGGAACTGGTGTTTATTGCAGGCATACACAAAAGCCAAGTTCAGCAATAGCCCACCTGCCCTACAACTGATTAATGGATCAAGAAAATGTTGTATAGTTACACAATAGAGTATTATTCTATTCTAAAGAAGACTGAAATTATGTTGTTTGCAGATAAATGGATGGAACTAGAGATCATCTAAAGCAAAATTATTCGTGTTCAGAAGGACAAAGGTCACATATTTTCTATCATATGTGGAAGCTCGACCTAAAAAGATGAACATAATATAAACACATACCAGACTTATATAAACATAGAACATGTTTGTAACTGTAGAACTGTTTGAGGGGATTAGAAGAAGGGGTGAAAAAGAATGTTTGAGGGTAAACAATATTAAAAATACATTGCATCTCTGTATTCATTGAAAGCTATTGAATAATAGTGGATAGAGGAGACGGTGAACTATCATGGTAAAACCAATTTGAATAATTAAAATACTTTAAGAAATGGAATAAAAAACAGGTCCTGGGCTGGGAATGTGGCTTAGTGGTAGAGTGCTTGCCTAGCATGTATGAAACCCTGGGTTAGATTCTTCAGTACCACATAAACAGAAAAATCCAGAAGTGGTGCTGTGGCTCAAGTGGTAGAATACTAGCCTGGAGCATAAGAAGCTCAGGGACAGTTTGGCCAATTTTGTCTTAAATTAAGCATATCAGTTGATGAGTACATTGCATCTTGATAAGTGTCACCCCTCGATCATTCTCCCCCATGTCCCCTGATTCCATCTATCTCCTCAAGTTATCTGGTTGCATGTTCACATTGAGTACAATGCCTGTATCACTCACCCTTCCTCTCTTATTCATCTGCACTAGGCCAATTACTGGTTCTACATAGCCCCATTTTCCCTAGTTGGTTACTAGTCCTTTAGTCATGAGCCTTTAGGGTTATTTTAACCCTAAACTATAACAAGCCCCTTTCCAGTTGTTCCATTTACATGGATTGTTTTGATAACTTCCATTAAGCATCAATGCCCATGTAATGACATTTAGTTATTCATAAAATTTGAGCTTTCTGGGGTATACCTGAGGCTCTGCTGGTATAGATAAAACATGTGTGAGTTAATAGTCCTTTACAAAGCAAAGTTAGTGAGGGATTTCCATGTAGGCCAGAAAACTAACCATATCCCTATACTAAGAAAGGCTCTGTTTGACAACTACTATTCCAAGGATTAACTGTCAACCCTATTACTTTAACTTTGAGAAATATACTGAAGTTCTTAGGACCTTAGCTTCTCAACTGTAAAATGGGGATAGTAAAATCACCTATTCTCTAAAGCTCTTATGAGGATTAAACAAATTATTTTCTGTGCCTGACACACAAAAGCAACTCAAGAGCTGTTTACCACTGCTACTTCCTTTCCTTTTAGAATTCTAAGACCTTAACCCTTTTCGAATCTCCCAGTGTCTAATATAGAAATGCAATAGAAGATAAAATAAGCTATTATAAACTCACAGCTAGTTCCTGCTGATGGCCACCCCAGACTATTTGGCTTCCCTATTCATGTATACTTTGGCTAGAGATCAATTTCTGACTCTTTTCCCTACAGAGAATTGAAATACACCCTCCAGTGGTTTACCTCTGTGTCAATTCCGGTCTTTCAATTGGAAGAAAAAAACACACTTGGAAGTAAACCACAAGGTATATTTGCTTTCCCTTGGGTTTGTTTGTTTGTTTATTTTGGAAGCAAAAGAGAAGAGACAAGATTGCAGCACATTTCAGACCCATAAAAGACAAATTAATTATCCCCAAGCAGAAGCTGACCTTTAGCTGGCCCCAGCTCCAGGGCCTGAGCCACAGCTGCACCTGCTTTGAAGATGACAATATCCACTTACTAAATAGTAATAATTAGTCACCAAAGCAGGATAAAGAATGCAGGAGCAAAGTGAACCTGCAATTACCGCACTCATGTGCATCCCCAGCGCCCTTGGAGGGCCAATTACCCCCGCGCATTACCATAATTGGACTGACATGTTAACAGCATCTTCCATTCTTTGAAAGTGTCACTGTCCCCCTTCCCAACCCCTCACAGCCCTGAGTGTATACTGCTCTGTGCTGTGCCTTATACTTGGGCTGGCTGAAGATGTCAAAGTCACGTACCCACTGGTGAGACCAGATGAACCATGTAGGGGGGAGCAAGCAAGTGCATGGAGGAATCTGAAAGGAAGGTCACTGCTTTCTCTACCCTGAAGCTTCTCCCTCCCTTAATTCTACCTCTAGTGGAAAAACTTACAATGTGCAAATGGCTCCACTGGCCAGGGATAAAACTGAGGGGAGATTTAGGATTGTGTAGGCAGCATAGGAAAAGAGAAGAGGGTTAGAGTCGGCTTTCTAAGTGAGAGGGCAGAGGCCTAGGGACTAGAGGAGGCCTGTCTGTGATCTGCACCTTCCACATATGTCATGTATGTGCTTGGAAGTAGGGATCCAATGAAGATGTTCTCAGGAACTTATAAGCATTACACTCACCAGTCTAAGAAATACAGGACTATGCTTATGATATGAAAGGGGGTGGCAGAGGGTAAAGACAAGGTAAAAGAAGAAACCCAGAAGGCATCACTGGTCTTCGGGACTCCTCTTTGAAGCAGTTTGTTAACTCTCTCTTCCAGCTAGCTCAGCTCTTGCAATATTTCTTTTACTTCTATATTTTGTCTTTTGCTTTTTCTGTTCTTTAAACATCTACTGTTCAGGCCTCCTACAGGGGAAAATACCTACTCACCAGTTACCAAGAGAGCTCCTTGCTAAAGCCTAAATACCTTCCTGTCTTTCAATTTTTAAAAAAATTGACAGTGAAGCTGGGCACTTGCAGAGAAGCACACACCTGTAATCCTACTTAGGAGGCTGAGATCTGATATGGTTCAAAGCCAGCTTGGGCAGAAAAGTCCATGAGACTTTTTTTTTCCAACTCATAGTCTGAGCTTCTTTTGCTTAAGGCTAGCACTCCAGCATTTGAGCCACAATACCACTTCTGACTTTTTTTTTGAGGAATTAAACACAAGACTTCATGGATGCTAGGCTAAGCCACATTTCCAGCCCTCCATGAGACACTTATCTCCAATTAACTACAAAAAGCCAGAGGTAGAGTTGTGGAAGTTGGAACTCAAATGTTCAGGCACAGTGCTCAGGCCTGAGTTTGAACCATTTAACTGGCGCACGCGCGCGCACGCGCGCGTGCGCGCACACACACACACACACACACACACACACACACACATCAACAGAGGAGAATCCATTTCCTAGATGGTAGCAACATGCCAGGTTTCTCCTTCTGGAATTCCAGCTTTTCCTGGAGCCACTTGTGTCATTTATATCTTATTTAGCAGTTGCTGGAACCTGGGAAGACTATGGCAAGTGCCTGACTCTGTGGGCCCAGGCTGCCCAGAGTTATAATAACGATGACTATGTACGACTCTCCTGGATTGAAGAACAGGTTTCTGTGGCTCCTGGGGGTGGCAGGAAAGCTTGGGCAGGGGCCAGTTTGTAGCTCTGTGAAGGAACTCTTCACTGGAGGCAGGGATAGTTTTCTCCAGTGGCTTTCTCCATACCATTTTATGAGGTGAGCAGCAGCATATTGATTGTGAGAAGGTTCCTGAATATGAGCACCAGCTTTGTACTACTAGCAAGGAAGCAGGTTCCAGCCACTGACCTTTCCACGAGGAAAAACAATCTGTTTTTTAAATATTGTTTTAGCTTTCTTCCTCCTTTCCATTTGATTTCTTTCCACATCCAGCAGCAAGAACTTTTTCTTCTAAGACACTATACTCTTCTGAAGAAAGAGGAATTTGTTTCTACTGTGTCCTGGGCATCTGAGCCACTGGGATTAGGTCTTGGGTTTTCTCCCATTCAGCCTCAGGTTAGGGAGCTGCAGCAAGAAAGGACAACACTAGCACAGGTCAGGAGCTGAGCTGCTTGGAAGCAAGGGTGAAGCAGAGTCACGTTGCCTACTATCCTGGAGCTTCCAAGTTGCCTAAATCCAGAGCCTCAGCCCATGCGGTTCAGTATGCATGGTGCCCCCTGGAACACCTTACAAGGCCCTCATATGGTAGTCCTAGGGTTGGACAATCTGATGTGAAGCGTTTGTGCATGTGCATGTACCTAACCTCTGCCTTCTGAAGCTGACAGCCCCCCGCCCCCCCCAGATTTTCACTACTAGTGTTGCTCATGCATGAAATGGTCTACAGGGACAACTTCTGCTCTAATAAGCACCACGGTGTACTCTTCCCAAAGCCACCGTAAGCACACATCCCGATGCACTCCTTCGTCACCTCTGCCATCACCACTCTACGATCGTGTTCACCGTGTCTAAATTATGACACCATGGAAGATTAGATGAATCCAGTCACAGTTCAACCTCCCATGAAAGGAAACTGAGGATTTGTTTGTGACTCATCCATCCTCACACTTTTCAGAGACAGTCCGTCTCCCGGCAATGATGGGCACAAACAAAGCCTTGTAGTATCCACAAAGCACCCCTTTAATGTCACACAAACACACATTGGTGAGCAAGCTCAGCACACACTTAAGAAGATGGATGGATGAACTGGTCCATATGTGCACCACTGGTGGCCTAGAAACGTGACTTGTAATGTGTCAGAAACTCTCCCATCCTCTCATCCTCAGAGCTTCCTTTGTGGGTGGCCAACCAATCACTGCTGGAAATATGCAGGCCTAGTTGAGTGTTTTGTGGAGTGATTTATGAAGCTTTGCTAGACTCCCCAAAGGGCCCCTTACTCCAATCTACCCATCACATTCCCTCAAAGGGGTCAAGAGTTTCAGTGTCCTCCTGCGAGCCCTGCATACAGCTGTGAGCTCCAGGCAGTATTTTGGTTTTGCACAGAATGTGTGTTCTGGCTTCTCAGAAAGGAGATAGATTCAGGGCTGTGATTCTGCTCCCAGATAAGGAAGGTAGAATTCAGACTTTGGCTGCAGAAAGTAATTCTTTCCAGCCGAAAGGGAGGAGTGGTTGGCACTGAGGCATCAGATGTTGGAGGGGAGGAGACAGCCCATATGTTTTAAAGGAGGATCTAACTTCTCAGAGCTTAATAGCTTTGCCTCAACCTTATCCCTAAATCGGCCTTAACAGCAGGGCACAGCTGTTCTTCAGATGGGTGCCTGAGAGCTCCAGAGGGCTGTGCAGATGTGATTTTACCAGGCTGAGGATATCCTTAGTCAATTCTGTCATGATCATGTGATATAGGGAAAGAGTAAAGGAAAGAAGAAAAGGGAGAGATAGAAGTCCTCTACCGTTATTTTTAAAAGACCTATATAGAGTTAGGAATGTGGCTCAGTGGTAGAGGCCCTGAGAAATGAGGCCCTGAGTTCAATTCCTTGGTACCACATTAAAAAATGAGTCAAAAATTTTAAAAGAATGCCTGAACATAGCTGTGCTTGGTTATCAATTGTTTGGTTTGACCCAAGTGGATTAGACTCCAGAATGGTGACAAAACCTGTGGCTTAGGGAAACACAGGAACAGGAGGTGCCTGGGGAGTGGGGAGATCTGGTGGAGTCTCCAGAATCCACTGGGGCAAGGAGCATGTCCTGTCTCCACCTCTCCCTGACAGCCTCTACTGCCCCAATCGACTTCTTTAGGGAGACAAATGATCCCCATTAATTCCATCAGGTAATGAGCCAGCCAGTACTGTCATTAATTAAACTAATTAAAACACGTGGGCCTTGGGGGTTGGCACACACTTCTGTGCCACCCCAAACATTTCATTTCACTCTATCTCTGCCTTGGGTGACTCCTTAGCCAAGACATGGGCCCCTGAGGTTCTGTGCAAGGAAAAGAACCTCAGGCACAAATAGCTAACTGGAAGCATTCATCTTCTGTCTTGTGTTCATTTATTCATCCAGCTAAGCAACAAACGTACTAGTGTGGAGAGAGAGAGGGGAGACCTGGCACATCAGAGCCAGGTGAGTAATAAACTAACAAAGTGTCCTTACATAGATGTGTGCTTTATGCCTTCTAGAACATCCAATAAACCTTATCTCATCTGATCTTCACAAGCCTGTGAGGAATGTGCTATCACCCCTGCCCCCATCTTGCAGATAAGAAAACTGGGATTTAGGTCTGTTGGAAGGCTTACTACCCAGGAATACCCAAGCCTGAGCTTAAACTTCTTTCATTTATAGCCCAGGAGGGCAGAAGTGGCCTAGCCCTGGGTAAGCCAGTCGACGGGTTCAGGAAAGCTTCTCCAAGGGAGAAAGGTAGTGGAGGAGAAGGTTGAATGTGGAAAGATGAAAGGGCATTTCATGGGGAAGGAGTAGCATTTGGAGCCCAGGATGGCAGGTACGTAGAACATTCTGTGATCAGCTTTATTTGGCAGGCTGTGTTGCATGGTACACAGAAAATCACATTTGCAAAGCAGAATGGAGATAAATTTAAAACAACCTACAATTCCAACAGATAAAAAAAATGATTCTGTGATATTTCTCAGGATGAATGGAAACTCAGGATAGGTTCAGATGACAGTTTATCCTCTGTGTCTGTCAGCCTGTCAGGCTGGAAGCAACAGGGGGAGAATTCCATTGTTCAGACCTCTTTTTCCGTTGTCCAATTTATCATTCTGCACTCTGTTTTTCCATAAGCTAAATATGCCTCCTCCTGTCTAAACACTTGGTTCCAGGCCCCCTCTCTGCTGCGTGACCTGTCTTCTCCATCTCAGAGGCTGCACCTTGTGAGGGCTTGGGCACAGTTCCAACCCTGTCTGCTCTTGCCTACTTGGCCGAGTGTCACTGTGGTCCATGTTGTCTCTTGGTACACAAAAACCTCTCCTCTTGCTCAGCCACTGAGCAAGCCACTGAGGTCAAGCTGTCCTGGCCCAGAGGCATCCAAAGGCCTAAGGAGATAGGGAAGGAGGGAAAGAGAGAGAGAGGCGGGGGAGGGAGGGAGGGAGAGCACAGAGAGAGCACAGAGAAAGAGACAGAGATACAGATCAGAGAGGGACACACACACACACACACACACACACACACACACACACACAGACAGAGACAGAGAGACAGAAACAGACAGAGACAGAGAGACAGAGAGAGAGCAGCCACTGCTTCTAGAAGCAGCTTTAACATGTGATAGTTCTGCCAAGCCTCTGTTCCAACCCTACAGCACCCTTGGGCCTCTTTGCTTTCTGAGATAGCTAAACATTTGAATCTTTTAATCCTCTGAACCCTCACATACTAGAGTGTCACTCAGAGAATAGAGAGCTTCTAGGTTCCTTTATTGAAAAAAAAATTGAGTCTCAAATACTGGGATGCTCTGTAAGCTGTCCAACAATGGCTCATAGAAGGGTTCTACTTATATTCTGTGTCTGGGTATTCATATTTAATGGGATTTCAAGGCCTGCCGGAACCACTTTTTCCCACCCTCAGCCTCCACTGCTACCAGAAGCACATTTGCTTAATTACAATTCATGAAGTGCTCGCCTATTAATAAAGCCTAATTAATTCAGTCACACCATTCTTTGATGTCATCAGGATACAGAGTCTGTAGCTACCTCAGCAGCAGCATCCCCAAGCAGAAAGGAGTTGAGACCTGGCTCCAGATCTAGCTTGTCTCCACCAGGGGGCTTCAAAAGCAGTGCTTCAGAGCTCCCTAAACTCAAAGGCCAACAGAGTCCATTCACACAGCACTCTTCTCAGGTCTTGCATACCCAGTCTCCTGTTACTGTGCTATGACTTCCTTTCCCCATCAGGCAAGAAGTTGCTTCAAGAAATTTTATTTACTTATATTATTATTTAGATTATTTTAATTGTATTTTTATTGGTAGGCTACTGTATAGAGCGGTTACAGTTACATTAGTCAGGCAGTGGGTACATTACTTCTCAAGTAAATTACTATTTTTAAGTAGTTGCCAGACAGGTTTTAATTGAACATGTCAGTTTGCATCTCGATTAATGTTACCTCTTTCATCATTCTCTCCCACCTCTCTCAATCCCATTCATGCCCTCAATTTATCTGATTCCATTTTCACATATGTGCATTGAATGTTATGATTACATTTGTTTACCCTTTCTCTCTTCATTGATCTGTCTTCCTCTCCTTAACTACAACCCTCACCTAATAACACATGTTCCAGCGTGCAATCCAGCTACAGACCTAGCACTTTTATTCCTACCTGTGTGGCTTTTGACATGTGTTTTAACCTGTCTGTTCCTCAGTGTCATCATTTATAAAATGCAGATAACAGTTCCTACACTGGAAGTAGTTGTGAAGATGATACAATGTAATGCTTTCAAAGGAAGTTTGTTGAAATAGTAAGTATGGGGTGGAGATATGGTTCAAGTGTTAGAGTGCTTGTTTAGCAACTGTGAGCCCTTTATTAAGAAAAAATGAAACAAAAGGAAAACAAGGAAAGGAAAGGAAAAGGAAGGAGGAAAGGAAAAGAATAGGAAGGAAGGAAAGATGAAAGGAAAGAAGGAAAAAGCTCATGTCCTGAGTATTCAGTTGAACAAATTTTCATAAGTTATCATCCAGAATAATGAATAAACAGGTTCAGTCTCTGGAAGACCTTGCTGGACTCTTTAGACTAAAGTGACTTCTATGAAGTGTTTTGTGAAATGCTCCTGTGTCAAAGACACTAATTATTGTGACTTTTTTTCTCCTTCATTTCTAAATATCTTATTTCATTACTACTATATCTTCACTGAGAGTCTCAGGAGAAACAGAAATAATACTGCAGAATGTATATAAAAATGACTGTGGAGCTTGTCCACAATCTGCCACCTTCAGGATGGAGATCCAGAAGAACCGGTGGTATAGTTCTATCCAAGTTCAAAAACCCTAGAGCCAGGAGAGCTGATGGTATAAATTTCAGTCTGAAAACACAAGGTTCCAACTTGAAAACATGAAGAAAATAAAATTCTCCTTCACTTCTCCTTTTTGTTCTATTTGGGCCTCTAATAAATTGGATGAGACCCATTTACTTTGGTGGGGAGGAAGATCTGCTTCATGAAGACCATCCATTTGAATGTGGCGCCCTCAGAGACACACCGGAATAGTGTTTAACTATGTACCTGGGCAACTCATGGTCCAATCAAGTTGACTATGGAAGCAAAAAAATCTCATTAAACAAAACAACCAGCACTAAGTGGCAAGAGCCCTCAGCAACATCTACTACCATTACAGAATTAGAACAAGAATAATCATGGAGGCCATCATCTGAATGCCCCCTGATGTGTGAAAAACACTCAGGTTTTGCAGCACTGGCATTGGGTTTCATCCTGATCTTTGCATAGTCTCAGAATAAGTCACCTACTAATTACTTAGAACACAGGTGTGAAGAGTCTATAATAGAAAGTGTCTTGTAGACAAAAGAACAAATCACAGTTGCAGTGGACATGATGGTGATGGAATAGTCTTTGTGAAGAATCCCTCCCCCCCCCCCTCTGTCTCTCTCTGTCTCTCTGTCTCTCTCTGTCTCTCCTCTCTCTCTCTCTGTCTCTCCTCTCTCTCCCCCTCCCTCCCTCCCTCCCTCCCTCCCTCCCTCCCTCCCTCCCTCCCTCCCTCCCTCCCTCTCTCTCTCTCTCTCTCTCTCTCTCTCTCTCTCTCTCTCTCTCTCTCTCTCTCTCCCTCCCTCTCTCTCTCTCTCTCTCCCTCTCCAGAATTTCAAACCAGAAAGAGATGTTTTAGCCTAAATCACATCAACAAAATCCAGCCATTCTCTTGTAGTCAAATGGTTCTTCTGTTTGTTTGAAATCCAATAGAAAAAGAGCACAGGTGGAAGAATAAGTCTGACTTAAGAAAGGGTGTTTCCTGTGGAGAGACCTCCAGACAGAATGGGCTCCCAATAGAGATGATGAGCACTAATGCTGGTACATAGACTGCGTGACAGTTTCTTGAAGTCTTTGGAGAGAGAACTCACATTTTGGAAGGCAATTGACCATATTTACTATAAAACAGCTTTCCACTAGGCTCCTACTTTTGGTTTTTGCTAGTCCATCTCATCTCAGCAAATCTTGGACTGGAGGAGAGCATGAAATATTGGAATCAGTTGTACTGATGGGCACTCAAACTCAGTACATTGTTCCTTTCTTCTCTATTTTCTGTCACCTCCTTTCTTCCAACAGTCTTTCTTATTCCTTCTTCTAGAGCCCACTTCACAAATCACAACTGTAGTTTATTTTTTTTTTGCTAGTCCTGGGCCTTGAACTCAGGGCCTGAGCACTGTTCTTGGGATTTCTCAAGGCTAGCGCTCTACCACTTGAGCCTCAGCGCCCCTCTGGGCTTTCTATGTATGTAGTACCAAGGAATCAAACCCAGGTCTTTGTGAATGCTAGGCAAGCACTCTACCACTAGGCCAAACTCCCTGCCCCAACACAACTATGTTTTTGATGGTTACTTACTTGTTCAACACCACAATTTTTGACTGTGAGTTCCTCAAGGGCCATGTTATCTACACAACCTATGTATAATGAGTATTGTAATGTCAATACTAGTGGATTACACCAATGACCCAGGCCCTATAACTTCTAGAAGTCTCTTGGGGACTGGCCTCTCACCTGGAAGTTGTACCTTGGAGCAAATTCGACTTGCTACTGACATCTCTGATCCCAGCTTTGTCCTCTGCCCCTCACTCACCCAAGTTCCTGAGCCCAGAGTTGTTGACTGCATATACAAAACAATGCTGTGGAACAGTTTAGGCCATCTTGATTCTTCTGATTGCTTTCCTCTGTACTGAATGTTGGGCTTTCCCCTTGTCTCTCTCTTTCTGGCCTTCTTGTTTGACTTATTTCTAGATCTCTGGCCAGCAGCTGTCATTGGCAGGATATGACCATTTCCAACACTTTGCTTAGTAATTACAATGGCTTGAGATCTTGCATGTCATTGATTTGCTGCTACTCCCCACCTCATACGCAAGGGTAGTCTCTTGATGGCTCTGATGCCTGTATGTCTCTATTTTCAAAAGAGTTTTCTGTTTGACTTTTCAAACAGAAAGGTCATGTTGGTAATCATGTTTGGAAAAATGACAAAGCCCTGTGAAAATGGAAAAGATTTATTTCAACATTTGGATTGACATTCGTGACCTTTGATCCATATTAGGGGAGTGTGGATGTTAACTCTGCTTAGCTGAGAAGAGGGCAGTTGTGAACAACCTTCTGAATCAAGGAAGACTGCCCAGAGGAGGAGAAGCAGGAGAGGAGATCTCATCCCATGGTAAGTGAGCTATTTGATTTCAAAATTGCCAACATTGTCTGGAATAGGGGAAAAGCTTCTGTTGTATGCCAAGTGTTTGGAGTTCAGTTATTGCTCAATAAATCTCATTGAAGGGCCTCACGAATTAATGCAATGATGGGATTTCTGCCTTTTCCATATACATGAATTCAGTAATAGCTGTAATTATGAAATTATAATAAAACATGAGGTGTTATGCTGCTAATTCAATGGCAGTAAGGATGAAGTATAGAGAAATGTTTATTCTGCATTTATCTCTTTTTATTTTTCTGTAGCCATGAAACAATGCTCCCTCCTCAATGTTATGGCTTGGTTTAGGTGGTCCCAGATTTCTATTTTTCCAGAGCAGAAGGATGAGCCAAGTTTGTACAGAAGAGGCCACACTTCCGTCATAGATTGAGTTAGCAATCAAGTGAAGAGATGAATGGAAAATGTCAGACACTTCCTCCTTATCTCCTTTAAAAATATGTATCACTTTAAATGCCCTTTGTACTACTAGTCTTATGTCATAGTTGACTAGACAAGGGTGAATAAAATACCAGGGCAGATACTTAAAGGGGTTTTGTTTGGTTTTATAACAGAGGTATCCCAGTAAGGCAGGGATGGAGTACATCCTGCAGACTTGCAGAGGGGCAGGGGCAACAGTGACAGCCTACAGAAAGAAGAGCAATACTATCTGCTCTAGCAGAGCTCAAGAACAGCCCAGGGGTCTCACGCTATAATCCCCATGGCAGTCTTTTATGGAGTTTCCTGTGTTCCTTGTCCTCAGCTGGTATAAGTTATGATGAGATAGACACTGTGTTTTTCATCAGCTCTGGTTGGCCATCAAAGGCCCAGCTACATGTAGTGATAATTTTGTATGGTCTGTGATAAATGATGTTATAAATATATAAATGGTCTTTGATAGAGAAAGGGTCTAGATCCTTCTCCTCATACTTTTCGGAGAACCAGGTTCTAAGTCAAATCATGCTTGGCCTCTTCTGCCGAAGGACAGATGAGTTTCCAGAAGATTAACAACGTGACAAAGCAGGCCAGCCCAGGACTTCCCTCAGTGGAGAGAAAGATTACATTCTCCAGCCTCAGATGATCAAAGGAATGGATATAGAAAGTTAGCATGAGCTAGAAAGAGGAAGTGGTGGTCTTAGAAAAAAAATCATTTCCAGGACTCTGGGGATATAATTTATTAAAAGTATCAAAGTTTGACTAATGTGATAAGGGCACAGGGAAGGCTGTTTTTGCCCCTGCTCCTATGAAAGTTTTATGTGGTAATGATCTAGTCTACTTCTGTGCGTTCAGTTATCAGGACCAAGCTATGTGTCAATTGTGCTTCATGGAGGGTAGGTATCAACAACGTAGTCTCATGTCTAGAAAATCACTGTAAAGACTGATGCATGTGGAAATTTTCTAGTGGTCCTCAGGTTAAGCAAAACACAGGCAACTTCATTCCCTTTCCCTGTGCTCCTCAAACCTTTTCTTAACTCTTGCTAATTTCAACAATAGGCCCCTCTGCTTTCCCAGCCCATCCATCTCCCAACTTTCCCTGTCCAACCTAATGGACTAGCAATTCCGGCTACTCTTTTGCCTTTCACCGTACTCCAAACATGGTATAACAGAATGGTCCTGATTATCTCTTTCTGCTGCAAATCTTTGAAAGTGACTGAAGAAGAGGCCTCACATCTAGGTGACAAACTTCAACTTTCCAACTCCAACTTGTTTGAAGACTGCATTGCAACAAGCATAGTAGAAGCTTTAGAGTGTCAAAATTCTTTACTCCTTGAATACTCTTTCTACTCTAGCTCATGGTCAGCAGATAGGGGACTTGTTTGCCTCCCAGAAAACCCCCACTTATACTTGCTCACACCCTCTCCCTCTGTTGGCTTCTTTGACTTATCTTAGTTCCTGGGACAAAGACATTCCTCATAGGATTCTATTCTGAACACTTTTGCTGAATAAGACCAACAAGTGACCTGATTAGTGAAACTGAAACCATCAAACTTCCCCCAACTTGTATCCTGAGGTGTCAAATATTTGTCTATGACATCACTCATTTTCCCTGACCTATGCAATTGACTCCATTCTCTTCTGGACTATGGTAGCAGTTGTCAGCTTACAGCATTCCCCTGACTCCTCCCAAGCCTAATATTTAAATGCTTTTTCTCTTCCCCAAAATCAAAGAACCAGTCTTGGACCATGGTTTCTCCCTAAGTCATCAACTTCTCTCTTCCTTTCCTTTTGTTTTAAGACATGAAGCATCATGGGGATGGTGGGAAGAGGCAAGACTGAGGAAGGAAATGGTCATTTGGATGGCAACTCTATAATGTAATTAGAACTGGGTGACGTTTAACAAAGTCCTTGACCTCTCTGAGCTTGCTTTCTCAGCAGAAAAACAAAAACAAGATGATGATCACCCACCCACTTGCAGATTTTTTACTGGTTTAACAAAAAGCCTAACACAGAGGAGGTGCTCAAAAAATGTTAAGCAGAGGAAAATGCACCTTATCACTTGTATTTTTACTTTCCATTCACACCTCCATCACTTGCAGTTGGACTCTGCCTCCCCCTCTCTCAGCAGACTGCTTTGCAACTCAAAGTCAAGGCTACCCATGACTTTTCATGTGCTGTCTTCATGTGGCTCCTTTCCTTTCTTTTCCTGTCCTGCTTGCCTCTCTGCAGAAATGAGTTCCGGCTGCCTTTCAGGGTCCTCCTGCTCTCAGGTTCTTTGAGTGGCATACCTCCTGTCTGCCCCTCTTTGTGTCTTATCTTCTTACTGTCAGTCTATACAGACTTTTCTAAACTCTTTCTCGGGAGTAATCTTCTATTTTCCCCCTTCAGGATTCAAGTCTCATTGATGAATAAAGGATAACCAGTTTGATCTGACCTCATCTCTAGCTCGCCCTTCCGTTCTGAATCCCACTTGGGCTCTTGCAGTAAACTCTCTTATCTCCATTACCCTGCAAGCCTGCTCTCTTTCCAGTCCCTTCCTCCATGCAGTTAACAGCCAAGAACTTTGGCTCTAACCTCTCTTTCCACCTCCAATTTTTTATCTTCCCTCAAATGGATCTCATCTTCCAGCCACAATGCAGTCTCTCCTCTTTGTGGTAAAAATTTTCAGAGTTTTATCTATGTAATCCTTATCTAACCTTTTTTTGGTGGAGTGGAGATAAAGTACTGAAGTTTAAACATAGGGCTGGAGCTTGCTAGGCAGGTTTGCTACCATTGGATGCTGTAACCCTTTTTATTTTATTTTTCAAGTAAGGCCTCAAACTTTTACTTGGGGCCAGCAATGATCCTTGCGCTTTCTACCCCTTCCTCCTGTGTACTTGGAATTTTAAGTGTCTACCATTATATCTGAACTTTTCTTCCCATACCTGCTTTTTTTACCTGAAAATAACCAACCCAACTTTAGGTCTCTACTCATAGATCTTCTCTACTAAAATCCTTGTGGCTACCTGTGTCTGTATTTTTTTGTCACTCAAAGGAACTCCAGATTGTGTCATGACATTTAATATATTTTAATTGTCTCTTCTGCTTGGAAAACTTTGTTTTAACTCTTTACAAGATCAGTTTCTTTTTTGTGGCCAACTCAAATGGCACACTCACCCCATCTAGAGCAGAATCCATACTCATTCTTTTCTCTTTACGGTCCCTGGTTATACCATAAAACTTTTTCTTTCCTTCCTTGCACATATTAAAAATGCTGATTATCTGATGTGACTGGTTAAGTTCTCAGGAGAACAACCTTGGAAATGGAGTTCTGTTTGTATTGAAAGAAACTCTTGGAATCAACCCCAGCAGGAGGAAAAGGATGTAGTCAGGAGTAGGGTAGGGATAAGTCAAATTTCCAACATCAGCTTGTTGACCCCCAGGAGATGGTGGAGATAAAGCATCCTGTGTTGGTTGTAATGGCTTGGCCTGATGTCTCCAGCAGGGACTGCATAGGGCCACACTCAGCAGTGGATGGCCTTGGGCAAGGCAGCTTTCTGCAGCTGGTGGCTGAGGTTCTCCAGATTTTACAGAACTTTTGCTCACTTCTGCATTTTGTCCAAAAATTTAAAAAAGTTTTTGAAGCTAAGAATAGCTACAAAAGTACAAAGAAACCCCCTAATTTGGGGCCATAATTAAAACTGTGGTTTCCTTTTTCAGCAATTGTTTGAAGCTCTCAGTTCCAGGGCTTTCTTTCAAGTTCCCTTCTCCACTAGCCTCATCTCTGGCCTCTGGCCAAGGCACAGAGAAGACAAATGGGACCTGGGCATCCCTCCAACTCACTGCCCCACAGACCTACCCCTGCAGCTTGACTTCAGTCCTTGCTTTAAATCAGATCCCCAGGAGTGCAGAGGTTGTGGTTTGGGGAAGAAGGTGAATAGGAAGGAAGGAAACTCTGACCAGTGACTCTGAGGAAACTGGAGAGGGAAGAGGGGCTCTGGCACCCTGAAATTCTTCTCTATGTGTGTGTATGTTTCTTTTCCTCTCTCTCTCCCTCTTAATCGTGGCAGATGGAGTCAATAAGGATTATACTCAAACTCCAGTGCTTATTGGAAAAAGGAGGGAGGAGAAAATCCTCTTTGCTCCTTCTCCCTTTAAAGCTGATGAGAAACGAGCAAAGTCTGGCATAGGCACTCAGCCATCTTCCTCCAGTCTTCTCTCTGTGGCTTGCCTGGCTTCTTTCTCTGTACCTGTTCTCACAAGGGCCTCACAACATCTTCCTGATCATCACTCTGGACCTCAGCTCCATGTGGAGTCTCCAGAGGACTGTGACTGATGATGTCCCAAGGGCGAGTGCAGAGACAAGAGACCTTTTTGGTACCTGCACAGGTATCTCAGAGTGGAGGCTGGGCCTGTGGTTAGTCTAGACACCAGACTAGGTTCATATGCTAGGGATCTACATCTTCATATCTCCTCTGGTCATCCTAACTTATTTGCACATAGCTCCCTCATCAAACCTGTAAAAACGCCACTTATATTAGTAAGACACTAAAGATAATATTCTACACTCCCTGAAGTTTTGGTGGGTAGACAAAGACAATAACAGGGTACATCAAATGTCAAAATTCCCCTCAACTTTTGCCAACTCTCTACTTGTTCTCCAAATTTTATCTCCCTATAGAGCTACCGCTCTCTTTCTTGATTTCACCTTCCTCCTCGTCTCCACCTTCTATTGTTACATAGAGTTCCACAGTCTCTCACTCACATCTCCTCCTGAAATCATCTTGGATGCCTCACCCAGAAAGGCCTAACACATGGCTTTGAGAATTCAAGTCTTCTCACTGACTCTTGAGTACTCACCAAGGTCTTCCCTGTCCTGTGCTGGGAAAAGTCTTCAGATTAAGAACCAGAAATTGAAATCTGAGAACTAGTTCCATCATCTTTTTTATTGCCATGGGTTTGGGGTAACAAAAATTTCTCTATTCCCATTAATCTTGTCACAGATGTATTGGGGACAAGAATAGACCAGAAGCTGCTGGCATGAGATATGGGAGCCATTTGAGTTGACATGACAGAATAGACAGAGGTTCTGCCAAAGATCCTGCCTGACAAGAAGAAGAGCCAGCAGTGAAGGTCAGGTGGGATGGATAGAGGCAGACCACTGGATGAGTGTGAGGTCACACCTGATCTCATCTCACACTGATATAGGGGGGCCAAATGTAGACGCTTCCCTTGGCCCTGCTGTCTGTGACAGGAAGATAGCTGGATTAGCTTTGGGCTTGTAGCCCTGCCCATGATCTGAATATCAATGAAGATAGGATGAAATTTTCCCTGGAGGCCTTTCCTATCTATCCCATGGCTCCTTCTGTGTGCTCTGCTTGGGTATGTAGGGGACTGGGGACTGAATTAGCCTGCGTGTTTGGGCTGCCGATCTTTCTTTCCCCAGTGTTCTGGTATGTAACATACTTATTTCTACACAGTGAGAAGTTACTCTTAAGTGTGAGTTCTCCCTCTCCTATCAGCTGGAAGCTTCTGGGTGCCTGAGATTGTCTTCCTTTACTGGACTAGGAGAGCCCAGAGAACAAAGGGAGGCAAAGTGCTGAGTGTAGGGTGATTCTTGTGCTAGATGACTGGTTGCATTGTCGTAGCTGTTTTAGGATAATAACAAGGTCTGTAGGAGGCCGAGAAATGCAACAGTTGGCAACTCTGTGGTGTCCAGAGGGGCTCCCAGTAGCTGTTGTAGTTCTTCTTCCTGTTTGATGATGCAGATTTGTCCATTTTCCAGGGCCATGTGGCTCTTCTTTTTCTACCTTCTGGAGGAAAGTTTCCATGTCAGCAACTAGCTTTGTAAGTTTTTGTTGTTGTTGAGAAATGAATGAAACCTTGTCATCCTCAAATTATGTAAAATGAACATGTTTTCCACCATACGAATGTTTAGGCCTTTGCCTATATGAGGTGAAGAGCATGACCCCATGGAGAGGATCTCACGTGTGACAGGAAGATGTGACTTTTCAGTCAAGGATATCGAATACTCCTGGTGTCTTGCTTCAAGATGAGAGCATACAGCAGCCACACTGGCCTGCACTGGAAATATGCAATGGAGATAAGATCAATGGAGTCCAGACCAGTAGAGAAGAGATTAAGTAGAACTGACTGAAAATAGGTGATAAAGCCATAGAAGTAGAATGCTATGGCAGAAAGAACATAAGGTAGAGAAGATAGGCCTGATTTCCAGTCACAGCTGAGCCACCCTATTGGTCTTCATTGCTATTTTAACACACAGAAAAATCTTTTAGGTGTTTTCCACATCTAACATCTGTGATCATATAGAAGAGAATTGGAGATGTCCATCTGAGATGAACAGGATCTGTGGGGCCTTGTTTAGGATGAAACAGAAGCCCCCTTGGCGCAAGACTAAAGTTACGGAGGGTCAGGGAGAACGTCTAGATGCTCAGTACAGTACCTTCTTCCAGTCATAGTGCATGGGTCAGGGAAACCTCAGCATGGACCAGGGATACCCAGCAACAAGTATCTCTTCACCACAGGCAGGATGAGCAGATTCCATTGACAGTTCTCTAAGCACCACTGTGGCAGAGAGCTGCCAGGGTGATTCCACGAGAGGAAATGCAAGCAAAAGTAGAAATGAGGACAATGGCTATCCATTCCATAAGGCAAGGGCCCAAGGGAAACTTGTGGAGTGCCGGTGATAGTTATGTGGGTGTCTGCAGTATAGGACACTGCATGTAAATTACGACTTAAGAAGAACAGTAATTAACAGAAGAGATCAGAAATGGTCTCAGGGCCATGGACAGAAAGGCTAAAGATAGTGCTAGAAAGAGCAGAAAGGCAGAAGAGTAGGAAGAGAGCAGCCACCAGGAAAGCGATAGACAGGTAAAACTTAGGAGTCCAGACTCAGAAAAGAGCAACAAAAGAAGGAAAGGGAAAGAAAGAGGGGATAGGGAAGGGAGGGGAGGGAAAAGAAGAGGAGGGGAGGAAAAGGAAGGGGAGAAGAGAGAAAGGGAGGGGAAGGACAGGAAGGGGAGAAGAGGGGAACAAGGGAAATGAAAGAGGAACAACTATCAATATGCAATATGCATGGCATACTTGGGGAAGATGACAGTCTGGCTTGAGATGTGAATTGCCTTGAACAATCTTGAAGCCATCCTTTATCTTTCAAGGATGAGACTTCAGGGAAGAAGTGGGCATTGGCACATGGTTGGATTAGGTTTTTTTAAATAGGTTTTTACCAGCTGCAGGGCTAATGTTGGTGGCTGATCCAAGGTGGATTTTCTGATATCTCTATAACCAAACAACCCTGAGATTCAGCCTCTTGCAAGAATCCTGGGGGAGGCTAGGACTTCCCACTGAATTTCCTGGCTTCCTCTGCTCAGGCAAATCATGTTCATCTAGCATTTTGAGTTTGCAGACAGCTGAAATGTGACATGCGCCACTTTGAGCTGGGCCGACATTGATGTACAGTGTTAATATTAAACTCTAAGTGGCTTCTGCGTGCTATCCAAAGACGAGGAATAAATTGAGAAAATTCACTTCTTCTTTTAAAAAATGGGTAGTTTTTTAAAAACCATCATTCAAAGACATAAAGTCGTAGAAAGGATCCGCTATGATTGGCTTGAGCATCATCCTTGCATTTGGGATTTGTATGGTATGTATGCATCTCCTTTCTTCTCAGAAGAGACAGGAAAATTGCTGGAAGAAACTTCCTGGGGGCCCTGGTTAGTCCCCTCTGCTCCTTGCACCCCTTCTTCTTGTGTACTGAGCACAAACTTGCTCCATCCAGGCCCTCTTCCCTTTTCTATTTTACCTACTTGCTACGAGCATTGTGTTACGAAGCAAAGTTGGCTATGGTATCAAAGCACCTTAGTTTTCTCATCTGTAAAATGGGACAATGATACCTGTCTTCTTAGGGTTAGTATGAGGATTAAATGGTTTAAACATGTAGAGTTCAGAATATGATTCACATGCTGAGGACATTGTAAATGTCCCATAAATGTCATTGCAATTATTACATTATTCTAGAACATGCAGACTCCTGGGCCACCCTGGCCTTCTTTGGACCCAGCAGTATGACATGCAGACAGGTCCTTATCTCCATGGGCAACTTCTTCCTCCTGTGAGGCTCAGCTGACTGCATTTTTTTCTTTTTGGGAGGTGGGGTGAGATAATGGGGTACTGCAGTTTGAACTCAAAGCCTCGCATTTGTTCAATTTGCTTACTCTGTTGGTGTTCTATTACTTGAGCTATAACTCAAGCCTTGTTTTTTTTGCTAGTTATTTTGAAGATGAACTTTTCTGCACAGGCTGACCTTGAATTTCAATCTTCAGCTCTCAACTTCCTGAGTAGCTAGGCTTACAGGTACTAACCACAAGCATTCAGCTGAACTATTTTTTTTTCTTTTTGAGCAATACTGGGATTTAGAACTCAAAACCTTGTACTTGATACTCTGATATAGGATCACTGGGTTACAATTCCAGCTCTGCTTCTTGTCTTCAAATAGGACAAAGAATCGAGAATCAGTTGCACAAAACCTAGACCTCTTTAAATAGAATATCTTATACTGTTCTCTTTTATCTCTGCAAATATGTACCAACTTCTCAAGGGCAGGACCTTACTTACATAATACCTAGCCTTGTGCTAGATGATGGCTAGCAAATCCCAGGCATTTACTGCCTTTTCTCAGGTGTCCAATGACAAAAATTCCAGGTTCTGGTAGAAACTCCAAACCAGAGCTTCCCTGTACAGGTAAACACTGTGAAAAGGAACTAATCAGGCGCCGAAATGCTTTGGGAAAGAGAGAATATTCTCCCCAAATTCTGCCTGCTAGACATCTCTACTTGGATATTTATTTGGCATCTCAAACATAGTTCTTTCTAAAACAGTGCTCTCAATATTCCCGCTCAAACCTGATTGTATCGTATTCCTCTCCATCTTAATAAAGAGAGCTCTTCCATTCCATTTGCCCACGTTAAAGATCCTGGAGCTAACCTGAGGAACTCTTTTCTTTCACAACACTCACTGATTCCATCTGTAATCCATCTATTTCCACCATTCCGTTGAGTGGTGCTCACCCAACCATGTTCCACAGTGTGTGTTGACAACTGGCTGTTAAATATTCATGAAAATTGCAGACTGGTTGTTAAATTCCGTGTGCTTAAAGTCAGCTGAAGTGGGAAAATTTACATCATAGAAATAGGCAACTGCTACAAGTCAGAATTCGTGTTTTTATTTTTTAATTTTTTTCCCCCAAAGGTCTAGTTTACTAGAACTCCACTGATCAAATCTCTAACTCCACTGATCAAGTCTCTAACATCCTTTACCTGTATGATAATCTTTCTCCCTGGTCTTCCTACATTTTGTTCTTGCTACATTGTTATATCTAGTTCACCCTCACGGTAGTGATCCCTTTTAAATCCAGGTTATGAATAGGCAGACTGTGCTTCAGACTCTTCAGTAGCTTCCCATCTTACTCAGAATAGTCTTAATTTCAAATAATGGATTACAAAGCCCTTTATATCAAATCTTTACCCCCCTCTCTCTTTCACACACACACACACACACACACACACACACACACACACACTGAATTCCAGCAACTTGGATATTCTTGAACATGCTCAACATTGTCCTACTTCATAGTCTTTGTAATTGCTTCTGTTTCTGCCTGGAACATGTTTTCCCTGGATGAGCTGATGGTTTCCTGGTCCATGTCCTTCAACTCCCTCCTTAACAAGAAAGATCAGCCTGAATACTTTGCAGCAATTAGCTTCACATCATCCTGCCACTGTTCTCTGCTTTCCATACCATTGTCCACCTTTTTTTTTTTTTGCCAGTCCTGGGCTTGAGCTCAGGGCCTGAGCACTGTCCTTGGACTTTCTCAAGGCTAGAACTCTACCACTTGAGCCTCAGCACCACTTCTGGCTTTTTTCTATGTATGTGGTACCGAGGAATCGAACCCGGGTCTTCATGCATGCTAGGCAAGCACTCTACCACTAGGCCAAACTCCCGACCCCTGCCATTGTCCATCTTAATAGTGTGTACTAGTACCTAAAATAGTATAAGTATGTGAGGCAACTGTTAATAGTCCCATCCCCATCACTTAGAATACAGGCTCCATGAGGGGCAGAGACCTTGGTTTTTTTTTTTATTGTAATTAGTAAAAGGGTTACATGATATTTACCAGATAGAAGGTGCATTAATTCACATACATTGATACCCTTTCACATGCAGAGACCTTGTTTTGCTGATTTTTACACCTTGCATGTCTGACAGTGAGCAAGAAGAAACTAGTTCTACATGACCACTGAGCTGGGACAAGAGACTTAAACTGGGTCTCAAGCTTGCTGCTTTTTCAAATAGAAGTTATATAATCAGCTGTCTTTGTTCTTAAACCTTTGACATAGACTATAACTGCATGTCGATTCTCCTGGGTCTCCATCTTCTATATATGGAGAATTCTCAGTGTTGATAATCACACAAGCCAGTTTCCTGTAGTACACACACACCACACACATGGGCGCGTGCGCACACTATTGGTTCTTTTCCCCTGGAGAATTCTGGCTGATATTTATATGCAAAGTATCTGTGTATATGAATATCTGTACACGCACATGTGTATGTGTGTACTTCATATCATGACTGATGGCTGACAAGCTAGGAGATGGTGAATGGTCACAGGTAATAGCTCTCCTAGCATGAAAGGCACTTTTTTTTTTTGCCAGTCCTGGGCTTGAGCACTGTCCTTGGACTTTCTCAAGGCTAGCACTCTACCACTTGAGTCTCAGCACCACTTCTGGCTTTTCGCTATGTATGTGGGGTACAGAGGAATCGAACCTGGGTCTTCATGCCTGCTAGGCAAGCACTCTACCACTAGGCCAAACTCCCAGCCCCTGAAAGGCACTTTTAAGACAGGAATTCCTGAAGAAAAAAAAAAAGCATAGTTGTTCAGATTTCTGGCATCCTATTCACCAGAAGCTTACTTGCTGCTATAGGACAAGAAACTGAAAGGTAGGAGAGCAGGACAGTCTGCAAGGTAGAACATGCTCCTTCAAAGATAGAACATGGTCTTGCTCCCATTTCTAGGTTCAGAACCACATTAATTCAAGGAAGACAGTGTGTGAGCCAGGATATGATGTTTTCAATAAAAACCTTCTCCTAACTGGGACAGCTTTTCAGGGCTAGAATCTCTAAGTGATGGGAAAGAAGGCTGAATGATTCAAAAGGTGATGCTTTATCAACTCCCACATAAGGAAGAGTCTATCTCTGATCATGATCTCCAAGTCACCAAGACAGACATCAGAAGACCTGTTTAATCACCCTTATCCCAGTTTTTCTCTGTCATCAAATTCTAGCAACATCAACATTTTCCTCACAGAATCATAACCACCGTTGGCAGAGGATCTGGTAGAAAGAAGGGAGAATTTTATTTTTATTTTAGGGATTTCCTATTGTTTTAGTTTTTCTAAATTTCTATTTAAATCATGCTTTTAGAAGGCAATGGACATAAAATACCAGAAACCGTTTTTATATATGTGCATATATACAGAAATGCATAGATACCTATTTTTATATAAACAACTGTGTACCTTCAACACCTCCCTTTTCTTCACATTGTCCTTTGAATCTTTTGTCCTTTGCCACTGTGGTAAGACCACATCATTTCTTGCCTTTTGACCTGTGTTCCTTTCTCAAGCCCCTTCCACCAAGCAATGCTGCATGCTAATTCTGGAATTACCTCTCTCAAACATTATTTTTAGTAATCCTTGGTTGTTTTCTTTTTCAAAATAATGCAAGGAAATGACTATTGAATGTGAACTTGCCTGACTTGGTGTCTGCTGCTCAGAAAGCCCTCTTTTAGTCCCCATGCATGGAGGAAAATGCCCAGAGATCAGAAGAGCTCTGGGAAAGAATGAACTTATTGTTACACAACAGCAGAGACCAGTGTGTGTGACAAGGGAGCAGAGGACAGGAAGAGGGTAGATGACAAGGCCAGGGTCAAGTCATGAGAAGGGAGTGTCATGACTTGGATTTTCATTTTTCAATCATCTCCTGGGATTCTCTGTGTAGACTAGACTATAGGAACTGGAGGAAGAATGGAATCAAGGGATCAAAAAAAGATGAGGTGTGAGATAGTGTGGAATTAGTAGAGGCAGTTTGAGGCATCCTTTAAAGAAGCTCAATAATACTTGCTTGTGAGTTGCTGTTGAGAAGACAGAAATCACCCGTGACTACTATGTTTTGAGGAAGCCCATGTGAATTGCATGTGGAGAAAGATGCCACATGTAATACACTGAGATGCCTAGATGTCCCTAGCCAGAGTCTGCTTTCCTAGAATTACCACCTTGCTGAAAATTGCAAGAAAATAAATGATTATGTAAAGCCATTACATTTGAGGGTAGTTTTCTAAGTAACAATAGATACCTACAACCCAACTAAAACATAGCTTACCTGAGATTTGAACCTAGGCTCTTTGGTTCCACTATTTGTGCACTGAACTATTATACAGTATTCTTTCTAATGCAAGAAGGGCCTACAATAAGCACTCTTGAGTGATTATACTATAAAATCTAGGTAGCTGTTTTTTCTTTTCCCCTGGAGTGATATTGACACACACACACTGAATCAAATAAATTAAGATTCTCATCTAGCAGACACATTTGAAACAAGTTTATACACCAATGTATGCATAAATCCATATAATCTCATCACTGAGGCTATAAAAAAGTGATTGTATTTTATCATTAACATCCAGTGAAAAGTGGTTATGAATTCATTTTCTACTGCTGCATAACTAATGGCCACAAACAAAGCCACCTACAACAAGTACTTCTTAGCTCAGTTTTTATGGGTGTGGAATTAAGGCATTAATGAAGCAGAATCTCCGTTCATCTCTTATATTTGAAAGCAATTTGAAAGCCTACCTAGTGGTAGGCTACATTCCTCTCAGGCTTGGATTCCTCTTTCATGCTCATGTAGTAGATTTTATTTTCTTTGGATGTAATGTTCAAGTCCTTATTCTCTAGTTGGTTATCATTTTGGGCCTGCTCATAACTTCTAGAGGCTGCTAGCAATTCTCAGACACATGGCCTCCTCTTGGCTCTTAAAAATGACAGCTAGAATTCAAACTTCCTCCATTTTGCTAATATAATTTTATGTTATGGCTTTTATTTTTATTTTGCCAGCCCTGGGGTTTGAACTCAGGGTATGGGCACTGTTCCTGAGCTTTTTGCTCAAGGATAGGCCTTTACCACTTGAGCAACATCCATACTTTTGTTTTTTTGGTAGTAAATTTGAGATAGGAGTCTCACAGACTCTCCTGTAGGGGCTGACTTTGGACGATGATCCTCAGACCTCAGCCTCCTGAGGAGCTAGGATTAAGGTGTGAGCCACCAACACCCAGATGCTAAACAATTTTATATGCCATTGTGATGTCATCATGGGAGTGATATCATCACTTACCATCCTTACTGGTAGAAGCATTTCTTTCCTTGTCATAATTGTCATGCATGTGCCTACTATCTTCCTTCAGTATTCTACACAATCCACCGTAATGCCTAGACTGCATCATGGGGAAAAATGGTGACAAATACAAAGTAATGCTTTATGCTTTAAGAATGGAGGGCAAGGCCAGGAGTTTGGCCTAGTGGTAGAGTGCTTGCCTAGCATGCACGAAGACCCAGGTTCGATTCCTTGGTACCACATACCTAGAAAAAGCCAGAAGTGATGCTGAGGCTCAAGTGGTAGAGCTCTAACCTTGAGAAAAATCCAAGGACAGTGCTCAGGCCCTGAGCTTAAGCCCAGGACTGGCAAAAAAAAAGAATGGAGGGCAAGCATGATGTTCTCTATATTCTCTAATGAAGTCAATTCTGGGTTAGAAATCAGAGATCCTGGTTTTAGTTTGGTTTCAGTCATTCACAATTTGTGTAACATTGAATATATCATTTAATTTTGGGGATTATTTTTGCTTCTTTATCTATGAAACATGGTCACATTATGTGGACAAAAGGACATTATAAGCAATAGCATTTACAAGGCTTATGTCCTAAATAAGCATAAGGGCACAATCAGTGCTTCCTCTCAGTACAAAACAATTAATAGCAGGCTTGTCACATGGTGGTACAGGTAGGGAGGAAAAGACAAGATAGCCACAAAGGTGCATGTTAGACAGAGTTCTCTGTGGCACCCAAGGTATGAGGTAGGTACAGGAAGCAGGCAGGGGAGAGATGAGCATGTTTGAGAGATGAGGTACATTTTAGCTAATGCGTAAATAGACTGAGCAACTAAGTACATTCATTAAGGATAATGAGAACAAAATTTCTCAGTCTTAGAGATGATACGAAAAAGGGAGAAGACTAGAAAGGGCCCTGAAGGCTTAACTGGGATCTGAGGAATCATTGTAAACTCAGGGTTTTTGTGTTTCTAAACAGAAATATGCAAATAGTATGAGTGTAAGGATGTGTGTGTGTGCGTGTGTGTGTGTGTCTGAGAGAGAGAGTGTGTGTGTATGTGTGTAGTTGTACAAACACATACTATATATCTGTCAGTGCTATTTCCTAGCTTTATCTACTGAATAGGTCTAGAGCATAGCACATGTCAGATCTTGATATTTAAATACCACACACCATTAAAGGGAAGCAAAACTCCTTAGAGAAAGCATCGATTCTAAGCTGTGACAGAGAAAACATGCAAGATGCCGCTCATTATGGTTAATATGTCGTGTCTGGTAACATTCATCCCCTGAAGGAAAGTCTGTGAGACTCTTATCACAATACCCCCCTATTTGAGGGGTTGTAGAAATTTTAGAAGGTGGTGCTCAGCTAGGAAGTAAGCCACTGTGGATTTATTGTCTCCTCTCTATCTCTCTGCTTCCTGTGCATCAGGAGGGAATGAACCTCCTCTACTACACATTTCTGTGACCAGGATGTTCATTCAAGTCCATGGAATCCATCAATCATGGCCTGAACTCTCTGAAATCATGAGCCAAAATAAATAAATTTCCTCTTTGAAGGTGTTTACAATGGGGTATTTTGTTATACCAAAAAAGAAGTCACATATACAATTCTATAGCCACTGAGATAGGAACCCAATAAAAGAACATAAGGAGAATTTGAAAGGGGTGGCTAAATGGCAATCTAAATCCTGGATAGTTAGCACAGAGGAGAAAATAGTGCTTTGTAAATAGTAACAGATACAACCCAAGGACCAAAATATGAATCTGTGAGTCCACACTCTCAGGAGTCAATGAAGAGGAGAAACAAAGTTCTTTCCAAATAAATGAGGATGGAATGAAACATGAAGAGCACAATTGGCAGCATTGTGGTAAAGCCTGGTTTAGGAAGGAGTCATCATGGAGGTAAAGCCTAGTGGGTGGAAGTTAGATGAGGAACAGGATATTGGCATGGCAGAATACTACTAAGTTACAAGAAAGTGTTGACTTGAAGGTGCAGAACTTAGCAACATCACCTTGGAATCAACCCATGCTGAGACAGAGTGGTATTGTGGTCTCTCAGTATGATACACTGAGAGGAATATAGTGTCACTTGTTCAGGGATTCTCCCTGGAAATCCTGACATGATCCTAGGGGAAGAAACATCAGCCCACCTTCATAAGAGGACACCCTCAGGAGGGCAAGGTCTATGTTGCTTAGAAGAGGGAGGCCATGAAAGATCATGGGAAAATCGCTTCCCCGAGCATCCCACAGAGACATGAAGACCAACTTGAAACCAATATGAATGGCATCTTGGACTTGGAAAGAAACCTGTACAACGATGAAGAATTGGAGTTGGGGTTAGGTATTGGTTTGGATATCGTGTGAGTAAACCCCTCCCACTCCCGGGACTCATGTATTGAAATTAAATTCCCACAACAAAACATTATTAGGGCAAGACACTTGGTGGACTATGATGTTCACATGTGGAGCCTTTAAGAAATTGGTTAGGATTAAATAAGTTCAGCACAGTGGAGCCCTTGTGGTTGGATCCTTCTGGTTATTTTAGGGAGAAAGATCAGAAGATATTTGCATAGATTCCTTGTTGCATCCTGCATGATTTCCTTGTATGGCCCCAAACTCTCTGCTAGCAAGAAGACTATCATTGGATGCAGTCCTTTCATGTTTAACTTTGAGCAAAATAAACCTCAATTTTAAATTTACCCTGTCTGTGGTATTATAATATAACAATAGAAAATGGCCTAATGCAGTAGTTTTGTACCAATGAACAATGACCTTGACTGGTAGAGTTGTACAGTGGTTACGTGCAGAAATGGGCCCACATTCTGGGATAGCATATGGGGTATTTAGGGGTGACAGGACATCATGTCTCTAGCTCAGTTTCAAATGATTCAGGAAAAGACTAGTCCTAACGGGTAGAGATTAAACACAATAACTGGTCTATAGATGCATATATTCAGCAAATGCAGCAGATGATTAGCAGTGAAGAAGTGTGGGCAGAGGGGGATAACAGAGCAGTTCTTTGTACTTATAACCTTATAGCAGATTGAAATTATTTCAGATCAAAGTATTTCTCAGATGCAGAGAGAAAGGAGTAAATGAAATAATGTGGTCATTCTCTCCCCCCAACAAGGAGATCTCAGTTTACTGTTTGCTTGTTTCAAATTGAGGCAGATCTCGTTATGTAGCTCAGGCTGGTCTGGAACTTGCCATGCAGTGCAGGTGGACCTTGAATTTAAAATCCTTCTGGCTTACCTTCCCAAACGCTGAAATTACAGGTATGCACCAACACATTCCTTAAGAACAAGGCTGTACTCTGGACAGGCACACAGTGGAAGGCACACAGAGAAATATTCTTGACATATACTTGCAGACCATGGCAAATCTTGACCCTGCCCACTCTTGGCAGATGTCAGGTTAACTTGACTTCATGTAGCAAGTTGTGTATCACGTGATTGACTCAGGACTACAGTCTGCCTCTACAAACCACTCTTAGTTTTACCTCAATTATCATTCAGAGCGATCATCTTGGGCGAGATAAAGAATGGGGGTGAATAGTACAGAATTGCATTGCTGGTCTGTCTCGCCTGGCTGGTTTACTGGCCTTGCAAGTATTTACTGACCATCTGGGGCCGGGAACCAGGCTGCCATTTACTTTGATGGTCTAGATAGAATCTTGTGGATTTGGTCACATGTGTTGTTCAGTATTCAATAACATTTTAAGTTGGCTGTTGTCAGTTTTGATCAAGCAGTATATTATTTTTGGCTTTCAGTAACAAAATACACACTTCAAGCTATAAAAGCACTTTTATTATTGAGATTCTTGCAGAAATAATTCTGTTCTACAACTCTGAAATTCTTTGGCTCCTCATCCCTTTGTTCTTCAGAAATAATTGTTTATGCAACACAGTATTTTTGATCTTTCTTTTCTAAAAGCTAGAGTGCTAGAACATTCTGGAATCTCAAATTCTCACGGTTGTCAGGGTATTTAGTGGTTGTTTGGTGCAAAGCACCTTGTAACCTGGAGGCTACCTTATGAACCATAGAGCCGAGAGGTGCAGCTAAGGCAGAAAGGAGCAGAGAGCGGTCTCAATCCACAAGGATCCCTTATCCTAGAAGGAATGAGACAATAACAACTAGCAAACTGTGTCTGTTCTCAGCAATAACCACTTCGAAAATACTAATTCACCCAAACCTCCCAGTTGCCAGCCTGTGCTTATATTCTTTCAGTGATGGGCATTTTAGATCTCCAGCTCCAGCTCTGCTTGCTGAGTTTTGCTCTCTAATCTAATGGGAGACTGACATCTTGGTATTTGACCTTTCTCTCCCCTTTACCCTTTTATGTCTCACCTGCCCTCTAGTTTCTTCAAACCCACCAGCACACCAGATCTGGAGGTACACCATTAAGGTAGCACTGTGGGGTGGAAGAGGCCCCTAGCTGCCCCTCAAAAGGGTGCTGTGGCTGTCGCTTGCCTGTAGTCTCTTTAACGGCTTTGTGTTCTGTGCTATAAATAAATGATTTTGAATGCTTATCTGCTTCCCTCTGTCTGCCTTTCAAGTTATTTTTGGGTGACAGGCCTCTTCTTGTGTTAGGTGGGGGCCTGCATTATTGAAGACCATGAGCGACTTGTCAAAGGGAAATAAGGTCAGCTTGCACATGGCAGAGGATGGGGTGGGTGGTGGTGAGTGCAGAACATGTCTGTGGAGAGTCAGAGCAGTGCCTCATGTCTTTTTGCTGATGTGTCAGCCAAACCATGGGTCCCTGGTGCCGTCCAAGGTACTCTGCACTGACAACATAATCCTCATTGAACTGTATCCATACCACAACTCTCTTAAATTGAACAAAAGGATTATCAAAGATTCTTGACTAGGGATTGAGACCTTGGGATGCTACACAGACCTGGACGTTCTTGGTGGAGTGGCCTTGAGTGAGTCACTAGGTTTTTGTGTCACAGATATTAGTAGCCATAAAATGGCTACTTTTGGTCAGCACCCTACTTGTACTTTGGATAACTCTAGCTGTTGAGATTTCAGAATACCCACAGGGCTTAAACCAGCTCTACATCCTTTTCTTCTGAGAGGGCCTTAGCAATCAGTAGCCAGGCCACAGGGAGATTTAAAGCTTGGCAATGGAAGCTATGTTATTGTTGTTTAATGTGGAACTGGAGTTTGAACACAGGGCCTTGTCATTTGCTAGACTGGTACTCTACCACTTGAGCCACACCTGTACCCTTACTTTTTGCTGGTTCTTTTGAAGATGAAATCTAGAGAACTTTTCTGTCACAGCTAGCCTCCAACTTCAAACCTCCAGATCTCAGCTTCCAGAGTAGCTAGGATAACAGAGATGAGCCATTCAGTTCCCCAATGAAGCTGTCTTCTTTTGACCTCAAGTAGCCATGCAAGATATTCAAAAGAAGATTTACCAGGGTTCACTTAAAATCAGTGTGCAGAGGAAGCTAAGACTCCAGCTTCTCTTAACTAGCATGCCTGCGTCTGGTCCCTGCTCAACTCTCCATCTAGTTTCCAGGCTCATCCCTCCACTGTGGAGGAATGCTTACCATTTCTCCAGATGACCCTCCCCATCCCTTTCCTCCCCATCTCAAAGACACGCCTTCTGAGGCCCCATACCCCCTCCATCAGATCATCTCTCACAGCCTCCCACTCTTGCTCCATTGGCAGGACTCCTACAGCCAGAGCTTACTTTGAACACATTCTTAGCAACCCATCTGAATTTACCATCACTTTCTGCAACAAAGAAGCAGAGAGAAGAGTAGACTCACCACTAAAATACTTTTGTAAACCATAACACCAACATTTTAGTACTTGCGAAAAATGCTTTTTGGCCTGGGGACTGCCCCTCCTATTCTGGGAGTTAGCTTCATTTGAAATATCATATCCTCACAAAGCTCAATTTGCGCTCCAGCTCTAGTTGCTAAAGTTGCCTTCAAGGCCCTGGTCTTTTATCTCTTTTGGGGGTCTGAGCTATGGCTGCGAGGCTGTTCCAGTGGCATGGACACTAGCCTCCTTGGCAGGAATCCTTGTTCCCAAAAGCAGAGGCTCTTCCTTAGTCAGCCTGTCACCCTGTTGTCCTGTGACCTGTCCACCCGGACCACTCCCTCTGTTCATTATCCAGACCTTGTCTGCTTCTTACCCTCTACCGATTTGTAGTAGGTTCCAATTAATAATTTTAAACCATTACCAATTTTCTTCAGGCCTCAGGCAAGAACACAGATTTAGGTCTAAATTAAAATTTGCTAATTTAAAAAGCATTTGCCTAGTAATTGTGGTTAAAACACTATCACTTGGCAAGCCTGCAACTGGAAATGTCCTCTCTGGCCTTCTCTCTGTGTGTCTAGAAGGGCTAACACGTGTCCCCGTTATGGGACATGAGGCACTGTCTGAGGACATTTCCAGTTAGAGTTGTTACCACCTGGGGATGGAGATGTTACTGACTCTAGAATCCTGGAGTCCACTTGAATATGTCACAATTCACAGGACAGACACTCACAACAGACAATGAGATGGCCCCAAATGTCAATAATGCAGACATCTTAAAACCTTGGATGTAAATATTCTCAGGCTCCTTGCTGAGAAGTCTTTCTATTCATGAAAAGGTCTTGAAGATTTGATATCTGGAGATCTTTAAATGATTTTAGATATTCTGGATCTGTTTGTTTTATCTAGAAAATTCATATGCATTTGCTTTTAATGGTACCAACATCTTCCCCCCCCCTCTATTTTATGATAAGAATCAAACTTGAGGCTTCATGCAAGTATTCTACCTCTGAGCTACATTAGTAGCCTCTGGTTCCAGTATTCCTAAATTCATAAGAATACCTGAGTTTATACAGTTCCCTGGGTTTTCACACACCAAGTTTGAATGTCATTGTCCTGACATAATAATGGCTCCCATGTACCAACTGTTTGCAATTTACGTGGCTTTAAAATATATTCTTCCAACTTTCCAATATATAGGCAGAGCAAGGATGGTCAAAGGTCCAAACATGAACTCTTGTTTTTCCACGCGGATTTCCTTCACGTAGCCTAGTGAATTGATTCTTCTCACTTCATAGTAGGTCAGAGAGGTCACTAATTGGTCCAAGGTCTCTCCCAAGTTTCAGGGAGAGTATCTGAGTTTTCTAGCACCCCCTGGAAAGCAGTCTTGACCTACTGCTTCACACTGTAGAGATTAACCATGTCAGAATACTGTTGGATGCACACATCCGCAGTGATCAGAGCTCCAGCCTTCATGACCCTGTCCTTCTCAGTGGTAAGTCAACAAGCTGGTGCTGGAAAACTGATTAGAAGCTAGCCCAGTGGAGTTCATTCTGGCACTCTTTCCCCCACATTACCAAAGGTGGGGCTGGCACATGGGTGACTAAGCAAATGTCTTGCCCCTGACAGCTACCCACCCTGAACTAGCACTAATAGATGCTACACATGTGCTAACTCTTGCTCTTTTTCTGACCCTGACCAGTGAGGACAGAATGAAGAAGCGAGAGACATAAGGTAAGGAACTAGAAAGGAGGACAAAGGGAGGGGTCTGCGCTGAAAGGAACATAGCCAGAATAACCACGATGGGGATAAGGGCCAAGGTATCAAGGCAAACAAAAAGCAACCATGTGTTTCATTGCAAGCTGCCCACTGGCCTGTGAAGGGTAATAGATTCGAAAGCTGTAACACTGCCTATAGGACAGGCCACACTGAATCTACGCACCTCCATGGAGTAATTTATGCTACATTAACGGTGTGCACTTGGGCTTCCATGTGCAACCATGTGTGTCTCAGCATCTGTGCTTTGTGATAGCAAGCAAGGCGAGCCAAACCCATGGGATAAGGAGATGGTTTTCTGTATGAAATGTAATGGAAGGTATTAGGAGAAAGAAATTGACCCTGGACATCATCTTACAGACTGCTATCCTAATTCAGATGCATACGTGCCTAATGATACCTTGACCTCATTCTTAGAGGATTGAAGAAGGTTGAGGTGTTGGAAGCAACATACAGACTTGGGAGACATTCCAGATGCAAATCACAAGAAGAAAGAGAGTGGAGACTACGAAAGGAGGACTTCGAATTCCAGGCGGGGGAGTTTGGACTTGATTTGATAGTTTTACAGAAATGATCATTTTCTGTGTATGCAATGAAGATTGAGTGCCCACTGTGTTTATTATGTGCCTATTTTAAAATAGAGGACTGGTTTGGTAAAAGAGGAAAATGGTAAAAGGACTAGGCTGGTAGCTACAGCAGCCTCAATGAAGCAGCCTTGAAAGATGAGGCTGGGGAGATGTGTTAGTCAGCTATCAACGACTATAAGGAAATACTTAAACAGGATAACTTAAAGAAGGAAAAGTTTATTTTAGCTCAGTGTCAGAGGTGTCCACAGATGAACTCCAAACACATTACTCGAGGGCAGAGCTCCAAAGTTCCTGTCCTTTCAACTTAGTCCAACCATTTGAATTTCTTTCACCTCCAAATAGCTCCCCAAATTGTGAATATATCAATGGGTTAATTCATTGAGTAGCTCAGTTCCCCAATTATTTCTCAGCAAGTCCTCCTCTGAATATTGCAACATTTGGGACCAAACATTCAACACAGGAGCCACTAGAGGCTATTTCAAATGCAAACAAAAGAGGGGAAAAGTGGGGACCATGGAAGGAAGGCTTTGAATGCCAGGCTGGGGAATTTGGACTGGACCTGACACTCAGAAGGAACCAACATGAGGAAAGGGTGTGTGTGAATGGATGCAGCAGTATCCAGGGGTTTGTAGGACTTAGTAGGAGCGACAGAGTTCATTATCCTAATCCTCAGCCCTTCTGGAGTGCTTGCTCAGAGGTCTATACGTGAGCATATACGATGCTCTAGTTCACCATATTCCCAAGTCAGACAGCTCTTTCTGCCTTCTGATTTCTAGATGAGGAAACTGAGTCTCAGAGATAGGTTGCAGAGGTACTGGTGAGTGGCAGCAGGATAAGAGGGACAGAGATGTTGGAGGGCATGGGAATGAGATACATAGGAAATAGAGTTGAGCGTGGGGCTGGTCCAGACGAGGCTAGGGACTGTGACAAAATAGTGTAGCCAGATCCCAAACTCTGGGCCTCAGGGGTCCTTTCAGGAGAGAAGTAAAGGACACTCGTGTACTGAGGCAGAAAGCTGCAACCTCCCCAAGTCCCCAGTGACTGTCAGAGCATCTGAGGGGACACAGTGTGTAGGAAAGTTGTGATTAAATGACCAAGCAGGTCATCTTCTTTCTTGCTGATTGGTATGCAAGGCCTGAATCGCTCTTCAGCCCAAGGTTCTCTTTGCCTTTTGAAGACTGTGCAAACCCACTGCTTTCCTCATTTTTCAAGCCATTTCTTACTCCAGATTTTATATATATTTTTTATTATAGTTAATAGAAGGGTTACATTATATTCACCAGATAGAAGGTGCATTACTTCACATACATTGATGCCCTTTCTCATGTCTTTGTCCCCATCTCCCTCCCCCCGACCCCAGCACCTCATTTTTTTAAATTTTTTGATTGTGATTAATAGAAGGGTTACATTATATTCACCAGATAGAAGGTGAATAACTTCACAAACATTGACACCCTTTCTTATGTCATGGTCCCCATTTCCCTCCCATCCTCCCCCCACTTATCTTGATTTCCCCTTTCCCTATCCAATTTCAAATAACCAATTAAGCACATATAAAATATATCAGATAACAAGGTGAAATATTGTAACAATATGTTACTCCAGATTTTTAAAAAACTATAATGACAAGGAACAGGTGTGGTAAGCTGTCTTACTTCCAGATCAATGGTGTCTCTCTCTCTCTTTCCCTCTTTCTCCTTTGTCTTCCCCCACTCTCCTCTCTCTCTCTCTCTCTCTCTCTCTCTCTCTCTCTCTCTCTCTCTCTCTCTCTCTCTCTCTCTCTTCTCTCTCTCTCTCTCTCCTCTTCCCCTATTCTCCCTCTGTCTCTCTGGCAAGATGCCATCTCTTTACTCACTGGGCCTGGGGAGCTGACATGATATAAACCAAAATAAAATGAAACAGCTTCATTATCTGCCAGAGGAAAATGATTAAACTGGTCTACTTTGTGTCCTGATGAGCTGTTTCTGAACTGTGTGTCCATTATCGCTTTCTGTCTGGATTAGAACAACAGTATGAACTGTCTGTGGGTTAATTAGTTTCTTGGAAAGTTTATTCATTGCTTTCTCTCCCAGTTCTGAAAGCATACAGCAATTCATACTGAATCAAAATGCTCCGCTTCCAGTCCAAATGGGTAAAACACAACATGTATCAACCTGAAGTCCCACCACAGCCAGTGAGCATTTAGCAAGACCTCACCCTTGTGCTGCCTCTTCACTAGCACTCTCAAGGGAGCCTCTCCTAGCCAGATGATTCATATCGCAGGGATCCTGGTTTATACCCACTTCCCCTTGGCTCTGGGGTATTGGCAGTGAACTTATCCTCGCCTTCTGCTTCTTATCAGAATGGGTCATTGCACCAGGGTTTGACAAACACCCTCAATTCTAGAATGTAGCCCTGGATAGCTACACATTCATTCTGATTATGAGGTTGATTTCTATATACTTTCCATGTCTAATGAATAAAGCCCAAGGCTGATGGCATTTTTGCTTTCTGAGATCAAAAGTGCCTCTGTGTGTGTGTGTGTGTGTGTGTGTTGTTTCTTCTTTTTTATTATTTGTTTATGATCTTTTTTGTGTTGTTTTTGAGCCACTTTTCCAGTATGTTTTTTTGTGCCCCAATTGTATCACAAATTCCTTTGAGGCAAGACCTACATCTAATTATCTTCCACTTCCAATACTTCATAACATATTTAGCACACAGTTGAGTAGACAGGTGCTCAGTAGTGTTTGTTGGCTCAAGAGCTTGGCAGCCTTGAATTCTGGTTCAGGGGAAAGCACTGGAACCGGACACTAGGGGCAAATCCTGGCTCTGCCACCTGCTTAGCAGTGAACTAGTCACTTCTCTGTGTTGGCCCTTTGCATGCCTGTGATATGGAGATAATAATATTGACTTGATTGGCTCCTGATGTAGGATACCTGGGTTAAAGCACTGAAAGTAGCTAGAAGTCCTGACAGATCATAGATATTAAATACTTATAAAAGTCTTGAAACCCTAAAAACATATAGCTCTATGTTCCCTGGTTGTTTTTCTCTTGTGCTGTTACTGAGCTTGAACTCAGGGCGTGGACACTGTCCCTCAGCTATTCTACTTAAGGTTGGTATTCTAACATTTGAGCCACAGCTCTAGTTCTAGCTTATTTGCTTTTAATTGTATATAAGAATCTCATGGACTTTCTTGCCTGGGCTGGCTTTGAACCATGATTCTCAGATCTCAGTACCCTGAGAAGCTACGATTACAGACATAAGCCAGTAGTGCCAGCTTCACTACTGTAATCCTTTCCTTCTAGGACATCCCATATCTGACTTGGCCAATCAAGTGCCAGCAGAGTAGAGATGACACAGTGACTCCATCAGAAAACCCACCGGGCTAGAATTTCTCCCCTCTCTCCCCCAACTTCCTAGCACAGAAGAGGGGAATCATCTGCAAACCTGGAGATAAGGCCTTCTTACACATTCCAGACTTCTGCCCATTGTACTATGGAGGTTTCTCCTGTTCCCCTTTCTCCTTGTCCCCCAAGACTGAACTACTAGCCCCTATGGAAACACCATTCCTTGAAAAGAACTGTGACTTAGCACTAGTGGTCCTAGAATGTGACTGAAATTCTCAACAGATATTTATTGCAAAAACATGTCTCTTTATATAAAAACTTAATCAGGCCGAGGTGCACTGAGCAGCGAGGTAGCCATTAAGCAAGGCAGTCAATGCTGGGCAGAATCGGCTCCCGCTGATGCTTGTGGCAGAGGCATGACTGTATGTAGGAAGTAAAGCAGAACTGAAATTCATTTGCTGTGTGGTGGCATGAAGCACTGTTGGTACGGCTTAGCTCTGCCACTTCCTGGGCACCATGGACCTGACATATGTAAAGCGGACTTATATCTCTGTTCTTGCTGTAATTCAGTGGACATGTTGCTTACACGTTTTCTCCACAGCCACTGACAATTGGCCTTAGAGACACTTGACTTTTTTTCTTGAGCTAAAGATTGGAGGCAGCAGAAAAAAGTGGGGAGAGGAAAGGCAGAAGAGAACATGAAGACAAGCATTTTCAGGGACTGAAAAAGTAAAGACTGATTATGCCTTTGAAAAGATGTCTAGCTCTCGCCATCCCAGGGCTTGGAATAACTTCCTAATCAGTAATGCCCTGCAGTCTCCTTCAGCCAGGGCCTTCCTAATCCTTCTCTGCATGTTTCTTAATGTCCTTGCTATTGTAAAGGCTGGGGGGAGAGGGAGGTCAGCAGAAAGAGGGGGCACAGCTTAGGTAGATCTCAGGCCCAGGCACTGCTAGATCTAGGACAGGAATTTATCTACCTGCTATCTCCAGCCAGGGAAACGATGGGACAAATTTGAAGGCATTCTATTCAAGTACATTCTATTCAAGAGCAAGGTGGGTACCTTATTGCTTTGTCTTTATGTTTCTGTGTCTCTGTGTCTCCATATTTCTGTTTCTCTCTCTGTCTCTGCCCCCCCCCCTTGTATTGTAGTTCTGGGGTTTGAACTCGGAGTCCTTGCTAGATAGGGACTCTATTACTTGAGCTATACCTTTGGCCTTTTTTCCTCTTGTTTTTGAGATAGTCTTACATTTTGTCTGGACTGACCTGACCATACCTTCCTATTTCTTCTTACCTCCATCACTATAATCACAGGCCACTACAGTCAGCTCTTACTGTTGAGATGGGACCTCACAAACATTTTTCCTAAGCTGGCTTCAAACCACAGTCCTTTGCCTCCCAAGTAGCAAGGATTACAGGTATGATACTACAAACCCCTGTCTTTGTATCAATAGCCACTAGAATAATGCACACAGATTTATCTTATGACCGAATGAATGAACATAAATGAACCAGATATAATTTTCAGGCTTGGTCTTTTCTTCATAAATTTCAGCCTACAGATCCCCCAGAAAAGTTCAACTCCTTCTGACATCACTGTAGAGGGTTCTCACATATTCAACATCTAAATAGTTAAATCTGATTTGATTGAATTTGTCTATCTCTCTCCCTGCATACCACCGAGGCTTTCATGCAACTTTGTAGAACAGTCCTACTTCTTTTTTTTTTTGCCAGTCCTGGGCTTGAGCTCAGGGCCTGAGCACTGTCCTTGGACTTCCTCAAGGCTAGAGGTCTACCACTTGAGCCTCAGCACCACTTCTGGCTTTTTTCTATGTATGTGGTACCAAGGAATCGAACCCGGGTCTTCATGCATGCTAGGCAAGCACTTTAACCACTAGGCCAAACTCCCGGCCCCAGGCCTACTTCTTAAAGCAGTTGGTTCTTATATTTGAGTTCTTGGTGAAATCTCCACATTTAGAAGCACAGAGATACATCACCACTGGCCCCTCCAGGGTGTTGCAGGAAGGAGACTGGTACATTTTCCAGCCCCGAGTGCAGGCCACTAGCTGGAGGACAGACTTTTCCAACAATTACCCAATGCCAAGCTGTCAACAAGCTTCTGAGCTTTGGTACAGAGCCAGAAAGCCTCCAGGAGCAAAACAAAAACAGAAAATAAAGGCTGTCAGCATTCTCCTCCCTGCTGACGAATCAAATGTCCATCATAAGAGCCTATTAGGATCCACTCATTAAACCAGAGGCGACTGTACCGTTTGGAACAACAATTCATTAGTTTAAATGGATCCAAATGTCATTCCCATTTAAGGACTTACCAGACAATTAATTACAACACAAAGCTGGTAGGGAAAAAGTAAAGCATATAAGACCAAATACCATTCTGTTACAGTGTTTAAACTTTCTTCAGTTTTCAGACATTTGGAATAAGGACCAATACCAGCAGGTGCAAACTCACAAAGACTTGGCAGGATTCTGTGGGGTGGGACTTCCTCTGTTAGGAGCTACTCTGTAGGCTTGGTGTGGTATTGAATGTCTTCAGAACTCACCTCATGTTTACTTTAACCCGGGAACAGTTTGTTCTATTGAGTACAAGTGCTTTGGGGAGGACTCAGAAATCAAACTTTTCCAACCAGTTGAAATCTTGAGGACTCTAAAATCAAGTAAGTACCTAAGCCATTTCCTGATTCCTAGGAATCAAAGGAACAACACAAAACCCTGGCATGGCATTAGAATGGAGAGGTGGGGCAAAATTGTATATCTCTATTTTACCTCACATCCAGTTCTGTGACCTCTGTTCAGGCGTTTGTCTGACCTCCCCTTCTAGTCTTAGAAAAGGAAAGGCTTGTGTTTGAGCAAGTTTGTATGCCTGGCATGGGATAGGTGCCCAGTAAAGGCAAGTGAATGGGCTAAGCTAGACTCTGAGGCTGAGGAGAAGTGGCGTGGCTCAGTCACTTTCCTTCTATTGGCTGAGCCTGCACCTGGCTCAGCCCCTTCTTGTAAGCATCAGAAATACTACTCAGGGCATACGAACCCACTTGTGGTTGATTTGAGCAAATAAGTGCCCTAGTGGATTATATGGTCCAATCAAGATTGGAGTTCACAGCAAGGGTCATTTTTAGAGGGATTTTTTTTTTTTTTTAGCTAAGTTCTCCCTGCTCTCAAGAGCTCCACCCTACCAACTGAAGCTGCTTCTCAGATGGCTGGACTTGTTACATGTCACACATGATCTGGTGCAGTCTGCCTGTGAGGAAGGATAAACAAGCAAAACATGTTTCTGGAGATTCCTGAGTATCTACCCTGTCTCACCCAGATTCCTGTCTTCCCCTTCACTGCTGGTTCCCCAATGAAGGCAGTCATCTTTGTTACCGACAATTATCCGGAACCCTACTGAGTAAGGTGATCGTAAATCTTGCCTAGCTTTTTGTCAAAGCCAGATGCCTTCTTACCCATTCCCTCACATGTCCCAGGCTTTCAGGAAGGAACGAGCTGTCTAGATTCAGCAATTGATTGGCTCCCCTGTGGAAGGGAAGAGGAGTCAAGTATGCTCTGCAGTGAATAGAAAAATCACAAGATGTGGTGGCCAATCTGGGTTACTTGTCTCTGCTTGAGGAATTCTGATAATTTGTTGCAGATTTAGCTTCATAAAGCACAGCTCCTGAGGCAAGTAGGTTTATTATGCACTGGATGAACACAAGAAAGCAGAGACAGACAGGTAGAGAGTGGTACTGAGCAGGAGGGAAAAAGCTAGCTTCCAGTACAGTTCAATCCCCAAATGTACTTAGTAAACCATATTGTGCTATATGTATTCCAGGCACCATTTTTCAGTATTTTGGAGACCAATAAGAAAGTGTCTCATGGGTCCTGAACTCTTAGTGACCCTCCTGGGTAAAAAATAAATGTTTTCCTCTGCCTTTTTCTCCAACTCACACAGTTTTTTTTTAGTCTAAGGAGACTTCGGATTCCAGTAAAAATGGCACATTTATTTATTTATTTATTTATTTATTTAGATTACGGGGCTTGAGCTCGGCCTGAGCACTGTCCCTGAGCTCTCCAGTTCAAGGCTAGTGCTCTGCCACTTTGAATCACAGTGCCACTTCCAGATTTTTGGTGGTTAACTGGAGATAAGAGTCTCTTATACTTTGGTGCCCAGGCTGGCTCTGAACCATGATCTTCAGATCTCAGTCTCCTGAGTAGCTAGGATTACAAGCATAAGTCACTGGCACCCAGCTTAAGACCTGCACATTTATGTCATCTCTAGTTCAGCTCTAACTTCTGAGTGATGGACTCTATTTCAGCCTACATGACAGCTACTTCTGGGTTTCTTCAAGATGGATTAAAGTAAGTGTGCTATAATTTGACTCACTTCCTTTTCCCCAAACTAGAACCCTCTGTCCTGCATGGGTCGGGGGGGGGGGTTGTCCTCAAACAACAGCTCCAATATCCCTTTGCTCTCTTCAGAACAATGTGAAATCATCCGTGATGAGTTCTGTCTTTCTCACTACATCCCAAGCCATAACCTCCTGTCAATGCAACCTCCTCAATGCTCAGATTCCACACTTTCCACCCCACTGATCATCTAGACTGTAATAATAGCCTCTTCACTAGTCTCTCAACCCAAATTCCAACACATTCTTTCTAACACCTGGACAGATCCCTAAAAAAAGCCCCTTTTCAGTTACTCTTACATGTCCAAATCAGAATACTTTCTGAGGCTTTTCAGGGCTTCAGTTCCCTGGCTTATTACTCAAAAGTCATTGGTCAGCATTCTCTTCCACGCTCTCTAGACCACACACACACACACACACACACCATCCTTCTGGCTTTCTACAGTACTGTTCTAACACATGTTGTTTATCTGCTAGTCTCTATAGTCCGAAAACAGAAGTGGAGCACTTTTTCTCTAAGTGCACAACAAAGTGCTCAGCTCCATAAAAAGTACTCAGTACCTGTTGACTGAATAGATGTGGTGAGACATGAGGCTGAAGCCTTAAGTAGATTCAGACATTCTTCTGAGAGTTTCCCTTTTCTGAGAGTTTCCCTTTCTGCAATATGGTATCCTAAGTTTCCAGTGAAAACAACATAAAACACTGGATAAATTATATGAGAATTCTTTCTTATGTGAACTGTTAAACTAGTAAGAAGGTTACGAACTTCAGGGGCCAAAACTGATGTGGATGCCAAGATTTTGGGAAACAAGCAAGAGCCTGAGCATGCTTTTTCCCTTGGCATATCTGTCATTAAATAGCAGAGACTATAGTCTTTTACCTTGGTGGTCACGGAAGGTTCCGAAACCAGCAGATAAAGCCCGAGACAGTCATGTTACACAAATCAGTAACACAGGGTACATAAAGCTGAGATGACAAAGGGTATATCCTCAGTGAAAGAATGACACAGATCACGAGTCATTGTACTCAAAAATTGACATACTAAATTGATGTCCTTTTGTAAAACTACTTAAAGATAACAAGTTTTTAAAAAAGAATGAATGAAACTAAATCTCTGCTATGGTTTCCCACTGGTAAGCACATGTTCACTATAATCATGAGAAAAGCACCAAACAATCTCCCAACAGAGGGCCATTCTATAAAATATCTGACCAGTATCCTTGAAAATTTTTTCCTCACTTTTTTGCCAGTTCTGGGCTTGAATTCAGGGCGTGAGCACTGTCCTTGGACTTTCTCAAGGTTAGAGCTCCACAACTTGAGCCTAAGCACCACTTCCGGCTTTTTTTTCTATGTATGTGTTACCAAGGAATCGAACCCAGGTCTTCGTGTATGCAAGGCAAACACTCTACCACTAGGCCAAACTCTCAGCCTCTTGAAAAATTTTAAGGTCATCAAAAACAAAGAAAACATAAGAAGAGGATGAGAATGAAAATGTATTATGACTAAATGTAATGTGATACTCTAAATAGGATCCTGGGTCAGAAAGAAAAGAGCATTTGATTAAAAACTAAGAGGATCTGAATAAATTATAGAATTTAGCTAATTATAATCTACCAATATAAACTCATTGTGTTAAGTATACCATATAAATAGAAGTTATCAACTATAAAGAGAACTAGTGCAAGGTATGTGGCACTCCATACTACATTTAAAATTTTTCTATAAATCTAAATCTATTCTAAAATAGAGAAAGTATTAAAAATAAAATGGACATATCATGCAAAATGTAAAATCAAAGGAACTTTACTTGATGTTGGAAGGTGGGAAACCTCCTGTCTGAGACTCATAACCATTTATTTGACTTAGTGGCCCAAATCCCAAGCAAAAAAGTTAGCAAAAAATTCACTTGAAATGGTTTGGGATTGGTACAACTCCCAGTACCTGGCAGAAACTAACACAAATTTTCTTTGGAAGAATTTCATTTGAGGCCTCAAATAATTTTCCCAGATAAAATTTCAAGAAATAACAAGTTATCATTAAAAAATTACAAAACACTAAAGAAAAAAATTGTTAAATGTGATCTATAGCAGAAATCATACATGGTACAATCAGAGCCCTACATTTTTCAGACAGTAGCCCTATTGGAACTAGAATGCAAATAAGGATTTGCTGGGCTTGAGTGAATAAAAAGTGGCTGAAAACAATGACCAAAGTAAAATGCTACATGGCAAATATTTAAATAATATTTTATTTAAATAGTGAGAAATATATTTTATTTCACTGGCCAGTTAAACAGTAGATTCAACACAGCTGAAAGAGGAACTTGAAAGACAGATTTGGAATAGAGCCAGGAAAAGAGTAAATGGTATGGAGTAAAGGATGAAATATGAAAGATTAGGTAAGAAAATATAAGTTACTTGTTTGACTAGAATGATACAGAAAGAAAAAGAGGTAACGGTGAAAGTTGTGACAGATGATCCAAACTGAGTGCCAGGAATTCCATCAATGCCAAGCAAGATCTGTGAGATAGAATCCTCACTCTGACAAAGCAAAGTGACTGTGCAAACTAGAAAAGGGGGGGGAACTAGATCTGATGTACATAACACTACCTATGAAAACAAATGTAAAAATAGTGCTTATCTTTGAAAAGGTGAGTAATGTCTGAGGGCATCAGCTTGGCAGGTTTTAATTTTTAAAATGTGGATGATAAGCTGACCCTTGATGGCTCGAGCCTATAATCATAGCTGCTTCAAGAAGCTGAGTTGGGGAGGATCATAATTTTGAAGGTAGTGTAAGCAAAAAAGTCTATGAAACTCCATCTCGAATTAACCAGCAAGATGGCAGACTAGCGATTTGGTACAGTGGTAATCTCTAGTGGTATGGTGGCTCAAGTGCTATGGTGTCAGCCACAAGCAAGAAAGTCAAATAAGAACATGAAGTCCTGAGTCCCAGACCCAATACTAATACACACACACACACACACACACACACACACACACACGCATGCACATCAGTGGTTATTGCATGGCCACAGTCACTTCAGTAGGTTGTACATCTGTGATTCATATACTTAAAGGAATACCATGGTTTATTATTATTTTTAATCAAAGAGACAGATTACATTGGAAAGACTGCTAATTAAACCAAGGACTGGCTTTCCAGCAGTAATTATGGAAGGCTGAAAGTGGTTGAACAACATCTTGAGCATGCTTAGGGAATGAATTGAATTCCATTCCTAGTGACATCATTTTTTAAGAATGACAATGGTATAAGTACATTTCCAGATAAATTGATCTCACTAACAGACTCTAAAGAATGTACATTAGCCAGAAGGAAAATGATTTCAGATGGAAAGTCTAAATGAAGGAATGATGAGGCCCAGTATTGGGAATATGGAGAGAAATCTAAATAAATACACTTTGTCAGACTAAAATGATATTAATCATGTCTAAACTGTGATATTACAAACAGCTATAAATCAAAATTCTAGACAAAAATGGTATTCTAGCTAGAAGAAGAATTATGAAAGTTAGAAGCATTCAAAAATTCTTAAATTGTTTAGGGGATAAAGAAAAAAGATGTTGATTAAATTTAGACATTGTTAAATTACATCTGCATGTTAAAACAGCAAGGGTAACCACTGAAAGAATTTCCAGACCAGAAAACACAAAGAAAAACAATATTAGCAGCAATAAAAGCAGAAAAAAGAAACAAAAAGTTTTATAAACAAAAATCACAAAATCAAAAGATAAAAATAAGTCTAAAATATTAGCAATCATAATGAATTGATAAACTCATTGATTCAAAAGGAAAGACTGCGAGGCTCAGCTGGAAGTCCAACTAGATAATGATTTCATACTACAAGAAAAGAAAAACTGAAAGTAAAGCATGAACATATGATTTTAAAATATGCCAAGAAAATAATAATTATTAAAACCTGGTAAGGCTACATCAATTTAAGATGCATTGTAATTATTTACTATCACGCAGTAAGAACAGCTTCATGTTATCAGAAAGATAATAATTGTAAATTAGTATGTTTTCTCTGTTGCTACTGGGACTCGAACTTAGGGCCTAGGTGCTGTCTCTTAGCTTTTTCTCTCAAGGCTAGAGCTCTATTGCTTGAGCCACACTTCCACTTCTGACTTAAAAAAATTTTGGGGGGGTTAATTGGAGTTAAGGATCTCATAGACTTTCCTGCCGAGGGCTAGCCTTGAAATGAGATCCACAAATCTCAGCCTTCTGAGTAAATAGGATTATTGGCTCAAGCCCTGGGCTTCTAGCTAAACTTGTGGACATTTAATAACATAGTCTTAAATATATAAAGCCAAGGGCGATGTAATTGCTGGATATTGACAAAAGCCATTATCTAATCTGAGACTTTGACCCACTTGCCTTGGTAACTGATAGGTAAAAAAATGGAGTGGTTTGTAAATATTAAACAGTGCAATAAAGATTGAGCTGATAGATGTATACAGGCTATTCATCTACTAAATTGGAAGTATATTTCTCCAAGCAAATTTGGAATATTTACCAAAAAATAATTAGTTGCTAGACCATAAAGTAAGTCTCAAGAAATACTAATTTATGACTCATAGCATCTGACATTATGCAGCTCAGTTAGAAATTAGAAACAGAAGAAAAAACATAAAAGACCAAATATCAAGAAAATAGGAACATTTCCCAACAAATTGGTTGAAGAAAAAATATAATGAAAATTAAAATTTAGGGCTGGGAGTTTTGCCTAGTGGGTAGAGTGCTTGCCTAGCATACATGAAGACCCTGGTTTGATTCCTCGGTACCCACATACATAAAAAAGCCAGAAATGGTGCTATGGCTCAAATGGTAGAGTTCTAGCCTTGAGAAAGTCCAAGGACAGTGCTCAGGCCCTGAGTTCAAGCCCCAGGACGGGCAAAAAAATTAAAATTTATTCTGATTTCCCTGTCTAACATTAACTGTTTGGACATCTATGTGCAGATGATGTACAATTTCTATTTTGTGGAATTTGATTACATTTACTTTAACCTCAAAAAATTTAAAATTTAGAAATGACCAATAACACAATGTTTCATGATGAAGCTTTTGGGATGCAGCTAATCTAGAAATTACAATGAAATTTGTAACACTGGAATTTACATTGGAGAAGAAAAATAAGATGAAGGTCCAGGTTATGGTGATATTTGCTTATAATTCCAGCTACTTTGAGAGTTGGATATTTGGGGGTTACTGCTTGACTCCCATCTCAACCAACAAGCTGAGGGTAGCAGTCACATCTATAATCAGCACACCAGAGGCATAGATAGGAATGCTTCAGTTCAAGACCAGCCCCATGCAAAAACTTAAAAGACTTTGAAAAAGAAAGCAAAAGAACTGAGGCCCGGGGGGGGGGGTGGGGTGGGGGTTGGGGAGGGAGCTTAGTGGTAGATTGCCTGCCTGGCATGCACGAAGCCATGGGTTCCGATTCCTCAGTGCCATATACACAGAAAAAGCCAACAGTGGCTCTGTGGCTCAAGTTCCAGGACTGGCAAAAAAGAAAAAAAGAAAAAAGGAAAAAACGAATTGGGTGCATGGCTTAATAGGAGAATGTCTACCTAATAGGCAGAATGGATGCGGCCATGGGTCCCAACTCCAGTACTGGGGTGGGGGAAGGGAGGAAGAGAGGAGGGCGGGAGAGAAAAGAGAGGAGAAGAGAAGGGAGGGAAAGAAGGAAGGGAAAGGAAGGGAGGAGAGGGGAAAGGAGGGGACAAGGAAGATTAAAAATGAATTACTTTATGCCTGTAGCTTAGAGTAAGAAAACATTTGATGAGATAATCTCCCAACCCAAAGTAGAAGAAAACCATGATTTATAGGGAAACTTAAAAGAGAGTTGGCATCCAATGAATCATCCCAGTCACCAATTTCTTCCCCTGGATCTCATCTTGGCATTCTCTATCCCACATCCCAATGCACTGTCGTGTGGTCCTTGCACAGGTCAGGACCCTGTAGTGGGCAGAGTGGGCAGTCTTCAGTGCCTGCACAGATATTTTTGAAAGGATCCCAAGAGGATGCAACTTCATGTGTGACAGCTGTCAGGAGTGTCCTTTTCCTTGTCTGTAGAAGTTGGCTGATCCTCTGACAGCCATGTGTACTTCATGCATCCTCTGGCAGCTGGGCCAAAGGAAGACAAAATCAACAATCTTCTGTCTCTCTCACAGTAAGCTTTTTAAAAAGACATGGATAGGGAAGTACAATGAAGATGTTGCCACACAGAGAAGAGTACTGGAGCTAAACCAGCAACCTCTTTAAATGTCCAAGGTCAATGATGACTCATTTGGAGAGAGAGAGAGAGAGAGAGAGAGAGAGAGAGAGAGAGAGAGAGAGAGAGAGAGAGATGAGAGAGAGAGAGAGAGAGAGATGAGAGATGAGAGGAAGAGAGAGAGAGAGAGAGGAGAGAGAGGGAGAGAGAGAGAGAGAGGAGTGAGAGAGAGGAGGAGAGAGAAGAGAGGAGAGAGGAGAGGGCAGAGAGGAAGATGAGATGAGAGAGAGAGGGAGAGAGAGAGAGAGAGAGGAGAGAGAGGAGAGAGAGAGATCGAAGAGAGAGAGAGAGATGAGAGAGAGAGAGAGAGAGAGAGAGAGAGAGAGAGAGAGAGAGTTCTTCTCAAGCAAAAAAGAATATGGAAACACAAGGCCCAAGGCTAAGGGCCCCTCCATTGATACTGACAAAGAGGAGAGGGGAAGAGAAGAGAGAGAAAGGGAGGCAGTGGGGGCAGGAGAGGATAGGAACACAACTAGCCAGCACTCTTGCCCTTCTAGCTTCAGGACTATCATCCCTCTTTGCATTACACTCCTAGTCCTATGAGAAGCTGCAGATTTTATCAAAGCTTTTTAGAGCAAGACAAAAGTAGCACACCTGTTTAACATTACCCATGCACACACAACCAAAACTAACTAACTAAATAAAAATAAAAGTAGGAGGGAATAGAGAACAAAACAACCAAATTAAGCTCTGAGTGAACGTCTAATACACTTGAAATTTCTAACAGGCACATTGAAACTTCCCCCATGTGCTGGTGAAAATGATAATAATTGAATACATAAGGGATAAAAGTCTATTAAAAGTAGCGACAGCAATCAAAGCTGTGGTTTGAAAATTCACATTTCTGTTTGAAAGTCAAGATTGGTGGCTTTTTTGTGCTTAGCTTCTGCTGGAACCTGCAGAGGAGTCTCTGGCTCTGTAGGAAGACAAGTCCACCATGAGTCCCTGTCAGGGTCTCTGGGGCTACAGCATCCACGGCAGTGAGCATCTCTCAGGGGGAGGAGGCCCTCATGTTTGTAGGGTGCAGAACATCCCTTTGTGCAAAAAAAATGGAAATGATCCCAGAGCTTCTTGGTTGTACTTCTTTTGCCCAGCTCTCTCAGGAGACTTGGAGCTGAAGGTTGTGGTTTAAAGCCAGCCCACACAGAAAAGTCTTTGAGATTCCTTCCTCCAATTAACCAGCAAAAAGCTAGAAGTGAAGGAGTGGCTCAAGTGGCAGAGTATAAGGCCTTGAGCGAAAAGGCTAAAAGTAAGCACCCTAGTTCCTGAGTTCAAGTCCCAGTACCACTGTGCATGCACTGTATGCCTAGTGTGAATCTGCTGCATTCACCATTTATGTCAAGTCCCCAAATGACTTTTATCATTCCAAGAATAAACACTATCCTCACCTAACTCCCTACCCCTCATATTCTCTGCCCCAAGAACCGTTAGTCTGCTTTTTGTCTCTGGATTGACCTATTCCTAATATTTCATATAAATGTAATCATATAGTATGAGACCTTTATGCCTTGTACTTAATCTAGTATTTTCATGGTTCATCCATATTCTAGCATGCATTGCATTTCATTCTTTTTTTAGGTCCTAGTGACATTCCGCTAGGTATGCATAGGATATTTTGTGTACCTATCATGATGAAAAGAAGGTCCTTTGGGAGTTGGCCTGGGCCTGTGTTGGATAAGTGATCAAGGGATTATGAAAGTAATATAATGCTGACTATAAAAATCACAGCCATCCAGTAGGAAATTCTGGTTTGTAGTTAGAATTCTAGTTCATTAAGTTTAAGAAAGGGATGTTGGATGGCGGAGAAGATGGAAGGGAGGAAGGATGGAAGGATGGAAAAAGGAAGGAAAGGAGGAAGAAGGAAGGAAGGAAAGAAAGAAATAAAGAAAAGAGGAGGGAAAGCAGGAAAAAGAATAAATAGATGGATAGATGAGCTTGTTAAACTGGAAGAGCACTGAATTTAAAGTTCAGAAGCCCAGGCTCCAGTTCCATCTTTGTCACAGGTTAGGTCTATGAAATATAAATCACTTTATTTCTGCAGGCCTTCATTTCTTTGAATAAAAAAACTAGGCAAGTAAACAAGATTGCTTCTTAGCCCGAGACCCCTTGGCTCAGAACTTTCTCAGGGTAGGGATCATGGCTGACTATGTTGAGTTACAGGTGAGGCTCAGAAGCAGAGACATGGACAGGCTGGTTTTTAGAGTAATGCACTTGACATGGGTATTCGGTTATTGCTTCCCATTTTGAACTGAGTTCATCAAGGATTTTGCTTTTGACCTAAATGTGTCCCTCATCCTATTAAACTCAATTCCTACCGCACTGCAGCCATTCCATACTCATACATACAATGGCCTTTAGTTATTCTCTCTTAACTTTTCTCCTCTATAACCTGGGTTTCCACAGATTTATGGTTTTCTACCTGTTTTTTTTTTGTTGAGGGGGGTGGTTGCCAGTACTGGGTCTTGAATATAGAGCCTGCGCACTGCCGCTTACCTTTTTCCTTCAGTTCTCTCAAGACTGGCCTTCTACTACTTGAGCCATACCTCCACTTCACCATTTTGCTGATTAACTGAAGATAAACATCTCACAAACTTTCTTGTCTGGGCTGGCTTCAAACCATGATCCTCAGATCTCAGCCTTCTATGTAGCTGGGAATTACAGGCAGAAGCCACCAGTGCTGGTGTTTTTGTGCAATTAAACCCATACGGCTGCACTCATGGGGCAGAGGCCTGTCTAATAGCCTACACTTCCTTGCACACTACCATAAGTTTCAGGTGGAATGCTGGCAGGGGCAATTTCTTCTACACCACTACCACCAACATCAGGTAGTTGGGAGCTATTCTAGCCCCCATGTTGGTATATCAAGTTGCCATGGAAATTTAAAAACAACAACAACAAAGCAGTGATTCGTTGGCATACATGAGTATTCTGGAATTAAAGTGTAAGCTAAGCTGAAAAGTATAAGGGGCAAGGGAAGAGAAGAAAAGGGTTTCTCAAGGAAGAAAAAGAAGAAACGTCTTGTGTAATCCCTAAGGAAAATCTCAGGCAGTCTTGGAAAGAAGGGGGAAACCTACCAGGGATGAGAATGGTAGTCTCATTTGGTGGAAACAGAATGAAGAGAAGGCCCACTGTTCTCCCCATTAATGAAGATTAAAAACAGCAATTATGTGAGGCCAAGTCATCTGGCCTATTGGCATGCATCTTTAGGGAGCAGGGGTGGATGGACTGGACCCTGAGCTGGCTTCATGGATCACCAAGACAGTAACAAGCTAAGGATGATAATGGTTTTGTGCTTGGTGATGATCCTGTGACCCATAGACAGACTTCCTGAAAGATGTGCCTTTCCCCTCCCCCATGACTACCCAGAGACCCTCCAGATGGGGCTTCATCCCTGTAGTCAAAGCCTCTGTAAGAAGGCCCTGCCTGGTGCTTATGCCACTTGATTGCCATAGTCTGTTAAAGAAACAGCTGCACCAAAAGCCTGAGGGCCAGAGAAGCCTGGATTGGCTGGATCTGTATCCATCACATCTCAAGTTCATTGTGCCTCTACGAGTCTAGATTTTTGATTTCTTGGTAGGTATATGCTTGCTAGGCTGGCACTCTCCCCCTTGAACCATGCTTCCCGCTCTTTTTGCTCCAGTTACTACTGAGAGAGGGTCTCACTTCTATGCCTGGGCCAACCTAGACTGTAATCCTGTGATCTCTCTGTCACTGGAATGACAGGTGGGAATCTCCTTGACAAGAGTTCTGTGTTGAGGTGGGGCCTTGTGAATTTTTTTTTTGCTCAAGCTGGCCTCAAACCATGATCCTCCAAATCTCAGTCTCTTAAATGGCTTGGATGACATTGATAAGCAACTGCATTCAGCTTAGAGGTCCCATCTTTTAATTGGAATAATAGAATTTGTCTTCTGTGTCTGAAGACTATATCTATGAATATCTTCCTAGGCAAGTGGCCCACGGTGGTGATGGAGACAGAGCAGCAGACTTTATGGAGAGGTTGGAAAGCAAAACTAGTGAACTGGAAGTCTGCAGAGAGAGAGAATGATCTAACCATTCCCATGAACAATGCTTACCCTGTCACTGCTAAGGCAATCAGTACGCCATCTACTGCCAGTCAGTGCATTCTCCTCAAGACAGTGCCTGTGTTTCACTAGGGTTGTTGTTCAGATCAGGTTTCCTGAAAGGGCAAATACAGTTGAGGGGACATTTCCAGAACCTCAGAAATCATATTAAAATGTGAGATTCCTATTGCATTCACAGTTTCATCCAGTCAGTTGTATGGCTCTGCTAGGGCAGCTTTGGCATGTGTATGCCCAGAAAATGGACATAAAGCCACACCCTGCCTAGCCCTTCCAGGTTTAGTAAGAGTCTCAGACCTTCATCTGCCCTAACCTGATGATGCTTTTCAATTGTTGAATCTACAGAGGCTTCCCTAAAAGGCTGGAGGGTGTATGGATCTCTGAATATCCCCTCCACCCTCCGCTTGCCATCTAGGCAGGAACCCAGGCCTCTAGTTCCAGCTTGCCTGCTGTGTGGAGAGAGAATGAGCTTGATCATAAGGAATATCAGGATGATATGCTTTGTGACTTTGGGGAAATCACTTCACCTCCCTGGGATGATTCCTTACCTCTATCTACTATAAGGATTGTGTTGTCTAATCCCAAAGGCATCTTTTGGGTTCAGAGAATCTGTGACTCCACTTTGAAGATAGAAATATCCTTTGGAAGTCCTAACTTCTCTCAAGTTGATGTTGACCAGCAACTCTCACTCACAAATCACTTCCTGTCAATCATGAGGCTGTTGTCAGTTGTGAGCCTTATAACAATTCTTGCTCATGCAACCATGAGCAGCTACTATACACTGCTCTAGATAAAAGAGCTGATATCATGTTATAATCAAATGGAGGAGAGAAAAATAAATAACCATGAGAGATGGTAGAGAAAGCTTTCATGAAAAAAATGAGAAAGAAAGAAAATTTGGGCAAAGGTATTCTCTTGTCCTGAGTGACCTGGGCAGTGAAGAGCCTTTGCCACAGATGATCGGGGCAGACCTCTTTAACCAAGGAGACATTTGAGCAGAGACCGGAAGAAAGAAAAGTAGATTTACAGGAAGAAATCAAATAGGAAAGAAAAACAGAAATAAAAGTCCAAATCCTCTTAGTAAACTACACCTCAGACAAGTAGCTTTCCTGTCTTTTTTAGGAACCAAAGCAAGTCTTTAAGGCACAGTCAACATCCACCATAGAAGTAGTATTTGAAAAGAATCCTTATGTGACCAGCTTATTAACCCTATGCCTGCCTTCCCCTTAGCATGGCTCTGGAGTTACACTAATGCAAATCAGAAGGTAAGATCTTTCTTATTCCCAGTCTGTGCTTGGTTAGGGGCTTAGCCTTTCTAAATTGTAATGCTTTCCTCTGTGTCATAGTAATTTTAAGCAGCAGCACTGCTGCCTTCATAGGTTGAGAGGATAGATAGTGGGTTCCTGTCATGTAGTCAGATCTCAGCTACCCTTTCCCACCTCTTAAGCAGGAATACTCTTCTGGGGTGTCCAAAACCCACAGGAATGTTTGGGTAAGAATCCTGGTCCCAGAGATTCTTTTCCCAGGGGTGCCCTCAGGCTTCAGCCTCAAATCCTTTTTCCCTACCACCAGAAACAATCTGTAGCACTGAATTCTGCCCAGCAAATAGAAACGGAGCCAGGCAGAGCAACCTGCAAGCCAGGACAGGAGAACTGGGACCACCTCGCAGCTCAGAAGTGGTCTGTAGCTGGGGACAGGCATGGGAGCTGCCTGCAGATTTGATGGTACAAGAAGCCGTTTAAAGTTTTAGTTTACAAAACAGAATAAATTAAAAATGCATTAGGAATGAGGCCCTTACTTAACTACAGGGTGTGCTAATGGGCCTGGAGCCTGCACTCCCTCCTCCTTTAAGCTCTTAACGACTGCGCTTTAATGTATTTTATTTCTTGAAAAACAATCCCACAAGTGCTCAGTACAGTCAGAAAAACATTTCTAAAATCATTAGACTGCTGCACGGTAAATATTCATCAAAACTGCAGCTCCCACCTGCTTGCAATGAGGCATCGATTTTCTCCTTGCCTTGTTTTGCTCTCCCTTGCTTTTCATTTCTCCTCTACTCTGCGCTGGTCCCACCCTCCAGGTTCTCCCTAGAAGCTCAGACTCAAGCAAGAGCCTGGCAGAACCCTCTCTAAGGGGATGATTTTCAAAAGGAGCAGAAGGGTCTCTGTAAGTAATATACTGCCCTCATGAAAGGTCTCCTGGAGCAGCAAGGGGCCCTGTTGTCCTTAGAATTCATTCATATTCCTCTGCCAGTGTCTAGAATGCTAGACACCATGGTCAGGACCCATGACCACAGTAAAAAATAATTCTTTTAGCCATCTTTTAGAATCTAATCCTGCCCCAGCAACTATCATCAAAAGACCTAAAGGAAGTCACAACACTGCTTTTGTCATCCATTGGGTGGAGTTGGGAGAGGTGGAGGAGAGTGGTGGAAGGGGTGACATTGATTAAGATGCATTGTCCTCATAAGCTGACATGTTGAACTGAAACCCCTTGGACCACTACTTAAAGATAATTAATTTTTAAAAAATTGTCATCCATACGCTGATAATGTTGGACAAACTGTCGTTGAGGTGATCTCTATGATCTATCTAACAGAAGAATTTGGTTTCAATTCCATTACTGCTGGTAATTAGCTATGTAACCATGAGCAAGTTGGTTGACTTTTTGAGTCTCATTTATCGTACTTGGAATTATACACATGCACACACACACACACACACACACACACACACACACACTTCAAAACTGGGTATGTGAATCTAGAGGATATATATACAGCACAGGGCAAAATTCTAAGCACATATTAGGACTCAACAAAATTGGGTTTCCTCTCACCTTCCCTTGCAGTCATTCTGTTTACCTTGCAGAATGCACAGGAGCTAAGACTTGTATCTAGGATAGTTTAAGCACTCAAGTGCTGGAGCAGCCATTATGTGGACTATGTGGACATAGAACAAGAAAGACACTGTCTGCTTAGCATAGGAGCCAATATCCTCAATCCAGAGAGGTAAGAGGGTAAGGTGGTAAGAGTGGCTTCCTTTAGGAATTTGTACTAACAGGAAAAGCAGATCGCTTCCAGATAAGAGTCACCAAACATTGCATCCTCCATTGCACATTTATGCTACTCCCTTCTTGGTCAATAAAACCTTGTCATGAAAGAATAGTATAATATAATTTGCAAATGGGTGAACTGAAGTCCAAATGCACACACACATTTATACATATGTATTTCTCACACATATATATGTACATGTATGTATGAAATGGATCTAGGTAACTTGAGTGGAGTTGGAAGAGGTGAGGGAGAAGGATGAAATGGGTGTAAAAAATTTTTGTTTTAATGATTTCTGTTGTTTTTTTTTAAAATATTACATAATTTCATTTTGCTTGGTCAAAACTGTGTGTATTAAAACTACAGAAAAATAGACCTGCTATAAATACTATGTATTTCTTATCCAAGTTTAACTGTTTTTTAGTGTAAGAGAATATATATTCTCTTACACTAAAAATTCTTCCTCTTCCTAAGAAGTCTACTCAGAGAAGCTAAATTACATCTGATCATTACCACACTTGCAGCACAGAATTAGGGACTTTGAGGATGGATGTATCATTTTAGTTCTTCTCACTCCTCCACCCTCAGAAAGGTTGTCCTGCTCCACAGATGATATGAATGTTATTTCTACATCTAAATACTTTTTTATCCTAGGGGCAGGAGAAAGGAAGAAAATTCAAGAATTCCATTCTACACTTTAGCTCAAGATGAAACAGCTGTCTTGCTGATCCTTCAGAAGAACAAGAAATTACCAAATACAGGGTCAGAAATCCTTTTCCAGTATCACTGCCATATTTTTTCACTCTTTGTCCTACCACTTCTGTGCCCTCCCCTTATACTTACAAACACAGACAAAAGGTAAAGAAAGCAAAAGCAGCACCAAAAAAAAAAAGAATTCTTATTTCCATTTCTTGGAGTTCATTTCCGTAATATTATTTTATATAATCATATGCATATAGCTATTGAGCCTTTGTGATCCTCTCCTAAGAATAGCTTCCTTTGGTCTCACTGTGTGACTATCTATAGAGATCTTATCATGTCCGAGTATAATTTATCATGTCCAAGTGTAAATCTTTTGTGTTTACCATCCAGTGTGTTGACCTGTAGATTTATATGAACATTCAGTTACCACAAATGAAGGAAACCATGCAGCCTATGTTTCTTTGTGTCTAGCTTACTTTGCTTCATATATTTTTTCCAGCCTTTCCATTTCCTTATGAATGGTATAATATCATTCTTACTGATGGATGAGTAGAATTTCATTGTGTATATTATACCACATTTTCTAGAGCCATTCCATTCACAGGGGAACATCTGGGCTGATTCCATATCTTAGTTATGGTAAACAATACTGTAATGAACAAGGTTGTGCTGGTAGCTTTAATGTGGTCTTGTTTGTGGTCTTTTGGATATGACTACTGTAATGAGCTTGCTATTTCAGCACCTTGGAGAGAGCTTATACTTTTTCAGATTGATGGGCCTTAAGATGGTGCAGAGAGCTCCTAGGGCTTTTCCTAATGTAGGATATCTGAACTATTTTCTCGATTCCTAGAAAGAAGGAAGCTCCAAAGGCCTGAGGCTATGATGTTGGCACTGAAGGCTAACAAGCCTGTGCCAACAATTGTCCTGCTCTATTTCTCTTCAGTTACTACAGTCACACACACAGTACACTTGTCCAGTGAACCACTGTTAAGGAAGGCAGAGATGAATGAAAACACTTCCTGGCATAGAGCTCATTCTTGTTGTTTAATAACCAAGTCAGTTCTATGTATCACCAATGATTGTATGAAGAATAATTAATATAATACTTGAAAAGTGCCCATCAAGATGCCAAAATATATGCTGTCCTTAAAAACTATTAGGAAAACTATCTCAAACTGAACAATATTTATCACAACATTATTTATGGTATAAATATTCTAAATATTTAACTATCCATATGACACAATGAAATAGCCATATAAAGATGGCCTTTTTGATTGCTCCATACCAACTGAGGTTTTTACCCATAGAGACTATTGAAATTTACAGCAGAGAAAGAACTATTTAAAGCAAAATAATTAACTATTGTAGTGGCTGAATTTAAAGGACATTTGATCCTTAGTCGTAAGATTCCTTAGTTTGAGGAAAGTTAAGCTGATTTGATAGTTTTTGTAATTATAGAGATATAAAATAGTAACTTTAAGGAGGATTATTTGTGAAGAATGTGTATCTACTTTTTTATCTTTTTATTTCCTCATGGAAGAATAGATGGAAAAAAATACAATTTACCATTATCTGAAGCCAAAAAGAAAGTCCCAAGATAATGATCGGTATATGCTAGTGATGGCTCCAATAGGAGTATCTGATATTTTCGTCCAAGCCTGCCATAAGCAAGGCAAAACATTGCATGGAGAGAGGTTGTGACACTATCAATTGATGAGGAGCAAGGACATCCCCCTTGCATATCATGTAGGTATTTCCTACACTCTTTGGCTATATAGGAGCATCATGAAAGGTAGATAAGCAGTGCAAAGATGTTAACATTACAGACCAAAAGGAGCACCATGGGATGGGCCTCTTGTAGGAAGATTTGTTGAGTCCACTGCATGTCCATGTGGACTCAAGTCACCAACAGCTAAATGGCAGCAATGGTCAACAGAAAGAGGAAGCAGTTTGCAACAGGCTGTCATGTAGGGTTCTGCTGTGGGTTTTTGTTTACTCACTTGTTTTCTTTTCGTTTTATCTGCCATGCAAAACTCGATATACCAGGGGCTAAAGACAGGAGAATGTATAAGCAAGATCAAGACTAGGCCCTCATCTTTACTTTCTAGTAAAGCCACAAGTCTTTCCCACTTCTTGTTGAGTAGGAGCAGGTCTGAAGGGAGCTTTGAGTCAATCAAATATGAGACTGAATTGTTAATTTAGTGTGAAAGGTTAGGCTTAATAAACAAATGAGGACTTAATGTGGATCAAGCTGTAGTCAAGGGTGTTTCTCTTATGAGAAAGAGTATCAATGTTTGTGAAGTTATGAACCTTTTATCTGGTGAATATAATGTAACCCATCTATTTTTTTGCCAGTCCTGGGCTTTAGCTCAGGGCCTGAGCACTGTCCTTGGACTTTCTCAAGGCTAGAGCTCTACCACTTGAGCCTCAGCACCACTTCTGGCTTTTTTCTATGTATGTGGTACCGAGAAATCGAACCTGGGTCTTCATGCATGCTAGGCAAGCACTTTAACCACTAGGCCAAACTCCCGGCCCTGTAACACTTCTATTAATCACAATAAAAAAAGAGTCAAGATATAGGGGCTAGGAGTTTGGCCTAGTGGTAGAGTGTTTGCCTAGCATGCACAAAGGCCAGGGTTTGATTCCTCAGTACCACATATGTAGAAAAAAAACTGGAAGTGCTGCTGTGGCTCAAGTGGTAGAGCCCTAGCCTCGAGAAAGTCCAAGGATAGTGCTCAGGCCCTGAGTTCAAGCCCCATGACTGCCAAAAAAATGAGTCAAGATATAGAAGTAGGACATTAGTAAAAAAAAGTAAAAGCATTCTATGTTTATAATGTGCTGAGTTTGAGACATTGTAGTCAGAGCTGTTGCCTTTGATATAGTAGTGTAAAATCAAGATATAAAATTATATACATGTTCTGATGTCATTTAGAACAATATAAAAAGGGGGTCTGGGAGTGTAGCCTAGTGGTAGAGTGCTTGCCTAGCATGCACAAAGCCCTAGGTTCAATTCCTGGGTACCACACATATAGAAAAAGCTGAAAGTGGTGCTGTGGCTCAAGTGGCAGAGCACTGTCTTTGGGCAGAAAGTGTGTCTGAGGATAATGCCCAGACCCTGAGTTCAAGCCCCAGGACTGTCAAGAAAAAAAATATATGAAGGGCTCAAAATGGTCATATATGTAAATGAATTGAGTAATTTTAACATCCTCCTTTATGCCTTTATTTCCAAAATCTCCTTAGCAGGCACATATCACTTTTATTATCAAGAAAAATACTCCAAAACCTTACTTTCTGTGTGGGTTTTTTCCCTAAGGTCCCACGTTTGGGGGCAGGCTCTCCATCATACCTGGCTGCTCTGGTACTAGCATCTTCTTCAAGGACAAAGAAACATGTCCCAGTTGTGGTGAAATAGAGCTTTAATATAACCTAGATTCTATTTCAGATGTTTGTTTTAGGGTTGATCCCTAGGATGCAGTCATATCATCTCAAGGGCTGGACTCCTGCCCCATGAGCTTACCACTAGAGTCTCTGAAAAATGTTAAAGGAATCATGTTCTCAGGGGCAAATGACTACTATGTCAACTGAAGTTGGTTTTCCTGGAGCCAGGGGAGCCAAACAGAAAGGGCTTGTAGTCCACCACAAGAAGCCTGGTGGGATTTTATCCATATAAATAATCTACACGGTGTCAGCTTAGATTTTTCATCCCTTCACATAGAAGTACACATGGAGCAAGGTTAGAGAAGCAGCTGTTTTCTAAGACACAATTGTTTGAAAATGAAGCCCAAATGAAATGGTCTATACAAAGTCATTTGCTCTAACTTGAATCCACTTGAATTACCAGCATCTAAAAATTCTTAGGTACAGATAAAGAACCAAAGCTGCCACTGGCTGCAGTAAAGGAACAAAAGGAAAGGATAACTTTCAAGATTGATAATAAGGCAAGAAGGCAACAAAATAAAACTGTATTTCTGTTAGCAAGTAATCATTTTATTTCCAAAGGAACATTGATTGTCCTTTAAAAAACACGATAAAGAAGGAAATCTAGTAGGATACAACAGAGGGAAAACTTCAGTTTACTGCAAGTCAATTAGCTCTCGGAGTCTGTTAGAAGAGGAAAGCGAGAACCAGAAGCATAGGAAGGAAGGGCCATGGTCATAGGAGGCTGAGTCTTCATGGTTTTATATATCTAGGGTAATTCCATTAACCCTCACTTGCTCTATCACAGACAAAAGCCAGAGTTCCAGGCAGAATAGACATAAGCATTTTTAAAGGAGGCTCCCATGGATCAAAAAAGGTATTATCTGAGAGCTAGTGGCTCACACTTGTAATCCTAGCTACTCAACAGACTGAGATCTGAGGGTCATGTTTCAAAGCTAGCCCTGGCAAACAAATCAGAGACTTATCTTCAACTAACCACCAAAATGCCAGAATTGGAGGTATGACTCAAGTAGCAGAGCACAAACCTTGAGCAACCTTGTGTAACTATGTCCTTCAGAGATTTGTATTAAGGAGTAAATGACCAATATATAATTCCAGATTCTATTCAGATGTCAAGTTTTCATGCCACATGAAGGAGAGCAATCAGGAGATAGTGTATATAAATAGGAAAAATGGATCTGGCTGTTGAGAAAGGGCAAGGGATGAAAGAGGGGCTTGAAGGCAACCACTGCCTGTGGAATTGGTACAATTTTCATGAAGACATAGATACCCCATAGTATTCTGGTAAGGAAACCAATATAAATTGTGAATTCCTTTGGTTGTGTCTAACTCATTTTTCAGTCTTTCACCCCAGATTTCACTCAGAAGAGAAGAACCATTAAGATGAGAAGATGGCTACCAGCAGTGAAGAGGACACTTCCAATTACCTATCTCCAAAGTGCACTGTTCCCAAACAGCCTTTCAGATAATATGTTTAACTAAGATTATTAAGTGAAGTACACAGGAGATTGGGAAAGAATCAAGGGATATAATTTAGAGGTATCTACCCAGTAATTACCACACTCATTTCCATTAAGAAATCATTTGTGCTTTCATTTTGAAGCACATTTTCATTCTTGGCAATGTTGCTGTCACACAGTCTCGAAGAATTATTCCCCATATTTGACTTATATCCACAGTATTTGGCCTTGTCATATATATGGGCCACTAGCCAGGGGTTGGAAAGCTTTTGTTATATAGAGATATCCATCACAATAATGTGGGTCAAAACATTGTAATGTGATTTCACCCAATTAGCTGGTGTTAGCCTCAGAAGATCAATTTCTTTTCTTTCTTCTTCCTCCACTCTCACAGCTATTATTTTGTCAATGGCCTTGCCCTTGCCCTTTCTCACCTCCCTTGGCAAAAAAAGCTACCTTTCCTCCTGCCCAAGACCATGCATGCTTCCTTTTGTGCTCTGGGTCACACCCAGTTCACACTTCTATGCCTCCTAAAGGACTGGAAACATTTTTCTTTTCATTCTCTTCTGTTTCTCCTCTTCTTTGTCCTCTCTGTCTCTCTCTCTGTCTCTCTCTCTCTGTCTCTCTCTCTGTCTGTCTCTCTGTCTCTCTCTGTCTCTCTGTCTCTCTGTCTCTCTGTCTCTCTGTCTCTCTCTCGTGTGTGTGTGTGTGTGTGTGTGTGTGTGTGTGTGTGTGTGTGTGTGTGTGTCTGTGTGTGTTGATACTTGGTCATTAACTCAGGGCATTGTGTTCTCGTTTACTTTTTCACTCAAGGCTAATGCTCTTATCATTTGAGACACAGCTCTACTGCCAGCTGTTGAGTGGTTCATTGGAGATAGGAGTCTCATGGACTTGTCTGCCCAGGATGGCTTTGGATCTTGATTCTCAAATCTCAGGCTCCTGAGTAGTGAGGAGTACAAGCATGAGTCACTTGTGCCCACCACTATTTCTTCTCCTTTAAGACTGGCTCCTTCATGCAGTCATATAAACCTGCCTGTCTCTATAACCTGCAAGTAAACTCCTTGATTCAATGGTTCTCCCTTCTCTTTATAATTTAGAAATTGTTTTAAAAAGAAGAGATCAGTTGTTACCTCCATTTTCTCTTTCTAATCATCCACTCCTCAATCTATTTTCCAGCTACTGGTCTTCCACTGGGACTATTTCCATCAAATGGTAGGCTGGCACTTTACCATTTGAGCTACAGTTCCACCTCTGGCTTTTTGGTGGTTAATTAGAAATCAGGGTCTCAATTTCCTGCCCTTTTCTGTTTTTTTTTGAACCACAGTCCTCAGATCTCAGCCTTGTGATAGGCAGAATTAGATGGTTGGCTTAGACATTCCTCCTTGATCTCTCTTGTGAGCTCCTATTTTTCTACTCACCTTTTCAGTGCTCATGGTCCCTACAGTCCCTAGGGTTTGTCAGTGGTCTGCTTTGACTACAAACATTTACCTGGGGCAGGGGCTGTGGCTGTCATTTATGCTAGTTGAGTGACTTCTCATGTGATAATTCTCACCTACGTTTCTTCTTTTCACACCTTCTCCAGAGTTCCAACATTATATATCCCCTCACCAAATAATTTGTTTGAGCTATATCTACATTAATTTGTTTACCTACAAATTGCAAATTTAACATATCCCAAACTGAATCCATGCCTTTCTATTCAAGCCTAAAAATGTGAATCCAGGTTCTTTTTGCTCAGATTTTCTAGTTGTCCTCATTTGATATACTAGCTTTGTTAAGTGTCAAAAGAATTCAATGTGCAACCTGAAAATTAAGAAAAGTTAGGGAAGGGATGAGGTGAGAGAAATGGGTGAGAATGTTAAAAGGGGTCACGTTGATCAAGAGGCACTGGATTCATAAACTGCTCTGCTGAATGGCTGCTTCTTTGTACAACTACTTGAAGAAAATAAACTTTTTTTTAAAGAATAAGCTCAGCCAGGTGCAGTGGCTCATGCCTAAAATCCTAGCTACTCAGGAGGCTGAGATCTAAGAATCGCCATTCAAAGCCTGCCCAGGCAATAAAGACCTTGAGATTCTTATCTCCAGTTAACCACTAGAAAAGAAGTGGGGTTGTGGCTCATGGAGTAAGGTGGTAGCCTTGAGCTGGAGAGCTCAGGGGTAGTGCCCAGCCCCAGAGTTCAAGCCCCATGATCTACAGTAAAACAAAAAAGAAGAAGTCCATCAGTGTGGCACACAGGGTACTTTATAGAATCTCGATTAGTTCCTGTATAGTCCTTTGATTATCTAATCCATGCTGTAGCATCAGCTCTTAACATTTTCTCAACAAAAAACACGCACCTTACTTTTACCTGCTTGTCCTCTGCTTGGACTGTCCTCTGTTTCAATTTTCTTTGTGGTTTGCAAAATCCAAGTAAGGATGAACCCATCCTCTGAGTTCTCTCCAATATCAGCCATATGATCTTTTACTCAGTTCCTAACTCCATACACATTTATCTTATTTTATGTATCTTCCGAGGTTCTGATAAATATTCATCTTTCCTACTGAGACTTTGAGCTCTTGATGGGCTGAGGCTGTGTCTTCTTAATCTTCATATCTCTTGAGCCTTTGTCTGATTTCTAGATGATTCCCAGTAAGTGCTTCTGGACTAAACTGATTTTTCCCTTATGAACTGAGCATCAAAGGGACTGATATTTATAAGTATTCTTTATGAATGATAAATATCACTAAAATATTTGCAATTGCTATTGGGAAACCACTAGAGCTTTTCTCCCTACCCTCTGATGCCTCAAGGAACTTTATCATTTTCTCTGCTCATGTAAGAAAGAAATAGCAGGTAAGTATTAATGGTAAACAGAGTAAGTCTATTTGAAAACTACAAAAGGAAAGTAGTGAGTTTCTCCATTCCTTAAAATTGAAAATCAAAAGCCAAAACAGAATAGAAAGAGAAACCATAAGATTAGAAACTGGAGATGAGAAACTGGGGCTTCTTGCTTAGCAGTTCAGGATCATGGAAGAGAAGTCATGATGTCTGTAGAAATAAATAAAGGGGAAAATCTAAAGCTGAGACTAAAACTCAAGCCAAGTGGCACATGTGGGTCAAGTGGACTTTTGTCTGGATAAGAAGCAGATCTGGAAATATCTGTCCTTGAACAAATCTGTCTTTGGCATGAGTAGAAGGTAAAGCCTGTGCCCTAAATGGTCCAGAGTAAACCCTTCATGAGCAGAGATGTCTGACAGGGTGGAAGGAGTAGTGTTAATTGGGAAGTGAGGGGGCTGACATACTAAGATGGTGATGGACAAGGCTTCAAGCAGGAGCTCAGAGACCAGGCAAAGCAAAGTGAATGTTTCGTTCCTTGGGGTTTATCACCCAGCTTAATCATAGAGAAACTGGATGTCAAGATATGCGAGTAACTGGATTTTGAACCTAATTCTAACACTTCCCAATTTAGGTAACTTAAAATTTCCATGTCTCTTTTCCTTCCTCTTTAAAATAGGACCTGTACTAGTACCTATTATGGAGGGTTATTATAGAATTAAATAAACAAAGCACTTAGAGAGCTCTGAGTTACACAAATTAATTACTGTGTTAGCTCACCAGAGATTCCCCAAGAACAAGGTCCAATACTTTGCATTTTGAAATTCATCAAAACAGATCAATTTCATGGGACCCACAGCAGAAAAGACCTCTTTACCTTCTTAATGAAGTTACATAGCATAGACCCAGGGGGTCAGCAAAACCAGGGCTGCATATGGGATTGGACAAAGAGCTTCACAGAATGAAGCAGAGTCTGGGTGCAGGACCCAGGCCAAGACCAAGACAGTACCATCAATTTTTGTGGGAGGCAGGATTATGTCTGAGAATCAGGGCCAGTCTAGGGGAATGGGCTAGAGGATAGAGCTGGGGTCTCCTCAACCCCTTATGCACGGTGCTGAGATGGGTGCTGAGAAAGGAAGGTACCACACCAGGCTCATTAGCAACAGGAAGCTGACTTTGGAGCAGCCACAACCCCAAGCCATCTCAGATAAGCTCTGAGAAAGTCAGTAAACAGGTATTTGGGGAGGCTTTTTTTAAAATCCCTGTGAACACATTCTTAGCCAAGAATATAAGTTGAGAGAAAGAAGCTGCCAACTTGTAAGAGGGGTTGAGTATTATGAAGAGAGTATTACATCTCCCTCTGGGAAAGACGACTGACACAGCAAAGAAACTTAATGAGACTCAATATCCTGCTTCCTCTAGCTGCTCCTTTACAGGGATTGGAACACAAATCTCCAGAGTGGGGGGAAGGTTATTTGATGCGGGGTAAAAAACCAAGGTGGTTTGCAGCAAATGTTTGTTAAGTTTTCCTAGGGCTTAAAAAGCCAGCAGGGGCTTTTCTGTGCAAAACACGAAGGAAGGGGAAAACAAAACTTACTGGTATGTGAAGGTCGCACCAGGTTTCCCCTTTCTTTCCTTAATTATTCCAGAAAGAAGTCCTCAATGTTGGCAGGCAGTTCTATGTATCCCTAAAAGGATTGAACCAGACCATTTGAGGACAGCACCCCAAGCTGGGAAAACAGGACTAAATTCAAAACATAGCACTTCTGGCATCAGCTGGAAAACAGCCATCTCTTTGCTAGTTACAGAGAATTGGGGGGAAGTAGTGATTTCAAAGCCAAAAGAAACAACAAAATTTCTCTAGATGGCTTTAGGGTGAAGTGGGTAGGCATTGTATTCCATGTGCCAAATAATGAGGTAGACACAATGATGAATTATGACTTAAGAGGGCCAAGATTCCAATACAGGTTAAATCAATGCATGATTAATTGGGAAAGAAACAAAGAAATAGAGATGGGAAATACAGGGAAGAGATGAGTGAGGGAGTAAGGGAGAGGAAAGGGGAGGGAGGGAGGAGGAAGAAAGAAGGTAGGAAGGAAGGGAGGGAGAGGAAAAGGGAGGAATGAAAAGAAGGAAGGGAGTTTCTTTAAAGATGTTTCAAATCTCCAGTATGCTGATTAGTAATAAGTCTATATAAAACAAAATCATTGGAAGAGAGGAAAGTCCCAAGCATTGAACCTAGTATATAGTAGGCACCCAACATCTGTTGAATACCTTTCAATAAATGTTCATGCATTCATTTGCCTAAAATATTGGGTTGTAGTCATGAGCAAAGAATATGATTTAGAATTCACAGACCTGAAATCAGATTTGACTTTGCTACTTGTAGTCACTAATTGCATGACTTCATCTAAAGCATTCAGTTTCTCTGGGCGTCCCATTTCTCTGTCTTGTGACTGATAAAGAACAATCTATCAGAAAGGATTGTTATGAAAATGAAATGAAGTGTCTTTAAAATGCTCAGCACAACGTTCTTTGTAACCAGTAGTTATTATACCAGCCATTTTGTCGAAGGGAATTGGGGGTTGGGAATGGGCAGGCACACGTTCTAGGCATGTAGATAATTACATGTGCAGATTCCAAATGTCCTCTCCCTGATTTTTGCTTGAGAGCTCAATGTAGTATATAACTAGCCTGAGGGTTAGAAAAAATGGAAGCTTATCATCCAGTGGAGATTTGGGTAGGAGAGGGGAAGGCCAGTGAGTAGAAAACATCCAACAAGGCTGGTACCAAGTCTGCTGAGCATTTGTACAGGAGCCCACTGAACCTCACAGCTCAGAAGGCCATGTGCTCAAAGCATTGGGAATTGTTTCTACTTCTGATCCAGCCACATCTGACAGAAACCTTTGCCACTCACTACTCAGGGCAACAAAGACTGTGTCAGCACCATGGTCCACATACCAAACTCTTTCTGGAACAAAGCCAAAAGCACACTGTTGCAGCCATGATCTTGTCTCAGAAGAAGCATTTGGAAGAAGGAAGAAGAGAATGGAAAGACAAGACGGCTGACTTTCCTATTCCATCTACTGAGATATGTCTCACAAGGTAAGCCCCTCCTCAGTCCTCTTCCTGTTTCCTTCCTTACACTTGGCAAGCTGAGAAGTTGGGATGCTCCCAGCTTTTGCAAACTCACCTTTCATCTTTGATGACAGTTTGAGTTTATTAAGAAGTAGGTGCTGCTTCTCTCTTGCCAGGTCTAAGGAAAGGTTGAAGTTGATTAATGCTCCTGGGGCCAAGAAGAAAAGAGTGGGAGGGACCTGTGCGTGGGTCACCACACCACCAGACAATGAAAATGAGATTAAATAGGCATCTGAAGCAAGAGGCACAAAGTCATCCCTGCAGGAAAAAACCCAATACAGTACTGGGTTTGGAGGCCCTAAAGCACAATTGTCCAAGGACATTCTGGATTTGCAGAAATTCAGATGAATTCATTGTTTTCCAGCAGTTTCTATTTGCGACAGGCTTTTAAAAAGGTATGTGAAACATGTCAGGCACTGGGGGCTCGTGCCTGTAATCTTAGCTATTCAGAGACTGAGATCTGAAGATCATGGTTCAAAATCTGCCTGAAAATAAGAGTCTGTGAGACTCTTATCTGCATTAAACTACCTAAAAGCCAGCAGTGAAGAAGATATAACTCAAATGGTAGAGTGCTAGCCTTCACCAGAAGAAGCTGAGGAACAAGGTCTAGGTCCTGAATTCAAGCTCCAGGACTGGCACCACCTCCCTACAAAAACATATGCATACATTCTAAACATACATATTAAAAATGTACATTATATATATATACATATGTTGTCAATTTACCTTCCATTGCTAATTTTTTGTGGAAGGAAACTAACCTGCACAAAGTTGAATGGGAGTTTTAACTTTCTCAGGGACTGTCTACCAGTTAGCTAGTTGAAGATGGTGGTCTTCAGCAGGTCAAGAGGAGTGTGAGTTTAGGTTTCCCTCCTCTGCTTACTGAGTGTGTTAAATCTGAATACATCAGTGGGCCCATATGTGCTTCATTTTCTGCATCTGTAAAATGGAAAAAAAACCCAATGCTACTCATTCTACTAATATTCACATATGTAATGATTTTTTAGTACAACTATTTGGCAAGAATCATGGCAGAATTTTTTGTTCCAGTCCTGGTGATTTAACTTAGAGCCTGGATACTATCCCTTAGCATTTTTACTCAAAGCAACACTTGACCATTTGAGTCACAGCTCCACTTTCAGCTTTTTGGTGGTTAATTGGAAAACAGAGTCTCATAGACTGTTCTGCTCAGGCTGGCTTTGAACTACAAATCTCAGCATCCTGAGCAGCTAGGATTGCAGGCTTATGATACCAGAGTCTGGCTCACAATAGTGTTCTTGGGATGAATAAGATATGGTCCCAACCCTTGAGCATTTGGGAATCCTGCCTACTTATTTCTATCAAATGCACTTAAGTATCATTTCAGGTCCTCTAAGACTTCAACAGTTTCTTATCTCATCTGCCATGAAAGCTTCCAGCTCTGTATGGTCTCCAACTAACTCAGACATGTACAACTTGACAGCCTTTGCTTATACCCTGACTGTGCAACTCTTGTTTCCTACCTCAGACATTCCCTGTTGACTTTGAGTAGAGAACATCTTTAGTTCCAGCTTGCTATTCACACTTATGCAAATCAGATATGTAGGGGACTTAATGTACTTTGGGATAAAACTTTTACTACCTGTTAATGAAATCATACCCAAGTTCTTTTCAAGTTCTTTTCCTAGATGAATTTTGCTAAGGCAGAGTTTACATGACTTCTTGGAAGATTATCCCTATGAAGTCAAATAATTGAATCTACTCTTATCAATTTCCAGTTGATACTCATAACCACTCTTTATTCCATGTTTCACCTCCTTGATCATTTTCATTCCTGTAAATAGCATTCAAACACATGTACACACACAGACATATACGCATAAAAAATCACATGAATTTTCTTTCCCGTTTTTTCTCTGAGGAAACCAGGCTGATGACATCAGGCTTGGACTTAGAAGGTAGATATTCAGTATGGAATTTGTAAAATGAATAACAAGAAGTCTGATGACAATAAGGACCTAAAGATACTGACAAGAAAGACAGTGATAATCTATAGCACATAGTGACACAAACAACTCAACTTTTACTATTTGCTAACTTGGTGTTGAGTATAAGGAGAGGTATTAAAATGTGATGGCTAACATAATGAATGATTGTTGTCCTTAATGTACTATGTTATCTCTCATCTCTTTTGCTGTCCCTTGGTTATATCATATTGTTATAGTATCTCACTTTGTTATCTGATATATTGGATATATTTATATTTGGTTATTTGAAATTGGATAGGGAAGGGGGGAAAACAAGATGAGGGGTGGGGGTGGGGGGAGGGTAATGGGGACTAAGACATGTGAAAGGGTATCAATGTATGTGAATTAATGCACCTTCTATCTAGCAAATATCATGTAACCCTTTTATTAATTGCAATAAAAATATTTTAAAAAATAAAATGTGATGGCTAAATACAATAGTGGTACTCACTAAACACTACCTGGAAAAGGGACTATACATCTCATGGGTGAGAACAGAAGATAAGAGTGAGGGAAAGAGAGACATCGTTCAAAAAGAATTGTGCTCATTATCTGATTCATGCAACTCTAATCCCTCTGTATATAAACATTACAATGTGATAGTTTAAAAATATAGACAGTGACTCACACCTGTAATCCTAGCTACTCAGAAGGCTGAGATCTTATGATTGTGGTTCTAAGCTAGCCTGGGAAGGAAACTCTATGACTCTTATCTCCAATAAACTACTCAAAAAGTCTGGAATTGGCACTGTGGTTCAAGTGGTAGAGCACTAGCCTTGAACAAAAGAAGCTCAAGAACAGCTTCCAGGCCCTGAGTTTAAGCCTCAGGACTCACAAATTGTGTGTGTGTGTGTGTGTGTGTGTGTGTGTGTGTGTGTGTGTACATATACACATATATGTGTGTATGTATATATGTGCATATGTATGTGTATGCATATATGTATATATACACACATACAGAAATATACATACATACATACATACACACACACAATATACATATGGTGGCTCTGGGCACCAGTGTTGCATAGCTATATAATGCTAGTAGGCTGAGATTTGAGGATTATAGTTTGAAACCAGCCTGGTCAGGAAATTCATACTATTCTTATCTCCAATAAAAATTACCAGAAAGCTGGAAGTAGAGTTCTAGTTCAAGTGGTAGAGAAACTCAGGGACAGTGTCCAGACTCTCAGTTCAAACCCTAGGATGAGTGCCCCCAAGAGTGAGTGCTCATGCACACAAACACACACTGAGAGAACTGATAATTGTTTGAAGTGCTTGTATTTTATTAACTACATTAGAAGTCTTGGATAACAATTATGATAGTTAAGGAAAATTCACTGCCAAATCAAGATATTAGAAGAAAGCCCAAGACACGCTATGGAAGCTGCAAGAAGACCTTTCTTACCTGAAGCTGTAGGACATAGTTATGAAAAGCAAGCCCAGAATCTCATTCCAAGAGTGCTATATCTGCACCCCCCCAAACTATATGTGCACTGTTGCTCTTAGAAAGCTTACATGGCAAAAGAAAGGGATTGGGAAATGTAGAATGTGTGGTCAAGACCAAGAATCTTGAACCCTCAGATTTGAACATTATAAGTTAGAAAAATAGATTCCTTTTCCCCTATTAAGGGAAAACTTCATCATCACTTCAAGGCAGATGTCTTACAAAATAATGACTTTTCTCTTCAAAATGCTCTGAAGACTTTTTAATGCATCCAGTAAAAGGGAAAAAAGGGCTAAATTCTCAGTATAGCTTAAGCATAGAATTATGGTTCTTAGTCTGCAAAGAAATAGCTCCATGATAAGGGAATTGTAGAACTTTGTTAATATGTATTAACAAGAAATAGGATAAATGTGCAGAAAGGATCTTTGTGGGCACAGAAGTTAAACAGAAAGTGAGCTATGAAATATTTTTTTCAACACGGGGATTCTCATTAATATTCTGGTCAGTTTATCGAGTTTTCTGGGATGACTCCTTGAAACCTGAACATCATAATGTAGACTAGGTAGAGATCTTGAAATTTCCTTAGCAGTTTCAAACAAAAAAATCACAAGGCACAATGTTAGAACAGAGTGCTATATGGGCTCTTGAGACCCTCTGACCTATCTAGATTTTTTTCAGAATATAGTCTTTTCACAAGAGCGTCCAGGAACCATTGAATGGGGGAGGTAATAGCGTTTTTGAGAAGCTTAGTTATGGTTTGCCTTTGTAAGCTGAGAGGAGATACTACTATGGAAGTGGGATTCCTAGCATGAATAAATTTTGCAGAGTTAAGGAATGCTAGAGGTCTGTGACTGCACTTACCTCTCAGAGACAGGGTAGCTGTAATTTCTGTAAGCGAGGTCTGAGTAGTAGTCAATGTACCTTGAATATGAAGCATCTGTATTATTAATGCTTATTTGAAGCCTTTGCCTACTTCCATAATATGAATATTGCTAGCATGACCATTTTCAAACTACCAATCTGACTGCATTGAATATTGAGCTGGGAGAAGACACGCAAAAGGTGAGAGGAACTGACTGTAGCACACCACTGACAATGATTGATAGGCGTGCCTAGAGTCATGTGATGTTTTTCAGCTTGCATATGTTTTTTTTAGGCCATTCAGCTACCAAAATGAAAAAAAAAAACTATCATGGTCATTCATTTATTTTCTTGATCTAAGTTAATACATAGATCCAAAGCCCACTGGTTGAAGAGAAGACTGGGTTTCTTTTAGGAAAGAACCTGCAATGTCACTGAAAGTATGCATGCTAAACAATCCTCTGACCACCCCCAGTAGGAACAGGTGACCCATTTATCAATGCACAGTCAGTAGAATACCTTGACTTTTCAAGAAGTGCATTCTAATGCTATTTGATATGATTTCTGATCAAGGGACCTGAAAAGCCACCATAAGCTCAAAGATAAGGAGTTTTTGGTGGTAAATAGAATCCTGGCCTTCGTTTATCTTTGGATCAGAATACATTCTATGGTTATATCTCTGGTCCCAAGAACATCACAGGGATGAATGTAGCTGGCAAAGTCCTTATAGTGGTTCTCTGCACTGTAAAATAATGATCGCAAAGTGAATCATGGCCAAGCAGAAGCTTCTGAAATGGACCAACTTCTCACTGATGTGCTACACTGATGAAAACAGTAGCACACAGGTTGACATTACCATCAAAGGTATCATAAAAATGTGGTAAGTATGATGGTCTCATCATCTCTTCCTTTAACTTAAATGAAATGGGAAAGTTTTATATTGGACTACTATCTACTTGAAGGCATGGTAGTCTCAGTCATATTGTTTTGTGTGATGGAACCAAGTAATGGCACTTGATACTCAGCTATTACACTAACAAACACATAGTGGTCAATCCTTGTCAATAAGAAGATAAAATACAATTACTTGCATATGACAGAGATGAATGCAGTAGGCATTTAGTGAATTCTTTCAGAGCTCTGTTAACTTTCATCCTGTCCATTACAATATAGCATGGTTCTTTATCATCATCTTAGGATTTTGCAGAATGTCATTCCAGTCTCATATTAATAACACCTTGCTACCTTTATCTAGTGAGTTGAAAGTAAAAGTATTGTAGATGTCCTAGAAAAAAAAGGTGAGAGATAAAACACAGTAAGACTCAGGAGTTTGATGTATTGATGTATTGGTGAAGTTTTAGGGGCCCATTGGTATGAAACACATCATGATATAACCTCTAATATGAAAGGCAAGTTGTTGCAGTTTGTGCCTCCTACTATTAAGAAAATGCTATGGTCTGAATGAAATTTGGACTTCAGACACAACTCTAGGGAATACTACTCGAATCCCCAATTTGAATGACTCAGAAGCTGACTAGGGACATATGACCCTATGCAAATGGTAGAATTTGAGATACCCATGATAGGTAAAGTTGTTCCTATAGAATTGGAGTGCAAAATCTGAGGTTAGTGAAAACGGCTATAACTCTTATAACAGAGAACCAATTTCCATTTGAAAAGAAGCTCCCTGGCAGAAGTTAACTAGATGGCTAGTCAAGGATAGCAAGTAATTATGTGACCTGAGCTGTCCATCATGGGCTGAATATTGCCAGACTCACCAAATTATAAGGTTGGGTGAACACAGCAACAATCACCTACATAATAGAAATTATATTTTTGGAATTAGGCTCAAAATACATCAATAATTTATATGAGCATGTCCCCTATCATTTGTCTATGCTGCACTGATTCTTCTCCCAAAATTCAAACATACAGCCTCATGGAGGTTTCCTTATGACCAACTAATGGGGCAAACAAATTCAAAATAGAACATTGACACAAATTGCATGTGAATTTCTGACATGGTATAACCCTATTCAAAAATGATCCTATGTATGTGATACAAAAGTGGAATCTACTCCAGGATGGCCCAAGAGTGACATACTTGCTCCTTCATTTGAATGGAGGAGCACATAGCTGAAAAAAAGAATACACACTCACATCAATTCCTTGGCATTGCTGAGTGGCTTAGATGGTTAGTTTAGTTTTGACATTAAGATTGGGAAATTACGGGCCAAACTCCTAAAGAATAAGAACAAATCATGTACATCTTTGTGCTCTAGCTAACATCTTCCAGTAAACATTTGCCACAGACACTTTTAATAATGAAGTCAATGGGTATCTCATTTTGTGGTTGTCTATATTCTTATTAGCCACTCCAGACTTAGTACAATGAGCCCATGACAAAATGGATATAGTAGGTTGGATAAAAGCCATGGACTTGTAGTCACGAAAGCTAACCTGTAGAGTGCCACTGAGCTGATCCTTGGGTGGGGTATTATACATCAAAGTGACTAGCTAAGCACTTGAGTGTAGGACAATTACATTGGAATCTTTCCTTATGAGAGGGAGAAAGAGTTCTTTATTGTTGGTCAACTCATTCTAAATACCAGAACTGAGCATTTATAAGTGCCTAATTTAATATCACAGACTCAAACAATATCACATTAGACCAAAGGACTTATTTTGCAACAAAACAGATAGAACAATGGGCTTATCACGAAGGAAATCATTGTTCTTACCATATACCCAAGTATTTGCTTTGGCTACCAAGCATTTGCATTGGATAGCTGCTTGCCTAGTAAATTAAGGGATAACTGGTTAAAATTTCATCTAAGAGTCTAGCCTGGGTACAGTACTTGCCACCTCAGAGCACTCTCAATCAGCAGTTGGTGTTTATAATGAACCAAAAGCCACTATATAGTACTGAGACATAATAGCTGGTCTCCTTGTATCTAGAGGAAAAAAGTGGAAGCAAGTTTGACTCCCTCATCTTTATTCTCAGTGATCTATGTTGTACATTTAGGCAATTGCCTGCTAAAAATCTTGATGTCAAGTAACTTGTGTGGAACTTGAAATCATAAATGCCCCTTACCTACTTTGTGTTCCATATGTCAATGGGCCAACAGATAAAGAATAAAAATTCCTGAGCTTGAGAGACCAATCAAACCTGCTTCTCATGAAGAGGAATTCAAGCTACTTTTACAGAAGAGAATTGGGCAATTGTGACAGGCAATATATGGAAAACCTGAGAGATTTTACTTAAATATTTCTGGTGCTTCTGTGGTGGTGTTAATAAGGATAACTAGGAAGCTGTAGCATCTATAGCTTTACACTCTTAGGAGTGAAAGTCAGGGTCATCAAAACTGGTCAGCTCAGACTGAATAGTTAGATAAGGTTAGTATAGATAGTGGAGGGTTGATATAATGAAGCCCAATTAACTACCAGAAAACCGGACATGGCACTGTGGCTCAAGTCTTGAGCTGAAGAGCTCAGGGACAACACCCAGGCCCAGGGGTAGGGTAGTAGTCTTGAGCTGAAAAGCTCAGGGACAGCGCCCTGGTCGAGTTCAAGCTTCATGACTGACACAAATAAATAAATTAAAATAACAACCACAAAGAAAAAACTTTTATTTCCATATCTTGGAGTTCATTTCATTTAGAATCATCTTATATGGTCGTATGTAAATAGCTATTGAGCTATTGCGGTCTTCTGCTAGCACAATCCTAGACATATACTAATTGTTACAACTGAGAAAAACAATGGTGTCTGTTTATTTGGTTCTAGCATATTTCACTTAATGTGATTTTTTCCAAGTCTTTCCATTTCCTTACAAATGTTATGATGGTATTCTTTCTGATGGCAGCATAGAATTCCATTGTGTATATATACCACATTTTCTTGATCCATTCATTTACTGACGGGCATCTGCATTGGTTTCATATTTTAGCTATGGTAAATAATGCTGCAATGAATGTGATCATTTGGGCAAAAGCACAAAAGTGGCACCCAGAATTTTCTTGTCACTTATGTCAGCATGCTGGACAGTCCTACTTAGTATTTAAACATTTGAAATCCAGAAGTGCAAAGATATTAACACCCTAAGAGGCCAAACTTTGACTAGTTATGTGGGAGAAGGGAGTTAGTAGATGAATTATTTTCCCTGTTTCCTCTTAGACAGACTATTAAGCGATTTAATTTATACAGCTTCTTGGAGAACAACACTCCAAAATCAAGCAATCAGTTATATGATGCAGCAGCTACCTCAATAATGTATCTATATATTGGGTCTTTCCCTACTTAAACCTCATATTCTCACATTCCTGATTCCTGGGCCTGCATGCTCTAATATGTTAATATTGCATAAACCATTATCTTAGATTTTGCTTTATAAAAATCCTGATGTAGACACTATTTGAATGAAATACTGTGAAGACTGGATTTTATGAAAGAATATTTTTAATAGCATATGATATAAATATCAGCCTATAAATATTGGATTTATTTTAAGCTTATGTTTCATGAAAACTACACAGTAGAGTAGGTAAACATATACTATCTTGCCTCTACATCCAGTCCTTTTCTGTGACCCTTAGTCTTCTGAATTTAAAGTCCTGTCAGTTCACCTACTTTCCCTCTTAAAAATCAATGTCTTGGGCCGGGAGTTTGGCCTAGTGGTTAAAGTGCTTGCCTAGCATGCATGAAGACCCGGGTTCGATTCCTCGGTACCACATATATAGAAAAAAGCCAGAAGTGGTGCTGAGGCTCAAGTGGTAGAGCTCTAGCCTTGAGAAAGTCCAAGGACAGTGCTCAGGCCCTGAGCTCAAGCCCAGGACTGGCAAAAAAAAAAAATCAATGTCTGCCACCTCCAAGAAGGTTTCTGGATAGATACAACTTATAAAACTACAAACAATCCCTGACAAAAATGTTATGGAGGCCCTCAGTCACTAGAACTTAATCTTAAATAGTGTAGATGAATTTACTGAGTGCAATCGGTGTTCATCCTTTCATGTGTCTCTCCTGGGCCATGCAGATGATTCCTCTTCAAGATAACAAGTTTTCCTAACACAGTGGGACTGATTTGTGTGAACCATTCCATACTGTCACTTGAGTGCCTTTGCAACCAATGAATTCAGTGTGCACAACAATACCAGAAAAGTGGAATATTTACTCAGATAAACTGCATTTAGATCCTAGATCTAGCATCTAAATGCTGCAGCCAATGTCTGTGATACTTACTTTTATGTGTCAGCTAGGTGACCAGATATTTAGTTAAACATTAGACTCAGTGTGTTTCTGGATGATTATTACTATATAGGTAAAACAATATACATTTGCATACATATGCATATACAATCATATAATTGTATATACATATATAAAAATATACACATATATAATTTAACATGTATACATATATAGATATACATGTACATATATATAATAACTATATATAAAGATTATACATCCACATATATGGATTTATTAGGTTGATTCATACAGACACTGTATCGACTATAATAGCTGTGTACACCCTGGGAAATAGAAAACTCTACTCAGTCCAAGATGTTGGAAGCCTCAGAAAAAAGAAGGAACAATAATGTAACCTTGTTAAGATGCTAAAGGCCTGGAACTTTCATGGGAAGTCAGTGACTGGTATGAACCCACACTGGAAGCTGAAGAATCTGGACTCTGGTATCTGTGGCTACTGACAATGGTAGACACATTCACTCAGCAAGAATTGAGCTCATGAACTTGGTGGTTTCCTCTTTCTTCTACTTTTTTTTGCCAGTCCTGGGGCTTGAACTCAGGGCCTGAGCACTGTCCTTGGGCTTTCTCAAGGCTAGCACTCTACCACTTGAGCCACACCACCATTTCCGACTTTTTCTATGTAAGTGGTACCGAGGAATCAAACCTGGGTCTTAGTGCATGCTAGGCAAGCACTCTACCACTAGGCCAAACTCCTGGCCCCAATCTTTCTTCCATTTCTGTCCTATCCAGCCCCCTATGTGCTAGACAGTGTCACCCACATTGAAGACAAGTTTTCTCTTTTAGTTGCTGTTCCAAGTGCCAATCATTTCTAGGAAAACCCTCAGAAATACTCAGAAGTATGCGTTACTAATCTCCCAAATGTCTTTCAACCCAATTTAGTTAGCATACAATATTAATCATCACAAATACATCTAATAGAGAAATATATAAGCATATAATATATAGAAATCATATATCATATATAGCTAAAAGTAGATACATTGATTTTGATAATGCATATCTTTTATAAATACAAACATAACATATAACTTATGGTTTACTATATATGTTATATAATATTATGTGTTATATATTATAACATGATTACTAATATATTATTTACAGTGGCATATGACATAATTATAATATTATAATTACATATTATATATCTTATTGAAGATATATATACTATAATCATATAAATGCACTGTATATACATGATTTATAGTATATGATATTATATTACATAGTATGATATAATATTTATATAGCTTACAATAATATAATATGTAATGTATACACTACATAGTAGTATAATATTTGTGGTATGTAACAACATATAATATGATGCTCATATATTATATATGATATATTTTCTATTTTGTTTCCCTGGAGAACGTTAACTAGTGTGCCAATTTTGCATATAAAATGGGCTTTGTTTATAATGAAGCAGCTATCCCTCAAGGGTGGTTAGGAGACATATATAGGATGCATATTAAAAGAAGATTTAAAACTTTTATTTGTTGACTAATTTTAATAGCTTTACTTAGATGTGATTTGCATACCATACCTTGCATTTGTTTAAAGAGCACAATATGATAGTTTCATAGAACCATGGAAGCATTATCAGTCACCCAGCCCTTGGAGTTACTGCTTTCTCTAAGTAGAGAGAGAAGATTTAAAAAAATGCACCTTTTTTACTTGAAGAAGAATTTGTTTTGCAATACATAAAGCACAGTGAAAACCTTTTCTGACATTTAATTTTAGGGCCAAGAGATTTACCCTAAGTAACTGGGATCAAGAGAAGTGAAAAAAATGTAGCAACAAAGATTTGGTCTAATATTTCATTTTAACCCAGAATAACTTGTATTTGTAAAGCATGGTAGCATTTACAAAGTATATCTCACAAGGTGCCTCTCATTTCATTTTTTCAACATTGTGAGGCAATTGTACTTTCTCCCATTTTGCAGATAAAGAAACTGAGTGTAAGGGAATTGAGGATCTGGTCTAAGGCCACATACCACTAAGAGTCAGGAACTTACCCAGTGCTGCTTAGTTCAGATCCTATGCTTTTCTCATTAAGATTTGCTAAGCAAACTGGCCTACTCCATATTGTGCCTTCCTTTAAAAAATCCTGAATTTGACTACATATCTCATATATTCCAAACCCTTTGGAGAAACAAAGGGTTTCTTCTCACCCTGAGAAGAAAAGGTTTTGTCCCTCTGCCAAGGTTTTTCTAAGTCCTCGTGTGCAGCTTGAACACTGTCTAACATCTTGGAGAAAACAATAACACATTCGATTTATCTTGTTGCCTATTGGGGTGAAAATTATGTTCCTGTTCTTTCAGAAAGAATACTATCTGGGTGCTGGCTACACATGCCTTTAATCCTAGCTACATGCAGGGGATGAGGAGGGGGATGCTGAGATTGTTAGAACTGTGATTTAAGTCCAGCTCCAGCAGAAAAGAAAGTCCAGGTGACCTCTTCTCAATGAAGAGCTGGACTCAGTATCTGCTATACTAGCTACTGGAATGCTTAGCACAGTTGGACCTCACCGAGGGGCATTCATGGATAGAAAGAGAAAACTGGTTGAGCAAGCTCAGGGCTCAGAGTTCAAAACCTCTGCACCACCAAAATAAAGAAAAGAAAGAAAGAAAGGAGAAAGAGAGAGAGAAAAGAAAGAGAGGAAGAAAGAAAACAAAGAAAGGAAGAAAGGAGAAAAGAGAAATAAAGAAAGAAAGAAAGATGGATGAAAGGAAGGAAAGAAGGAGGAAGGGAAGGAGGAAAGGAAGAAAGAAAGAAAAGAAAAACAGAAGGAAGGAAGGAATGAAAGAAGGAAGGAAGGAAGAAAGGAAGGAAGGAAGAAAGGAAGGAAGGAAGGAAGGAAGGAGACAAACTTAAGGAGACCAAAATTCAGCCTCCTGACACTCTAGGTGTAATATTAAAGTGAATATATCTGCTTCATCCCATCCAAGTCACTGAGATTTTTCCCCAAAATTTTTCCATCAGCACATTCCTCCTTGGGCTTTGACTGGGTCCTCAAGGCTGTAGGGAAAAAAAGAGTGCTTCATTAGGAAATCATCTCTCAGAAAAAGAAAATAAGAGGAACCATATGGAAAATGAAGTGAACTTCCTTTAGTGCTGTTCTTTGGAGGGAGGTGAGTAATTTACCAAATGCAGGGCAATTTTTGCATCTGGCTTCTGTGGTGGGACACTGTGGACTAACTGAAACTGAATTACAGATACGCTGATTATGAGATTGGATTTTCTGTAAGGCTACCCAGCTGACACAACCCACTTGAATCTTCTCCGATGGGAATAAGAATAGTTCACATTGGCTCAGATTTGTAAATGGCTCTTCCTCTTCATTAGCAGCCCCAGGATGGAATAGAATTGGTAAGATTTTAATGAAGTTAAGTGCTGGAATCCTTCAGTAGGGCCAATAAACATTATCTGCCTTCATCAGACCAAAAGAAGTGCAACCAGGTCCTCAGGAGTCACCCATTCATGGCCCTGACTATGTTTCTTAAGGGTCATCTAGAAGATTAGCAAGAACAGAGGCACAGAGGGAATGCTGGAATGTTAAGACTGTTCTCCTCCTCTCTGCCCATAAAGAATGAAAAATATGAGGCAGGAAGAGGCTGTCTTGCATGTGACTTGCAAGCTCAGCAGGAAGTGATAGTCAAGATAGTATCAAGAACGCGGTCACTTTAAAGGGTCAAAATGGACTCACCTGACTGCTATCACAGCTGTCTTGCCTTCATGCTCACCTAAGGACTGCTGATAGTTTCTTTTCTGTGCCCTGGAAGCAAATCACGGACAGAGACATCTGCCCTGAGCTTTCAAAGCAATGGGCAGAATTTCATGGGCATCATGCAACCGGCTATTGGGCTTTCCCATCTTTGCTATTTCCTTTTCCATGTTTCAATTGTCTTTTTAAAGCAAATGATGGATCGAGTTTGTTTCTTTGTTTGTTGAGAGGCTGTTATTAACTGATCACTAAAACATGTATTTTTGCATTCTTTATCTCAATCCTCAACATGCTAAGTAGTGGTTGATGGTTGTTTTTCTTTTTTTTTCTTTTTACTTTTTTTTGCTAATGGGGTGTTTGAACATGCTCAGATTAAGAAACATCTATTAATGAGGGAGAAATGTTACTAGAGTTATAATATTAAACATATATGTATATATACATATGTGCAAACAGAATTAAGTAACTTGTAGGGATGGGTGAGGTTGTGTTAGATGACAGAGGAGAATGATGAAAAGGGTGAGACGGATAAAAATACATTGTACTCATAAATTGATATTTTGGACTATTTAAAGATAACAAAAATTTAAGAATGACTTTTAAAAACTTACTAACAGCTGGTTGTAATGGCTCATACCTATAATCCTAGCTACTCAGAAGGCTGAGATCTGGAGATCAAGGTTCAAAACCAGCCCAGCACAAAAGGACCTGAGACTCTTATATTCAATTAACCTCTAGAAAATGGGAACTGGAAGCACAGAAGATGGCGCCGAGACAATAGGGACGCTGCCTAGCTCTCTCCCACAAAAAGAGAGAACCAGGGAGTCCCACGAGCCAAGTACCTTAAGAAATCCACAACAACAAACTCAAGAAAAGAAAAGAAATCCAGATAAAGCTCACATCCAACTTTCTCAAAGAATTCGAAATGCAAGAACCCCTCCCCCACCCCTGGCCGCTGGCTCCGAGCTGGGAAAAGCCACGGTGGAGGGCGCCAAGCCAGGCAGCCCCGACTGCTGCAGAAACCAGCATAGGACTGGGCCAGCGAGCGGCAGAAGCAGACCAGCACAGCAAGCAGCAGAACCCAGACGCGGACCACAGGCAGCAGCGGAGATCCCAGGGGAGTGAATGACTCCACAACACTGTGGAGCACCCACAGCCAAACGCAGAGGCGTGAGTAGTGCAGCGGGTCCCCAAACCCATCGGGAAAGCAGAGCTGATGCCAAGCTATAGAACTTATTCAGATCCTCCACCCTGCCCGAGAAAGACTGGCAAGGGCAGGGGGGCAAGAAATTTAGAATCCTGTCCCTTCCCTCAACAGCCCCCTCCCCCAGGCCATTGACTGGAGACAGACAGGCAGGCGGTGCTAAGACCCAGCACCCCACCAAGGCAGGCAGAGCTGTCCCTGCTCCCACCCTTCCAACAGCCTCCTCCCCCAGGCCTCGGACTGGAGGACTGGAAACTGACAGGCGGGCAGGCGCTAAAACCCAGCACCCCACCAAAGGTGGCAGAACTGTCCCTGCTACCACCCGCCCAAGAGATTCCTCTCCCAGGCCTTTGACCAGACACAGACAGGCAGGCGGGCGCTAAAACAGCACCCCACCAGAGGGGGCAGAGGTGTCCCAGCTCACTCTCCCAACAGGTTCCTCTCCCAGGCCACTGGGTCTGGAGACTGGGGGGCACTGAGACCCTGCCTTCTAACAGCGGGTGGGGTCTGTGGGAGTCTGGGAACCAGCATCTGTCCCACTTAAATCTTGAGCCAGGCACCCTCCATCTGGGAATCCCCAGCAAGACAGCACCAAGGGCCCCCCCACAGTCACAGACTCTTGGCCAAAGCAGTGGAAACACAGGAGGGAACTGAAGGGCAGACCAGTAGCCGAGCTCACCTGAGAACCAGAAAGGCGCGGCGCCGCTCTTGGAGCCCATCTCCTCAGCTGGGCCCCGCCCCTGGGAACAGAGCAGACACAAGCTGGCCTACCTGAGAGCCCCTGGAAACTCCCAAACTCCAGACCCTTGGCCGGGGCCCGCCCCTGAAAGCAGCGCAGGAAAACCAACCATCTGCCCTGTCCGCTGAGACTGAAGCACGCAGACCCATCCCACGGCCCACTGTGAGGCCACTGGTTGGGCTGAGAGCAACACACAGCCTGCAAAAACTGCAAACTGACCTAGTCAGCAGTGGAATCAATTTGGCTGAGAACCACCGGTCCCAATCCAAGTAAAGACCGCCACCTACCGACCATAGAGCAAACTACAACAAGAGATCTCGATGCCTAGAAGAGCACAAAGATGAATTACGACATACATAAATAATCAAAGTCCCACACAAACCCCAAAGGGAAACAAGAGTGAAGGGACGAGAGAGATGTCACCATCCCAAGAAATGACACCTGAAGAGACACGAAATATGACTCAAATCAAGGAGATGATTCCAAAAACAAAAGCAAGAAATTTCCAAGGAACTCTTTGAATTCAAGAGAAGTGGAAGAAAAATTCAATACCCTCTCAGCAGACATGATCAGCTCAGTGTCCACACTTCAAGCAAAAATGGAGGCATTAAGCATCAGATTGACTGAGATGGAGAATAGAACATTAGGAACGGAAGATAAAACACAAGAACTGGACCAGAGAATCACCACCTTGGAAAAACCAGTCAGAATCCACCAGAGAGAATTCCAGGACCTGGCAGATGCAGCAAAGAAGTCTAATCTTCGTATAATAGGGATTGAGGAGGGCACAGAATTTCAGGACAAAGGAATGCATCCCCTATTCACCAAAATCATAGCAGAGAACTTCCCCAACCTCAAAAGGGAAAATACTCACATTATTGAAGGTTTCAGGACCCTAAACAGGCAAGATCCTAGAAGGAACTCATCTAGACATATCAGAGTAAAGACACTAGACCCAACACCAAGGAATTGATCTTAAATGCTGTAAAACAAAGAAAGAGCTATACTATGATGGGAAAAAAATTCGAATTCAGCAGATCTCTCCACGCAAATTCTAAATGCAAGAAGAGCTTGGAAAAACATCATTGATGTCCTGAAGACCAACAACTGCCAACCCAGAATGATATATCCAGCAAAACTAGCATTTACATTTGAGGGAGAAACAAGAATATTTCACTCCAAAGAGAAGCTTTACGAATACGTGCACATTAAATCAGCATTACAAAAAATATTAATTAATCGAGAACAAATTGTAGTACATCAAGAACCCCCATCAAGAAGCGAATATCTATAATTCACTAAACACGAAAGGGGAAAAAGAGAAAGAAACTTAGAAGTAAAAATAAATAATGACAATGGACACTGACCACTTCTCCATAATTTCCCTAAATGTGAATGGGCTGAACAATCCAATCAAAAGACACAGAACAGCAGACTGGATTAAGAAACACCCACCCATCCATATGTTGCCTCCAAGAGACCCACCTCACTGTCAAAGACAGAAACAAATTCAAAGTGAAAGGATGGAAACGAATTTTCCACTCCAATGTACCAAGCAAAAAAGGAGGAGTAGCAATCTTAATCTCCGACAAAATTAACTTCTCAGTAAAATCAGTACATAAAGATAGAGATGGCCATTATATATTAGTAAAGGGTACAATCCATTCCCATAATATTACAGTTATAAACATTTACTCCCCCAACACGGGAGCACCCAAATTCGTCAAACAAACTCTCTTAGAATTACAGAACAAGATAGACTCAACACAATCATAGTGGGAGACCTCAATACACCACTCTCAACAAATGACAGGTCAACTCAACAAAAATTAAGCAAAGACACCATCGACTTAAACGACACCATAGCCCAGTTGGGCTTAACAGATATACACAGAGTCTTCCATCCAACGGCGAAACTTTTTACATTTTTCTCAGCAGCACATGGAACACACTCCAAAATAGATCATATAATAGTTCACACAGAAAACTTAAGCAGATACAAGAGGACTCATGTAATCCCAAGCATTCTATCAGACCACAGTGGACTCAGACTAATCCTGAACAATGCAGTCAAAGTCAAAAAACATTTAATCACTTGGAAGCTGAACAACACACTTCTGAATAACTCCTGGGTAACAGATCACATCAGAAATGAAATTAAAAACTTCCTTGAATGTAATGACAATCAAGAAACATCACAAAGGAACTTATGGGACACAGCAAAGGCAGTTCTAAGAGGCAAAGTTATCGCACTAGGAGCGCATATTAAAAAAAAACATCAGAAGAACATGTAAATAACCTAAAAAAAACCTGAAACACCTAGAGGAGCAAAAAAAAGTTAATTCTAAAACAACTAGAAGGACAGAAATAACAAAAATAAAATCAGAAATATCAGCAATTGAAATAAGATCCACTATATACAAAATTGATAAATCAAAAAATCGGTTCTTTGAAAGAGTCAACAAAATAGACCCCTGGCAAGATTAATCAAAAAAAGGAAAGGGGAGACTCAAATAAACAAGATTAGAGATCCCCCCGGGAACAATTACAACTGATTCCCAAGAAATTCAGTCCATAATGAATAGGTACTACCAGGACCTATATTCAAAGAAACAAGAAAATCTAGTAGAAATGGATGATTTCTTAAATAAATATAGGCTACCCACACTGAGCAACGATGAGTTAAACAAATTGAACTTACAATCACTTACAACGAAATTGTGGAAGCAATCAGGGAAATGCCAACCAAAAAGAGCCCAGGTCCAGATGGATTCACTGCGGAATTCTACAAGACATTTAAAGATGAAATAACACCTATACTCTTGAAACTCTTTCGAGAAAGAGAAACAGAAGGAGCAATACCAAACTCATTTTATGAAGCTAATATTACTCTCATCCCCAAACCAGGGAAAGACCCAACAAAAAAAGAAAACCACAGACCTATCTCTCTAATGAACACAGATGCAAAACTCCTCAAAAAAATATTAGCCAACAGAATCCAGAAACAAATTTAAAAAATCATACACTATGATCAAGTAGGCTTCATCCCACAGATGCAAAGGTGGTTTAACATTCACAAATCAATCAATGTAATACATCACATCAATAGAGCTAAGGGTAAGAATCATATGATAATTTCTCTGGACACAGAGAAGGCATTTGACAAAATACAACATCCATTCATGTTGAAAGCACTAGAAAAAAAAGGAATAAGAGGTACATTCCTCAAAATAGTGAAAGCCATATATGAAAAACCTACAGCCAGTATTATACTAAACGGTGAAAGACTGGAACCATTCACCTTAAAATCAGGAACTAGACAGGGATGCCCACTCTCTCCACTTCTCTTCAATATAGTGCTGGAACACTTAGCCAGAGCAATAAGGCAAGAAAAGGACATCAAAGGGATCCACATAGGGAAAGAAGAAATTAAACTATCCCTATTCGCAGATGACATGATCCTCTACTTGAGTGACCCAACAAACTCCACTCCCAAACATCTAGAATTAATAAACTACTTTAGCAAAGGGGCAGTATACAAAATTAACCTTCAGAAGTCAGTAGCCTTCTTCTACACCAATAATATTCAAACAGAAGGCCAAATCAAGAAAATGATCCCATTAGCAATAGCCCCCAAAAGAATAAAAATACTTAGGAATATGCTTAATCAAAGATGTAAAGGAATTATTCAATGAAAATTATAAAAGCCTAACGAAAGAAATTAAAGAGGACACTAGGAAATAGAAAGACATACCATGCTCATGGCTAGGGAGAACCAACATAGTGAAAATGGCTATACTGCCAAAACTGATATACAAATTCAATGCAATCCCCATCAAAATTCCAAAGACATTTTTCACTGAAATAGAAGATATAATCCAAAGATTCATATAGAACAAGAAAAGACCTACAATAGCCAAAACAATTCTAGGCAAAAAGAGCAATGCTGGTGGTATTACAATACCAGACTTCAAACTCTACTATAGAGCCATAATAACAAAAACTGCTTGGTATTGGCAAAAAAACAGACCAGAAGATCAGTGGAACAGAATAGAAGACCCAGTAATAGAACCACATACCTATAGGAAACTTGTATTTGACAAAGGAGCCAAAGATATACAGTGGAACAAACACAGTTTATACAATTATTGGTGCTGGCAAAACTGGGCAGCCACATGCAGAAAACTAAAAATTGACCCTAGCCTTTTACCATACACAACCATTAAGTCAAAGTGGATCAAAGACTTCAACGTCAGACCGGAACCCATGAAACTTCTACATGATAAAGTAGGAGAGACACTGGAACTCATAGGCACAGGCAAAAGATTTCTGAACAGAATCCCAGGGTCACAACAGATTGGAGAGAGACTTGATAAATGGGACTACCTAAAAATAAAAAGTTTCTGTACAGATAAAAACATAGTCGCCAAAGTAAAGAGACAGCCAACCAACTGGGAAAAGATATTCACCAACAATACATCTGACAAATGCTTAATATCCAGTATCTACAGGGAACTCAAGAAACTAATCCCCCCCAAACCCAATAAACCATTCACTAACTGGGCAAGGGAACTGAAGAGAGATTTATCAGAAGAAGAGATAAAAATGGCAGAAAAGCATATGAGAAAATGTTCATCATCCATGGTCATAAAGGAAATGCAAATAAAAACAACCCTAAGATACCACCTTACCCCAACTTGAATGGCAAAGATTTTGAACTCAGACAATGACAGTTGCTGGCAGGGTTGTGGAGAAAAAGGAACCCTACTACACTGCTGGTGGGAATGTAAAGTAGTTCAGCCACTCTGGAAAGCAGTGTGAGGTTTCTTAAAGAACTAAACATAGACCTTCCTTACGATCCCGCCATACCACTTCTGGGCATCTATCCTAAACATCATGACCCAAGATATTATAAGGACACCTGCTCAGCTATGTTCACCTCTTCACTATTCACAATAGCCAGGCGATGGAAACAAGCCAGATGCCCTACTGCAGATGAATGGATACAGAAAATGTGGTATATATACACAATGGAATTCTACATAGCCAACAGACAAGATAAAATAATGGCATTCACAGGGAAATGGATGAATCTAGAGCAAATCATGTTGAGTGAGACAAGTCAAGACCTAAGGAACAAAAGGCACATGGTATCCTTAATATGTGGCTATTAAATCCAAAGAGTACAAGAACGAGGACTCAATAACTGCATACCCAAAGCTATGGACATGGTAATGGAAATATAAACATAACTATATAGACATAAAAATCTATGACTCTATAGACATAATGTTTTATTTCTTAAATTAATATGTTTGTATGACATACAAACCCTTAGCCTAATTTTGATTAAGTTCTAAATACTAAGTCCCAGTGATTGTAAATAGAGATTCCCTTCTTGAACACTTGTTTGTTAAACTTGTCATTTAAAATATGATGTAAAAATCAACATTAATAAATTCTTTAAAAAAACAGTCAAAAAAAATGGGAAGTGGGGCTTGGCTTAAGGGTAGGGCAGTAGCCTTGAGCTGAAGAGCTCAGAGACAATGCCCAGGCCCAGGGGTAGGGTGGTAGCCTGGAGATAAAGAGATCAGGGAGAGCATCCAGGCCAAGTTCAAGTCCCATGACACACAAAAACAAAACAGCAACAAAAACAAGAACAAAAAAACCCCTGACTAACAGCTAACAGACTAGGAGAAAAACCTTAACCAGTGGTACATCAGACAAAGACCTAATATCGAAAATATACAAGTATTTCAAGAAATGAACACCCTCGAGGGCCAGGAGTTTGGCTTAGTGATAGAGTGCTTGCCCATCATGCATGATACCCTAAGTTTGATTCCTGGGTACCACATACACAGAAAAAGCTGGAAGGGGTACTGTGGCTCAAGTGGTAGAGAGCTAGCCTTGAGAAAGCCCAAGGACACTGCCCAGGCCCTGAGTTCATGCAGGACTGGCAAAAAAGAAAAAAGAAAAAAGAAATGAACACCCTCCAAAACTAATAAACAAATTGATAAAGGGGCAAAGGAGCTAAATAAAACCTTCTCAGAAGATGAAGAATGATAAATAGACCATGAGGAAATACTCAGCATCCTTGGCTATAAAGGAAAAGCAAGTCAAAACAACTTAGATATTCCACCTCACCCTAGTTAAATTGGCCAACAATAAGAATTCAAATAACAAGTATTGGCAGGGATAGGGGGTGGGAGAGAAGGAGCCCTATTTCACTGTTGTTAGGAATGTAAACTAGTTCAACCACACTGAAAGGTACTCTGGAGGTTTCTCAAAAATTAAACATAGAAGTTCCCTACGAGCCAGCCATACCACTCTTAGGCAGCTACCTAGAACATTACAAGTCAGAATACAATAAAGACACTTGCACTTCCATGTTCAGTGCCGCACTCATGGCCAAGTTATAAAAACAGCCCAGATGCCCTACAATGGATGAGTGGACTAATAAAGTATGACACATCTACACAATGGAATTTTACTCATTTATTAGAAAGAATAAAATTTTGTCATTCACAGGGAAATGGATGGACCTAAAACAAAGCATGTTAAGTGAGGTTGGATAACCTGAGAGATAAATGGTGCATGTTTTCTCTAAAATAAGAAAGCTAGATCTAATATATAACTGTATTCACACATAAGCAAACTAAAGGTGGATACCCTTCAGGGAGGCCACAAAAAGTTTATCTTCTCTAAACATTTAAAATATTATTTGTCAAAAAAATTCCAGGAAATGAAAACACGTGAGTATTTTGGTGGGGGGGGAGGGAAGTGATAGTGGTGGTGTTTGTTTTTGCATTTTTTAGGGGGCAAAAGGAAGACACAGAAAGGGAGGGAGGAAGGGTGAACAAATGCAATCATGTTATTCAGTATACATCATGCAGAAAATGAGCAGTGCAACTTATAGGCAGGGACAGGAGAGGGCAACTGGGAAGGAAGAGATGACATTATCCAACAAAGAAGTGGCGACATTGTCCATAAGTTATTATCTGACTTAAGATCTAACACCTTAATAACAGTAAAATTATATTTTAAAAAGCTTGCTAGGAATATATAGGTTGTAAGTGTAATCAAGCTAAAACTTAAACCCATATCTTATCAATTCCATCATAGCATGCCCTCAAATGTGAAAGGAGATGCTAATAGAATTCCCTCTACTTAGGCAATGTCAGTTTTTTTTTTCTATTCAGGTCTTCAGTTGATTTCACAAGGCCATTCACATCGTAAATTACCCATGTAATCTGCTTTAATATGAGTCTAGTGATTTAAGTGTTAATCTCATTTAAAAATACCATCATAGAACTATGCAGACTAGTGTTTGGCTATATATCTGGGTATAGCCAAGTTGACACACAAAATTAACCATTTTCCCCAGCATTGCTTCTCAATATAAGTATGCTCACTGTCCAAACAGAGCACACACACAAAGACCATTATCTTTTCTTTTTCATCTAAGCAGAAATGAATTCACAATCCCAGTCACCTAACTTTAGCACAGAGGGGGAAAAAAAAGAAAAGAGATCCGGTGCATGGGCTTTAAATCACAGCCATTAGTATTTTCTTGCCTTTTTCTGCTTGGATCTCCTTTTCATTCTGCATCCCTTTAGCAATAGAGTAAATCCATTGGTCCCAAGCAAACAAAGAATCAAGTCAGAAGATGGTGGCAGGCATCTATAAATCTGTTGGACAACTAGTCATGAAGCCGTAAGAGCTGTCCAGTCCTCCTCACATTGTCCCCACAAAAAAGGATCTGGGTTCTCTAGACAGAAGCCTCCTACAAACATGGTAACATTCTATGGCTTGGGATTCCAGGCATACCGGTCAGGATACAGTATGAAGTTACAGTTGACTGGCTGATATGATGGTTTCACTTGAATGTCAGTGGAAATGAATGTGCAATTCTTCATTTCACTTCAAAACAAAATAACAAAAAACATCTACAAGGAAGGTGTTCAAGAGACTTTTCAGTTTAAAATTGTTCTTGGTTTCTATTCCCTGTAAAGTCTTTATAAACTTTCCAACTAAAGCACCCATGGAAATATAGATAAGAATGAAAAGCTGCAACATTGAACATTAAGACAGATGCACAACTTTCTGACAGAATCTGTGACAATCTGCTTTGTAACAGACAGGCAGACTGGGAGATTTAAAAACCTTCCCAGGTTAAAACTTTACATCATCAGGAGAGTTTTCTTTGTTGTGGTAGAGCCTGTAGTATTTACTGACATCTGTGTTCCTCTCTGCTTCCTGGTCCCACAGAGAATCTACTTTTTATAGCCACCTTTACAACTGGATACAGCCATATATCTCAGTTCTAGTCAATAAAATATGAACACTATGATGTAGATAATTTCTATGACTTGTCTATTAAAACTTGCTCTAATAATCCTCTATCTCATCTATCTCTACCCTACCCTCCCACCCCCACAAAACTGCAGATAGACAGCCCTAAAGACATAGAGGAAGGTAGAAACATAGACAAAGCCCAGGTCCTGGTGCTCTGCTGTGAAAACTGGTATTTTACTGTGCTAGCACACTGAGACTTGGCAGTTGTTTGTTGTACAATACTCATGAAACTGAGATAATGAAAATGTTGGGAAGACAAGATATGCTTATCATTCTTTGGATCCTAACATCTTTTCTTAGTCCACATACCAGCAAAGGGTTGCAGGTAGAGTCAGCAACCAGGAAAAACTTCAGTCGCTTCTCATTATAACTGTCCATTCATTCATTCAACAATTTATACTTACACTTTTCCTGGTTCTTTGTTAAGAATTAGGGATATTCACCATAGCTAAGTTATGGAAATAGCCCAGACATCCTTCAATAGATGAATGAATGAAGAAAATGTGGCCTACATACACAGTGGAATCTCCCTTGTCCATTAGGAAGAGTGATAATATAGCATTTGCAGAGAAATGGATGAACATAGAAAAAATTATGTGAAGTCAGGCCCAGAAAAACTAAGGACATGTATGCTTTCTCTCATATGTGAAAGGTGTAAGTTACACATAGGTATGTAAACATATGTACACAAACATTTTAACTGAAGTATGGTATGTGTAAGGGAGGGTTGCTATCATGTAACTCCTTTGAACAACTAATAGCCTAACAAAATGAATATAAGAAAGTTTGAATTGAAGATGTTGAGGTATTAAGTTGAGGGCAAGAATCAATGTGGGAGAATATAGTCAACATATACATGTAAAAATAGAGCTAGAAAAATTGAGGAGATGGGTAGAGCTGAGAAAGAGAGGATTGACATTGATCAGGATGCATTATACTTATAAATTGACATGCTGAATTTAAATGCTTTGTATAATGATATAAAACAGAAAGAAAAGAATCAGAAATATAGAAAATAAATAATGCATAAATACAGAAAATAAATTAACTAGATAAATAAAACAAACATGGCCCTACTTGTATATAGTTGATAGTTGATTGTGGTACAGCAAATATGAAACGAGTACTTATTTGCATTGAACGAATATTACAGAAGGACACATTAGAAGACACCTGGGAGTGGAGAGTGGCCTCACCTTCAGGCTAAGAAAGTGAACTCTAATGTGTATAGAGCACATCAGAGAATCAGGAAATGGGAACAGAAGAACTTGTCCTGCTGAGAATTAGACTGGAAGTTTATTTAAGTCAATCAGTCCATTGGCTTTCCCAGTGGACAAAAAGGAGGCCAAAGTAGTCCATACCTTCTGCCTGGGAGAAAACACCAGTCTGGATGATCCTACTTTGCCAAAATAAGCAAGAGGGAATATCTAATAATGAACCTATGGGACAATAATGATTTCAGAAATCTTAGGAAAGGCACAAAACCCAAGTAGGATGATAGGCATGGCAAAAAGGAAAGTAGATGAAAATGCTTTTACTGAAATATAATAAAACTATTAAACATATGTTCTATTATTTGCTAAAGAAAATCAATAATTTATTATATAAGGCTTATGATTTTTTTTCATCAGGACAAACTTAAATCCTACTACCATATTAAATAATTTGTACAATTATAATTTTTCTTATTGCTTTTGTAAATCAGAAAATGATATGCTGCTGAAATCAGAAAAAAATTACATGCAGTGTGTGGGGGGGTGCAGGGTGTGTGTGTGTACTAGTACAGGGCTTGAACTCAGGCCTGGGAACTGTCCTGTACCATTTTTTACTCGAGGGTAGCATTCTATCACCTGTCTACCTTTTGATAGAGTTGAGAGTCTCATAGACTTTCCAGCCTGGGCTGGCTTTGAACCATGATCCTCAGATCTTAGTTTCATGAGTAGCTAAGATTATAGTCATAAGTCACTGGCAAACAGATGATTTCTTTCACATTTTTTAATAGAATGAAAATGTTTGATGCTTTTATGGGAAATGAACAAAATTCAGGACATAAAAAAGTAAAATAACATGACCGAAGAGAAGATAGATGAAATGTAGAAGAACTTAAAGAAAATTAGCTGGCTCTATCCATATATCTATCTATCTGTCTATTCAAGCGTACTTTGGAGGTGTTAATCAGTAAGGCCTCTATTATGGGAAGTTATACAATCTGAAGGACAAGTTTGAGAAATAAAGAATTTAAAGAAAGGAAAAGAGTTGAAAGTGGGATAGCCAAAAAGAAGACCACAGCCATGTTACAATGAGCTAGAAAGGGGAAAGAATGAGATTGTTAGAATTTTAGCTTTAAAAAGAAGGTACCTAGATATATTATGCCTTACTGATGATTTATACTACTCAGTAAAATAGTTTCATACTTCAGTTTCTTTCAGACTCCAAAAGTACATCATAAATTTTGTTTGTGTAATACTTAGTTGTTTTTATTAAGCTTATTAAGTTTATTGATAACAATATTATTATATAACTATATTTATTAAGATTATTAAGATTTCAATTTCAAAAGTCAGGTTATGAGTGCAATGCATCTTGGTCAATGACTGCATTTGTTCACCCCTCTTCCTCCATTCGTGCACACCTCCTCTCAATACCTCCCCTCTGGAATATGTTTCAGCTTCCTGAAATTCATTTTGTTAAACAGTTCATTAGTTATTCCAAAGAGTTACACTGTTGGACTTCTCCCCAAGCATACCATCTTTTAGTCAACATGTTTGTGTTTGATATGCATATAAGCCTGTGTATGTTATCATGTATCTTTGCATTTAGATCTAATTTCCAAATCTGAGAGAAAACTTGTTGTCTATCTGAGCATGACTTGCTTCACTTAACAATTTTTCTAGATCTATTCATTTCTCTGCAAGTGACATAATATTATTCTAAGTGATGAATAGAACTCCATTGTATGCATGTACCACCTTTTCTTGATTCACTCATCTTTAGCAGGGAATCTAGGCTGTTTCCATATCTTGGCCATCAGGAATAATGCAAACATGGATGTGTCCTAACTTGTAATATTCTGGGTAGATGCCCTAGAGTGATATCATTGGATCATAGGATAGTACTTCAATGTTTAGTTTTTTGTTCTTGTTTTTGAAACTATAAATCACCTTTCAGAGTATTTGCACTAGTTTACATTCCTGCCAACAGCGTAATATAATTCCTTTTCCCTCATATACCTGCTGACATTTGTTATTATTCATTTTCTCAATGTGACCCAATCTTATAAGTAACATGAAATCTCAGTATTGTTTTGATGTACATTCCCTTTAGGACCTGGATGTTGAGCATATTGCTCATGTGTTTATTGGCCATTCTTACTTCTTTTTCTGAGAAGCTCCTATTTAACTCTTTGGCCCGTGTAATTGAGTGATTGATTTGGGGCCAGTTCAGCTTCTTGAGCTCCCAGTATATTCTGGATATTAGATACTTGACAAATGTATACCTGGTAAAGATCTTGTCTCATTTTTAGACTGTCTTTGTAGCTCAGGAACCATGTGTAGCTTAGTAACTTTGCTGCATGGAAACATTTTAGTTTGATGCAATCCTTTTTTTTTTCAGTTGCTGAAACCTGGAAACTCTATGCAGAAAGTTCCTGCCTGGGCCAATTGGTTTTAATGTCTTTCCTATACCTTCCTGTAATAGTTTCAACATTGTCATGCCTTATGTTGAGGTCTTTGATCCATTTTGCATTGATGTTAGTGCAAGGTGACAGACAGGGATCCAAGTTCAGTCTTCTACACACAGCTGTCCAGTTTTCCCAACACCAGTTGTTGAAGAGGCTGTGTCTTTTATCCAACATGTGTTTTTATCTTCCTTGTCAAATATCAAAGTATTACAAGAACATTGTTTCTGGATCCTCTTGTCTATCCACTTGTATTATGGACTGTTTTTGTTCCAGTACCATGTTATTTTTATAATAAAATTTGAGGTCTGGAATTATACTTACAACATTGCATATTTTGTACAAATTTATTTGAGGCCCTTTGTGGTCCATATGAACTTTTGGATTGTTTTCTCATTCTCAGTGAAGAATAACACATTGGATATTTTGTGCATGTGCCGATTCTGGGGCTTGAACTCAGGGTCTGGGCACTGTCCCTGAGCTTTGTTGCCCAAGTCAAGTGCTCTACAAACTGAGCCACAGCTCCAAGTCTGGATTTTTGGGTATTCAATTGGATATTGAGTGAACTTTACTTCCCAGATTAGTTTTGAACCGTGATCATCAGATCTTAGCCTCTTGAGTAACTAGGATTATAAGCATGAGCCACTGGTGCCCAGCCTCACATTAGAATTTTGATGAATGTTTCATTTTCATCTTTGGCAATATGGCCAAATTTTTTTTATGATATTAGTTTTGCCAATTCATGACCATAAAAGGCCTTTTCACTTCCTGATATCTTCTTTAGTTTCTTTTCTTTATTGTCAGGGTGATGTATAGAGGGGTTACAGTTACATTCATAAGGTAGTGAGTACATTTCTTCTCAAGCATTGTTACCCCTTCCCATGTTTTTCTTCCACTTTCCTTACTCCCACCCCCTCTCAGGTTTTAAAGTTCATTTCCAACATATTATCTTGTGAATATCACTGTTCACCCTTTTTTCTTTGCCTCATCATCTTGTTTTCCCCTTCCCTAATTCAAATAAATAACTAAATACAATGTACCAGGTTTCAATTTCTTTCTTCAGAATTTTTTATTTTTCACTATAGAGGTCCTTCCTTGTTTAGGCTTATTCCTGGGATTTTTTTGAGACTTTGTCATAAAATTCTTCTCTTGATTTCTTTGTTGAATGTAGACACCAAAGTGTGTCTTCATTTTCTTGGAGCAGAAGTAGTTTGAAGATTGAAGGAGCAATCGTGTTGGGATAATTTTAGGCACTTTTGATAAAGGGAAGCCAAGAGTTGAGAGTTTGGCTTTATGGAAGTGGTTAATGAGAAGGTGGAGTGAGGTCTTCAGGGACCATGAAAGGGTATCTAAAGTTGTATTGGGCTGGGGTACTGTGAAGATGTGGTTATGAGAAAAGTACTCACTTTTTAAGTGAGCTTACGAAGTGTTCACACTGGTAAAAATGGAGCAGGCATCACTAATGGTTTAGGAGGAGGGGCAAAGAAAAAAGGATTGGTCTATCAGAAGGAAGAAAAACATGTAAACTATTAGAGGATTTAAGCAGGTAGCAGAAGATCAGAAGCAAAGCAAACATCACAAAACAGCAGACTATTATTATTTCAGTAGTCTTATTACCAAGAAGTACTTGGGTATTGAGGAAGATAAAGTAGTGAGAGAACAATGATGAGAGATATGTGGGTAACAAGAAATTTTACTAGTATGTGTGAAGAGAGTACAAATGAAAAGTTATTAGGAGATGATGAATATGTAATCTGAAAGAAAATTGTGTGTAAAGTCCATGATGTAGACGAGATGGTTTCAGTTTTAAAAAGAGGGAGAAAGAATATTAAAGGCAAAAAGGAGGGTTAGCTAACTTGACAGTCAAATAGAGAGGTTTGACTTGTAAGACTGTGAGATAAATCACCTTTTTTTGTGATTTACAGCTTGGGGAAAAAAAACAGAAAGTACAACATATAATACAGCTATACTGTGGCAAAGACTGGTACGCAAATATGAAGTAAAATTGGGTTTTTCTACTCTGCAAGACCCTTATGTGAAAGGAGGGACTTAAAGCTACAGGAAGCTACTTAATGTGGGTTTTGTTTGACTCTGCATGGTGCTCCTGAGGCTGCTAAACACCAGCCTTAGTCTCTGTCCATTAGTGTCCCTTGTGCTCTCTGATTTCCCGAGGCCCCATTCCTTTAGCCAGTTCTATTCAGTAGTTCTGTTTGGGATGCTATGGGATGGCTGCACATTCCCCTCCCCAGGTTTCTAAGGTCCCTGGAATTTTCCACAGTGGGCCCCACAGCTAAGATGTTGGGATTTCTGCTTTGCTCCTCTCGGGCTGAAAGGATAGGGTTTATTAATCTCATGGGTACTGGCAGGCTCTTAGAAGATGAGGGAGACAATTTTTCTCACACATAGGCCCAGACTTCCATTTTGACGTGGCTAGTTTGTTGTCCCATATGGGGCTGAGACAATGAAAGGAATAGCAGAAAATGTAAATGGAGATGCAGATTGTTTGGGGGTGAGGGAAGAGACTGCTATGTAGTCAGGAGTCCAGTAATACATCAGAAGTATCCAAAAACCATGGAGTCCAAGGATAACAGTAGTGAGACTATGCCCAGCTGCAATGCTACGTTGCCTTACACAGTTCCTTATTCTCAGAGCCTAGTTTTCTCTTTCCCAATATTCCTTCAAGACTTCCTGCTTCTTCAAATAGGTTATGTTTCTGTTGTGTGCAAACAAGAACCCAAATACATCACTTACAACAACAAAAAGAAATTGACTAAAATTTCTTTCTAAAGGCAAAACTCAACTCAGGTTGAGCCTTAAATTTTTAATAATGTGTTATTATAAGAGACACCTAAAAATAGCTCAGAAAGATTAAAAGTAAAACAGTGGGTAAATATACATCAGGAAAATGCAAATAAGACAGCAAGATGGAATGTTAATACAGAGTTTAAGCAAAATTTGAGAACAATGTTTAAACAGGATACAACGATTAATGGCTTTCCTTTACTTAGTTTTAACCACACAAATTGATATTGTGGGGAACTGATTATTATAAAATTGAACCAGGGTCCGGAGTTTGGTCTAGTAGTAGAGTGTTTGCCTAGCATGCATGAAGACCTGGATTCAATTCCTTGATACCACATACATAGAAAAAAAAGATGAAAGTGGCGCTGTGGTTCAAGTGGTAGAGCTCTAGCCTTGAGAAAGCCCAAGGACAGTGCTCAGGCCCTGAGATCAAACCCTAGAACTGGCAAACAAAATTGAATCAGGTATAGGATTTTATAAAACAAAATGTGCATTTTTCCATTTTAATACTATTTTATTCCTCAGAAGTAACAACTGTTAACCATTTGGTTTCCATAGTTTTAGACCTCTCTCTGCATGTGTATACTCACAAATATAGGACACTAACTATTTTTGTAAGTCCTAGGTATAACCATACATTATGTTATAGTTATACTAGTTGTGATGTATTTCTAGTTGTCATCATTTCAGCAAAGCTCAGGCTGACCCTGGACAGCAGCTGTTCATTTACTGAGCACAGAGGCCACCTCTGCTCAGCAGTAGGAAGCTCTTCTATGAGTTGTCTTTCTACCAAATCTCTCTGTCACCCTGCTGAGACGTTCTTGGATCTGCAATGCAACTTAAGTCTCTTCCTATCCAGGCTACCTACTTTCTTCCTCTTTTCTCATAGTGTCATGCCCACATCATGTCTTGTTGTTGCTTAGTTCATCTCTCTTTTTCTCTCTTTTATTTTTCATGAAAATATTTTCAACTAATCAGTTTTACTTTAAATCCCATTTTGGCCTCCAAATGGCAATATCAATAACAGACTTGGTCAGTCATGGAGCATTAAAACTTGATCCTGCATTACTTAGATTTGTCACTAATCCGCTAGCTGGTGTAGTTTATCTCTATCTGGATTGGAATCATGGATAAATGAGATGGAAGTCCTTTAGACATGGCAATTCTGAACTCTTGAAGTTTCAATATCTATAGGTTGGACTAGCAAACACCAAGGAATATAGCTTTAAATCTAAGACCTAGGCTCCAGGCTTTATAAGCCAGAGATTTATGACTCTAGTCACTTAGTTTAAAGACTTATCATTCTGGGCTCTGGGAACCAACAGCCCTGATATTGGTCATCCATTGTAATCCTGGGCGGTCAGTAGCATTGGATGGCAGCAGCAGGCAGCACAAAGAAGTACCTCATGGTTGTTACAGCTGTCTTATAGCTCTCAGGTGCCAGGACACTCAGCCCTACAGCAGCAAGCATTACAACCCTCAGATCTATGGTTTGGGAATCCCCTTATCAGGGACTGGTGTTAATAATTCCCTCTAGACTTTGGTGTCTGAGGCTTTTGTTTTGGCAGCTCCCTGGAACTTTTCCAGCAACCAGAGTCTATATTTATCTGCCTTGGCACTTCATAGCTTTCTTTGTCTCTTCAACCTCAGTTCTTCATTTTCTCTCACCTCTTTCTACTTGCTGTTTACCTGTCATCTCTTCCACATATACTCGGCATCATTCATGCCCTGGCCACTTCTTGGTCCCCTTCAGCTACTTCACATCACTACTCCTCTCCTCTGTGTCAGCTGATGTTCTGCTTCACCGCTTCTACCCTCTTTATGCTACCATGTTAGCCAGGTCTTGTAATAAAAAAAATCAAAACAGGGCAAGAAAATACTATTCTAGAGAAATATTTTATTGAGTCTAAAGTTTCAACACTGGGAAACACCTCTCAAAGGGTGCCTGCTGATCGACCAACAAAGTGAACTGCTTTTACAACTAGCGTAGGGTTATGACAAGGGGGTTTGTACCAGTCATGGCAGCACCCTCTGTGAATGAAGAATTTGTTTATACTAGATGTTCAGCTAGACCACCAGGGAAAGGGCTCCTCCCATGACCTTGGTGAAAATGGAAGCAAGGCTCTTTAGAGTTCATTGAGGCTTGGTTGACAGCAAAATATCTGGTGCCAATTACAGCCATGGCTGGAATAGTGCCTTCTGAAGCACATGTTGTACGCTGTGGTTATTAGGCAGGAATGTTCAAAGTGGCCAGTACTATTATGATGACAGTCTAAATGGATACTGACCTAACATTCCTTTGTGTAAGGCAGACAAGCTCCTGATACCTGTCAATTAGGAAGTCACATCACTGTAATCCTTCATTTACTTTTTTTTTTGATGTACCAGTTCTGGGGCTTGAACTTGGCTTAGGCACTGTCCCTGAGCTTCTTTGCTCAAGGCTAGCACTCTACTATTAGAGCTACAGCTCCACTTTCGGCTTTTTGGAGAATAATCAAGGTAAAAATTACATGGACTTTTCTGCCCAGGCTTGCTTTGAACCATGATCCTCAGATCTCAGCCTCCTGAGTAGCTAGGATTAAAGGCATGAGCCACTGGCACCTACCTCTAAACCTTTATTTAAAGGGAAAATAAACACTAAATGGAGTGCTTATAATAAGGCACATTACTAAGGATTATTAATAATTCTAATTATATTTAATTATTTATAATGTTAGCAATACTTAATTCCTGCCCCAATGTCCCAGGAAGTAATGAGTTCTCCTAACTTGTCTCTTATTGAGTGGTATGTGGGACCATGGATAGTCTAGGGCAAAGATTATCTTTTCAGCTACTAAAAATTTTACCAGTGGTGATTTAAGAAAACATCTCAAGGTTGGAAAACATCTTGGCGTTTTGAAAGGTTCTGGGGTGGGGTGGACAAGGCATACAAACTGAGTGGTTTTAGTGGGTTATCACAAAGTTGGCACACTAAGCAACTAAACATGGCTAATGGTTAAAAACTAAGTTTAGGATCAAGGGCCTCTTTGCTAGGATGGACACATCTGAAGATCTAACAAGGATATCAAGGCTCAGAAATGATTTAGTGGCTCAGTCAAGGTAGTTCTGAATATTTAGATTGGCTCATATAGAGAGAACTTGGGATCCTGAAAAGTAGTTTGGGACATCTAGATAGATACAGATGTCTCTCAAAAAAAAACTATGTATCTTCAGACTCTCCTGGACCTTCAAAGGCCAGAGCAGTCTACCATTCCCCATCAAGAACTGGAACTTCTCCCCTATGGAAGAATATTCTAATGGCCTCTCTTGATCATGGCAAAAGCTACTCTGTAGAAGTTGTCTTCAACTCCTAATATCTGCTATTCTGATAACTGGTGGCAAATTCTAGCATGCCCCTCTGGGGAAATTATGAGCCTGATAAGGGAGGTGGGAAAGAGTGAACTGATTTTAATTTCTTCATTGGTTTGTAAAGACAAGAATGCATGGAAGCTGTGAGAATTAGCTAACATTTTCAGTCAGGAGGCAAATGATTCCTCATAGAATTGAATTCTTAGGACAAATATTAGGATTGAATTTGTTCCCTGCTCAAGGGAACAAAAGACTGGAGATAGACAGGATTTGTTGATTTGGGGCCATCTCTTAGAAGATAAGATTTAACACACTGGTAAGGACTCTAGTGGGGACAAACTACCTACTGGAATGAACTTATAAAACCCCAGATAAATGATGGGCTACTCTGAGACAAGCTAAAATTCCTAAATCACTTCAGCAGATGCAGACAAAGAATAAAAAGGCTTAAAAAAGTAGAGCCAGAAATTATGCATTCTGTGACTTGGGACAGAACAGGAATCAGAGGTACTCTGGTAAGATGGATTCCTTCATCAGTGTAAAGTATAACATGGCTCTTCTCTACATCCCAGGACTGCTGGTAGACCAGCTGATCAAAGTTTTACTACTTGGCAATGAGAGGATTGTCTACCAAATATCCCTATCACAAGCAATAGAAGTTAAATGACAACATTCAACCACCTTAAGCCATAAAGTTTCAATGTCTATAATGACTGGAAAAGTCAGAAAGACAAACTAGGGAACTTGACCTATAGGCAGTTATAGAGCTAGTTAACAGAACACCAAGTCTCCCTTGAGGCATAGTAGATAGGCATCCAACAAGGGCTCTACTTAAAATATTCAATCAAAAGAAAATAAGAATGGACAGTCAGGAGGTCAGATGCAAAGTCAATTTCCACAAATGGAAGCTGGCCATGTCCCTAGAATAATGGAAAAATAACATTCCTGGAATGATGGCAAAGACTTAATTCTATCTTTAAAGAATGCACAGTCATGGCTTCATTTGACATGACAACTCCCCTGACATGACAAACCAGATGGATCCTGGAGAATGACTACAGATTCACACAGACTCAAACAAGTGGTAGCCCCAAGCCACAAATGCTATGTGGATGGCAGTATCTTTGCTAGAATCAGTAACAAAGTCTTGGGCATTTAATATATGTCCATGATTTGTCAAATGTAATTTTGTCTTTACCAACCAAGGAAGAAATTAGAAACAATTCATTCTCATATAGCACAGACCATATTCCAGTCTAATTTTGCCCCTAGACTACGTTACTATCCTGCCTTCTCTGATAATATAGTCTAAGAATCTCTGGAACACCTAGCTATCCTAGTGAATATCACATTGTTCTATTACAGTTGTGATGCCATGGTGATTATATTGGATGAAAGACTGGAGATAGACAACAGTTTATTGACTTGGGGGCATATCTCAGAAGATGATGATAAAGGCCTTAGTGAGATAAGTACATGCACGAGAGGATGGCATATGAAGCCTATGAAGATTCAAAAACTTCTGCTGAAATGAAGTTTCAGTAGATTAGTCAAAGTGGTGCTGGGCTAGCTCATCCCTTAAAAACTAAAGTACCTTATCTTACTTTTCCCCAACACAGTATGACAGCCTGAACAATATGATGGAGCACATTAACATGCATGAATGAGTTGCTCAGGTCTCCTGGTTACTCACCAAAATTGTCACCTTTAGTTGTTTGGTGAGAGAAAGCGTGTTTAGTCAGCTAAAATATTTTTAAGATGAACCAACTAGGTATGTGGGTGTAAGTCTTTTTAATTTTTGCCAGTGCTCAAGGCTTGAGCACTGTATGTGCTTGTATGTGGTACTGAGAAATCAAACTCTGATCTTCATGCATGCTAGGCAAGCACTCTACTGCTATACCAAACTCCTGGGCATACATTTTTTTCAAGTACATAGTGGCTTCATTATAGCCACAATGAGAGTGGTCAGTAAAAATCTTCTCAGGGAGGTAGAGGTGTGAGTGGGGTATCTGGTGATGTACTCTGTGTGGCAGGAAAAGTAGCCTTTGGTAAAATACATATGAGCAGTGGGAATTGGCCTATCTAGTATGAAAGACCAGTCACATAAAATAATTAAAAGACCATGGACCAGGATATCAACAATACACGCAAGCATGAAAAAAATGAAAACACTGAAGGAAGTTGTACAACCTATAATTGTCCACCAGAAAGCATTGACCAGGAAGAGGAAGTGGAATGTACCCTGAGAGTCACTAGTTGTCTCACACTTTATACCATTCACAGTGTTATACATTTATAACATTCTGATGGAATGTTAGACTAGCTGAAGCTGAGAAGCCACATTCCTCAAGGATATGATGTCATACTCCAGGATGCCTGGCGTCTACTATATCAGAGATCTCTGTGTGGCACCAACTCCCCAACAGGGAAGAATTCCGTAACTCTATAAACCAAGGTACAGAAATAAGGTCCTCTGGGAAATTTAACATAACTTATTCTTGAAACTCTTGGCTACACCAGACTAGAGATTCTAATCTTCAAAGGAAGTGCATTTCTATTAGGAGACATGGCAAAGATTCATGGAAGTATAAGATATGGTTTCCAATTGATCCCTTTGGGTGCTTTAGAAATGCCAGCAGCCCAAATGCATGACCACCTTGCTAGGGATACATGGCCTCTGTAGAGTAGCTAAAACACAGAGTGAGTAGGGGAGGGAGGGAAGAATGTGGAAAAAGCTCAGGTGTTCTGTGACATTAATTTTATTAATTTTATGCCTGTGAACATACATAGCAACACTGGAATGACAAGGATATGACTCCTAAGACTCAGACCACCCAAGGATAAGGTTTTGGATTACACATTTTGCTAATCTACCATTATGTCCATGTGATAAAGGATCAAATAGATAGCAAAGAGGCAGCTGGTGAATTCTACTGAAGACTCTGACATCAGTTCTAATATGGAGGCTCCAATAACTTTGTCTTAAGGTTTTTTCCTGAGGAAAAGAGGCTCATAGAAGATGGATCTAAATGTGTGTAAAGAAATAAATTTAATCAGCCCAAGGGTGACATGTGGCAACTATGCCCCTGAGCTGCTCAGGTCTTCTTTTAATAGAGACATTTCCACAGCTGACAGCACCAGAAGCATCCTTCAAGCCAAGGCTCCACCTCCCTTTGTCAGTTCTCAGTCACTAGCTGGTAGAAGGGATCCCAATGGCTTGAACTTTGCTACCCACTGCTTAATGCAGGATTCTTCTATGGGTAATCTCTATCCCTGTGCTCTATTTGGGGTTGGCAATCAACATTTATCGTGTACTGTGATCTCTGTTCTTCCTGTTCAATCTTCTCCATCTCTCCCACTAGGGGTATATCTGCATCTGAATTGAAGTCTACACTGTGTCTACTCCTGCCCCTTCTTGTCTTTAGTTTTCCTGGATATTATCCCCAATAACGATCATTCAATTTTTATTGCCTTCTCTCTTGGTGCTCTGCTTTCCAAATGATCCAAACTGTGTACTCAGGAAGATAAAAACACAGTGGCCTGGGAGAATATACATGGAGGGCTTTTGGATCTTGGTGTTGTGGTTTTTCATGTGTCCTGAATAAACAGGGACAATATAGTAGACAAAGAGGAATGTCTTTAGGACATTCCTTAGGATATGTCCTTAGTGGTGTCTGCCAGCTTGGGTTTTTAGGTTTATCTTTCATTCCTCTTTTTTTTTTGGTACCCACTGTTATATCTTCAACAGTTATTCAGGGTTCTTATGATGCCCTAGTTTGCGTTGAGCTTCTTTTAAGCTACCCCAGCTAGCTCCTTCTCAGACCAATGGGCCCCAGGTCTGGCTCTGAAAACTCAAACACTACCCTGGGGACCAAGGCCTAGCTGATTGACAGTCACAGTCAATGCTAAAATCTGAAACCAGATCTTAAGAAGGATGAGACTCTGCCAACCCTGCCTTCCTCTCACTGTAATTTAGCTTAGGACTAGAGATTTCGGAACCAACACAGATGCATATCATTGATGGCCAGAGCTTTCTAAAGGGACCTCTTTAATGTTGTTTTGTGTTTGTTTCTGATTATCATTACTGGGTTTTAAGACTCCAGATGTCTTCAGGGCTCAACCCTGATTGCAAGTAGGAGCAAAGTAAACAAGACAGGCTGCTTGGGGAAGACAGGTGGCAATTAAGGACTAGAATGAGTAAATGGGGAAGACAGACATGTAACCCTCTTGCCAGGACCAAATTAAACATGTGTCTTGCATAATGGTTCCCAGAGTCATCCTAGCATCTGAGCAGGGCGGGGTAGAGAATGTCTTGTTACTAGTAGAATTTTTCAAAAACAGTTTCTAGCTAATCCTCATGGCTTCAAGGTTAAGAATTACACCTGCAAGATGTAATGAGTGTGTTCTTGCTTTTCAATATTTACTATTTTATTTACTTTTGACTAGTTACTTAAAACATTTGGTGATGTGTTTTCTTATCTGTAAAATGGACATAATGACACTACAGGCTCTAGAAATATAGTAAGCACTGAAATACAATATTTTTGTTATGTATTTCTACTATTATTTATACATCTTGTCGTATTTACCTGACTGGGATTTTCAGAGAAGTGATAAATAATACTGATGACCTCAGGCATACTTACATTGTTCTTGAAACTTATGGAGTTATGGTCTCAGACATTATAATCAAGTACGAATGACTAAGAGGCTAGGTGTGATGTTTGTTATTAGTGTGAGATAAAAATTTCACTAAATAAGGAAGCATCATTCTCTACATAGTTCCATCAAAAAATGTTTAAAAGATATAATCCAAAAAGAGATCTTGGCTTAGAGTGATGATATGTGCCTGTCACCTTAGTTACCAGGGAAAGATAATACAAATCCTTCAAAACATGGCCAGCCAGGACAAAAATTTAAAACTTATCTGAAAAACACTAAATACAAAGAGAGTGGAGGCATGGATCATATGTTAAAGCAAAAACACAAGCCCTGAGATCAAATGGGAGAAAGAGAAGGAGAAGGAGGAGAAGGAGGAGGAGAAAAAGGAGGAGGAGGAGGAGGAGAAGGAGGAGGAGAAAAAGCAGGAGGAGGAGGAGGAGGAAGAGGAGGAAGAGGAGGAGGAGGAGGAACAGGAGCAGGCAGGGGAGGGGGAGGGGGAAGTGAAGGGGAAAGGGAAGGGGAAGATAAGAAAAAAGAAAAAGGAAAGAGGAGGATGAGGAGGGGGAGCTTGTGGAGGAGGAGGAGGATGAAGAGGGAAAAAAAGGAAGAAAGTCTTGATTCACTAAGTTTCTAGGTATCTTAGTTTTGGGGTCTGGGAGTTTGGTCTAGTGGCTGAGTGCTTGTCTAGCATGCACAAAGACCTGGGTTCAATTCCTTGGTACCACATACATAGAAAAAAAAAAGACAGAAGTGATGCTGAGGCTCAAGTGGTAGAGCTCTAGCCTTGAGAAAGTCCAAGGATAGTGCTCAGGCCCTGAGCTCAAGTCCAGCACTGGCAAAAAAAAAAATCATAGTTTTTCTTTTTTTTAAAGCTTGCATTTTATTGTCAAAGTGATATGTAGAGAAGTTATATCACGCGCTATCCCTGTCCCGCAAGGAAGATACGCGACACAATGCTAGCTTAAGCAGGATCCTTTAGTCTTCTTCTCCTCCTCCCCCTTCCTCTCTCCAGGCGGCTATATACAGGCAGTGGGCCAATCAACTCATGCCAGCTCGCTCAGGCCCTCCAATCATGGCTTCACACGCTCCAGTCATGCACCCTTCATGTACCCGGCCATGCAGAGACCAGGCTTCGGTTAACAATGGCAGCACTTCCCAAAATGGATGCCGGCCTTCATCGGGTCATGCGGTGGATATCCCTGAGTCACGCAGCCACCAGCACCACAGGCGGCCCCACAGTGAAAGGCGGATGCGCACCTCCAGGTCCCGCCACCGTGCGGGAGGGGCCGGGCTCCCCACAGCTCCCCCTCTTTTATTTTATTGAAGCAAGGGA